>NC_136067.1:10098189-11298189 GCF_964261635.1 Lissotriton helveticus | reverse complement strand
AACAGAGTTGTTAATAAGAGATACAAATACTGTACAAACCAGAGATCAAGAGGCAAACGTGCATTCCTAATCCTGTATAAACCAAATGTATGGGCAGGCGTTTTCAAAATTCTCATCCTGCACAAGCAAGAGGCGAAGCTTTAAATTTAAGCTCCTACACATCTACAAACCAGAGAAAGCGGCCACTGCAACAGCAGAACTCTGCAGGAACCAGAGTAATGTGACATCCTAATCTTTGGTAAACCACAGAACAATCTGTTTGTGTAGGTTCCCAATCCTGTACGAACCAGAGAGAGCTCACATGGCGAAATCCCAATCCTATACAAACCGGAGACAGAGCGCACAAGGCGAAATCCCAATCCTATACAAACCAGAGCCTCAGCTGACAAGGCGAGATGCTAATCCCATATAAACCAGAGACAGACCTGGAAAGGAGAGATGCTAATTCTACATAAACCAGTGACCGAGCCAGCAATGCGAGATGGTTATTCTAGTACCAACCAGAGAACGAGCAGGCAATGCTAGTTCCCAATCCTACATGAACCATGGCCACAACTGTCACTACGAGTTCTTAATATTGCACAAACTAGAGACAGCTGTCAGTTCAAAATCCTAATACTGTGCAACCCGCAGCCAGAGCTGTCAATGCGTGATCCCGGTCTGAAAGGATGTACTCTGAGACTATTCCGAGGACATCCCTAAGTTTAATATTCAAATACTTGAGGACCACGTTGTGTCTTCACCAACACACTCCATTCATCGCTGAGAGGGCTGCATGTGCGAGGTAGATGGTCAGGTAATCAGGAAGCTGAATGTGCAGAGGTTGACCAGCAACCAGCACTTCTGCCCACAATACCCCCACACAGTTTATTTACACTGCAGTGAGTAAGGTTCAGGTGCAGCTTCTAACTGGGATAGTCTATACACTTATCAGGGCCTCTGATCACAAATAATATCAATGGCCAATATATTATGGTTCCAAAGTCCAACAAAGCCTGGCAGGAAGATCTCCACCGTGCAGCCCCTACTCACATGCTTCAAGCACAAGCACTGGTACGGTCTCCACTCACATTACGCCCACCTCACAGGCAAGTGAAGACAGCCTTGCTCTACAAAGACGGAGTCTTTACTCTGGAGTAGCTTCCACTGGGCTCTGGCCACTCGGGACCAACATTTAGCTCTTCTCACAAGTAGGAGCAGCTGGCCTAGTTGCACAAGGACAGAGTCTGGACCCTTCAGTAGCTTGCAGTGCACACTGGCCCAGTCCCCAGCCCTCCTCGAAGGCATGTGGAGCTGGCCTAGCTGCACAAGGACAGAGTCTGGGCCCTTGAGTAGCTAGCAGTGCACACTGGGCCAGTCCGCAACCCTCCTCGGAGGCATGTGACGCTGGCCTAGCTGCACAAGGACAGAGTCTGGGCCCTGGAGTAGCTTGCAGTGCACACTGGCCCAGTCCCCTGCCCGCCTCGAAGGCATGTGAAGCTGGCCTAGCTGCACAAGGACAGAGTCTGGGCCCTGGAGTAGCTAGCAGTGCACACTGGCCCAGTCCGCAACCCTCCTCGGAGGCATGTGACGCTGGCCTAGCTGCACAAGGACAGAGTCTGGGCCCTTGAGTAGATTACAGTGCACACTGGCCCAGTCCGCAACCCTCCTCGGAGGCATGGGACGCTGGCCTAGCTGCACAAGGACAGAGTCTGGGCCCTGGAGTAGCTTGCAGTGCATACTGGCCCAGTCCCCAACCCTCCTCGAAGGCATGTGAAGCTGGCCTAGCTGCACAAGGACAGAGTCTGGGTCCTGGAGTAGCTTGCAGTGCATACTGGCCCAGTCCCCAACCCTCCTTGAAGGCATGTAGAGCTGGCCTAGCTGCACAAAGACAGAGTCTGGGCCCTGGAGTAGCTAGCAGTGCACACTGGCCCAGTCCCCAACCCTCCTCGAAGGCATGTGGAGCTGGCCTAGCTGCACAAGGACAGAGTCTGGGCCCTTGAGTAGCTTGCAGTGCATACTGGCCCAGTCCCCAGGCCTCCTCGGAGGCATGTGAAGCTGGCCTAGCTGCACAATGACAGAGTCTGGGCCCTGGAGTAGCTTGCAGTGCACTCTGGTCCAGTCTCCAACTCTCCTCAAAGGCATGTGAAGCTGGCCCAGCTGCACAAGGACAGAGTCTGGGCCCTGGAGTAGCTAGCAGTGCACACTGGCCCAGTCCGCAACCCTCCTCGGAGGCATGTGACGCTGGCCTAGCTGCACAAGGACAGAGTCTGGGCCCTGGAGTAGCTTGCAGTGCATACTGGCCCAGTCCCCAGGCCTCCTCGGAGGCATGTGACGCTGGCCTAGCTGCACAAGGACAGAGTCTGGGCCCTGGAGTAGCTTGCAGTGCATACTGGCCCAGTCCCCAGGCCTCCTCGAAGGCATGTGACGCTGGCCTAGCTGCACAAGGACAGAGTCTGGGCCCTTGAGTAGCTTGCAGTGCATACTGGCCCAGTCCCCAGGCCTCCTCGGAGGCATGTGAAGCTGGCCTAGCTGCACAATGACAGAGTCTGGGCCCTGGAGTAGCTTGCAGTGCACTCTGGTCCAGTCTCCAACTCTCCTCAAAGGCATGTGAAGCTGGCCCAGCTGCACAAGGACAGAGTCTGGGCCCTGGAGTAGCTAGCAGTGCACACTGGCCCAGTCCCCAACCCTCCTCGAAGGCATGTGGAGCTGGCCTAGCTGCACAAGGACAGAGTCTGGGTCCTGGAGTAGCTTGCAGTGCATACTGGCCCAGTCCCCAACCCTCCTCGGAGGCATGTGACGCTGGCCTAGCTGCACAAGGACAGAGTCTGGGCCCTTGAGTAGCTAGCAGTGCACACTGGCCCAGTCCGCAACCCTCCTCGGAGGCATGTGACGCTGGCCTAGCTGCACAAGGACAGAGTCTGGGCCCTGGAGTAGCTTGCAGTGCACACTGGCCCAGTCCCCTGCCCGCCTCGAAGGCATGTGAAGCTGGCCTAGCTGCACAAGGACAGAGTCTGGGCCCGGGAGTAGCTAGCAGTGCACACTGGCCCAGTCCGCAACCCTCCTCGGAGGCATGTGACGCTGGCCTAGCTGCACAAGGACAGAGTCTGGGCCCTTGAGTAGATTACAGTGCACACTGGCCCAGTCCGCAACCCTCCTCGGAGGCATGGGACGCTGGCCTAGCTGCACAAGGACAGAGTCTGGGCCCTGGAGTAGCTTGCAGTGCATACTGGCCCAGTCCCCAACCCTCCTCGAAGGCATGTGAAGCTGGCCTAGCTGCACAAGGACAGAGTCTGGGTCCTGGAGTAGCTTGCAGTGCATACTGGCCCAGTCCCCAACCCTCCTTGAAGGCATGTAGAGCTGGCCTAGCTGCACAAAGACAGAGTCTGGGCCCTGGAGTAGCTAGCAGTGCACACTGGCCCAGTCCCCAACCCTCCTCGAAGGCATGTGGAGCTGGCCTAGCTGCACAAGGACAGAGTCTGGGCCCTTGAGTAGCTTGCAGTGCATACTGGCCCAGTCCCCAGGCCTCCTCGGAGGCATGTGAAGCTGGCCTAGCTGCACAATGACAGAGTCTGGGCCCTGGAGTAGCTTGCAGTGCACTCTGGTCCAGTCTCCAACTCTCCTCAAAGGCATGTGAAGCTGGCCCAGCTGCACAAGGACAGAGTCTGGGCCCTGGAGTAGCTAGCAGTGCACACTGGCCCAGTCCGCAACCCTCCTCGGAGGCATGTGACGCTGGCCTAGCTGCACAAGGACAGAGTCTGGGCCCTGGAGTAGCTTGCAGTGCATACTGGCCCAGTCCCCAGGCCTCCTCGGAGGCATGTGACGCTGGCCTAGCTGCACAAGGACAGAGTCTGGGCCCTTGAGTAGCTTGCAGTGCATACTGGCCCAGTCCCCAGGCCTCCTCGGAGGCATGTGAAGCTGGCCTAGCTGCACAATGACAGAGTCTGGGCCCTGGAGTAGCTTGCAGTGCACTCTGGTCCAGTCTCCAACTCTCCTCAAAGGCATGTGAAGCTGGCCCAGCTGCACAAGGACAGAGTCTGGGCCCTGGAGTAGCTTGCAGTGCATACTGGCCCAGTCCCCAACCCTCCTCGAGGGCATGTGAAGCTGGCCTAGTGGCACCAAGACAGAGTCTGGGCCCTGGAGTAGCTTGCAGTGCACTCTGGTCCAGTCTCCAACTCTCCTCGAAGGCATGTGAAGCTGTCCTAGCTGCACAAGGACAGAGTCTGGGCCCTTGAGTAGCTTGCAGTGCACACTGACCCAGATCCCAGACCTCCTCGAAGGCATGTGGAGCTGTCCTAGCTGCACAAGGACAGAGTCTGGGCCCTTGAGTAGCGTGCAGTGCACACTGACCCAGATCCCAGGCCCTCCTCCAAGGCATGTGAAGCTGGCCTAGCTGCACAAGGACAGAGTCTGGGCCCTTGAGTAGCTTGCAGTGCACACTGGCCCAGTCCCCAACCCTCCTCGAAGGCATGTGGAGCTGTCCTAGCTGCACAAGGACAGAGTCTGGGCCCTTGAGTAGCTTGCAGTGCACACTGACCCAGATCCCAGACCTCCTCGAAGGCATGTGGAGCTGTCCTAGCTGCACAAGGACAGAGTCTGGGCCCTTGAGAAGCTTGCAGTGCACACTGGCCCAGTCCCCAACCCTCCTCGAAGGCATGTGGAGCTGTCCTAGCTGCACAAGGACAGAGTCTGGGCCCTTGAGTAGCTTGCAGTGCACACTGACCCAGATCCCAGACCTCCTCGAAGGCATGTGGAGCTGTCCTAGCTGCACAAGGACAGAGTCTGGGCCCTTGAGTAGCTTGCAGTGCACATTGGCCCAGTTCCCAACCCTCCTCGAAGGCATGTGGAGCTGTCCTAGCTGCACAAGGACAGAGTCTGGGCCCTTGAGTAGCTTGCAGTGCACACTGACCCAGATCCCAGACCTCCTCGAAGGCATGTAGAGCTGGCCTAGCTGCACAAAGACAGAGTCTGGGCCCTGGAGTAGCTAGCAGTGCACACTGGCCCAGTCCCCAACCCTCCTCGAAGGCATGTGGAGCTGTCCTAGCTGCACAAGGACAGAGTCTGGGCCCTTGAGTAGCTTGCAGTGCACACTGACCCAGATCCCAGACCTCCTCGAAGGCATGTGGAGCTGTCCTAGCTGCACAAGGACAGAGTCTGGGCCCTTGAGTAGCTTGCAGTGCACACTGGCCCAGATCCCAGACCTCCTCGAAGGCACGTGAAGCTGGCCTAGTGGCAGAAAGACACAGTTGTTAGTCATGGGTAGGTCTTGGTGCATTTTGCCTCCGTTTCTGCTCACATCCTTTAATTTCGCCTGATAGGGAAGTGAAGTTGGGCTCGTGGCATAAAGACAGAACTGACTCAGAGCAGCTCTCCGAGCACTTCAGCCTCATCACGCCCCGTGAAATCTGATGAAACAACTTCCAAGAAACTCCGCAAGACTCTTGCTTCCTCCTTCATGTACGTTATCTGATTTCCACTGAATCCCGACCCACACAGGACAGGCAAGCATGCCAGCAGACAACGGCTTCAGAACCAGACACACCCCACAGCTGAGGCACTCAAAGATAGCAAGCAGGGGCAGAGTGAGCAAACTGGAAAAGGAAGGAAGCCTGCTCTGGCACCAATACATCTCTGGCACCAACACGTCTCTGGCAGCAAACAGAGGCAAGTGCCTCGATACCAAAGAGGGAAGTCCAAACGCTGCACTCTTGGAGGCAGAAGCCATACGAAGGCTATGTGTGCTTTCAAAACAATCCCATCAGAGGTGAAGCAAGCAGAGCAGCGATCAGAGAAGAGGATTAGACAGTCTGAGTGCAGATCTCCTCACCGCGCTGCCCCACTGCAGCCACTCACTGGAGACTGAACCTCAGTCAAGATAGAAGAAGGGTTCACAGGGGCACAACCACAGCACACCAGAGTCAAGATACCTCTAGGAGTCACAGGTACACAGGCACAAGCCGGGATGCAGCCCCACAGTCAAGATAAACAAGTATTTGCAATGCAGTAGGTCTCGCATTTATGCAATTTTGAGCTATTGCCATTGTAAAGGACTAAGCCTTTTATTAAAACAAAGCAACGACACTGTCATTTGCAATGCCAATAGCTTATACTATTGCAAATGGGAGACCTCTTGCATTGAAAATGCTCGTTTCATTTAATTATGCAAATAGTGAATATTATTGTTCACGGTTAGTGTTATATAAAATGGAGTATATTAGCTAGAATATGACCCTATCTGGAAGCGAAGGGAAGTAAAAAAAAAACTGTTATATGTATGTCGTGTGCATGCTTGCGGGTGAGAGTGCAAGTGCGTGTGAATGTTAGTATGTGTAGTTAACACCATTTGGTGTTAGATTGTGGGTGGCAACTGATTTAGCACCGTTTCAACTGCAACATTTTTATTTCACAACAGGCATAAAACAACAAGCATTTACAATGCAATGGTTTCGCCTTTGGAAAAGTTAGAGCTATTGGCATTGTAAATGACAAAATTTGTATTTATGTGTTGGTTTTGAAAACAGATAAATAAATGGCATTGTCATTTACATTGCCATTAGCTTAATCTCTAGCAGTCACTTTGCAGTCACTCTGCACTCCCTAGCACTCCCTAGTCACTCTGCACTCCCTAGCACTCTCTCTACTCTGCACTCTCTCTACTCTGCACTCTCTCTACTCTGCACTCTCTCTACTCTGCACTCTCTCTACTCTACCAATAGCACTTTCCCACCTCTCAAAGACCAGCAACCCTACTCTACTAAAAGTCTAACAGAGTAGCAGTCACAATATCACAAGCACTCACAGACAAGCACCACACACTACCAGCAGCGCTAACAACCCTCCGAGAGTAGCAGTCACACCCCTCACAGACTAGCACCACACACTACCAGCAGCGCTTCCTCTGATGTAACTTCCTAGCTTTTACAGACTGACACTCGCATGACTGAACTGCATGAGTAAACATTCAACTCAGAACTTGACATTCGGATCAGCATTTAAGGAAGTGCATTTTTACTACTTTAAATAGGGTTAAGAAAGGCAGATGTACATGCTTGAAACTGTTGCCTAGAACTTTCAACTTCCATTGGGCGAGTTTTCTTAAATGCAATTACCAGGCACCATCTCTCTCCTATGCTGCATCGGTTACTGAGGAGGCTGTCAAATCATTATCTGGGAATGGTTTTGTTATTGTCTACTGCCCACCAGATGGATTGTATAGAATAATCTAAGGCATTGTAGCTTTTTTAAGGGCATGGAATTAACTTTAAAACACTGATAATTGGGATGTAGTTGTCACCAAGCAGGAGACAACAAATGAATGAATTATATTTTCAAGATAGCCAGCCTTCAGTTTGCCTAAAAAAAGGTGGCTTCTTTCAATGCACACTGATTAGTAAATCCTGGAACGTGTGAGAATTTACTCTTTGCATTTGTACAGCTGAATATGGAGGCGCACAATCTAAAAGGCAGTAGCTAAAGCACAGGACTTCAAGTATCATTGTTCCTGGGCAACAGCCCTGTGTGGTTTAAATCAGTATTAATCTGTACCCAATAAACTCTGCTGCCACTTGGTGTCGATTTAAGTAGCAATAAATTCCAGCTGGACAACTTATGAATCGAAGGTGCTAAAAATAGGGCCATACGAGCCAAACCCAACCCATGCTGCATTTTTTTAGACTATCCTCACAATATAACTTTGCATACAATTCTAAACAGAGCTCTTTTACATATCGCCATCCTTTAAATCCAACTTTGTTTCAGCCCTCCTGGGTCCATCTGTAACATTCTTGGTCTAGGCAGAGACCCATCACACTTGCCAGGCTCCCAAAATAAAAATGGATTGCATTCATTTTTTTAATACAAGAGCCTTCTTTTGCCTTGCCAAAGCCCTGGTGGCATCTCAAACACCATGATCCGATTAGTAGTTGAGAGCAACGATTGCAATAAAAAAGTGAAATGATATGGAACATCCTGATCAACGAGGCTAGACTGGAGAAAATCTCAGCCATCATTAATGGATAATAAAGATCTCGAACTTATATGAATTGCCATAATCCTAACTTGGAGATGGTCGCTTATACGAAAAATTTGCATTTAGTCTGTTACACTACTCAACTTCAAACATGAATTGGACAATTATATTCTCACTTAAATCAAACTGACCCCTCAACCCCCAAACATAAAATAAGGCACTTTTTTTTATATACATCTCACAAGAACCTTAAGTCAGTTGCTACATCTTTGTTCACTCCGTGAAACATACGGAATAGTACTTCCAATTGTAAATACAGGCACCACTGAAAACCAACCACAGTTAAATGGACCATTAAACATACCCACTCTGGTGTGGATGCCTTTGTAGCACCATACACCACGTTTTATTTTTCACCACTACAGAGCCATTTAATTTTGGTTAGTCCTTCCATATTTCAGGACTACGACACCCACATAGGAACTTGCAGGTGATTATATTGCATGGAGCCAAGCCGCATCAAATGTACATTACACTTTTTATAGGAATCTGAACTCATACTGGTAGTCACTTCTGAAAACTGCATTTTCTCAATCAACTGAAAAGTGTAAATTGGTAATCATTTTCGGGCTATCCGCGGGCGTAGGGACAGCTCAGATATTTCCTTCTCTGCCCGTACTTTTATGTGGCATACGTGGGCTGCATGTATATGTACTCAGAAAAAAATAAAATGGACACCAAGACATTGCATTCATTAGTAACTTGCAAGCCGTCCTCGTTAGTTTACATAATCACGCCATGCATGACCACTTTACCAACAACGAGCCAGTGTTGGAAGAGATTTTACACGGCACAAAATTGTAATCCGAGGGAAATATTGTGATGGGTAGCCAGGGATGGGGAATAGTAATTAATTGGAGCAGATTATGTCATTTATTTAGGTAAAAGTAAGTTACATGGAGAGTTTATGTCGTACGTATGGCTAAAGTGGAGGAGAAAAGTATCATCTCTCCAAATGTACATACACACAACTCAGCTAAACTCAATTGAGGGTAGGTCCTTCAACTATAGAATAGAAATTCACCCTCAAATTGTCATTCAGTGTGGCCTGTAGACACCATTTGCACCACACACCCAAAAAAGGCAGAGAACTCCAGTCGACACAACAAAAAAAACCAGTCAGGGCGCTAGGTCGAGACTCAAGGGTCCAGCTCTGGCTGTTCTAAAGCTGCCCCGGGAACCCAGATGTGGAATCCAGACTGGGTGTAGGGTCCAGCAGTGCGACTCTCCAGGAATCCAGTTGTGTGGCACTGAGATTAGGTTAAGTAATCCAGCCCAGGGAAGTTTTTGAGGGTCCGGGGCTCCGACTCAGGGAGGTGTGTCAGACCTCGGCCCCAGGGGGGCACCAGCAGTGCAGGGGCTGCAGCCGGCCGAGCGTGTGGTGAGCGCCGTGACTAAAGGCAGGCCCAGGCGGAGGGGGAAGGGAGCCTCCGCGAGGAGAGCCGTGCTCCGTGGGTGGTGAGATCGTCTTCCGCTGATCCTTACCTGATCGCTGCTGCCCTCCTCCTTGCTGCCGGTACGGATTTGCGGTGGGGGCAGGGCACCACAATGTGCCCCGCGCCCCCTCCGCTCCACCCTCGTCAGGCTCCTCTCCGGTCTCCCTCCAGGCATGGGAGACCGGCAACACCGGCAAAGGCTTCCCCCAGGCAGGGGGAAGCGGCAAACAGCAAGGCTTCCCTTTCCCTCCCCCGGGCTGCGGGTGCGGGACTTCCGGCCGGCCGCGAAGGGATTGGGCGGCCGGCCAGGTACTTCCGGGTCGCCGCGGGCAGTGCGGCGGCCCTCGCTAGGCAAGCAGGCGGGCAGAAATCGCGAGGTGGGCACTCGCTGGGGGCGTGAGAGGACACGGACGGCGGGAGGGGGCGGGAGGGGGCGGGAGAGGACACGAACGGCGGGAGGGGGGCGGGAGAGGACACGGACGGCGGGAGGGGGCGGGAGAGGACACGGACGGCGGGAAACGTGCACAGGACAGCAAGGGGGGCGGAAAGGCACACGGAGGGGGCGGGAATGGACAGCGCATCTGAATTCACTTTCAGTGAAAGGGGAGGGAACGGAAAAAACGTAACTCCGCCCTGGGAAAAAATCTCCGGAACGCCCCTGAATCTGGTCCAGCCTTGATGGACAGATCCGGCACTCAATGGCTAGCCTCCATTTATGGAGCTAACCAATGAGAGCCGGGGGACGTTCCAGGAGTCCTTATTGACGACATAGGATTTCACCTGCGCTGAAGAGCTGCGCAGAGCGCAGCCTTCGGCAGGCGAAACCCAAAAACAAATAGGACTGAAAGCAAGAAAAAAATAAAGAGGGAAAAATAACCTGACAACCACCACAATATACATAAGAGGCCTTACCCACCCCAGACATGTATACATATACACACACACGAATATATGACGTTACAACGAATTCCGTTGCAACGCATGCCTTTACCACGCATGCGTTACAACGGAATTAATTTTCCACGCATAACATTTACCTCAATTGTTTGCGTGGTGACGTCATACGTCGTTAAGAGAAAACGGAAGTTTATTTTCCGATTTCTCTTAAACGACGCTGATTAAATAAATAACCCGACGTGACTTCAGGTGAGTTTTTTATTTGGGGGGGAAACCCCCCCCAAAGCCCCCTTTGTTTACTTTTTACCTTTACCACATATACCTTTACTACAAACCTCGTAGTAAAGGTATGCGTGGTAAAGGCTTTCGTGGTAACCACGCATGCGTTGTACTGCATGTGTGGTTAACGATTTCGTGGAAACGGCTTCGTTGTAATGGCCGTTTCCCCACACACACAGTGGGTGTCTTGTCAATACGTGCTGCACTGCACCACGCATACATTGTGAACACCCAGAAGTCGAGGAACTCCACACCAAACAAAGGTATTGCAGAGCAGCAATCACCATGCACAAGGTGTTTGAGCACAATGCCAAAGTTAACCACAGGATGTCAAAGACTGGGCCCCTACTCAATAACTTAAAGTTCCTGTTCCCAGCAACCACTTAGGATAGACCGCCTGAGCATCAAAAAGCCACATCCCAACACCCCAACCCAAAATGATGATACCATGGCCATTTTTGAAGCATACTGTGCCAGAAGGAAGGGACCTACCACCCACCTGCTTAGCCAACAGAACACTGCCCCCTGAAACAGTCCATCAGTTTCTGGATAAAATATTAATTAAGTCCCCAATTCCTAACAATACTCGACTATGAATCATGCGATAGTCTATTTAAGAATGTCCAAAAACATACGCAAGTGCAATTTAAAGACCATTATAATTCCCATATTAGTAAGGTGGCCTGCCAAAAAGAACACCGGAAGCATAACTTGCTCAAAAAATATTCTTCTAAGCTGGGACACTACACAAATATGGTTAGTCTAGTGAATCGGCCACACGTTGTAGTAATCGGTGACAAAAAGGCAACAAATACGTGAAACGTACAGCAGGGATAGAAGAGCACGGATTACTACCAGGGTGCCTTGAAAGTCGAATAATGGCTTCACACGTTGACTGATTAGCCAGCAATTGATTTGCCATTCGGTCTTTAAACCGGCGTTAAAGATAAATGCAAAATTCATCAGTAGTACGCATGTGTCAAACCGATTAATGATAGCGCAATTTGTGTAAAGAAAGAAAAACGCAAGCAAGACTTAAGTCAGCAGCCATTGTTGTGCACTTTACCCAACACACCTTTCCACAAAAAAACACACACACAACGAAATTAAGCCTATATATAATACTTTGAAAAACAAGCATTTGCAACGCAATAGGTCTCGCATTTGGGAGAGATTAAGCTATTGGCATTGTAAATGACAAGCCTTTTATTTATGTTTTAAAAACCAACACGTAGATAAAAAGCATTGTCATTTACAATGCCAATAGCTCAAACTCTCAACTGTGACACCTATTGCATTGCAAATGCTTGTTTAAGACTTGTGCCTCGCAGATAAAAGACCACGAGGAAGGGGCTGCTCCCTTAACTACCTCCTTAAAGCCACGCGTGTTCCCAGCCCCAGAGGTACTTCTAGTCTTAAAACTTCATGAATAGCTCCTGGAGAAGATGCCACTATTAAAAACCACAAAATAGTAACTTTCCCGAAATAAACTGTGAGGAAGACAAAAAAAAAAAACTTAGATGAAGGGTCTTCTGTTAAAGATGTGACGTGCAAGTTTTCGAGATGGCCTTGCGTCTAAACTGAGAAATGTGGTGGGATTGCCAAGAATCCGCCAAGGACCGCACCCTCGATAGATGGCCCTACCCTTCAGAAGCTAGCTACTGGCCCAGAGTCAAGATACGTCATTGAGTCACGGGTATATGGTCACAAGCCACCATAGCAGGAGAGATGTATGTGAACTCACTAGCACACAACCACAGAAACACACAATCTGAGAGTCAAGATGCATGCAGCGCTCACAGGTACACAAAGAAAGAAGCAGGACACACATAAGAATGCGTGTCACACTCTGGATCAATTACAACATTTGCAGTAAACTATGAGTCTAGATACGGGAGTTCTAGGCACACAACAGCCCGGCCCCAAGAAACATGTAGAAGTGACAGGCACAGAGCCCCAGAGTCCACATACATGTAGGGCCATGGGCAGACACAATTACCAGTCGAGATACAGGAGTCTCGGATACCCAAGAGTCCAGATAAATGAAGTATTCATGGGCATACAACCCCCAGAATCAAAGTATGTCAATGAGTCCTGGGAGCACAACCTCAGAATGAAACTCCATTCAGAAGGTAGGTAGGTAAGTATACTTGTAAAGCGCACTGTTACTCCATCTCGGAGTTTCCTGGCGCTGTAGACCGCTGGGGAACCCCTCCTGGCTTTCCCTGCGAGATGGTCCCTCCTGGGCACCCCCAAGGTGAAGCCAGGCATCCCCGGCGTTGATGGGGCCGTTGTGGAGATTAAGAAAGCTGTTGCCCAGGGTTGCAGAGTGGGACCCATGGTTAGCGTAGGCACCGAGGCGAGAATTATCGAGTCCGCGGACTTTGACCCAAGACCCTGCCGCGTCGGGAATTGAACCCTGGTCCTGGGCCGATCTCTGCTTCAGGGTCTGCCGCTTCTAACCAGTGAGCCACACTACTCCACTATTACAGACTCACAATCTCAGAGTCAGGATGCATGCTGTAGTCACACTACCAATCCCAGAATGAAGATATGTGCAAAAGGAATATATGATTATACCACGCTTACAATTACCACGCGAATTTTACATCGCAAGTGGCTTTACCACGCTGGTATTTACAACAAAGAACTATACCACGCGTAAAAAACGTCTTACCTGCACGTCTTTCACCAGCAGCCCTTACTTCCATCCACCATGGAAACAAACGTCAAAACACGTCTACCAAAATAAAAAAAGGACTGCTATTTTGACGTACACGGCACGTCTTTGGGGGAGGCTTTTTTCTTATAGTTCAAAAATAATGTGCGTTTTGTTTATTTAAGTAAACTGCTTGTTATTTGTGAGGAGACCCCCCCATTCCCCTTCCGATCCCCCCCAGCCCCCCCCCCCCCGATCCCCCCCAGCCCCCCCAAGCCCACGCAGAACGACTGGAAGGAATACCACGTCTCTCCCCAACCCACGCAGAACGTACTTGCGTGGTAAAGACGGTCGTGGAAGACACCCGCGTTGAAAAAACGTTTACGTGGTAAGTGTCGCGTGGTAAACGTTATGCGTGGTGATGCCTTCGGAGTAAATGATGTTTCCCGTGCAAAAGGCATGAGTAGAGAACCCACGAGTTCTGATACATGTGTCTTGACTCTAGAGTTGTGTGTCATGACTCACACGTAATATGTGAAGGATTCATAGACGTGCAACACTCGAGACAGAATAAATCAAGAAGTGGTGGGTACAGAACCAAAGTGCCAAGGTACATGCAGAACTCACTGGCACACCACACCAGAATCATGATACAGGCAGGAGTCAAGAGACACAACCAGAGTGTCAAGATGCATGTAGAGCTCAGAGTTAAAGACTTAAGACACTTGTCAGAGTCGGTGGCACACGATGCAACAACAAAGTCATATGTAGCAGTCAAAGAGTACAGAATATAAGAGTCCAGATACATACAGGAGTCACAGCCACACAACCCCAGACTCATGCTCTATGAAGGATTCAAGGAGACATACGCCCAGATCCCCAGAGACAAGATAAACACAGGTGTCAAAGGCACACACAGAGTCAAGATCCATGCAAGAATCTATTCATGTGTCTGCCTGAAATCAACGTCTTTTGGAGAGAAGTGATTCAGGATAGGTCACGTGTCATCAGGATGGGGTGATGGGATCATGGATGAGACAAGCCTGGCACGTATGAAGTCCTTAAGAAGTACCAGTGTTGAGTCTGGGAGGAGATACAGCAGGTTGTAACCACCATCCAGATGTGAGAGGAGGGCTTGAACAGCAGTTGTGAAGACACTATCTGGACTAAACTGTGTGGTAGAGAGGTGGAGTCAGGCAGTCTTTGTTTTTGGCAGTGTGTTCCATGAGTGTGAGGCTGGTCTCCAGGGTGAGTGCAAAGGACTGGACTCTGGGTGAAATTTGGGGTTCAAAGCAGTGACGGACCCACGGTGCAAGGTTTGTTGCATTTCTTGACTGCTATTTTTGGCACCTATCAGGAATTCCTAAAGTCACACCTCTACAAAAGCTGCTTTAAAGGGCTCTTGGAACTCCTTCCGCATCGCTTTGCGGTGGTGCTTGGGGAGCAGGTTTAGGTCACTTTCCATATTATCAGAACCATGCTGATAAACCGGTCTTCCTACCACAGCCTTCCACCGTGGCATCGCTAACCAGGGTTGTAAACCTTCAGAGGCATGCTGCACTCCCAGCAGCATCTCTGCTAGGATGTAGCTCCCAGGGCGGGTACACAGTACACCACCGAATATTCCAGGTGAACTTTGAGCCCAAGGCACATATGGCATGCGTTGTAGGATTAGAACGAATAAATAATCTTGACCTCATCTACTCGACAGAAACCCTGTTAGAAAATCTTTGAAGCATATCCACATGGGCGTGCTTCATACCACTGCGATACCTCTCCTTGGGCAGTAACTACAGCAGGCGTTTCACTTAAAGCATTGATGGTAATGTCCACTAATCGGACAGCTCGTAACGCAAGTATCTAGCCTGGTGAGTAACTGCCCGTCAGCAGTTACTGGGCAGTAACGGTGGTGGTGCCGGAGGCAGTAAGAGGTTACACAGTAGCATCCAATGTGAACCTGGAGGCAGTCGGTGGGTTACAGGGCAGTATCCATGGCGGTCCTGGGGCAGTCGGTGGGTTACAGGGCAGTATCCATGGCGGTCCTGGGGCAGTCGGTGGGTTACAGGGCAGTATCTATGGCGGTCCTGGGGCAGTCAGAGGCTGTTGGGGAGTCTCTCGGCTGGGACAGACGTTGCACTGAGGTTTCGGAGCTGGGTCTGCGAAGGTGGTCATTGGTTACGAGTAGAGGGGCAGTCAGTGGTTCCGTGGTGAGTAGAGGGGCAGTCAGTGGTTCCGTGGTGAGTAGAGGGGCAGTCAGTGGTTCCGTGGTGAGTAGAGGGGCAGTCAGTGGTTCCGTGGTGAGTAGAGGGGCAGTCAGTGGTTCCGTGGTGAGTAGAGGGGCAGTCAGTGGTTACGTGGTGAGTAGAGGGGCAGTCAGTGGTTACGTGTAGAGGGGCAGTCAGTGGTTCCGTGGTGAGTAGAGGGGCAGTCAGTGGTTCCGTGGTGAGTAGAGGGGCAGTCAGTGGTTACGTGGTGAGTAGAGGGGCAGTCAGTGGTTACGTGGTGAGTAGAGGGGCAGTCAATGGTTTCGTGGTGAGTAGAGGGGCAGTCAGTGGTTACGTGGTGAGTAGAGGGGCAGTCAGTGGTTACGTGGTGAGTAGAGGGGCAGTCAGTGGTTACGTGGTGAGTAGAGGGGCAGTCAGTGGTTACGTGGTGAGTAGAGGGGCAGTCAGTGGTTACGTGGTGAGTAGAGGGGCAGTCAGTGGTTACGTGGTGAGTAGAGGGGCAGTCAGTGGTTACGTGGTGAGTAGAGGGGCAGTCAGTGGTTACGTGGTGAGTAGAGGGGCAGTCAGTGGTTCCGTGGTGAGTAGAGGGGCAGTCAGTGGTTACGTGGTGAGTAGAGGGGCAGTCAGTGGTTACGTGGTGAGTAGAGGGGCAGTCAGTGGTTACGTGGTGAGTAGAGGGGCAGTCAGTGGTTACGTGGTGAGTAGAGGGACAGTCAGTGGTTACGTGGTGAGTAGAGGGGCAGTCAGTGGTTACGTGGTGAGTAGAGGGGCAGTCAGTGGTTACGTGGTGAGTAGAGGGACAGTCAGTGGTTACGTGGTGAGTAGAGGGGCAGTCAGTGGTTACGTGGTGAGTAGAGGGGCAGTCACTGGTTCCGTGGCGAGTAGAGGGACAGTCTGTGGTTACTGGTACTATCAGTCGTGATTGTGACAGCAGTAAAAGGTGACTAGGATGTATTTGTTGTTGGTCCTAGGACACTCCGTGTTGCTGAGCAGTACCTGCGGTGAGCCAGGGGGCGGTCAGTGGTTACTTGGTCAGAATCAGTGGTGGGTAGGTGAATTGCCACTGGTGTGCCTAGCTTTCAGGGTCTGTAACGGGAGGACTAGCAGGGAACCAGCAAGGGACAAGTGGCATCTAAAGCTGGTCCCAGGACAGTTCAGAGTCCCAAAGAGTAGCAATAAACTAAATAGTTCCTCGTGGTTAGCACCAAAGGGTGTCAAGGTCTTCAAAGACCTCATCAGACAAGGCCAAGATCTGAGGGATCGGATGCCTGACAGTTTAGGGGACACCAAGAATTTTAATCTTGATAACTTGAAACAAAGTTGAAGAAGGGTAGTTGTAGCTATTACAGGTTTCACGCAAGGAATTCACAAGGGACACTCCATGCAAGTGCTCCTCTAAGATTCATATTCAGGAGGTACAAATAGGCCTTCACGGATGATCGGGTTCTAGTGACGTTTAGAAGGCCACTCTCAGTGTCCACCACTGGGTCATGGAAACAAGCCCTCTCCTCCACTGGACAGCAGCATGCAAACAGAGGAGCAGATCAAGGGACATGCACAGGATCAGAGTCTCCCACACGTCAATATTCTTCTGGTTTACAGTATATGGTAATGCTTCTCACACACTTCGTCTGGGCTGCAGATTCCTGGGGCTCATGAGCTAGCACCCTCTTCCAGTCCGCATTTCACGCTGGTGTCGCACAGACCAACTATGGCCAAGGTTTCGGTCCGTTTTGGCCTCCCGCTCTTGACCTTACAAGCAGAAGCACCAGATTCAGCATTTTTAGGTCTGGCATTGGCCAAGACCTTTTGATTTTACTAAAATGATACATATAATATACTTATAATAGGGTTCAGCTAGCAGTATTCAGCCAATGGTTTGGGGCATTCACATTTTTATACTGCCCACAAAATCAATGTAGCATGAGGTATGAGAGTTAGCCTACTTCAGCCATTGGTTAACCTTATTGTGAGTGACGGCATTCTGATCGCTCACAAGGAGCGCATCTACACACACAGTAGTATCTTCATTGCCAGGGCATACTGTGGCAATATGCTTTTTCTTTGACTCCCCAAAAAGTTTAGTTTCGGCAAAATGTTTTGGCAAAGGCCAGGAGGCTCCTTAAACAACAAAAATGTATAAAAAGTATTAAAAAGCGAATATTGAAAAAACGAACGCTAGATACACTGGTTTTGCCAATGAGTGTTCACACTTGCCTTAGCACCACCCTGAAATGATACAGCAAGCCCCTAGCGCAACATCTGGCTGACAGCACACTCCGGTACAAAATCACCCTAAGGGGGAAATAAGCAGGACTGCGGCATCACGTTTAAGACAAACTTGCATCTAAGTTCAAAAATCAGTCTTTGCGCAACGTCACCAGGTTTGTGGAAATATCTTGAGGCCCAAAAGTCACAATGAGTAGCAAAAATAATTTTTAGCACACTGTCAGATGCAAAATTACATGCTGTTGCAAAACCATGAGTGTAGAAGTATCTTTTTTGTTGAACATTTTACACGCAAAAAAAAAAAATGTTGAAACAGTTGCAAAATCACCCTTGGTGCAAAGCGGACGGGTCTGCCTTATAAAATGTAGGTGAAAAATGACTCTGTCCACTCTGCCAATGTGTCAGTAAGTTGTCCCAAAAGCTGTAAATGGGGAGCATCTGTAGGACATGCCATTTGCTTGACAGTCCATTGAGGCATGAAATCAGCTAAGGTGAGGAAAAATGTTAGGATAAAAACATATATCACATTTAGGGGCACAAAAGCGGCACCGTGGAATCACACAAAGGTCCAAAATCAAATGTAGCACAAAATAACTTAAGGGGCAAATTCACTATTTTGTGCTACTTTAGCAGTAGTGTGGAAAGCCTTTTTTCTGAACAAGCACATTTAGGTGCAGAATCACTTTGACCTCTAAACTCCCATACGTGGTGGATGGTGTCCGCCATTTCCAGCTTCTTGTCGACAAGCTTGCGCTTGTTACCCACTGAAAACAGCAGAAGCGGACCTGGCCTGACAGAGTGGTGCTTGTAGTATGTTCCCTGTCACTACCCACAGAGAACCTAGCTTGTAGTCTGCCAGGCTGCTTGGGGTTTCGTTTGTAGGAGGGGTGGGTGGCTGTTAGACGGGGACTCTGAGGGTCGGCCGAATACTGAGGGAGAGGTCCCCGATGAGGACCGTCTCCGGCGATCGTACAGACAAGTCACCTCCCTCCCCACAAATAGGCACCACACCAGGTCGAGTTCAATGCTTTATATAAGGTACGTAAGGCAAGGATAGTAGCGATACAGGATATCTCGGACCGGAGGGTCCTCTCACTTCTAGTCTCTGTAAGGGAAAGGGGGTAGCGGGACAGTCTTGGTACCGGGTCGGTACAGGGGGTGGCAAGAGGCGAGCTCACAATCCTCGAGCTGAAGAGTCTGTGAGTCGGGCCGCGGCAGCGCCAGCAGGCCAAGACGATGGTTTCACGAGGCAGAGGGCCGCGGCAGCGCCAGCAGGCCAAGACGATGGTTTCACGAGGCAGAGGGCCGCGGCAGCGCCAGCAGGCCAAGACGATGGTTTCACGAGGTAGAGGGCCGCGGCAGCGCCAGCAGGCCAGTCACGGATGAGTTCTTCTCGGGTCTCTCGACTCCAGGATACAACTGCCTTCCTGGTCTGGCCCTGCCCAAGTTATAGGTCTGGTCCCCTTTGATGTCCGGACCCTCGCGCCTGGGGGCCGGGAGGTCCGGGATGAGGGAGTCCAGACACCCAGCAGGGGGGTGGAGCCCGCGCCCAGGGCGGCCGGGGGTGATCGACACCTGGCGGAGGAGAGCCGTTGACGATTCCTTCTCCCATTGACTCGCCAAGTGGTCACTCTGCCTCCTGGGGGGAGGTTGGTGCCTCGATGTCGGGGCCGGCCGGGCCCAGGGTTAGGGTCGAGTTGAGGCCATGCGGCCTCGTGCTGCAGTGCCCCAAGATGGCGGCTGGGCCGGGGCCGTGGTGTGGATGGTGACCCGGGCCAGCTGGGTCCGGAGCTGGTGTCTTGTGGTGGAGGGATTGCAGTGTACTTCGGGTGGTCGTCGGGGACTCTGGCGGGGGATGCAGGGAGAGCCAGGGTCCAGGTCCCATTGCGGGGAGGGGGGGGCAGCCCGACCATGCGGCCTGTCCAACATGCGTCCCCCCCAGCTGAAGGCGGGGAGAGTCAGCCATCTTCCTGGGGACTCTCCTCGCTGAGGCGGAAAAAGCGTGACAGGCCGTCGGCGTTGGCGTGGTCCTGGCCTGGACGATGTTCCACCGTGAAGTCCATCCCCTGCAGGGAGATGGACCAGCGCAACAGCTTTGGGTTCTCCCCCCGCATTTTCATCAGCCATTGCAGGGGTCGGTGGTCTGTTTGCACCCGGAAGTGGGTGCCGAAGAGGTATGGCCGGAGCTTCTTGAGTGCCCAGACTACGGCGAAGGCCTCCCTCTCAATGGTGCTCCAGCGCTGTTCTCGGGGCAGTAGGCGTCTGCTGATGAAGGCCACTGGTTGGTCGATCCCTTCGGCGTTGAGTTGGGAGAGGACGGCCCCCACACCATGATCGGAGGCGTCCGTCTGCACAATGAATTCCCGGCTGTAGTCGGGAGCCTGGAGCACGGGGGCCGTGCACATGGCGGCCTTTAGTTTCTCGAAGGCCGATTGGCAGTCCGGGGTCCAGTTGACGGTTTTGGGGCCCTTCTTGGAGGTGAGCTCTGTGAGGGGCCCCACGATGCTGCCATAGTCCTTCACGAACCGCCGGTAGTATCCGGTGAGCCCCAGGAAGGCCCGGACCTCCGTTTGGGTCGTAGGGGGTTGCCAGGCCTGGATGGCAGCAATCTTGAGTTGGAGAGGGGCCACCAGCCCGCTTCCCACTTGGTGTCCCAGGTAGGTCACGGACCCTTGGCCAACCTGGCACTTGCTGGCCTTGATGGTGAGCCCGGCTTGCTGGAGGGCGTGTAGAACCTTCCGCAGGTGGCGGAGGTGGTCGAGCCACTGGTGGCTGTACACAGCAATGTCGTCCAGGTAGGCGGCGCTGAAGTCTTCCAGGCCCGCCAGTACCTGGTTTACCAGCCGTTGGAACGTTGCCGGGGCGTTTTTCATGCCGAAGGGCATTACTTTAAAGTGGTAGTGCCCGTCCGGGGTAGAGAAGGCGGAACGTTCTTGGGCCCTAGGGGTGAGGGCGATCTGCCAGTAGCCCGCTGTTAGGTCGAAGATGCTCAGGTAGCGGGCGGCCCCCATCCGGTCAATTAGCTCATCTGCCCGGGGGATGGGATGAGCGTCGGTCCTGGTAACTGCATTCAGCCCCCGATAGTCCACGCAGAACCGGAGCTCAGGGGCAACGCCCGGGGCGGCCGCCTTGGGAACCAGGACGACTGGGCTCGCCCAGGGGCTGTCTGAGGGTTCGATCACTCCCAGGGTCAGCATTTTGGACACCTCGGTCTGGATGCAGGCGCGCACCCGGTCGGGCACGCGGTACGCCCGGTGTCGAATAGGAGGGCTGTCCCCGGTGTCCACATCGTGAAGGCACCAGGGGGTGACTCCGGGGGTGAGGGAGAACAGGGAGGCGAACCGCCTCAGGAGCGTTTGGCAGTCTTGGCGTTGCTCCGGGGACAGGGCCTCGGAGAGCTGGACCCCTTCCACTGAGCCATCCTGCTCGAGGGCTCTCAGTAAGTCCGGAAGGGGTTCGGAGTCTTCTTCTGTCCCATTATCGGTAGCCATCAGGAGGCTGAGTTCGGATCGCACCAAATGGGGTTTGAGCCTGTTGGCATGGAGGACCCGTAGGGGGTTCCGGGCAGTCTCCATGTCGACTAAATAGGTGACGGGCCCCTTGCGTTCGATCACCTTGAAGGGCCCGGACCATCTGTCTTGGAGTGCACAGGGTTCAACCGGGGACATCACCCAGACCTGTTGTCCCGGTTCGAACTCAATGGAGGACGCGTGCTGATCGTACCACCTCTTCATGTCCTCCTGACTGGCCTCGAGATTGGCTTTGGCGGTGTCTCGGAACCGCCGGGTCTGGTTGCGGAGAGCCAGGAGATACCTGTAGACGTCCGGGGGAGTTTTCTGGAGAGGCTGCTCCCAACCTTCCTTGACCAGGCTGAGGGGGCCCCGGACGGGGTGCCCGTACAGGAGTTCAAATGGGCTGAAGCCGAGGGATTTCTGCGGGACCTCCCGATAGGCAAACAGGAGGCATGGAAGTAGCACGTCCCACTGGCGTCGAAGGGATTCTTCTAGGCCCCTAATCATTCCCTTAAGGGTGCGGTTGAACCTCTCGACCAGTCCGTTTCCTTGCGGGTGATAGGGGGTCGTGAATTTGTAGGTGACCCCGCATTGTTGCCAGAGAGACTTCATATATCTGGAGATAAAGTTCGTGCCCCTGTCACTGACGACCTCCCGGGGGAACCCCACCCGGGAGAAGATCCCCATCAGAGCTCGGCCCACCACGGGGGCCGTCACAGTCCGAAGAGGGATGGCCTCGGGATAGCGGGTGGCGTGGTCTACTAGGACCAGGATGAACCGGTGTCCTTGGGCTGTTCGAGGGTCGAGGGGCCCCACAATGTCTATTTCCACTCGTTCAAACGGGGTGGTGACGACAGGAAAGGGTTGCAAAGGTGCTTTGATTTTTCGGCCACTTTTTCCGCTGGCCTGGCAGGTGGGGCAGGCCTTGCAGTGGTTGGTGACATCCTTTCGCATTTGGGGCCAGAAAAAATGGGTCACCAGGCGGTCGTAGGTTTTATCCTGTCCCAGGTGTCCGGCAAGGGGGACATCGTGGGCTAAGTTCAGGAGGAAGTCTCGGAAGCGAAGGGGCACCACCAGCACCAGACTGGCTCCTAGTTCTGCAATTTTCTGCTCGCTGTAGAGCAGGTCTTGGTCCCAGTAGATCCAGTGGGCCCCCGAGGTATCCCCGGTGCTCTGGGCCAGGGCTTGCTGCCGGAGTCCTTCGAGAGAGGGACATGTTTTCTGTTCGGCCCGGAATTGTTCCTGAGTGGGGCCTCCCTCCTGCCGCCATTGTGCCAGGTCAGGGACGTCCCGAAGCTGGTCGGATCCTTCTTCTGTTTGGGTCGAGGGACTGGCTTCTGGGGCGGCCTCCTCTGGGATGAGCGCGGGAGGAGGTTCCGGCCACTCGGGCTCTTCTAGACTGGGGACCGCGCGGGCGGTCATGGTCCGGGTCGTGACGCAGACCCATTCGGGGAGGCCGAGCATCCCCAGGTGTTCCCTCCGTTCGACAGCTGCCCAGGGAGAGCTTTCGAGGTCGTTTCCTAGGAGGCAATCCACGGGGGCATCATCGCGGACAGTTACCTTTAACATCCCCGTTACTCCTCCCCACTCGAAGGGGACGCAGGCCATGTGGCATAGGCTTTCGGAATTGTCTGCTGAGCGGACAGGGCAAAGAATGTTCGGCAGGATTTGGTCTGGAGTGACGAGGTGGCGTCGGACCGCCGTTACACTGGCCCCGGTGTCGCGGAGGGCTTCCGCCCGGCGGCCATTAATGTTGACCCATTGACTGTACTTCTGCGTGTTGGCGGGAAGGGGGGCCCGCGGAATCATCTCTCTCTCCCCTAAGCAGACCAGTGCCATGGCGGCGGGTGCCCATTCAGAGGGGTCGGTCTCATACTCTTCTTGGTCTTCCGGGATTAGTTCTTCCTCTAGGGCGGCCGCTGCGACCTGGCGGGGGGTAGTGTTCGGATTCTTTGGGCAGTTGGGATCACTGGCGTAGTGGCCGGGTCGCTGGCATCTGTGGCACATGACGTTGGCCCGGAAACCGGCCCGGATGGCAGGGCTTCCTCGGCCGACCGGGGTCGAGGGGCTGCTGGGGGGTGACGAGGGGCCGGGGTCTCTCCCCCGACCCTGGCCTCCTCCCCCTCCTCGGGGGCGATGGGGCCCTGGGTATGGTCTGGATGATTCGCTGGGTCCGTTCCGGCCAACTCGGGTGCTTTCCCACCGGTCGGCTTCGGCGGCGAGTTGTCGAGGTTCGGTTAGCTTACTGTCCAAGAGGTGTTGCCGGAGCTCCACAAAGCAGTTGTTCGACAGGTGCTCCCATACGATAAGGTCAAAGAGTTGTTCGTAGGTGGTCACTTTGTTGCCCTTGATCCAACCCTCGAAGGCTCGGCTAAAGAAGTTCACGTACTCCACCCAGGTTGTACCCGGAATCCGCTTGCAGTCGCGGAACCGCTGGCGGTACATCTCGGGTGTGAGCCCGTATCGAGTGAGGAGGGCGGCCTTCATGTGGTCGTAGGATGTCATCAGATGGTCCGGGAGTTGCAGCAGGGCGTCCCGCCCTTCGTTGACAAACCTCCCCTATAACCCGGCTCCCCAGTCGCTCCGTGGAATCCGGTGGGAGGTCATGGCCACCTCATAGGCTTTAAACCACTGCTGTATATCATCGTTCTTGTGGTATTCCCGGATGACATCCTTGGGGATGTGAACCTTGGGCTCGGTAGAGGCAGGCAGGGTCGGTCGTTCGGGGAACCCGAGTTCTTTATTCTGTTTCTGGATTTCCAGTTCCTTGAGGTTGCGCTCATGTTCGTACGCTAATTTCTTTTCCTCTAGCTCTCTCTGTTTTTGCTTCTCTTCTCGCTCCTCTCGGAGCCGTAAGTGTTCCAGAGTTATTTTTTGTTCCGCCAGCTTGAGTTCTCCATCCAAGCGAAGTCGGGCCAGTTCTAATTCGTGGAGTCTGCTTTTTTCTCTTTCTCGGATCTCTTCCAGGGAAAGACCCGCTCTTCTTTCTTCAGTTGGTGCGGGGCTCGTCTCGGTTGTTCGTGTTCGGGGTACGGCCGTACCCGTTTCTGCCCAAGCTTCTAGGGCTCGTTTGAAGTCTTCCTTTGTGCTAAGACCTGTGGTTGGAAGGCCAAGTTCTATGCAATATTGCTTCAGTTCCCGGTGGTTGTAGTCTTCCAATTTTTCCATCTGGAATTTTTCCGTTGTTCCGCTCTCTGTTGTCATGGTGGTTGTGTGTCGTGGGGCGAGTGACTTTCTGTACGATTATGCGTAGGTTCGGATCCCGTCGCTGGCCACCAATGTTAGACGGGGACTCTGAGGGTCGGCCGAATACTGAGGGAGAGGTCCCCGATGAGGACCGTCTCCGGCGATCGTACAGACAAGTCACCTCCCTCCCCACAAATAGGCACCACACCAGGTCGAGTTCAATGCTTTATATAAGGTACGTAAGGCAAGGATAGTAGCGATACAGGATATCTCGGACCGGAGGGTCCTCTCACTTCTAGTCTCTGTAAGGGAAAGGGGGTAGCGGGACAGTCTTGGTACCGGATCGGTACAGGGGGTGGCAAGAGGCGAGCTCACAATCCTCGAGCTGGAGAGTCTGTGAGTCGGGCCGCGGCAGCGCCAGCAGGCCAAGGCGGTGGTTTCACGAGGCAGAGGGCCGCGGCAGCGCCAGCAGGCCAAGACGATGGTTTCACGAGGCAGAGGGCCGCGGCAGCGCCAGCAGGCCAAGACGATGGTTTCACGAGGCAGAGGGCCGCGGCAGCGCCAGCAGGCCAAGACAATGGTTTCACGAGGTAGAGGGCCGCGGCAGCGCCAGCAGGCCAGTCACAGATGAGTTCTTCTCGGGTCTCTCGACTCCAGGATACAACTGCCTTCCTGGTCTGGCCCTGCCCAAGTTATAGGTCTGGTCCCCTTTGATGTCCGGACCCTCGCGCCTGGGGGCCGGGAGGTCCGGGATGAGGGAGTCCAGACACCCAGCAGGGGGGTGGAGCCCGCGCCCAGGGCGGCCGGGGGTGATCGACACCTGGCGGAGGAGAGCCGTTGACGATTCCTTCTCCCATTGACTCGCCAAGTGGTCACTCTGCCTCCTGGGGGGAGGTTGGTGCCTCGATGTCGGGGCCGGCCGGGCCCAGGGTTAGGGTCGAGTTGAGGCCATGCGGCCTCGTGCTGCAGTGCCCCAAGATGGCGGCTGGGCCGGGGCCGTGGTGTGGATGGTGACCCGGGCCAGCTGGGTCCGGAGCTGGTGTCTTGTGGTGGAGGGATTGCAGTGTACTTCGGGTGGTCGTCGGGGACTCTGGCGGGGGATGCATGGAGAGCCAGGGTCCAGGTCCCATTGCGGGGAGGGGGGGCAGCCCGACCATGCGGCCTGTCCAACAGTGGCATTTTTCATTCCGCCAGCATAACTGGAGAAATTTAGCAATTCCCCATTACTCTTCTAATGCGGACTTACTAATAACTTCTGCTGCTCCGCAGGCGTAATTAATCTGTAATGTTTGTTTTTTAACCCCTTGGCCGCGGCAGTAATTCCGCGCGGAGCTGGGGTGGGAGGGGGGCCGTGCGGCGCCGCCATGCTCGTGACGGAACCACTCCGTCATGAGCCACGGGCGCGCTGTGCTTGTGACGGAGTGGTTCCGTCACGGCCGCTCAATAAAACTGCAGCGCAGGCGCGGAATTCCTGCAGCGTAGGCAGGGCGGCCGCGATGTGACGGAACCACTCCATCACCAGCACAGCGCGTCCGTGGCTCGTGACGGAGTGTTTCCGTCACGAGCATGAAAGGGGTTAAATAAGGCTGGAAGAGGGAGCCGTCCCTCTATGTTTAAACATCAACTTTAATCTGCAGGGATTTTTAATCATAGAGGGACGGCTCCCTCTTCCAGCCCCGTTTAAAAACCACCGACTGCACTGCTGTGCAGACCCCTCGGTGCCCTTACATACTCTGCAGTAATCCCTGCACCACGTAACCCTCGTCGCCCTTACATACTTTGAGTATATAAGGCTTTTATATACTGAGTATGTAAGATCGCTGAGGGCTATGTACAGCTGTGCATATCCCTAGGAACGCGTACATACTCTGCAGTAGTTACTGCAGAGTATGTAGGGGCGCCAAGGTGTATGGCCTACAGTGCACATCCTTAAGCACCTGCAGTAATTAATGCAGAGTATGTACAGGCATCGAGGGGATGCAAGCACGGTCGAATACTAAATGCACACCCGGTGCACACCCCTCAGCGCCCAACATACTCTGCCGTAATCCCTGCAGTGCACACCCCTCAGCGCCCAACATACTCTGCAGTAATCACTGCAGTGCACACCCCTCAGCACCCTTACATACTCTGCAGTAATCACTGCAGTGCACACCCCTCAGCGCCCAACATACTCTGCCGTAATCCCTGCAGTGCACACCCCTCAGCGCCCAACATACTCTGCAGTAATCACTGCAGTGCACACCCCTCAGCGCCCAACATACTCTGCAGTAATCACTGCAGTGCACACCCCTCAGCGCCCAACATACTCTGCAGTAATCACTGCAGTGCACACCCCTCAGCGCCCAACATACTCTGCCGTAATCCCTGCAGTGCACACCCCTCAGCGCCCAACATACTCTGCAGTAATCACTGCAGTGCACACCCCTCAGCACCCTTACATACTCTGCAGTAATCACTGCAGTGCACACCCCTCAGCGCCCAACATACTCTGCCGTAATCCCTGCAGTGCACACCCCTCAGCGCCCAACATACTCTGCAGTAATCACTGCAGTGCACACCCCTCAGCGCCCAACATACTCTGCAGTAATCACTGCAGTGCACACCCCTCAGCACCCTTACATACTCTGCAGTAATCACTGCAGTGCACACCCCTCAGCGCCCAACATACTCTGCCGTAATCCCTGCAGTGCACACCCCTCAGCGCCCAACATACTCTGCAGTAATCACTGCAGTGCACACCCCTCAGCACCCTTACATACTCTGCAGTAATCACTGCAGTGCACACCCCTCAGCACCCTTACATACTCTGCCGTAATCCCTGCAGTGCACACCCCTCAGCGCCCAACATACTCTGCCGTAATCCCTGCAGTGCCCCCCCTCGGCGCCCCAACATACTCTGCCGTAATCCCTGCAGTGCACACCCCTCGGCGCCCAACATACTCTGCCGTAATCCCTGCAGTGCACACCCCTCGGCGCCCAACATACTCTGCCGTAATCCCTGCAGTGCACACCCCTCGGCGCCCAACATACTCTGCCGTAATCCCTGCAGTGCACACCCCTCGGCGCCCAACATACTCTGCAGTAATCACTGCAGTGCACACCCCTCGGCGCCCCAACATACTCTGCCGTAATCCCTGCAGTGCACACCCCTCGGCGCCCAACATACTCTGCCGTAATCCCTGCAGTGCACACCCCTCGGCGCCCAACATACTCTGCCGTAATCCCTGCAGTGCACACCCCTCGGCGCCCAACATACTCTGCAGTAATCACTGAAGTGCACACCCCTCGTCACCCTTACATACTCTGCAGTAATCACTGCAGTGCACACCCCTCGGCGCCCAACATACTCTGCAGTAATCACTGAAGTGCATACCCCTCAGCGCCCAACATACTCTGCAGTAATCACTGAAGTGCACACCCCTCAGCGCCCAACATACTCTGCAGTAATCACTGCAGTGCACACCCCTCAGCACCCTTACATACTCTGCAGTAATCACTGAAGTGCACACCCCTCAGCGCCCAACATACTCTGCAGTAATCACTGCAGTGCACACCCCTCAGCGCCCAACATACTCTGCAGTAATCACTGCAGTGCACACCCCTCAGCACCCTTACATACTCTGCAGTAATCACTGAAGTGCACACCCCTCAGCGCCCAACATACTCTGCAGTAATCACTGCAGTGCACACCCCTCAGCGCCCAACATACTCTGCAGTAATCACTGCAGTGCACACCCCTCGGCACCCTTACATACTCTGCAGTAATCACTGAAGTGCACACCCCTCAGCGCCCAACATACTCTGCAGTAATCACTGCAGTGCACACCCCTCAGCACCCTTACATACTCTGCAGTAATCACTGAAGTGCACACCCCTCAGCGCCCAACATACTCTGCAGTAATCACTGCAGTGCACACCCCTCAGCGCCCAACATACTCTGCAGTAATCACTGCAGTGCACACCCCTCGGCACCCTTACATACTCTGCAGTAATCACTGAAGTGCACACCCCTCAGCGCCCAACATACTCTGCAGTAATCACTGCAGTGCACACCCCTCAGCACCCTTACATACTCTGCAGTAATCACTGAAGTGCACACCCCTCAGCGCCCAACATACTCTGCAGTAATCACTGCAGTGCACACCCCTCAGCGCCCAACATACTCTGCAGTAATCACTGCAGTGCACACCCCTCGGTGCCCTTACATACTCTGCAGTAATCCCTGCACCACGTAACCCTCGTCGCCCTTAAATACTTTGAGTATATAAGGCTTTTATATACTGAGTATGTAAGATCGCTGAGGGCTATGTACAGCTGTGCATATCCCTAGGAACGCGTACATACTCTGCAGTAGTTACTGCAGAGTATGTAGGGGCGCCAAGGTGTATGGCCTACAGTGCACATCCTTAAGCACCTGCAGTAATTAATGCAGAGTATGTACAGGCATCGAGGGGATGCAAGCACGGTCGAACACTAAATGCACACCCGGTGCACACCCCTCAGCACCCAACATACTCTGCCGTAATCCCTGCAGTGCACACCCCTCAGCGCCCAACATACTCTGCAGTAATCACTGCAGTGCACACCCCTCAGCACCCTTACATACTCTGCAGTAATCACTGCAGTGCACACCCCTCAGCGCCCAACATACTCTGCCGTAATCCCTGCAGTGCACACCCCTCAGCGCCCAACATACTCTGCAGTAATCACTGCAGTGCACACCCCTCAGCGCCCAACATACTCTGCAGTAATCACTGCAGTGCACACCCCTCAGCGCCCAACATACTCTGCAGTAATCACTGCAGTGCACACCCCTCAGCACCCTTACATACTCTGCAGTAATCACTGCAGTGCACACCCCTCAGCGCCCAACATACTCTGCCGTAATCCCTGCAGTGCACACCCCTCAGCGCCCAACATACTCTGCAGTAATCACTGCAGTGCACACCCCTCAGCACCCTTACATACTCTGCAGTAATCACTGCAGTGCACACCCCTCAGCACCCTTACATACTCTGCCGTAATCCCTGCAGTGCACACCCCTCAGCGCCCAACATACTCTGCCGTAATCCCTGCAGTGCCCCCCCTCGGCGCCCCAACATACTCTGCCGTAATCCCTGCAGTGCACACCCCTCGGCGCCCAACATACTCTGCCGTAATCCCTGCAGTGCACACCCCTCGGCGCCCAACATACTCTGCCGTAATCCCTGCAGTGCACACCCCTCGGCGCCCAACATACTCTGCCGTAATCCCTGCAGTGCACACCCCTCGGCGCCCAACATACTCTGCAGTAATCACTGCAGTGCACACCCCTCGGCGCCCCAACATACTCTGCCGTAATCCCTGCAGTGCACACCCCTCGGCGCCCAACATACTCTGCCGTAATCCCTGCAGTGCACACCCCTCGGCGCCCAACATACTCTGCCGTAATCCCTGCAGTGCACACCCCTCGGCGCCCAACATACTCTGCAGTAATCACTGAAGTGCACACCCCTCGTCACCCTTACATACTCTGCAGTAATCACTGCAGTGCACACCCCTCGGCGCCCAACATACTCTGCAGTAATCACTGAAGTGCATACCCCTCAGCGCCCAACATACTCTGCAGTAATCACTGAAGTGCACACCCCTCAGCGCCCAACATACTCTGCAGTAATCACTGCAGTGCACACCCCTCAGCACCCTTACATACTCTGCAGTAATCACTGAAGTGCACACCCCTCAGCGCCCAACATACTCTGCAGTAATCACTGCAGTGCACACCCCTCAGCGCCCAACATACTCTGCAGTAATCACTGCAGTGCACACCCCTCAGCACCCTTACATACTCTGCAGTAATCACTGAAGTGCACACCCCTCAGCGCCCAACATACTCTGCAGTAATCACTGCAGTGCACACCCCTCAGCGCCCAACATACTCTGCAGTAATCACTGCAGTGCACACCCCTCGGCACCCTTACATACTCTGCAGTAATCACTGAAGTGCACACCCCTCAGCGCCCAACATACTCTGCAGTAATCACTGCAGTGCACGCCCCTCAGCACCCTTACATACTCTGCAGTAATCACTGAAGTGCACACCCCTCAGCGCCCAACATACTCTGCAGTAATCACTGCAGTGCACACCCCTCAGCGCCCAACATACTCTGCAGTAATCACTGCAGTGCACACCCCTCGGCACCCTTACATACTCTGCAGTAATCACTGAAGTGCACACCCCTCAGCGCCCAACATACTCTGCAGTAATCACTGCAGTGCACACCCCTCAGCACCCTTACATACTCTGCAGTAATCACTGAAGTGCACACCCCTCAGCGCCCAACATACTCTGCAGTAATCACTGCAGTGCACACCCCTCAGCGCCCAACATACTCTGCAGTAATCACTGCAGTGCACACCCCTCGGCACCCTTACATACTCTGCAGTAATCACTGAAGTGCACACCCCTCAGCGCCCAACATACTCTGCAGTAATCACTGCAGTGCACACCCCTCAGCGCCCAACATACTCTGCAGTAATCACTGCAGTGCACACCCCTCAGCGCCCAACATACTCTGCAGTAATCACTGAAGTGCACACCCCTCAGCGCCCAACATACTCTGCAGTAACCCCTGCAGTGCATACCCCTCAGCACCCAACATACTCTGCAGTAATCACTGCAGTGCACACCCCTCAGCGCCCAACATACTCTGCAGTAATCCCTGCAGTGCACATTCCTCAGCACCCAACATACTCTGCAGTAATCACTGAAGTGCACACCCCTCAGCGCCCAACATACTCTGAAGTAACCCCTGCAGTGCATACCCTCAGCGCCCAACATACTCTGCAGTAATCACTGCAGTGCATACCCCTCAGCGCCCAACATACTCTGCAGTAATCACTGAAGTGCACACCCCTCAGCGCCCAACATACTCTGCAGTAACCCCTGCAGTGCATACCCTCAGCGCCCTAACACTCTACTCTCCTTCACTTCGCCGCCTGCGCAGCCGAGCTGGTCGCTGCTGAGGCCGCTTAGTCCCTCGCCTGCCGCCTCCAGCGGACGCTCCCCCCGGCCACGCCCACTCCTGACCACGCCCCCTTGGGCCGGTACTTAGGGGCTGATTGAGAGCTCTTCCCTTCATTGGAACACTCCCTTGCCTTCAGCGGGAGCTTTTAGACCCATTTTGTTTTAATTTTTGCATTCACTTTGTCAGCGCCTATCTGCGCTTTTATCCCCACGCTGCCTACCTTGCCTTGGGGCTCTGTTCTTCACTTCGCCGCCTGCGCAGCCGAGCTGGTCGCTGCTGAGGCCGCTTAGTCCCTCGCCTGCCGCCTCCAGCGGACGCTCCCCCCGGCCACGCCCACTCCTGACCACGCCCCCTTGGGCCGGTACTTAGGGGCTGATTGAGAGCTCTTCCCTTCATTGGAACACTCCCTTGCCTTCAGCGGGAGCTTTTAGACCCATTTTGTTTTAATTTTTGCATTCACTTTGTCAGCGCCTATCTGCGCTTTTATCCCCACGCTGCCTACCTTGCCTTGGGGCTCTGTCCTTCACTTCGCCGCCTGCGCAGCCGAGCTGGTCGCTGCTGAGGCCGCTTAGTCCCTCGCCTGCCGCCTCCAGCGGACGCTCCCCCCGGCCACGCCCACTCCTGACCACACCCCCTTGCCGCACTATTTATCATGTGCTCTTACCGTTCGCGCAGCGGACGGGCGCAGCGGGCGCGCCGTTTGCGCGCCGAAGGCGCGCCTAAGGCAAGCCCGTCTGCGCCCGTCCGCGACCGACCGGGACCAGGGGCCATAGACCCTGCTCCTCGCCTGGCGTACTCTTCGGCCCAACTCTTATCCTCGTCTGCCTCAACCCCTCTATCACCTTCTGTAGCTCTCCACTTATCCTCGCTTGGTATTAATGCCCCTTCCCCTCCTGGCGCTGCCTTACCTTTCCCTTCTTCTCCTCTCTCCTCTCTCCCCCTTCCCCTATGTGTGTCCCCCGGCTCGCTTTACGCCTCTGCCATTCTTTTGAACACACGTTCGGCTGTAAAAAATCAAACTGCTCTCTTTAATCTACTGGACACGGACCCCCCGGATTTCCTCTTTCTCACTGAAACCTGGTTCTCCTCCCACTCTCTTCCGGATCTTCTCGCTATTCTCCCGGCAACCCATTACGCCCTCCGTGCCGACCGCCCAGATGGTAGATCTGGCGGTGGCGTGGCGCTTATAGCTAACCGATCCTTGCAGTTCCAGCTCCTTTCGCATCCTGGCATTACCAATGTTGACTTTCTGGTGGCCCGTTCTCTCAACCTTCCGGTTCCCCTCACGGTGATTCTCCTGTATCGTCCCCCTCAGTATATGTCTTCTTTTGTGTCCTCTCTGCAGGATCTCTTGGCCACCCTGGCTGTAGATAATTCCTCTCTAATTCTACTCGGGGATTTTAATTTTTGGCCGGGGGATCCGCAGGAGGGCCCCCTCTCGAAAGACTTTTCCGCTACACTCCGCTGCCTCAACTTTTCATCTCACGTCTTGACCCCCACTCATACTCACGGTCACATTCTTGACCAGATCTGGTCTCTCCGCTGCAAACCCCTGGTGTCCTCTATTTCTCCTTGTGGCTGGTCGGATCATTTTCTGATCTCCTTCTCCATCCCCCTGGGTCAACCCGAGAAAGCTACCCTGCCCAAGAACATCTGGGCTCGGTGCTGGAAGAATGTTGATCTTAACGACCTTTCCTCTTCTCTTTCTCTATCGGCTCCCGGCCTGTCTGATCTCCCTGTGGAACACCAGGCGGATGCTATTCGCACTTGGCTTTCCTCGGCTTGTGATCAGGCCGCCCCTCTCAAAAAGATTAGATTGGCCCGCCATCACGATGCCCACAGGTGGTTCTCCAACGACCTCAGATCCCTGAAGCTTGAGCTCAGACGATCGGAACGTCGCTGGCGTCGTACCTATTGTCCCACTCTCCGCCTGAAGTATAGGGCTCTTCTTAATAACTATAAATCGGCCATTCTAGCGGCCAAATCTAAATACTTTTCGGACCGCGTTGCCCTTTCGGCTAACAAAACTCGCGAGATCTTTTCTCTGGTCCGTAGCCTTGCCACCTCTGACCGTACTGGACTTTCCCCTGCTCCTTCGCAATCTCTTTGTCTTTCGTTGAACACCTTTTTTATTAATAAAATAATCACCATTAAGGCCAACATCCCGACTGTGCCTCACCTTGACCTCCCGGCCCACTCCCCTTCCTCTTCCTCTGTTTTTGATCACTTCGCACCCATCTCACCCGAGCTTTTCCTTGACCTCCTCGTCAAGGTCAAGTCCGGCTCCCCGGCGGATTGCGCACCTGCTCGCATCCTCAGAACTCTATTTACCAGTTGTCCCACCCCTCCCCTTTCCTTCCTTAATTCCTGCCTGGCTCTGGGTTCTGTCCCTTCCTTCTTTAAGTCTGCCATTGTGCTTCCCATTTTAAAGAAAGCCGGCCTGGACCCCTCTCTTCCATCTAATTTTAGGCCAATCTCCCTCCTTCCCTATCTTGGGAAGATTCTTGAGAGCCACGTAACATCCTGTCTCTCATCCTACATCGAGGAGAATAACATCTTGGCCTCCCACCAGGCTGGCTTTCGACCGGGCCACTCCACTGAGGGCGTGGTCCTCGCGGTCCTTGACGAACTGAAGGGCAGGGCCGATGGTAATCTCCCTCAGGCCTTGGTCCTCTTGGACTTGTCCGCTGCGTTTGACACGGTCGACCATGCTATTCTTCTTGACCGTGTCAGCGCAGCGGGCATCCAGGGCACTGCCCTCTCCTGGATCGCCTCTTTTTTGCAGGGACGCTCACAGGCAGTCCACCTTTCCACTTTCTCTGCCCCCCCCCTCCCAGTCACGTGTGGGGTACCCCAGGGCTCTTCCCTCTCTCCCCTTCTTTTCAACCTCTATATCCGCCCCCTTATTTCCTCGCTTCTAGAGCTGGGGGTCTCGGTGTATAACTACGCTGACGACCTCCAGCTCGTCTTCGATCTGTCTTCCCCCACTCACTCTCTTCCCAAGCTCAGGTCGACTCTTGTCTTTATTTCTCAGTGGATGAGCCTCAATCATTTGAAGCTCAACCCTGATAAGACAGAGCTCGTCCTCACTGGTGGCCCCTCTAATCCCTGGTCCTCTGCTCATTGGCCCCTTTCCTTTGGTCCTCCTCCTTCCCCGGTTTCCTCTGTTCGGACTCTGGGCATCAAGGTCAGCAATGATCTTTCGATGCATGCGCATATTAGTTCTGTTGTATCCTCTTGTTTCCTTTCCCTTCGTCTTATCCGCAAGATCTCCCGGTTTTTTTCTGTTGATGCACTCAAAGTTATCATCACTGCCCTCATTACATCCCGCCTGGATTATGGCAATGGCCTGTTTGTAGGCATCCCTGCCTACGAGACTCGTCGTCTCCAGGCCATCCAGAACCAGGCGGCCCGTCTTGTCCTTCGTCTTCCCAAGTTCTCCCATATCACTCCCGCCCTTAAAACCCTTCACTGGCTCCCTGTTCAGTACAGGTCCCAGTTTAAACTTGCTTGCCTGGCCTTTCGGGCGCAAGCCCGCTCCGCTCCTTTCTTCATTAACTCCCTCATCTCCTCTCATGCCCCTTCCCGTTCCCTCCGTTCCTCCTCCCTCTCTCTCCTTCACGTTCCCCGCTTCCGAAAGTCTCGCACAGGGGGCACCCGCTTCTCTGTGCGCGCGCCGCAGATCTGGAACTCCCTCCCCCTCTCCATCCGTTCCATCCCCATCTTTTCTCACTTTCGGAAAGCCCTCAAAACTTTTCTCTTCCTACAGGCTTTCCCGGACTAATTCCTCCCCCTATCTGTTAGGCAGATGTTGATGTGTTCCCCAGCGCCAGGAAGCCGCTTGGCCACAGAGCGCTCTATAAATCCCTTTTTCATTTCATTTCATTTCATTTCAGTAATCCCTGCAGTGCATACCCCTCAGCGCCCAACATACTCTGCAGTAATCACTGCAGTGCACACCACTCAGCGCCCAACATACTCTGCAGTAATCACTGCAGTGCACACCCCTCAGCGCCCAACATACTCTGCAGTAATCACTGCAGTGCACACCCCTCAGCGCCCAACATACTCTGCAGTAACCCCTGCAGTGCACACCCCTCAGCGCCCAACATACTCTGCAGTAATCACTGCAGTGCATACCCCTCAGCGCCCAACATACTCTGCAGTAATCACTGCAGTGCACACCGCTCAGCGCCCAACATACTCTGCAGTAATCACTGCAGTGCACACCCCTCAGCGCCCAACATACTCTGCAGTAATCACTGTAGTGCACACCCCTCAGCGCCCAACATACTCTGCAGTAATCCCTGCAGTGCACATTCCTCAGCACCCAACATACTCTGCAATAATCCCTGCAGTGCATACCCCTCAGCGCCCAACATACTCTGCAGTAATCACTGAAGTGCACACCCCTCAGCTCCCTTACATACTCTGCAATAATCCCTGCAGTGCATACCCCTCAGCGCCCAACATACTCTGCAGTAATCACTGAAGTGCACACCCCTCAGCTCCCTTACATACTCTGCAGTAATCCCTGCAGTGCACATTCCTCAGCACCTGTTGGACAGGCCGCATGGTCGGGCTGCCCCCCCTCCCCGCAATGGGACCGGGACCCTGGCTCTCCTTGCATCCCCAGCCAGAGTCCCCGACGACCACCCGAAGGACCCTGCAATTCCTCCACAAGACACCAGCTCCGGACCCAGCTGGCCCGGGTCACCATCCACACCACGGCCCCGGCCCAGCCGCCATCTTGGGGCACTGCAGCACGAGGCCGCATGGCCTCAACTCGACCCTAAACCCTGGGCCCGGCCGGCCCCGACGTCGAGGCACCAACCTCCCCCCAGGAGGCAGAATGACCACTTGGCGAGTCAATGGGAGAAGGAATCGTCAACGGCTCTCCTCCGCCAGGTGTCGATCACCCCAGGCCGCCCTGGGCGCTGGCTCCACCCCCCTGCTGGGTGTCTGGACTCCCTCATCCCGGACCTCCCGGCCCCCAGGCGCGAGGGTCCGGACATCAAAGGGGACCAGACCTATAACTGGGGCAGGGCCAGACCAGGAAGGCAGTTGTATCCTGGAGTCGAGAGACCCGAGAAGAACTCATCCGTGACTGGCATGCTGGCGCTGCCGCGGCCCTCTGCCTCGTGAAACCATCGTCTTGGCCTGCTGGCGCTGCCGCGGCCCTCTGCCTCGTGAAACCATCGTCTTGGCCTGCTGGCGCTGCCGCGGCCCTCTGCCTCGTGAAACCATCGTCTTGGCCTGCTGGCGATGCCGCGGCCCTCTGCCTCGTGAAACCATCGTCTTGGCCTGCTGGCGCTGCCGCGGCCCTCTGCCTCGTGAAACCATCACCTCGGCCTGCTGGCACTGCCGCGGCCCTCTGCCTCGTGGAACCATCGCCTTGGCCTGCTGGCGCTGCCGCGGCCCGACTCACAGACTCTCCAGCTCGAGGATTGTGAGCTCGCCTCTTGCCACCCCCTGTACCGACCCGGTACCAAGACTGTCCCGCTACCCCCGTTCCCTTACAGAGACTAGAAGTGAGAGGACCCTCCGGTCCGAGATATCCTGTATCGCTACTATCCTTGCCTTACGTACCTTATATAAAGCATTGAACTCGACCTGGTGTGGTGCCTATTTGTGGGGAGGGAGGTGACTTGTCTGTACGATCGCCGGAGACGGTCCTCATCGGGGACCTCTCCCTCAGTATTCGGCCGACCCTCAGGGTCCCCGTCTAACATTGGTGGCAGCGGTGGGATACGAACCTACGCATAATCGTACAGAAAGTCACTCGCCCCACGACACACAACCACCATGTCAATAGAGAGCGGAACAACGGAGAAATTCCAGATGGAAAAATTGGGAGACTACAACCACCGAGAACTGAAGCAATATTGCATAGAACTTGGCCTTCCAACCACAGGTCTGAACACAAAGGAAGACTTCAAACGGGCCCTAGAAGCTTGGGCAGAAACGGGTACGGCCGTACCCCGAACACGAACAACCGAGACGAGCCCCGCACCAACTGAAGAAAGAAGAGCGGGTCTCTCCCTGGAAGAGATCCGAGAAAGAGAAAAAAGCAGATTCCACGAATTAGAACTAGCCCGACTTCGCTTGGATGGAGAACTCAAGCTGGCGGAACAAAAAATAACTCTGGAACACTTACGGCTCCGAGAGGAGCGAGAAGAGAAGCAAAAACAGAGAGAGCTAGAGGAAAAGAAACTAGCGTACGAACATGAGCGCAATCTCAAGGAACTGGAAATCCAGAAACAGAATAAAGAACTCGGGTTCCCCGAACGACCGACCCTGCCTGCCTCTACCGAGCCCAAGGTTCACATCCCCAAAGATGTCATCAGGGAATACCACAAGAACGATGATATACAGCAGTGGTTTAAAGCCTATGAGGTGGCAATGACCTCCCACCGGATTCCCCGAAGCGACTGGGGAGCCGGATTATGGGGAAGGTTTGTCAACGAAGGGCGGGACGCCCTGCTGCAACTCCCGGACCATCTGATGACATCCTACGACCACATGAAGGCCGCCCTCCTCACTCGATACGGGCTCACACCTGAGATGTACCGCCAACGGTTCCGCGACTGCAAACGGATTCCGGGTACAACCTGGGTGGAGTACGTGAACTTCTTTAGCCGAGCCTTCGAGGGGTGGATCAAGGGCAACAAAGTGACCACCTACGAACAACTCTTTGACCTTATCGTATGGGAGCACCTGTCGAACAACTGCTTCGTGGAGCTCCGGCAACACCTCTTGGACAGTAAGCTAACCGAACCTCGACAACTCGCCGCCGAAGCCGACCGGTGGGAAAGCACCCGAGTGGGCCGGAACGGACCCAGCGAATCATCCAGACCGTACCCAGGGCCCCATCGCCCCCGAGGAGGAGGAGGAGGTCAGGGTCGGGGGAGAGACCCCGGCCCCTCGTCACCCCCCAGCAGCCCCTCGACCCCGGTCAGCCGAGGAAGCCCTGCCATCCGAGCCGGTTTCCGGGCCAACGTTATGTGCCACAGATGCCAGCGACCCGGCCACTACGCCAGTGATCCCCACTGCCCAAAGAATCCGAACACTACCCCCCGCCAGGTCGCAGCGGCCGCCCTAGGGGAAGAACTAATCCCGGAAGACCAAGAAGAGTACGAGACCGACCCCTCTGAGTGGGCACCAGCCGCCATGGCACTGGTCTGCTTAGGGGAGAGAGAGATGATTCCGCGGGCCCCCCTTCCAGCCAACACGCAGAAGTACAGTCAATGGGTCAACATTAATGGCCGCCGGGCGGAAGCCCTCCGCGACACCGGGGCCAGTGTAACGGCGGTCCGACGCCACCTCGTCACTCCAGACCAAATCCTGCCGAACATTCTTTGCCCTGTCCGCTCAGCAGACAATTCCGAAAGCCTATGCCACATGGCCTGCGTCCCCTTCGAGTGGGGAGGAGTAACGGGGATGTTAAAGGTAACTGTCCGCGATGATGCCCCCGTGGATTGCCTCCTCGGAAACGACCTCGAAAGCTCTCCCTGGGCAGCTGTCGAACGAAGGGAACACCTGGGGATGCTCGGCCTCCCCGAATGGGTCTGCGTCACGACCCGGTCCATGACCGCCCGCGCGGTCCCCAGTCTAGAAGAGCCCGAGTGGCCGGAACCTCCTCCCGCGCTCATCCCAGAGGAGGCCGCCCCAGAAGCCAGTCCCTCGACCCAAACAGAAGACGGATCCGACCAGCTGCGGGACGTCCCTGACCTGGCACAATGGCGACAGGAGGGAGGCCCCACTCAGGAACAATTCCGGGCCGAACAGAAAACATGTCCCTCTCTCGAAGGGCTCCAGCAGCAAGCCCTGGCCCAGAGCACCGGGGATACCTCGGGGGCCCACTGGATCTACTGGGACCAAGACCTGCTCTACAGCGAGCAGAAAATTGCAGAACTAGGAGCCAGTCGGGTGCTGGTGGTGCCCCTTCGCTTCCGAGACTTCCTCCTGAACTTAGCCCACGATGTCCCCCTTGCCGGACACCTGGGACAGGATAAAACCTACGACCGCCTGGTGACCCATTTTTTCTGGCCCCAAATGCGAAAGGATGTCACCAACCACTGCAAGGCCTGCCCCACCTGCCAGGCCAGCGGAAAAAGTGGCCGAAAAATCAAAGCACCTTTACAACCCTTTCCTGTCGTCACCACCCCGTTTGAACGAGTGGGTATAGACATTGTGGGGCCCCTCGACCCTCGAACAGCCCAAGGACACCGGTTCATCCTGGTCCTAGTAGACCACGCCACCCGCTATCCCGAGGCCATCCCTCTTCGAACTGTGACGGCCCCCGTGGTGGGCCGAGCTCTGATGGGGATCTTCTCCCGGGTGGGGTTCCCCCGGGAGGTCGTCAGTGACAGGGGCACGAACTTTATCTCCAGATATATGAAGTCTCTCTGGCAACAATGCGGGGTCACCTACAAATTCACGACCCCCTATCACCCGCAAGGAAACGGACTGGTCGAGAGGTTCAACCGCACCCTCAAGGGAATGATTATGGGCCTAGAAGAACCCCTTCGACGCCAGTGGGACGTGCTACTTCCGTGCCTCCTGTTTGCCTATCGGGAGGTCCCGCAGAAATCCCTCGGCTTCAGCCCATTTGAACTCCTGTACGGGCACCCCGTCCGGGGCCCCCTCAGCCTAGTCAAGGAGGGTTGGGAGCAGCCTCCCCAGAAAACTCCCCCGGACGTCTACAGGTATCTCCTGGCTCTCCGCAACCAGACCCGGCGGTTCCGAGACACCGCCAAAGCCAATCTCGAGGCCAGTCAGGAGGACATGAAGAGGTGGTACGATCAGCATGCGTCCTCCATTGAGTTCGAACCGGGACAACAGGTCTGGGTGATGTCCCCGGTTGAACCCTGTGCACTCCAAGACAGATGGTCCGGGCCCTTCAAGGTGATCGAACGCAAGGGGCCCGTCACCTATTTAATCGACATGGAGACTGCCCGGAACCCCCTACGGGTCCTCCATGCCAACAGGCTCAAACCCCATTTTGTGCGATCCGAACTCAGCCTCCTGATGGCTACCGATAATGGGACAGAAGAAGACTCCGAACCCCTTCCGGACTTACTGAGGGCCCTCGAGCAGGATGGCTCAGTGGAAGGGGTCCAGCTCTCCGAGGCCCTGTCCCCGGAGCAACGCCAAGACTGCCAAACGCTCCTGAGGCCGTTCGCCTCCCTGTTCTCCCTCACCCCCGGAGTCACCCCCTGGTGCCTTCACGATGTGGACACCGGGGACAGCCCTCCTATTCGACACCGGGCGTACCGCGTACCCGACCGGGTGCGCGCCTGCATCCAGACCGAGGTGTCCAAAATGCTGACCCTGGGAGTGATCGAACCCTCAGACAGCCCCTGGGCGAGCCCAGTCGTCCTGGTTCCCAAGGCGGCCGCCCCGGGCGTTGCCCCTGAGCTCCGGTTCTGCGTGGACTATCGGGGGCTGAATGCAGTTACCAGGACCGACGCTCATCCCATCCCCCGGGCAGATGAGTTAATTGACCGGATGGGGGCCGCCCGCTACCTGAGCATCTTCGACCTAACAGCGGGCTACTGGCAGATCGCCCTCACCCCTAGGGCCCAAGAACGTTCCGCCTTCTCTACCCCGGACGGGCACTACCACTTTAAAGTAATGCCCTTCGGCATGAAAAACGCCCCGGCAACGTTCCAACGGCTGGTAAACCAGGTACTGGCGGGCCTGGAAGATTTCAGCGCCGCCTACCTGGACGACATTGCTGTATACAGCCACCAGTGGACCGACCACCTCCGCCACCTGCAGAAGGTTCTACACGCCCTCCAGCAAGCCGGGCTCACAATCAAGGCCAGCAAGTGCCAAGTGGGCCAAGGGTCCGTGACCTACCTGGGACACCAAGTGGGAAGCGGGCTGGTGGCCCCTCTCCAACTCAAGATTTCTGCCATCCAGGCCTGGCAACCCCCTACGACCCAAACGGAGGTCCGGGCCTTCCTGGGGCTCACCGGATACTACCGGCGGTTCGTGAAGGACTATGGCAGCATCGTGGGGCCCCTCACAGAGCTCACCTCCAAGAAGGGCCCCAAAACCGTCAACTGGACCCCGGACTGCCAATCGGCCTTCGAGAAACTAAAGGCCGCCATGTGCACGGCCCCCGTGCTCCAGGCTCCCGACTACAGCCGGGAATTCATTGTGCAGACGGACGCCTCCGATCATGGTGTGGGGGCCGTCCTCTCCCAACTCAACGCCGAAGGGGTCGACCAACCAGTGGCCTTCATCAGCAGACGCCTACTGCCCCGAGAACAGCGCTGGAGCACCATTGAGAGGGAGGCCTTCGCCGTAGTCTGGGCACTCAAGAAGCTCCGGCCGTACCTCTTCGGCACCCACTTCCGGGTGCAAACAGACCACCGACCCCTGCAATGGCTGATGCAAATGCGGGGGGAGAACCCGAAGCTGTTGCGCTGGTCCATCTCCCTGCAGGGGATGGACTTCACGGTGGAACACCGTCCAGGCCAGGACCACGCCAACGCCGACGGCCTGTCACGCTTTTTCCGCCTCAGCGAGGAGAGTCCCCAGGAAGATGGCTGACTCTCCCCGCCTTCAGCTGGGGGGGACGCATGTTGGACAGGCCGCATGGTCGGGCTGCCCCCCCTCCCCGCAATGGGACCGGGACCCTGGCTCTCCTTGCATCCCCAGCCAGAGTCCCCGACGACCACCCGAAGGACCCTGCAATTCCTCCACCACAAGACACCAGCTCCGGACCCAGCTGGCCCGGGTCACCATCCACACCACGGCCCCGGCCCAGCCGCCATCTTGGGGCACTGCAGCACGAGGCCGCATGGCCTCAACTCGACCCTAAACCCTGGGCCCGGCCGGCCCCGACGTCGAGGCACCAACCTCCCCCCAGGAGGCAGAATGACCACTTGGCGAGTCAATGGGAGAAGGAATCGTCAACGGCTCTCCCCCGCCAGGTGTCAATCACCCCAGGCCGCCCTGGGCGCTGGCTCCACCCCCCTGCTGGGTGTCTGGACTCCCTCATCCCGGACCTCCCGGCCCCCAGGCGCGAGGGTCCGGACATCAAAGGGGACCAGACCTATAACTGGGGCAGGGCCAGACCAGGAAGGCAGTTGTATCCTGGAGTCGAGAGACCCGAGAAGAACTCATCCGTGACTGGCCTGCTGGCGCTGCCGCGGCCCTCTGCCTCGTGAAACCATCGTCTTGGCCTGCTGGCGCTGCCGCGGCCCTCTGCCTCGTGAAACCATCGTCTTGGCCTGCTGGCGCTGCCGCGGCCCTCTGCCTCGTGAAACCATCACCTCGGCCTGCTGGCGCTGCCGCGGCCCTCTGCCTCGTGGAACCATCGCCTTGGCCTGCTGGCGCTGCCGCGGCCCGACTCACAGACTCTCCAGCTCGAGGATTGTGAGCTCGCCTCTTGCCACCCCCTGTACCGACCCGGTACCAAGACTGTCCCGCTACCCCCGTTCCCTTACAGAGACTAGAAGTGAGAGGACCCTCCGGTCCGAGATATCCTGTATCGCTACTATCCTTGCCTTACGTACCTTATATAAAGCATTGAACTCGACCTGGTGTGGTGCCTATTTGTGGGGAGGGAGGTGACTTGTCTGTACGATCGCCGGAGACGGTCCTCATCGGGGACCTCTCCCTCAGTATTCGGCCGACCCTCAGGGTCCCCGTCTAACAGCACCCAACATACTCTGCAATAATCCCTGCAGTGCATACCCCTCAGTGCCCAACATACTCTGCAGTAATCACTGCAGTGCACACCCCTCAGCGCCCAACATACTCTGCAGTAACCCCTGCAGTGCATACCCTCAGCGCCCTAACACTCTACAGTAATCCCTGCAGTGCATACCCCTCAGCGCCCAACATACTCTGCAGTAACCCCTGCAGTGCATACCCCTCAGCACCCAACATACTCTGCAGTAATCACTGCAGTGCACACCCCTCAGCGCCCAACATACTCTGCAGTAATCACTGAAGTGCACACCCCTCAGCGCCCAACATACTCTGCAGTAATCACTGCAGTGCATACCCCTCAGCGCCCAACATACTCTGCAGTAACCCCTGCAGTGCACACCCCTCAGCGCCCAACATACTCTGCAGTAACCCCTGCAGTGCATACCCCTCAGCGCCCAACATACTCTGCAGTAACCCCTGCAGTGCACACCCCTCAGCGCCCAACATACTCTGCAGTAACCCCTGCAGTGCACACCCCCTCAGCGCCCAACATACTCTGCAGTAATGCAGTGCATAACCCCCGTCACCCTTACATACTCTGCAGTAATCACTGCAGTGCATACCCCTCAGCGCCCAACATACTCTGCAGTAACCCCTGAAGTGCATACCCTCAGCGCCCAACATACTCTGCAGTAATCACTGCAGTGCATACCCCTCAGCGCCCAACATACTCTGCAGTAATCACTGAAGTGCACACCCCTCAGCGCCCAACATACTCTGCAGTAACCCCTGCAGTGCATACCCTCAGCGCCCTAACACTCTACAGTAATCCCTGCAGTGCATACCCCTCAGCGCCCAACATACTCTGCAGTAATCACTGCAGTGCACACCCCTCAGCGCCCAACATACTCTGCAGTAATCACTGCAGTGCACACCCCTCAGCGCCCAACATACTCTGCAGTAATCACTGCAGTGCACACCCCTCAGCGCCCAACATACTCTGCAGTAACCCCTGCAGTGCATACCCCTCAGCACCCAACATACTCTGCAGTAATCACTGCAGTGCACACCCCTCAGCGCCCAACATACTCTGCAGTAATCACTGAAGTGCACACCCCTCAGCGCCCAACATACTCTGCAGTAATCACTGCAGTGCACACCCCTCAGCGCCCAACATACTCTGCAGTAACCCCTGCAGTGCATACCCCTCAGCACCCAACATACTCTGCAGTAATCACTGCAGTGCACACCCCTCAGCGCCCAACATACTCTGCAGTAATCACTGAAGTGCACACCCCTCAGCGCCCAACATACTCTGCAGTAACCCCTGCAGTGCACACCCCTCAGCGCCCAACATACTCTGCAGTAATCACTGCAGTGCATACCCTCAGAGCCCAACATACTCTGCAGTAATCACTGTAGTGCACACCCCTCAGCGCCCAACATACTCTGCAGTAACCCCTGCAGTGCATACCCCTCAGCGCCCAACATACTCTGCAGTAATCCCTGCAGTGCACACCCCTCAGCGCCCAACATACTCTGCAGTAATCCCTGCAGTGCACATTCCTCAGCACCCAACATACTCTGCAATAATCCCTGCAGTGCATACCCCTCAGCGCCCAACATACTCTGCAGTAATAACTGAAGTGCACACCCCTCAGCGCCCAACATACCCTGCAGTAATCACTGCAGTGCACACCCCTCAGCGCCCAACATACTCTGCAGTAACCCCTGCAGTGCATACCCTCAGCGCCCAACATACTCTGCAGTAATCACTGCAGTGCATACCCCTCAGCGCCCAACATACTCTGCAGTAATCACTGAAGTGCACACCCCTCAGCGCCCAACATACTCTGCAGTAACCCCTGCAGTGCATACCCTCAGCGCCCTAACACTCTACAGTAATCCCTGCAGTGCATAACCCTCAGCGCCCAACATACTCTGCAGTAACCCCTGCAGTGCATAACCCTCAGCGCCCAACATACTCTGCAGTAACCCCTGCAGTGCATACCCCTCAGCGCCCAACATACTCTGCAGTAATCCCTGCAGTGCACACCCCTCAGCGCCCAACATACTCTGCAGTAATCACTGAAGTGCACACCCCTCAGCGCCCAACATACTCTGCAGTAACCCCTGCAGTGCACACCCCTCAGCGCCCAACATACTCTGCAGTAACCCCTGCAGTGCACACCCCTCAGCGCCCAACATACTCTGCAGTAATGCAGTGCATAACCCCCGTCACCCTTACATACTCTGCAGTAATCACTGCAGTGCATACCCCTCAGCGCCCAACATACTCTGCAGTAACCCCTGAAGTGCATACCCCTCAGCGCCCAACATACTCTGCAGTAATCACTGCAGTGCATACCCCTCAGCACCCAACATACTCTGCAGTAATCACTGTAGTGCACACCCCTCAGCGCCCAACATACTCTGCAGTAACCCCTGCAGTGCATACCCTCAGCGCCCAACATACCCTGCAGTAATCACTGCAGTGCACACCCCTCAGCGCCCAACATACTCTGCAGTAATCACTGCAGTGCATAACCCTCGTCACCCTTACATACTCTGCAGTAATCACTGCAGTGCACACCCCTCAGCGCCCAACATACTCTGCAGTAATCACTGCAGTGCATACCCCTCAGCGCCCAACATACTCTGCAGTAATCACTGAAGTGCACACCCCTCAGCGCCCAACATACTCTGCAGTAACCCCTGCAGTGCATACCCTCAGCACCCAACATACTCTGCAGTAATCACTGCAGTGCACACCCCTCAGCGCCCAACATACTCTGCAGTAACCCCTGCAGTGCATACCCTCAGCGCCCAACATACTCTGCAGTAATCACTGCAGTGCATACCCCTCAGCGCCCAACATACTCTGCAGTAATCACTGAAGTGCACACCCCTCAGCGCCCAACATACTCTGCAGTAACCCCTGCAGTGCATACCCTCAGCGCCCTAACACTCTACAGTAATCCCTGCAGTGCATACCCCTCAGCGCCCAACATACTCTGCAGTAATCACTGCAGTGCACACCCCTCAGCGCCCAACATACTCTGCAGTAATCACTGCAGTGCACACCCCTCAGCGCCCAACATACTCTGCAGTAATCACTGCAGTGCACACCCCTCAGCGCCCAACATACTCTGCAGTAACCCCTGCAGTGCATACCCTCAGCGCCCTAACACTCTACAGTAATCCCTGCAGTGCATACCCCTCAGCGCCCAACATACTCTGCAGTAATCACTGCAGTGCACACCCCTCAGCGCCCAACATACTCTGCAGTAATCACTGCAGTGCACACCCCTCAGCACCCAACATACTCTGCAGTAATCACTGCAGTGCATACCCCTCAGCACCCAACATACTCTGCAGTAATCACTGCAGTGCACACCCCTCAGCGCCCAACATACTCTGCAGTAACCCCTGCAGTGCACACCCCTCAGCGCCCAACATACTCTGCAGTAATCACTGAAGTGCACACCCCTCAGCGCCCAACATACTCTGCAGTAATCACTGCAGTGCACACCCCTCGTCACCCTTACATACTCTGCAGTAACCCCTGCAGTGCACACCCCTCAGCGCCCAACATACTCTGCAGTAACCCCTGCAGTGCACACCCCTCAGCGCCCAACATACTCTGCAGTAACCCCTGCAGTGCATACCCCTCAGCACCCAACATACTCTGCAGTAATCACTGCAGTGCACACCCCTCAGCGCCCAACATACTCTGCAGTAATCACTGAAGTGCACACCCCTCAGCGCCCAACATACTCTGCAGTAATCACTGCAGTGCACACCCCTCAGCGCCCAACATACTCTGCAGTAATCCCTGCAGTGCACACCCCTCAGCGCCCAACATACTCTGCAGTAATCACTGAAGTGCACACCCCTCAGCGCCCAACATACTCTGCAGTAATCCCTGCAGTGCACATTCCTCAGCACCCAACATACTCTGCAATAATCCCTGCAGTGCATACCCCTCAGCGCCCAACATACTCTGCAGTAATCACTGAAGTGCACACCCCTCAGCGCCCAACATACTCTGCAGTAACCCCTGCAGTGCATACCCTCAGCGCCCAACATACTCTGCAGTAATCACAGCAGTGCATACCCCTCAGCGCCCAACATACTCTGCAGTAATCACTGAAGTGCACACCCCTCAGCGCCCAACATACTCTGCAGTAACCCCTGCAGTGCATACCCTCAGCGCCCTAACACTCTACAGTAATCCCTGCAGTGCACACCCCTCAGCGCCCAACATACTCTGCAGTAACCCCTGCAGTGCATACCCCTCAGCACCCAACATACTCTGCAGTAATCACTGCAGTGCATACCCCTCAGCGCCCAACATACTCTGCAGTAATCACTGTAGTGCACACCCCTCAGCGCCCAACATACTCTGCAGTAATCACTGCAGTGCATACCCCTCAGCGCCCAACATACTCTGCAGTAATCACTGCAGTGCACACCCCTCAGCGCCCAACATACTCTGCAGTAATCACTGCAGTGCACACCCCTCAGCGCCCAACATACTCTGCAGTAACCCCTGCAGTGCATACCCCTCAGCGCCCAACATACTCTGCAGTAACCCCTGCAGTGCATACCCCTCAGCGCCCAACATACTCTGCAGTAATCACTGAAGTGCACACCCCTCAGCGCCCAACATACTCTGCAGTAACCCCTGCAGTGCATACCCTCAGCGCCCTAACACTCTACAGTAATCCCTGCAGTGCATACCCCTCAGAGCCCAACATACTCTGCAGTAATCACTGCAGTGCACACCCCTCAGCGCCCAACATACTCTGCAGTAATCACTGCAGTGCACACCCCTCAGCGCCCAACATACTCTGCAGTAACCCCTGCAGTGCATACCCCTCAGCACCCAACATACTCTGCAGTAATCACTGCAGTGCACACCCCTCAGCGCCCAACATACTCTGCAGTAATCACTGAAGTGCACACCCCTCAGCGCCCAACATACTCTGCAGTAACCCCTGCAGTGCACACCCCTCAGCGCCCAACATACTCTGCAGTAATCACTGCAGTGCATACCCTCAGCGCCCAACATACTCTGCAGTAATCACTGTAGTGCACACCCCTCAGCGCCCAACATACTCTGCAGTAACCCCTGCAGTGCATACCCCTCAGCGCCCAACATACTCTGCAGTAATCCCTGCAGTGCACACCCCTCAGCGCCCAACATACTCTGCAGTAATCCCTGCAGTGCACATTCCTCAGCACCCAACATACTCTGCAATAATCCCTGCAGTGCATACCCCTCAGCGCCCAACATACTCTGCAGTAATAACTGAAGTGCACACCCCTCAGCGCCCAACATACCCTGCAGTAATCACTGCAGTGCACACCCCTCAGCGCCCAACATACTCTGCAGTAACTCCTGCAGTGCATACCCTCAGCGCCCAACATACTCTGCAGTAATCACTGCAGTGCATACCCCTCAGCGCCCAACATACTCTGCAGTAATCACTGAAGTGCACACCCCTCAGCGCCCAACATACTCTGCAGTAACCCCTGCAGTGCATACCCTCAGCGCCCTAACACTCTACAGTAATCCCTGCAGTGCATAACCCTCAGCGCCCAACATACTCTGCAGTAACCCCTGCAGTGCATAACCCTCAGCGCCCAACATACTCTGCAGTAACCCCTGCAGTGCATACCCCTCAGCGCCCAACATACTCTGCAGTAATCCCTGCAGTGCACACCCCTCAGCGCCCAACATACTCTGCAGTAATCACTGAAGTGCACACCCCTCAGCGCCCAACATACTCTGCAGTAACCCCTGCAGTGCACACCCCTCAGCGCCCAACATACTCTGCAGTAACCCCTGCAGTGCACACCCCTCAGCGCCCAACATACTCTGCAGTAATGCAGTGCATAACCCCCGTCACCCTTACATACTCTGCAGTAATCACTGCAGTGCATACCCCTCAGCGCCCAACATACTCTGCAGTAACCCCTGAAGTGCATACCCCTCAGCGCCCAACATACTCTGCAGTAATCACTGCAGTGCATACCCCTCAGCACCCAACATACTCTGCAGTAATCACTGTAGTGCACACCCCTCAGCGCCCAACATACTCTGCAGTAACCCCTGCAGTGCATACCCTCAGCGCCCAACATACCCTGCAGTAATCACTGCAGTGCACACCCCTCAGCGCCCAACATACTCTGCAGTAATCACTGCAGTGCATAACCCTCGTCACCCTTACATACTCTGCAGTAATCACTGCAGTGCACACCCCTCAGCGCCCAACATACTCTGCAGTAATCACTGCAGTGCATACCCCTCAGCGCCCAACATACTCTGCAGTAATCACTGAAGTGCACACCCCTCAGCGCCCAACATACTCTGCAGTAACCCCTGCAGTGCATACCCTCAGCACCCAACATACTCTGCAGTAATCACTGCAGTGCACACCCCTCAGCGCCCAACATACTCTGCAGTAACCCCTGCAGTGCATACCCTCAGCGCCCAACATACTCTGCAGTAATCACTGCAGTGCATACCCCTCAGCGCCCAACATACTCTGCAGTAATCACTGAAGTGCACACCCCTCAGCGCCCAACATACTCTGCAGTAACCCCTGCAGTGCATACCCTCAGCACCCAACATACTCTGCAGTAATCACTGCAGTGCACACCCCTCAGCGCCCAACATACTCTGCAGTAACCCCTGCAGTGCATACCCTCAGCGCCCAACATACTCTGCAGTAATCACTGCAGTGCATACCCCTCAGCGCCCAACATACTCTGCAGTAATCACTGCAGTGCACACCCCTCAGCGCCCAACATACTCTGCAGTAATCACTGCAGTGCACACCCCTCAGCGCCCAACATACTCTGCAGTAACCCCTGCAGTGCATACCCCTCAGCACCCAACATACTCTGCAGTAATCACTGCAGTGCACACCCCTCAGCGCCCAACATACTCTGCAGTAATCACTGAAGTGCACACCCCTCAGCGCCCAACATACTCTGCAGTAACCCCTGCAGTGCACACCCCTCAGCGCCCAACATACTCTGCAGTAATCACTGCAGTGCATACCCTCAGCGCCCAACATACTCTGCAGTAATCACTGTAGTGCACACCCCTCAGCGCCCAACATACTCTGCAGTAACCCCTGCAGTGCATACCCCTCAGCGCCCAACATACTCTGCAGTAATCCCTGCAGTGCACACCCCTCAGCGCCCAACATACTCTGCAGTAATCCCTGCAGTGCACATTCCTCAGCACCCAACATACTCTGCAATAATCCCTGCAGTGCATACCCCTCAGCGCCCAACATACTCTGCAGTAATAACTGAAGTGCACACCCCTCAGCGCCCAACATACCCTGCAGTAATCACTGCAGTGCACACCCCTCAGCGCCCAACATACTCTGCAGTAACCCCTGCAGTGCATACCCTCAGCGCCCAACATACTCTGCAGTAATCACTGCAGTGCATACCCCTCAGCGCCCAACATACTCTGCAGTAATCACTGAAGTGCACACCCCTCAGCGCCCAACATACTCTGCAGTAACCCCTGCAGTGCATACCCTCAGCGCCCTAACACTCTACAGTAATCCCTGCAGTGCATAACCCTCAGCGCCCAACATACTCTGCAGTAACCCCTGCAGTGCATAACCCTCAGCGCCCAACATACTCTGCAGTAACCCCTGCAGTGCATACCCCTCAGCGCCCAACATACTCTGCAGTAATCCCTGCAGTGCACACCCCTCAGCGCCCAACATACTCTGCAGTAATCACTGAAGTGCACACCCCTCAGCGCCCAACATACTCTGCAGTAACCCCTGCAGTGCACACCCCTCAGCGCCCAACATACTCTGCAGTAACCCCTGCAGTGCACACCCCTCAGCGCCCAACATACTCTGCAGTAATGCAGTGCATCACCCCCGTCACCCTTACATACTCTGCAGTAATCACTGCAGTGCATACCCCTCAGCGCCCAACATACTCTGCAGTAACCCCTGAAGTGCATACCCCTCAGCGCCCAACATACTCTGCAGTAATCACTGCAGTGCATACCCCTCAGCACCCAACATACTCTGCAGTAATCACTGTAGTGCACACCCCTCAGCGCCCAACATACTCTGCAGTAACCCCTGCAGTGCATACCCTCAGCGCCCAACATACCCTGCAGTAATCACTGCAGTGCACACCCCTCAGCGCCCAACATACTCTGCAGTAATCACTGCAGTGCATAACCCTCGTCACCCTTACATACTCTGCAGTAATCACTGCAGTGCACACCCCTCAGCGCCCAACATACTCTGCAGTAATCACTGCAGTGCATACCCCTCAGCGCCCAACATACTCTGCAGTAATCACTGAAGTGCACACCCCTCAGCGCCCAACATACTCTGCAGTAACCCCTGCAGTGCATACCCTCAGCACCCAACATACTCTGCAGTAATCACTGCAGTGCACACCCCTCAGCGCCCAACATACTCTGCAGTAACCCCTGCAGTGCATACCCTCAGCGCCCAACATACTCTGCAGTAATCACTGCAGTGCATACCCCTCAGCGCCCAACATACTCTGCAGTAATCACTGAAGTGCACACCCCTCAGCGCCCAACATACTCTGCAGTAACCCCTGCAGTGCATACCCTCAGCGCCCTAACACTCTACAGTAATCCCTGCAGTGCATACCCCTCAGCGCCCAACATACTCTGCAGTAATCACTGCAGTGCACACCCCTCAGCGCCCAACATACTCTGCAGTAATCACTGCAGTGCACACCCCTCAGCGCCCAACATACTCTGCAGTAATCACTGCAGTGCACACCCCTCAGCGCCCAACATACTCTGCAGTAACCCCTGCAGTGCATACCCTCAGCGCCCTAACACTCTACAGTAATCCCTGCAGTGCATACCCCTCAGCGCCCAACATACTCTGCAGTAATCACTGCAGTGCACACCCCTCAGCGCCCAACATACTCTGCAGTAATCACTGCAGTGCACACCCCTCAGCACCCAACATACTCTGCAGTAATCACTGCAGTGCATACCCCTCAGCACCCAACATACTCTGCAGTAATCACTGCAGTGCACACCCCTCAGCGCCCAACATACTCTGCAGTAACCCCTGCAGTGCACACCCCTCAGCGCCCAACATACTCTGCAGTAATCACTGAAGTGCACACCCCTCAGCGCCCAACATACTCTGCAGTAATCACTGCAGTGCACACCCCTCGTCACCCTTACATACTCTGCAGTAACCCCTGCAGTGCACACCCCTCAGCGCCCAACATACTCTGCAGTAACCCCTGCAGTGCACACCCCTCAGCGCCCAACATACTCTGCAGTAACCCCTGCAGTGCATACCCCTCAGCACCCAACATACTCTGCAGTAATCACTGCAGTGCACACCCCTCAGCGCCCAACATACTCTGCAGTAATCACTGAAGTGCACACCCCTCAGCGCCCAACATACTCTGCAGTAATCACTGCAGTGCACACCCCTCAGCGCCCAACATACTCTGCAGTAATCCCTGCAGTGCACACCCCTCAGCGCCCAACATACTCTGCAGTAATCACTGAAGTGCACACCCCTCAGCGCCCAACATACTCTGCAGTAATCCCTGCAGTGCACATTCCTCAGCACCCAACATACTCTGCAATAATCCCTGCAGTGCATACCCCTCAGCGCCCAACATACTCTGCAGTAATCACTGAAGTGCACACCCCTCAGCGCCCAACATACTCTGCAGTAACCCCTGCAGTGCATACCCTCAGCGCCCAACATACTCTGCAGTAATCACAGCAGTGCATACCCCTCAGCGCCCAACATACTCTGCAGTAATCACTGAAGTGCACACCCCTCAGCGCCCAACATACTCTGCAGTAACCCCTGCAGTGCATACCCTCAGCGCCCTAACACTCTACAGTAATCCCTGCAGTGCACACCCCTCAGCGCCCAACATACTCTGCAGTAACCCCTGCAGTGCATACCCCTCAGCACCCAACATACTCTGCAGTAATCACTGCAGTGCATACCCCTCAGCGCCCAACATACTCTGCAGTAATCACTGTAGTGCACACCCCTCAGCGCCCAACATACTCTGCAGTAATCACTGCAGTGCATACCCCTCAGCGCCCAACATACTCTGCAGTAATCACTGCAGTGCACACCCCTCAGCGCCCAACATACTCTGCAGTAATCACTGCAGTGCACACCCCTCAGCGCCCAACATACTCTGCAGTAACCCCTGCAGTGCATACCCCTCAGCGCCCAACATACTCTGCAGTAACCCCTGCAGTGCATACCCCTCAGCGCCCAACATACTCTGCAGTAATCACTGAAGTGCACACCCCTCAGCGCCCAACATACTCTGCAGTAACCCCTGCAGTGCATACCCTCAGCGCCCTAACACTCTACAGTAATCCCTGCAGTGCATACCCCTCAGAGCCCAACATACTCTGCAGTAATCACTGCAGTGCACACCCCTCAGCGCCCAACATACTCTGCAGTAATCACTGCAGTGCACACCCCTCAGCGCCCAACATACTCTGCAGTAACCCCTGCAGTGCATACCCCTCAGCACCCAACATACTCTGCAGTAATCACTGCAGTGCACACCCCTCAGCGCCCAACATACTCTGCAGTAATCACTGAAGTGCACACCCCTCAGCGCCCAACATACTCTGCAGTAACCCCTGCAGTGCACACCCCTCAGCGCCCAACATACTCTGCAGTAATCACTGCAGTGCATACCCTCAGCGCCCAACATACTCTGCAGTAATCACTGTAGTGCACACCCCTCAGCGCCCAACATACTCTGCAGTAACCCCTGCAGTGCATACCCCTCAGCGCCCAACATACTCTGCAGTAATCCCTGCAGTGCACACCCCTCAGCGCCCAACATACTCTGCAGTAATCCCTGCAGTGCACATTCCTCAGCACCCAACATACTCTGCAATAATCCCTGCAGTGCATACCCCTCAGCGCCCAACATACTCTGCAGTAATAACTGAAGTGCACACCCCTCAGCGCCCAACATACCCTGCAGTAATCACTGCAGTGCACACCCCTCAGCGCCCAACATACTCTGCAGTAACCCCTGCAGTGCATACCCTCAGCGCCCAACATACTCTGCAGTAATCACTGCAGTGCATACCCCTCAGCGCCCAACATACTCTGCAGTAATCACTGAAGTGCACACCCCTCAGCGCCCAACATACTCTGCAGTAACCCCTGCAGTGCATACCCTCAGCGCCCTAACACTCTACAGTAATCCCTGCAGTGCATAACCCTCAGCGCCCAACATACTCTGCAGTAACCCCTGCAGTGCATACCCCTCAGCACCCAACATACTCTGCAGTAACCCCTGAAGTTCATACCCCTCAGCGCCCAACATACTCTGCAGTAATCCCTGCAGTGCACACCCCTCAGCGCCCAACATACTCTGCAGTAATCACTGAAGTGCACACCCCTCAGCGCCCAACATACTCTGCAGTAACCCCTGCAGTGCACACCCCTCAGCGCCCAACATACTCTGCAGTAACCCCTGCAGTGCACACCCCTCAGCGCCCAACATACTCTGCAGTAATGCAGTGCATAACCCCCGTCACCCTTACATACTCTGCAGTAATCACTGCAGTGCATACCCCTCAGCGCCCAACATACTCTGCAGTAATCACTGCAGTGCATACCCCTCAGCACCCAACATACTCTGCAGTAATCACTGTAGTGCACACCCCTCAGCGCCCAACATACTCTGCAGTAACCCCTGCAGTGCATACCCTCAGCGCCCAACATACCCTGCAGTAATCACTGCAGTGCACACCCCTCAGCGCCCAACATACTCTGCAGTAATCACTGCAGTGCATAACCCTCGTCACCCTTACATACTCTGCAGTAATCACTGCAGTGCACACCCCTCAGCGCCCAACATACTCTGCAGTAATCACTGCAGTGCATACCCCTCAGCGCCCAACATACTCTGCAGTAATCACTGAAGTGCACACCCCTCAGCGCCCAACATACTCTGCAGTAACCCCTGCAGTGCATACCCTCAGCACCCAACATACTCTGCAGTAATCACTGCAGTGCACACCCCTCAGCGCCCAACATACTCTGCAGTAACCCCTGCAGTGCATACCCTCAGCGCCCAACATACTCTGCAGTAATCACTGCAGTGCATACCCCTCAGCGCCCAACATACTCTGCAGTAATCACTGAAGTGCACACCCCTCAGCGCCCAACATACTCTGCAGTAACCCCTGCAGTGCATACCCTCAGCGCCCTAACACTCTACAGTAATCCCTGCAGTGCATACCCCTCAGCGCCCAACATACTCTGCAGTAATCACTGCAGTGCACACCCCTCAGCGCCCAACATACTCTGCAGTAATCACTGCAGTGCACACCCCTCAGCGCCCAACATACTCTGCAGTAATCACTGCAGTGCACACCCCTCAGCGCCCAACATACTCTGCAGTAACCCCTGCAGTGCATACCCTCAGCGCCCTAACACTCTACAGTAATCCCTGCAGTGCATACCCCTCAGCGCCCAACATACTCTGCAGTAATCACTGCAGTGCACACCCCTCAGCGCCCAACATACACACCCCTCAGCACCCAACATACTCTGCAGTAATCACTGCAGTGCATACCCCTCAGCACCCAACATACTCTGCAGTAATCACTGCAGTGCACACCCCTCAGCGCCCAACATACTCTGCAGTAACCCCTGTAGTGCACACCCCTCAGCGCCCAACATACTCTGCAGTAATCACTGAAGTGCACACCCCTCAGCGCCCAACATACTCTGCAGTAATCACTGCAGTGCACACCCCTCGTCACCCTTACATACTCTGCAGTAACCCCTGCAGTGCACACCCCTCAGCGCCCAACATACTCTGCAGTAACCCCTGCAGTGCACACCCCTCAGCGCCCAACATACTCTGCAGTAACCCCTGCAGTGCATACCCCTCAGCACCCAACATACTCTGCAGTAATCACTGCAGTGCACACCCCTCAGCGCCCAACATACTCTGCAGTAATCACTGAAGTGCACACCCCTCAGCGCCCAACATACTCTGCAGTAATCACTGCAGTGCACACCCCTCAGCGCCCAACATACTCTGCAGTAATCCCTGCAGTGCACACCCCTCAGCGCCCAACATACTCTGCAGTAATCACTGAAGTGCACACCCCTCAGCGCCCAACATACTCTGCAGTAATCCCTGCAGTGCACATTCCTCAGCACCCAACATACTCTGCAATAATCCCTGCAGTGCATACCCCTCAGCGCCCAACATACTCTGCAGTAATCACTGAAGTGCACACCCCTCAGCACCCAACATACTCTGCAGTAACCCCTGCAGTGCATACCCTCAGCGCCCAACATACTCTGCAGTAATCACAGCAGTGCATACCCCTCAGCGCCCAACATACTCTGCAGTAATCACTTAAGTGCACACCCCTCAGCGCCCAACATACTCTGCAGTAACCCCTGCAGTGCATACCCTCAGCGCCCTAACACTCTACAGTAATCCCTGCAGTGCACACCCCTCAGCGCCCAACATACTCTGCAGTAACCCCTGCAGTGCATACCCCTCAGCACCCAACATACTCTGCAGTAATCACTGCAGTGCATACCCCTCAGCGCCCAACATACTCTGCAGTAATCACTGTAGTGCACACCCCTCAGCGCCCAACATACTCTGCAGTAATCACTGCAGTGCATACCCCTCAGCGCCCAACATACTCTGCAGTAATCACTGCAGTGCACACCCCTCAGCGCCCAACATACTCTGCAGTAATCACTGCAGTGCACACCCCTCAGCGCCCAACATACTCTGCAGTAACCCCTGCAGTGCATACCCCTCAGCACCCAACATACTCTGCAGTAATCACTGCAGTGCACACCCCTCAGCGCCCAACATACTCTGCAGTAATCACTGAAGTGCACACCCCTCAGCGCCCAACATACTCTGCAGTAACCCCTGCAGTGCATGCCCTCAGCGCCCAACATACTCTGCAGTAATCACTGCAGTGCACACCCCTCAGCGCCCAACATACTTTGCAGTAATCACTGCAGTGCACACCCCTCAGCGCCCAACATACTCTGCAGTAATCACTGCAGTGCACACCCCTCAGCGCCCAACATACTCTGCAGTAACCCCTGCAGTGCATACCCCTCAGCACCCAACATACTCTGCAGTAATCACTGCAGTGCACACCCCTCAGCGCCCAACATACTCTGCAGTAATCACTGCAGTGCACACCCCTCAGCGCCCAACATACTCTGCAGTAATCACTGCAGTGCATACCCCTCAGCGCCCAACATACTCTGCAGTAATCACTGCAGTGCACACCCCTCAGCGCCCAACATACTCTGCAGTAACCCCTGCAGTGCATACCCTCAGCGCCCAACATACTCTGCAGTAAGCACTGCAGTGCACACCCCTCAGCGCCCAACATACTCTGCAGTAATCACTGAAGTGCACACCCCTCAGCGCCCAACATACTCTGCAGTAACCCCTGCAGTGCACACCCCTCAGCGCCCAACATACTCTGCAGTAATCACTGCAGTGCACACCCCTCAGCGCCCAACATACTCTGCAGTAATCACTGCAGTGCATACCCCTCAGCGCCCAACATACTCTGCAGTAATCACTGAAGTGCACACCCCTCAGCGCCCAACATACTCTGCAGTAACCCCTGCAGTGCATACCCCTCAGCACCCAACATACTCTGCAGTAATCACTGCAGTGCACACCCCTCAGCGCCCAACATACTCTGCAGTAATCACTGAAGTGCACACCCCTCAGCGCCCAACATACTCTGCAGTAACCCCTGCAGTGCACACCCCTCAGCGCCCAACATACTCTGCAGTAATCACTGCAGTGCACACCCCTCAGCGCCCAACATACTCTGCAGTAATCACTGCAGTGCATACCCCTCAGCGCCCAACATACTCTGCAGTAATCACTGAAGTGCACACCCCTCAGCGCCCAACATACTCTGCAGTAACCCCTGCAGTGCATACCCTCAGCGCCCAACATACTCTGCAGTAATCACTGCAGTGCACACCCCTCAGCGCCCAACATACTCTGCAGTAACCCCTGCAGTGCATACCCTCAGCGCCCAACATACTCTGCAGTAATCACTGCAGTGCATACCCCTCAGCGCCCAACATACTCTGCAGTAATCACTGAAGTGCACACCCCTCAGCGCCCAACATACTCTGCAGTAACCCCTGCAGTGCATACCCTCAGCGCCCTAACACTCTACAGTAATCCCTGCAGTGCATACCCCTCAGCGCCCAACATACTCTGCAGTAATCACTGCAGTGCACACCCCTCAGCGCCCAACATACTCTGCAGTAATCACTGCAGTGCACACCCCTCAGCGCCCAACATACTCTGCAGTAATCACTGCAGTGCACACCCCTCAGCGCCCAACATACTCTGCAGTAACCCCTGCAGTGCATACCCTCAGCGCCCTAACACTCTACAGTAATCCCTGCAGTGCATACCCCTCAGCACCCAACATACTCTGCAGTAATCACTGCAGTGCACACCCCTCAGCGCCCAACATACTCTGCAGTAATCACTGCAGTGCACACCCCTCAGCACCCAACATACTCTGCAGTAATCACTGCAGTGCATACCCCTCAGCACCCAACATACTCTGCAGTAATCACTGCAGTGCACACCCCTCAGCGCCCAACATACTCTGCAGTAACCCCTGCAGTGCACACCCCTCAGCGCCCAACATACTCTGCAGTAATCACTGAAGTGCACACCCCTCAGCGCCCAACATACTCTGCAGTAATCACTGCAGTGCACACCCCTCGTCACCCTTACATACTCTGCAGTAACCCCTGCAGTGCACACCCCTCAGCGCCCAACATACTCTGCAGTAACCCCTGCAGTGCACACCCCTCAGCGCCCAACATACTCTGCAGTAACCCCTGCAGTGCATACCCCTCAGCACCCAACATACTCTGCAGTAATCACTGCAGTGCACACCCCTCAGCGCCCAACATACTCTGCAGTAATCACTGAAGTGCACACCCCTCAGCGCCCAACATACTCTGCAGTAATCACTGCAGTGCACACCCCTCAGCGCCCAACATACTCTGCAGTAATCCCTGCAGTGCACACCCCTCAGCGCCCAACATACTCTGCAGTAATCACTGAAGTGCACACCCCTCAGCGCCCAACATACTCTGCAGTAATCCCTGCAGTGCACATTCCTCAGCACCCAACATACTCTGCAATAATCCCTGCAGTGCATACCCCTCAGCGCCCAACATACTCTGCAGTAATCACTGAAGTGCACACCCCTCAGCGCCCAACATACTCTGCAGTAACCCCTGCAGTGCATACCCTCAGCGCCCAACATACTCTGCAGTAATCACAGCAGTGCATACCCCTCAGCGCCCAACATACTCTGCAGTAATCACTGAAGTGCACACCCCTCAGCGCCCAACATACTCTGCAGTAACCCCTGCAGTGCATACCCTCAGCGCCCTAACACTCTACAGTAATCCCTGCAGTGCACACCCCTCAGCGCCCAACATACTCTGCAGTAACCCCTGCAGTGCATACCCCTCAGCACCCAACATACTCTGCAGTAATCACTGCAGTGCATACCCCTCAGCGCCCAACATACTCTGCAGTAATCACTGTAGTGCACACCCCTCAGCGCCCAACATACTCTGCAGTAATCACTGCAGTGCATACCCCTCAGCGCCCAACATACTCTGCAGTAATCACTGCAGTGCACACCCCTCAGCGCCCAACATACTCTGCAGTAATCACTGCAGTGCACACCCCTCAGCGCCCAACATACTCTGCAGTAACCCCTGCAGTGCATACCCCTCAGCACCCAACATACTCTGCAGTAATCACTGCAGTGCACACCCCTCAGCGCCCAACATACTCTGCAGTAATCACTGCAGTGCACACCCCTCAGCGCCCAACATACTCTGCAGTAATCACTGCAGTGCATACCCCTCAGCGCCCAACATACTCTGCAGTAATCACTGCAGTGCACACCCCTCAGCGCCCAACATACTCTGCAGTAACCCCTGCAGTGCATACCCTCAGCGCCCAACATACTCTGCAGTAAGCACTGCAGTGCACACCCCTCAGCGCCCAACATACTCTGCAGTAATCACTGAAGTGCACACCCCTCAGCGCCCAACATACTCTGCAGTAACCCCTGCAGTGCACACCCCTCAGCGCCCAACATACTCTGCAGTAATCACTGCAGTGCACACCCCTCAGCGCCCAACATACTCTGCAGTAATCACTGCAGTGCATACCCCTCAGCGCCCAACATACTCTGCAGTAATCACTGAAGTGCACACCCCTCAGCGCCCAACATACTCTGCAGTAACCCCTGCAGTGCATACCCCTCAGCACCCAACATACTCTGCAGTAATCACTGCAGTGCACACCCCTCAGCGCCCAACATACTCTGCAGTAATCACTGAAGTGCACACCCCTCAGCGCCCAACATACTCTGCAGTAACCCCTGCAGTGCACACCCCTCAGCGCCCAACATACTCTGCAGTAATCACTGCAGTGCACACCCCTCAGCGCCCAACATACTCTGCAGTAATCACTGCAGTGCATACCCCTCAGCGCCCAACATACTCTGCAGTAATCACTGAAGTGCACACCCCTCAGCGCCCAACATACTCTGCAGTAACCCCTGCAGTGCATACCCTCAGCGCCCAACATACTCTGCAGTAATCACTGCAGTGCACACCCCTCAGCGCCCAACATACTCTGCAGTAACCCCTGCAGTGCATACCCTCAGCGCCCAACATACTCTGCAGTAATCACTGCAGTGCATACCCCTCAGCGCCCAACATACTCTGCAGTAATCACTGAAGTGCACACCCCTCAGCGCCCAACATACTCTGCAGTAACCCCTGCAGTGCATACCCTCAGCGCCCTAACACTCTACAGTAATCACTGCAGTGCATAACCCTCGTCACCCTTACATACTCTGCAGTAATCACTGCAGTGCATATCCCTCAGCGCTCAACATACTCTGCAGTAATCCCTGCAGTGCACACCCCTCAGCGCCCAACATACTCTGCAGTAACCCCTGCAGTGCATACCCCTCAGCGCCCAACATACTCTGCAGTAATCACTGCAGTGCATACCCCTCAGCACCCAACATACTCTGCAGTAATCACTGTAGTGCACACCCCTCAGCGCCCAACATACTCTGCAGTAACCCCTGCAGTGCATACCCTCAGCGCCCAACATACTCTGCAGTAATCACTGCAGTGCACACCCCTCAGCGCCCAACATACTCTGCAGTAATCACTGCAGTGCATAACCCTCGTCACCCTTACATACTCTGCAGTAATCACTGCAGTGCATACCCCTCAGCGCCCAACATACTCTGCAGTAATCCCTGCAGTGCACACCCCTCAGCGCCCAACATACTCTGCAGTAATCACTGAAGTGCACACCCCTCAGCGCCCAACATACTCTGCAGTAACCCCTGCAGTGCACACCCCACAGCGCCCAACATACTCTGCAGTAACCCCTGCAGTGCACACCCCTCAGCGCCCAACATACTCTGCAGTAACCCCTGCAGTGCATACCCCTCAGCACCCAACATACTCTGCAGTAATCACTGCAGTGCACACCCCTCAGCGCCCAACATACTCTGCAGTAATCACTGAAGTGCACACCCCTCAGCGCCCAACATACTCTGCAGTAATCACTGCAGTGCACACCCCTCAGCGCCCAACATACTCTGCAGTAATCCCTGCAGTGCACACCCCTCAGCGCCCAACATACTCTGCAGTAATCACTGAAGTGCACACCCCTCAGCGCCCAACATACTCTGCAGTAATCCCTGCAGTGCACATTCCTCAGCACCCAACATACTCTGCAATAATCCCTGCAGTGCATACCCCTCAGCGCCCAACATACTCTGCAGTAATCACTGAAGTGCACACCCCTCAGCGCCCAACATACTCTGCAGTAACCCCTGCAGTGCATACCCTCAGCGCCCAACATACTCTGCAGTAATCACAGCAGTGCATACCCCTCCGCGCCCAACATACTCTGCAGTAATCACTGAAGTGCACACCCCTCAGCGCCCAACATACTCTGCAGTAACCCCTGCAGTGCATACCCTCAGCGCCCTAACACTCTACAGTAATCCCTGCAGTGCACACCCCTCAGCGCCCAACATACTCTGCAGTAACCCCTGCAGTGCATACCCCTCAGCACCCAACATACTCTGCAGTAATCACTGCAGTGCATACCCCTCAGCGCCCAACATACTCTGCAGTAATCACTGTAGTGCACACCCCTCAGCGCCCAACATACTCTGCAGTAATCACTGCAGTGCATACCCCTCAGCGCCCAACATACTCTGCAGTAATCACTGCAGTGCACACCCCTCAGCGCCCAACATACTCTGCAGTAATCACTGCAGTGCACACCCCTCAGCGCCCAACATACTCTGCAGTAACCCCTGCAGTGCATACCCCTCAGCACCCAACATACTCTGCAGTAATCACTGCAGTGCACACCCCTCAGCGCCCAACATACTCTGCAGTAATCACTGAAGTGCACACCCCTCAGCGCCCAACATACTCTGCAGTAACCCCTGCAGTGCATACCCTCAGCGCCCAACATACTCTGCAGTAATCACTGCAGTGCACACCCCTCAGCGCCCAACATACTCTGCAGTAATCACTGCAGTGCACACCCCTCAGCGCCCAACATACTCTGCAGTAATCACTGCAGTGCACACCCTTCAGCGCCCAACATACTCTGCAGTAACCCCTGCAGTGCATATCCCTCAGCACCCAACATACTCTGCAGTAATCACTGCAGTGCACACCCCTCAGCGCCCAACATACTCTGCAGTAATCACTGCAGTGCACACCCCTCAGCGCCCAACATACTCTGCAGTAATCACTGCAGTGCATACCCCTCAGCGCCCAACATACTCTGCAGTAATCACTGCAGTGCACACCCCTCAGCGCCCAACATACTCTGCAGTAACCCCTGCAGTGCATACCCTCAGCGCCCAACATACTCTGCAGTAATCACTGAAGTGCACACCCCTCAGCGCCCAACATACTCTGCAGTAACCCCTGCAGTGCATACCCCTCAGCGCCCAACATACTCTGCAGTAATCACTGAAGTGCACACCCCTCAGCGCCCAACATACTCTGCAGTAACCCCTGCAGTGCACACCCCTCAGCGCCCAACATACTCTGCAGTAATCACTGCAGTGCACACCCCTCAGCGCCCAACATACTCTGCAGTAATCACTGCAGTGCATACCCCTCAGCGCCCAACATACTCTGCAGTAATCACTGAAGTGCACACCCCTCAGCGCCCAACATACTCTGCAGTAACCCCTGCAGTGCATACCCTCAGCGCCCAACATACTCTGCAGTAATCACTGCAGTGCACACCCCTCAGCGCCCAACATACTCTGCAGTAACCCCTGCAGTGCATACCCTCAGCGCCCAACATACTCTGCAGTAATCACTGCAGTGCATACCCCTCAGCGCCCAACATACTCTGCAGTAATCACTGAAGTGCACACCCCTCAGCGCCCAACATACTCTGCAGTAACCCCTGCAGTGCATACCCTCAGCGCCCTAACACTCTACAGTAATCACTGCAGTGCATAACCCTCGTCACCCTTACATACTCTGCAGTAATCACTGCAGTGCATACCCCTCAGCGCCCAACATACTCTGCAGTAATCCCTGCAGTGCACACCCCTCAGCGCCCAACATACTCTGCAGTAACCCCTGCAGTGCATACCCCTCAGCGCCCAACATACTCTGCAGTAATCACTGCAGTGCATACCCCTCAGCACCCAACATACTCTGCAGTAATCACTGTAGTGCACACCCCTCAGCGCCCAACATACTCTGCAGTAACCCCTGCAGTGCATACCCTCAGCGCCCAACATACTCTGCAGTAATCACTGCAGTGAACACCCCTCAGCGCCCAACATACTCTGCAGTAATCACTGCAGTGCATACCCCTCAGCGCCCAACATACTCTGCAGTAATCCCTGCAGTGCACACCCCTCAGCGCCCAACATACTCTGCAGTAATCACTGAAGTGCACACCCCTCAGCGCCCAACATACTCTGCAGTAACCCCTGCAGTGCACACCCCACAGCGCCCAACATACTCTGCAGTAACCCCTGCAGTGCACACCCCTCAGCGCCCAACATACTCTGCAGTAACCCCTGCAGTGCATACCCCTCAGCACCCAACATACTCTGCAGTAATCACTGCAGTGCACACCCCTCAGCGCCCAACATACTCTGCAGTAATCACTGAAGTGCACACCCCTCAGCGCCCAACATACTCTGCAGTAATCACTGAAGTGCACACCCCTCAGCGCCCAACATACTCTGCAGTAACCCCTGCAGTGCACACCCCTCAGCGCCCAACATACTCTGCAGTAATCACTGAAGTGCACACCCCTCAGCGCCCAACATACTCTGCAGTAATCACTGCAGTGCATAACCCTCGTCACCCTTACATACTCTGCAGTAATCACTGCAGTGCATACCCCTCAGCGCCCAACATACTCTGCAGTAATCCCTGCAGTGCACACCCCTCAGCGCCCAACATACTCTGCAGTAACCCGTGAAGTGCATACCCCTCAGCGCCCAACATACTCTGCAGTAACCCCTGCAGTGCACACCCCTCAGCGCCCAACATACTCTGCAGTAATCACTGCAGTGCATAACCCTCGTCACCCTTACATACTCTGCAGTAATCACTGCAGTGCATAACCCTCGTCACCCTTACATACTCTGCCGTGATCCCTGCAGTGCACACCCCTCAGCGCCCAACATACTCTGCAGTAATCACTGCAGTGCATAACCCTCGTCACCCTTACATACTCTGCAGTAATCACTGCAGTGCATACCCCTCAGCGCCCAACATACTCTGCAGTAATCCCTGCAGTGCACACCCCTCAGCGCCCAACATACTCTGCAGTAACCCCTGCAGTGCATACCCCTCAGCGCCCAACATACTCTGCAGTAATCACTGCAGTGCATACCCCTCAGCACCCAACATACTCTGCAGTAATCACTGTAGTGCACACCACTCAGCGCCCAACATACTCTGCAGTAACCCCTGCAGTGCATACCCTCAGCGCCCAACATACTCTGCAGTAATCACTGCAGTGCACACCCCTCAGCGCCCAACATACTCTGCAGTAATCATACATCTCAAACAACATCACTGATGACATCATCCAATGAGTGACAGTATTTATTTTATAGTTTACATAGTGGCGGGTAACTACCATATTAAGTTTCTACCTAACTTTGTATTGCCTGTGTACAGTAAATCGGTGTAAGTGCTTACAAAACGCACGTGCTCCTAATGCATCATAAGTGTGTAGAGGTGTTGAACATGTTATAAATCTTTCTGTAGAAGAGTATCTCTGTGTGCAGGTGACGGCTGACGTTTTGTGTTCCATATGATCCACAAAACTCTTTTGGTACTGCAGAAAAAGTAACAGGATAACGATTCTACGTACCAAGTATTGTTGTAAACATCCTTGAGTTATTAGACAGAATCGTCTCAGTATGACAATTCCTATATAACATAGAAGACTGTGTCCACCAGGTATTAAGCTACGTACACATGCTTGTTTTGCTTCAGAAGGTGGGCTCTTTGTAAAGTTTTAACCACGGTATGAAGGCTGCAGGTATTATGATTTTTAGCTCCTTCCATGCCCATGACGATCTCAGCTCGCCATGAGTCACAGTGGAGCTGAGCTCGTCATAACGGACACGGCCCGCCCACGCGCGGATAATTCCCCGCCTGTGCAGGAGAATTAATCAGTGGGCGGGGTTGTGACGATCTCAGCTCGTCCTGAGCACAGCTCCACTGTGAGTCATGACGAGCTGAGCTCGTCTCGAGCATAGCGGTGCCGCGTACCCCCCCTCCCGCACCGTTGAGAAATTACCCCCACAGCAAAGGGGTTAGCAACTTCAAACGTTGGTTATTTTAAGTGAATAGTAGCTTTTTGGACACGTTTTGCACCAAGTGTACACTGTGCTTAGAAGATATTTTTTAATACTCTGCGGTGTACTGCTCATGAGACTTACACGGTCTGCAAACAGGCTTGTACAGAGCAAACTCTTTCCATAGAGTAAACACGGTTTACAGTTCCCACTTCTACTGATATCTATTTCTTACTGTAGGTTTGGGTACTGTGAGGGGTTTGAAGCAGGTTAAGGCTGTCCATACTAGGGCATTAGTTGTGTCACAGGTCTTGAGTATTTTGAGGAACCTGTTTTTTCTAGTATACATATAGAACACTGTGTGCAGTAGAGGTTACACTTCTATCTGTGGTCAGCATGAACTCAGCTTCCCATGATGTGTGTGGTACAGGATTAATGTTGCACTTAACACAAACTAGCTGTACCCATGGGGGATGTTTGTATGATGGCATTAAAGATGTTTATATTATTCTGAGCTATTTTGCACTTACTTTCACAGCTACGATGCTATACCGGTTTATAGAGCAATGTATACAAAAAAAGCTTGATGTCATAGAACATAGCACGAGTGATGTCATATGTGAGATCATAAGCAGTACATGGCGGGGGGGCCATATTTAGTACTACTAACTATAACTGGTGAATTTCTGTGGCTTTCTGAGTTCAAAACGTTAATGTTGTCACTGACATTCACCTAACTATAACATTATTTTAACTCCGGGTTCTCCATACCAGTCCTGGAGGGCCGGATCCATGCCAGATTTTTAAAAAACGACATGTATCTAAATGGGGATATGCAAAAAATCTGGCATGGATCCGGCCCTCCAGGACTGGTTTGGAGAACCCTGTTTTAACAATTTGCTTTTTCAGTGAATATATATATCGTTTAAGAATTCCTCCCCGAAACTTTGCTCCAAGGGCTGGAGGTCTGTGATTCTGGCATTGAGGGATGAGCTCCATGGAGACTGATTTACCCCTTATTGAACCAGGGCTGCATGACTGAGGCCGGGCACCACAGCAGAAGACTCATCAGGTAAACTCTGTCCCAGGTGTGATGAGAGGGCTGGTGTAAACGCACACAGCACAGAGGTAAATGTGCGTGCTCACCGGACCCGATCTCAAAACCGGGACATGTATTTATTTTTTAAAGTGGTGGGATGCCAGGACAGTCCTTACAAAACCAGGACGGCCAGGGCAGAGCCAGGACAGTCCTTACAAAACCAGAACTGACACTCCAATATTGAACTTTAGGGGTAACTAAAGCCTGAACTGCTTGTTTGAAGTCATTAGCTGGCAGGAAGGGGATAAGGGTGTGGGGCGTGATTGGAGCAGTAGGAATATTGGTGGTGTTGGGGGAGGAGCGGGACTTGGCGGGGGGGGGGGATGTGTATCGACTCCCGGTGTGACGTTTAGGTCTGGGGTGGGTATATATGCCAGATGGGACACTGGGGTGAAATGGCCTGAAGAGTAATCAGACATGGTGTTGGGAAGTGAATTGGGATTTTGATCTCTGTGTATGTTTTTGGTGTTGATGACATGAACTACGATACACAGCTGTTGCAGCCAGTTGCAAAGGAGAGAATATAAAAGCAGAGTGTGCCTAAGTGCATGGATGTCCAGAGGCCCTCAAGGGGAGGGGGGGGAGATAGGGGGTATCCCAGGGCGAGGTAGATTCCCCCACGGCCACCTTATGCATTACAATCCACACCAAGAAGCCGCTTGCAGAGGAGGTCTGCATGAGCAGACGGCCATGGAAGGCCAGGTGTCTGCCTGAGTCTCCAAGGTATGCCAAGCCAGAGAAGCCGCTGCTCAGAAACATGTGTGTGGCAGAGTCCTACACTGCCACTGGTGGGGGCCCGGAGGTCAGTGGAGACAGAGGGCACCTGCCCAAGACCTGATGGCGAGACCCCAATCTGTGCCTGTACTGGCGCTTACTACTGCCTACAGAAATCCACCCTGTCTGCCCCGGAGGCAGGAGACAGACTCACTGACAGTCTGCGGATGCCTCGAAGAGGTGCTCAGAGTCCTTACAGATGCAAATCCTGCAGGTGTTTGTTCCGGGCACACTTCTTCCTGCCCGGTGTGTTTTGAACGTATTTGCATTTACATCGCGGGGAACAGTTCCTGCATATCTTCTGGCAAATGCCTCGTCAGCTGGTAGCCATAAGTTTAAACCAATATATAATGATGCAAGACTCAGAATACGCCAGAGGTGTAAAATAAACATTCAAGTGAAGGTAACAATTTGAATTCAAATACTCAGGAAATGCTGAGATATTCGTCTTTAACCAAATATTCTAGGAGTTTCAGGTTCATTTCAATTGGCACCGACCCAACCAGCAAGTGACGGCCTCTTTATGGGGCGAAAGTCCTGTCTGTGGCTTTGAGAAGCTGGGACTCCTGTCCAGGGCACAGTTCTGCAGAGCCCTCTGCGTTTCCCCCAGTGAGGAGAATATTCATGTGTGCCCTCAGTGGTACTCCAGTGTTATTCTTGAGGGACATTGGGGCTGGCCTCGGGTGCACCTTCCGGCGAGAGGGCCTACTGTCCGCTCAGTCCTATCTCAGAGGCCGGCAGTGGTCAAGGCATTAACTTTACCCCTATGGGTGGGGAAGGAAGGCCTGTATGGTCAGTCTCCCCTCCCTGGAGCCCTTTACTGCCATCGAGGCACCAGGGCTGCACGATGTGGGCATGAGGTGATCACAACAGGGGGACGCCAGGCCAGGGTTCAAAAGTCCCTGACCAACCAGCTGAGCAGCTTTGGCCCTCAGGGGGGGATAATTACTTGCCCCTCGGCAAGTAGGTTGTCCAGCTTTTTTCATTTATCGTAGCTGGACTCCTATATAGGATAAAACAGTAATAAAGCGCAACGCATCGTAAGGTACATTGACGCAAAGTGTTGCATCTTAAGAACTGAACTGAACTAAGCTAAATCTACCATCTTAAAGTAACAGTATTGTGTATTTTTGTTGTTTATGATCTTGTGGTAACTCTATATAAAGTCTACGTATTTTTTATATAAAAACCTTGTGTGGTGTCTATTTGTAGTGCTGGGTTACTGTATGTGGTCACAAATGCTTTACACACTACCTCTGAGATAAGCCTGTCTGCTTGTGCCAAGCTACCAAGGGGGTGAGCTGGGGTTATTTTAGGAGTGTACCCCCTTCCCCTGACTGGAGGAGAGGGTCCCTATTTGTCACAAGCACCTACCTGTGCCAACTAGAGACCCCCAAATCTAACAGGGTGCTTCTTATGACATGCTTAGGTCAGATTCCCTGCCCCGTGATAATCCTGAAATCACCATGACTGAGTTAGCAGCTACTGTAGTTAACCTGCAAACAGAGATTAAACTATTACGGCGGGAGAATCAGCGTCTTGTAACTGAATTAGATGTCTTAAAAAACAATTTAAAAAAAGAGACCACTGTAACTGAAACACACCCCAAGTTTAAATGCAGTTACATTCAGCCAGGTCATTTTCAAGTCCCTTCCACCGCTACAAGTACTCCCTCTAATCCTACTAACGCCCCTGTTAATGTGACTGTAGTTACACCACCCTTTGACCCCTTGTTACCATCCACGTCAGACGCCACCCTCGGCTGGACCGGACCGAACTGGAATTTATCAGCTCGTCTACATTATACAGGCAAGGTGATCAGCATAATCCTTTCTCACGTGAGCCACAGAATTATCCTCTTCACAGTCACCATCCCGCAGCGATTGCCGTTGGTACATAAACCAAGTGACACTATATTTCAACCAGACCGCAGAGCGTATACTACAAAAGGAGGTATCAACACCTCAGGTTGCTAAAGAAAGAAGAAGGAGGTTTACATTCGAGTCATTAAGGTCTTCTATCTAACAGCATCCATTTTTTAATCCCAATATCAGCCACTAGGGATTTTTTTAAATATCCTTATCAGAACAGAGAGAATAACCATATTCATCAAGCAGCTATGTGTTATTCCACGAGCTTTTAAGTTGTGGTAATTTCCTGAAGAAGGTGTGTGATACGCCGAAACGCGCCTCGAAATTATTAATTACTACAAGAAGATTTAATTTTATATGTGCAATACTTGTATAATTTGTTTTTGATTTTTTTTAAAATTGTATGTATAATTTTATATATTGGACCAAGTAGAAATATATTACTTATGTCTTTTTAGCCTTTAAGGATGCTTTGAATTTATTGTTGTTTTCAAATATTAGTGAGACATTTGTGGACACAATTGAATAAAAACGAAAGAATTTTTTATATATATTTTTTTTCTGTCTATTTCTGACTTACTCTCCGTATATTAATACATGAACGATCTCGTAGTTGCCTAGGAATTGTTTTCCACAATTGTTACACCACCCCAAACACCCTTGGCCATGCCGGAAATGTTCAATGGGTATGGCAACAAGTATGCAGTATTTATGAACCAATGCCACCTCCAGTCCCATGTCGTGCGGCCTCATTTCCATTTAATGCAGCTAAAATAGCTTTCATCATATCTTATTTAAGTGGGAGTGCAGCCCTCTGGGCCGTACCTCTTGTAGGGAATGACGATCCCATTCTGTACAACTTACCTCAGTTTAAAGAACGTATGAGAAGTCTTTTTTCTCATCATTCTTATATGCAGGCAAGCGACAATGAGCTGCTTAAACTCAAACAGGGTTCGAAAGACTTATTGACCTATATTACCACGTTCAACCGGTTAGTCACGGAGACTCAGTGGCCTGAGGAGAAGAGAACGTTGCTGTTTTACAGGGGATTAAGAGATGAGCTTAAAGAGATTCTGTCTCAGATAGTGGATCCCCCAGAGGATTATTCAGCCTTCACGGACCATCGCTTGACCGAAAGGAAAGGAGAAAAGACTAAGAGAGAATACCCTTGTCTTTTCTTTTCTCGAAGAAAGACACTAAAGATGCGAGTGAGCCTATGCAAATAGGAGGGTACGAGGTCCTTTGTCCACAGAGGAACGAGAGAAAAGAAGAAAATTGAATCTTTGTCTCTACTGTGGTAAGGGTGGGCATTTTGCTAGGGAATGCAGCTTCAAACCCAAGACTACCCTGAGAAGTATTGTGGTCAGTTCAGGGGCTGCTGTGTCGTCAGAAAACTAACTGACTTGGAGAGTCCAGAGATCGCTCCTCAGAGTCCGTCTTTGTTACAGATCTCACAGTCCTTGTCTAACACTCTGCCTCCTGTGCCTAAACACTTTGCTATCACAGATGTCTTTATTTTGCCTTCTCAACATAGAAAGTCCATGTTGATCTTGATAGATTCAGGGGCTACAGGGAATTTTCTAGATATTGCTGTAGCCAAAGCTCTTGGATTGGAATTCATCCCCAAGACACAACCTGAAAGAGTAAGAGCTGTAGATGGGACTGAGTTATCCTCTGGATTGATAGAGTACCACACCCCTGATCTTATCATGGTATGTGAAAACGGACATTCCAAGGTTATCTCCTTTGATCTGATTGACACCCCTAACTTTGGAGCCATTCTTGGAGTGCCCTGGTTACAACTGCACAATCTACATATAGATTGGGTCTCTAGAAAAGTAAAGCTTCGGTCCTCTCATTGTATGTTACACTGCTACCAAGAAACTGCCTTATAGCAAGCCCCTTTGTTTTGTGTCCTTTCCAATACCGAATACATAATCCTGTCTCCTGAGTATCTCGAACTTCGCTGGTGTCTTTGACGAGGGCAAGGCTGCCTCTCTCAAAGACTGTACAAACGGCAGCCTATGCTTCGGAGGACTTTGAATTCATATTCACTGGAGTCAAGATTGCTTGTCAATTTTTTTTAAATTGGAAACTTGCACTTGTGTGCAAGAAAGGAACACTACTTACGTTTCACCTCCCTCTGTACTTTGGAGAGACATATTCAAGTTTTACACTGGCAATGTGCAGGTGAGTATGGGCAAGCATACAATGTGAATTCTTGACACTTGTTAGTCTTATATTTCTGTATGGGTATTTATCCCTCTATAACATTTCCTTCTTCTGTTTCTCGGTTATCTGCAGGACTACCGACCTACAGTTATTCTTTCTTGAAAGACATCCAGGTGGTCCTTTCTGGTCTCTTCACTCCATGGGGGTATCAGTCTACCTTCGGTGGGCCTACTTGGCTAGAGGTGACTATACCCTACAAGAGTAAAGAGGCATTATCTTCCCGTGGATCTTGGTTCATCAGGTCTTGGAATTAGAAGACTCGACAAAGGGCAGTCATCGCAGCACATCCTGCGGTGGTCCAGGGCAGTCGTTGCAGCGCAACCTGCAGTGGTCCAGGGCAGTCATCGCAGCACATCCTGTGGTGGCCCAGGACACTCATTGTGGCACAACCTGCAGAGGCCCAGGGCAGTCGCTGCAGCGCATCCTGCAGCGGTCCAGGGCAGTCGCTGCAGCGCATCCTGCAGCGGTCCAGGGCAGTCATTGCGGCACATCCTGCGGTGGCCCAGGGCAGTCGTTACAGCGCATCCTGCGGTGGTCCAGGGCAGTCGTTGCAACACAATCTGCGGTGGTCCAGGGCAGGTACTGCAGCATATCCTGCAATGGTCCAGGGCAGTTGTTGCAAAATAATCTGCGGTGGCCCAGGGCAGGCGTTGCAGCCCATCCTGCAACGGTCCGGGGCAGTCGCTGTAACACAATCTGCAGTGGCCCAGGGCAGGCGTTGCAGCACATCCAGCGATGGTCCAGAGCAGTCGTTGCAACACAATCTGCAGTGGCCCAGGGCAGGCGTTGCAGCACAGCCTGCGATGGTCCAGAGCAGTCGTTGCAACACAATCTACGGTGGCCCAGGGCAGGCATTGCAGCACATCCAGCGATGGTCCAGAGCAGTCGTTGCAACACAATCTGCAGTGGCCCAGGGCAGGCATTGCAGCCCAATCTCAATCTGTGGAGAATCCAAAATGGCGCTTTCCAGACATTAACACACTTTTCCATTTGCGCATGCAATTTATTTTTCAAAATAAAGACGGTATAAGTTCTCGAATATGGTCTTAAAATTCAGTGCAAAAAGTGAACCATTCACCTTAGTGGAAAATACCATCTGCACTGAGAATATTATGAAAACTATCTAGTAAAGTAGCAAAAGAAAGTGCACAAATGAATATGCCACAGCGTTTAGCATATTCCGACAGTCGCTGACGATTTCTCAGCGAAGATGCTTTGCGAGCCATCTTAGATTACACTTTAACATCTTGCAAAGCTCGAAGTACATTTACAATATCATTTGGGACTCCCAGGAGGAAGAGCTACTACAGTTCGTCACGGACACCCTCTTTTCTAGGTCTTGAGGACACATACAGCTGTGCCTTGGCGTGGGAGAGAGGCCTTCCTGGGTGGACGAGGCTGCTGATGGAGACACTTGGGCAGCAGGTGAACCAGTGGGTGGACTCCTCAGGCCTCTTCTGCTCAGATTTAGAGATGAAAAAGTATTTACATGTTTAGGTCTCGGCTAAGCACGCGGAAACGCGTTCTCACCGAGAACCTTTTGTTGCTGTGTCTGCTTTCCAGGAGACAATCCTGGCCGCGCGCATCGCCTTGGAGGCGATTTCAAACTGTCATGCGCACAAGTACGAGTGCTCAATTGACACACACACAAGAACGCCCATGCACGCACGCACCCACACATACAGAGAACCCACCCCCGCCGTCGCATACACACACACGCACGCGCACACACACACACACACACACACACACACACCGAGAACCCCCCCCCCCCCCCGCCCTTTTGCACTTACCGGCTCAGTCTCGGGGGACTGCGCTCTCAGCACGCGGCAGGGGCAGGCACCGGGCATGTGCCTCGTGCCCCCTCCGCAGCGTTCACACTGCAGCTCTTCAACACTTGCGCAACATCCTACTGGCGGCCCCGGGGCTCTCCACCGCTCACAGGAGCCCCGGGCCGCGAGACGCATTTCCTCCGCCTGCCTCCTCTTCCGGTCCAGACGCGGCCCGCCCCCGTCACAGGCGACCTTGCCTGACTTCCGGTGCGGCCACGGCGGGATTCCGGGGGCAGTAAGAGTTTATGTGCTCAAGAAGCTTTTTTGATATTGCACTAAATTCTTCAGCTGGATGTTGACGTTCGTCTAGAGTACAGGCATTGCACTAATTTAGCACTGTTTTGTGTACTATAGTTTTTTCAGTTATATGGTCCTTCCAAGCCTATACTTGCTGCTCCATAGTGCTTTTAGTAGCAAGTTTAACTGAGTACTGGTACAGCTATTGCTACTATTACCAAATAAAATGTGACCACTCTCTTTACCATCCTTATAAGGGTGGAAGGCTGAGAACCTTGCAACGGTTCGAACTTGTGAGCTTCAGGTCACTGCATACAGAGGCGAGCTGTAGTATTCAAACTGGCCTAACCTCAGCAAGAATGACAACATTGCACATGTTGGAGCCCGTCTGCCCAGGCCATAGCACATCGCAGGAACTTCACATGGTATGATGAGCATGCAGGGAGTACGTTTTATTTTAAAATAGTCAACATGAGTGGGTAGTGAAGTGACTACGGAAGCAGTTGGGCAGAGTCTGACAGCGTTTCAAGCAAGAAGCGAGGTACGGTCAGCTGGCAGCACGGAGCAGAGTGACCTGGCAGCAAGGTGGCTAAGTTTGGGAACCCAGCACAGGTCGGTGGTTTGTTATAATGCTCCCGGGTAGTCCCCCCGCACCCCTCGTAGTCGTGCTCGCCGTACTCCCTGCCCTATCGCTGCCTCCAGCCCCGTTCCCCGCCCTCGAGTGTTCGGAGAGGGAGCGGGTGACAAGCTGCCTCTGCTGCGGGGGGTAGTAGAGTCCCGTATGAGCCTTGCAGGATTGCTGGATTGGGGGCCATTTGAGGCTAGTGATAGCGAGAAGGCAGGCATTAGGTTGCGGTCCTCTTGACGGTGGTGAAGAAGTGGCCGGAATCAGCAAGTGCGGTTTGCGCCACATCGAGGGACCAGCGCGCCCATATGTGTGTATTTGCTACTATGCATAGGCTCTCTCACAGTTAACTACCTAAAAATAAAGGCCACCTATAAATTGGAGCCATGTTTAGGTGAGATACAACCGTCCCTAGCCAGGAAACCCTATGTACAGTTTAGGCACGGTTCTCTCCCTCTGCGTGCATTTTTTATTTTTATTTTGTTGCTGTGCATGTTTAGCCGTACTGACATCTTTTTGTCTAACACGGCCTACTTTGCAGGGCTGGCATAACGGTGCATTGATGCTTATAGCAGCTACAGGCCGCCCGCTTGTCGCACTCTATCCAGTCTCAGCTCTGTCTTTGTGTTTGTACTTGGATTACTTTCCTGTGTCTGTCCGGGTATTTTTCCGTCTTGTTATAGCTCACATAACCTATAGCAAAGCATATCCAGTGCATAGAAGGGTGCATTTTGAATGGATTTTTTGTGGGGTGATTACATGTGGAGGGTGTCGATGGGACCCAGGATCTGCACCGGGCTGTCTATAAGATAAAGGATTCACCCTCCCAGAATAAAAAATAACTAGAATAGACCCTTTCAAACCCCTCAGAACACTTTTTTTGGGCCTACAATTTATTGACTTTTGTTGCAATTAGTGTTGCAATATTAAGCAATGCCAAAAGCTCAAACTTAATTACTGCGAGACCTATTGCATTGCAAATGCTTGCTTTTTTTTTTTTAATTCAAATCTTTTTTATTGAAGATTGGAGAAAATCGAAAACAAAGACAATACAATAAATCTTCCCATGCACAGATGGATGTAGTGTTGGTACATTGACTCTTACAATAATCAAAGGAACAAGAAAAGAAAAGAGTTTCTTTGTGGAAGGTTGTCAAGATTAATCTAACTTGGAATGGGACCAGCTCCTACCTTTATTGTCCTAAAGGGGGCTGTACTACTGACTAGGTCCGTTGCAGCTACGGCCACATAAGACAGCTCACCGCATGCAGGTAATGATCCGGTGCCCGAATCCTCGGTCACATCTGTGTTGCAGGCTTAACAAAGCGTCCCAATTCCCTAGAGAAGAGTTTGTGACGGGAGGAGAGACGCTCTACACCTCCATCTCCTCGGCATCCAAGCTTGGATGCTTTACTGTGTACTTAATGTCGCCTACACTGCGACCCATGCTTTTGCACGCCGATTGCTATTGATATATTGATACATCTGTCCTCTTTCTCTCTTTTTTCCTCCTTTTTCTCTATTATTCCTCCTTTCCTCTTTACTCTCGCTATTTTTTCTTTTTTTTTCTTTTCTTGTTCCAAATGCTTGCTTTAATACTGTTAACGGATGCATACCATTTGACCATCCCAACCCATGGGGCACTTTACTCACATCTCCTGTGCATTCGAGCATCAAGTTTGAATATTAACCAGAGTGTGAATTACAATCCGGTTTAATTAGTAACAGTGACAAGCTGCGGTCTGAGGCACGTGGGCTGCTGCAGACAAGAAGTGTCAAATATTTGCTCACAGTGTTAAGACTAAAAAAAGCTTTCCGGGGAGCAGGCCACATCCTAGCAGAAGCGTTCACGTGCGACTGGTACAGGCAGGAGGGGCCAGCCTGGCCAGTTGTACTGGTCCTCTGCCCACCCGATTGCAGCCCTGTCAAGTGTCACGCATCAGGGGTCGACCAATGACAATTTGCCCGCACTAAATCAAATAGTCACGCAAAATAAATTGCTCATTTCAAGATCTGTTGACCGTTCAAGATACTTTGAGACCACAGTCTTCCGTAGAACCTCCAGGGTAAAAAGTGTCCTGTCCTGGGTGCTTGCTAGCATTACCTGGGGGTCGGGCAGAGGTGGTACCACGGTTTCAGTCAGGGGGCTGTAACAGGCAAACGGTGCAAGGAGCAACACAAGCTTCCAAAACTGAAAGCGAGAGGCAAGAAGTGGGCACTGGGAAGCGATGGCCCCATGGGAGGAGATCTTTTGGTGCCACTGTGAGAGGGCGGTGGATCAGGTCCTTGGAGCAGCCAAGCCTGTGCCACTGCAGACTCCAGGATCATCAGACAGACAGTCAGCTAGCTCCTAGGCACATGTCATTTTTGCGAATACCAGACTAGTTACCTTTCAAACTATAACTCCAGTCACATGGTCAGACCACCCCTTGCTTGCTTTCCAACATAAAACAACATTAAGCGACTCACCTTAAACCACCTTACATGTATCCACCTATCGGCCACGAACAAACTGAATTTGGAACACTTAAAAACACAACTAACATCCAGAACAGATCTGAAAATAATAAATCCTGTTCAAAAACTATATGAGTGGTCACAGGAAGCTTTTGATATCCTAATCCCACTACAAACCACAGAACAAAAGAAAAACAAGCACCTTGGAGAAATACAGAGATAGAAGACATAAAACAAATGAGAAAACTAGAAAATGATTGGCTCAAAACAAACGCCAAACAAGACAAACTTGACCAATAGAAATTTAACAGATTATACAAGTCGGCTATCAAAAAAGCAAACAAAAGGTACTATTTAGACAGATAAATAAAGAACTCTATAAAATTACTCGATTAATTTCGTGAACCAAATTGCCTAGAAGGAACTCATCCCGTTACTCAAGATTTCACAGACAAACTGGCAAATCATTACATGGACAAAGCAGACACATTGGACTCATACTTAACCCGTTGCGTGCGTGCGTCGGCCAACAGTCGTTGCGCGCACTACCTTGTTAGTTCTGCGCATGTCTGTTGGCCGACGAGGCCCCACCCACTCAATAAAACTCCCGCAACGCGGCGGAATTTATGCCGCAGTTAAGGAGTTAAAACAGAAAAAAGCACCAGCACTAACCCTTTCACAAAACAACAATACAAGAATGCTCTAAACCAGCCTCTCCGTTCCTTCCAACACATTTCACACAATGAAATTATGGACCTGGCCAAAGCAAGCAGGTCTGCAGGCAGCTCTTCTGACCCGTGTCCACCACAAACCTTCAAGAGTATTCTTCTAACAACCTCTGCTGCCATTCTGTAAGAAGAATCATCAACGATTCCTTAACTACCGAAATATTTCCAAAAGAACTCAAAGTCACACATACGCCCTTTTGCTGAAGAAAACAAACTTGGACCACTGAACCCTGACAACTACAGACCGATTACAAAGAGTCCTTTCCTGGAAAAGTGATAGATAGAGCAGCATTTGCACAGATGTCACAATTCATTGAAGAGAATGTCATACTTTCAGACTTTCAAACGGGATTCTGCCCAGGAAGAGGAACGGAATGTGCCCTCCTTGCCATCTGGGATGACCTAAAGAATACAGTTGACTGCAACGGGGTTGCTGCACCACTTCTCTTGGACCTCTCGGCTGCCTTTGACAGGGTTGACCATGACACTCTGATACAAAGACTCTACGATGCCGGCATAGAGGGGACTACTCTAGACTGGATCATGTCCTACCTTCAAAACAGAACTAATGTCATCCATACCCCACCTTTCTCTGCCAAACCGTACAACACAAAAGCAGGGGTCCCTCAAGGCTCTATCATCTCGTCCATGCTTTTCAACATATACATCAAGTTTTCACCGGTACCGATCAATCAATGTCACCTCACGTGCTATAACTATGCAGATCACACGCAAATACTCCTTCAATTGGAATGCCCAAAATAAATTAGAAACTCACCAATTTCCAGCTGTCTCAGAGCTGCGGATCAATGGATGACTTGGAGCCCTCTCAAATTGAATCCAAAAGGGAAATACTCAGGTGTGGCGATTGGAAACATTATGACCCACTTGCCCGCTGGCTTGATGAACTGGGATCACCGCCTAAAGTATTGAAGGTAGTAAGAAACCTCGGAATAACCATGGACTCCAAGCTATTGAATGCCCAAGTGGACAAACTAGCAAGATCAAGCTTTGTTACTATAAAAACTCTGCGACTAATCATTCCCCATTTGGGATTTCCTCACAAGGTCCAAGCTACATCTCCCTTGTTCTGTCCAAACTCGATTACGCCAATAGCCTCTACCACGGATCACCTTTAACAATCATGAAAAGACTACAACGGATTCAGAACTCGGCTGCCAGACTACTCTTACATATAAAACCACGAGACCACATCTCCCCTGCCTTGAAAGCCCTGCATTGGTTACCAGTTGCCAGAAGATCCCTGTTCAAGCTGCTTTGTATCACCCACAAACCTATGCATGGAACAGGACCACTCTTCATCAGGAATAAAGTCACCAAACAAGTCACCAAACATATTCAACAAAGGAACCTCCGCTCTAGAGTGGAACCTCGCCTCAAAATCCAAAGATACAAGAAAGAAAACCCATGGGTGGCACATCCCTTTTTGTTCAAGCAGCCAAACTATGGAACTCTATCCCCCAACATAAGATCCACAAACAACCACCTTATCTTCAGAAAACTACTCAAGAATTGGCTCTTGCCTACATAAGCCCCATAAGCAAACAGAAATAAACAGCATATCACTCTGTATATAACCATTTAATTGTATTATAGCTATGTACCTATGTGTATTGCTTTGTATAAACATGTAGAATAATTATGTTTAACAAAAAATATATATATAATTTAGAAGTACAACGACACTTGAAACCAGAGTTTATTTAATGCATCTTTAATCTACATATATTTACCTACTTTATGCATATATATACCTTCCATATACTTGGATCTATATATTTATTACTTGTCTCCTAAAAAGCATACAATGCAATACCCTATGTCTCAACCTATACCTCTCTTAATATATCCTCTACCTCCAATCTCTCGGACTCATCTCAAACCTCTTTCTACTACTCTTTCCAATGCACTACCCTTTTCTCATCCTGAACCTATATCAATATCTTTAATCTACATACACTTACTTCCTTTATGCATCTATATACTTTCCATGTACTTATGGATCTATATATGTATTACTTTCTTCTAATTCAGCATAGCCTATGCACTACCCTATTCTCACCCTAAACCTCTCTCAATATATCTTCGACCTCAACTCTCTGAATCATCTCAAACCTCTTTCTACTACTGTTTCCAATGCCCGACCCTATCTTTCACCCTATAAATCCATCAATATATCGTCTACATCCACGCTCTCATTTATCCCATACCGCTACTGTGATCCCCAAAATAACCCTTTCTAGACTCTCTCCTGCTCTACCCCTCCTTGCATCATCTGACACCTCTTTACTATACTGATCCCCAAAACAAGCCTTTCTAAACTCTTCCCTCTGACTCTTCTCCCCACATCACTTTTTACTCATCCTTCACTCTTCTATCCCTCCACTGTCCTGTCAATCAAAATAACAGACTAACATGTCCAACTCTCAAATGTCATATTTCACTATACTAATTCACCACTAATCCTCTTTGGGTCCCAGAGTAGCGTGCTACTCACTGAAAAAGCACTTCAACACCTCATCAGCGGTAGTAAACAATATATCAATGCAAACCTTTTTCCCTCTCCTATCCCTCCGCTACCCTTTTCAATCCAAATAATTGATTAATATCCACCACTCAAATTACTTTCATATTGTACTATACTAATTCAACACTAATCTTTTATGGGTTCTGGAGTAGCGTGCTACTCGCCAAAAAAGTGCTACAACACCCCATCAGGGGTAACAATCTCTATACTTTTTCCCCTCTTCTACCCCTCCGCTGTCCTTCTGATTCCAAATAACTGACTAACCTATTCACCACTCAAATTACTATCATATTTGACTAAACTTATTCAACACTAATCCTTTATGAGTTACGGAGTGGCGTGCTACTCGCCAAAAAAGAGCTTCAACACCCCATCAGGGGCCACAAGCACTATATGGATGCAAACCTTTTATTCCCTCTATTATCCGTCCACTATCCTTCTCAACCCAAATAACTGACCAATATCCACCACTCAAATTACTTTCATATTTTAGCTATACAAATTCAACACTAATCCTCTATGGGTCCCGGAGTAGCGTGCTACTCGCCAAAAAAGCGCTTCGACACCTCGTCAGGGGTGGTAAGCACTATATAAATGCAATTACAGTACAATACATCATGCATTGAAACAAGCATTGGCAGTGCGGATTTCTTTTGTCTTATTTGGAGTGGGAGATTTATACTTTTTCCTCGCTCGCATTCACCCACGTTAAGTTGGCGAGAGAGGAAAATCTTACTTCAGACCACCTCCCGGCAAGACTTCTTAACGCAAGCAGTCACGGATGGCCGCTACTCCTCGCATTAAGAAACCTTCCGTTCGCGCTGAGGAAGCTGCAGTGAAGAGGGCACTGCTTTTTTCTGCAGCTCGAGTACAAGTTCTACTCGAGCTGCAGAAGAAGCAGTGCCCTCTTCCACTGTACATGGTGCCGTTCGCCCTGACTTTCCAGTGTGTGACGAACACTCGGCGCTAAAAATCAGCGCGACCCAATGCACTACGCTGCTTACGGAACTCCGAGTAGCGCAGCAGGTTTTTGGACACTTCGCGGAATTCCGTGTAGCATAACTCCGCTCAGGCCTATTCACAACACGATAAAAGTACAAATGGCCAGCCGCAACTCAACCTTCCTTAATGCAAATAATAAATTAAGGACCGGTGGCGGCAGAGCAGAAAGAACATCACACGATTCTCTCACACCAACAGGACGGGTACAGCACAGGTAGCCTGCGCAGTAAGGAGTGAGTTTCAGGCATTAAAGAACTTGTATAACTTCTGTACACAGAGAAAAACGTACAGGAAGTACAAAACTCCCACAAGAAGCAGCCAAACCTATTCTGGAATTACCAAGTTCATGGACTCCTACAGGATGATGAAGGCACACCTTCCTAGAGGGCTCTGCTTTATCAGTGGGTTCCATCTCTTGCTCTGGGAAGCATTCAGGTCTACTAGTGTCCACTGCGTGTACAGTCCCCTGGCTATGGGTTCTCTAGTTTGGGTGAGGTTATGTCACTTATGTCGACATTTATGTACTCCCTTTGTTCAACTGTTAGACCTGCATTCAAATTTTATGTGGGTGAGCTAAAAATGTTTTTATAGGGGTCTCTCTGACACATGGTTAACAAGCATTTGCAATGCAATAGGTCTCACATTTACTTTTTATAGTTTTTGGCATAGTGATGGAACTGTGTTTTACTTATGTTAGAGAGAGTGCGAGTGTGAAAGTGATAGAAAGGGAGAGCAAGATGGTATATAGAGATATAGTTATTTGCGTGTTCAAGTGACAGGTGGAGTGACAGAGAGAGGATGAGATAGAGTGAAAGAGTTCGAAAAAGGTAGAGTTGCAGGATGGTGACAGGGGACACTTGTAAAAGCATTGTCAGGTGAACCTGCTCCCAAAGCTATGGGTTATATTTTGGCGCCACCCTGTGTTGTCAGACTTTACAAATATAGTATGCGATGCCTGGCTGCAGCAACACTGTGGCAGCGCAGACGCGGTATCCCAAACAATCTGGGCACAGATCTCCATCCAGACACCCCATCCAAGTGTGAGTACCAAACGGTAACCATGGACAGTGCGAGAACACCTTTATTGTGAGAATGAAAAGTAAGACATTATTAGTATCTGACCCTATTTCCATCATGCTCTTGTGTAAAAGTTTGGGATGTGGCGGATGTGAAACTGATGGAGGTTTTGCGCTGAAGCATAACCTGGGCACACTCTTTTGCACCATATAGGCAGCTTGTGCTGGAGAAAAATAAGTTTGCACCAATGTATGTGTGTAGAATAGGGTGATTATTCACCTGTCCCTGTTAAATTAACAAGAAGGTGCAAAATCATTTTGCCTCATTTCCCTGTGTAAGATCATTTATGTAATGATGCCAACGGGGAACAAGCACTGGCGTTGCCAATAGGTCTCGCAGTAGGAAAGTTAGAGCTATTACAATTGCAAATAACAATGCCTTTTTTTTTGTTTTCATTTTCAAAACATAAAGGGCTTTGTCACTTACAAAACCAATAGCTCCAACTTTCCTACTGCGAGACCTATTGGCAACGCCAGTTCACGTATCTGCATGTATAGCGCTGAAGAATATTCCTGAAGTGTTTGCAGTGAACAGCGCTTCGTTTAAGACCTCTTCAGTTCAAAGTTACGTATGTGGCAGTAGGGAACAGAGGGCTACGTTCTACAAGCTCCTGTCGAAAAGCGCCCACAAGGCACAAACTACTTCAAGATAACAAATACAATAATTATGCGGTATTGCCATAGCTCCTATGCCCAGAGATTGCGGCTCCTAAGCACGGGACAGAAAGGGGTGATGAAAATACATGGCAAGGAGAGGGTTGAGAACACAGGGGTGGAGGGGGCCGCAAGAGCAACACAAGACACACATGCAGGGTGAGAGCAGCACAGGACACAGGGTGAGAGCAGCACAGGACACAGGGTGAGAGCAGCATAGGACACCGCATGGGGTGAGGACAGAACAAGACACACATGGGGTGAGGACAGCACAAGACACACACAGGGTGAGAGCAGCACAAGACACACACAGGGTGAGAGCAGCACAAGACACACCCAGGGTGGGAGCAGCACAAGACACACACAGGGTGAGCGCAGCACAAGACACACACAGGGTGAGAGCAGCACAAGACAAAGAGGGTAAGGGCAGCAGAAGACACACAGGGCAAGGGCAGCAGAAGACACACAGGGCAAGGGCAGCAGAAGACACACAGGGCAAGGGCAGCAGAAAGCACACAGGGCAAGTGCAGCAGAAGACACACAGGGAAGCAGTAGACACACGGGGAAAGGGTAGCAGAAGACACGAAGGGCAAGGGCAGCAGAAGACACACAGGGTTAGTGCAGTAGAAGACACAGAAGGGAACGTTTGCCACACAGTAGTTAATATTGGAGACAAGGAGGTAGCCCAATCAGGTGGAACACAATCTTAACCCCTTCCATGCGTCGGACGGCCGGCGGCCGTCCGACGTCACGGTGGGCGTGTGCGGAGGACGGCCGGGGGCCGTCCGAACCACGCCCACATCGTAAATCACCCGCACCGCGGCGGAATTTTCGCCGCGGTCAAGGGGTTAATAAATAATCAATGAGGAAACTGATCAACATACCCAGAATCACAGTGTGACCAAGCCGGTGGTATAATATAAAGCAAGCTTTGGGAGTAATTGGTCGTCACGTTTGTGAATAAACAGGAACTTAAATGTCAGTTTACTGCCTACATGATTAACCAGTATCTTAAAACAGACTATTTAAAGTCTGCCAACGAGATGGCATTTTAGACACGTGCAAGTTAGGGGGAGCACTGGGAGAGCCGCATATCTGCTGCTTTGGCCGATGGAGGTTCGTTGTCCGGATAGAGGTGACTGATTAGCCCGTGGGGTGGAGGCGGAAGACCGCCCGGGGGAAGCGGGGGCTGTAAGTTGGACAGCTGGGGTGAAGGTAGTGAAGGGTCCGGTTGCAGGGCAGATGGGGGGAGGAGGGGAGGGGGCAGGCCGTAGCCATAGGGGACCCTTGCGGGCAAGGGGAGGGGAGGACCTGGACGTGGTTGGGAAGCAGCGGTGCACGGGAGCAACAGGGGGGAGTACTGGGGGGCTTGCAGGAAGGGACGTATGCATGAGTTGGATAGTCTTCATGCCTTTCATCGTTCTGAGGCCGGTTGGGTTGGTTACAGTTTCTGCGGTCGTTCGGGAAACATGGCGAGGGGGGTCAGGCGCTGTCTGGGAGGGGTGAAGGGGTGTTATGCAATGGAGGATGCGGGGAGGGCCGAGGGTGATGGGTGCAGGTGGTGCCGGATTGACCCGGAGTCAGCGTTAATTCGGAGCAGGCAGCAAGTTTTCTAAATAATTGAGATTGCAAAGTCATGGCAGCAAGCTGAGATGAGGAAAGACGTGATTAAAAAAAAAAACAAGAACAAAGCAAACTCGATTTGAGGCACTTCATCGGCAATTACTGTTCAAAACAAATTGCGACGAGAGGAAGGCAAACAATGGAGTCGTGCAAATGAGAACAAACTGCAACGGGCAAAGGCAGAAATGTTTAAAATAAACAAGACGGAGGGAAGGCAGAGAAGGGGAGAGGGGAGGAGAAATGCGACACGGCGGGCAGAGGAGGGGGCCGAGTTAGAGAGAGGCAGAGACAAGTTAGACTGAACTGTCTGTTCAGAGAGTGGGTTGGTGGGTAGGTAAACAAGGCGGAGGGAAGGCAGAGAAGGGGAGGGGGAGGAGAAATGCGACACGGTGTGAAGCAGCAGGGGCCTTTGAAGTGAAGCTAAGCTTCACTTCAAAGGTGTGGGAGGAGTGCTGCTACGGCCTGGGGGAAGCTGGCTGGGGAGGGGAAGGAGAAATGCAAGTTTATGGCCCAAAAGCGCGTGCCTGTGGCCACGTGAACTTCATGAAAACCGCAGCAAAAAGCTAGTAGTTTCATGAGGATTTCGAGCACTTGAATTCTCGATCCCTCAATGCGCTTGCGCGCATTGTAGGTCATGAGACCTAAAAATTGTTTGTGCCATGTTCTAAATTCACAACAGGCAACAATGGTGCCGATTGCATTCGTTCCATGCTTTGCACTGTGCAGAGTTTATTTAATCTATCTACAGCCTGGAGAGTTTACGTTGCAACTCTTTGCCCTTACCGATTGGACACATTTATAATAAATCTTGTTCATACAGTAATGCCCGTGTTGTATTTTTTTTTGCTTAAGCACCTAAAGGTGATATGATCACCAGTGTAGTGCTACACCAAACTACAAAAAAAAAAAACTGTTCTGTAAACATTTCAGAATGTTCACCCGTTTCTTGAACAGTAACATCTCAGTACATAGAGCCTGGCTTACCAACTCAGTGGTGGAGCCGGCATCCAACCGCCTCCTGCAGCCCCCACTACATCCTTCGAGATGCAAAACAAAATGCTGTGTATGCATCAGGGCGGCCAGTAGCATGCTCTCACCTGGTGCAGAGCGTCCGCGGACAGCCGTGTTCCCTGAAGAGCCCAGCCATATTGTTCCCTGGTGTGATCCCTATGCCCGCCCTCTCCCTGTAGCAACGGCAAAACAGCCAGCGTGCAAAATGAAAATGACATGCCTTGCTGTTTAACAAACATAATATTTATTTTTTTCAGGTTTGCTGAGGTTCGCCTACAACAATTTAAGAGTGCAGCCGCTGCTTAAAAAAAAACAAAAAAGCAGCGATCTTGACCCTTAAAAGCTAGCCCTTTCCTGGCAAGTGTGGCACCCACCTCGACACGATCAACATTTGTTCTGTGAATAATTGCATGCCTCTCCTCTGAAAGGGCACGCCCAGGAAGCGTGCAATTGGGATCGGGATCTTGCTTTCTGTAAAAAATGTTAACAGGCGGCAAAAAGCATGCAGCTTCCGAAGAAAGCGCTGCAGCAGTCTTCCGATTTTAATTTACAAAAACGCAAGCATGGTCGCCATTATTGGATGCAGCTGAAGCTGTCAAAAAAAGAATGGAAAGGGCGCGACCGCTATAGTTAAAGAGTGCCACACTTGCAATGCTGTGTACACATTATGGCGACCAGTACCACGTTCTCACCTGCTGCAGTGTCTCTGTGGGCAGCTGTGCTCCCTGAAGAGCTCGGCCATATTGTTGTTACCTGCAGTGGTCCCTATGCCGGCTTCTCCCTGTAGCACCGCCCAAACAGCCAGATTGCAAATTGAAAATGGTGTGCCGTGCTGTTTAACAAATATAATATTTTTTAAACGTTTATTGAGGCACGCATACCACAATTAAAGTGCACCGTTGCTGCTTTAAAATAAAGCAACAATCTTGACCCTTAAAGCTAGCCCTTTCCTGGCGAGTTCGGCACCGGATCTCGGCACGACCAACAATTGTTCTATGACTATGTGCATGCCTCTCTTCTGGACGGGCAAGCTCAGGGAATGTGCAATGGGGATTGGATGCCGCGCTCCCCAGTAAAGGGCCATCTTTAACATCTTTAAAGGTGCTTGCTTGGAGGAAAAAATGTTAACAGGTAGCAAAAACACGCGGCTGCCAAAGATAAAGATCAGCACCTGTCACACTGAATTTAATTTTTTTTAAATGCGAGCGTGGCTGCCATTATTGCATGCGGCTGAAGCAGCCAAAAACAAAAAAAAGAACAGAAGGGGCGCCACCACACTAGTTAAAGCATGCGGCGCTTGCAAAAAAAAAAAACAAGATGAAAGGGAGCAAGTAACAAGGAAAATAATGCCGCGCGGCCACAAGAGCTAAAGCGTGCCACTCTGCCAAAATAAATAACTTAGATGAAAAGGTGCAATAAAAGTGGGCGTGAGTGCAGGAAAACATGTCGTGCCTGCAGTAGAAGAAAATCATTCAAGAAAATGGTGGTCAGAGACTGTAAATAAAACATACCGTGTCCTCATGGGAGGTTACAAATGTAGAAAAGGCAGTAATAAGGAGGGACTAACAACCTTATTAACGAATCAAAAGCCAACATTTACAAAGGACAATGACACAAGCCAATGAAAACTATGGGTGGAGCTTCAAGTCCATACCTGAATACAGCATGTCTCGAAAAGACAGCACAAGTGCTGCCCATGCGAGACCTAAAAACAGGAGGGTTGAGCAACAGACCCCGCTTCTCCCGTCCATCAGCATGGTTTGGTACTTTGGGTAATAGGTATCTCATATCAAATATTGCGAAACAATGCCTGCTTCATAGGGCATTTTCACCAGCCTCAGAAAGGGGACGGGCCAATGAGGCATGCCTCGCAACAGACTACTGGCGAGGTTGTCATTCTGGAGCATCTTTCCCAGGGCGAGCCACTGTTATCACAGGCTGGACTATAAAACAGACCAGGCTCATACTGCTACGCCACACTCCCAATTAAATGGGTATGGGTAGTGGGATTGCATAGGACTTGAGATGGTGAAATATACACCGAAACCATCTCCTGCTTCACTGTAAGCATTAAAAGGGTAGTGGTAGTGAGGTGATGACCGCCGGGCCCATCATTCTCTGCAGATTTATCTGTGTTGCTTCCTTTCTGGAAAGGCATTGCTGTGGAGGCTGAGGGGAACAGCCCTTGGCTCAGCCTGACCTCCAGATATTCTGCAAATGTTAGCCACTGAGCCACTTCCACTTTATTTATAAGTGAGCTAAGAATGTTTATAGACCAGAGTGCATTTTGGATTGCTTCACTTTAGGACCTGAGATTATATCACTGCTCTGAGTGGCCTTTATTAAAATGAGTGAAACACACCCTTTCTGGATTAACCATTGTGAAAAGACTAAAGAGGCAAGGCAATGGTCTTATTTTCTCCTACAGAAAGTTGTTATAGATGAAGCAATATTGCTGGCTATTAAACCATACACGAGAGAGATTGCTGGACGGTGTGCGTCCTGAACTATTTCAAGGTGCTCTCAAACGTGGTGATCATCGAAAAGAAGGCACAGATGAGATGTCATTTCCAGGGGCCTGTCACGCTACATGTTCAAGCTTGGAAACTGGAGCTGGAATCAAGCTTCCTGATTAGACATTGTGCAATTCAGATCCTGGATGGAGATCACATTCTTTCCAGGATGATTTTCTCTGTTGCTGACCCAAGAGGCAAGTCGGCTACCGAATGCCAGCTATACAAGGCCTTTACTGTTGACAAAGATGGAGCAACATTAGAGTTTATTAAACCATATAAGAGGATTTTGTACAGTGCACTCCCTGAACTAAATTATTTCAAGTCGGATTAAATTTGGTGATCATATAAAAGGAAGGAGGGGGAAGAAAAGTAATTGCCCTGGGTCACACAGTTTGATACAGCTGGGACGCTGCAACTGAAACCAGGGTCTCTGGGTCAGGGCCCTACAACTCTTTTTGCCAAGAGTCCAACAACTTGTTACTGGCCTGGGCATGTTGCGCACAGACATTTACAATATCCGTTTGTTTTTTTTAAGATGGGGTAGCAGCATTGGAAACACTCCTCTTCACCGAACAGCTACATTTTGAGAAGAAACAGTGCAAGTATCCCTTCGCACAGGACTGGTGTAGTTAGGGTGGCATCAGCACAAGCAGGTCCCAAGTGGGCAACAGCAATGCAACCTTTAGTTCCTGATGGAACAGGGGCAGCCCGGCAATAGCAAAGCAAGTTTCCATCTCCCCCGAAGGCAAGAAGTGCAATCTGACATTTCCTCAGAACAGATCCAGCATGGCAGAGTTGTACAAGCTTTCATCGCTCCCAGAGCATGAACGCTGAAGGCAGGAGTGACATGTAGGTTACAGACCAATGTCTGGAACAGTTGCTTAAGTCACTGAGAAGAGGACTAGGTGGATGAGTGGGGAAATATGCGCTTTCTGACAATGTTTTCACTTCGGTTATATTCCACATCAGTACCATGAAAATCCTGCTGCAGTCACTCTGAGACCTAATTTTACTGATTCTTTGCGTCTCCACGTACTGTGAAATTGCAGTAATCTAGTAGGCCATTCTTATTTAGAACAACTTGATGTTGCTGATCGCAAACGAGGAAAAAGTCTCGCCGGGATGGTGTTTTGCTCGCTCGCGCTAACTTGACGTTGAGGACCGCGAGTGAGCAAAAAATGCCCGCCGCGCGTTTTTGCACTGTGCTATGTGCAATTCACGTAGTTGCGCAAACAACGCACACACCACAAGCGTAGCGCAGTGTTACGCTCAGGGTCATTCACAATGTTGAGGTCCTCTGCAATCTCCTGAACAGCATCATGAATCACCTTAAACTGGCAAGTTTTGGTTTACATTAGAGTTTCCTTAGAATACTTTCCCTAAGGGAAGGGCATAAACGAACCACATGCATCATATCATTTTGCGTTTTGTTCTGATCGAGCAGACATTAGAACACTTTCTGTCATTCGTTCTATGTTTATTTATTTTATTGCGACTGGACTGTAGCGGCCAGGTGGAAGGATAGTGTGCCTTTCCAATCCAGCCATCGCTGTGTGGCCTGGTGATCTCTGCAGAGGCCTTTCTTGTGCATGCCTCAGCCCTGCCAAGAGTGCACATCAGCCAAAGTGGCCTTCCTGAATCTGTATGCTCACCTGGCACAGGGAGTCCCTGCATAGATGGTGTATTCAGAAGTACAGGTGGGTCCAGCAGCGTCTGCACCAACCACTACCAAGCAGATGGAATACATTTCTGCTGCTTTGTAGTTTGTCAGAAGAGCTGTACCCATTTGCTTTTTATACTGCTGACTTGAGTATTCCCATGTACAAATGTACAGTACGCAGAACACCCCTTAACTCCCTCCCCAATGGCATCTGCTACGTGTCCTTAAAGTAAACGGAAAGAACATGTATTCAGCATAGCCTAACCTGCGTGTGTGCCATCTGCTTTTTCGCCAATAGCGCATACAAACTACAAGTTCCAGAATGCAACATAATAATGGCTGAACAGGTCACATATGATGGGGCTTCGGTTGGCAGCAGCTCTCCTGCCACCAGGCAGAACTCCGCTTCTCACCAGTGGAAGGAGTGACAAGTCACCCCTGTGGTATCACACCGAGGAAACAGAGCTAGCTGGCCAAGAGGAAGAGGAAATAGATGTAGTGTTTCCAGCACCAGCAGCCCCAGAATGCAAGAGGGACGATCATATTCAAAAAGGTGTTGCAGGGATTCTTAATGTTTATTTCTTTATTTCGGCCAACGGCCATAAAAGACACACATATATACATTCATTAACTCATATATCATAACAATATACGTGCATCAAATCATTTAGAACAATAATTTCAATAATAAGGTGCAAAATTAATTTTCACCAATTGAATCATAAGCATCATTCATTTAGCAGGGAAATACAATTTTTAGCAGCAAAGTTCAGTATTTAAAATCAATCCAGCTTCAAAGCACCTGTCCCAATTTCTTTCGGACAATAAAAACCGAGCGAAGAAACCTACTGATACTGAATACAATGAACTGTGCAGTATTTGTTTTTAAGATCCTGTATGCTGTAAAACAAGATCTGGTTCCTAAGAGAACACACATAGGTTTGAGCCATCTTTTTCGAGCTTTCAGATATGCTTTGCATATAAACAACGTATGGACCTCATTCTCCTTGCATAAATCTGAGCACATAGGACATCTCTCACTTGTACTATTAGGACAATCCAGTTTTTTATTTGTCCAACGCTCGATGTTGGAATTCAGCATGAGGTTCCCATACCTAAACTTCAGGAAGAGAGTCATGGCAACAGGAGGCTCTATTTCGTCCAAGAAGGATTCAAAACACGGTTCACTTTTGAAGGATAAAAAATGTTTAGTTAAGGTGCCGATTCTACTTTCATGAACATGTCTGTTGTTCATAAAGCACCAATATGCTCTTTTTACCATGGTTTTAGCAGAGGCTGGTAAATTCTCTGGGTTTTCCCAGAACGAACACAAACCCAGATTATCGAACCATTTTTTAACATGCCCGAACCACCGAAGGGAATTGAAAGAATTCAATACTTCTTGAAGACCATTCCTGTAATCTATCAGTTCTGGAGTGGACCAAATCCTTATCCAGAACATTAATGGTCTTATGATAGTTAGGTGGTCGGTTCGTTTGAAATTCAAATCGAGCTGGAGAGGTATTAGTGGTGTACTGGTTGGGACCTTTACAATTGTTCTCATAAATTTGTTATCAAGGCCTTGGAAACTCTCCCTGGCCCAAGGTCCCCATATCTCAGCCCCGTATAAGGCGGCAGATTGAATTTTAAATTTGAAGAGTTCAAGTACAGGAGTTATACTTTTACTTGTACTAGCATTCAATCTACAGATTATAGGTTTTGCATTATGGGCATATGACACCTTACTTTTCTCGATTTGAGCCTTCCATGTTAACTTAGAATCGAGTACTACCCCCAGATAAGTAAAGTTCTCCACAGTACCTAAAGTTTCCCCATTCAGGGTCAGGTTCCCTCTGTCCGGTCTAATAGGATTTAAAGCCATACATTTTGTTTTATCAACATTTATTTCTAGCCCTTTGGTCACACAGTAGCTGCTGAAGGAGTTTAAGAGTGCCTGGAGGCCCTTCTTGGTTTGGGATATTAAGATGGTATCATCCGCAAAGAGCAACGCAGGCACTCTCTCTCCATTCAGCTGTGGTGAATCATTGTTGCAAGCATTAAGATAGTCAGGCACATCATTAACAAAAATAGAAAACAGGGTGGGGGCCAGGACGCATCCCTGTCGGACACCACGCTTAATCGGGATATCTCGCGTCAGTTCACCTTTCGGACCCCATCTGATGTTTGCGTGATTTCTAGCGTGCAACTCGATAATGTGGACCAAGAGACTTTCTGGCAGACCGGCTGTGTTTATTTATTTATTTATTTATTTTCTGACATTTATAGAGCGCGAACAATTACCCTTGGGTGTCTCGGCGCTAGACTGCAGTTATGTCATTCCTTAGAGGTGAGGATGCGGAAGGTGTACTATATTTATTGGTTGAACAACCACGTCTTCAGATTTTTCCTAAACTGTAAGAGCGATGGACTGGCTTTGATGTGGTATGGTAAGGTATTCCAAATTTTGGGGGCCGCAACTAGGAAACGGCGGTCACCCCACGTCACTGTTCTGCTACGTGGGACCACTAATTGGTTAAGTGCTGAAGATCGTAACTTTCTAGCAGGACTGTAAGGTATTAGGTGATCTTTAAGGAAGCGAGGCCCCTGGTCCTGCATTACTTTGTAAACTATGCACATCGCTTTAAACTTTATCCTGTTTTGAATGGACAGCCAATGGTAGGACCTCAGAGTATCTGAGATGGGTGCGAATTTTGGTTTTTTGGACAGCAGGCGTGCTGCCGCATTTTGTACCGTCTGCAACTTCTTTGTGACTCTAGATTGTGCATTCAGAAAGAGTCCGTTGCAGTAATCTAGTGAACTTAAAACCAATGACGTGACCAGGGTCTTGGCGGCTGTGTTAGGTAGAAAAGGCAAGATTTTCCTGATTATTCTGAGTTTAAAATGGGCCGTGGACGCTACCTTATTGGCGTGAGCCATAAAGTTCAGCTGATTGTCAAAGGTAACTCCCAGATTTCTCACCTTGGGGGTTGGGCAGGGTGGGGTGCCGGATGTTGATGGCCACCAAATATTGGGCCACGGTGGCAGGAGGTTGCCAAAGATGACGACCTCCGTTTTCTCGGAATTGAGCTTCAGGCAGTTTCCTGCCATCCACTCACCGATAGCTATCATGCCTCCTTGGAACCTTTCTGCCACCTCCTGTCCGTCACCCTTTATGGCCAACACTAACTGTGTGTCGTCTGCGTACGAGGTTAGGCTCATCCCATGTGCCTTGATGACACTGGCAAGGTCCGACACATAGATGTTAAAAAGTGTCGGACTGAGGGATGAGCCTTGAGGAACCCCACACGGCAGCGACAATTTGGCAGATCGAAATGGTCCAAGAGTGACCGCCTGAGTTCTATTAGCCAGGAAGGAGGCAAGCAGGTCTCTCGCAGCGGAGTGGATTCCCATTTTTTCGACACGGTCGACCAAGGTCTTATGGTCAACCGTGTCGAATGCTGCCGAGAGGTCCAAGAGTACCAGCAAAGCTGTCCCTCCTTGGTCCCGGATGAGTCTAATATCATCCGCTGCCTTGATGAGGGCAGTTTCGGTTCCATGATATTTACGGAACCCAAACTGGGTATCATCAAGCAGATTGTTTCGCTCTATATATTCCGACAGCTGCTGGTTCATGGCTTTCTCTATCAGTTTAGCCAGAAATGGAAGATTTGCTATAGGCCGGTAATTTTTCAAATCATTCCTGTCAAGATTTGGTTTTTTAAGCAAAGGCTTAATCAATGTGTTTTTTAAAGAATCTGGATAGGTCCCAGAGCCCAATATTATATTGCAAACGTGAGTGATAATGGGATTAATTGTTTCTGAAACCATGGCTAACACCGAAGTGGGGCAGGGGTCCAGTGCAGAGCCTGATTTAATGGACCTCAGTATGGTTTTAGTTTGATCGGTCGTTAGAGGTTTAAAACTCGTCATGGTATTACTCAGAGCTATCTGCGAGAACGGGGCAGCAGTAGTATTGGGTTCCGAGGTGAAAGCTTGATATATATTGTTCACCTTTGTAAAGAAGAACTCAGACAAGGCATCACATAGTAATTGTGATGGGGGGGGGGTTAGGTCTGGTGTGTTACCCGATAGGGTTTTAGCTAAATTATACAGCTGTTTGCTAGAATTTTTAGCTTGCTCTATATGTAAAGTGAAGAAGTGCTTCTTTGCTGTCGTGATCATAGTTTTATAAGTGGCTAGCGCTTCTTTATATTTATTCTTACTTTCACTATCGTAAGTTCGTCGCCAGTACCTTTCCCTATTTCTCGTTAATTGTTTCTGTATTTTTAGTTCTTCTGTGTACCATTGAGCAGTCGGCGTACTTCTGTTCCTTGAGTGGGACTTAATGGGTACCAGTTGAGACGTGGCATCACTCAGCCATTCATGAAGTTGGGAGGTGGCCGTACAGGGATCATTAGATAGTTCAGGTTTGGTATTATTTAAAAGTATATTTAGGTTGTTGTTATTTATGTCCTTCCATGCCTTGAAAGTGCCTGGCTTGGGATGGGAAGTATTCTTCCTACACGGATCTTTAATGGTCAGCCTACTGAAAATGGCCGAGTGGTCGGTCCATGTCATGGCGAGGATTTCGGTCACCTGAAGGTCTTCCACGTTCGTGAACATGCCATCTAGCGTATGTCCTGCCTGATGGGTTGGGGCCGTGACCAATTGCTTAAGACCTATAATTTCTAAGTCAGATGTAAGGGTGATAGTATCTCTATCATTATTTTGTTCAAGATAAAAATTAAAAACGCCCATTACCGTAATGGACTCATCTGTGGCTAATGATTCTATTAAGATGGTTAAGTTTGTTAGGAAAGCTGCTCTAGTCCCAGGAGGTCGATAGAGGAGCACTCCCTTGAAACTGAAAGACGGTGTGAATTTTATATTAAAATGTAGAGCTTCGCAAGACATGGCAGGGATAGGAGATGTGCGGACCTTAAATTGGTCTTTCACTATGATAGCCAGGCCACCACCTCTGTTTTTCTCTCTATCCTGCCTATAAACATTATAGCCTGGTGGGACTGCCGTGACCAAGTCAGGTGCAGATGCCTCGTCCATCCATGTTTCCGTAATATACAGGGCATCCAATTTGTGGTCGATGATAAGATCGGCTATCTCTTGGCAGTGTTTACCCAAGGAGCGCGCATTGATAAGGGCCATGGTGATATACTTCTCCTTAGCCTGCTTGGAGACCTGAGTGTGGGAGATGTCGTTATTAAAGGGGACGACGATATCACAATGAGGGCACTTTATATTGGTGCCCATAGGAGTATGTGTCAGGTCAAATTTGGTGCAATGAGAGCTATGGTTTGGGCGAAGGCTCAGCAGAGTACTCCGTTTGTACAGGGTGGGCCGAGCAGGGGCTGTGGCCCTGGGCCCAGTCCCGGCGCGGACGGGCGCAGACGGGCTCGCCTTTGGCGCGCCCGCTGCGCCCGCCCGCTGCGCCCGCCCGCTGCGCGGACGGGTGGGTCTGTTGTTTTTATCCATAACAGAGCAAGGTGAGAGGAGGGTGGGAGGAGCGATCATCTGGGCAGGCAGCCTTGCCCTACCCAAGATGGCGGCCAAAGTGGCTGTATTCGATCTCAGCGCTAAAATACAGCAGCGCTGAGAGGGGAGATCCAAAAGAGGTCTTGGGCGAAGCAGTCTCGCTCCAAGAAGGTATTTTAACAATGTAACACAATTAAAATCGGCCAGTTAAAATTTCTACAAGTTTTTAAAAAACGGGCTATTATCATTCAATAACTCAAGTTTATTCAGTAATGTGCACAAGGAAGTGCAGAGCTCCCCCGGCTTCCGCCTCAAGGGTTGAAAAAAGCAGTATCCAGGAGGGTAGAGGGAGGGGTCCTTAAATGTCCTGGGAGGGCGGGAGGAGCGATCACCTGGGCAGGCAGCCTTGCCCTACCCAAGATGGCGGCCAAAGTGGCTGTATTCGATCTCAGCGCTAAAATACAGCAGCGCTGAGAGGGGAGATCCAAAAGAGGTCTTGGGCGAAGCAGTCTCGCTCCAAGAAGGTATTTTAACAATGTAACACAATTAAAATCGGCCAGTTAAAATTTCTACAAGTTTTTAAAAAACAGGCTATTATCATTCAATAACTCACGTTTATTCAGTAATGTGCACAAGGAAGTGCAGAGCTCCCCCGGCTTCCGCCTCAAGGGTTGGAAAAAGCAGTTTAGCGATCTCCAGAGCAGATTGCGAGGAACAAGGTCGAATGCCGCCCTTAAATCAATAAAGGCTACATACAAATGACCTTTCCTAATGTGAACATACTTCCAAAACAGACAGCAAAATCTAAAGACCTGGTCTATCGTGCTGGTCTTAGACCTAAAGCCTGCCTGAAATTTGGAAAGTATAGCCGACTCCTCCAACCAGTCATTTATCCTAAATAGTAGATGCTTAGCATAGAGTTTTTGCAGGATGTCCATTAAACTAATAGGTCTATAATTAGAGGGAAGAGATCTTTTTCCCTTTTTAAAGATCGGGACAACTTCTGCTGCACGCCAACTATCAGGAAAATTACAACTTACGGACAGAGCATTAAACAAACGATTGATATAGGGAGCCCAAACTTCAGGTACGTGTTAATAGAGGTCACCCGATATTTTATCTGGGCCGGGAGCTTTGTTATTTTTTAATTCACTAATTGCCCTATATGTTTCTTCCAAAGTAAAATCAAGACATACAGGTAGTGGAAGTGAACATGGGAGCTCCTCCTCCTTACCATTATCATATGGTTTGTACAAATTGGAAAAATGCGTCACCCATGTCATTTCATCAATGAACGAGTCCTTCACAGGTCTACCAGCATGCCCCCCGTTTGCAACCAACCTCCAAAAGCCAACATTATCGTTATGTTTTGCAGCAAACAACATGTCAGCCCAAATTGACTCTTCCCATGTTTTCTGCGATACCCTTTGGACTCGCTTATACTCCTCCCTGGCGAGTCTAACATCATCTTGGGATTTACTTCTAATCGCATTTAGGAGCTTCCTCTTAGCCATTTTACAAGCATGATCATACCAAAGTTTTCCGTGGCATCCCACGCGTACATTTTGCTGTTTCTTCCTCGGCAATTTGGACATATGGATTCTTAATTCATCAAAGAAAACCTTATGTAGCTCAACAAAGTGGTCGCAATTATCAGTAGACAAGGCTTGTCCTACTAGGGGTGTAAAAGTCCTATCAAATAATGAGTAAACTGCAGCCAGGGTCTTACCCTCACTTAAAAGATGCGGCCATTTTAAAGCACGTCTATTATTATTAATTGTATGTGCATGCTCACATTGATCATCAGCAACTACCTCACTTAAGGCGGGGCCGTGGGTGTCTCTGATTATGTGTGGATCAATAAAAAGTTCCAGAGGAAAATGATCACTCTCGACCCTTAATGATACTTTAAAATCAATCATAAAATGCCAAATAGTTAAAGAAACAAAGATAAAATCTAGTCTGCTTTTTGATTTCCCAAAGGTAGGTTGTTTTGTAAGATCTGAGGGAAAACGACCATTGCACGCTCTAAGGCCGTGATCAACTGTTAGCCTCAGTAATTGAACCGCCAGAGTGGTACACGGGACATAGTTCGAGGTCTCAAGCTGGGGGATATTATATGCTTGATCCTCATCTTGAAAAACATCGGAAATCCCAAGGATCGGTTCGAAATTACAATTCAGGTAGCCCCCCAATATCACAGGGACTTCGCCCACCACCCTTTTCAAAAAGGTATCCAGGATTTCCAAGGTGGTCGAGACCTTGGAATGCCCTGTAGGTCTGTTATAGACATTAATAATATAGTATTCGCCCCCTTCAGTTGATACAATTTTTAAAGCCAGAATGTCAGGGGTTCCTGTGTCTATGGGATCAACTCTTATGGCTAGAGTGATTTTAAGCCATATGATCAATCCCCCACATGGCCTTCCCCTATCGGACTGGGTGGCCTCGATGCCAAAGGTTTTGTATCCCATCCTGTGCGGGATATCCAATGCCCAAGTTTCTTGTAGTAGGCAGAAGTCACTGGAGTCGACATAATCTGCCCATTCTGGGTCTATCAGATTTTTGCCCACTCCAGCGATATTCCATGACAGGAAAAACAGCTGTGGGATTGACTCACTGCCAGAGGAATCAGATTCGGCGGTGAGAAGCATTGGTGCCAAGGGGGGGGCTACACTATCTTGGTGTGGGTCATCTATCCTTATCTCTTCATCAATAGTCGGTACCCCAGATAAAATACTGGTCTTAGCACCAGCGCAGTCCTCAACATTATCAGTACGTGCTAAGGTCAAAGTTGAATGGCTTTCCATATGTCCGAGATTGTGATCAGACATTACGGGGGGACTTACAAGAGGCCCTGCAATCTGAGTTGCAGAGGCCGTTGCTACTACATTGGACGTTGGTTGCCTTATAAGTCAGTCTACCTCCTCGAGGCTACCGAACCTATTCTGGGTGGGTGGACCATTCCAGCACATAAAGGGATCTTGGTAATTGGAGGGATAAATCCTCCAAGGATGGCGCTGTACCAGGGACCAACCATCGTCCCGTGGTTTTTTAGGGGGTGGAGGGTAAAAAAAAGACAAAAGTCTAGGGATAACACGGGAACCTTCACCATTGGGGCAAGAACAAATATAACGTGCTGTATGTGGGTCCTCAAAGGTCACCACTATACAGTCTCCAACCACAGATTTCTTTGTGGGGCCCACCCAGGGAACACGACGCACCATCAGCACTCTGCTCTTCCTACCATTAGGAATTGCACGGTTCGCATTGAGCCAGTGCATTGTCTTGTTCTTCAGGGACCAATGGTTCTCGTAATGGCCATTTTCGAGCTGAGAAACACCCGTCAAAACGACCACGTAATCATTTGCCTCTGGGGGAAGATCAATGTAACCCCCTCTAAAATTATTCTTTACAGAAGTACCCTGGGAATACTGTTGGCGAGATTCTGTGGGGCATGGTTTAGCAGGAGGGACTACAATAGAGTTTAGGATGGGTACAGAACAAGAACGGGAGGGGACAACAGGTTTAACGGATACAGCAGTTTGGTTCACACCTACAGTTCGTGGTTTCGGAACCGGACGTTCCGGTGGTAGTACAGGTGGAGGAAAAGAAGAAGATACCTGTGAAATCGAATCCTCTACCCCAATGCCCTGATTTTCTAGACTTCTCAAGCCAAGAGTGGCCAAAGCAATAATGCTTTTCTCCATCTCCAACAGACTGTTTTCGATGGATGAGAGTCTATGAGCAAGAGGGGAAAGGAGTTTCTTGAGTGTTTCCCAAACTATGCCTATAAATTCCCCGTCCTTCCCTTCCTGGCCCTCAACAGTTGAGCCCCCCTCTTGTAGTGTGGTAGTGGTTTGAGTGGGAACTAACCCCCCTTTGGCACCTTCTAGATGTGTCTGTTCCTTAAGGATAATCCCTTCAGTTATATTGGGGATTGGTACAGGGAGCGGTTTTAATTTCTGTGCCACCGCAACTCTTGCCTTCTTCCGGTAATAGATATACCGGGAGGTCTTTTTCCTTTTTGGGAAATTACCCGAATTTAAATTAATTCTGGATGAGTTAAAAATTACTGGGTCGGGGAAATTAGAGCTAGTGACCTGCGTGTCGGCGAAAGATTTTGGAGTTGCTGGGATAGAAAAATTAAAACTAACATTCTTCACAGGGGACAATACAGGTGGAATCATATCACCAGCATCAACAACTGGCCCTAGGACCTGGGAGGCAAGTTGTAGAGTTGGTGCCTGGTGAACCTCTGCCTGCAGGACTAATGACTTAAGAGTGGCAGGTCGCTCCGGGGTAACAGCAGTAGCTATATGCCCCAGTGAAGATTTTTTTGAAACAGTAATTACCTCCGATAATCTTCTAGCGGCTGCCAACTCAAGAGAAACACGAGTCTGCAATTTAGAAATTTCCTCATCAATGGCCAAGTTGGTACGAGTGATAAAATCATCCATTGGACCACTGATTGAAGTGTTTCCCTTACCAGTCTTGCTACGGGTTATCCTAACGGACATATTTATACACAATAAAAACCTAAATAAGGCCACCTATGGATTATAAATATTAATAGCAACACCAACCACAATTTAACGATATGGCAGAATGGGCGAAAAAGGGTAGGCCAGTCCAGTCCTCGGCCGTCCTCGAACGGCCTCAAACGGCCCAGTCTTTGCCCTGTCTTTGCCCGGGCTGCGTCCCGCGCTGCGGGAAGCGGAGACTATGATATAGGGGGCGTGGGGGGCGGGCCAGCAGGGAGAGCGGACCGGAAGCTCTTCCTTGGTCTTGCAGGGACTTCTGGGAAATGAAGTCCCCGCACACTCGCAGCCCCGCTGACGCCTCGCGCCCACTGCCGCCTTACCGCCACAAGAGATGCCCCGCTGAGTTGGTGTTCACTCCTCCCGTCGAAGCGGCACCCGCGAAGCGGCACCCGCGAAGCGGCACCCGCGAAGCGGGTGCGGCGAGATGTGGGCTTGGTGCTCGGAGCGCTGGTACAAAGTTAAAATAAAAGCCGCTGTGCCTCTGGCCCCAGAACAGGACTGCTGCTGAAACAAAGTAAGTGTCCCACCCGTCAGAGGACTGGGTCGCCTCTAAAAAGCCTCGTGGGGGGGGCGGGGGGCGGGCCAGCAGGGAGAGCGGACCGGAAGCTCTTCCTTGGTCTTGCAGGGACTTCTGGGAAATGAAGTCCCCGCACACTCGCAGCCCCGCTGACGCCTCGCGCCCACTGCCGCCTTACCGCCACAAGAGATGCCCCGCTGATTTGGTGTTCACTCCTCCCGTCGAAGCGGCACCCGCGAAGCGGGTGCGGCGAGATGTGGGCTTGGTGCTCGGAGCGCTGGTACAAAGTTAAAATAAAAGCCGCTGTGCCTCTGGCCCCAGAACAGGACTGCTGCTGAAACAAAGTAAGTGTTTCTTAATAAACTGCTCCGGCTTCAAAGAGGAATTTGCCGGTTGTGAAGGTATAATATTAGCCAAGTGGCAACCCTACGGGCCAGAAATTAATGTTGTGGTACCAGTTAATACTCTTAGCACTCAGTTCTCCGGCATGGGTAAAGCCATGCTGCCTATATTATATCCAGAAACATGGCGAGCAGAGTTGACACCTGGCATCATTGTAGTGGCTCCATACCAGTGGCTATCCATACGTTGTGGTCACCTATAGCACAGCTTTTAACTAACCGCCTACTGTTACTGGCCTGGGCATGTTGCGCACAGACATTTACAATATCCGTTTTTTTTTTTTTAAGATGGGGTAGCAGCATTGGAAACACTCCTCTTCACCGAACAGCTACATTTTGAGAAGAAACAGTGCAAGTATCCCTTCGCACAGGACTGGTGTAGTTAGGGTGGCATCAGCACAAGCAGGTCCCAAGTGGGCAACAGCAATGCAACCTTTAGTTCCTGATGGAACAGGGGCAGCCCGGCAATAGCAAAGCAAGTTTCCATCTCCCCCGAAGGCAAGAAGTGCAATCTGACATTTCCTCAGAACAGATCCAGCATGGCAGAGTTGTACAAGCTTTCATCGCTCCCAGAGCATGAACGCTGAAGGCAGGAGTGACATGTAGGTTACAGACCAATGTCTGGAACAGTTGCTTAAGTCACTGAGAAGAGGACTAGGTGGATGAGTGGGGAAATATGCGCTTTCTGACAATGTTTTCACTTCGGTTATATTCCACATCAGTACCATGAAAATCCTGCTGCAGTCACTCTGAGACCTAATTTTACTGATTCTTTGCGTCTCCACGTACTGTGAAATTGCAGTAATCTAGTAGGCCATTCTTATTTAGAACAACTTGACGTTGCTGATCGCAAACGAGGAAAAAGTCTCGCCGGGATGGTGTTTTGCTCGCTCGCGCTAACTTGACGTTGAGGACCGCGAGTGAGCAAAAAATGCCCGCCGCGCGTTTTTGCACTGTGCTATGTGCAATTCACGTAGTTGCGCAAACTACGCACACACCACAAGCGTAGCACAGTGTTACGCTCAGGGTCATTCACAATGTTGAGGTCCTCTGCAATCTCCTGAACAGCATCATGAATCACCTTAAACTGGCAAGTTTTGGTTTACATTAGAGTTTCCTTAGAATACTTTCCCTAAGGGAAGGGCATAAACGAACCACATGCATCATATCATTTTGCGTTTTGTTCTGATCGAGCAGACATTAGAACACTTTCTGTCGTTCGTTCTATGTTTATTTATTTTATTGCGACTGGACTGTAGCGGCCAGGTGGAAGGATAGTGTGCCTTTCCAATCCAGCCATCGCTGTGTGGCCTGGTGATCTCTGCAGAGGCCTTTCTTGTGCATGCCTCAGCCCTGCCAAGAGTGCACATCAGCCAAAGTGGCCTTCCTGAATCTGTATGCTCACCTGGCACAGGGAGTCCCTGCATAGATGGTGTATTCAGAAGTACAGGTGGGTCCAGCAGCGTCTGCACCAACCACTACCAAGCAGATGGAATACATTTCTGCTGCTTTGTAGTTTGTCAGAAGAGCTGTACCCATTTGCTTTTTATACTGCTGACTTGAGTATTCCCATGTACAAATGTACAGTACGCAGAACACCCCTTAACTCCCTCCCCAATGGCATCTGCTACGTGTCCTTAAAGTAAACGGAAAGAACATGTATTCAGCATAGCCTAACCTGCGTGTGTGCCATCTGCTTTTTCGCCAATAGCGCATACAAACTACAAGTTCCAGAATGCAACATAATAATGGCTGAACAGGTCACATATGATGGGGCTTCGGTTGGCAGCAGCTCTCCTGCCACCAGGCAGAACTCCGCTTCTCACCAGTGGAGGGAGTGACAAGTCACCCCTGTGGTATCACACCGAGGAAACAGAGCTAGCTGGCCAAGAGGAAGAGGAAATAGATGTAGTGTTTCCAGCACCAGCAGCCCCAGAATGCAAGAGGGACGATCATATTCAAAAAGGTGTTGCAGGGATTCTGCAGTCACAGATCTATGCTTAGGACCATAGAACATCAGTAGATATGGACTGAGTCACCATACCACCTCAGTACCATGAGCAAGAGTCCGACTAGCTATAGTGTCTCACTTGCCCTCCTGCTCAGATACAGAGAGACAAGTGAATCGACATCCCAGAACACAACACTCCCGACCCTCCCAGGGATCTCGAGACGGGACACTCCCTTTCGCTCACACATGCGTACTCATTCACAATATGATATAAAAGAGACATGAAGGGGAGAGGGGTTGGCCTAACGGCTAAGGCGCTCGACCTCGTACCTGGGAATCTGGGTTCGAGTCTCGGTAACGACGCCTAAAACCTCCTGTGATTCTGGGCAAATCACTTAATCTCCCCGTGCCTAAAATGAATGCGTGTCCTCATGTAACGTAACTGGTGCTATGTAAAGCGCTCTGATACCTGATTCGGTTCGGGTCTAGTTCGCGCTATATAAAACTCTGCAAAAAAAAAAAAAGTTTGAAATGTTTACTTAAACCATTGTGCTCTAGAATGCAGAATACGTGCCACAATTCCAAAACAAATGCATACTGAAAATACCATCAGCATTGTCAATTAATCGTATATTATGAAAAGCCCTGTCATATTATAAGACAGGATAGCATGACCCCCTTCCCCTTCTACTGAAGCAAAACTGATTATACAGCATAAATCTGAGTTTAGCAGCAGACCCGGTACTTTAGCATACACAGATGGACGTTCAATATCTCAGATACAGCTGTGATCTTCTCTCAGGAAATATCGGTCTCTCTTCGTGTGTTATAGTGATGTGCATACTCATATGACAAGGTTTACATGTTCATAAACAACAGCAGCATTTCTGAGTTGTGTCTAGGTGCGAGTGCCTAGCCAGAACAAAACAACAAGGGACATTGTCGTTTGATCTCGTCTACTGTTCAGACTAAATCCCAGGTGAGAACAGAACGAGAAAACAACTGCAGGTTCTGTGTGAAAATATAATGTGGCACAAAAGCAATAGTATATAGTAATGTGTGCAGAGCTAATGCGGCCTGTGTCGTGCGCTCTCAGGCTAACATAGGGAAAACTACAATGGGCCCTGTACAGAACACATGACAAAGGATGTAGGTAGGTGACTTGTACCAGTACCTCCGGTGCACTGACATTCTTTCCAGATCATAATATTGCACTAGATATGGTCATCTGAATTGTGCCAAGTTCATGGATGTCAGGACTCAAAACAGATGTCACACAACGTGTCACACAGAAGGCACTGAAGTGTCACACAGAAGGCACTGAAAACATGAAAACGTCTCACATACGCCAACTGAAGACTCCGTAGCTTTGAGTTGTAATGAAAGGAGGTCCATGTAGCCGTAGTGTAGAAGATAATTTATTAAGATTACAAGTAAGCTGTTAAGTATGTAGCAGATACCCAAGTATAGAAGATAGTATTGAGTAAGCAGATAGTATTAAGTAAGCCCGACCAGGAGCCGCCTCCTTGCTGCTCAGCCCACACACTCCAACTGAGACCCCCAACCACACCAGGCACTCCAGCCTCCCACTACATCACATTCATACTGCCAGAGCAGCACAGAACAGGTAACTGAGGGAAAGGATGCACAGTAACAACAACAATTCAATTCACAACACTTTGTAACTATGGCGCCCTTGTTGATTTTTTAAATTGTCTGCCAGCGCAACTGCGCCACTATTTTGCGCAGTTCTTACATACCTCACTCCGCACACTAGACTTAACGCACATCCGCGGGAAGGCATTGTCTCTCCTTCTGGGCTTCGCACCACACTCGTCTCAACCCATGCACCTCTGCTCATCTTCAGGCTTTATACAAGGTAATCAACAGCTTCAGATATTTGGTTCGCAGTTAATAAATAAGCAGAGGGCACCCACCACACTCAACATCCATATCAGCACTCTGGGACCGTGGAAGCTAGCCAGCAAAGAACTGGATGGGGCAAACATTTCCAAATAATTGCCAAAGTCTACATACACCCTTACAGGGACTCATCCTTTACCAGCACTCTTAACAGTGGATGCCACAGCTAGGAGAACCACAGTACCTGCTAGCGGAGTCAGACCTCAGAGTCAATCTGGACCCATCGCCTCACCAAGCATGGAGACTCCGAGAAGGATCCCTTAAAACAAGAACAGGCTACCACTGCTGTAGCAGTGAGATGACTCTGGGTACCCGAAAACAAACCTGTGCGGACTCTTCTGGACGCAGGACCCTGCAGCCTGACTGCTGCTGCATTGACAAAGGGTGAACCTCTTCAAGCTCCTCTCTGCCCGACAACTGCGGACACATCTCAATCAAGGTTCCCTGCAGCATACAGGGCATCCATAGAATCCGTCCTCACTTCCGAGAAAGGCGGGATGCATGTAATGACTAAATCTCTGCACAAAACGGGGAGTCCACAGAAACCACCCTCTCTTAAAGGCAGGCTTTATGCATGTACCGCCTAAAAGTAGCCAAAGGAACCAGGCCAAGACAAGGAGGTGGGGTATGCAAGCGGCTCACAGCTCTGTATCCACGTTAAGGCCCGTCGCCTTTGAGCCGTGCCAGTAAGCCACCCCTCCCCGGAAACATGAGCGGACCAGGGAATATCAACACATAGAAGCGGGAGTCCTTGCAGCGGGGGACCCAAAGTGTTATGTGGGGGTTTCATTGCAGCATTATGTTCAGTAGTGAGCAATCCTACAACCAAAGACCACGCTTCAAAAGGAACCCCCCAAAATAACTCAAGTTCAGTTTGGGATGTTTCTCTTTAGTGTGAAACGTTATCAAACTTCCTACTGGCGTGCATCTGAACTTCAGAAGCAACTTTAAAACAGGGTTGCTGCATCCTTGCCAGACTTTCAGGATATCCACATACAATACATTCCATATAATAAATGCAAATGAACCTCATATACATAATGCGCTGTTATGCGGACAATCGTGTCAGGCTTTGGCTCCTTCTAAATACAGATCCATGCTGAGGCCACCATGTCACAGGGCCTTGAACAAGAAGGTGCATTGGTTCTGGCCACCGGTGTCTAATGAATGCTCGTGCCTCTCGCTGTAGCGTAGTCGCATCGAAGCACAGGTATAAACAACAGACATCACTGGACACAACACTGCAGGATGAGCCTGAAGAAGAGTCGTCCATGAACTGCTGAAAGTCGCCAGCTCCGTTGGGCACATGAAGAAGGCAACCAGAAAAACCCACTATAAGGATCAGCACCAGAACCTCAGATCCCAAACTGACCGAGCACACTGGGTGCTCATTCACAATGCACACTCACAGCTATCACAAAATCCCCTTCAGAAACACAGACCGATTTCTGCTGTTCTTTCAACCTCTCATAACATGCAGCGTTAATCCTGATGTAGGACTCAGTGTTCACCGGTCACAAAGGACCTGTGGCCCTTCCAGCCGGAGCTGAAACCCACCAAAGAATCTGTATTCACAACACAAATTCCCACTGCTGCACAATACATGCGATCGAGAGCATGACTCGTATGTAACAAGCGTTTAAATCAAGTGTCCCTAGGGCCCGACTACTGGGGGGAGGTCTGCACTGCAATTTCCGAGATCACCTCCTCTCTGGTTCAGGCCGACCCCCCGCTCTGCCTCCTGGGCTTTGTTAAGTACTGCCCAGTCGCCTCCCGCCACTTGATTGCTATGCTGCTTGTCCTGGCGCAACGTATGGAGTCCATGTGTTGGGGTCGCAAACCTGCGCCTAAGTTCGCCCAATGCTCGAGGATGCATCGCGATGCCAGACCCTTGTATCTGAATTCTGGGACCTTATGCCTGCGAGGTCTCGGCCCCTTGACATATGGGGCCCCCTTGTGACATACCTTCAATACTCGTTCACCCCTGTGCCAAACTGCCTCTCCCGCTCGCGGCAGCCGCCGGTGTAGGTCAGTAGCCACCCCCCACCCCGCCCTCACTCCCCTCCAGTCGGGCCTGCCCCTTGTTTCACAGTGGTATGCCTCACTCCTACAACTAACTGTTTATTGTTCAATGGTGTCTATGGTGGTGTCTGTGTAAATTGCTGCCCAATGCTGATTTGTTTCACTGACCCTCTTTGCAATCCGCAAATGTATCACTGTGTGCGATGTCCTGATCTGATGCAAAAATGTATTTTGTCTATGCAATTTTGTCAATAAAGGTTTTTGAAAATCAAAAAAAAAATATGTCCCCCTAAGGACCTCCGAGTGTTACAACAATGACCGCTTTGACACCTACTCCAGTTACCTCTTTCTACCCTCTTGCAGCTCTCCATCGGTTACAAATGGGCAGCCGCTGCCAGTCTAGTGGAGGTGATCTGGAGCCCGATGAACAAAACCTTTTCACAATGGCAAACCCCACTTTTCACAAAATGACATGGTCTGCGGCTCAAAATTGCTTTTTGGTATGTATTAAACTCATTTTGCAAGTTGGAAAATCCTTTCTGACAATTGGAAAAGGGCTTGAAAGGTGCATTCCCTCCTAATTGCAATTGGGTAAGGTATTGGTCAATGGTTTGCGACAACCAGTTAGGATTTACTGACACCTCAAAGGAGGTAGTAACGGAGACAGAAAGTCTCCCTCTGGGACACCTTCCCCTTTGTGAATCATCTCAGCAGCTTCAGAGGAGTGTGGAAGAGGCAGATCGCCCGTAGTTCATGGGAACACTGCTTCCCCCACCAATGTTTTCACAAATGGAGAGTTATTTTTTTTTTAAAGCAGCACTTAATCCTTCATTTCAGTTACACCTTATTATTAAATGGCAGAGAGTGCAAAATGAGTGCTTCATAAAGGCAACAGAGACATCCAATAACAACACGGTCTGGCTATGTCCACCTGCGAATACCAAGACAGCGAGCTAGGCCCTCGTCAAGGCATCTTACACCATCAGCACAGCCGTGGCAGCAAACAAGCTACCGGAATGCCTTATAGGAAGCCAGGTAACGTTCAGCCGAGACTTCATGTGCTTCAAGCAGGTTAAAAGACACATCAATAAAAGAGCCTGTTTTCAAACCCATGGATGGAGTCCTTTCACTAGATACTCGTGAAACAGCATTTGGTAGAAGAATAATTGTAATGATTTTTAATTCAGCAAGTCTAAGGGCCAGATGTAGGTAACCAAATACCGGTCGGTAAGGACCAAAATTACCGAATTTCGGCCTTTACCGACCTGTATTTGGCCTTTGAGATGTAGGGGACCCAAAAACATCCGAATCGTTAAATTTAACGAATAGGTAAATACCGATTCGGTAAATTCCGAATGTCCGATTTTGATTTTTACCGATTCTGTATTTTTTACCGATTTTTTATCTACATACCATTTACCGATTCTAAAATACCGATTCGGTAAAATTCGGTATTTTAGAATCGGTAAATTTGGATTACCTACATCTGGCCCTTAGCTCTTACAAGTTGTGCTTCACGTACCTAAACACACACAAAATAACGAGGTTTTACAACTTTGCATTGCCACCAACTTGAATTTTGATGCCAGTCTAAGTAAGCGTGTGATACCTGGACTCTCAACACCACATCAGTTTGGTTTTTCCTTCCTAAAGACACCAGCTGAGAACAATGCACCATCAGAATAAGATCAGCGTCAAAGAAGTACAGAGCCCGACACAAGGACTGCCACACACTCAATAAAAGTAAAAAAGAAAAAGAGACGAATAAAAATTCGACACCTCCATCAGGGCTACAATTCAACATGGCTCATTGTTACTGAAAGCTTGGAAAGAAGACAATTGCAAATATCCACCAGAGGCTTGCTACAGTAGAAGTACAGTCTAGAGGAACTTTACTCCCACAACCCTTACTAAACTGTAACAAAGTGAAGCGTAAGCCGCCTACTCTGGAGGGCGAGGATGCTTTGGACAAAAGACCGCAGGGTCAACTTTAGAACAGGAGTGGAAGGAAATAGGTAACATTTGACTGGTCTTAGAAATCAGTTTCACTTTGATCAGGAGCAAAGTTACAAATGTTCTCAAAAGTCAGATGCTAGTCATGGACCAACAAAACATTGTGAGACTAGTAGAGGCCGCTCACCTGCATCGTGCGAGGCTAGTGCTCGAAGCATCTTCCCTGCGCTCCTGCGGATCTGCTTCTCCTCATTGCACAGCATCTTCATCAGCAGGTCCAGGGCACCCGTCTCCTTGAAGACGCCAGCCAGGGATCCGATGCTGGCGTACGCACTCAGCACATGGATAGTGTTCAAGATGGACGACTCTGGACCACTGGTCCTGGACATCTGTTTGGAGGCCCGCTGCACCAGCGACCGAACATCCGCCTTCATCTCTTGCAGCGAGACCTGGTCCAGCGTGCCATCGGAAGGGAACGCGCTGGGTGCCTTCTCCTCTTTTACCCGCTGCCCCTCGTGCTTGCGCTTCCCCAGCAGCGTCGGGCAGTTGGCGTATACCTCCTCAGTCGACATCCACATCAGGATGTTCTCCGCTTTGCTCTCCGAGGAGGAGGCGGCCCCGTTGGATGCCGTGCTGTCGTCCAGGCTGATGATGCTCCAGCGGATCAGGTATTCCTTGTGCCCATCATGAGTGCGACGCTGGCGGATTAGTTCCTCGGGGTACGCTTGCAGCCGTGGCCCCAGGTGGACCAGCAGGTTGCCATTCCTCCGCTCGCCCACCATCGTGCAGGTGTCTTCAAGCAAAACAAAAACATGTTAAAGGACTTGTGACGCATAGTTCTCATATCCAACAACCAGTTACATTTATGCCTGAACAGAGAAAGAAGGTTTAGAAAAACGACGAGAAAGGCAAATAGAGAGACCAGGAAGAAAGGTGCAAGAAGGAAAGGGAGGCACATGATACAGGCACAAGGAGGTCATGACAAGCCTACGATGGCAGCGCGGCTGGATGGGAGAGGAAGGCAGACAGCTAAGCAGAGAAGGGACAGTGCAAAGAGGTGTGGAAGGTAGAAGGGGAGGGTAGGAAGGTGGGGCAGGGCAGGCAAAAGCACAAGGGGAGGGAGGAGTTACATATAGGGGTTAGCGGGCTGAGATAGGCATAGTGTGGAGTAGGTGTGAAGAGGTTTAGAAAAACAAAACATTACTAAATGGCATCGATAATAAAGTAGTTCATCAGTGACCTGGTGAAATCAGGAGTTATAATATTTCGACAAAGGTTTGCGACATGTTGCATTTTAAATCACAGTTCAAGTTTTAGACAAGAGGAAAGATGGAAGACAGTGCCTGCTTACAGATACCAAAGTCAGGGGAGGCAGAAGATGAGGACTGAACAAGAGGTGGTGACAGCAGCAGACAGGTCTACTAGGAACAGAGCTGCGAAGTCTCCCACGTCCAAGATGGTTTGGAGATCATCCAACATGGTCAACAGCATGGTTTTGGTGCTACGCAATGGTCGAAAACCCTATGCAGAAGAGTCTTACAGGGAATTTTGTTCCACATAGTTGGAAAGTAGAGAACTAAACCAATAGAGGACGTGGCCTAACGGCTAGGGCGCTCGATCTCTAAGCTGGGGAACCAGGTTCAAGCCTCGGAAATGACCCTGAACATCCTGTGATTCTGGGCAAATCACTTAATCTCCCCGTGCCTAACAAAAATGAATGAATGCGTCCGTCTGTAACACAACGTGTGCTCATGTAAACCACTTTGATACCTTAGGGTTTAGTTTGCAACATATAAAACTCCCCCTAAAAAAATAGAGAGAGCATTCCAAATAACCAGAGATTACTGAGTATTTGGAGCTTTCCCTCGATTGGTTTTGTTGACAGTAATTTATTACAGGAGGTTTGTAATAAACTGAGTAATAGAATAGTGCAGTGAAGTATGACCACTTCTGCCAAATCTTTGCATTCCTGAATGTTGAGAATGAACTGCTTTCTTTAGGACTTCTGCAGGCATAGGTAAAAGGGAGATGGGTCCATGGATGGTCAAGATACTGTGTTTGTCAACTGGCTTTCCAAGAACGAGTACCATCAAGGCCTACTTCCCCAAGGATTCACGACTATCATTTGCCAATGATTTTTTAGAGATCCTTGGGACGACGGACAATCTGATCTAAGTCCACGTGAATGGCAAAAGGGAGCTTGGGTTGAGGGGAAAACCGGATTGAGTTGCGTGATCTAGGGTTAGAATGTGATCACAGGTTAAGCAAGCAAATTCAGTAAGCAAGGAACCTGTGGGAGAAGTTGTAGCAGAAGAGAAAATAGAGGGGAGAATAAAACGGAGACAGGGTAGAAAGTGTAGAAACAGGATATCTTTCTTTGAAAAATCTGGCTAGACTGCCACACAAGACTTGCAAGGGAACGGTGATACTGCTACATGTTAGAGTTATTTTAGGAGAGATATCAAAAGGTTTCTCAATTGTAGGAAATACACCTTTTCTGCACGCCTACTCCAAAGATTTATCGCCTCTTGTTCAACCGTATTTTATTGACTCTGCCCCCTGGGATACTGCTGCCCAGTGTCCAGAATATGTACTCTGACCCATAAAATATGAAGACATTGGGTAATACCCGATAGCAGTATTTAACATTTCTATGAGGCCATAGTACATTATCAAGAAATACATCCATGGTATGAAAGGTTAACTGCCACCTATGGACTGAACGATGTAAAAACTGTGTGTAGACTTTGCGCAGTCACTCAAAGTCAACGGAGCCATGGGTAAAGTGGGCTGACTTGTCGCCCCATACTCAATCAATCAGGACTTATAAAGCGCTGCAAATCACCCAGGAGGGTCTCAAGGCGCTGGAGATGCTATCTGCTTTGTAAAGAAAGCCATGAATAATGAGGCAAAAGCAGGAGAAAGCACTCAGAAAAATAAGGGGGAAAGGAAGGAGAAAGCACTTAAAACGAGGCAAAAAAGGGCAAAGCACTCAGGAAAATAAGGGGGAAAGGAAGGAGAAAGCACTTAAAACGAGGCAAAAAAGGGCAAAGCACTCAGGAAAAACAAGGGGGAAAGGAAGGAGAAAGCAGTAAAAACGAGGTAAAAGAGGGCAAAGCACTCAGGAAAATAAGGGGGAAAGGAAGGAGAAAGCACTTAAAATGAGGCAAAAGAGGGCAAAGCACTCAGAAAAACAAGGGGGAAAGGAAGGAGAAAGCACTTAAAATGAGGCAAAAGCAGGAAAAGCTTTCATAAAAACAGGGAGAAAGGCGGAAGGAGAAATCATTAACTCCTTCCGCACTGATGACGGAACCGCTGCGTCATCAGCCGCAGTAGCGCTGTGCTGATGACGGAGCAGTTCCGTCATGGCCCGCCCGACGCGCCTGCGCGGCGCTGACTTCGTGCCTGCGCGGCACGTTCTATTGAGCGGGCGGGGCCATGACGGAACCGCTCCGTCATGAGCACAGCTCAACCGAGGCTGGTGACAGAGCGGTTCCGTCACCAGCATGGGAGCGCTGCGCGGCCCCCCCGCCCCATTAGCGCTGCGGCGGAATAGCTGCCGCAGCGAAGGTGTTAAAAAAATGAGGCAAAAGCACTCAAAAAAACAAGGGGAAGGAAGGAGAAAGTAAAAACTAGGCAAAAGCAGAAAAAAGCATAACAAAAAACAGAGAAAGAAGTAAAAAACATCGAGGTAACAGCAGGAGAAAGAGTTCAGAAAAACAGGGAGGAAGCAGAGCTGTGTAGCAGCACGGGAGAGCTGGGCCTGCTGTATACTGTGGTGGGGGGAGGCAAAGAGTGAATGACAATTAAACAACCCAATGAATGAATCCTGCTGACCAAAATCCCCACAGTGAATGTATGTTTTTTTAGGGAAAACAGTCTGGCGAGACAACTAACGTGGTCTACAAAGCCAGACCTAAGACAACTGTCCCTAGTACTGCGAACTGCTCGACTTGGGAAGGTGAGCCGCAGGAAACAAGTAACAAGAGCGACACTGGAAGAGACGCGCTCTGACTTTAGACTCGAGACCAGGACAACAAGGACCACTCGGCCACTTACGCACTCGCTTCTGGCAGGCAGATCTCAAGTTATCACACCTTTTCAACACAGCCGCGTCTAGAAGATCTAGGACCACTCGGCCACTTACGCACTTGCTTCTGGCACGCAGATCTCAAGTTATCCCACCTTTTCAACCCAGCCGCGTCTAGAAGAACTAGAACCACTCAGCCTCTTACGCACTCGCTTCTGGCATGGCTGCCCCGCAGATCTCAAGTTATCACACCTTTTCAACCCAGCCGCGTCTAGAAGAACTAGGACCACTTGGCCATTTACGCACTCGCTTCAGGCATGGCTGCCCCGCAGATCTCAAGTTATCACACCTTTTCAACACAGCCGCGTCTAGAAGATCTAGGACCACTCGGCCACTTACGCACTAGTTTCTGGCATGCAGATCTCAAGTTATCACACCTTTTCAACCCGTTCGCGTCTAGAAGAACTAGGACCACTCGGCTACTTACGCAGTCGCTTCTGGCCCGCAGATCTCAAGTTATCACACCTTTTCAACACAGTCGCCTCTAGAAGAACTAGGACCACTCGGCCACTTACGCACTAGTTTCTGGCATGCAGATCTCAAGTTATCACACCTTTTCAACCCATCCGCGTCTAGAAGAACTAGGACCACTCGGCCACTTACGCACTAGTTTCTGGCATGCAGATCTCAAGTTATCACACCTTTTCAACCCATCCGCGTCTAGAAGAACTAGGACCACTCGGCCACTTACAGTAAAACCAATTGAACCAGACATAAAATTGTAATTTTACTACTGTTAGACCAGAGATGGACTCTGTCTCTACCAGCATCAGTTTGCCTGTCAGACAGCCAATAGGCAGACTCACATACCCTCTTCGAAGGCTATGGAGGTTTCAGGGCTCCATATATACTACGCCTTGACGGACTCTGCCTCAGTTTGTCATAAGAGCTCAAGCTGACATCTTGAGAGAACTTCACCTCGAAACACATCCAGAAACTAGCTCTACAGGATAGGCAGTACCCCAGCCCCAGGAGGTCTGCAGGGTTTCTACCCACTGGTAATGCTCAGGAACCCCACACCCCAGTCTGGCACCCAGCAGTACCGGGCAGCTTTGACTCTAGGGGTTTTATTTCATGCAAATCTGCAGTGTATTTTCTCCCTTCTCAGAATTGGTACATTCCTTTATATTTTTGTATGACTGGATTAAACGCTAGCTGCTGACACTGTGTGACTGTATGTCTGGCGTTCAAATTCTGGATTTCAATAATAGAGGGCACCTTAAAGACTAAGGCACAACTTGTGTTGAGCCAATGCTGAAATCCATCCTGTGTCAGTTGAGAGCTACATGAGGAGAGCAAAGACAACTAGGAAAACATGACAGTCCAGCAGTGCCCAGCTTGGGTCATAGCGCTCTGGATGCCTAGAGTTCTGCAAAACTGTTTACGAATCCGACGTGATGCAGCAGAAACTGAACTAACCTGGAAATACCCCAGCTGAGTCACACTTCCGAGAATAGTAGCAAAGCCAAGAAGCATCGAACAGTATATAAGTAGTGTCAAAGAGAGTGCTCCCTGGCATGGAATCAAAGGTCGAGTAGCATCGAAGAGATCGCTCCCTGGCATGGAATCAAAGGGCGAGTAGCTCTGAAGTGACGACTCCCTGTCATGGAATCAAAGGGCGAGTAGCATCGAAGACACCGCTCACTGGGATGGAATCGAAGGGTGACTAACATCGAAGAGACCGCTTTCTGACATGGAATCAAAGGACAAGTAGCATTGAAGAGATCGCTCACTGGTATGGAATTAAAAGACTAGTAGTATCGAAGAGACCGCTCACTGGTATGGAATCAAAGGGCAAGTAGTGGTCAAGAGACCGCTCACTGGCATGGAATCAAAGGACGAGTAGCATTGAAGAGAGCGCTCGCTGTGATGGAATCAAAGGGTGACTAACATCAAAGAGACCGCTCACTGGCATGGAATCAAAGGGCAAGTATTGGTCATGAGACCGCTCACTGGCATGGAATCAAATGGCAAGTAGCGTCTAACAGACTGTTTACTAGCATGGAATCAAAGGACGAGTAGCATTGAAGAGACCGCTCACAGCCATGGAAATAAGGGCAACTAGTGTCCAGAGACCACTCACTGGCATGAAATCAAAGGGCGAGTAGCGTCGAGACGATGCTCATTGGCATGGAATTAAAGGGCAAATAGCATCGAAGAGACGGCTCACTAGGATGAATCAAAAGAAGAGTAGTGTCAATGAGACCGCTCACTGGCATAGAATCAAAGGGCAAGTATCGTCTAACAGACTGTTTACTAGCATGGAATCAAAGGACGAGTAGCATCGAAGAGACTGCTGAAAGATATGGAATCAAAGGGCAACTAGTGTCATGAGACCGCTCACTGGCATGGAATCAATGGACGAGCAGAATCGGAGAGACCGCTCACTGGCATGAGATCACTACTTAAAAACAGAATCAAAAAGTCACCTTTGCGGATCCCCGGATGCTTAGATTCACTCTGGTACTGCAGGGACCTCCTTGCCTTCCAGACCCCAAGTCACTCTGAGTCACCCTAAAACTGCAGGTGTCCCCTAACCCTGCAGATCCCACCCCCGAGAGTTACGCCAACACTGCGGCACCTCCCTTTATTCTTAGAGCCCAGGTCCCTCATAGTCAGCCTAACACTGATTTGATTTATAAATGTATAAAGCGCAACGAATGCCCAAGGGCGTCTTGGCACTACAGACAGGTGGGCCAAGTAAGGTTGCCAATAAGGTGTACATATCACGTTAGTTGGAGAAGAGCAAGGTGTATAGCGCCTTTCTGATGGATAGCAGCGTACGGCTGCTCTTTATATCGACGGGAGTAAGTTCCAAGTTTTCGCAGTTCCTAACTAACAGCTTCTTCTTCCCCAGCATGCTTTCTTGAACCTGGGTGTTTGCAGGAGTTTGCTGTGTGCAGATGTTAAACATCTAGACGGCACATACCATTTGAAATGAGTCCTCAGGAATGGAGGCCCAGCGTCATGTAGTGCCTTGAAGGTTAGGCCTTGAGATTTGAATGGAATCCTCTTGTCCACTGGAAGCCACTGACGGCTTCTTAGACCATGGGAGACTGGCTGGAACCTGGGGATATCCAATCCCCCTCTGGCCGCCGCGTCTTGTAACCGCTGCAACCTTTGTAGACACTGAGCTTGGATCCCCATGTTCAAGACGTTGCCGTAGTCCAACCTGGACATGGCTACTGCGGAGAACAGTGTTTTTAGGGAGTCGGGAGGAATGAAAGGGCAAATTTTCCTAATCATTTTTAGGATAAACTAAATGGTGGAGGAGAGGGTATTGATCTGAATCTTGAAAGTCAGCTTATTGTCAAGGATGAAGCCAAGATTTGTGACCTGAGGCACTGGGGCTGGGCAGTCGCCCAGAGTGGTGAGCCACCATCTAGGTGACCAAAAAGATGAATCAGAGCCTAGTAACAGGACCTCCGTCTTTCGCCGTTAAGTTTAAGGCAGGTAGACCGCATCCACAAGTTTACCTGTGTTGTGCACCTGTTGGAACGGTCCACTGTCTCCTCAGGATTGCTTGAAACCGACACCACTAGCTGGGTGTCGCCAGCATCAGAGGCCACTGAGAACCCAAGCTGCCCAATGATAGGGGCCACATATACGTTTAAGAGTGAGAGGCTCAAGGATGAGCCCTGAGGAACACCACAAGCAAGAGTAAAAGACTCAGGAGAAGGCTCCCGATTCTACTTCAAAGGTCCTATTAGCAAGAAAAGAGGTCCGCAGCGTGAGGGCGGTATCTCTGATCCCCAGCTCTGATTGCCTACTAGCTAGTATTTTGTGGTTTACAGTGTCGAAGGCCGCTGATAGATCTAACAGAATCAAGACAGCCTTTCCCCGTGTCCAGTATTGCTCTCGGTTCTTCTACAGCCACGACCAGAGCTGCCTCCCTTCCATGCCCTTCCCGGAACCCATACTGTGAGGGTTCTTGGAGGTCCCTGGATGTAATAAATGCCGCGAGTTGTGCATTTAGTATTTTCTCCAGCACTTTGAAAAAGTAGTCTGGACACGAGCCGATAGCTGGGGGTTCTGCAGGGTCAAGGTTCGATTTCTTGAAAAGTGGGAGGATAGATGCTAATTTCCAGGCGTCCAATAATTCAGAAAACCGGTGCAGAATTTTGGGAGGACATGTGTCTCCTTACCCTGCAGACCCCAAAGCCCTGAAACTTCCCCAAGGCGGCAGCAACATAGGCCAGGTCCCTCAGAGTCACCCTAAGAGTGTCCCTCACAGACCCCAGGTCCCTCAGAGTCACCCTAAGAGTGTCCCCTCACAGACCCCAGGACCCTCAGAGTCACCCTAAGAGTGTCCCCTCACAGACCCCGCGTCCCTCAGAGTCACCCTAAGAGTGTCCCCTCACAGACCCCAGGCCCCTCAGAGTCACCCTGAGAGTGTACCTCACAGACCCCGCGTCCCTCAGAGTCACCCTAAGAGTGTCCCTCACAGACCCCAGGTCCCCAAGTCACCCTAAGAGAGTCACCTCACAGACCCCAGGTCCCTCAGAGTCACCCTAAGAGTGTCAGCTCACAGACCCCAGGACCCTCAGAGTCACCCTAAGAGTGTCACCTCACAGACCCCAGGCCCTCAGAGTCACCCTAAGAGAGTCCCCTCACAGACCCCAGGCCCCTCAGAGTCACCCTAAGAGTGTCAGCTCACAGACACCAGGTCCCTCAGAGTCACCCTAAGAGTGTCCCCTCACAGACCCCAGGCCCCTCAGAGTCACCCTAAGAGTGTCAGCTCACAGACCCCAGGACCCTCAGAGTCACCCTAAGAGTGTCCCCTCACAGACCCCAGGACCCTCAGAGTCACCCTAAGAGTGTCACCTCACAGACCCCAGGACCCTCAGAGTCACCCTAAGAGTGTCCCCTCACAGACCCCAGGACCCTCAGAGTCACCCTAAGAGTGTCAGCTCACAGACACCAGGTCCCTCAGAGTCACCCTAAGAGTGTCCCTCACAGACCCCGCGTCCCTCAGAGTCACCCTAAGAGTGTCCCTCACAGACCCCGGGTCCCTAGGAGTCACCCTAAGAGTGTCACCTCACAGACCCCCAGGCCCCTCAGAGTCACCCTAAGAGTGTCCCTCACAGACCCCAGGCCCTCAGAGTCACCCTAAGAGTGTCCCCTCACAGACCCCAGGACCCTCAGAGTCACCCTAAGAGTGTCCCCTCACAGACCTCAGGTCTCTCAGAGTCACCCTAAGAGTGTCCCCTCACAGACCCCAGGACCCTCAGAGTCACCCTAAGAGTGTCCCCTCACAGACCCCAGGCCCCTCAGAGTCACCCTAAGAGTGTCAGCTCACAGACACCAGGTCCCTCAGAGTCACCCTAAGAGTGTCCCCTCACAGACCCCAGGCCCCTCAGAGTCACCCTAAGAGTGTCACCTCACAGACCCCAGGACCCTCAGAGTCACCCTAAGAGTGTCAGCTCACAGACCCCAGGCCCCTCAGAGTCACCCTAAGAGTGTCCCCTCACAGACCCCAGGACCCTCAGAGTCACCCTAAGAGTGTCCCCTCACAGACCCCAGGACCCTCAGAGTCACACTAAGAGTGTCAGCTCACAGACCCCAGGCCCCTCAGAGTCACCCTAAGAGTGTCCCCTCACAGACCCCAGGACCCTCAGAGTCACCCTAAGATTGTCCCTCACAGACCCCAGGTCCCTCAGAGTCACCCTAAGAGTGTCCCTCACAGACCCCAGGCCCTCAGAGTCACCCTAAGAGAGTCCCCTCACAGACCCCAGGACCCTCAGAGTCACCCTAAGAGTGTCCCCTCACAGACCCCAGGTCCCTCAGAGTCACCCTAAGAGTGTCACCTCACAGACCCCAGGACCCTCAGAGTCACCCTAAGAGTGTCACCTCACAGACCCCAGGACCCTCAGAGTCACCCTAAGAGTGTCCCCTCACAGACCCCAGGACCCTCAGAGTCACCCTAAGAGTGTCAGCTCACAGACACCAGGTCCCTCAGAGTCACCCTAAGAGTGTCCCTCACAGACCCCGCGTCCCTCAGAGTCACCCTAAGAGTGTCCCTCACAGACCCCGGGTCCCTAGGAGTCACCCTAAGAGTGTCACCTCACAGACCCCCAGGCCCCTCAGAGTCACCCTAAGAGTGTCCCTCACAGACCCCAGGCCCTCAGAGTCACCCTAAGAGTGTCCCCTCACAGACCCCAGGACCCTCAGAGTCACCCTAAGAGTGTCCCCTCACAGACCTCAGGTCTCTCAGAGTCACCCTAAGAGTGTCCCCTCACAGACCCCAGGACCCTCAGAGTCACCCTAAGAGTGTCCCCTCACAGACCCCAGGCCCCTCAGAGTCACCCTAAGAGTGTCAGCTCACAGACACCAGGTCCCTCAGAGTCACCCTAAGAGTGTCCCCTCACAGACCCCAGGCCCCTCAGAGTCACCCTAAGAGTGTCACCTCACAGACCCCAGGACCCTCAGAGTCACCCTAAGAGTGTCAGCTCACAGACCCCAGGCCCCTCAGAGTCACCCTAAGAGTGTCCCCTCACAGACCCCAGGACCCTCAGAGTCACCCTAAGAGTGTCCCCTCACAGACCCCAGGACCCTCAGAGTCACACTAAGAGTGTCAGCTCACAGACCCCAGGCCCCTCAGAGTCACCCTAAGAGTGTCCCCTCACAGACCCCAGGACCCTCAGAGTCACCCTAAGATTGTCCCTCACAGACCCCAGGTCCCTCAGAGTCACCCTAAGAGTGTCCCTCACAGACCCCAGGCCCTCAGAGTCACCCTAAGAGAGTCCCCTCACAGACCCCAGGACCCTCAGAGTCACCCTAAGAGTGTCCCCTCACAGACCCCAGGTCCCTCAGAGTCACCCTAAGAGTGTCCCCTCACAGACCTCAGGTCTCTCAGAGTCACCCTAAGAGTGTCCCCTCACAGACCTCAGGTCTCTCAGAGTCACCCTAAGAGTGTCCCTCACAGACCCCAGGTCCCTCAGAGTCACCCTAAGAGTGTCACCTCACAGACCCCAGGTCCCTCAGAGTCACCCTAAGAGTGTCCCTCACAGACGCCAGGCCCCTCAGAGTCACCCTAAGAGTGTCCCCTCACAGACCCCAGGCCCCTCAGAGTCACCCTAAGAGTGTCCCCTCACAGACCTCAGGTCTCTCAGAGTCACCCTAAGAGTGTCAGCTCACAGACCGCAGGTCCCTCAGAGTCACCCTAAGAGTGTCCCCTCACAGACCCCAGGCCCCTCAGAGTCACCCTAAGAGTGTCCCCTCACAGACCCCAGGTCCCTCAGTCACCCTAAGAGTGTCCCCTCACAGACCCCAGGTCCCTCAGTCACCCTAAGAGTGTCCCCTCACAGACCCCGGGTCCCTCAGAGTCACCCTAAGAGTGTCCCCTCACAGATCCCAGGCCCCTCAGAGTCACCCTAAGAGTGTCCCCTCACAGACCCCAGGCCCCTCAGAGTCACCCTAAGAGTGTCCCTCACAGACCCCAGGTCCCTCAGAGTCACCCTAAGAGTGTCACCTCACAGACACCAGGTCCCTCAGAGTCACCCTAAGAGTGTCCCCTCACAGACCCCAGGACCCTCAGAGTCACCCTAAGAGTGTCAGCTCACAGACCCCAGCTCCCTCGGAGTCACCCTAAGAGTGTCCCTCACAGACCCCAGGTCCCTCAGAGTTACCCTAAGAGTGTCCCCTCACAGACCCCAGGACCCTCAGAGTCACCCTAAGAGTGTCAGCTCACAGACCCCAGCTCCCTCGGAGTCACCCTAAGAGTGTCCCTCACAGACCCCAGGCCCCTCAGAGTCACCCTAAGAGTGTCCCCTCACAGACCCCAGGACCCTCAGAGTCACCCTAAGAGTGTCCCCTCACAGACCCCAGGACCCTCAGAGTCACCCTAAGAGTGTCACCTCACAGACCCCAGGACCCTCAGAGTCACCCTAAGAGTGTCCCCTCACAGACCCCAGGACCCTCAGAGTCACCCTAAGAGTGTCAGCTCACAGACACCAGGTCCCTCAGAGTCACCCTAAGAGTGTCCCCTCACAGACCCCAGGACCCTCAGAGTCACCCTAAGAGTGTCAGCTCACAGGCCCCAGGCCCCTCAGTCACTCTAAGAGGGTCCCTCACAGACCCCAGGTCCCTCAGAGTCACCCTAAGAGTGTCCCTCACAGACGCCAGGACCCTCAGAGTCACCCTAAGAGTGTCCCTCACAGACCCCAGGACCCTCAGAGTCACCCTGAGAGCGTCCCTCACAGACGCCAGGCCCCTCAGAGTCACCCTAAGAGTGTCCCCTCACAGACCCCAGGACCCTCAGAGTCACCCTAAGAGTGTCAGCTCACAGACCCCAGGCCCCTCGGAGTCACCCTGAGAGCGTCCCTCACAGACCCCAGGACCCTCAGAGTCACCCTAAGAGTGTCCCCTCACAGACCCCAGGACCCTCAGAGTCACCCTAAGAGTGTCCCTCACAGACCCCAGGACCCTCAGAGTCACCCTAAGAGTGTCAGCTCACAGACCCCAGGCCCCTCAGAGTCACCCTAAGAGTGTCAGCTCACAGACCCCAGGCCCCTCGGAGTCACCCTGAGAGCGTCCCTCACAGACGCCAGGACCCTCAGAGTCACCCTAAGAGTGTCCCCTCACAGACCCCAGGACCCTCAGAGTCACCCTAAGAGTGTCCCCTCACAGACCCCAGGCCCCTCAGAGTCACCCTAAGAGTGTCAGCTCACAGACCCCAGGACCCTCAGAGTCACCCTAAGAGTGTCCCCTCACAGACCCCAGGTCCCTCAGTCACCCTAAGAGTGTCAGCTCACAGACCCCAGGACCCTCAGAGTCACCCTAAGAGTGTCCCCTCACAGGCCCCAGGCCCCTCAGTCACTCTAAGAGGGTCCCTCACAGACCCCAGGTCCCTCAGAGTCACCCTAAGATTGTCCCTCACAGACGCCAGGCCCCTCAGAGTCACCCTAAGAGTGTCAGCTCACAGACCCCAGGCCCCTCGGAGTCACCCTGAGAGCGTCCCTCACAGATGCCAGGCCCCTCAGAGTCACCCTAAGAGTGTCCCCTCACAGACCCCGCGTCCCTCAGAGTCACCCTAAGAGTGTCCCCTCACAGACCCCAGGCCCCTCAGAGTCACCCTGAGAGTGTACCTCACAGACCCCGCGTCCCTCAGAGTCACCCTAAGAGTGTCCCTCACAGACCCCAGGTCCCTCAGTCACCCTAAGAGAGTCACCTCACAGACCCCAGGTCCCTCAGAGTCACCCTAAGAGTGTCAGCTCACAGACCCCAGGACCCTCAGAGTCACCCTAAGAGTGTCACCTCACAGACCCCAGGCCCTCAGAGTCACCCTAAGAGAGTCCCCTCACAGACCCCAGGACCCTCAGAGTCACCCTAAGAGTGTCACCTCACAGACCCCAGGCCCCTCAGAGTCACCCTAAGAGAGTCCCCTCACAGACCCCAGGACCCTCAGAGTCACCCTAAGAGTGTCCCTCACAGACCTCAGGTCTCTCAGAGTCACCCTAAGAGTGTCCCTCACAGACCCCAGGCCCCTCAGAGTCACCCTAAGAGTGTCCCCTCACAGACCCCAGGCCCCTCAGAGTCACCCTAAGAGTGTCCCTCACAGACCCCAGGCCCTCAGAGTCACCCTAAGAGTGTCCCTCACAGACCCCAGGCCCTCAGAGTCACCCTGAGAGTGTACCTCACAGACCCCAGGCCCCTCAGAGTCACCCTAAGAGTGTCAGCTCACAGACCCCAGGTCCCTCAGAGTCACCCTAAGAGTGTCCCTCACAGACCCCAGGCCCCTCAGAGTCACCCTAAGAGTGTCCCTCACAGACCCCAGGTCCCTCAGAGTCACCCTAAGAGTGTCAGTCACAGACCCCAGGCCCTCAGAGTCACCCTAAGAGAGTCCCCTCACAGACCCCAGGACCCTCAGAGTCACCCTAAGAGTGTCAGCTCACAGACCCCAGGTCCCTCAGAGTCACCCTAAGAGTGTCCCCTCACAGACCCCAGGTCCCTCAGAGTCACCCTAAGAGTGTCCCCTCACAGACCCCAGGCCCCTCAGAGTCACCCTAAGAGTGTCCCCTCACAGACCCCAGGTCCCTCAGAGTCACCCTAAGAGTGTCCCTAACAGACCCCAGGCCCTCAGAGTCACCCTGAGAGTGTCACCTCACAGACCCCAGGCCCCTCAGAGTCACCCTAAGAGTGTCCCCTCACAGACCCCAGGCCCCTCAGAGTCACCCTAAGAGTGTCCCCTCACAGACCCCAGGTCCCTCAGAGTCACCCTAAGAGTGTCCCTCACAGACCCCAGGCCCTCAGAGTCACCCTGAGAGTGTACCTCACAGACCCCAGGCCCCTCAGAGTCACCCTAAGAGTGTCAGCTCACAGACCCCAGGCCCCTCAGAGTCACCCTAAGAGTGTCCCCTCACAGACCCCAGGTCCCTCAGAGTCACCCTAAGAGTGTCCCTCACAGACCCCAGGCCCTCAGAGTCACCCTAAGAGAGTCCCCTCACAGACCCCAGGACCCTCAGAGTCACCCTAAGAGTGTCCCTCACAGACCTCAGGTCTCTCAGAGTCACCCTAAGAGTGTCCCTCACAGACCCCAGGCCCCTCAGAGTCACCCTAAGAGTGTCCCCTCACAGACCCCAGGCCCCTCAGAGTCACCCTAAGAGTGTCCCTCACAGACCCCAGGCCCTCAGAGTCACCCTAAGAGTGTCCCTCACAGACCTCAGGCCCTCAGAGTCACCCTGAGAGTGTCACCTCACAGACCCCAGGCCCCTCAGAGTCACCCTAAGAGTGTCCCCTCACAGACCCCAGGCCCCTCAGAGTCACCCTAAGAGTGTCCCCTCACAGACCCCAGGTCCCTCAGAGTCACCCTAAGAGTGTCCCTCACAGACCCCAGGCCCTCAGAGTCACCCTGAGAGTGTACCTCACAGACCCCAGGCCCCTCAGAGTCACCCTAAGAGTGTCAGCTCACAGACCCCAGGCCCCTCAGAGTCACCCTAAGAGTGTCCCTCACAGACCCCAGGCCCCTCAGAGTCACCCTAAGAGTGTCAGCTCACAGGCCCCAGGCCCCTCAGTCACTCTAAGAGGGTCCCTCACAGACCCCAGGTCCCTCAGAGTCACCCTAAGAGTGTCCCTCACAGACGCCAGGACCCTCAGAGTCACCCTAAGAGTGTCCCTCACAGACCCCAGGACCCTCAGAGTCACCCTGAGAGCGTCCCTCACAGACGCCAGGCCCCTCAGAGTCACCCTAAGAGTGTCCCCTCACAGACCCCAGGACCCTCAGAGTCACCCTAAGAGTGTCAGCTCACAGACCCCAGGCCCCTCGGAGTCACCCTGAGAGCGTCCCTCACAGACCCCAGGACCCTCAGAGTCACCCTAAGAGTGTCCCCTCACAGACCCCAGGACCCTCAGAGTCACCCTAAGAGTGTCCCTCACAGACCCCAGGACCCTCAGAGTCACCCTAAGAGTGTCAGCTCACAGACCCCAGGCCCCTCAGAGTCACCCTAAGAGTGTCAGCTCACAGACCCCAGGCCCCTCGGAGTCACCCTGAGAGCGTCCCTCACAGACGCCAGGACCCTCAGAGTCACCCTAAGAGTGTCCCCTCACAGACCCCAGGACCCTCAGAGTCACCCTAAGAGTGTCCCCTCACAGACCCCAGGCCCCTCAGAGTCACCCTAAGAGTGTCAGCTCACAGACCCCAGGACCCTCAGAGTCACCCTAAGAGTGTCCCCTCACAGACCCCAGGTCCCTCAGTCACCCTAAGAGTGTCAGCTCACAGACCCCAGGACCCTCAGAGTCACCCTAAGAGTGTCCCCTCACAGGCCCCAGGCCCCTCAGTCACTCTAAGAGGGTCCCTCACAGACCCCAGGTCCCTCAGAGTCACCCTAAGAGTGTCCCTCACAGACGCCAGGCCCCTCAGAGTCACCCTAAGAGTGTCAGCTCACAGACCCCAGGCCCCTCGGAGTCACCCTGAGAGCGTCCCTCACAGATGCCAGGCCCCTCAGAGTCACCCTAAGAGTGTCCCCTCACAGACCCCGCGTCCCTCAGAGTCACCCTAAGAGTGTCCCCTCACAGACCCCAGGCCCCTCAGAGTCACCCTGAGAGTGTACCTCACAGACCCCGCGTCCCTCAGAGTCACCCTAAGAGTGTCCCTCACAGACCCCAGGTCCCTCAGTCACCCTAAGAGAGTCACCTCACAGACCCCAGGTCCCTCAGAGTCACCCTAAGAGTGTCAGCTCACAGACCCCAGGACCCTCAGAGTCACCCTAAGAGTGTCACCTCACAGACCCCAGGCCCTCAGAGTCACCCTAAGAGAGTCCCCTCACAGACCCCAGGACCCTCAGAGTCACCCTAAGAGTGTCCCTCACAGACCTCAGGTCTCTCAGAGTCACCCTAAGAGTGTCCCTCACAGACCCCAGGCCCCTCAGAGTCACCCTAAGAGTGTCCCTCACAGACCCCAGGCCCTCAGAGTCACCCTAAGAGTGTCCCTCACAGACCCCAGGCTCTCAGAGTCACCCTGAGAGTGTCACCTCACAGACCCCAGGCCCCTCAGAGTCACCCTAAGAGTGTCCCCTCACAGACCCCAGGCCCCTCAGAGTCACCCTAAGAGTGTCCCCTCACAGACCCCAGGTCCCTCAGAGTCACCCTAAGAGTGTCCCTCACAGACCCCAGGCCCTCAGAGTCACCCTGAGAGTGTACCTCACAGACCCCAGGCCCCTCAGAGTCACCCTAAGAGTGTCAGCTCACAGACCCCAGGCCCCTCAGAGTCACCCTAAGAGTGTCCCCTCACAGACCCCAGGTCCCTCAGAGTCACCCTAAGAGTGTCCCTCACAGACCCCAGGCCCCTCAGAGTCACCCTAAGAGTGTCCCCTCACAGACCCCAGGCCCCTCAGAGTCACCCTAAGAGTGTCCCTCACAGACCCCAGGCCCTCAGAGTCACCCTAAGAGTGTCCCTCACAGACCTCAGGCCCTCAGAGTCACCCTGAGAGTGTCACCTCACAGACCCCAGGCCCCTCAGAGTCACCCTAAGAGTGTCCCCTCACAGACCCCATGCCCCTCAGAGTCACCCTAAGAGTGTCCCCTCACAGACCCCAGGTCCCTCAGAGTCACCCTAAGAGTGTCCCTCACAGACCCCAGGCCCTCAGAGTCACCCTGAGAGTGTACCTCACAGACCCCAGGCCCCTCAGAGTCACCCTAAGAGTGTCAGCTCACAGACCCCAGGCCCCTCAGAGTCACCCTAAGAGTGTCAGCTCACAGACACCAGGCCCTCAGAGTCACCCTAAGAGAGTCCCCTCACAGACCCCAGGACCCTCAGAGTCACCCTAAGAGTGTCACCTCACAGACCCCAGGCCCCTCAGAGTCACCCTAAGAGTGTCCCCTCACAGACCCCAGGCCCCTCAGAGTCACCCTAAGAGTGTCCCCTCACAGACCCCAGGCCCCTCAGAGTCACCCTAAGAGTGTCACCTCACAGACCCCAGGCCCCTCAGAGTCACCCTAAGAGTGTCCCCTCACAGACCCCAGGCCCCTCAGAGTCACCCTAAGATTGTCCCTCACAGACCCCAGGTCCCTCAGAGTCACCCTAAGAGTGTCCCTCACAGACCCCAGGCCCTCAGAGTCACCCTAAGAGAGTCCCCTCACAGACCCCAGGACCCTCAGAGTCACCCTGAGAGTGTCCCCTCACAGACCCCAGGACCCTCAGAGTCACCCTAAGAGTGTCAGCTCACAGACCCCAGGTCCCTCAGAGTCACCCTAAGAGTGTCCCTCACAGACCCCAGGCCCCTCAGAGTCACCCTAAGAGTGTCCCCTCACAGACCCCAGGACCCTCAGAGTCACCCTAAGAGTGTCCCCTCACAGACCTCAGGTCCCTCAGAGTCACCCTAAGAGTGTCCCTCACAGACCCCAGGCCCCTCAGAGTCACCCTAAGAGTGTCCCCTCACAGACCCCAGGACCCTCAGAGTCACCCTAAGAGTGTCCCCTCACAGACCTCAGGTCCCTCAGAGTCACCCTAAGAGTGTCCCTCACAGACCCCAGGCCCCTCAGAGTCACCCTAAGAGTGTCCCCTCACAGACCTCAGGTCTCTCAGAGTCACCCTAAGAGTGTCCCCTCACAGACCTCAGGCCCCTCAGAGTCACCCTAAGAGTGTCCCTCACAGACCTCAGGCCCCTCAGAGTCACCCTAAGAGTGTCCCCTCACAGACCCCAGGTCCCTCAGTCACCCTAAGAGTGTCAGCTCACAGACCCCAGGACCCTCAGAGTCACCCTAAGAGTGTCCCCTCACAGACCCCAGGTCCCTCAGAGTCACCCTAAGAGTGTCCCCTCACAGACCCCAGGTCCCTCAGAGTCACCCTAAGAGTGTCCCCTCACAGACCCCAGGACCCTCAGAGTCACCCTAAGAGTGTCCCTCACAGACCCCAGCTCCCTCGGAGTCACCCTAAGAGTGTCCCTCACAGACCCCAGGCCCCTCAGAGTCACCCTAAGAGTGTCCCCTCACAGACCCCAGGACCCTCAGAGTCACCCTAAGAGTGTCCCTCACAGACCCCAGGCCCCTCAGAGTCACCCTAAGAGTGTCCCCTCACAGACCTCAGGTCTCTCAGAGTCACCCTAAGAGTGTCCCCTCACAGACCTCAGGCCCCTCAGAGTCACCCTAAGAGTGTCCCTCACAGACCTCAGGCCCCTCAGAGTCACCCTAAGAGTGTCCCCTCACAGACCCCAGGTCCCTCAGTCACCCTAAGAGTGTCAGCTCACAGACCCCAGGACCCTCAGAGTCACCCTAAGAGTGTCCCCTCACAGACCCCAGGCCCCTCAGAGTCACCCTAAGAGTGTCCCCTCACAGACCCCAGGTCCCTCAGTCACCCTAAGAGTGTCCCCTCACAGACCCCAGGCCCCTCAGAGTCACCCTAAGAGTGTCCCCTCACAGACCCCAGGCCCCTCAGAGTCACCCTAAGAGTGTCCCCTCACAGACCCCAGGTCCCTCAGTCACCCTAAGAGTGTCCCTCACAGACCCCAGGCCCCTCAGAGTCACCCTAAGAGTGTCCCCTCACAGACCCCAGGCCCCTCAGAGTCACCCTAAGAGTGTCCCTCACAGACGCCAGGCCCTCAGAGTCACCCTAAGAGTGTCCCTCACAGACCCCGGGCCCCTCAGAGTCACCCTAAGAGTGTCCCTCACAGACCCCAGGCCCCTCAGAGTCACCCTAAGAGTGTCCCTCACAGACCCCAGGCCCCTCAGAGTCACCCTAGGAGTGTCACCTCACAGACCCCAGGCCCTCAGAGTCACCCTAAGAGTGTCCCTCACAGACCTCAGGCCCTCAGAGTCACCCTGAGAGTGTCACCTCACAGACCCCAGGCCCCTCAGAGTCACCCTAAGAGTGTCCCTCACAGACCCCAGGACCCTCAGAGTCACCCTAAGAGTGTCCCTCACAGACCCCAGGACCCTCAGAGTCACCCTAAGAGTGTCACCTCACAGACCCCAGGCCCCTCAGAGTCACCCTAAGAGTGTCAGCTCACAGACCCCAGGCCCCTCAGAGTCACCCTAAGAGTGTCCCTCACAGACCCCAGGCCCTCAGAGTCACCCTAAGAGTGTCCCTCACAGACCCCAGGCCCCTCAGAGTCACCCTAAGAGTGTCCCCTCACAGACCCCAGGACCCTCAGAGTCACCCTAAGAGTGTCCCTCACAGACCCCAGGCCCTCAGAGTCACCCTAAGAGTGTCACCTCACAGACCTCAGGTCTCTCAGAGTCACCCTAAGAGTGTCCCTCACAGACGCCAGGCCCTCAGAGTCACCCTAAGAGTGTCAGCTCACAGACCCCAGGACCCTCAGAGTCACCCTAAGAGTGTCACCTCACAGACCCCAGGCCCCTCAGAGTCACCCTAAGAGTGTCACCTCACAGACCCCAGGACCCTCAGAGTCACCCTAAGAGTGTCCCTCACAGACCCCAGGCCCTCAGAGTCACCCTGAGAGTGTACCTCACAGACCCCAGGTCCCTCAGAGTCACCCTAAGAGTGTCCCTCACAGACCCCAGGCCCTCAGAGTCACCCTAAGAGAGTCCCCTCACAGACGCCAGGACCCTCAGAGTCACCCTAAGAGTGTCCCTCACAGACCTCAGGTCTCTCAGAGTCACCCTAAGAGTGTCCCTCACAGACCCCAGGCCCTCAGAGTCACCCTAAGAGTGTCCCCTCACAGACCCCAGGTCTCTCAGAGTCACCCTAAGAGTGTCCCTCACAGACCCCAGGCCCTCAGAGTCACCCTGAGAGTGTACCTCACAGACCCCAGGTCCCTCAGAGTCACCCTAAGAGTGTCACCTCACAGACCCCAGGACCCTCAGAGTCACCCTAAGAGTGTCACCTCACAGACCCCAGGACCCTCAGAGTCACCCTAAGAGTGTCACCTCACAGACCCCAGGCCCTCAGAGTCACCCTAAGAGTGTCACCTCACAGACCCCAGGACCCTCAGAGTCACCCTAAGAGTGTCCCTCACAGACCCCAGGCCCTCAGAGTCACCCTGAGAGTGTACCTCACAGACCCCAGGTCCCTCAGAGTCACCCTAAGAGTGTCCCTCACAGACCCCAGGCCCTCAGAGTCACCCTAAGAGAGTCCCCTCACAGACGCCAGGACCCTCAGAGTCACCCTAAGAGTGTCCCTCACAGACCTCAGGTCTCTCAGAGTCACCCTAAGAGTGTCCCTCACAGACCCCAGGCCCTCAGAGTCACCCTAAGAGTGTCCCTCACAGACGCCAGGCCCCTCAGAGTCACCCTAAGAGTGTCCCTCACAGACCCCGGGCCCCTCAGAGCCCCCTCACCCCGCAGGGGCCCCCTCACCGTCCATGGCGGCCCCCGGGTCCTCCCTGCAGTGCCCGGGGCAGGCTCGGCTGTCAGAGGCTCGGCTCGCTCTGTGGCGTGTGGTTGGAGCGCCCACGCCCCTTTACAGGAAGTCCTGGCGAGAGGCAGGAGGGGGCGGGCTGCCGGCGCGTGAAGTCAGTCTCATGTGTGGGAGGGCATCCACCCACCCCGGCTCCTCACCCGGCAGGAATGCGCCTCCCCGGCCGGCACCGGGCAGGGAAGGGCCGCGCCTCACACGGGCGCCTAGACACCCCTGGACCGGGCTCAAGGCGCTGCATGCACAGGGGCGGGGGTCACCTACAGTCACTGGCAGTGGCAGGAAGTCTGTCCTGGTGGGTTCACTGGGTGGCTTCTAGGCTGCCTTATAGGGGGTTTCACCGGGTCCAGGCACCTGCTGCAGAGGCCGCTGTCTGCCCAGCAGATGTAAGGGCTTGAGATAGTCCTGGGGTTAATGCGCTTGCTGCAGAGATCTGGCTTTTCCCTCAAAGCACCAGAGGTTCAAGAGCTGTAAAGCGCCTCGTGCGTGTTACACGCGGAGCACGGGTTCATAGTTCACGCAGGCAGCTCGGTGGGTCACTGCTCCTGTCACAGAGATCTTAGTCACTTGCAGTTCAGAAGGTGCAATCTTCACATAGCAGGGGGAGGGGGGGTTCTCTGTCACCACTGGTTAACTTCTACAACACGTGCCAAGGCCGGGAGACCTCTCAGGGGCCACGGCAGCTCTAAATATGCTACACTCTGGACTGCACTGCCACTGGCTGACCCACAGCGGGCACAGGCTGACCCACAGCGGGCACAGGCTGACCCACAGCGGGCACAGGCTGACCCACAGCGGGCACTGGCTGACCCACAGCGGGCACTGGCTGACCCACAGCGGGCACTGGCTGACCCACAGCCGGCACAGGCTGACCCACAGCCGGCACAGGCTGACCCACAGCGGGCCCTGGCTGACCCAAAGCCGGCACAGGCTGACCCACAGCCGGCACTGGCTGACCCACAGCTGGCACTGGCTGACCCACAGCTGGCACTGGCTGACCCAAAGCGGGCACTGGCTGACCCACAGCGGGCACTGGCTGACCCACAGCGGGCACAGGCTGACCCACAGCGGGCACAGGCTGACCCACAGCGGGCACAGGCTGACCCACAGCGGGCACAGGCTGACCCACAGCGGGCACAGGCTGACCCACAGCGGGCACTGGCTGACCCACAGCGGGCACTGGCTGACCCACAGCGGGCACTGGCTGACCCACAGCGGGCACTGGCTGACCCACAGCCGGCACAGGCTGACCCACAGCCGGCACAGGCTGACCCACAGCCGGCACAGGCTGACCCACAGCGGGCCCTGGCTGACCCAAAGCCGGCACAGGCTGACCCACAGCTGGCACTGGCTGACCCACAGCTGGCACTGGCTGACCCAAAGCTGGCACTGGCTGACCCACAGCGGGCACTGGCTGACCCACAGCGGGCACTGGCTGACCCACAGCGGGCACAGGCTGACCCACAGCGGGCACAGGCTGACCCAAAGCTGCCACTGGCTGACCCACAGCGGGCACAGGCTGACCCAAAGCTGGCACTGGCTGACCCAAAGCCGGCACTGGTTGACCCAAAGCCGGCACTGGCTGACCCAAAGCCGGCACAGGCTGACCCACAGCGGGCACAGGCTGACCCAAAGCCGGCACAGGCTGACCCAAAGCCGGCACAGGCTGACCCACAGCCGGCACTGGCTGACCCACAGCCGGCACAGGCTGACCCACAGCGGGCACAGGCTGACCCACAGCCGGCACTGGCTGACCCAAAGCCGGCACTGGCTGACCCAAAGCCGGCACTGGCTGACCCAAATCCGGCACTGGCTGACCCAAAGCCGGCACTGGCTGACCCAAAGCCGGCACTGGCTGACCCACGGCTGGCACAGGCTGACCCACGGCTGGCACAGGCTGACCCACAGCGGGCACAGGCTGACCCACAGCGGGCACAGGCTGACCCACAGTGGGCACAGGCTGACCCACAGCCGGCACTGGCTGACCCAAAGCCGGCACTGGCTGACCCAAAGCCGGCACAGGCTGACCCACAGCCGGCACAGGCTGACCCACAGCGGGCACTGGCTGACCCACAGCGGGCACTGGCTGACCCACAGCGGGCACTGGCTGACCCACAGCGGGCACAGGCTGACCCACAGCCGGCACTGGCTGACCCAAAGCCGGCACTGGCTGACCCACAGCCGGCACAGGCTGACCCACAGCCGGCACAGGCTGACCCACAGCGGGCACTGGCTGACCCACAGCGGGCACTGGCTGACCCACAGCGGGCACTGGCTGACCCACAGCGGGCACTGGCTGACCCACAGCCGGCACTGGCTGACCCAAAGCCGGCACTGGCTGACCCAAAGCCGGCACTGGCTGACCCACAGCGGGCACAGGCTGACCCACAGCTGGCACAAGCTGACCCACAGCGGGCACAAGCTGACCCACAGCGGGCACAGGCTGACCCACAGCCGGCACTGGCTGACCCACAGCCGGCACTGGCTGACCCACAGCTGGCACTGGCTGACCCACAGCTGGCACTGGCTGACCCACAGCGGGCACTGGCTGACCCACAGCGGGCACTGGCTGACCCACAGCGGGCACTGGCTGACCCACAGCAGGCACTGGCTGACCCACAGCGGGCACAGGCTGACCCACAGCGGGCACAGGCTGACCCACAGCGGGCACAGGCTGACCCACAGCGGGCACAGGCTGACCCACAGCGGGCACAGGCTGACCCAAAGCTGGCACAGGCTGACCCACAGCGGGCACAGGCTGACCCACAGAGGGCACAGGCTGTCCCACAGCTGGCACTGGCTAACCCAAAGCTGGCACAGGCTGACCCACAGCTGGCACAGGCTGACCCACAGCGGGCACAGGCTGACCCACAGCGGGCACAGGCTGACCCACAGCGGGCACAGGCTGACCCACAGCGGGCACAGGCTGACCCACAGCGGGCACAGGCTGACCCACAGCGGGCACAGGCTGACCCACAGCGGGCACTGGCTGACCCACAGCGGGCACTGGCTGACCCACAGCCGGCACAGGCTGACCCACAGCTGGCACTGGCTGACTCACAGCTGGCACATGCTGACCCACAGCGGGCACAGGCTGACCCACAGCCGGCACTGGCTGACCCAAAGCCGGCACTGGCTGACCCAAAGCCGGCACTGGCTGACCCACAGCCGGCACAGGCTGACCCACAGCTGGCACTGGCTGACTCACAGCTGGCACTGGCTGACCCACAGCGGGCACAGGCTGACCCACAGCCGGCACTGGCTGACCCAAAGCCGGCACTGGCTGACCCAAAGCCGGCACTGGCTGACCCAAAGCCGGCACTGGCTGACCCACAGCTGGCACAGGCTGACCCACAGCTGGCACAGGCTGACCCACAGCAGGCACAGGCTGACCCACAGCGGGCACAGGCTGACCCACAGCGGTCACAGGCTGAGCACCCTGGCATTATTTTTTTAAATCCTACCTTTAATGGGTAAACAATTTGCTCATGTACTTTAAGTAAAAAACAAACTGACAGCGCCACCAAAAGGTGAACTGCCTTAAATATGTGCAGGTGCTGCCAAGCACCGGAGAACACCACAACAAATTAAGCACTGACTGACACCCTACGTTCACATGAGCAGAGCTATAGCAAGTGCTATTTAAATTGTTAAACTCAAATAAAAAGATAAAGTACATGAGTATCTCTCGCATACAAAGATTGAAGAGAGTCAAAACTCAGCCTCTAAGCGATAGTTTCTGTTTTAGGCCCGTGAAGTGATAATAAGACGGGCCCTTCCCTCCCTCCACGGCACTGGCATCGGGCATCGGGCATGTGAGGCTAGGCAGGGCCCTCCAAGAAGTACAAAGCGCAAACAGCAGCAGAGCAGGGCCAGGACCCTCTCTCCCCCCACTCCTGTAGGCATGTACAGGCGCTACTGAATGTGTCACGGTGTCAGCTAGTTACAGTGTGTAGGAGAGTAGGGTCTGCTATCCTATGGTCACCCCCACTTTTTGCTGCGATTTACTGGTTTTTCGACTTTAGTGTGGCTGTGGCCCTGCTAATCAGACCCACAGCCCAGCTGTTCTCTCTCTAAATTGATACCATGTACTTTAGGTACATCCCAGATTGGTTACTGGGTCACCCTTGTGAGCCCCTATATAGTGTACCATAGGTACCCAGGGCATAGGTGCATCCAAGGCCTACCAGGGGCTGCAGCATGTATTATGCCACCTCTGGCTGGCCTTCCAAACTGACACTACAGCCTGATCACTCAGCTTGGGTAAGGTCGTGTAATCACCCCATACTTAGATATAGTATATCTATATCTACCTTGTATATAGACACATATGAACCTATAAGTCACTCCTATGGCAGGCCTTGACAATCCTGGAGGCAGAGTGCTTGGTTTTATGTGAGATGGTGCCCTAGCATGAGCTGAGCCCCTCTGCAGCTTTCGGAGCCATGTCCTTATAGCTGTTCTAGGATATTGCCATACCATATACTCTTAAGTGCATTATAATCCTCGCGGTTAATGCTAACTTTGGTTTGGCTTTATCGAAACATGTCGTGTAAGGTGTCATATGCTTTGGAATACTACCCCCCCCCCCCAATTCTGGCGGTGGGGGTAGCATTCCACCCTTCTAGAGGGAAAAGACATATAGTTACTGGTAAACCCGGTTAAAGTTGAACAGAGCCTCAGCATCACAAAATGGATGCTGCTGCCACAGACACGAGTCTGCCCTCCTGCTGCTGGACGAAACTCCATCAGGGGAGGCCTGGACAATAGGTTTCCGGTCCCGGGAGGTGCCAGCACCTCCCCAGACAGGCTGATGTGTATTGGGGCAGGGAGGGATGCATTCAGTGAATGCTTTCCAGACACTGCCTGGGGCACACAAGGTGCTCCATGCATTTCCCAGTTCAAACCGGTTGCTGGGGCACTCCAGCCCCTGCTCTGGCGCGAAACTGGACAAAGGGCAAAACGTATACTGTGCAACTTATCGTATGCTAATTAGGTAACTTGTATTGTACTTTTACCTCTGACCTCACATTTGTATTTAGAAAAAATTAAACTGACTGGGATATTTCAGGTATTGACGGACAAAGTGGCAATTTGATCTTATGTTCACTCTTTGTATAGCCAACAGTAGTGTGCTGTAGTTCATAATTGTAGGTATATATTTGCCATTGTTGGATTCATATCTAGACTCGGTAATAATTATGTTAGGTTAATTACACTTTCTTTGCTTCTTGATAAGTAATTGAATAGAAATATTCGGAATACATCGGAAGTATCACCGACGGAGCGATGAGCATCCTTTCCCTTCTTTCAGATTCCCTTTTTCCTCCCTGCTAGTATTGTAATCACATCTAGCATAACGGAGGACAGTTGTGTTTTTATTGTGCACATTCACTTTTGTCTTCCAGACTCTCCCTACGACACTTCAATTCTCTTTAGGTATGATCTTCTCAACTAGTCCTTCATTGTTTTTCAACACATGCATGTTTTTATAATATGACACTCCTTTGGTTGTTGTTTTTCTTATCGTTTGTGCGTGTCCCCCTGCCCTGCGTGTTCCACAGATTGCATTTGCGATCTCACATTTTTCCCCCCACAACGTTCTTTATCTCACATCACGCATGACATAGGTTGTTTCGATCCAAAAGTTTACCACCCAGATCCTTCAGTCACCTATGTAAAAGATGTCACCCACTCTCACATCGCCGTTTTTTGATCACGCGTTCAGTGGTTTCCTTTGGCTGTGGTCCAATGTTAAGGAAAATGTCACATACTATTTGGTTACTGTATGATGTTGTCATGTACCCCATCACCTCCCTTTGTATCCCCCCCAGCCCTGAGGAGTCGCGGGAAGACTGTCCCATATGCGACGAAACACGTGTCGGCTGGTTCTCTTGAACATTAAAGACACCTTTTCTAACGACTGATTCCAAGAAAACCAATTATTTGTTTGCAAATGTACCGCTTTGTCTCCATTGTCTCAAGTGTCTACACTGACATTACTGTTCATTAATTAGAGTGTACATAGGTTTCTGTTATTTACTGTACGCAGTGTTAGCCTGGGCTGACACTATATGGAGGGGTTATAGGGCTCATCCCCTCAACCTTTTTGCACCTCACAGTCTACTAAGAATCGTTAAATATTATTGCGCTAATACTTAGCTGTGCGCCCTTTTTCCTTGAACCGGACTAAAAACCCTTTTCTCAGACCCTTAAAACATCTCTGGCCACAGGTCAGCCACTTGTAAAAGGTACCATGGGTACCCAGGACACTGTGATCAGGGAAGGTCTCTAAGGGCTACAGCACTTAATATGCCACCCTTAGAAGCCCTATACCCTGACACACACTGCCATTGCAGGCTGCGTGTTTTGGTGCAGAGAAAAATGAAAAGTCTACAAAGCAAACATCCCTGTGTGCCCTGCCTGCAACACACTGCCTGGGACCTAGGTAAGTCACCCCTCTAGCAGGCTGCACTAGCCCCCATGTGAGGGTACTGTGGCATGAGCTCTGAACCCACAGTGTCTAAGTCCATTCTTAGACATTGTATGTGTTGTAAAGCCATAAACAGTATATGGTCTGGGAGTTGGTCATTACAAACCCCACAGCTCCATGATGGCTTTACTAAAAACCTGGGAAGTTTGGTAGCAAACGTCTCAGCACATTAAACTCACACTGATGCCAGTGTGGGATTTAATGTAAAATGCACCACAGAGGGCAACTTAGAGATGACCCCTGAAAAACGACCAGCCCTGGTGTGGTTCCTGAATGCCTACACATTTGCCACCACCAGACAGGTTTCTGGATCGCTGGTTTGAGAGCCTCTGCTCTCTAGGAGGGGGGTGAGTGGGTGTGGGCAAAGGGAGAGGGGGGGAGAGGGGGCAGAGTTGTCCTTGGTTCTGAAGCGTGAGCCACGAGAGAGCCGGTTTTACAACGTACATGGTGCGGAACAAGGTGAAAAACGTTGACAATGAAGCCACTGCCAACGTCAGATGAACATTTTGCGGTGTTCCCTCAAAGTGCAGTGTTGATTAAAGGGGGGGGGTTGCCAGACTGGCGACCAACAAGCCTTGGCAATAATAAGCACAGCAGAATTGGGCTGACGTCCAGAGTTCCTTGGGAATACGGTAGCCGCCTGAAACTTCATGGAGGTCAGGACTACGTTTCCCACAATGCACTAGAGAATCTACTTTTGGACGATTCCTTGAAGGGCTAGCGATTCTTTGATTCTTTGGATCTAGTACGCTGTTTTTACCTGCGGTTGAATGGGACTAATGCTATAGGCTAGAGGAGTCTTAAGTTGCTGCTAGCTCTCACAGGGGTCACCCTCTGTTTGGGGAAGCCGAGCTTTAGCCTAGGCCAAGTCACAATCATGAAGTTCCAGGAGGGTTGCCACAGGTACAGTGTATCCCTCTTTTGGTTTGTGCAAGACCCATTGTTGCAAACTCTGGTCTCCTCTTTGTCCTCTTTGATGCAGGTAGGTTCAGAACGGAGGTTCTGGTGTCAGAGGTAGCCCTTAAATCCTAGATTATGAGGCGTTAGGGGTGTGGATGCAAGTGGCCAAGGGGGTACTAGCCCCTGAGGTGACCACATCTGGATTTGTAGGTCACCTTTTCTACTCCGTACCTACTATTCTACCACTTTTTAAAAAGGGCAGAAGTCTTCCTTAGCTGTACAAACCAGGTAGCCCACCCTAGAGGTGTGGATAGCCTGCTGGGGTGTACACCTCAGGAATACCTAACTTTCCCAGCTGCCCGGGTGCAAATATGCCTGGGGGAGGGCCATTTCCTCCTTTGGCACGCAGCCTGATTGAATATCACAGGCGGTGTAGTCTTTGAAGCACACCGCCTTGATGTGCTGCTTCACTAGCCAGCCTGTCGGGGAGGGAGGTGTGACTTCCTCCCCATCCAGGCCATTGTTTCTTACTACTGGCAAAGTTCACACCTCCTGGCAGGGGGTCTGATTCCGGTCTTGGCGGCAGCAAGTGTGGGCTGGCAGTCAGAGCACAGGAAGGCTGGTGCAACCAGTTGGGCAACATTGAAGATAGCCACGCAAGTGCACGCCACAGAGTCCTAGACACAAGATGTGTGTCTGGGGTGATATGGCACATTGTTCGATACCAAACACAACATATTTAAGTGTACCATAATGGTGCTGCCAACCTCAGGACTGCCAGGGTGGCAGCTCATGTTATCCTATGGACCGTCTATCACTTATAGTGTGCTTTAACTGTAAAGGCCAGTATAGGGACATATAAGCTTGCCCTTACCTGTGCACACCTTTGTTAAATGTACCTTGCCTCCTGAGGTTAGACGGCCTTCCTTAGGGGGGATTGGCATATTTGAAAAATACTGCATTGACGTGGCCACACATGGTGAGGGCAAAGTCGAGTTCGATCAGTGGCACTGCTCCTGCAGTCTGCAATGGCAGGCCTGCTGTCAGTGGTTTACTTGCGTCACTCAGGGTGCTACAAACAGTGCTTCAGGCCTTCAGGACCTGTTTAACACCCATACTTTTTGCCCTCATACTGGCATATCTGCAGGCTCTGGTGTGGACTCAGCAAGCCGTACAGTCCAAGGAGAGTTTAGATTTAAGTTACTGACTTTCGAAAGCTCTATAATGCCTATTCATTCGGTGAAAGAGTTCAGATTATATGGGACAAGAGTTTACTGCTGAGAAGAGAGAATGTGAGGCGAGGGCCTCCGGTAACTCAGAAGTTCAGATGGTTAAAGATATCTTCTGAGATAGTGAGAGGAGAGTCAGGATGTCAGCACCTGAAAGAATGCTTCTAGTTGAAGTACAAGTTGCCCCAGAGAAAGAGAGGACGCATTTGTTTTAAAACAGGTCTTAAGACCATTGTCTGGTTGGATGTCTCTGGAAAATTTTATAAGGAATTGGTCGGATTATGATAGCCTTTATCTTGAGTTTTGGTGGCCTCCAGGCGCAGATTGTTTCTGGTCAAACAAGTTGGAACTAGTTATGTTCAGAATGTATACTGGCCCCAGAATGAGTCAAGCAGAGCTTTAATGTTACAGGTAAAAGGGGGCCGGAGAAAGATTCACTGTGCAAGGGACACACACAGTAAACAAAGGAAGGAACCAGTAAACCTCCCCACACACAAAAGATACTTCCATCCCCAGCACAAGTTCCAACCGTCAAGTAATGGGGAGTAATGAGGAGTGGAGAGACCTTTACTCAGGCGTGCCAGTATGAAGGCTCCCCCCCAGGAGTAGAGGTAAAAAGCGACTGCAATTAGAATACAACTCTCTTCCCAGTATCGCCCATTATTTTAAAACCTTACATGTTGGGGCAGTACCAACGGTGCTGCAGGGCAGGGGGCTGAAGTGTACCACCTGCCAGCAGAAGCTTCCTCGACTGATTAACAGTCTTGAAATGTGGAGCACAACCAGAGGACATCAAACTGTTGGACTTACTAGAGGAAAAATATAGGGCTACAGAGCAAACAAACTGGTTCAAGGATACACAGCGTTTCCAAGTCATGCGGAGCGGCTTTCTGTTACACGAGGAAGAATCACTGGAGGTGGCAAGCATGTGAAATGCACAAATACTGCATTTATTTCCTTCCTCTGGAACACGCCTTATTTCAGTGAGACGGCGCATCTTTGGAGTTTGGCCTTATAGTGAGTACAACAGGTGTGCAGGCAAGAGTCAATGTAACTAAGTGACTGTGCTCGTCAGTGTCCCCGTTTGCTGGATTTTTTTATTTTTTTAAATTAGAATTCCATAGCAGCCAGATACATAACTGAAAACATGCATCAAAACATCAATCATTGTCAATATAAGCCCCGGTCATGACTAATGCCCCCGACATCAGAATAGCGTGAAGTACAAACTGTGTTGCACATAATATAATTCATTACCCAGCCATAGAATCCCTCAGCCCCCCAAATCAATAACCCTAATTTCCTTTTTCTATATCCTTTCACAGCATATAGACTGTATTCCATATTGTACACATTGAGAAACTTGGCACGCCACATCTCAAAAGACGGGGCCTAATGATATAGCCAAAGAGAAGCAATTGTCAACCGAGCGACCGCCGTGGCCATAAAAATTAGATAACGGTGCTTATACAGTAGCTGGCCCTGGCGGAGATCGTCCCCAATTCCGAGCATTATCATAGATTGAGAAATTTTAACATGATCCCCAATTATTTCGGACAAAAACCTCTCTGTAGGTTCTATCGGAGAGTCCAATACAGGACACGCAAAGAACACTTGCAAAATGTCTGCGCTGTCCTTTCCACAGCGGAAACACTTCCCATCATGCTGACCCCCCCACTTCATCATTTTAACAGGGATGTGATACAAATTGAATAACATTTTATAATGTTGACTTAAGGTTAGCTGCCAGAAAGATCCTCCCAGCCAAGTCAATGGCTTTTTCCAGTGAAATTTCTGGGTTCCCCAACCAAGTTCTCCGTCGCATATTATACTTGTCTAGATCATCCGTTCTACCCTCTAGAAGTGTTTTATAAATTACCCCAATGTTTCCCTGTCGTCTAATAATTTCTACAATTTTAGACTTAGTAATGCGGATAGGGTGTTTTCCCAAGAAGTCCCTTAATTGCAAGTATTTTAAAAATTGGGTTGAGGGTAGATGGAATTTCTCCGCAAACTCCGCAAATAAGTATAATCGCCCATCGGCATAATACATGTCGCCGAGTCGGGTAATCCCCTTCCTTCTCCAGACTGAGGCCACCTGGTCCCAAAAGATCGGGGGCAGCCCTCCCGTGGCATTGGTAGGGGTGTACATGGAAAGTACGGGAATCTTGAAGCTTTTCCGTACAATCTTCCAGACTTTAAAAACAGCATTTAGTACATTAAAGTGCATTCTTTTAAAGTAGCTGCCATCCAATCTTTTGAATAGAAAGTGCTTCACCTCTGACCCAAGAATCATCTGGTAAATTGAGGGGGCTTCGGCCAAATTGCTAATCTCTTCTCGGTAAGCAAAATACGTGCATTAACCAGAATACAAGAATAATAATAAAAAGCAAAATCGGGTATAGACCATCCTCCTCTTTCACGAGAGAGGGTCATATATCGGGCAGCCCTTCGAGGTTTCCCCGGGGCCCACATAAACCTAGCACAGAGTGACTGTAGATACTGAATTTGTTTAGAAAATACCTCCAGGGGCACTGCCGTAAAAAAATACATAACCCGCGGTAAAACCTTAATCTTCAGAACATTAGCTCTGCCAACTAATGACAAATGGAGATTCTCCCACCTTTCAAGTAAGCGTTTTACTGCCCCGATAATATCGCCCCAATTAACCTCGACAATCTCTTTGACTGAGGTACGGATCTTAATAACCAGATAAGTGGCTTCCATAACAAATCTAACGCCCCCATCCATTGCTTGGCTTGTACATAAGATTTGGGTTTTAGCAGTATTAAGTTTATACCCAGAAGCTGCCCTAAAAATCTGCACTAGAGATTCTATTTGGGGTATAGCGAGGCACGGATTGGAAGTAACGATCGCAATATCGTCAGCATAAGCCATTACACAGAACCGTTCTTGTTGTACAATAAAAGGCAGGATCTTTTTACTCTGTTCTAACATAATAATAAAGGGGTTAATATACAACGCAAATAAGAGTGGTGAACAAGGACACCCTTGTCGTGTGCCTCTAGAAATCGCGATGGTCTCCGAGCAATATCCCAATGAGCAAATTTTCGCCGCGGGGAGGTGATAAAGGGACTGTAAAGCGAGTATATATCCCTGCCCAAAACCCATTTGTTGTAGACCCCTCTAAAGAAAATTCCACGAAACCCGGTCGAACGCCTTTTCGGCATCTAGTAAAACCAAACCAAGTTCTCGAGATTCGACCTGTGCGATGTCGAAAAGAGTAACTACACTACTCACATGGTCTACCGTCCCTCTCCCAGGTATAAAGCCATGTTGTTTTAACGATACTATTGGTGTTATAATTTTTGCCAGCCGTGTGGCCAAGATTTTTGTATAGATTTTACCGTCGGCATTGAGAAGAGAAATTGGATGGTAAGACCCCGGTAATTCAGATGGTTTCCCCTTTTTCTTAAACACACAGATATTGGCCTCGGACCAGGTTCGTGGAATCTCCCCTTTTTGTGCAGTTTGAAAAACTTTAAGCATATCATTTTTAATCTCCTGAAAAAAAGGTCTTAAAAACTTCCAGGGTGAGTCTGTCCGGTCCCGCAGCTTTCCCTACTTCAAGAGAGTTTATGGCCTGTTCTAGTTCCCCCAACGTAATAGGTTCCTCAAGCATTTCAGCGTCCGTCTGAGCCAATTGGCCCCACAAAGAGGCTGATAATCCCATATCCATCAAAGAAGAACCCCCAGTATCATTCTCTGTATATAATTCTGTATAAAAGTAATAAAACACTAAGAATTTCCTGGAGATCAGACACAATAACCCCAGCCGCATTTTGGATCCCCGTTATTCTTTGCTCGGCCTCTTTTATTCGCAATTTCTGGGCTAAACATCGTCCCGTGGCCTTGCCATATTCAGAACACTCTTTTCTAAAGGTTTGATATTTTATAGCGATCTCTTCTTCGTTCTAGGTTGATTTTGGACTTACATCTAGCTAGATTATTCCGAAGTGCTGTAGTGTTATATCCTGCTGCTAACCCATTAGTTAGTTCCTCTTAAGCAATCTTAAGTTCATTATATAAAGCCTGCAATGCCTGCTTTGCTACTTTTAGTTTTAAAAACCCAAAGCTCTGCGTTTCCCCTCTAAATCAGGCTTTAAATGTGTCCCATACAATCCCCCAGGACACGGAGTGTCGATTAATCTGTAAAAATTCCTTTATCCAAGCCTTCAAACTTTTCGTCCATCAGATGCTTCCTGTCAAATGTAAAAGTTTTCGGGGCTACACACCGCCCCAGCGCCTGAATTTCGATGCGTGGTCCGAAGTCACCCTTGGGTATACACAGATTTTAAGCCCAGTAAACAATAATGTAGATACAAAACAGTAATCAGGACATACCAGCCTATTGTGGGGGTGTGAATGAAACGTATATCCTGGGTCTTGCCTATGCAGGTTACTCCAAACATCGAATAGCCCATGGTCTTGCTGACCCTAGGTTTCCTGCCTTTGTAGTTCCGGCCACAGTTTTGAAAGTCTTCATAAGTCAAATTTATATTAAAATTCCCCACACAAGAATAACAGAGTAGGGAGAGTAGGCCATGTAACAAGCTCCCCATTCAAATATAATGTATAGTTAGTACAACAGGTGTGCAGACGAGGGTCAATGTAACTAACCGACTGTGCTCGTCAGTGTCACCGTATTCTGGATTCTAAAGATAGCACGAGAAGACAGGCCCAACAGTTTCCTAAATTGCCTGACAAAGGATGTATTTAATGCTATGGCTGTAGTCTTTAAGGCTGATAATTGCCTTCTGTGGCTTCCTCGATCGCCTTTCGTATACCTAGATATTTGTATCCGCATATGCGCTCAGGCTTATTACTGTTTACATACTAGCTTCCTTTCTTGAGAATCTTTCAACCTCCCTGGGAGTATAACCTCTGTAACTGGAGTCTCCAACCTTATCTGTGAGCGACTGAAGGCCAAACAACTTCTGTCTTGTTACCAGACAACCCACGCCGAGCTCTGTTGACTTTAAGCCTAATGTTCATAGAACCAGATACCATGGTTTGAACAAAATACTTTGACCAGAACACCATGACAGGGCTGCCATGTTTATCAGTGAGAGTGGTCTTTGAGGATGTATGTACATGCGTGCGTCTGAATCAGGTGCATATGTATTGGTAACAGAGAACCTGTGTTGTATGTACTTGTGGCACAGGACATACATTTTGCCATACACAACACCGTTACATGTATAACATACAATAAAAAAATTAAATGGTAAAAAATTTAAAGTGCAGAAAAATATTCTGCAAAAATGATTACATAATGTAAAGTTTTCCATGTGTAAAAATTTCTCTCATTTAAAGTAATTTCTATATTTACAGTTCTAAATATGGCACAGTGTCTACCAGCCACTGGAAGCAAGACGCCTGCTGCGTGTAAAGGCAACACTTTGATAAGGGAGAAAATTAAACTGAAGAGTTAACTTTGTTGATATGGATTCCATAAAACTCATTATTTAAATTGCTTCCCATGTCCTATCTGCAGCTACTCACACAGTCCCTGCTGTACCTACCAGATGTAGCTGCTTTAGCCGGGGTGGAGACCGGTCAGTGTAAGATGCGCGACAGTCTGTCAATGACAGCTGGCAAAGGTGCTGCCCTCCGTTGTTGCTGTCAGCTGGGGATTGCACTGTTGCTTGACAGAAGACAGCAGCACGGGTATTCGAGTTCTTCACTGCCTGGGTCAGATAGCCCACATCAGCCTGGAAACAAGGCAAGAGTTTAACAGTTAAACCAAAACATTAGCGGTATATGTAAGCAGCTTAGAGGCTGGAAATTGTTTTACATCACTATTAATATTTGATTCTTTTTGGCAGCAGGGACTATTGTGATACCTACATGCACCTAAGCCGTCAATATACTAGAATGCACACACACACACACACACACACACGCACACACGCACACACGCACACACGCACGCACACACGCACACACGTACACACGCACACACTATACTAGCCCCTCCAGTGGCAGTCACCACTGTGTAGTTCTAATTAAGTTCAGCTGTTCATGGGAAAAGCGTTTTTGTGTTGCTAATAACTTGGGCACTGTTAGACGAATCTCCAAGAAAGGATCCACAAAGGTGCTATTTTTTTCACTAGTTTGCGCTTGGAAAGTTTCGGGGTGATTCGTCAAGTGGAGGCTGAGAACAAAGGAGGTCCCAAAATGCAAAATCCCAATACATTTTCCATAAATGTCTTTAAAAAGTGCGACAGCAAAAACTGCAGAATGGAATTACACAATATTTGGCAGGAAGCTAGATCTTGGTACGCAAATTGTGTTTTTGTCATTTAGTGTAAATTTGTTCAGTAGTTTTTTTTTTAAATTAAGATTTTAAAAAATATGGTTATCTGGGCGGTTTGGATCAAAAGGCTCTCGCAAGAGTCCTTTCAATTCAACTCTAAAAAATATTGTTCTGATTGGCCGCGGGAGCGTTTTTCACCTTGGATCAATTTGCTCCTGCAGTATTCAGACCCATGCAGGAGCGAGCAAGCACTCTTATTGGCTGCCAGCAACATCAGAAAAATGTTGCTGGCAGCCACTGCAGGACTTAGGGACTTCGTCCCCCACCCTAAGCATGTAAAAAAATAATCCATAAAAAATTGGCAAATATTGCAGCGATCTTGTGGGATCAAAGAAAAAATAAATAGAAGGGCTTTCCAGGGCCCCTACGTTTTATTAATGGGTGGGAGGCGTGCTACCCCCTCCCCCCCCGTCAATTTATTCCACAGGGATTTATGAATACAGGGAGAGGGCAAACGTGGGGACCCTCTCCAAAACATCAAAGGCCACGAGGAGCTTATACTCAGGGCCGAAATTTCTTGAAAAAAACAGGGGTGGTGGGGGGATGGGGCTGCACAGCCCTCCTCCCCGAGCCATCACAGCATTCGAGGAGCCTATTGTGGAGGCCAACATTTGTTAAAGAAGGGGACCTAACGGCCCCCTCCCCGAGACTCTAAAGGCCCGGGGACCCCAGGTCTGTTACACTAATTAAACTAAAGGGCGCGGTGGCTCCCCTTCCTGAGCAAATAATGGCCCCTGTGGCCCATTCCCCAGGGCTGGATCACTAGATTTGTCTCTGAGAGCCCAACCCGAGGACATAGCGAGTTCCCTGCTGGCAAAGGCAGGGAAGCCTGTGTTTGCTCCCGCTTGGCAGCAGCATTTTTGAATCTCCCGCCATGTGAAACACCAGATCCTAATGGGTGAGGCTTGGAGAGGGAGGCCACTCGCACCAACCCTCACCCTTAAAAAAAAAAAAAGTCCATGTCCGAGATTTGTCGCATGGCCTTGATGCTTCAGCTGTGTGCGCTTTAGATAGGGTAATAAAATATTACATCACATTAAAAAAATTGAAATTCACTGAACAAAACAAAAGGTTGAAGTAACATTATACTAAGGTGAATATGTCAATAACAACACTATCTTTTGAATTAAAAACACAGAAATTCACTAATTATAGTTAGCAGAGCAGCTTGCTTCCCCTCGCCATGCACTACTTGTGACCTCACATATTCCATCACTGATGGCATCTCAAATGACATCATGGGTATCATCCAACTATAATCTTCACCACCTCCAGATGTTGCTCATTTTAAGCGAAGAGTGTCTTTTTTGCCAAATATTGCGTAGGGTGCACAATGTTCTTAATAAATACTTTTTAAATACTCTGTAATGTATTTCTCATGATAGTTTCACTGTCTGCAAACAGCGTGCTACGGAGTAAACTCTCTTAATAGAGTGAATACTGGTTACAGTACCCACTTCTCTACTCAACAAAGAAAGGTTTGGAGACTGTCAGGGCTAAGATATAGATAAAAGCTGTCCATACTAAGGCATTAGCGGTTTAGGAACTTTGCTTTCTCTGCACAGTTGCATACGGATTGAACACAACATACAATAAGGATTTCCCATCCGTCTTTGGTTGATTGTTAATGTGAACCACGTTAACCGTGAAGTCGATGGTTAATGTTGCATTCTACACCTCAAAGAGTTGTATCTGTGATGGCATTAATGATGCCTCAGTCTTCTGAGATATTTTGTGCTTACTTTCAGGCCTCTAATGCCATACTAATTGATGGATCAATAGGTGCAAAAACGAAGCCCGGATGATATCTTCCGCGAAGTCATAAATGATGTCATAGAACATGTCATGAGTGATGTAATATGTGAGGTCGTAATCCGTGCATGGTGGGGGCAGAAGTTCCTAGCTAGCTGTACTAACTATCACTGGTTAATTTATGTGTTTTATTTTTAGTTAAAAACATTAATGTCACTGATATTCACCTAACTATGTTACTTTGACTTTTTCAGCGAAAAATATATATTTAAATATATATTTTTGATTAACAAATTAATTAACAAATGACGGTCTCCAGTAGGTAGTTGTAGTAAGACTACGTTTCCACAGGAAAAGTGTTTATGGACTTGCCTCTATCTTTGGTGCCAGTTCACCAATCTTCACAAATTTTATTAACTAAAAGTGCCCCGGAGATTCTTGTTGTGCATGGAAAGTTTTGAGGCGATCCGTCAAGTGGGGGGGGTCCATGAAAGAAGGGGAGTGGGGTAGGTCAAAAAAAGTAAATTTCCCATGATAATTCTCATAGAGATTTTAGTTTCGACTACAGCCCAAACCGCAATACAGAATTGCACCAAATTTGCCAGAATGGTAGCTCTTGCTCCAGAAAGAACCCTGTTTAGGTCTCGTCTGAGCCAGCGCATGCGCTGCACTGCGAGACATTTAGATAGGGCTTTTAAAAGTCCTACCACAGCTCTTTGTGTGGCATTCTGCATGCGAGCACAAGCACGAGAAGAGGCGCCATATGGCTTTCCTCTCCAAAAGCCCAGCTCATGCACTTTCACAGTGTGCACCACATGTGATCGTAGTTTGCTCCATGAACAGCTTGTACGATTTCCAAAGATGTGCCTGAACTCTACTGAAAACAAATCTAGAAGATGCGTCAAACTTGTTTATAGCCCATTAATTTAACCACAGTCAGGCAAATGAAAAGATCCGAGTATTACAGCGAATAACTAATTATGTACGCTGCTTAAAATAATAATTATTAAAATAATGGCTTTATCACCAGTGACAACAAAGTGTACGCCGAGGCTTTGCGTGCACTAATGAAAGTAAATTGGAATGAAATGCGGTGTGGAAGCATCTCCTTACATCTAGATTGGAAGCACTGTGGTCTTGTGTGGTGGTTACTGAAGCATTACGGGAGCATTAATGGAAACAAGATGACATGTTTCACACATTGAGTGTCAGTATATATATTTTATATACTCACATATAATCAATCAATCACATCATTTATAAAGCGCGCTACATACCCGTGAGGATCTCATGGCGCTGGTGGGGAGGGGGTGCCGCTACTGGTCGAAGAGCCAGGTCTTGAGGAGTCTTCTGAAGGCCAGCAGGTCATGAGTCTGTCGTAGGCTGGTGAGGAGAGAGTTTCAGGTCTTTGCTGCGAGGTAAGAAAAGGATCTGCTACCGGCGGTGGTTTTCCAGAAGCGAGGAACTGTGGCGAGGGCGAGGTTGGCTGAGCGGAGGTTTTGGGTGGGGGTGTGGAAGGTGAGACGGTTGTTGAGGTATGTAGGTCCGGTGTTGTGTAGGGCTTTGTGTGCGTGGATGAGGAGTTTGAAGGTGATCCTCTTGTTGACGGGGAGCCAGTGCAGGCTTCTCAGGTGGGGTGTAATGTGGCTGCGTCGGGGGACGTCGAGGATCAGTCGTGCCGAGGCGTTCTGGATTCGTTGAAGTCGTCTCAGGAGCTTGGTTGTTGTTCCTGAGTAGAGGGCGTTCCCGTAGTCGAGTTTGCTGGTGATGAGGGCCTGGGTGACGGTTTTACTCATGTCGGGAGGGATCCATTTGAAGATCCTGCGGAGCATGCGGAGGGTGTTGAAGCAGGACGTAGAGACGGCGTTGACTTGCCTGGTCATGGAGAGGGTGGGGTCGAGGATGACCCCCAGGTTGCGTGTGTAGTCTGTGGGTTCCGGGGCTGTGCCTAGCGATGTGGGCCACCAAGAGTCGTCCCAGGCTGATGGGGTGGGTCCGAGAATGAGGACCTCCGTCTTGTCTGAGTTCAGCTTCAGTCCGCTGTCCTTCATCCAGTCGGCTACTGCCTTCATTCCTCTGTGGAGGTTGGCTTTGGCGGTGTGGGGGTCTTCGGTGAGGGATATGATGGGGAGAGGTGTGGCGCCAGGGCGACTGACGCTGGAATCTGGGGATCAGGGTTCGATCCCCGGCTCCGGCGGCAGGTTAGCCCAGCACCATGTGACTCTGGGCAATAGCTCACTTAATCTTCCCGACGGCCCCCAGCGCATAGAGACCCTTACGGGTGATTGTGCGCTTTACAAATGTGGATTATTATTATTATTATTATTATTATTATTATATGATCAGCTGGGTGTCGCTGGGTAGGAGATGATGTTGAGGTTATGTTGTCGAGCGACGTGGGCGAGCGGTGCCATGTAGATATTGAACAGCATCGGGCTGTAGGACGCCGCAGATGATCTCGGTGGATTTCGAGCGGAAGGGTGGGAGGCGGCGTCATGGAGGCGTGTTGATAGGGTGCGATGGCAGACTGTGTCTAAGGCTGCTGATAGGTCCAGGAGGATGAGGGCGGCTGTTTCTCCTTTGTCCATCAGGATCCTGATGTCGTCAGTGGCGGCGATGAGGGCGGTCTCGGTGCTGTGGTTGCTGCGAAAACCGGATTGGGAGGGGTCCAGGATGTTGTTGTCTTCGAGGTAGCGGGTTAGCTGTTTGTTGACAATCTTCTCTGTCACTTTTGCCGGGAACGGGAGCAGGGAGATGGGCCGGAGGTTCTTGAGGTTCTTGAGGTCCTTGGGGTCCGCCTTGGGCTTCTTCAGAAGGGCGTTGATCTCGGCGTGCTTCCAGCTTTCCAGGAAAGTTGATGTCTCGAAGGAACTGTTGATTGTTTTTCGGAGGTGGGGCGCGATGGTTGTGCTGGCTTTGTTGAAGACGTGGTGGGGCAGGGGGCAGATGGGGATCCGGAGTGGATGGACTTCATGATTTTGATGGTGTCTTCGTTGCTGACGTTGGACCAGGCGGTCAGGCGGCTGGTGCGGGTGGTGGCCGCACGGGTGGTGGACTCGGTGGTGGGTGCGGGGGTGTCTGAGTTGAAGCTGTCGTGGATGTCGGTGATCTTGCGGTGAAAGAAGGCGGCCAGGGAGTCGCACAGGTCTTTTGATGGTGGGATGTCGTTGGTGTTGGAGCTGGGGTTGGAGAGTTCTTTGACGATGCTGAAGAGCTCTTTGGTGTTGTGTGCGTTGTTGTCTAAGCGGTCCTTGAAGGCGGTGCTCTTGGCGGTCCTGATGAGTTGGTGGTGTCTGCGGCTGGCGCTCTTGTGGGCTGTGTGGCTGTCTGGTGTTCTGTCGTGGAGCTATTTCTTCTCCAGCTTCCGGCAGGTGCGCCTGGAGATCCGGAGGTCTTTGGTGAACCAAGCGGCTTTCTTGTTGGTGTGGTTGGTTGTGGAGGTCTTGAGAGGGGCGAGGGTGTCGGCGCAGTCGTTGATCCACTGGTTGAGGTTGGTCGCGGCGCTGTCTGGGTTGGTGGGTGGTCTCAGGGCGAGAGTGGTGGTCAGTTGGTCCTTGGTGATCTTGCCCCAGCAGCGACGTGGCAGCTGTTGGGTGCGGTGGTGTGTGGTGGGTTTCCTGAAGGTGAAGAGGACGCATCTGTGGTCGGTCCGGTGGGTCTCCGTCAGGAAGGCGGCGTCGGGAGCGGTTGAGTCTAGGAGGTCCCCGAGTATGATGGCGTGTTTGCGAGCAGAGCGAGTGTTGAGGAGGATGCAGCGGAGGTGGTTGGGTTCTCTTGTTGGTGGTTTGGTGGGCTGGATGCTGGTGAATCTGCAGTTCCGGCAGGCGAAGGGCCTGTAGTGTTTTTATCTAGGGACCTGAATCGATATTCCTATTTTATGCCCTTGTCCGGTTATAATCAATAATATCCATACAACGGCATAATAATCATATCCATAATTCAGTCGTAGCACATGCTGTCACATTAAGCAAGGCTACTTCTCCGGCCCCCTAGAAAGCACACCGAGTTCTCTAAACAAAACCAAGCCTCCAGCAACCTGGGAAATCCCCCTTGCTTTTGTTTTGATTTCATCCTAGAACTCCTATAAAGCACTGTAAGAACGGCCAGTTCTTAGTGACATCTTTATTGATGTCTTATGTCCAACCTTACTTCAAACCCAGGCACCTTTCAGGTATAAATATACCAACGTTGCCTTAAGCAAACACACGGTGGTGGTTTTGGAGCAGAGCAGCTATCTACTTGCCAGAGAGCCCAGCTGATGCGAGAGCCCACGGACGCTGCCCCTCCTCTTTGACGCACTGAGAGAGACGCTGTCTTTTCTCCTGCCGAGAAATCCAGCTCCGGTGTTTCCAGATACCTTCGCGGGTTACTGGGATATCGAGTCCTGAGAAAGAGATACAAGACCTCCTGCTTTCTAATTAGCCAGGTACGGAGCTGACTAAACCCTTAAAGAGAATTCTTGAGTCAGATTCTTGGCAAAACAAACTTAACTTAAACTGCTACTTACTTACTCCTTCCCACGTATTAGGCTTAGGTCAGGTAGGCGTATTTAGAAGCACCAGTTGAGTACGTTAGTCAATGTATAAATGTATATATGTATTTTATCTATTTTAAAGTATAATATGGCTAAGAAACCATATCAATGCTTTTACAGTATTATTTTATAATCCTCCTTTTACTGTACGCACTATACTTTACCATGAGTATTACAATCGTGGCAATTTATTTCTCTTGTATGAGGAAGAAGACTGCTCAATAAATTACACCTTTTATTGAAAACGCCCGTCTCTCTTTTCTCTGCATTCTGGTGAAACTAAGTACGCACATTTGACTGAGTGAAATAGCGGTCTATTGTTTTCACACGACTCTAGAGATACACTCTTATTCAGGGAGAGCAAAGTTGTCATGTTTTATGGTTGTCAGAAGCTAATCCCTTCTTGTCTATCCAGGGAGGTTAAACTCCTCCTCGTTTATTCGAGAAAGTTTCTAGTGACCTCGGAGCTAGCTGGCAAACCTTAAGTCTAATATAGTCAGTAGAGACCTAGATAACCTCAGTCCTACATCTACACTGCTGAATATATTATTCCAATGCGCAGAGCCTATTGGGAATATAGGAACTACACTACATGGCGCCCAACGTTTGGTAAGGCGATAAATCTAACGCAAGACGTTAGAGTAACTCAGTCGTGCTTTTTCACACAGACCCTTTTTCCCGTAAATACTCAAAAAGACGTCTGGAGTGGGTAAAAGGTTAAAAAATCCGCCGGAACTTAGTAGGAAGAGATTTCTATGTATAGTTTTTGGTTTAGTCAACGTTGAAGGATACAGTGTTCCAAAATATCTTTGTTTCATTGAAACCTGATCTGCAACAAAAACCTTTCTGTCAGTAAGAATGTCAGAAAGTGAAGAAGAAAGGGAGGCAACAAGAATAGCGGCTCGACTCCTAGAGGATGACACAAGTCTCCTACAGAATGACCCAAATGCAATACTCATTCCGGCCAACATAAGAAAAACTATAACTCTTAAACTTATAGAAAATGGACTAACATCGAGAGGTGGTACAGTCATATTCGTAATTGAGGCACACGAATATCGGCAGACAGAGGTATTGTATTCATGGATAAACTTTCTAGCAGCAAACGCTGTCACACACGAATTCCACTATTACAAAATAGAGGAACCTCCGGATGAATACACTCCTTTCGAGGAGGTTGAAATACCATTAAAATACCAAGAGCACCTGCTCTGGTTTAAAGGCGCCCCAAAACATAATAATCACATCACCAGGCTCGGTCCACTAGGTAGACCAGGAGCAACGTGGCCGGTTCTGGCCAGCTACACACCACACCCAGACATTAATAAAATGTCGAGCAAAGAACTATTAGTTAAAATAAAAGAATTAACAAAGGCATATAGAGAGTTAGTTCAATTAGCAACGGAGGATATAACTTACCTCCAGAAATTGAGAGAAACAGATATAGCAGAACAACCATTTGAACTCGCCAGAATCATAGAAAAATGCTATGAAGAACTAGGAAGAGATAGTTTGGGTGGGAAACCAGTGAAACCCCAACTCACTGAAAATCCCGAAAAGATATCTATTAAAAATAATCTAAACACTCCAAAAAAGAGCTGGGATGGAAATAAACAATCCACTCCCAAAGAAAAAAGACTCCAGTCCAGAGGAAGGTCTCCTCGGCGGAGGGAAAGATCTCCGGTCCAAGGACACAAGTCTCCCCAGAGGGAGCCCTCTGAGAAAAGATACAACCTTAGAAATAGGGATAATCTGAAGAAACCTGATAGATATCAAGACATTGATACACGTCCCTCTCGATCTTTTCAGACTTCCTCGCAGAAATCGGAAAGAAGAGGACGGTCAGAACACAGGGAAGAGCACGTCAAGTCCAAAGACAAGGAACCTGCTCATCAAAGTAAAAAATTACAATTTCCAAGAAAGAAGGTAGCCAGCATTAAAATAATTAAACATGCCGAGGATACTGAGGACACAACTGAAAAACGGAGAGTGGGCCCAGACAGTGCTAGACAACGCAGCAGAAGTGACCATAGCTCGCAAGATCCTGATGAATCATCTGGAGACAGTGGACACGAATGAATACATTCAAGTGGAAACTGCAGACAGCAGAGTTAGCAAACCTCATAAAATATACGAGATAACATTACGTATAGAAGGAGATAAGACTAGGAAAGTAAGGGGTCTATTTTGGGATAACCTTTCCAAAGGCTATGATATCCTTTTAGCTGAGAAAGACTGGCCACCAGAGTTTGTCAGGGAGTGCCCTCATGGCGAAGAAATGATTATGCCTGCCTTCTCAAATCACATTCCAATTCATAAAAAATATACACTTGCAAGAAAGTGGGCAGTAGCCCAAGCTCCTGCATTATATAAAAATCATGTAGGATGGGATGAGGACTCTCCTCCTCACAAAATCCAATTAAAATGTCAACCAACTGCACAAAGGCAGTACCCAATTAAGCAAGAAGCTAAAAAACAAGTCAGGGAGATCTTAGATCAACTTGAATACCAAGGGGTGATTGAAACATGCACCTCACAAATGAACAATCCTTTGTTTCCTGTCTCCAAGCCAGACGATTCATATCGTCTAGTTTTGGACTACAGACACCTTAACTCATGTTGCAAAAAATTTGCAGTACAAAACTCACACAGAGCAGCACTAATGAATAACATTGTGCGCAAAAAATACAAAATGACAGACATCTCTAATGGATTCTTTTGTCAAAACATTGCACCTGAAAGCAGGTATTTCACAGCTCGCTTTCTCAATAATGGGTTCGCAGAAAAATTTCTGTCGACTCCCACAGGGGTTCAAGAATAGCCCAGGTTTATTCTCAGCAAGAGTAACCGAGTTACTACAAATGTATGATGATGAGGCATTATCTTATGTCGATGACATCTATCTAACAGATGACGACTTGGATACTCACTTGAAAAGAGTGAACACCATAATACTTGGGTTCGCAGCAGAGGGTTACAAATTCAACTTTAAAAAGTCACGAATTGCCCATCTAACTGTACTATTTTTAGGATATGAATTATCAAGTGAAGGCAAAAGCCTAGCAGACAATTTCTTAGAGAAGTGTGCTGTACTCCAAGCACCTAAAACGAAAAGAACTTACAATCAATACTAGGTTTCCTGAATTTCGGAAGAACTTACATTCAAAATTATGCGGCGAGGGTTAAACCTCTCTATGAATTAATAAAACCTGATTTTAAACCTATCAATTGGACTCAAAAACACACAGAAATTTTGAGATCATTGCAAACAGACATGTTAACTAAAACAAAATTGCAAACTCGCGAAAACACACGCAACCGTGTAATCCGAGTCATCCCAGGAAGATGCGGACTCACGTACCTGACCTCTAATGAGGGAGAAAAGGTACCAATAGCATACAAATCACACTTGTACTCACAAGCTGAAAAAACATTCAGTCTAGCGGAAAATGTTGTAAATGCGGTTCAAACAGCTGTAGCCAGCGAAAGAGACCAAGCCCAAGGCAAAAGGATAACTGTTTTAACTGCAGAATCAGCCTTTGAGGCATTAACAAGTCCACGCAATTTAACTACCGTGGCATTAAATCCAAAATGGATACAGTGGGAAAACTCTCTTGCTACAGAAAAAGTGAAATACTATTTTGACCCGGAAATGAAAAAATTGAAATATCTAACATATGAAAGAGAATATCCTCTGCCAATCGAAATTCTGCCCATACAACTTTACGCCTGTGTAATATATACAGACGGATATGCACAACCCTCAGTTTGGGGAAAACAAGCTTATAACGCTAAGTGCGAGGTTGTCAAATGCCGGTGGCACGGAGGTAAATTGAGACCACTGGTAACAATGTCACAATCTGTAAAAGACAATTCAGGTCAACAAACTGAATTAATAGCTTTAAAAATGGCGCTCGATATTGCAGATCGCGAATTCCCGACACTAATAGTGTGCGATTCGCATTCCTGCGTCAAATCATACAATAATGACTTGCAGAAATGGGTTCAAAACGGTTACAAAGATGACACAGGTGCCACAATCAAGCAAAAATCGCATTGGGAACAAGTAGTTCTTTTAAAGAAAGGACTATAAAAGACTCACGTGATACATACACTGAGTCATCAGCGTGATGGCGTTCACGTTGCAGGGAATTCATTGGCTGAGACAGCCACAGCGGAAGCAACTAATCCGGCTTCCGTAGCCACAAAAAAGCGTTCAGAAAAATACATAGACGGGGAAAACCGTGCTGGCGGTAAAAACTTCTTCAAAAGGCGACTGTGCAGCATTACCCGTGAACTATCCAGTCAATTATACACACATAACCGATGCAAACTCTGTTCCTTTTGCTCGAATCCCTGGAGTGGGGGATAGAGTAATTCCAAACACGAACAGGAGAATCTTCTTAATACAAGAAGCACATATGGGATTAGGTCGAAGGCATCAGATGATCAAGGAATCTCTGACAGAATTACAATCAGAATACTGGTGGCCGGGAAAGCTTGCATAATCACAAATTTGCAATAAACTGTGAAAACTGCAACAGAGATCGCAGTGTCGAACCGGCCGAAGTAGTGCCAGAACACCTAATAGAAAGCATAAGGCGATCTATACGCATGATTAAACAAGAAAAATGCGTCCCAATGTATATTATTTAAGACTAGATCCACTTAAAATGTAGATACCAGCTCTCGGCTGACGCCAGAACTGTTATAAACGATTTGCGAGTCTATATCGGCACATACGCAATTGGCATGCTACATTCTGACCATGGTCCTGCTTTTAGCTCTCGAGCGTATAAGGAGGCCATGACCAGCATGGGCATTGCATTGCGGTACTCTTGTCCCTTCCATCCTGAGGGAAACGGGATTGTGGAAAGAAAAAACCGAGACATAAAGCAATCTATAACGGCGAGGGTATTAGGTACGGGTAATGGGTGGGTCCAACATTTAACAAGTGTCCAACGTAGTCTTAACAATCTGCCAAGATATTCTCTAAAAGGTTTCAGTCCGTATGAACTATTGTTCGGTACTAGAATGCATATTCAGGACTTAGATAGTCAGACTTCAGTGGTAGAAGAAAAATGCTTTGATATCAAAGATCGTTTGGCTATTTTACAGGACTTAAATGAAACAAGAAAAGACCTGAGCAACGTAAAGCTAAAACAGCAGCCAACAGCCACTGAAGATAAACCACCTGTCCCAGCAAGGCCTGTCCGGATTCCAAAGATTGGGGATCTGGTCAGAGAGAAGATCGCGGTGAAGAAGGAATTTGGGCCTTCTTACAGAAAAGCAGTACCTGTCTTAGCTGTCAGCGGAACAAGATAAGTAGTGCTACCGCCCCTTGCTGGTAAAAAGGAGAACCAAGTTGTATCCATCGACCTGGTAAAACCACAATCATGTGGCCAATAATAAGTAGTAGGCCCAGTGGACTCCCAAAAAATAGCAGAACACCAAAGTTTGCTACAATACAAGAGGTTCAAACTGAGAGACTAATCACATTTGATGAACCTACAGTGAATCAAAAAGGACTATGCAACAATGCCATGGAACTTATGCCTCTTGAAACCCAAATTGCAACAATTCGTCAAGAAACACCTGTCTACCATGATGTAGCCTCAGACTATGCTAATGAAACAAAGAAAATTCCAAAAGCAAATGAAATTCCGGAAGCGATTCCAATAATTGACAGAACTGAATCTGGCTACTTCATCAATTTCGATGACTTTTCTGAGGATCCAAGCGAGCCTGAAGAACAGCCAACAACTAAATCTATTGAAGACAAAGTAACAGAACTCTTTCATCAACTCAAAGAAACCTATCTGATTTCTCCATGGATTGAATTTTGGATTGTGTTAGGTGTACTTTTCCTCCTGCTTTGGCTCATCATGGTTCTTTGTTTGGGAAAATTCATTGAGGGAAAATACAGTACAATGGACACAGCAAGTCAGAACATCAACTTGGTCCTAAAGCCACACAAGTAATCTCACATCGAGAAAAGAGAACTATCATCCGTGAATGTCACAGCCAATCCAATACCCGGTGGGGCAGCTTGGGACAAAACAGATTACGAAATCTATGGTCCGGTCGAGCTCTTGAAATATCCACACCAGTTTAAGGTCTCATTAAGTGACTTTGTAAAACCGAGCACATTCTCTGATGATTGGGACTTTGAAAGTATTAATGATATGATGTCAGATTTAGTAATGTCAGCAAAATTTACAGAACATGATTACTTGCAGGGTTCATCTAATTATGAAGAAATGTACTGCTACAACCACTTTGCACATCACTATTTGCATAAATCTGCTCAACCTAGAAATGTTTTTAATTATAATCAATGGGAACATTGTGCAGCTCCACCAAAAGGCAGTTCAAAAACATTTTATGAGAAACGCCCATACTTCTCAGGGTTTAACATTAGTAATGCAGAAACGTTTTATTTTAAACTGTTAAATAAGACAGGAATGAAAACAATGCTGACAAATACTAAATTTATTTAATCAGATGCATTTTATGAAAAAATGAATACATTTGGTTTTGATTTTTAGATAAACAATATTGAAACAAAAACCATCTGGGGTACCAAAGATTGGCAGGTCCAAGGTATAGAATCATTATTTAGAGCCTGCATGATCCCAGAACAAATTATATTCTTGAATGAGACAATTCAACAGACAACCTGTCTTGGCCTAGCCAAAATTAAAGACTTAAACAAACCGTCTATTCCAAAGCCAACACCTGACAGTAATAGCACTACAGATTTTGAGATAGACGTATCACATATTTTTAACCAAAACAGAACACATCCTGATAGGAAAAAATGGTTGATCTGGCCCACAGACACAAATAACTGTCAAGACAGATTCCTGAACAAAATACAGGGGTTCAAATTGACCAGGCCAGACCCCAGATACTCCCAGAGACAACATCCAGGGATAGTTACAACATACAGTGTAGGGAAACTTTGCCTCGAATGGCTACAGAAATCCACACTGGTAGAAATTAAGCAACACTTGACTTTACTTAAAGACGGTGCTGACTTGCGTGATTTCATAATGGGACCACGCAAACAGCGTCAAAAACGTTTCATAGCGGCCGGTATATACGCAGCTTACAACGAAGCTTGGAAAGAAACGCAAATTAAAACAGCAGAAAAAATACAGGAAATTGACCGTATTAATTTGGAAAAATCACTTTCTGTTGTGGACAATGGGTTAATGACTGTCTTCCAGAATATATTCACTGGACAGTATTGTATCATCTGCTATTGATATAATAGAGCAGGACTTACTAATGTTACAACACGGTCAGTCCCAATTACGTTCTATTGTACAGCTTGGCTGGACTTTACAAAATCTGCGTTCAGGCTACGTGCCTTGGCGTTTAATCAACACAACGTCATTATGCTATATCTTTAACCTTACTGATACACAAATCAGCTTGGCACAGAAAGGAGCAGAATATACAATTCTGAGCATTGAAACACTTGAGAGATTACCATTGACAATGTCAGAAAGACCTGTCATTGAATGAATAATACACGGAATCATAACTATTCCGATAACAACTTTCCAATTTAAATACTGTCAAGAGTATTTACCAGCAGGCCAGTATGAAAGGTTGGGTAAAGGGTACATTAAGTCATCATGGAAATTACCTTACACACACACGTTATAGTGAAAAGGAACAGAATGTATTTCTTAGTGGTAACAATTGTAAACGATCACTAAGTGGTATACTTCTGTGTCAAGGTATCAACTTGCATGGGGCCTGTGAGGGGACTTCAAATAACCTTTCATGTCACCAGCATGGCAAACCTGCAACTCAAATAGAGTCATTCTTTAGACGGCTTTCTAACGGGAGCTATATTCTAATAGTGGACCACAGATGTTGTGGCATGGTGCCAGGAAAAGCTTATCTCGTGAGCGTTAGTTCCATGGTCACTTGCTGTATGCAAGTATTGTATCCAAACAGCACTCCAGACAGGGAGGCACAAATTTGGCCCTTTTTGCATATCTCTTCTATTCGAATTGATACTTTAAGCAGAATGAAGTCTGTCCTTCTACAGACAACTGTGCCCTTGACGTCATCAAAAGAAACGTATGATCTTCAAGTTGCAAGGACAACGGCAGAGATACATATACTTTTATCAACAAATTGCCCCCTGCATTTCGCAGAAATGTTAAGCCAAATTCTAAATATGTCTGATACCAGCGGTATCCCACATACATTTAAGACAATTTTTTCGGGACTGTTAACACCCTTCACAACAGTTCTGGGCATTTTTCCTAATTTTGTCCATTCTGTCTTTGGCGGCCTACCACTCCTGTTGGGACTCGTAGCAGGCATTTTATTTTTGATACTTCTGCTTCGTTATGGCAAGCCAAATCGCAGACAAAACTTCTGCAACGATGGAAGAAACGATCCTAGATATACGCTATCGGGACCGCATAACTAAAGTCCTTGGATTAGCCCGGCTAAGAGATCTGAATATGACCTGGTTTCTTTCATTCAGACCCATCTGGCAGAATTGTATCTTACCTGTGCTTCGATGTATGCTATGCGGAGAAGAATGCGTGTTGGACGTCTGTCTTACACTACAATCAGCAGTACCATTGGATACAGATACTTTGCTAAGTCCTGTAACGGCTCATGCATCGTGTTGTCCCCAGCGGTTACCAATCCTGATGACGGCATTCGTTGAGACTTCACCACTGCGATTGGAGGGTAGTGAAGTACGAGATGAGAGCAACATCACCCAGGTACGACCTTCTGTGAGCATTGCTGATCAAGACATCGATGATAGCAATCATTCTCACGACTGCACAGTTGCGGCATTTTCAAACTTGGTTGAACTTTCACCTGAAGCCGTAGACGACTTTTTTGCGAGTCTGTCTGAAATGATGTTCTCCCCTGAACAGAAAGAATGACTTTTAAGCAAACAAGCACACAGCGTTCCATGAACTCTGAATTCGGCCTTCGGCTTTGTTAAACAAAAAGCTACTGAAAATATTTGGAACTATTTTTGCCCTGAAAGCGAAAAAAAAAAATTCTCCATCTCCCCTTCCAAAATATGTACTTTTTTGGGGGGACTTGTACTCTGCTTAAAGTAGAACTATTCTTAGAGAACAGAGCTTCTATTTTTAGGAACTCTAGAGACAATATATTACCTCAGCCTCTAGCATATTTACAAATAACTGTATATTTATATGTGATGGAATGGTCTCGCACTTCTTTTCTGTATTAAGAGCCATTTCATGTGTAATTTTCGCATTATCATTCAGCTGATGAATTTATGCAATCCTTTTTAGGTTTCGCCTATTATCATTCGCTTGCGAATGTAATAGGCGAAAATTCAAGGGCTCGATCGACTAGTGAAACCACTGCGGTTTCTTCACAGTGCATGTGAGGTCACGTGGCCACAAAAGCGGGTCACGTGACCACACAAACACGCGCATCTCCCCAGACTCTCCCGCCCTCATCCGGCTTCACTCCGGGCATCTCCCTAATCCCACACTTCTCCTCCCCTCGCTCGCATTCCCGCCCCCCCACCACCCTAATCCCACACTTCTCCTCCCCTCGCTCGCATTCCCGCCCCCCCCCCACCACCAGGCTCTTTTCTAAACATCTTCGCACAATCAATATGTGCCATTGCTTACAAGTCAGCCATGCTTGTTTTTATTATATTAGCTTGTTTCGGCTTCCATGCATATGGTAACAGCTCCGGTGCAATAAAGCGGGTACTATTCTCATGCTCATTTCGATATGTAGATATAAACACTTGGGTACAGGAAAAAAAATATACGGGGGCACCGCGGCTGCAAATGCAGGCAGAGGTGCATTGTGTGTGCTTCCTTGTAGGCGGGAGATGGGGCGATGGGAGAGGCAGCAAAGCTGATTGGTGGGAAGTGAACATCTGCCTGTTTACACAAAGAATAACGCCTAGGCTAGTCGCAAAGGAAATACATGTGCCATGTTTTATTATTTTTATCATAATGAAGGTGCCTTAACTATGGGGAGAAAACACCGTACACAGCACGCTGAAAGTTGGTAACCAAAATATGGCTTAACATAATTAAGGCGTCATCATTGTACTATCGAGCTATGTGTCTTTAACCAAGAACAAATGTATGGATAAACTTTATTTTCCACTATAATGACTCGTGCGATGCGCATTCCTTACTCGCAGTGCACAAGACAACGAAACACAAAATAGCTTCGCATTCCCTGTTACTCGGCGGGAGACTCACAGGCTGGCACTGCATATCATTCCAGTTGTAACACTTCTCAGGTCTATTTTGAAGCGTGTGTGCCTTTTCCATTTCTCAAGCTGGAACGCGTTGCAGGCAGTGCCTCCTTCAGACAGCCTTTCGGCAGCTGATATCTAGAGTGGGGGAGTCAAGAAAATGGTTGACAGCGAAGGAGTTATGCTTCTTTGAATGTGGGATTTCCTTTATTGGCCATGAGGGACGCCACAAATAAGTACCCAGTTTAATGTATTTGGTCGTCTGCCACAAACTGCAAGCACAGTATGGCTCTGCTAGGAGTCTGCCACAGATAAACTGAGATGACATTAGTACCGAACTGGGGAAACAAAAGCAGCCTTGGCAAAAAAAGCACAACAACAGACCCACTCCTTTCATCTCACGAAGCATTCACTCCCTTTCCATCCATCCATACTCTCTCCTTCTCTCCTCGTGCTCTCTTCTCCCTCGGATCATTTTAACTATACCTTCGCCACCCTCTGCATGCTTGTTTCTTATTTCAGCACTTCGTGGGAGACCATTTGCTTTCTTGCTCCCTCGTTTGTATACCTCTTCCCACTCACAACCACCAGTATTTTATTTGATTTTTTTTATTAACCATGCTTTCTTTGCATTTGTAGAAATCTCTAGTTATAAACCTTTAAAAAAAACTCCAATAATTATGGGGAACTTTCTAGAAGCACATCACTGTTGATTTCACTGCGTGAGCCTGTGATCTTGTGCATGCTGTAGAATGCCAGTGTTCTCATTTTTCATTATTATCAGTAAAGACCGTAAAAAGCCATAGATTAAAAAATAAATAATTCAAATTACTGAGACTTCAAAGTCATATTCATGTTCACCAAACATATTTGCAATTCTCAAACCCTCCCCCTCCCGCCCCGCGGCTATCCAAGAGACCCCACGTGTGAAACTTCTAGCCCACCTTCCAGCCCCACCCCCACGCCATCGACATCCCTTCCAAAGGGAGGCAGGAACAAATGGCAGGGTATGGAAAGAGAAGTATATGGCTTTACTGCCCTAGAAGGCACCTCTGGTCAAAGGTTCACCAGAGGCCAATGACAACGAGGGGGGTCGGGTGGAGAGGTTAGGGGGTGCTGGGGAGTTCTTCCCAGGGGCTACATCTTCTGTAGATTCACGCAAAAAATAATATAATAAAACAAGCACTGGCGTTGCCAATAGGTTTCGCATTTGGAAAGTTGGAGCTATTGGTTTTGTAAATGACATTTTATATTTATATATTGTTATTGACAATGCCAATAACGATATATAAATATAAAATGTCATTTACAAAACCAATAGCTCCAACTTTCTAAATGCGAAACCTATTGGCAACGCCAGTGCTTGTTTAATGAATGATTACACTGCTTGAAAAGCGTACAGTACCTATAATCATTTTCATGTATTTCGCATACACCATTTCAAATGCAAAAATGTATTTTGGGGTGGGATGGTATACACATGCACCTTTTAAATGTTTACTATTGCTAAGTTTTAGTAATGATGGACATTAATTTGTGGAGTGGGTGTAGTGTTTTTATCTAGGGACCTGAATCGATATTCCTATTTTATGCCTTTGTCCGGTTATAATCAATAATATCCATACAACGGCATAATAATCATATCCATAATTCAGTCATAGCACATGCTGTCACATTAAGCAAGGCTACTTCTCCGGCCCCCTAGAAAGCACACCGAGTTCTCTAAACAAAACCAAGCCTCCAGCAACCTGGGAAATCCCCCTTGCTTTTGTTTTGATTTCGTCCTAGAACTCCTGTAATGCACTGTAAGAACGGCCAGTTCTTAGTGACATCTTTATTGACGTCTTATGTCCAACCTTACGTCAAACCCAGGCACCTTTCAGGTATAAATATACCAACGTTGCCTTAAGCAAACACACGGTGGTGGTTTTGGAGCAGAGCAGCTATCTACTTGCCCGAGAGCCCAGCTGATGCGAGAGCCCACGGACGCTGCCCCTCCTCTTTGATGCACTGAGAGAGACGCTGTCTTTTCTCCTGCCGAGAAATCCAGCTCCGGTGTTTCCAGATACCTTCGCGGGTTACTGGGATATCGAGTCCTGAGAAAGAGATACAAGACCTCCTGCTTTCTAATTACCCAGGTACGGAGCTGACTAAACCCTTAAAGAGAATTCTTGAGTCAGATTCTTGGCAAAACAAACTTAACTTAAACTGCTACTTACTTACTCCTTCCCACGTATTAGGCTTAGGTCAGGTACACCGGGGTAGGCGTATTTAGAAGCACCAGTTGAGTACGTTAGTCAATGTATAAATGTATATATATATTTTATCTATTTTAAAGTATCATATGGCTAAGAAACCATATTAATGCTTTTACAGTATTATTTTATAATCCTCCTTTTACTGTACGCACTATACTTTACCATGAGTATTACAATTGTGGCAATTCATTTCTCTTGTATGAGGAAGAAGACTGCTCAATAAATTACACCTTTTATTGAAAACGCCAGTCTCTCTTTTCTCTGCATTCTGGTGAAACTAAGTACGCACATTTGACTGAGTGAAATAGCTGTCTATTGTTTTCACACGACTCTAGAGATGCACTCGTATTCAGGGAGAGCAAAGTTGTCATGTTTTATGGTTGTCAGAAGCTAATCCCTTCTTGTCTATCCAGGGAGGTTAAACTCCTCCTCGTTTATTCGAGAAAGTTTCTAGTGACCTCGGAGCTAGCTGGCAAACCTTAAGTCTAATATAGTCAGTAGAGACCTAGATAACCTCAGTCCTACGTCTACACTGCTGAATAGATTATTCCAATGCGCAGAGCCTATTGGGAATATAGGAACTACACTACTTGGGTGCACTTCTGGGTGACTTGGTAGCAGGGGTGGTCTCGTTCGGTGTTGAGTGCGTGGAGGGTGCTGGAGTCGTAGTGCAGTCTGGCGTTGCGGGGGGCGCGGGCTCCAGGGGTTCTGGTGCTGGGCGTGGTCCAGGCGCAGACTGGCGTAGACGGGCATTGTCCTTTGGCGCACCAGGTGCGCGCGGCCGCCGTGCGGCCTCCATAAGAGGCGAAGTGGGAGGGAGGAGCAGCTGGGAGGCGGGAGCGGGGTGGCCAATGGGCGAGGGCCGGGAAACAAGAAGGAAAAGGGGGCGGGGCCGCGGGGAGCAGCAGCGGGGGGAGGCACAGAAGGCAGGGGCGCAAAGAGTGCCTGAGAAGGCAATACAAAAACAAAATACAAAATGAGAAATTACAAAATGAAAACACAGCAATAAAGCACAGGGGGAAAAACACAGCAGAAGAGCACAGGGGGAAACACAGTCACCGGATACCGGTGGCGAGCCCTTGGCCGCGGAGAGGGCAGAGACTCGGGCAGATACGAGGAGCTGTGCGGCGTGGGGGGTGATAGGTTATAATAAAATATATATCTTTTATATACTCACATATAATAGGTTATAATGAAACTTTAGTCCTACACATGAGTAGTCAACAAACAGTTTCCCAGGGGCCAAAAAGTATGGTCTATGGTGTGACTGCGGGCTGCACTGATGCCAGGAGGGTGGGAGCCATGGGGATATAAGGTGGGCATAGGTGAATCAAAGCTTGTGCTTGAAGTGGCCTGTGAGTTGTGGGGTTATTCTGAGGGTTTCGTTCCAGCCCTCTAATTTAAGCTCCTAGTCCCTAGAAGAGTTGCAGATTTGACAATACTGTGTTATGCTGTATCTGTATCGCTATCCCTCTACCACACCTTGGGGTAAGCCTTCTATGCATGCTATCGCTACCTTGTGAGCGTCAAGAGTACAAAGGAAGTTTTTTTGCTGAACTGAAATAGAACTGTATGCCACACAGCCTCCTTATGCCGTTGGTGTCTTATCTGTAAACTTCAGGAGTACTTAAAACAAGCATTTGCAATGCAATAGGTCTCGCATTTACGTGGGTTTAAGCTATTGGCATTGTAAATGACAATGCCTTTTATTTATGTTTTGAAAACCAAAACATAAATAAAGGGCATTGTCATTTACAATGCCAATAGCTCAAACTGAATAAATCCGAGACCTGTTGCATTGCAAATGCTGGTTTAATTTTTATTTTTGGGTCTGAGTTGCATCAGTAAATAAAAATAAAAAAATGCATGGACATGTGTTTTTTTAAAGCTGATGGAAGAAGCAACAAGGGGTAGCAGAAGCAACAATGGGGTGAAAGCAGTGTAGTTACCTAAAAGTGAGCAGAGGAAGGATATGAGTAAATTGGAAATGCTACAGGGGAGGGACTGGCACAGGATGGGCAGGTGAAGCCATCGAATAAGTAGGCAAATCGGAGTGTCCGTAAAGCATACCAATGGTAAGCAATGAGTGGGCTGCAAGCCCCTCTTTGTTCTTAGTAAAGTTCAATATATATTTCACATCCAGAGAGCCGCATTGTATGGCAGGCTCCGCTTAATGAAGGGAAAAAACAAGCGTGGAGGAGAGCGGAGGAGGAAGCAACAGATGAACTGCTGCAGAGGGGGAGCAATACAGAAAGTGCAGGGAGCAGGAATTTTAGTGGGGAAGCAGCACATGAGGGAGCAAAGAAGAGAACACATGAGCTTCCATGGAGTGCTGTATGAAAAAGAAGTTCCCTGAATGTAGACAGTGGTGGGATGCATTTCGTCCAATCAGAAAGCCAGTAAAGAAGCTATGATCCAAGGACACTAGAAGAGGAAGAAAAAAAATAATTTAATAGGACGCAAGCAAATTAGATTGACTAGTATTGGTAGTGTACCAGCTAGTCGATAACAGACGGCTAAAAAGTGTCTGTAGGGAACACATAAAAATGGTGCCAGGTTGCATTCACTTATCTCTTCACCTGCACATGGAAACCCACAACAATGTTACATATGACTGGTGTGCACCCAGTACTTGAGAGAATGTGAAAAAGTCAAATGTTGCAATGCACAGGCAGAACGCTTTGGACTTATGAGCCTTTTACTGTGACTCTTGCACTAAGCGTTGAGAAATGGTAAAGTTCTTAAGAAACCTGCAGCGAAAAGACTAAAGCAGCCAGACCCCACTAGACTAGCAATAACACCATCTGTAGTCTTGCATGGGGTTAAATTCGGTTTAGAGTGGATGTTGCAATTCACTGGCCCCAAGTGAAAAGCTATGTTTGGAGAGATAACATGACTCGAGTTACTGGTTGCAGTTCTCTCAGTAGTGAAAAAATGCATTGACATTGCTGTTCTCCACCTTTAGGTGGAACAGGTTGATTGCAGGTTATACAATTGTTCATTTTAAAATATTTACATTTTGTGCTGGCAACAAATGTATTCAATGCATTGTGGTTAAGGTGTCAGAAACGATCAGTTTCCTACCACCGACTTGTACCGCTTTATAAACATCTAACAGTAGGAGGCATTTTGAAGCAGTGTTTTTTTAGTACGATTCTGTCCATTTTGCTATAATCGCGGCACTCGCGCTTTACTTTTAACATTAAAAGTGAAGCGCGAGTGCCGCGATTATAGCAAAAGTAAAGAAATAGAAAAAACATCTATTTCTTTACTTTTGCTACAATCGCGGCACCGGCGCAATACTTAAAGGTAAAGTGTGGGTGCCGCGATTATAGCAAAAGTAAAGAAATAGAAAAAAACATCTATTTCTTTACGTTTGCTATAATCGCAGCACCGGCGCTTTACTTAAAGGTAAAGCGCCGGTGCCGCGATTGTAGCAAAAGTAAAGAACAAGCATTTGCAATGCAATAGGTCTCGCATTACTGAAAGTATGGGCTATTGGCATTGCATTATCATTTATTATTATTATTATGCGTTCTTATATAGCGCTCGATTACCCGTAGGCATCTCGGCGCTTGCCTTGGGAACCCGTCCTGGCTTCCCCCAAGGTGAAAACCAGGCATCCCGCCGCAGGGGGGCCGTAGTGGAGATTAAGCAGGCTTATGCCCAGAGCTGCAGAGTGTGAACCCATGATTCGAGTAGGCACCGAAACGAGAATTATCGAGTCCGTGGATATTTGGGCTCAAGACCCTGCCGCGTCGGGAATTGAACCCTGGTCCCGGGTCTGACCTCTGCTTCAGGGTCTGCCTCCTCTAACCAGTGAGCCACACTTCTCCTTTGCATCACCAATAGCTTAAACTTCCGCTCACTAAGATACCTACTGTGTTTCGATTATACCCAGCAGCTGGTTATGCCCTTTACATAGGCGCGCATGGAGTTAATTCTAGTCCCCCTTGCTGCTTTTGCACCCTGCTGGAAGCACTTGCAGGGTATGACGTGCTTTACAAAACCAACACACTGAGGTAAATAGGAAACAAATATATTGTGTGGGTTTATAAATTAAAAATGCCAAAAGATAACTGTGTCATAATGGGAAATTCCAGAATAACTACAATCCTCCGATATATAAGACAACAGACACTACCAGCTTCCCATGCCCACACTACTCCAATGGGCAACCCCTTTAGTGATCTAAACGCTGTACATTAGTAGGCCTTATGCTAAGAACAGATGACATTTTAGTAACGAGGTGTAGGCTGGTGAACTAAATTCAAACAGGAACAAGGGTGTGGTGTGCAAAGAACCAGATTACCTTGCATGAGGAAAGAACCTCCTTAAAGGAGGTCCACTGAAGTTATACTGCGGAGAACAACCACACGTTGCAATCAGCCTTCGTGAAGGTCCACCTCCACTCCTATAAATGTATCGGGAGTCCCACTAACATTTGTTGCATGCTTTACTACCAAAAGTTTTCACGAGTGGGCTCACCCACTCTTTCAGATCCACGGCATGCAGGGGAGAGTTGCCGGTGAAGAAACAGCAGGGAAAGGCCTGTCAGCCCGATAATATCAGTGAAGTTGCCGGCTTAGGGACAGACACATGCATTGCTGTAAAGTAAAGAAGAGCTTCTTCTACAGCTACAAATGTGGATTATGAGTTATTATTTCTACTCACCGTGTACTCAGAAAGACACACAAAATAAGCACAGTCTTAAAACGGAAGACAAGGAGTGAAAAACAAGCTGCAGAGCACTCGTAGCCCTACCTTAAAGTTTCCGGGATGATGTCAGTTTTTAAGAAACATGCACCTCTGCAGAGCCGTAATTTGTTGATTGGTTGGCATGCCTGTAATGAAGCTCATGGTTTCATAATTAGCAGCTCCAATTGACTTAGTTTCGAAACTCATACGTTGTTGTACAGAGATTGTCAGCTGCCATTACGCACCACAAATAGATGCTGCGAGGTATCCCGAGTTCTGTCAGAGTCTGCTCGTTACCATTTTGAAATCTGCCTACAATAAGCATGCCATGAATCATTGTGTTTCATTATGTGGCTATAAACTTCAGGGCTTTGCATATCTATTCTCGCTGATTTCAAATTAAAAAATCTGCTTGATACCATTATTTTAAAACTAAGGTATTTTCAGGGGATGATGTAGTTGTCTGAAAGATTACATAAAATATTTTGTGCGCACAGCTTTCACCTGGCGACATGCATGAAGTGGCCCTTGAATAAGACGCAATATTTGAAAAGAATTCCCAATTTCTTGCCTGAATGGCTTTTCCAATACCTGATGGTTATTGCAGCCTCAAGTGTGTGGTAAATAAATAAATAATACCTCTATTTTTGAATGGATAAATGAATAACAGATAGCTCAATAAATAAGAGTCAAGATTCGAGGTAGTAGGAGTTTGCAGGTTTAATACAGCATAAAGGACGGGAACAGGACAACCTGCACGGGAACAGGATGGCAGCGCTGCCGGGGGCAGGATCAGAATCGGCACAACATTTAATAACAGTGCACAAATATATATACTAAAACAGTTACATTACAATGAATTACAGTAGGCGGAGCAGTGGGTGTGGTCAATAGCAGTCGCGAAAGATAAGGGTGAAAATGGGTGTAACAGGGGCGTATACATAGACATGTGATGTAAACGTAACAGAATATGTCATAAATGGGGCGGAAACATGGAGGGGGCTATGAACTCTGTGCTAGGAGCAGAGACTGAAGTCTGGAGAGTCAGGGCGACATGTACCTAAACAGTATCTAGTATCTGATGTTTGGAGAACATGTTGATAGAATCCAAAAGTTATCGGGGTAAAGGCTAACGGACTCTAAGACTGGAGCATGCATTATTCTACATGTAGTGCGTGATGAAGAATATTAAATGACCATTAAATGCAGTATTTCTCTTACATGGAGACGTAAAGGCTAGACAATGACGGAAACTATTGATGCGATTCAGTAGCTTAGGAATGCAGAGAAGGGGGGCTGGACTGATAACTAGAATCATAACATACTCTTGGCAGACTCGTAGGCAGAGCCAGGCTGAGCCGGGCACTGTGAGGCAGGAAGTAAGTGAAGGGTCGAGGATACAGGTGGGGGCTGTATCGCTCCTCAGCGAGGCTCAGGAGACAGGAGCTGAATCTGGTGTCCGGGCCCTTTTGAGGCCTAGAAACGGGGACTTTACAATGAAATAACGTGCACACTGAGAAACGTGGCAACGTAACTTTACATAGGCCTGATACTCGTAGCTTTCACGAGAACTGGAAACTGGCATACTAGTGATGGACACAACTGTAATTGCGTCTTTAATCAAACATACAGGATACATATGCATATTTAATCATGCACACATAACATAAGATGGAGGACTCGTAGGGACACAGAACATGGCAAAATTTACTTTTCCACATTCCCTCCTTGTCACTACGTTTCCATCAGGAAACATCAATATTCATGATACCATCTATCATTTCATACAGTATCATTTGCTCGTCTCGAGTTTTCTTGGAACTGGATTTAGGACGGGACTTGGGACTAGGAACACATGATGTAGCACAAATGCCGCAAATCGCAGGGCCACATTGTAAACAGAGGCAGCAACTGAATATGATCGCTACTGCAATACCCAGAAATGACAATACTTTCCATCCCCAGGCGGAAATTATATTCCAGAACCAACCGGACCATGTCCAGGTGCCTGGATCTTGGTGTAACATATGGGCAATTTTATGGAGTCTGGTAATAGCTGAATAAACAGATGGCGCGTTATTAGGAATGAAAATGCAGCAACTAGATCCGATGACTCTACATGCCCCGCCCCTATCGGCCAGTATGACGTCAAGGACGAGACGATTCTGGAGCACGACAATTCTCATAAAGGATTGTTCTTCGGTTAAGTTACCTAGAGCAGAAGTAGTCTCAATCACTACTGCTTCAAGTGTTCTGGTTAGTCTACGTATCAGTTTACTATTCACGACAGTACCTAAGTAGGGGAAGACACCTTTATTGATATCTATGTATTGTTCTAGAGCAGTTTCAGTATAATCGACAATCGGGAGATTTCTCTTGTGTCTAGTATGTACTAGGTGGGAATTCCTATGATAATCAGGTGGGGCTAGGAAAACTGGTGGCAGTAGGAAGGCAATGTAACATGTACCCTCCCAATCAAGGGGCAGACGAACATATGCGGTCTGACCACAAACAAAATAAGAATGACGTGAAGCTTTGAAAATAGATTTCCTACTGTCACTATACTTGACAATAGTAGTACAATCACTATGGCCTACATGTACGGAACCATTATTTCGGACACATAATTCACCTTTGACTGGTAGTACTGGAGTAGAATCAGACTGAACATTCAGGACCATGAAATTCGAAGAATAATTACCTAGATTATAAACTTCATTTTCTAGATCTAACCCTGTTCTGTGGGGAAGACCTTGCTTGTCTGGGAAACATGTACTGTTCAGAAAAGACATATCTGTTGAGGATAACGTTAACGTGGACCATGCTCCACACGAACCATTATGTGAAAATGGATAAGGAAAGAGTGGCAGAACTCCCTTCGGTGTCTGGAAAGGGGGAGTCGACCACACACCCAACAATTTGTGGCATTGTTGGTCTGGTGTGAATAATGTAACATGCGGATAAAAGAGTTATTACGCATAGCAAGACGATATGAGAGTTCATGAGGAGGCAGATCACTAAACGTGTGCTCTACTGTAACATTAGCAGACTTATTTACATGAGAAACTGAAAAATACAAATAAAATGCATAACTGGTGCAGGAAATCATAATGCTGAAATATAGCAGAAAACATAAAATAATAGTGCAACTTCTAGAGTTCTCACTAACTCTCTCTCTGTGGGGGTCTATTATATACATGTCAGAAACCGGTCTAACCGTTTCACCTAGGGGAGGACTTAGACAATCAAACTGGCTGACTTATTTTACTAGACCTTAGTTTAAGCTTATACTCCTGTTGCGGAGTTTTCTCTAACAGGGAAGGGTTCGTAGCAATGTCTTTTGCGGGACAGTCCTTAAGAATAGTACTTTGGCAGTCTTTAAGATCCTCGGAAATGTTCTTTGAAACAGGTTTCAATCCAAAAAATCTTTTCACATGTGACAAATGGACCCAGCCCTTCCTGCCTTCCAGCTTGACGGCAGTACGGGTGGCCAGGAGGACCTGTCGGGGTTCCTTCCAGCGAGGCTCCAGCGGACTTGAACGATCAAAGTTCCTGACCAAAACCATGCATCCGGGAACGATTTCATGCGGTGCCACCTCGGTATTGTCTGGAAATGCGGCAGCAACCTGTGAACGACAAGAGTTGAGGGCAGACATCAAGGAAGCTAGGTAATCTGTCAGCATATTACTTGAAACATCGGTAATACTTCGAGGTCTAGGTGTACCCCACATGTTAGGGGGGCGGCCGAATACAACCTCATAAGGGGACAGACCTGATCTGGAATGTGCGACCATGCGCATATAAAACAAGGCAACTGGCAGAGCTACTAGCCAGTCCACACCTTTCTCTTTACATACTTTCGCAATTCGGATTTTCAGGGTCTTATTATGTCTCTCTACGAGACCGGCTGCTTCTGGATGGCGTACACAATGGAACTTCCACTGGTACCCTAACAACAGGGAAATATGTTTCATCAACTCGGATGAGAATGGCTGGCCGTTATCAGAATATACGACTCTAGGGAGTCCGTAGCGGGGGAAGAATTCACGAACCAACTGCTTGGCAGTGGTCGCGGCTGTGTAATCTGGGACTGGATATGCTTCTGTCCACCTGGACAAAGCGCATACAACTACAAGGACATACTTGAAACCTCGACATCGCTCCATCTGAATATAATCCATCTGGAGGACTTCAAAAGGGTGGTCAGGGGGCTGGAATCCACCTTGTTCCACCGGGACACTTTTACCTGGATTAAACTGGCAACATATCATACAGGTACGGACTTTCTGCTTGGCTGCAGCTCGTAAATGCTTGTTGAACCAAATGTTCTGGATACTATCTAACATAGCTTTTTCTCCTAAATGTGCTGGACTATGTGCGGTATTGATAATGACTTGAACCATGGAGTCGGGGAGAAACCATGTGGCTTTACCCTTCGTTACCCATCCCTGATCTGTCTGGACCCCTCCTTGTTCGGACCATTTCTTGATTTCATCGGGAGTAGCATGTAACTGGATATCTATGACATCTTGAGTGGGGTCCTTAACTGTCATACAGGTAGTTGGATCTGGAGTGTATGTCGGTGTCTTATTTACTGGAACGTCTGGTGTCTGTGCTGTAAGCTTGGCTGTGCGATCTGCTAGACCATTACCTTGAGAAATAGTGTCAGTAACTTTCGTATGTGCTTTGCATTTCATGATAGCAATGGATGTCGGTAAGTGTATGGCATCTAACAGAGCTTGAATAAGGAGACCATGCTGAATCTTGGTTCCATGAGAAGTCATGAAACCTCTCTCCTGCCAGAGCACTCCAAAGTCGTGTACGACTCCAAATGCGTAACGTGAATCTGTGTAAACATTAACTTTCAGGTTCTTGGCGTGTATGCAGGCTTGTGTCAGAGCAACTAGCTCTGCTGCTTGAGCAGACAGGGTGTCAATACGGTGTGTTTCAATAACTTCAGTGTCAGTAGTCACTGCATACGCGGCTACTAGTTCTCCTGTACTTGTTCTCATACATGAACCATCCACATAAAGTGTCAGGTCGGGATCTGGTAATGGAATATCTGTCAGATCTTGTCTTGGCTTAGTCATAGTGTTAACTACTTCCACACAGTCGTGTGTGGCAGAATTTGAATTTACTGACGGTAACAGTGTGGCAGGATTTAGAACGTTGCAGCGTCTGATTTCTATGTGCGGCTGGAACAGTGTCAATTCATAACCTGTTAAACGTGCAATTGTCAAGTGCTGAGTCTGTGTTCGGTTTAAAAGAACTTCCACGGAGTGTGGAACTTGTACTGTCAAGGAATGTCCTAATACTATGGAATCACTTTGTCTGATAGCTAGTGCTGTGGCTGCAACTGACTTGAGGCACGCAGGCAGAGCCTGGGCTACAGGATCTAATGTGCTCGAAAAATAAGCACAGGGCTTGTATTGTCCTGCTTGATCTTGTGTGAGAACAGATAATGCTGTACCTTCGCGTTCAGTGACAAAAAGTGTAAAAGGCTTACTGTAGTTCGGTGTTGCTAGAACTGGAGCTTGGCATAGAGCTTTCTTTAATTCATTAAAACTAAGTGTATGTGGGAGGAGCTTGGCGGGCATCCGAGATGGCCGCGTGAGCACAGCGCTCTCCGGACCCTCGCCGCTCCCGGCATCTTATCCTGGCTGAATCCTGATTTCTTGCAAGAATTCGTGTGGGGGACGTTTGGCTGATTACCCTGGCACTTTTCGGAATTTGATTTGGATATCATATTCCTGAGATATGGTGCTCTGAACTTTTGGGCTCCGCCCTTGAGGTGCGCCCGGGACGGGGTGCGGTTCTGTAGCCGTCCTGCAATTGAACAACAACGGCAGGAGATCTGGCCTGGTGGGTCCCCCCTTCCTAAGTTTCGGTTTCGATTCTGTTCCGACTTGGGCCACGGGTGTGGACATCGTGTTCCGGCTGAGACTTGGAGGCAGATCGACTGTTGGGCTTTCATGTGACCTATTTGCTGGCTTGGCGACCTCTACCCGAGTTGTGCCCCCTTTTTAGTGTACTTTTGATCCTGTACTTTGGGTGTCGGGCCCGTCGAACCTGGTGGCTTGTCCTGTGACGCATCTTCAAAATGGCGGGCAGAGGGGACAGAGAGACGCGCAAGACGAAAACACCTCTGCGCGGAGCTCCAGTTCAATCAAATGTCATGGACCGTTATACCCATTCTAAGGGGTCCCCCGGAGCTGCCCTGCCTGGTTCCAGTATAGCGTCCGAACGAGTTTTGGAAGAGTCGGCGGAGCCCTCCCTACAGGATATCATGGGCGCCATCTCGGGTGTGAGGGAATCCATCGGCCTACAGTACGAGGCCTTGGCCCGTAAACTTGACACCGTGGCTATTGAGGTGAATCTGATTCGTGCTGATCTTGGCAAGACGAATGAGAGGGTACAATCATTGGATATTAAATCGTCTAGCCTTACGAAGGACGTCTCAGAGCTCCAGACAGAGATCGGAAATCTCCGTCGGGGGAACGACTTCATGACCCGTCGCCTGGAGGATTTTGAAAATAGGGCGCGTCGCTGCAATGTTCGCCTGGTTGGTGTACCGGAGAACCCTGAACCCCACTCGGTGGATCTCCTGGTTGAGGATCTGGTCTTGAACCATCTGGCCCCTTCTGGTCTTACTAAATTTTTCACGGTGGAACGCGCACATCGTGTTCCAGGGGGCAAAGTCAAGCCGGGAGCCCCGCCGAGACCCATTGTAGCGAAGCTTTTTCATTATAGAGACCGGGACGCTATCCTGCAGGCCTCGCGGGTGAAGGGCCCGGTGGCCTTTGAGAATGCTACGGTGAACTTCTACCCGGACTTTTCTCAACAGGTTCAGAGACAACGTATGGAGTTTCGTGGTACCAAGAAACGTCTTCGGGATCGGGGCCTACGTTACGCCATGCTCTTTCCCACCAGGCTTCGGGTCGAATACAATGAGCGTACCCTTTTCTTTGATCGACCAGATGTTGTTAATGACTGGCTGGACTCATTGCCTGATCGTCCTCCTGAGACTGACTCCGCCGCTCACCCGGGTGGTGCCGAAGGTGGTGTGGAGATCTAACTGTTCGGCTCTTATGTCTTATTTTGTATACACTATCAGGAGTGTTGGCCGGCGTCCCTCTACACTGTGATTATTCTGTCTTTCGTTTGTTATTGTTGTTCTTGCTGAGGTCGGGGGGAGGGTGGAACGGAGACCTTTCCTCCTCCGGGGTCTTTGTGTAGAATAGGGGTTCTTGGGCGACAGGCACACTGCAGGTTGGGGTGGCTCTTTAGCTTTTTGCAGGGGTGCAGGGTGGGGGGTGTTTCTCTTCAGTTTGGGGGAGGGGGGTTGGGAAGTTTTTTCTTTTCTGTGTGTTGTCTTCAAGGCGAGTTGCTCCTGTGTTTGCTGCTGTTTCTGATGTCTAGCTCATGGACGAGGGGTCTTGGCTCGGGCGGCTGGGATGGGGGGTAGAGGGTTGAAATTTCTTTCCTGGAACGTTAATGGCCTGGGAGATCGTATTAAGCGCAGTGTTGTCTTAAAATGTATACGACGTTTGTCGCCGGACATTGTTTTCCTGCAAGAAACCCATTTGATTGGTAATGTTTGTTATGCAATGAATAGATGGGGCTACCGCCTTGTGGCGCACTCGGTGTTTACCTCCGGATCTAGGGGTGTGGGCATTCTTGTTCGAACCTCCCTCCCCCTGGCGATTGATGAGGTGATTCACGATGATCGTGGGAGATATATTGTTTTGGTGGGTAGATATGAGGGCCGCACCCTATCTCTCTTCAATGTTTATGTTCCCCCGGGTTTGCAGGCTTCTACTTTTACTGATTTGGGCCGTGTTTTGTTAGATCTCCCCGATAGTACTCTCTTTCTGGCCGGTGATTTTAACTCGGTGTTTTCCGGCCTTCACGATCGCCATCCCCCTAGAGATACCCCGCAGGCTCAGCAGTGGTTGGGTGGGTTTCTGGATACCTTTGGCCTTGTGGACTGCTGGCGACTGCTGCATCCTACTCAGCTCCAATACACCTTCCATTCTGGGGCTCACGGCAGTCTGTCTCGGCTGGATTATTTCCTGATGCCCGCGGCCCAATCATCTGCGGTTCGTGGGATTTTACATTTGCCAAGGGGTATTTCTGATCACTCGCCGCTCTGGCTTCGTTTCGAGGTTGGGGTGGAAACGGCGGGCCGAGTGGCTCCCATTAACCCTTGGTATCTTTCCTCCCCTGCGACTCGTACCCTCTTGCTCAAGTCCATGGATGCATATTTCTTGGAAAACGAGGGGTCGGTCTCTTCGGCTGTGTCCCTGTGGGAAGCCTTTAAAACTGTGATTCGTGGACAGGCCCTTTCCTTGATTGTTGAAGCTAAGAAGGCTGGGAGGAGGGAGGTAGTGGACCTCGAGGGAGAGATCTCTGCTCTGGAGGGCGAGTTAGAGTCTGGTGTCACGCCTGAGAAACTCCATGCCCTGGGTCTAAAACAGTTTGCATATAAATCCTTGGTCACTGACGCTGCGAAGGTGATGTTTCGTGAGCAACAGGGCAGATTGTATGATGTGGGTGACAAGGCGGGCAAACTCCTAGCGTGGTTGGATAAGAAAGAAAGAGTTAATCGTGTGGTGCCCGTGATTCAGTCTGCGAGTGGTGAGAATGTGATTGATCCGACTGCTATTGTTGATCGTTTTGCGGAATATTTCCGTGTGGTATATGCTCCCGTGTCTGTAAGGGATGTTGCCGACTCCCGCCTTCTTCTGCGTGATATCACTTTGCCCTGTGTCACCGACTTGGACCGTATTGCTTTGGACTCCCCTTTTACGAATGATGAGATAGCCACTGCAGTTCGTTCGCTTCGTTCGGGCAAAGCATTGGGCCCGAACGGTCTGCCTATTGAGTTGTACAAATTGCGCCCCGATGGGGTGGCGCCGTATCTTCGCGCCATGTTTCTAGAATCTCGTGAGCGGAACATACTTCCTTATGATCAACGTCTGGCGACAATCGTCGTCATCCCCAAAGAGGGTAAACCGCGTGACCTCTGTTCCTCGTATAGGCCCATATCCCTATTAAATGTTGAACCTAAGGTGTTGGCTAAACTTTTGGCGACCCGTCTCCTTTCGGTTCTCGGGGATTTGGTCCATCCGGATCAGTCTGGTTTTATCCCGCATCGGAACACTGCTCTGAATTTACGTCGCCTCCACGGCGTGCTGGCGAGGGCGGGGCGTTTGACTGAACCGGCCATTTTGGCGTCCCTGGATGCCTCCATGGCCTTTGACACTGTGGAGTGGCCCTATTTATGGGCGACTCTTGAGAAATTCGGATTCGGGTGCGAGTTTATTAGCTGGGTTAGACTATTGTACGCGGAACCTCTGGCACAAGTTGTAGTGAACGGTAGAGTGTCGGCTCCCTTCTCCTTGGGCAGGGGTACCCGTCAGGGTTGCCCCTTGTCCCCTCTGTTGTTTGCGCTCGCTCTTGAACCGTTGGCGGCCTGGCTCCGTTGGGAACCATCCCTTAAAGGGATTCGTTGGGCCCCGGACTTCGAAGACCGCGTCTCGCTTTATGCAGACGACATCCTCTTGTATCTTACTTCCCCTCGCAAGTCTTTATCTGTTTTATTTGACGTTCTTGCGTCCTTTGGCACTAACTCAGGCCTCGTCATCAACTGGTCTAAGTCATGTGTGTACGTTCTATCTGGTGTCTTGCCTTCGTTGCCGAGTAGACTTCCTCTTCAGGTGGTCCGGGATGGCTTCAAATACTTGGGGGTTTTTGTTACCTTGGACCCGTCCCTTCGTTATGATCGTAATCTCCTTCCCCCGTTGCTTAGGCTCCGTTTGGACGTTGCCCGTTGGCGCAAACTTCCCTTATCTCCCCTGGGTCGGGCGGCCTTGTTTAAGATGTCATTACCGCGGTTTCTCTACGCTCTCCAGAATTATTACGATCCTATCCCTAAGGCCTATTTTCGGGAGATTGAGAGCCTTCAGAGGCAACTTATTTGGGATGGGCGACCGCGCATTGCTCTCGCGAAACTTTCCATCCCGTGGTATGATGGGGGCATGGCGCTCCCCGATGTTAAGAGATATTACTGGGCTTCCCATCTGTCCGCTATCAATCACGCTATGTTCTCGCCGGGTCGTAATCCGGCGTTCGAAATGGATAAACTTCAGCTTCCGGGAGGTGACTTTAACAGAGTGCTCTATTCTCGCTCCGCTGGGCGCCATCTTGTGGGACCTACTTTGACTGCTTTGTCGGTATGGCGTGCCGCGAATGTGAGCCTGGGCTGGGAGGATCGCTTGACGTTGGCGACGCCGCTTTATGCTTCAGAACGTCTGGGCGGTCTTTGGTCTTCCAAGGGTTTTGACCGTTGGGAATTGATTGGGATCTCTAAGGTGGGGGATGTGTACTCTAAGGGTTCTGTGCGCCCGTTTCAGGCCCTTCAGGCTGACTACGGCCTGAGTAGTCGGGAATTCTTTCGATATTTACAGGTCAGGCACGCTTTGGTTTCGGTATTTGCTCCTGGTGAGATTCCGCCTGACTCTTCCCCCCTTGAGGACCGTATCCTTGACGAACATCTTCCTGATAGCACTATCTCCCTGATCTATAAAAAGTTGATTAACAATCGGACTGACTTACTGGCCCGACTTCGGGAACAGTGGGTGGGAGATGGGTTGGAACTTGATGATGAGGATTGGCAGTCGGCCCTCTCCTCCCCGAAGGAGGTGGCTATCCCGGCTCGACTCCGTCTGGTCCAATTGAAGATCCTTCATCGGGTGTACGTGACGGGGCCGCGACTGATGGTGATGGGCTTTTCCTCCGATGGATTGTGTAAGCGTGGATGTGGTTTGCGTGCTACTTTCCTGCATATTCTTTGGGAGTGCCCGATGGTGGCTGCTTATTGGGTGGCTGTGCTTGATCTGATGACTGTGGTGACAGGGATGTCCTTGCGTCCAGAACCTCGTCGCTGTCTTTTGAATGTTTGGGAGCCCACTGACTATTCGGTGGCACAGACTAGATGGGCCACCCTGGGCTATATGATTGCGAAGCGGGATATTGCGCAACTCTGGGGGGCCTCCAGGCCCCCTGCCCTCTCGCAATGGGAGGATAACATGGATTGGTCCATGTTCCGTGAGAAAACCGTCTATGTGGCCAGGGGCAGACCCAGGGCATGGGTGAAGGTGTGGGGTCAATGGAATGAATACCGTGGCGACATTTGTACTCCTCCCCTTGTGGACACTATCGAGATTACCCTATCTCCTTAGGCTAGCGTTCTCGGAATCTTCGTATAGGGACTGAGCTGGTGTTTCCGGCTCTCCCCCCCCTTCTTCCTGATCTCTGCGCCCCCCCCCCCCCTCCGAACTCCTTAGTGTTTAGAATTTTGCTACTGCACTTCCGTTGCCGTCCCCCCCTTGCGTCCCTTGGGCTGACCTTCAGTGATACACTCTCGCCTTTTTGTATGTTTGTTTCTTTTATAAACATAAAACCTGTTTTTTGCTCTGTATATAATGTGGAGTATTGCATTGTTGGTTGACTGTCACCTCTGCGGGCATATATGATATGTGTCTACTCCTTTTTTAGCGGCTGGCCCGTGTGGTTGTAGGCCCATCCTTGTAACTTCTTGCTTGCTCAAATAAAGGTTTTTAAAAAATAAAAAAAATAAAAAAATAAAAACTAAGTGTATGTTCAGATGTCCAAGGGAGGACAGTCGATACGGCTGCCTCCTGTGTCGTTAACTGTATCAGTGGTTTAGCTAGAAATGCATACTGAGGAATCCATTGTCTGCAGTAAGAAGTGAGGCCGATAAAAGCACGTACCTCCTTCTGGGTCTTGGGCTGAGGAAGACTTGCTATTAACTGGATACGGTCAGGTGTCAACTGCCTACCCCTCTTGGACAGTAAGTGGCCTAAATAGATCACTTGCTGGACACAGAATTGAAGCTTAGAAGGGGACACCTTGTGCCCCATCTCGGCAAGGAAATACAAGACTGTAAGGGATGCTCGCTCGCAAGCACGTTCAGAACGGGCTGTGATCAGTAGGTCATCGACATACTGGAGCAGGGCAGTGTCAGTTGGCATGTGAATATTGTCTAGTTGTCTCTTAAGTGCTTGACTGTAAATACTAGGACTTTCTGAGAAACCTTGAGGAGCTCGTGTGAACATATAGCTCCTTCCATTTAAACAAAAACCGAAAAGAAACTGGCTGTCTGGATGAATGGGGACACTGAAGAACGCGTTCTTGAGGTCTATGACTGTAAAAAATGAGGCTTCAGAATCAATGGCTGTCAATAGGGAAGAGATATCTGGGACAACTGGGTACTGGGGAATAATACATTTATTAAGCTCTCGGAGATCAATCACTAATCGATATACTGGGGGTGCATTTGGATCAGTACGTTTCATGACTGGAATGATCGGAGAATTACATACATTGGAGTCAGTTTCTACAACTACTCCTTGAGCGATGAGCTCGTCAATAATTTTGGATAAGGCTGCTACAGCCTCAGGTGGCAATCTGTACTGCCTGATTCGTGGTAACACTACACCTGGCTTGAGAGTCACACGATGGGGTGTGATTTGCATATAACCAACATCAGTTGGACCTTGTGCCCATAGATGCTGCGGAACATTAGACAATCTCGGATCAAAATCTCGTAATACATAGTGACCCTTGAAGTCACGTAGGAACAATCGTATTCCCTCTGGGGAGCAGCATATGACTGCACCTAATTCTTTCAGTGTCTTAATGCCTAACAGATTTTCTGGACATGACTTCGTAAGTAACAGATCAGTAGTGCGGGACAATGGACCTACTTCTAGAGTAACTGGCTGAGATATCTCATTTACAATAGGCTTTCCTGAAAATCCAAGGGAAACATTTCTTGAGCCTGAGAGCGGAGCCCCTGGAACTTCGGCGTGACTAATGGTGGTCCTACTTGCCCCTGTATCAATCAAAAACTTTCTGTCTTTCCCTAATACTTGACTATGAACATAGGGACCCTCTTGATCTACAGGTATCTCGATGAGAGGCAAGCCTACCTCCCTCTCTAGGCTGTTTCATGAATATGGCTGATACTCTGAATACTCAGACTGCGCATACTGGTACATCTGCTGTGTAACATGCTGTGTTGCAGCAATAGGCTGCGGTACTGGAACTGTCTGTTGTGCATTCTGTGGCTGAGAAGTCTGTGAAACTTGTTCTTGTCTAGGCGGACGTGGTCTTTCTTTAGTCTTACCAGTAGCTATATTGTGTTTCAGAACTGCACACTCGTTTATGAAATGACCTGGCTGTTTACAATAATTGCATGTCCCTTTAACGGGAGCTGTAGGATGACTGGCTTGATTCGGACCCCTCTTCTGACTGTCTTGAGGAATAGATTGTGCAACTAGCACTTTCATTTTCGTGTCTTTCATACGTTTCCTTTCATGATCTTGCTCTTCTCTGATTCTATTCTGGTGGTATTGGAGCATCTGTAACATCTGGGACGGGGTATTAGCTTGCCAGGTACTTTCGACTTTCAAAACTCGATTCTTAACTTGTGGACTTGAATTCTCGACTAATTTAGTAACAAAAAGATGAGGGTATGACTCGCTACTTGTCTTGAGGCCACTGTTTATACTAAAACATTTCTCGAATCTAGAATAAAAATCACTAGTGTCTTCGTCTTGTTTCTGTTTACAGGCTGAGATTGCATCCCAGTCTTCCTTTTTAGTGGCTAATAATCTTGGCAAAACTTGTATTAACAGTTCTGGTAATTCTTTACATTTCTCTCCCAGACCGGTACCTGGTACTCGTATCTTATCTTCAGCTTCGAGAACTGCCCAATCGATCTTTTTCTCTCCCACCTCCCAATCTTTTTCCTTGAGTTTTTCATATACCCCTGCGGGCAACAGGACTTTTAACATTTTAATTATATCTGGATACGTGTATTCTCCCATACGGAGCATGTCCTTTAATTCTCGGTGGAACCCTGCTGGATCTTTATCATGACAGGGAATTAACTTTTTCATCTCTAAGAGTTCCATCTTTGTAATCGGGGTGTAAACAAACACTCGTTGCATTTCACCATCTGTTGTCCTAACTGGGTGTACTTCTCGTAACAGATTCTGTCTGTCTATGTAAAAGGGTTTACTTTCTGGAGGTGAGACATGAACAAAATGCGGGTTCAAAAACATACTATATTTGTGGCGCTGTTCTAGAATGACACTAATTAAATCGGTACCTAAACCTTTCCATCTATACTGGAGTAACTCGTTCAGGACATCGTGTAACGGACCTGGATCAGAATGTTGACCCTCATACAATGTGATGAGGTGCTGGATCATATACATACCCACCAGTCGCTGCTCGGCTGGGGGCAATTTCAGGAACATTTGTGCCACTATTTCATCTGGAAAAGTGGTAGAATCAGTAATCCATCGGACTGCTGATCGGACTAGTTCTTGTTCATGCATAGTACTTAACTCACTATAACCGATTCGTGATTTCAGAATATGATCGGTAGCTTGAAATACTTGTTCTAGAGAACCTTGTTCTGGTGCTGGATGATGTAAAACTGACTTGTGTTCTAGGCGCAAATGGCGATCTGGAAATCTAGATTTTCCTACATACGCTATTCTAGTGGGATTCTCGTCCTCTACCTCTTCAGTAGAGTCATTTTCTTTCTCGCTTACTTGTGCTGCTTTACGTTGTTCGTGTAACTTTAGTATTTCCTTACGAATTTTCTTGTACATACTCTCTATACTACTGATAGTCTTGTGTTTACCCTCGGCTATATTATCACTCCACCTTGTCAGGATTTTCATTTCGGCCTGATCTTTAGTCGGGTAATCTTGTTCTCTTATTAGACAATTAATCAGAAACTTTAATATCATGAGCTGGATCTCAGCTTTCCTTTGAGACATGGCTTCGCCAATACTTTCTGGATCATCCCCTGTACGGATGAAACGATATATTCTGTCTAGATCTCCTTTCATATCTGGTAGGGTGTCTAAATACCCGGTCACCCGTCTTACACGGATGGAATATATTACTGTACTATCATCACCTGCAACTGGATCATAGCGGCATTCAGTGAGAGCTCGTCGGATTTCTGCAACGGACTTAAATTTGGGCGTACGCTGTAACGCACATTCATGTAACTCGGCCAACGTTCTACGTTGGTGCGGTGGCGGGGTACCAGGAGGACCTCCTCCTGCGGCCCCTAAACTGGAATCGTCGACTGATACTCTTCGTACCAGCGCGGCGGGAAATTGTAATGTAGGCTGGACCGGGGGTACCGTAACAGGTACTGCAAGAGGTGCCCCGGTGTCTGGGGGAGCAGGAATTGCCTGATTTACAGGGACTGGCGGAACAGGATTTGCATATTCCGGGACTGTGTCGTCCAAATAGGACGAGATGAAAATATCAGCTGCGGTCGGTTTGTGACGTAGCTTAGTCGGAACTAGTGGTGGCGGAAAATTACTGGATGCCTCCGGGGTTGCTTTTGGCAAGCCCTCGGCAAGAAGAGGATACATACCCTTGATGAGGGCATTCCTCTGTCTGTCTGACTGTTCTGTTTTAACTCGTTCACCTATCTCGATTAGTTCCCTTTCCTGGGCTCGTTCCAAGGATTCTCTACTTAGTTCTGACTTTCTGATTTCTTTTTCGGTTCTTTTATGAGATTCTTTGCGCCATAACTCGATGGCATCTTTCTGTGACTGTCTGGCTTTCTTTTTCCATAATGCTTCTTCTACTCTCATGATGCACTCGGCATCCCACGTACCTGATACGGGCCATCTATACTTTTCCTCTAACTCTTTGGTATACTCTACCCATAAATCTAGATATAATATGGCACTTATGCCATGCTTCTGATACATAAAATGACCTGGACTGTCCCTAGGCGGGACAGGAACTGCTGCTTCTAGCAGACCTTTTCTAGTTTTTAACTGACGTAATTTCGAGAATAAGGGCATGACTGAACTGTAATCTAGACACAATACAATACACAATGAACACGATAATTACTTCACATTCATACCACGACATTAAAATACATGAAGAATATTTAAAATAACAGTTCGAACAGAATACTACCTGGAATACTGAAAACAGAATACATGAATTTTCTCGAGAACAGAACTGACTAGAACAGAAACTAGATGCACTGCTGAAACAGTACGAAACTTACCGGTCTCATAAAGAGACACGTCAGGACCCGCATCCACCGAAGTGGACACTTCGTTTTGGGTCTGTGTACCACCAACCCACGGACCAGAGTCAATTAGATTGACCCTGTCTAGATACTACCCCAGCAATGGTACTCACCGGGCAGCAAGAACGGAAGGCCTCGGACTGGACTGGACTGCTTCGATGCCGGACGGACGAACTTCGAACTTCTGTTACGGGTGGGCCTCCGGATACCTCGGACCTTGGACTCTCGGCTTGGGCTCTGGTCGGGACTCGCCGCGTTCCTCCACCGCCTCGTCTGGATGCTGGACCGCCACCTCCGTCTCCTCCGTGGGCCTGAGGGATACTTGAAGCAGAAATATCTGCACGTGCACGGTATGGTTCCGTCACGTCTGCAGAGGGTCAGGGGGCCGGCGTGGCTTCACCGGCGCGTGGGGAAAGGGCAAGTCCCTATTCGGGCGCCATTATGTGGTAAATAAATAAATAATACCTCTATTTTTGAATGGATAAATGAATAACAGATAGCTCAATAAATAAGAGTCAAGATTCGAGGTAGTAGGAGTTTGCAGGTTTAATACAGCATAAAGGACGGGAACAGGACAACCTGCACGGGAACAGGATGGCAGCGCTGCCGGGGGCAGGATCAGAATCGGCACAACATTTAATAACAGTGCACAAATATATATACTAAAACAGTTACATTACAATGAATTACAGTAGGCGGAGCAGTGGGTGTGGTCAATAGCAGTCGTGAAAGATAAGGGTGAAAATGGGTGTAACAGGGGCGTATACATAGACATGTGATGTAAACGTAACAGAATATGTCATAAATGGGGCGGAAACATGGAGGGGGCTATGAACTCTGTGCTAGGAGCAGAGACTGAAGTCTGGAGAGTCAGGGCGACATGTACCTAAACAGTATCTAGTATCTGATGTTTGGAGAACATGTTGATAGAATCCAAAAGTTATCGGGGTAAAGGCTAACGGACTCTAAGACTGGAGCATGCATTATTCTACATGTAGTGCGTGATGAAGAATATTAAATGACCATTAAATGCAGTATTTCTCTTACATGGAGACGTAAAGGCTAGACAATGACGGAAACTATTGATGCGATTCAGTAGCTTAGGAATGCAGAGAAGGGGGGCTGGACTGATAACTAGAATCATAACATACTCTTGGCAGACTCGTAGGCAGAGCCAGGCTGAGCCGGGCACTGTGAGGCAGGAAGTAAGTGAAGGGTCGAGGATACAGGTGGGGGCTGTATCGCTCCTCAGCGAGGTTCAGGAGACAGGAGCTGAATCTGGTGTCCGGGCCCTTTTGAGGCCTAGAAACGGGGACTTTACAATGAAATAACGTGCACACTGAGAAACGTGGCAACGTAACTTTACATAGGCCTGATACTCGTAGCTTTCACGAGAACTGGAAACTGGCATACTAGTGATGGACACAACTGTAATTGCGTCTTTAATCAAACATACAGGATACATATGCATATTTAATCATACACACATAACATAAGATGGAGGACTCGTAGGGACACAGAACATGGCAAAATTTACTTTTCCACAAGTGGGCGGGCTGGGGTTTGACTGCCAGGGCTTCCACGAGTAAATTGTGGGTCAGTTTAGGGGCACTCCTGTGGGCAGCTGTAAGTGGAGCTCCATTAAGAAAAATAAACCTCTGAGGCTGCAAGGCAGCGCGCAAACTTCAACCTCTCTGTTCTCCACCAACAGCTGTTAACGAGAGAAATGCGATTTAAGCACTGTGTAAACAAGCAACGTCCACACTGACGAAATGCAGCCAGTGAATTGGAAAGCAAAGCCTGTGCGCCAAGAAACCATCACACATAATTGAAGCTTGTATAATTTCCATAGGTACATGCCCAGTCTCCGGGAAGCTGAACATATCTGTCATTTAAGATCACTGGGAGCATGTTCCAGATGTGATTTTCCATCCTGGGGTGCCCTCGGAGTAATCTGCTTTGTCCCCTCCAACTGATGAATGTGCAACAGAGCCTTCGGCACAAACTTATCACTAGCCAGGGGGGTCCTACTTTGCTGAGTTTAATAGTCCACGACCTACGCCATTCTTCAGTGGCTGGTAACACCGTCCACGCTCACTAATCACAGAGCGACAAGAAACAAGAAACAAAAAACTGGGCAGAGGGCGTAGGGACTGTCAGCAGAAGTGAATGAGCCCAGGTAGGTTGTGATGGTGGGGCCAAGCAGCACTGAGAGGAACCGAGCAGAGCAGTCGGCCTGAGGGAGAAATTAAAACAAAAACACAATTGGGGCAAAGGGCATTGTAAATGTGACAGATACAGCATGATTTTCAGCCCTGTTTACAGAAACAGCCTTGCTAAGCTCAGAGCAAGAATGCTCTGCAAAAGAAAAGGAAACCATCACTAAACACGAGTAGGAAACCAAGGAAAAAAAGCCCCTAGGGAACAGATAAACAGGACAAAGGGTAATGATACTGTAGTTAGTCCCTGCTGCTGGGAGGAACTAAAGAGACAAGTCACGTTTAAAGTACTCGCACGGGTGTCTCTGTACGTGACGCGGGCTGCATAACCAAAAGCTGCCTACGGAAATAATAAGCAAAGCAACAAAGGTGATTGGCCCATGCTGCCGTTTTTGCTGGGGTGCGTCCGTGCAGTTAAAATGATGGCGGACCAGAGAGGGAGCATGTCTTCAAGGAGTTCTGCCTCCTGATTGGCTGTTGAAATAAACACTGAATAGAAACCTGTGGTGCGCGCGCACCACAGAGGAGCTGACGCGGGAATCAAAACCAGTGGTGCGCGCGCACCAGAGGAGCGGGGGTAAGGGAGCGCGAAGACGCCGAGACAAGGTAGGGGATGTGTGTGTAAGGGGGGGGAGGGGGTTCTCTGTGTATGTGTGTGCGTGAGTGTGTGTATGCTGGGGGGGGGCTGTATGTGTGTTTGCACGTGTTGTGAACAGCCTGCCGGAATCAGAGCGCGTGTTGACGCGCGCGACCTGATCCCGGCAGGCTGCTGCGTGCATGCGCGTGCCAGTCTCTTGTCCTCTCCCTTTCAGTCCTTGAAAGCGAGAATGATTGCAATAGTCTCGCTCTGCGACAGCAGGCCTTTGGCCTGCAATCGCAGGGCGAGACCTAAAAAGCAAATGGTGCGACAGATGGCGGCTGCGCACGTGCATGCAAGCTTGAGGCCACCATATAGCCTGGTGGTGGCACTTTCAAAGGCCACTTACAAAATGTCTCTCCGAGCAGTGCATGCGCTGGCTCAGGCGAGACCTAAACAGGCTAATTGAGGGTAGAGAGAGCTGCAAGAATCTTTGAGAAAGACCGCCCTACAAAGATTGCAATACACTGAGGTGGGTAGACACAAACACCCACCCTCAACTGCTAGACATGGGACAGTGAAAAAGTTTTAGCCATGGCACAAGAAGACAATGTTTAATCCTAGCAATCCACTTTTCCAAAACATTCTGGTTGTGAACTCTGCAGTTTAGGTCTTGGCAGGTTCCACAACACAGTGGTTAGAGTTTTCCCTAAATCTCACAGTTAGAACCACTCGCGTTCCCAGTTGTTCCATAACAAGCAAGATGGAAACTATGGAACCAAAATGCAAGATTTTTTTTTTAATAACCTCGGCCACGCCTTGTAACAAATTGTGTGCTCTTGTGTAATCACTTTTTCAACCTATTTCTCTTCTCTTTAAGTTATAAAACATCCACGCTGCAACCATGTTCGCTAAGAATTAAAGACAAACCATTTACTTTGGTTGCAAAGCCATAGACAGATGCCCATCTAGTAGCTAAATTGAAATGTGAAACCAGACAAACTGGGATTAACTGCGGGTTAACCACTTTACCAAACTGCGTGACCATAGGCAAATATTTTATTTCAATTTGCCTCCTTTTGCCTCATTAGCACATAACACCACCATGAAATGCATGAGTTCAGAATGTCTGTACAAACAGCCAAGCTCTGAGACGCACTACCACCATGGATAAGTAACTTCCAAGACAATCGCAAATTCAGAAAGCCTGTAATGCTCTGGCTGTTTCCAAAAATATGCTTCACTGATTCGGAGGTCACTCAGATGGGATGTCACTGTAGCATTTTACTTACCCACCCCAGCTGTTCTACCATCCTCTGTAGCATCAAGACATATGCAGTTACAAGCTTAGAGCAACTTGAATCTTTTCAAATATATCAACTTTTTGAGTTCACAACTTGCTGATCACTTATCATTGGATGGCTACTTACATAGCTACCAAAATACAATAAACATAGGCAAAACTCTATACATTACATCTTTACGCATACAGGCAACCAGAGGTTTGCGTACACATGCTGGAGCTCACCTCCAGACCTCACCTGACCTCAACTCTTGCACAAAGGTGGCTCTATAAGCCCAAACCCTTCCAAGCATGCACATCAAATCAGAGAGAGAGTACAACATATCTTAACTCCATTTCTGACTAAACCACAGCTACAATTTCACTGTGGGACACTTTGAGACGCCTCTGAAAGGTGCATACCACAATCAGCATCTTCACAGATAGGCCAGTCCATAAAGTTTAACTACAGGGTATAACAAAATAAATCGACTTTTACCCATCTATGTAATGTTCGTAGTGGCCTCAACAGGGATATGAGGAGACGTACAAAATGTTGTACGGTAATAACACTCATGTCCAAAAAACACAGACAATTGTCCCGCACATATTTAAGAAGGGTGAAATGTAACGCATGCTGTAAACACGTAAATCAAGACAACCATTTCCAGTCCTGAGCCTTTAAGGCATTGCTTAAAGCACACTGGGCCCTGTGGTCCGGTTTGCTTCAACTGATTAGAAAAACACAGCAGACAGTAATGACCTGAAGGTGAAAAGGCTGGGATCAGAAACTGGTATGCGGGATGTCAAGGGTTGAGATGGTCCCTCTGAAGGACGTCCTGACTGGGGCTACCTATGAAAACCAGGCATATCTCACAGGAAACACACAGTAGGAGGAGGGAGCCCTCGTGGCACCTCTGTAGCCTGGGAGGTGGGGGGTAAGACCCTCTTACAGCTCTGGAGCAAGGGTGAGGGAGCCCCCGAGCAGCTCTGGTGGATGGGGGAGGGCATGGCAGCTCTGGACCTGGCAAAGAGGGGGCGGGGGTCATGGCAGTTTCCCCCTGTAACCCAAGAATGAATGTGGAATTACAATGCCTATTAGTGTAAGGGCCTGATTTGCAAAGGTAAACTAGCACTTTTGTGTAAGTTTACTAATTTATTTTTTATATTCACGAACTACGCCTTTATTTTTACTAACAGTAATTTTACCACTCTGGAGATGCCACAGTCGGTGATGGAGAGCTCTGCTCATAAAAAGATAGGACAGGCCTAATTTTTTTTTTATGTGCAGGGTCTCTGCCACGAGTGCTGACTCTCCTAAAATTACTATTAGTAAAATTAAACTTTTAGTTCATGAATATCAAAAAAATCGTAAACTTACACAAAAGTGTAAATTTACCTTTGTGAACCAGGCTTTAAGCAAGTCTGTCTGTTTTCTGTCAGACGCTGTGGAAAAGTAAATAACTTATCTCGTAAGATATTGTGTTGGGTTGAATTTATTCCCACCAGCAGAGATGTGAAATTCCTATAGCCCGACGCCCTGGACATATTGTTTGGGGTCAAGGGCAACAAGTTTTCGTGTGCATTTTGCCCTTGGGACAAGTAGGCCCAACTCTGCAGCACAAACCCTTTGGCTGCTAGTTTACAGTACCACATTATGGATCAGGGAAGGGCATTGTCTGAACTTAAGGCAATATTTAAGTCCTTGTGTTAATGTTGTTGAAAATTGTATACATGGTTCATTAATGCAAAGTCTTTATTATTAGGGTGAGCACTCCAAGTAAATATTGTAAGCTCGGACTGCACGTCTGACAGTGGTTCAAGTATAAAAATGTGTACACGTTTTCAAAGTTTAGCAATACGAGGCTATGTATAATGCTCCGAGAATGCGCTCCGATTAGATGCAAAGATTTGCAGACGCTTGAAAGCAAGATTGATGAGTCTTTGCTTTCAAAGTAAAATGTCCACAAACAAATGCAAGAAGGAAAAAACATTTAGGTACCATTTCTTTGCAGCATCATTTAGTAAAACGTGCGGATGTATGCCAGTATTTCACAACAATATTCACAATGGAAAATCACTATTACCAGTTTCAATAAGATTATGGGAAACAAAAATAAATAAGCATTGGCAAAGCCAGCAGGTCTGAAATTGGTGATCAGCCTTTTGGTTTTGTCAATGTGTGACTTGTTTTAGCATGTTTTTTGTAAAACCTTATTGGTGTGGGAGCTGTCGAGATCTCACCATTATAACAAACATTGTTTTTGGTCTCAAAAAGCACATACTGCCACTGTAGTTATTGGCTCTGAACAAAACTATTTGGTGTTCTGATATGGTCCTTGTGAAAGAGCAGAATGCCGTCACTCACAGGGAAGCCAGCCAATAGATGGTGAGAGAGAGACAATCTGAATAAACACAAAAGGTCATCGTTTATGCCAGACCTAATAGGGGGGCTAATTATTAAAGAAGGTCTCAAAAGTGCACCCATGGTATATGTCCTTGCATTAAGTGCAGCTATGCAACTTTCGTGAATTCACAAGAATTTACAGAAGTAGGCCAAGAAATAGAACTCCTAGAAAATATTTGTGAACTATATTTTAGCATGCGCAAATATGCATGTGTAGATTTGCTCTTACGAAAATCTGAGCTTTTGCAAGTTCACTTTCCCACCAACCCCTTTTTCCCCAAACCCTGGAAGAAGTTTCACATCTGCCCTTGTCAGAAGTAAAGTTCCACCCTTTCTCAGAATGGGAAGAGATTAGAGAAGCGTTGGTGAAAACCCTTAAAACATGCAAGCTAGTAGGCTTGCACAGACTCAAAAGGGCATTTCAACTCAGGAACTATTACTTACAGCTACCTTCAACCCCAGTATGTTGATCTGAGGCAATGTGGCAACATAAGGGAATTGCGGTTATTCAAACCCTACTATGGTATGAGCCCTGGCATAATCAGAGAGGCTATATCAGAGCCCTTATACAATGAGATTGCTGCCATAATTTGTCACCGCATTACATGGCACAAAATGGACAAGTGGATTTTATTACAGGACAAATAGATTTATGAAGCACCCTGCCCCATGGACAACTAAATATTGTATTAAATTCCACATCCCTGCACCAGAATTGCAGAGTTACAAATGTAGGCATTTCATATTCTGATATCTTGTTACAGTACATTGCACGTTCCCAGGTTATAGTCCGGTCCGCTGGAATGATGCAATTTCATGGCTCTGGCGCTTTCCGCAAAGTTAGGGATTTTCCACATTTGCCACATGATCTATCATCTGTTGCATAATCTGCAGGTTTAAAAACATGTTTCCAGCTCAAAGTAATCAAAAGTTACTAGAAAATGCCGCAACACATGTTGCAGCGCAGTTGAAGGCCCTTTGCAAAAGTTGCCGATTCACCTTTCAGTTGGGTTTTGCTATACTTGTGTGTTAAACTTGTACTAAATGAGGTGCAATTTAGGCGCAGTTAAAAAATGTAAACAAGCATTGGCAAAGCCAATAGGTCACACCTTTTGGCGCGGATTCATTTTACTGGGGTGATGACATAAATGCGCACATGCGTGCTCATGCGTCACTAAGTATATGTGCCCTTACTAAATGATGTAGGTCAGGGGTTCCCAAACTTTTGACTCTGAAGGACCCCCATTGACTCACCACTGGAAGCCGGGGACCCCCAGCAATTTGTATGATTTAAATTTCAAACATTAAAAAAGTAATAAAAATAAATAAACACACATGTGCACACAAAACAAACACTAGAATTACTAAGGATTTTAGTATTTTATATTGAAAGAGTTTGCAAAAAATGGAAAAATGGAATGGGAAGGTTGGTGCTGCATTTCCGTGATTAACTTTTAAATGGTTAGTTTTATTTCACAGTACAAGGCTCCTGCCAAGGCCAGAGTGAAAACCCAAAGCAGCCCTAGAAAACTTTTCAGACCAGTCCCCATACAGTGCACACCAGGTGCAGAGAGTGAGTCTGACCACTACAAACGGGCTTTGGGAGGCTCTCCCCTCAAGACAATTTAGGATACAATGGTTCATTCTACAACACATTTATCATTATATATTGAATTGTAATAGCTTTTAAAGTATAGTAAATGATGCCCTTATTATGCACCAGGATACAACAATCTTTGTTGGTTCATCAATGATTCCCGTATTATCATCATCCTTCAACAGTGCCTCTCATTTCTCCATAGCATATCTGTCACATGTATTTCATTTGTTTTATAGCATCTCTCATACCAGTGTAGGATGTCATAACACTTTACATCACATACACATAGAGACAATGAATCATACGTGTAAATCAGTGTACAGAAAATAAGTGTTACATAAGGCAAATGGGACTGCAAGGTGTAGGATTCACGTCATTCATACAGGTAGGGATTTTAAAGAGTGCTTGGTCTGGAAAAGCACAAACTCAGGATTCAGAACATAACACAGTGGTTAGCATTGACTTTAACAATAAATATCTATTTCCACCCAAATAAACCCCTCTAGCAGCATCTGAATAATGAAAGACTGCGAAAAAACATAAGTTAGTAACTTGCACCATGCAGTGTGTAAGCAGCTCCTTGATGACAGTTTATAGATCACTGTGCTAGATTATGATTGTCTCTTATGAGCTGCAGAGTAACAAGAATCTCTGTGACAAAAGCAGCAACCCACGGACCTATCCACATAAAATACTGTTTTTTAAAATGCATGGTACGCTTTCTTTGCAGTAGGCATATTAACTCTCTGTTGCAAACACTACCGTGGATTAGGGGTCTAAAGGGAAAATTTATAGACCAAAGGTGTATGTTCCCTATCAAATACTCAAAAACCACACAATACACCTAAGTCTCTTTTATATATGCAAAAGTGAAGTGAAGCTAAGGAAAAGCCTTAATTACCCTCTCAACTCCCAATGGGTGTTATGACACAGGGGAAGGCATCCCTTAAGGATAAGACCCCTCACTCACCTGAGGGTGACATGCTTCATCATATGGGGCCTCCTTACCAGTGGTGAAAACCTAGTCACCACTGGGAGCTGCTACTTCGGGGATCTTAAAGAAGGAGCTCAGAGATGTTTTGAGAATTATATGGAGTATGATGGTAATCCCATATGTGTGCTGTAGGGGTTGAGTGAGGTAGATTGCAGCGCTGTATTTAAGGACGGGTGTGAATTAAAACTGCTAGTTTAATTTAAGGACGGGTGTGAATTAAAACTGCTAGGCACCCATCTCCCTGTTAAATGTTGAGCCTAAGGTTCTTGCCAAGGTCTTGGCTACTCGCCTCCTAACGGTCATTAGTGACTTGATTCATCCGGACCAATCCGGATTCATCCCGCACCGTAACACAGCTCTTAATCTGCGTCGCCTTCATGGAGCCATCGCGAGGGCGGGGCTCCTGACGGAGCCGGCCATTTTGGCTTCGTTGGACGCCTCGATGGCCTTCGACACGATAGAGTGGCCCTACCTTTGGGCGGCTCTTGAGAAGTTTGGTTTTGGCCCGGGGTTTATCGGATGGGTGAAGCTGCTGTATACCGACCCCCTGGCACAGGTCGTGGTTAACGGTCGAGTTTCGGTTCCCTTTTCCCTCGGTAGGGGGACCAGACAGGGGTGCCCCTTGTCTCCACTGCTTTTTGCTCTCGCGTTAGAGCCGCTAGCTGCGTGGCTTCGCTGGGAGCCTTCTCTCAAGGGTATATGTTGGTCCCCAGATTTTGAGGATCGTGTCTCGCTCTACGCGGACGACATTCTTCTTTATCTTACTTCCCCGCGTAAATCTTTAAATGTCTTATTTGACGTTCTCACCTCGTTTGGCAAGAATTCTGGTTTGATTATAAACTGGGCTAAATCCTGTGTCTATGTTATTTCGGGTGATTTGCCCCCGTTGCCGAATAGATTTCCCATCCAGGTTGTTCAGTCCGGTTTCAAATATCTGGGGGTTTTTATTAGACTGGATTCGTCGCTCCGGTTTGAACGTAATCTCCTTCCCCCGCTTCATAGACTTAGGCTGGACGTGGCTCGCTGGCGTAAATTACCCTTGTCGCCGCTGGGAAGAGCAGCCCTTTTCAAGATGATGTCCTTGCCGCGATTCCTTTACGCACTCCAGAATTCCTATGATGATATCCCCGCTACTTATTTCCGAGAGGTCGAGAGTCTACAAAGGCAACTGATTTGGGACGGGCGTCCACGTATTGCCCTTGCGAAGCTCACCATCACTTGGTATGACGGGGGCATAGCGCTTCCTGATATCAGGAGATATTATTGGGCTACCCAACTGTCTGCCATTAACCACTCAATGTATTCCCCGGGTCCGGATCCGGCCTTTGAAATGGACAGACTCCAACTGCCGGGTGGGGATTTTAATAGAGCGCTTTATTCTAGATCGGCTGGACCGACCAGGATTGCGGTTAGTGTATGGCGCGCTGCGAATGTTAGCTTGGGGTGGGATGAACGAGTGACGCTGGCGACTCCGCTTTATGCATCTGAGCGGCTGGGATGTCTCTGGACGACGAAGGGGTTTGACCGCTGGGACATGATTGGAATCTGTAGAGTGGGTGACGTGTGTGCGAATGGAGCGGTGAAGTCCTTCGAGGCCCTTCGGACTGATTATGACCTAAGTGATAGAGAATTTTTTAGATATTTACAGGTCCGTCATGCCCTCACTTCCGTTCTGACTTCCGGTACCGCCATCCCCGAGTCTTCCCCCCTCGAAGATCGTATCCTGGATGGTCATCTCCCTGATAGCACTATCTCTTTGATTTATAAGAAGCTGCTTCACAATCGCACTGACTTGCTTGTTCGGCTTAGAGAGGCATGGGTCGGCGATGGGCTGGAATTGGATGACGAGGATTGGCAGTCGGCACTGTCTTCTCCGAAAGAGGTCGCCATTCCTGCCCGTCTCCGTCTGGTCCAGCTCAAGATTCTCCACCGGGTGTATGTTACTGGTCCTCGTTTGGTTGCGATGGGTTTTTCCCCGGATGGCCTATGCAAGCGTGGGTGTGGGTTGAGTGCTACGTTTCTTCACATTGTTTGGGAGTGTCCGAGGGTGGCTGCCTATTGGACTGAGGTGCTTGCGGTGATGGCTGATGTGACTGGTACTGCCCTTGTGCCGGAGGCTCGGAGATGCTTGTTGAACGTGTGGGAACCTACCGATTATTCGGTGGCCCAGACCAGATGGGCGACCCTGGGGTATATGGTTGCGAAGCGGGACATAGCGCAACTTTGGGGCTCACACAGGCCCCCCACTGTCTCTGTGTGGGAAGAAAACATGGACTGGTCTATGTTCCGCGAAAAGACTGTTTATACAGCCAGGGGCAGACCTAGGGCATGGACGAAGATCTGGTGTCAGTGGAACGCCTATCGCGGAGATATTTGTGCTCCTCCACTGGTGGAAGCCCCTGATGTTACTTTATCTCCCTAGGCTGGCGTTCCTGAAATTTCGTATACTGTCCTTTGATTTGATTGACCTCCCCGCTGTCCCCCCACCTTGCCTTATCCTACTGATTGTGATTTCGTATTCCTGATTAGTGGGTTTCCCCCCCCCCTTCAGGGCTGACTCTGTTTATTACGCATTCGCCTTTTTTGATGTTTGTTCTTTTTGGTGTGTTCAAAAAAAGAAAAGTGCCTTATCTTGTTTATATTGTGGGCGACATCTTGTGTCCGGTTTGTGCCTGACCGCCGGAGTGGCGAACATTGGTTTTTTATCGCATTGTAAATGTAAATGTAAATGTAAATGTACAGGAATTTATATAGCGCAAATCACCAAGCGGTTTCTAAGCGCTTGCTTAGGGAACCCGTCCTGGTATTCCCCTGTGAGATAACCCCGGCAGGGTATCCGCAAGGTGAAAGCCAGGCATCCCGCCGCGAGGGGCCGTTGTGGAGATTAAGCAAGCTATTGCCCAGAGTCGCAGAGTGTGAACCCGTGAATCGAGTAGGCACCAGAGCGAGAATTGTCGAGTCCATGGACATTTTAGGACTCAAGACCCGCCGAGCCGGGAATTGAACCCTGGTCCCGGGCAGACCTCTGCTTCCAGGTCTGCCTCCTCTAACCAGTGAGCCACACTTCTCCGCATTGTGCATCGATCTTAGCGGCCAGCCCGTGCGGTTGTAGGCCCATTTCTGTAAACATGATTTTGTTGCTCAATAAAAGTTTTTAACCAAAAAAAAAATATATATCAGGAACCGCCATCTCTCCTTCAAGTTTGGGTCTGATCAAAGTGTGCAACGCAACCCTGCGCCTTCCATGCCCCCAGAGGAAATCAATGATCATCGTCCTCAAGTCTTTGAAGATCCGTTGTGGGATCCATATCGGTAGGGTACGGAAATAATAGAGCAACCTTGGCAGAGCCACCATCTTCAGCAATGCCACCCGGCCCTGCACCGACAGAGGAAGGGAGGCCCAGAAGGACATGCATCCCCGCAGAGCCCTTATGCAGCGGTCTATATTTCCCTCCAGCAGATTCGCGGCTTCGTGGTAAACACGGACTCCTAGATAGGTGAAGCACGTGTCTTCCCAGACCACATCCACTGCAAGAGGAGGACACGGCGTGCCCGCCCGCAGCGGAAAAACACAGGTTTTATTCCAGTTTACCTTGAGGCCTGAAAGCCTACCAAAGCTTGTTAGCATCTCTACTGCCCCCTTAAGAGCCCCTTCCGTATCCTCCAGGTACAGCAACAGGTCATCTGCATACAATGAGATATGATGAGTTTCCTCACCACGTCTAATCCCATTATACAATTCTCCTGCTCTCGCCCGTGCCGCCAGTGGTTCCATCGCTAAAGCGAACAGGAGAGGAGACAGTGAGCAACCCTGTCTCGTCCCTCTACGCACCGGATAATCGGGTGAGATAACAGACCCCAGTCGCACTCTGGCAGTAGCAGAAGAGTAGAGAACCCTCGTCCATCGCCCAAAGCCGCCTCCAAGGCCGAACCTCTCTAGCACCCTCTCGAGGTACTGCCACTCAAGGCTACCGAAGGCCTTCTCAATGTCCACCGACAGTACTGCTGATCTGTAATCGGAGTCTAAGGCGCTGTCTAGGATACGGAACAGGCGGCAGATGTTTATGGATGTGTTCCTAGTAGGAATGAACCCGGACTGGTCTCCGTGTATCAGCGAGGTCATATGTGGCAGCAGTCTAGTGGCCAGAATACGACTTAAGATCTTATAGTCCACGTCAGCATAGACAGGGGCCTATACGACGTCACATCCGAGGCCTCCCTACCAGGTTTCAGCAGCGGCACCACTAGCGCTTCCCTCATCGACTGAGGTAGCTGCCCCAGGGTCATGGCTTCGGAGTACACCACTAAGAGCCGTGGTGCCAGAACATCTATATATTTCACGTAAAATTCGATTGGCAGGCCATCCACCCCCGGCGTCTTGTTCCTAGCCATCTGCTTAATGGCCACCCGAATCTCTGACAGCGTTATGGGGCCGCCCAGGTCCTTCGCAGTCTCGTCATCCAGGACCGGGAGACGAACAGTCTCCAGGTATTCACCTAATGCAGAGATTTCCACCGCCAACTGACTCTTATATAGACTCGTATAATACGACTGGAAGCGCGCCAAAACCGCAGTTTGCGAGTAAATCACCTCCCCCGATTCCGTTCTAATACTCATGATCGGGCCACCTCTAGGCTCCGGGTTAGCGAGTTTGGCAAGTAGTGTGCCCACCTTATCCCTTTCCGCATGCACCTTGGTGAGATATAGCTTGTAATCATAACACCGCAGCCTCTCTGTTTCCGTCGCTACCAATTCCTTCGCCTCTAGTAGTTGGCCCTGTTGCTCAGGCCTACGCTGCTCTAGATCCCGCAACATACATTCCGCCTTCCCCAGATCAGCCAACACTGTCGCCCTTACACTCGAAAAGTTGCCCATACAGATACCTCTCACCACCACCTTCATCGCATCCCACTCTATTGACCTCGTGGCTGCTGAACCTGCGTTTCGAATTCCAATGTTTGAATCATTGGATTCTCATCAGGGCGTGGAAATGTATCCGTGATGTCCAAAAAAGTCATTTTGCTTTTGCTTGATTCAATGGAGAAACTAAGGTCGACAACCGCATTGTCTGATGACTATGTTTGAAAACTGATTTTGGAAATAATTATTTGTGACCAACTACCACTGGTCGCATGAGGTATGTTGCACCCTCGGGTGCATTCATTGGGAATAAGCTTTTTTACTATTCATGCAAGGCTCAGCCTTCTAAACTCGCTTTCCCCTTTCTTCCCCCTAAACAGTATCGGCGGATACATTTCCACGCCCTGATGAGAATCCGATGATTCATACATTGGAATTCGAAACGCGTCGGCAAAAAGTCATTTGTGACAACAAGTCACTGGTTTTGTCTTAATTAAGTTTTGATTCCCATTCCTGCGCTCACGGAAAATGGTTTCTTGATAACTAGATAGCGACAGGAATTTTGATTGAATGCATAAGATGCAACTTTTTCTCGTATTGTTCTATATGACTGTATGATACTGTTACACTTGTTATTTTGTAAATAGCTTTTCATCATTTGTAAATTCGTTTGCACTAATTCTTTTGTGTCTAATTTCTGCATACAATGTTTCTTCATGCTTTTTCCTGGCAAAATTGATGTTTGCTCAATGTACAGTTGACTATGTATCTTTCTTTGTTTTCTTAAAGATTTAAATGCATAAAAGCCTAAATGCAAATTACATTATTGACAGAGTTTACTAATTAATGTGGTTTTCTCTGTACGGTTCATTAATGCGTGCACAATCATGCTCATAAGAGGCATAGGTAAACCCCCCTTTCGTGGCATTTCAATAGGTCCTACCTACCCTCTTTCCCATAGGGCCAAACCCCTCCTTTCCTCTCATTCTGGTGCTGCAGGCAGAATTTCCGCGCCGCAGTCAGCTCGGAAGCGAGGGTTCCCAGGATAATTGCGGGATCTGGCACGGAGCTGCAGGCTCACGCCACCATCCCGATCGGCGTCCAAACCACGGTCTATGACTGAAATATAACTTTATGCCTCACAGCCTCCATATGCCTTTAGTTTATGGTCTGTAAACTTCAGGAGTACTTAAAAACAGGCTAAATGAGGGTAGAGAATGCTGCAAGAATCTTTGACAAAGACCACTCTACAAAGAATGCAATACACTGAGGTGGGTAGACACAAACACCCACCCTCAACTGCTAGGCATGGGACAGTGGGAAAGTTTTAGCCATGGCACAAGAAGTCTTAATGTTTAATCCTAGCAATCCACTTTTCCAAAACATTCTGCTTGTGAACTCTGCAGTTTAGGTCTTGGCAGGTTCCACAACACAGTGGTTAGAGTAGACCCAGAATCTCACAGTTAGAACCACTCGCCTTCCCAGATGTTCCATAACAAGCAAGATGGAAACTAAGGAACCAAAATGCAAGTTTGTTTTTTCAATAACCTCGGCCACCCCTTGTAACAAATTGTGTGCTCTTGGGTAATCACTTTTTCAACCTATTTCTCTTCTCTTTAAGTTATAAAACATCCACGCTGCAACCATGTTCGCTAAGAATTAAAGACAAACCATTTACTTTGGTTGCAAAGCCATAGACAGATGCCCATCTAGTAGCTAAATTGAAATGTGAAACCAGACAAACTGGGATTAACTGCGGGTTAACCACTTTACCAAACTGCGTGACCATAGGCAAATATTTTATTTCAATTTGCCTCCTTTTGCCTCATTAGCACATAACACCACCATGAAATGCATGAGTTCAGAATGTCTGTACAAACAGCCAAGCTCTGAGACGCACTACCACCATGGATAAGTAACTTCCAAGACAATCGCAAATTCAGAAAGCCTGTAATGCTCTGGCTGTTTCCAAAAATATGCTTCACTGATTCGGAGGTCACTCAGATGGGATGTCACTGTAGCATTTTACTTACCCACCCCAGCTGTTCTACCATCCTCTGTAGCATCAAGACATATGCAGTTACAAGCTTAGAGCAACTTGAATCTTTTCAAATATATCAACTTTTTGAGTTCACAACTTGCTGATCACTTATCATTGGATGGCTACTTACATAGCTACCAAAATACAATACACATAGGCAAAACTCTATACATTACATCTTTACGCATACAGGCAACCAGAGGTTTGCGTACACATGCTGGAGCTCACCTCCAGACCTCACCTGACCTCAACTCTTGCACAAAGGTGGCTCTATAAGCCCAAACCCTTCCAAGCATGCACATCAAATCAGAGAGAGAGTACAACATATCTTAACTCCATTCCAGACTAAACCACAGCTACAATTTCACTGTGGGACACTTTGAGACTCCTCCGAAAGGTGCGCACCACAATCAGCATCTTCACAGATAGGCCAGTCCATAAAGTTTAATGTAATGTTCGTAGTGGCCTCAACAGGGACATGAGGAGACGTACAAAATGTTGTACGGTAATAACACTCATGTCCAAAAAACACAGACAATTGTCCCGCACATATTTAAGAAGGGTGAAATGTAACGCATGCGGTTAACACGTAAATCAAGACAACCATTTCCAGTCCTGAGCCTTTAAGGCATTGCTCAAAGCACACTGGGCCCTGTGATCCTGTTTGCTTTCACTGATTAGACCAACACAGCAGACAGTAATGACCTGTAGGTGAAAAGGCTGGGATCAGAAACTGGTATGCGGGATGTCAAGGGTTGAGATGGTCCCTCTGATGGATGTCCTGACTGAGGCTACCTATGAAAACCAGGCATATCTCACAGGACCCCACTGGGGCCTAAGAGAATAGACTTGGCCAGGAAACACCCAGTAGGAGGAGGGAGCCCCCTGGCACCTCTGTAGCCAGGGGGGAGGGAGGGGGAGGCCCCCTTACAGCTCTGGAGCAATGGTGAGTGAGCCCCCTACAGCTCTGGAGCAGGGGGTGGGGGAGGGCATGGCAGCTCTGGACCCGGTAAAGGGGGGGGGGGGTATACCAGCTCTGGAGTCAGGGAGGGACACGATGGAGCCCCACGCCACATATGCAGTCCAGGAGCAGGGTGGCATGGAGCCCCCCCCTGCACATATGAAGTGCAGGGGCAGGGTGGCATTGAGCCCCTCGGCACATATGAAGTGCAGAGGTAGGATGGCATGGCGCCCCATGTCACATATGAAGTGCAGGGGCAGGACGGCATGGTGTCCCAAGGCACATATGAAGTGCAGAGGCAGGATGGCATGGCGCCCCATGTCACATATGAAGTGCAGGGGCAGGACGGCATGGTGTCCCAAGGCACATATGAAGTGCAGAGGCAGGATGGCATGGCGCCCCATGTCACATATGAAGTGCAGGGGCAGGACGGCATGGTGTCCCAAGGCACATATGAAGTGCAGAGGCAGGATGGCATGGCGCCCCATGTCACATATGAAGTGCAGGGGCAGGACGGCATGGTGTCCCAAGGCACATATGAAGTGCAGAGGCAGGATGGCATGGCGCCCCATGTCACATATGAAGTGCAGGGGCACGACGGCATGGTGTCCCAAGGCACATATGAAGTGCAGAGGCAGGATGGCATGGCGCCCCATGTCACATATGAAGTGCAGGGGCAGGACGGCATGGTGTCCCAAGGCACATATGAAGTGCAGAGGCAGGATGGCATGGCGCCCCATGTCACATATGAAGTGCAGGGGCACGACGGCATGGTGTCCCAAGGCACATATGAAGTGCAGAGGCAGGATGGCATGGCGCCCCATGTCACATATGAAGTGCAGGGGCAGGACGGCATGGTGTCCCAAGGCACATATGAAGTGCAGAGGCAGGATGGCATGGCGCCCCATGTCACATATGAAGTGCAGGGGCACGACGGCATGGTGTCCCAAGGCACATATGAAGTGCAGAGGCAGGATGGCATGGCGCCCCATGTCACATATGAAGTGCAGGGGCAGGACGGCATGGTGTCCCAAGGCACACATGAAGTGCAGGGGCAGGATGGCATGGCGCCCCTTTGTCACATTCCCCGGCACCGGCGGCAGATTAGCCCAGCACCATGTGACTCTGGGCAATAGCTTGCTCAATCTTCCCGACGGCCCCCAGCGCCTAGAGACCCTTACGGGTGATTGTGCGCTTTACAAATGTGGACTTTACTTTACAGTGGCAGAGTGGCATGGCGCCCGGTTCTAGCAGGGGGGCCAAGCCCACCCAAACATGACATTTGGCCCACCAAGTCACAGCAGAAGAGGCAATAGAGAAGGCGCTTTTTAAGTGCTTCCTTCATGTCAACGTCAGAACACTTTACTTTCACTTTAATTATCAGTCAGGGGTCATCAAGGAACCTCTAGAACACATTTTAAAGCGCATTGTTTGTATAATTAGTATTTTAGGTATGTACCGATAAGGAGAGAAAATACCAGCTTTAGTCAATTTTCCTTATTTTTACTGGCTGAGACATTAAAATACTCAGCATGTTGGTAAAAACAAAAAGTCCAGGTCGGAAATCTGGCTGGTCCTTCTCAGCAAACTGCAATTGGGCAGTGTGTTGGGGCTAGAGTTGGGTGAGCCAACAGATTAATAAGGAGAGCCGAACTTTGGGTCTGCCTTGGCTCTTAGACCAAGGGTCTGGCTTGGCTCTCACAGCCCATGCACAAGCTGAGCCCTAAAAATGTTTGCTATGTAAATCATTTTGTAAAATATGATAAAGTCTCTTCAAAATTCAAAAGAGTGTATTTCTACAACATGTGGAATCTTTGACATAAATATGTCAAAATATAGAACTGCACCGAGAAGTACTTTTTAAAAGTGATGATTTTAAATATGAACTTAGTCATTCTTGCCCCCGGCCTCACAGTGGTGACAGAGCCATTAGTGAACTAAGAGGCACGAGAGTTGTTGCGTGTACCTTGCACATGGCCCAGATTATTTTAGAGTCTATTAAATCAAACAATAGTTTTTGAATAGTTGGTTTTCTGATTCACGTTTTTCAAAGTGCTTTTATGCGCAAATATGAAGAAAAAAAGAGTTTTGGTGGAATAAAATATTTGCCTACTGTGACACAATTTAAGTGGGGAATCTGCAATTTATCCAGTTTTTATGGTTTCACTTTGTACAAATCAGGCACTAAATAGTGATCTATTTGTCGCTCTGATTTATGTTAATACTTTGTTTTTACCTCTTTGTACAGTTTTTATATAGTGTAAACTCAATCTGGAGGTATTGAAGCTCTTTAAATGAATACCATGTTAAGCCGATGCCGAGGCTCAAACCTGACTGGTTCAGTTCCAAAGATGGAAGCTCTCGATGTAATGCACACCATGGGTATGTTGAAGGCGGCAGGCAGAAGGTACATGAAAGCGCAGGTCATTTATGGGCTCGAAGTTCCAACAAGACCTCGAGCTGAGCCAGAGCCAGGTTTCAGGCTCAAGCCTGGCTTGAGGTTTCAGTTGGTCTCTCACCTCTATTTGGGAGGGTAGGGACATCGTTTACCTTCCAATGATGTAGCAGGTACAAGGACACTAGGGCCCAGGCCTGTGAACAGCCGTCTGCTCCTCAATTATTGTCTGTGAGGGGGCTCAGAGTGTTTATGTATTTTAGTTTGCATAAGATGCGCAAAGTAATATACTGTAGGATGGGTCACGCATTATACTATTCAGATAGTGGCAATGCATGCCTCCACAGATAAACAGCCACGAGGGCTAGGAAATCATACGTTTCCCCCTATTACCCAAGAATGAATGTGGAATTACAATGCCTATTAGAGTAAGGGCCTGATTTGCAAAGGTAAACTAACACTTTTGTGTAAGTTTGCTACTTTATTTTTTATATTCACAAACTACGACTTTATTTTTACTAACAGTAATTTTACAACTCTGGAGATGCCGCAGTCGGGGATGGAGAGCTCTGCTAATAAAAAGATAGGACAGGCCTATTTTTTTTTTTATGTGCAGGGTCTCTGCCACGAGTGCTGATTCTCCTAAAATTACTATTAGTAAAATGTAACTTTTAGTTTATGAATATAAAAAAAAAATCGTAAACTTACACAAAAGTGTACATTTACCTTTGTGAATCAGGCTTTAAGCAAGTCTGTTTTTTTTCTGTCAGAAGCTGTGGTAAAGTAAATAACTTATCTCGTAAGATATTGTGTTGGGTTGAATTTATTCCCACCAGCAGAGATGTGAAATTCCTATAGCCCGACGCCCTGGACATATTGTTTGGGGTCAAGGGCAACAAGTTTTCGTGTGCATTTTGCCCTTGGGACAAGTAGGCCCAACTCTGCAGCACAAACCCTTCGGCTGCTAGTTTACAGTACCACATTATGGATCAGGGAAGGTCATTGTCTGAACTTAAAGGTAATGGTTAAGTCCTTGTGTTAATGTTGTTGAAAATTGTATACATGGTTCATTAATGCAAAGTCTTAGGGTGAGCGCTCCAAGTAAATATTGTAAGCTTGGACTGCGCGTCTGACAGTGGTTCAAGTATAAAAATGTGTGCACGTTTTCAAAGTTTAGCAATACGAGGCGATGTATAATGCTCCCAGAATGCTCTCTGATTAGATGCAAATATTTGCAGACGCTTGAAAGCAAGATTGATGAGTCTTTGCTTTCAAAGTAAAATGTACACAAAAAAATGCAAGTAGGAAAAAACATTTAGGTACTATTTCTTTGCAGCATCATTTAGTAAAACGTGCTGATGTATGCCAGTATTTCACAAAGATATTCATAATGGAAAATCAGTGTAACCAGTTTCAATAAGATTATGGGAAACAAAAATAAATAAGCATTGGCAAAGCCAGTAGGTCTGAAATTGGTGGTCAGCCTTTTAGTTTTGTCAATGTGTGACTTGTTTTGGCATGGTTTTCGTAAAGCCTTATTGGTGTGGGAGCTGCCGAGACCTCACCATTATAACTTACATTGGCAAAAGCAAAAATTGTTTTTGGTCTCAAAAAGCACATATTGCCATTGTAGTTACTGGCTCTGAACAAAACTACTTTGTGTGCGGATATGCTCCTTGTGAAAGAGCAGAATGCTGTCGCTCACAGGGAAGCCAGCCAATAGACGGTGAGAGAGACAATGTGAATAAGCACAAAAGGTCATCGTTAACGCCAGACCTAGTTAGGGGCCCAATTATTAAAGAAAGTCTCAAAAGTGCACCCATGGTATATGTCCTTGCATTGAGTGCAGATATGCAACTTTCGTGAATTCACCAGAATTTAAAGAAGTAGGCCAAGAAATAGAACTTCTAGAATATATTTGTGAACTATATTTTAGCATGAGCAAATATGCATGTGTAGATTTGCTCATACGAAAATCTGAGTTTTTGCAAGTTCACTTTCCCACCAACCATTTTTTCCTCCCAACCCTGGAAGAAGTTTCACATATGCTCTTGTCATACGTAAAGTTCCACCCTTTCTCAGTATGGGAAAAGATTAGAGAAGAGTTGGTGAAAACCCTTAAAACATGCAAGCTAGTAGGCTTGCACAGACTCAAAAGGGCGTTTCAACTCAGGAACTATTACTTACAGCTACCTTCAACCCCAGTATGTTGATCTGAGGCAATGTGGCAACATAAGGGAATTGCGGTTATTCAAACCCTACTATGGTATGAGCCCTGGCATAATCAGAGAGGCTATATCAGAGCCCTTATACAATGAGATTGCTGCCATAATTTGTCACCGCATTACATGGCACAAAATGAACAAGTGGATTTTATTACAGGACAAGTAGATTTATGAAGCAACCTGCCCCATGGACAACTAGGCAGTAGGCATTTCATATTCTGATATCTTGTTACAGTACATTGCACGTTCCCAGGTTATAGTCCGGTCCGCTGGAATTATGCAATTTCATGGCTCTGGTGCTTTCCGCAAAGTTAAGGATTTTCCACATAATGCATCATCTGTTGCATAATCTGCAGATTTAAAAACATGTTTCTAGCTCAAAGTAATCAAAAGTTACTACAAAATGCCGCAACACATGTTGCAGCGCGGTTGAAGGCCCTTTGCAAAAATTGCCTATTCACCTTTCAGTTGCGTTTTGCGATACTTGTGTGTTAAACTTGTACTAATGAGGTGCAATTTAGGCGCAGAGTTAAAAAAAAGTGTAAACAAGCACTGGCAAAGCCAATAGGTCTCACCTTTTGGCGCTGATTCATTTCACTGGGGTGATGACAAACGCGCACATCCGTGCTCATGCGTCACTAAGTATATGTTCCCTTACTAAATGATATAGGTCAGGGGTTCCCAAACGTTTGACTCTGAAGGACCCCCATTGACTCACCACTGGAAGCCGGGGACCCCCAGCAATTTCTATGATTTAAATTTCAAACATTAAAAAGTAATAAAAATGAATAAACACACATGTGCACACAAAACAAACACTAGAATTACTAAGTATTTCAGTATTTTATATTGAAAAGGTTTGCAAAAAAATGGAAAAATGTAATGGGAAGGTTGGTGCTGCATTTCCGTGATCAACTTTTAAATGGTTAGTTTTATTTCGCAGTACAAGGCTCCTGCCAAGGCCAGAGCGGAAACCCAAAGCAGCCCTAGAAAATGTTTTCAGACCAGTCCCCATACAATGCACACCAGGTGCAGTGAGTGAGCCTGACCACTACAAAGGGGTTTTTGGGAGGCTCTCCCCTCAAGACAATTTAGGATACAATGGTTCATTCTACAACACATTTATCATTATATATTGAATTGTAATAGCTTTTAAAGTATAGTAAATGATGCCCTTATTATGCACCAGGATACAACAATCTTTGTTGGTTCATCAATGATTCCCGTATTATCATCATCCTTCAACAGTGCCTCTCATTTCTCCATAGCATATCTGTCACATGTATTTCATTTGTTTTATAGCATCTCTCATACCACTGTAGGATGTCATAACACTTTACATCACATACACATAGAGACAATGAATCATACGTGTAAATCAGTGTACAGAAAATAAGTGTTACATAAGGCAAATGGGACTGCAAGGTGTAGGATACACGTCATTCATACAGGTAGGCATTTTTAAAGAGTGCTTGGTCTGGAAAAGCACAAACTCAGGATTCATAACAGTGGTTAGCATTGACTTTAACAATATAAATCTATTTCCACCCAAATAAACCCCTCTAGCAGCCTCAGGATAATGAAAGACTGGGAAAATAACATAAGTTACTAACTTGTACCATGCAGTGTGTAAGCAGCTCTTTGATGACAGTTTATAGGTCACTGTGCTAGATTATGATTGTCTCTTATGAGCTGCAGAGTAACAAGAATCTCTGTGACAAAAGCAGCAACCCACGGACCTATCCACATAAAATACTGTTTTTTAAAATGCATGGTACGCGTTCTTTGCAGCAGGCATATTAACCCTCTGTGCTACATTAGATAAGTCAAACCTGGCACTGGACAAAACTCTCTCTCCAGCAGGTTCATTAATCACTGGTGTTATATTGACACTTTTATTGTTGCTCAAAAACTGCTAATTCTACAAGGAACTTTGCAGTGCTGTTAAAACTGCTGCCTGAGGACCCCCTGGGAATGTGTCAGGGACCACCTGGGAATGTGTCAGGGACCACCTGGGAATGTGTCAGGGACCCCCTGGGAATGTGTCAGGGACCACCTGGGAATGTGTCAGGGACCCCCTGGGAATGGGTCAGGGACCACCTGGGAATGTGTCAGGGACCCCCTGGGAATGTGTCAGGGACCCCCTGGGAATGTGTCAGGGACCACCTGGGAATGTGTCAGGGACCACCTGGGAATGTGTCAGGGACCCCCTGGGAATGTGTCAGGGACCCCCTGGGAGTGTGTCAGGGACCCCCTGCGGGTGTGTCAGGGACCCCCTGCGGGTGTGTCAGGGACCCCCTGGGGGTGTGTCAGGGACCCCCTGGGGGTGTGTCAGGGACCCCCTGGGGGTGTGTCAGGGACCCCTGGGAATGTCTCGGGGACCCCCTGGGAATGTCTCGGGGGCCCCCTGGGAATGTCTCGGGGGCCCCCTGGGAATGTCTCGGGGGCCCCCTGGGAATGTCTCGGGGGCCCCCTGGGAATGTCTCGGGGGCCCCCTGGGAATGTCTCGGGGGCCCCCTGGGAATGTCTCGGGGGCCCCCTGGGAATGTGTCAGGGGCCCCCTGGGAATGTGTCAGGGGCCCCCTGGGAATGTGTCAGGGGCCCCCTGGGAATGTGTCAGGGGCCCCCTGGGAATGTGTCAGGGCCCCCCTGGGAATGTGTCAGGGCCCCCCTGGGAATGTGTCAGGGACCCCCTGGGAATGTGTCAGGGACCCCCTGGGAATGTGTCAGGGACCCCCTGGGAATGTGTCAGGGACCACCTGGGATTGTGTCAGGGACCACCTGGGATTGTGTCAGGGACCACCTGGGAATGTGTCAAGGACCACCTGGGAATGTGTCAGGGACCACCTGGGAATGTGTCAGGGACCCCCTGGGAATGTGTCAGGGGCCCCCTGGGAATGTGTCAGGGGCCCCCTGGGAATGTGTCAGGGGCCCCCTGGGAATGTGTCAGGGGCCCCCTGGGAATGTGTCAGGGACCCCCTGGGAATGTGTCAGGGACCCCCTGGGAATGTGTCAGGGACCCCCTGGGAATGTGTCAGGGACCCCCTGGGAATGTGTCAGGGACCACCTGGGATTGTGTCAGGGACCACCTGGGATTGTGTCAGGGACCACCTGGGAATGTGTCAAGGACCACCTGGGAATGTGTCAGGGACCACCTGGGAATGTGTCAGGGACCCCCTGGGAATGTGTCAGGGACCCCCTGGGAATGTGTCAGAGACCCCCTGGGAATGTGTCAGAGACCCCCGGAGGTGTGTCAGGGAACCCCTGGGAACGTGTCAGGGAACCCCTGGGAACGTGTCAGGGAACCCCTGGGAACGTGTCAGGGAACCCCTGGGAATGTGTCAGGGGCCCCCTGGGAATGTGTCAGGGAACCCCTGGGAATGTGTCAGGGAACCCCTGGGAATGTGTCAGGGAACCCCTGGGAATGTGTCAGGGACCCCCTGGGAATGTGTCAGGGACCCCTGGGAATGTGTCAGGGACCCCTGGGGGTGTGTCAGGGAACCCCTGGGAGTGTGTCAGGGACCCCTGGGGGTGTGTCAGGGAACCCCTGGGAGTGTGTCAGGGAACCCCTGGGAATGTGTCAGGGAACCCCTGGGAATGTGTCAGGGAACCCCTGGGAATGTGTCAGGGAACCCCTGGGAATGTGTCAGGGAACCCCTGGGAATGTGTCAGGGACCCCCTGGGAATGTGTCAGGGACCCCCTGGGAATGTATCAGGGACCCCCTGGGAATGTATCAGGGACCCCCTGGGAATGTGTCAGGGACCCCCTGGGAATGTATCAGGGACCCCCTGTGAATGTATCAGGGACCCCCTGTGAATGTATCAGGGACCCCCTGGGAATGTATCAGGGACCCCCTGGGAATGTGTCAGGGACCCCTGGGGGTCCACGGACCCCAGTTTGGGAAACACTGTGGTAGGTGAATGGTTTTTCAAGTGACCGATCCAAGACAGATCAGTAAATAAATAAACAAGAAATTTCTCAAGCATGAAAGAATTTTTTTTTTTTTTTTTAAGCGGAGGTGTTGGCAGCAACTTTCTGCATGGAGCTCGAGTGGCAAATATGCAGTAAAGGGGCAGAGTGGCATGGAGCCCCCTGGGCACATATGCAGGTTAGTGGCAGGGTGGCATGGAGCCCCCTGGGCACATATGCAGATTAGTGGCAGGGTGGCATGGAGCCCCCTGGGCACATATGCAGATTAGTGGCAGGGTGGCATGGAGCCCCCTGGGCACATATGCAGTTCAGGGGCAGGGTGGCATGGAGCCCCCTGGGCACATATGCAGTTATGGGGCAGGGTGGCATGGAGCCCCCTGGGCACATATGCAGTCCAGGGGCAGGGTGGCATGGAGCCCCCTGGGCACATATGCAGTCCAGGGGCAGGGTGGCATGGAGCCCCCTGGGCACATATGCAGTCCAGGAGCAGGGTGGCATGGAGCCCCCTGGGCACATATGCAGTCCAGGGGCAGGGTGGCAAGGAGCCCCATTGGGCCATGTGAAGGGCAGGGGAAAGGTGGCATGGAGCCCCCTGGGCACATATGCAGTTCAGGGGCAGGGTGGCATGGAGCCCCCTGGGCACATATGCAGTCCAGGGGCAGGGTGGCATGGAGCCCCCTGGGCACATATGCAGTCCAGGGTCAGAGTGGCAAGGAGCCACATTGGGCACATATGCAGTTCAGGGGCAGAGTGGCATGGAGCCCCATGGGCACATATGCAGTCCAGGGGCAGGGTGGCATGGAGCCCCCTGGGCACATATGCAGTCCAGGGGCAGAGTGGCATGGAGCCCCCTGGGCACATATGCAGTCCAGGGGCAGGGTGGCATGGAGCCCCCTGGGCACATATGCAGTCCAGGGGCAGAGTGGCATGGAGCCCCCTGGGCACATATGCAGGTCAGGGGCTGGGTGGCATGGAGCCCCCTGGGCACATATGCAGTTCAGGGGCAGGGTGGCAAGGAGCCACATTGGGCACATATGCAGTTCAGGGGCAGAGTGGCATGGAGCCCCCTGGGCACATATGCAGTCCTGGGGCAGGGTGGCATGGAGCCCCCTGGGCACATATGCAGTCCAGGGGCAGGGTGGCATGGAGCCCCTGGGCACATGCAGTTCAGGGGCAGAGTGGCATGGAGCCCCCTGGGCACATATGCAGTCCAGGGGCAGAGTGGCATGGAGCCCCCTGGGCACATATGCAGTTCAGGGGCAGGGTGGCATGGAGCCCCATTGGGCCATGTGAAGGGCAGGGGTGCGGTGGCATGGAGCCCCCTGGGCACATATGCAGTTCAGGGGCAGGGTGGCATGGAGCCCCCTGGGCACATATGCAGTTCAGGGGCAGAGTGGCATGGAGCCCCCGGGCACATATGCAGTCCAGGGGCAGGGTGGCATGGAGCCCCCTGGGCACATATGCAGTTCAGGGGCAGGGTGGCATGGAGCCCCCTGGGCACATATGCAGTCCAGGGGCAGGGTGGCATGGAGCCCCCTGGGCACATATGCAGTTCAGGGGCAGAGTGGCATGGAGCCCCCTGGGCACATATGCAGGTTAGTGGCAGGGTGGCATGGAGCCCCCTGGGCACATATGCAGTTCAGGGGCAGGGTGGCATGGAGCCCCCTGGGCACATATGCAGTTCAGGGGCAGAGTGGCATGGAGCCCCCTGGGCACATATGCAGTTCAGGGGCAGGGTGGCATGGAGCCCCCTGGGCACATATGCAGTTCAGGGGCAGGGTGGCATGGAGCCCCCTGGGCACATATGCAGTTCAGGGGCAGGGTGGCAAGGAGCCCCCTGGGCACATATGCAGTCCAGGGGCAGAGTGGCATGGAGCCCCCTGGGCACATATGCAGTTCAGGGGCAGGGTGGCATGGAGCCCCCTGGGCACATATGCAGTTCAGGGGCAGGGTGGCATGGAGCCCCCTGGGCACATATGCAGTTCAGGGGCAGGGCGGCATGGAGCCCCCTGGGCACATATGCAGTCCAGGGGCAGGGCGGCATGGAGCCCCCTGGGCACATATGCAGTTCAGGGGCAGAGTGGCATGGAGCCCCCTGGGCACATATGCAGTTCAGGGGCAGGGTGGCATGGAGCCCCCTGGGCACATATGCAGTTCAGGGGCAGGGTGGCATGGAGCCCCATTGGGCCATGTGAAGGGCAGGGGCAGAGTGGCATGGAGCCCCCTGGGCACATATGCAGTTCAGGGGCAGGGTGGCATGGAGCCCCCTGGGCACATATGCAGTTCAGGGGCAGGGTGGCATGGAGCCCCCTGGGGACATATGCAGTCCAGGGGCAGGGTGGCATGGAGCCCCCTGGGCACATATGCAGTCCAGGGGCAGGGTGGCATGGAGCCCCCTGGGCACATATGCAGTTCAGGGGCAGAGTGGCATGGAGCCCCATGGGCACATATGCAGTTCAGGGGCAGGGTGGCATGGAGCCCCCTGGGCACATATGCAGTTCAGGGGCAGGGTGGCATGGAGCCCCCTGGGCACATATGCAGTTCAGGGGCAGGGTGGCATGGAGCCCCCTGGGCACATATGCAGTCCAGGGGCAGGGTGGCATGGAGCCCCCTGGGCACATATGCAGTCCAGGGGCAGGGTGGCATGGAGCCCCCTGGGCACATATGCAGTTCAGGGGCAGAGTGGCATGGAGCCCCCTGGGCACATATGCAGTTCAGGGGCAGGGTGGCATGGAGCCCCCTGGGCACATATGCAGTTCAGGGGCAGGGTGGCATGGAGCCCCCTGGGCACATATGCAGTTCAGGGGCAGGGTGGCATGGAGCCCCATTGGGCCATGTGAAGGGCAGGGGCAGAGTGGCATGGAGCCCCCTGGGCACATATGCAGTTTAGGGGCAGGGTGGCATGGAGCCCCCTGGGGACATATGCAGTCCAGGAGCAGGGTGGCATGGAGCCCCCTGGGCACATATGCAGTTCAGGGGCAGGGTGGCATGGAGCCCCATTGGGCCATGTGAAGGGCAGGGGTGCGGTGGCATGGAGCCCCCTGGGCACATATGCAGTTCAGGGGCAGGGTGGCATGGAGCCCCCTGGGCACATATGCAGTTCAGGGGCAGAGTGTCATGGAGCCCCCGGGCACATATGCAGTCCAGGGGCAGGGTGGCATGGAGCCCCCTGGGCACATATGCAGTTCAGGGGCAGAGTGGCATGGAGCCCCCTGGGCACATATGCAGTTCAGGGGCAGGGTGGCATGGAGCCCCCTGGGCACATATGCAGTTCAGGGGCAGGGTGGCATGGAGCCCCCTGGGCACATATGCAGTCCAGGGGCAGGGTGGCATGGAGCCCCCTGGGCACATATGCAGTCCAGGGGCAGGGTGGCATGGAGGAGGGGCAGGGTGGCATGGAGCACCCTGGGCACATATGCAGTCCAGGAGCAGGGTGGCATGGAGCCCCATGGGCACATATGCAGTTCAGGGGCAGGGTGGCATGGAGCCCCATTGGGCCATGTGAAGGGCAGGGGCAGAGTGGCATGGAGCCCCCTGGGCACATATGCAGTTCAGGGGCAGGGTGGCATGGAGCCCCCTGGGGACATATGCAGTCCAGGAGCAGGGTGGCATGGAGCCCCCTGGGCACATATGCAGTTCAGGGGCAGGGTGGCATGGAGCCCCATTGGGCCATGTGAAGGGCAGGGGTGCGGTGGCATGGAGCCCCCTGGGCACATATGCAGTTCAGGGGCAGGGTGGCATGGAGCCCCCTGGGCACATATGCAGTTCAGGGGCAGAGTGTCATGGAGCCCCTGGGCACATATGCAGTCCAGGGGCAGGGTGGCATGGAGCCCCCTGGGCACATATGCAGTTCAGGGGCAGAGTGGCATGGAGCCCCCTGGGCACATATGCAGTTCAGGGGCAGGGTGGCATGGAGCCCCCTGGGCACATATGCAGTTCAGGGGCAGGGTGGCATGGAGCCCCCTGGGCACATATGCAGTCCAGGGGCAGGGTGGCATGGAGCCCCCTGGGCACATATGCAGTCCAGGGGCAGGGTGGCATGGAGGAGGGGCAGGGTGGCATGGAGCACCCTGGGCACATATGCAGTCCAGGAGCAGGGTGGCATGGAGCCCCCTGGGCACATATGCAGTCCAGGGGCAGGGTGGCATGGAGCCCCCTGGGCACATATGCAGTTCAGGGGCAGGGTGGCATGGAGCCCCCTGGGCACATATGCAGTTCAGGGGCAGGGTGGCATGGAGCCCCCTGGGCACATATGCAGTTCAGGGGCAGGGTGGCATGGAGCCCCATTGGGCCATGTGAAGGGCAGGGGCAGAGTGGCATGGAGCCCCCTGGGCACATATGCAGTTCAGGGGCAGGGTGGCATGGAGCCCCCTGGGGACATATGCAGTCCAGGGGCAGGGTGGCATGGAGCCCCCTGGGCACATATGCAGTTCAGGGGCAGGGTGGCATGGAGCCCCCTGGGCACATATGCAGTTCAGGGGCAGGGTGGCATGGAGCCCCTGGGCACATATGCAGTTCAGGGGCAGGGTGGCATGGAGCCCCCTGGGCACATATGCAGTTCTGGGGCAGGGTGGCATGGAGCCCCCTGGGCACATATGCAGTCCAGGGGCAGGGTGGCATGGAGCCCCCTGGGCACATATGCAGTCCAGGGGCAGGGTGGCATGGAGCCCCCTGGGCACATATGCAGTTCAGGGGCAGGGTGGCATGGAGCCCCTGGGCACATATGCAGTTCAGGGGCAGGGTGGCATGGAGCCCCCTGGGCACATATGCAGTTCAGGGGCAGGGTGGCATGGAGCCCCCTGGGCACATATGCAGTTCAGTGGCAGGGTGGCATGGAGCCCCCTGGGCACATATGCAGTCCAGGGGCAGGGTGGCATGGAGCCCCCTGGGCACATATGCAGTTCAGTGGCAGGGTGGCATGGAGCCCCCTGGGCACATATGCAGTCCAGGGGCAGGGTGGCATGGAGCCCCCTGGGCACATATGCAGTCCAGGGGCAGGGTGGCATGGAGCCCCCTGGGCACATATGCAGTTCAGGGGCAGGGTGGCATGGAGCCCCCTGGGCACATATGCAGTTCAGTGGCAGGGTGGCATGGAGCCCCCTGGGCACATATGCAGTCCAGGGGCAGGGTGGCATGGAGCCCCCTGGGGACATATGCAGTCCAGGGGCAGGGTGGCAAGGAGCCCCCTGGGCACATATGCAGTCCAGTGGCAGGGTGGCATGGAGCCCCCTGGGCACATATGCAGTCCAGGGGCAGGGTGGCATGGAGCCCCCTGGGCACATATGCAGTTCAGGGGCAGGGTGGCATGGAGCCCCCTGGGCACATATGCAGTTCAGTGGCAGGGTGGCATGGAGCCCCCTGGGCACATATGCAGTCCAGGGGCAGGGTGGCATGGAGCCCCCTGGGCACATATGCAGTCCAGGGGCAGGGTGGCATGGAGCCCCCTGGGCACATATGCAGTTCAGGGGCAGGGTGGCATGGAGCCCCCTGGGCACATATGCAGTTCAGTGGCAGGGTGGCATGGAGCCCCCTGGGCACATATGCAGTCCAGGGGCAGGGTGGCATGGAGCCCCCTGGGCACATATGCAGTCCAGGGGCAGGGTGGCATGGAGCCCCCTGGGCACATATGCAGTTCAGGGGCAGGGTGGCATGGAGCCCCTGGGCACATATGCAGTTCAGGGGCAGGGTGGCATGGAGCCCCCTGGGCACATATGCAGTTCAGGGGCAGGGTGGCATGGAGCCCCCTGGGCACATATGCAGTTCAGTGGCAGGGTGGCATGGAGCCCCCTGGGCACATATGCAGTCCAGGGGCAGGGTGGCATGGAGCCCCCTGGGCACATATGCAGTTCAGGGGCAGGGTGGCATGGAGCCCCCTGGGCACATATGCAGTTCAGTGGCAGGGTGGCATGGAGCCCCCTGGGCACATATGCAGTCCAGGGGCAGGGTGGCATGGAGCCCCTGGGGACATATGCAGTCCAGGGGCAGGGTGGCATGGAGCCCCCTGGGCACATATGCAGTCCAGGGGCAGGGTGGCATGGAGCCCCCTGGGCACATATGCAGTTCAGTGGCAGGGTGGCATGGAGCCCCCTGGGCACATATGCAGTCCAGGGGCAGGGTGGCATGGAGCCCCCTGGGGACATATGCAGTCCAGGGGCAGGGTGGCATGGAGCCCCCTGGGCACATATGCAGTCCAGGGGCAGGGTGGCATGGAGCCCCCTGGGCACATATGCAGTTCAGGGGCAGGGTGGCATGGAGCCCCCTGGGCACATATGCAGTTCAGGGGCAGGGTGGCATGGAGCCCCCTGGGCACATATGCAGTCCAGGGGCAGGGTGGCATGGAGCCCCCTGGGCACATATGCAGTTCAGGGGCAGGGTGGCATGGAGCCCCATTGGGCCATGTGAAGGGCAGGGGTGCGGTGGCATGCAGCCCCCCTCAGCAGCCCAGGGACCCCTCCTCCTCCCCCCGGGGCCCCCATCACTCACTCACCTGCCAGGGGGGGGCGCGGCCCTCACTCCAAGGCTCCCGGACATGCACCTGAGGCGGTCCCACACCGGAGGTGACGCGCGGTGACGTCGGTACGGCCCGGGTGGCTCAGGTAGGGTGAACCCGGAAGTCAGCCGCTCCGGCGGGGGGGTGGGGAGTTCTGCCGCTCCGGCCGGGGGTGGGGGCTCTGCCGCTCGGGGTGGGGGTTCTCTCGTCCACGGGGGGGGGGTGTCGGGCTCCTCCTCCTCCTGCCTCAGGCCCGGGCGCGGCCTCCAGAGTCTGTCAGCCGGTGAGGCGCGCTGCGCTGACGTCACCAGAGCCACGCCCACACGCGGAAGTGCCGGACGCGCAGCAGCTGGACGCTGCGGCCTCGTGACACGTGAACTGCCCGCGCCCGTCAGCCAATCAACGAATGACAGGCAGCCTCCCAGCCAGTCCCGAGCCGCCGAGCTCGTGACCGAGCTAGGTCAGGCTCCGCCAGCCAATCACAAAGCGCTGTCTCCGAAGAGTCTGATCTAACGAACTCTTGACCTGAACTCCATCCAGCAAATCCATTTAGAAGCGTTCACCGAACCAATGGGAGGCTAGCACAGCGAGCCAATCGGAGGGCGCCATTCTTTCCCACCACTAACAGAGCCTGTCATTGGCTGGTAGCTCTTGCCTCATGGCTTCAGGATATTTGTCGCCTGAATAAAAACATTTCTAGCATTTGCAACAGAGAATTTTCGATTCTATTAAGAACAACAGAGGCTCAGATTATGCTTCTCTTTGCCTTACTGCAAACATACAGCAGCCAATGAAAACAACTTTAAACAGCATACCCCCGGAAGTACAACCCCCTCACAGGTATGCACCAATCCCCATTAGTCCATATACTGTATATAGTCCATGAAGCACATAATAACTTCCTCTTTCTTTGCAACAGAACTTTTTAACACAGTCCAAACTTGATCGCCAAACACTGGATCTCCAATCCTCCATCGGCGAGGGTCCCAACATGACCACGGAACATCATCTCCAGACGCAGAGTCGCTGTTGTCAATGCCTTATGCCGGTTTGTTATGTTCTCCTGAAACGAGAAAAGAAGTCGTAATACCCATACATCAAAGGTATGCAAGCAAACCAATGGGCGGGATGAAACCCACAGAAAGACACATAGTCAACATCATTATTCACAATGATCGAAATCAACGTTATATCTCAACATACTGTTTCATGGGTGGGATAATCTTCGCCTCCGTGTCCTTAATAGAATCGAAAATTCTCTGTCGCGATAGCTAGAATTTTTTTTATTCTATGTCAGTCCACGGAGGCTCTGATTATGCTAGTTTAAAGATGACCTACCACATTAGTAGCAACATCTACAATTGGTTTATGATAAAACGTTTTGAATGTCGAATCAGAAGACCAATCCATCGCAGTCATAATATCCTCTAAGCGGGAACCTGTAGCCAGAGCTTTGGAAGCCATCGCTCCCCTCACTGAATGGGCGCCAAAGGCTGCAGTATCAATACCTGCCAATTGCAATAACCAGGAGACCCACCTAGCCAGAGTCGCGGCAGAGACTGGGCGGAAAGGTTTCTGTAAAGAAATCAACAATTTATCTGCAACATCAGTCCTAAACTCTCGAGTAGAGTCCTCATAACATTTCAAACATTGACCCACACATAATTTACTGTGATGAGGGAATGCAGGGTAAGAAATACACTTAGAATTAGACTTAGTGTGTTTAGAAATGGTAAACGAAACCCCCGAGGGAGTAAACACACTACCTGCTATGTCCAGGGCACGAACATCAGAAACACGTCTACATAAATAATAATAATAATAATAATAAACAGTTTATAAAGTGCCTGGTAACACCTTCCCGGTGTGTCCCCGCGCTAGTAAGGAAGAGCTAGACACTTTAGCATAGACAGCCCGCCCCGACGTGCCCCTATAGCCTACATGAGATCAAACATAACAAAAGAGTCAGCTTGGCCGATAATTGCTTACGCGAAAGACCTTTATTCGCCGGCCAATTCTTAATAAAACGTAAAACCACATTCACATCCCACAACTGAGAGTACCGCGGAGTGGGAGGATTAACCAGTCTGATACCACAAACCACTTTACAGACCAGTGGGTGTCCTCCCACTGGCTTGCCATCCACATGCGGATGACCCGCCGAGATTGCTGATCTGAAATTATTGATCGTCCTATAGGCTAGACCTGTATTTGCCATTTCAGACAAGAAGTTAACGATCATATGGACACCGGATCCCAAGGGATCCCCTTGCCGTTCAGCACACCAACTAACCCATCGACGCCAAGCAGACTCATATCGCATATTTGTAGATGGGGCCCAGGACTGGGACAAAAAATACAAAGTGTCTTCCGAAACTCCCGGCATTTGCCAACGTCTCCGGAAAGTCTCCATGCCATAAGAGGCAAACGACCCTGAAGGACCAACGGATGAGGTTGACCTAGCGGGTCGGTCAGAATCTCAGGAAACGACTGCAGTCGCACTGGGAAAGCACATGACAGGGCCAGCGCTGCTGAAAACCACGCCTGTGCTCTCCAAAATGGAGATACCAGAATTATCTCCGCCCTCTGTCTGCGGACCTGAGCCAGAGTTCTCTGAATCATGGCGAACAGGGGAAACGCATAAAGCATACCCGTCGTCCACGACTGATGAAAGGCGTCCGAGTTGCTCGCTAGAGGGTCCGGCCGCCAACTGTAAAATAGGGGCAGTTGTGCATTGAGTCTGGAGGTGAAAAGATCCACTGTACAAGGACCCCATTTGGCATCGAGCTGGTGAAACACCTGGGGATGGAGATGCCAATCGCTGGAATCCCGCAGGAAGCGAGAATTCCAGTCCGCTACCACGTTGGTGCAGCCCGGGATGTACTCTGCTGTCACCGACATGTGATTCTAAAGGCAATAATGCCAGAAATCCTTGGCTATTTCCACCAGTAACCGTGACCTCGTGCCACCCAGATGATTGATATATCGGACTGCTGAGACATTGTCCATTCAAAGCAGTATACAGCAACTGGCCTTGAGTGGTGACAAAGTCCGAATTGCGAAAGAACCCGCTAAGAGTTCCAAACAGTTTATGTGGAGTTTCAACTCCTCCTGGGACCAACGGCCCCCTGTCTCCACTGACCCACACCGGGCTCCCCTGCCCCATCTGCTGGCATCCGACTCGATTACTATTTCTGGGACTGACGCAAAAATGGCCTTGCCCTTCCACACATCCATGTGCTGTAACCACCATGATATCTCCGTCCTCGCCTCTTGCGTCAACAAAATCTGTTCTGTATAACTGAGGCCTTTGCGGAGATGTAATATCTTCAACCTCTGGAGTGCCCTGTAATGGAGGGGACCCGGAAAAATAGCCTGGATGGACGAGGCTAGAAGGCCCACCAATCTGGCTAAAGTCCCCAATGATATAGTCTGCGCAGACAAAGCTTTCCTCAACTCCTTCTTGATGGCAATTCATTTCTTGAGCAGCAACAACAGCTGAGCCGTGACTGAGTCCACCTGGAACCCCAGAAACTCCATCGACTGAGACGGCGTCATGACAGACTTGTCCGCATTGATGACGAAACCCAACTCCTGAAGGAGCTGCGTCGTCAGAGCCAGATGACGAAGAACTGTAGCAACATTTTGGGCCATTATCAGGATATCGTCTAAGTAGATGATAAGCCTGACCCCCACTCTCTCAGAAATTGCACCACCGGCCTGAGAAGCTTGGTGAAACACCAAGGGGCGGACGAAACTCCGAATGGCAGCGCAGCGTAAAACGTACCAAGCGCCTCCCCACTGAAACTGCAGAAACCGCCTGTGGGGTGGAAATATGGGAACCGCCAAATAGGCGTCTTTTAAATCTAGACGCATCATCCAATCGCCTTCTAGAAGTAAATCCCAGAGTAAGTGTATGCCTTCCATTTTGAAATGGCGATACACTACCCAAGAGTTGAAATCCTTGAGATTCAACACCAGATGATAACCCTGATCTTTTTTGGGGACGAGAAACACCGTTCTGGCAAACCCGTGGGCGTGTGGCGAAGTCCGCACAATAGCTCCTTTCTGCAACAGGGATGCAACCTCGTCATCTATGAAAGACCTCTCGACGTGGGTAAAATGAAGAGGGTGAGGAGATTGAGCCTGCCTGGGAGTATTGTAAAACTCTATCTGAAAGCCCTTCACTGTCTGTAAAATCCAAGGGTCGCTTGTCAGGGTTCTCCACCTGTGGACAAAACCAGCAATCCGACCCCCCACTTTGACCACTCCCTCCTGAAGAAAGTTTACCTGAATAAGAGGTGTCTCTGTCATTGTTGTTACCTCTGTATCCTCCTTTCTGGCCTCTGCCTCTACCCCCACGATTTCTGGTTGGATAAAAGTTGGAGCGATGGGGGCCTCCACGTCCACGCTGTTCTGAACCTCTTGAGGCCTGATTGGAGCCACGGCCGGGCGCTCGACCCCTGTTGCAACCGGCCCTGGTAAAAAGGCCCGCATTAAAGACCTTTTTGATGTTGCTCTGGACCTTGTCGAGAGCCGAAAAGGTGGAAACATATTTGCCCAGTTCTTTTACAAACTTATCTCCAAAGAGCAAGCCATTTGCCATGATCCCAGCCTCCGAAGTGGCCATATCTGCAAGTTGTGTATCGATCCGCATGAGGAAAGAACGGCGCCGTTCCGTAGACACAGCGTAGTTGGCATTTCCCAGAAAGCAGAGGGCCCTCTGCGCCCATTCCAGGACCTCCGTCGTATCCAGTGGCGTGTTGGACTCCTTGGCCTGCACTGCCCTGTCCAAAATCTTCGTGAGGGGCCCGCACACGTCAAGGAGCTTGTCCTGACAGCCCCTCCACGCCCTGTCCAATCCCTTCTTGGGGTCCTTAGAGAACTTCTTAAGGAAGGTGGCCATATTGGGGTCCAGTTCTGGGGTCTCCATCACCTTGCGCAAGAGGGCCGGCCTGGGACATTCCGATCTAAGAACCGAGCGCACAAAGCCCTGTCTGATATTGCCCTGTACGTAGTGTGCTACCCCCACACAAGGCACCCATTCTGTGGATCTAGGGTGTATAATATTACTAGGATTGAAGAGCAAATTCTTGCTGGGAGGAAGAGGATTCACGGATTGCGATCTGCGCTTTTTCTTAGATGCCTTCTTAGGCGCCTCAGACTGATCGGAATCAGAAGTGTCAGGTAGGGAGGATGAGGTGTCATCGTCATGGAATTGAGAAGAAGAAGACTGACGAGAACTCCCATAGCCCCCATGGTCATCAAGGACATTCGCTGCCATCTTGGCAAGCACCTCCGAAGATTGGTGATAAGAGGGTCCACCATGGTGTGACTTAAATTTACGCTTGCCATAATTTAGCAATGGTTTAGTAAAGGGCTTCAATGCATTAACCAATGCCTTATTCACTGAACCCTGGACGTGGGAATCAAGGGCTTCCAAGAGCTGTTCCTCCAGTTGGTGCTCATCCTCATCATACTGCACCTCATCTGCATATTCAGCCCACTGATCTGCCTCCTCGGCATAGTACGCCATCTCAGTAATTCAGGAGGTTGGAGGAACTTCAGGGGGGGGGAAGCCCAGGGGTGACACTGGAAGCTAAACAGAAATCTATAGAATCACGAACAAATGCCTCAGTGTAGTCAAATCAATGTGGAGGTAGCCACCCCTATTACCTCCTAAGGCAGGGCCTTGGTATGCTTTTGCGCCCCGTCGGGCGTTCGAAGGACTGAGGGCTGAGGCAGAAGCGGTCCTAGCAGCGCGAAAACCCAATCGGTAATGAAAAGGCCGATGTGGGCATTCGCGCATGCGCGGCCCGCAGGGCAACAAAAAGCGGAATGCTCTCTAAAGCGCGCAGCGCGCGTCTGTCCTGCTCCCGCTCCACAACGGAGTATTGCCCCCTAAGCGCCGGAGCACTCCACACACAAGCCATCAGCGCCCAAGCTGGGCCGAAACAAACGCGCAACACGCGTGAACGAACCGCAAGCGCATGAGCGCTCAACCATCAATGCGGCAAGCAAAAACAAATAAAGGGCAACACACAAATAAATAATTATCGCGCGCCGAGCGCGCTAACAACTACCAATAATCGTGAGCAATCGGCTGACAGTCGCGCCTTGTAAAGATACGAACATTTTAATCACATATCAGAAATAGAATGTAAAAACCACTTAACTCGCTGCAGCAGCAGCAAAGAAAGAGGAAGTTATTATGTGCTTCATGGACTATATACAGTATATGGACTAATGGTGATTGGTGCATACCAGTGAGTGGGTTGTACTTTCGGGGGGTATGCTGTTTAAAGTTGTTTTCATTGGCTGCTGTATGTTTGCAGTAAAGCAAAGAGAAGCATAATCAGGGCCTCCGTGGACTGACATAGAATTTTATTACAGGACCGGAGGCTTCAGATTATGCTTTCTCTCTCTTTACTGCAAAAATAACAGCAGCCAATAAGAACATTCATAACATAGTGAAAGTAAAACATTCCCAGAATGCTTAGTGTCACATTGTAAACACCATAGAGACTAGCCCTATAAATAACTGTCCACACCGGAACACTTCCTCTTTCTTTGCTTCTCCTCCCAGAGTTACGTGCTCGATAGCATGCTTTCCGTAAGTCCTAATGGTTTCATTGATATGCATTGCTGTAATTGCCTCAATAATAATGGTTTTCTATACTATATTCTGAATTGTAAATGAACGCGCTGTGTACATTTTGCACATGATGCAGCTAAGCTTTCCGACAACCTTCAAACTCATCTCACTTAACTCAGGAGCATTTTATCTCTACTCATCGGTGGGGCCCATAGCACCGCGAGTCACAAATTCACACATCACACTATCCCATAATCAGTGAAAAAGAAGGCGAGCTGCTGGATAGCAGGGTACCTCATTGACCTAAATTAAATTCTATATTTTATACATTTCAACATATCATCATCAACATCATAAATAACTTTATTCGAATCAAAAGAATCCTAAAAGTACAATTTGACGTACAAATCCAAAAATGGTATTTCATATCCAAAGGTTCAAAAACAGAATCACAAAACACAGTATATCAAAATGCACAATATCAATAAACATTGTATTCATATAAAAATTCTTAAAAATCAATCCAATAGAGCTAAGCATAAAAATTACATTAAAAAACAATTAATAATAATCTCTATTACTCCAGACTTCCTTATATAGTCAAGATCGAATATCCCTCAGGAAGAGTTTAATAGCTTCTATTAAAAGCAAACTAAAAGATGTAAAGTGCACTATACTGTATCAAATTACATTACTACATGTACAGGTGGGTTAGCCTCCCACACCAACCCACTTGGTTATGCACCACAACTGCCAAAACTTAGTACGTTTTAACTAAATGCATTCATATAGATCATCAATAGTATTTAATTTCTATAGATTTCAATGGCTTTCAGTAGCATACACAATATGTCATATCAGAAAACATGCTATCAATAGCGATTCCTGATTAAAAGGGCCGATCTAATAAAGCTAAGCATAGAGCTACATTTAGCAGCAGTTTGTAATGACCTTAGATGCTCAAAACCTTCCTTAAAATTACAAGGTTTCAACATATCATTTAACCTGTTACAAGGAAAGGAACAAAACATCAAGGTACTCCGCTATTTGGTCGATGGACCAACTAGTAGAAGTCAATTGATGGCGATTAAGACTAGCTCAATCACAGTTATTCCTGTACTTTTAACATTTAATTCTGTCATAACCTTTATTAATTTAAAAAACAGATTCGAGTTTAAATTTCAATGATTTATCTACTTCATTTAGGAAAGAAATTTAGCATAATCTTTAGACAAGCAAAATTGAAGCATTTATTTAGTACATGTTAAGAAAAATAAAATTGGGGGGGGCGGAGCTAGCTCGCGACCAAGATGGCCGCTTGAGCCGAGAGTTCCCCCGCTTCACGCAACTATCCGTGAATTATCCTGTGGGCTGCGTGCCTGAAACCTGCCCTGTGCCCGCCGTGGGACTGCGTAACCACTGTGGAGCGAGACGCCGAAAGAGCGAGCTTCTTGCCTGCTTCCTACCCGCTGCCTGAGCTGTGACGACTGCGGGCGCCGGAGCCGGCGGTAACGAGAGGCCTGCCCCGGCTTGGAGAGCCCCCTGACTCTGCTCCGGCTGCTGGACTGTCGCCCGAATGGTCTCCTGAGGCGGGCGCGAACGCGGGGGTGAGCGGAGTGGCCTGTCCACCCCCCCCCCGCATCGGAAACCGCTGAGTGTCCCGCCTGGCCTGGTGCTGTGGAGGTAGGCGGGGGACGGAGAGCGACGGCGGCGGGAGGGCCTATTTCCGCCAGGAGGAGCAGTGCAGCATACCCCTGAGACGAGGCCCGGGGGGCCTTATATCCCATTGGCAGGACCGCATAGAGGGCGCCGCAGTGGTGTGGCTCCCCGGCGTTGCTAACAGCGCCAAACTACGACCATACAATAAAGGAGCCTCTGCGGTGGGCCTGTCCACGTTTGGCCTGCGCGAGGCGGCACATCCCCCTCTTCCAGGAACAGCCGGCAGCAATCCGGGAAGCACCGCGTTGCGGTGACGAAGTGCGGCGAGGTGAGCTGGCCTAGGGGCGAGTTTACTCGGCAGTGGGCCCTCTGCATCTACGGCCTCTGGGGCAGCAGAGGGATCTGGGACCTTGAGGAGGTTCTGGTAGAGGATTGGCTGCCATTTTGAAGACCTGGGTGCTGAGTGCTGACCCTGATGCACTGGGAAGTGCCGGAGATGCTTGCCCCCCTCCCCGCGCGTGGAGTGCATACTGAGTTCCTCTCCCCTTACTTATTATACCTGCACCTTGGAGAGCCTGTGGAGAGGGGAGTGAGTTGGCAGGCGATACACACGGAACTTTGGGTTTGTGACCTGCGACACGATATCAGGACGCGAAACACGGCCACAGCTGTGCCCAAGGCCGGTAGTCTCTCCAGGACTTGAGGTGCTGTGTTAAGAGGTCTTCTGGCAGGACTTTGCTGGTTACCTGTGGCGGATACCACATGGTGAGCTTCGTCTGGGGAATAGCCCCCTCGAAGACCGGAGATAGAGGTTTGTGGCGCGGAGGGCGCCCCGCGGTGAGGGTGCAGTGAAACCCTGACAGACACGGCCTCTAGTGACTCTCTACCAGTGATCTCGCGTTAAGGCGCCTGCCCACGCTGATGTTTCACGGTCTGTACGGACTACTCCGGGGAGGGGGACAACCTGTGGAACCGCAATGGGGCGGGTAGACAGAACTCACACAAAATTATCGTTTGACCCGCAGAGGTCTAAGGCCAGCGAGACGGCCCTGGAGGAGGGGGTCGGTGACCAGGATCCGGCAGGAGAGGACCAACAGCAAGACATTCGTGACCTGCTGATAGCTATGGAGAAAAACCTACAGGGTGGGATTGCCTCCTTGGGAACCAAGATGGATGCGCTCACTTATCGAATGGACCGCATGGCCGAGTGGCTTGATAAACACGCCGAGCGCCTCAATATGTCGAAGCGGAGGCTGACGGAGGTGGAGGAGGCTTACACAACTCTTGACGTGGAGCACAAACAGTTGGGGAAGGTCCTCCAGGTCATTCAGGACAAGACGGAGGATTTGGAGGCCCGTTCTCGGTGCTGTAATCTCAGCATTACCGGCCTGCTGGAAACCACCCACACTGGGAATATGGAGCTCTTCATAGAAAAGCTGTTGAGGACATTGTTAGGGGACACCGCCTTCTCCGCAATGTTTGTTGTTGAGAGGGCTCATCGCTCTTTGGGTCCGAGAGCGAAGCCGGGTGCACCTCCCCGACCTACAATTGCGAAATTGTTAAACTACAGGGACCGAGACACTGCCCTCAGACTTGCCAGAGAGAAACAGCCATTACAATTTGAGGGGTTGACGATTTCCCGATTCCCGGATTTCACGGCCAAAGTACAGGAGGCAAGACGACAGTTTGTTCCAATTAAAAGGCAACTCCGAGAAATTGGGGCTGACTACGCGATGCTGTACCCTGAGAAGCTGCGGGTCAATCGACAGAAAGCCCTTAAAGAATGGTGGAAGGAGCGGTGGCCCTCTTTTGAGAGGGCACTCCTGGATGAGGCGGCTGGAGGAGCACTAGACGAACAGGACTAATCACGAAACACAAACACTAGCGGCTGAGTATTTTTTGTGTATGCTGGGTGATTAGGAGGGATGCTACTGGCAGTTGTTAATGAGAGGGTCCCTACTGTCCCTGTGGGGCCTATCCCGTTTGGATACCTTGATGTGTTTGGATCCACTCGAAAGATGGGTGGTCGGGGAGGGGGGTCGGAAGAGAGTGTTGTGAAGCATATACCTGGTACGTTTGTTCCATTAATGCTTTGATTTGCGTCCTCTCCAGGGGTGCGGGGGGCTTCAGTTGTCACCATTTAAGCCTTAGAGATGCAGGGCTGTTATGGGCGGGAGTGGGGGGCTCGCCATATTAAGATGCCCTACTGGTGGGTTGCGATGTGGGTACAGATCAAAGAATATTCCTGCACTACTGTGCGGCTCACACTACCCAGCCCTAGTGAAGCAGGGGGGACGGTCGTTATGGGACACAAAAGCGTTTTTGTTTTTAGCGAGCTACATCCACCCCAGCGTGAATACCACATGTGGAATGTTTTTTGTTGCTGAGGGATGTGGGGGGTCGGTGGGTGGTCACTGTTTGGGGGGGAGGGATGAATATCGCAGCCAAGTTGGGGTTGGGCAGGCGTGGAAGGGAACTGGGGGGGGGGTTGAATTTCGAATCTATACTTCTCTTGTGGTTTCAAATGGGGAGGTTTAATGTTGTTTTTTGGGTTATTGTTGGCGATATGACACGATTGGGGCATGGCACGGTACGGATATACAAACTCTTGACACTTCACCATGACTCATTCCCCTATGACTGAGCCTTCGGTGGTCTCACCTGAAGGACCCCTAGACTCACTGGTCCTATTGACTTGGAATGTACGTGGTATTAATGACCGCCGCAAAGTCCGGAAAGTACTGCACAACCTTACTAGACATAATGTCGACATTGTACTCCTTCAGGAGTCTCATCTCCAACCGGACAGCCCAGTTCTGCGGACTAAAGGCCTCCTGGGCAATGTTCATGCAGCAGGATTTACCTCACACGCTAGGGGAGTGCTGACATGGGTGAATCCAAAGGCCTCGATAACACTGACGCCCCTAGAGACGGATAGGGAGGGACGCTTTGCTATTTCCAAATGCTGTGGAAAGGGCTGGAGATTTTTATAATGAATATATATGGCCCGAACTATGATCACCCAGGTTTATACAACAGCCTGTCGTCAAAAGCTCAGTTACCATCGCAGGGTTACGTTCTCTGTGGAGGAGACTTCAATCTGGTCAGACACCCTGATAAAGACAGATCAGACGGCCCAGACAGACGCCCCTCAGCCTCTGCCAGGATACTAGAGACGTCGATGTTGAGGCTAGATCTCTGCGGCATATGGAGACATAGGCACCCACAACAGGGCGGTTACACACACTACTCCGCACCACATAATATTCACACTCGAATTGACTAATGGCTGGCCTCCAAATCCATAAACCAACATGTCCGAGCTTGCACGATATTGCCCCGTACCTATTCGGATCACTCTCCACTTCTACTGACTATTGCCTCGCCCAAGAAGCATATTTGAAACTGAACTCGGACAAAACGGAAGTCCTCATCTTAGGTTCATCCCCCGCTGCCTGGGACGACTCATGGTGGCCACCGGCCCTGGGAACCGCACCCATAGCTACGGACCACGCACGTAACCTGGGCTTCATCCTGGACTCCTCCCTCTCGATGACCAGACAAGTCAACGCCGTCTCATCATCTGGCTTCAACATCCTACGCATGCTCAAAAAAATCTTCCGCTGGATCCCCACCGAAACAAGAAAGACGGTCACCCACGCCCTGGTCACAAGCCGACTGGATTACGGAAACACCCTTTACGCCGGAACCTCAGCCAAACTACAGAAAAAACTCCAACGCATCCAAAATGCATCAGCCAGACTCATACTAGACATCCCCCGTCAAGCTCACATTTCCGGACACCTGAAAGACCTCCACTGGCTCCCCGTCAACAAGAGAATAACGTTCCGTCTCCTCACCCACGCACACAAAGCCCTCTACGACCTAGGACCCGAATGCCTCAACACGTGACTGTCCTTCTACACCCCCACCCGCCAGCTACGATCGTCCAATCAAGCCCTCGCCACAATTACGCGCATCCATAGATCCACCATGGGGGGAACATCCTTCTCCTACTTAGCGCCAAAACCTGGAATTCTCTCCCCACCCACCTCCGCCTTACACAGAACCACCTCTCCTTCAGAAAGCAACTAAAAACGTGGATATTGGATAAGTAATGTACCCCCCTCCCCCAAGCGCCTTGAGACCCTCCGGGTAATTAGTGCGCTATACAAATTTTTGAACTTGAACTTTTGAGCTTTTGAACTTTATTCTCACGTTTATTTGACGTTTCCCACCCTATTCACTGCTTGACAGTGTGTTTAGAGAAGACCTGGCCACGTCCATTGAGACTTTTTTCTAGACTAATGTGGGATTGGTTGATTCGTTCCAGACTGTGTGGGAGGCCTTCAAGGCGTATATTAGAGGGGTCACTTTCTCTAACCATGCGAGGGTACTGAGATCGATTCGGAACCGATTAGAGACTCTGGAGAAAAAGCAGAAAGAGTTGGAGGTGCTAAGCATTACTGACCGGAGTGAAGCGCTTACTCGCGAGCTAGCGCAGATGCTACGTGAATATCACGAGGAAGCTAATGCGGAAATAAAACATCTTGGGAAGTATGCCACTGCTAGAATTTACGTTGAGGGGGAACGCCCGGGAATGGTATTGGCACAGACTGTTAAACAACGCAGAGATAGAACTGCGATTCCAGATATGAGGGCACTCCCAAAGGACCCACCACTTACTGAGACACAGGTGGCGGAGAAGTTCCGGGAATACTATGCGGCCTTGTATGCCTCCCGAGAGCCTGCTCCCGAGGACCGTATCCTGGATTACCTAACACACATTGAATTACTGTTGTTATCTAACATGCACCGGGAATTCTTAATGCGACCGATAGAACGCGAGGAGATAGTTTGGGCTCTGTCGGGGATGAAAGCAGGGAGCGCACTTGGTTGTGATGGCCTTACAGTTGCCTTTTACAAGGCATTCTCGGATCTACTGATCCCGCAGGTGCTTGCGTTATTTGAGAATATTTGCACCTCTGGGGTAATGCCACCGACTATGCGTGAGGCGATACTGGTTGCTATACTCAAACCTGGGAAACCGCCGGAAGATTGCGCTTCCTACAGGCCTTTGTCGCTCATGAATGTCGATGCGAAGATCTTTGCGAAGTTACTGGCCAACCGTCTCAGCCCTTTGGTCACTACGATGGTTGCTCCGGAACAGACGGGCTTTGTGCCCAGTCGCAATTTGACCTATAACCTCTGGACGTTTTTTGCGGCCATGCAGCACACACGCCCGGAGGTTCCCGCGGTGGCAGAAACCACCGCAATGGAGCGCACACCGCTAGCCCCTCCTCCGGATCGCCCCTCGGGACTCTGGTACTTGTAGTTCAATAGTGGATCACCCAGGTGGGTGCAAGTCGGTACTTGTTGGACTGATGAATCTCTAGACCTGATACATGTCCCGGGTTTTTGGGTATCGCCCGAGACATGGCTCGGGTTTCGGGATAACTTCCCTCATCAGTGGAGAAATGGTTAGGGGTGGAGGAGAAGGCCGCCAAACAACCGTCAATGGCCTTGATGCCCGAACCGGCACGCAGGGCAGCATCCAGGAGCCCGTCGGCTCAAAGCTCAAGGGAGCCAATTAATAGAAACCACCGCAATGGAGCGCACACCGCTAGCCCCTCCTCCGGATCGCCCCTCGGGACTCTGGTACTTGTAGTTCAATAGTGGATCACCCAGGTGGGTGCAAGTCGGTACTTGTTGGACTGATGAATCTCTAGACCCGATACATGTCCCGGGTTTTTGGGTATCGCCCGAGACATGGCTCGGGTTTCGGGATAACTTCCCTCATCAGTAGAGAAATGGTTAGGGGTGGAGGAGAAGGCCGCCAAACAACCGTCAATGGCCTCGATGCCCGAACCGGCACGCAGGGCAGCATCCGCGGTGGCAGTCTTTCTCGATACGGAAAAGGCCTTCGTTTGTCGAGTGGCCTTTCAATAGACACGTTCTTGGCCAAATGGGAGTCGGGCGGTCTTCCTCCAGCTCCTGGCGACGTTGTATTCTGCCCCAACGGCCCGTATCCGGATTGGTTCTTTGGTTATTGCCCCTATACAAATTTGCAGGGGCACGAGACAGGGCTGCCCCCTATTTCCTATACTTTATGCTCTGACGGCTGAGCCACTGCGTGAATATCATGGGCAGAGGGGTATATGGTTCCCGAACTATCACCTAATAGTATCCACATATGCGGATGATACCCTTCTATATGTTCGGGAGTCTGAAGTCAATCTCTCTCCAGTCTTGCGTGAGGTGGTGCTGTTCGGCTCCCTCTCTGGTATTAATGTTAACTGGCATAAGTCCACTATGTTCCCCCTCACGCCTGCCACAGTGCGAGTGGACCCGGAATACCCACTGCTATGGACCACAGACGCGGCTCGATACCTCGGACTGCATACAGATTCTGAGGTGATACTGAGGGAAAACTACGGGGTTGCCATCTCCAAACTGGAAGATGACATTGAGACATGGATTAGCCTGCCTCTGTCGCTGATGGGGAGGGTGTCCCTCATGAAATTGATTGAATTGCCACGTCTCCTCTTCCTGTTCATTAATATCCCTATGGTCTTGTCAAAAACTTTTTTCCAACAACTGCACTCGCTGATGATTCGGCTTGCATGGGTGGGCAAGCAGCCACGGGTGGCCTGGAAAATACTTACCCAGCCGCACACGATGGGAGGTCTGGGCTCCCCTGACTTGGAACTTTATTATAGAGTGGCACAAAGCTCTCGTGCATATCATTCGATACACGGGCCTGCAGAGGCCCCACACATTTGAATAGAAACCATTGTCGCCGACCCTACACCCTTACCAGCGCTGCTGTTTTCGCCCAGAGATCGGCACACTGGTATATTAGTTTCGTTAAAGTCAGTTACGCATGCGTGGCATCATATACTGGAAGCCCAAGCTTGCAACTTGCTGTACGCCTCGCTAGCTCCTCTTGATTGGTGCTATTGGCTTGCCCCATGCAAAGACAAAGGGGTAATGGTATCGCTGAGAACGATGTAAATACACACTATGGGGGACCTCTTCGTAGATGGCACTTCTCGCTCCTGGGGAGATGTGTTACGGGGGGAGAGTCGTACTCGCTGATGCCGCGTTTTCAGTTTTATAGGGTGAGACCTGCACTCAAAGATCTACTGGGAGAGGATATGACGAACCCCCGGAGGTTAAGGCATTAACTACCATTATTAAAGCTAAGTCGCCCACTAAAATGGTCTCCAGGCTGTACCGCATAGCCCTTTCAGAGATGGACACAGAATACTCTAAACCGTGCGTGGAGTGGCAGAGATCTTGGGGTGGGAATGATGGACGATACGTGGCTGTACTGCTGCTCGAGCACTAAACGAATATCGCTCAACGGACGCCACAGATCATTCCATTTCAAATTTCTTAATGGGGTGTACTATACGCCTGAAAGACTACATAGATACGGCCTTCGAGAGAGCCCACAATGTGAGAGATGTGGGGCGATTGTCGCGGATTTTCTCCATGTCGCATGGGCCTGCCCGGGGATTGCGACCTTCTGGGCAGGGTATATGCAGAAGTTAACCACATCACTGAACTGACATTGACTCCAGACCCACTCCTGGCTATCTTAGGTTATTCCAAGCCACTCCCCAAGGACCTTAGACGACTGGTAGATATGGCCTTTCTCCTTGCCAGAAGATGTGTGGCCCTCTGCTGGCTGCGAGGCCCAACGCCTACACTGGCACAGTGGACTAAAGAAATGCTCTATTGTAGCACTCAAACAGAATTATATAGCGCATTGCTATCCCCGTGCAACAGACCTAAGAACTTTTGGTCCCTTTTCCTGACTCGGGGGCCCTCACACGAGACGCCCAACGGGAAGGTTGCTGCCACAGCGACGGGGGAGGATTGTCATGCAGCTCACATTTAAATTCCCTACTATAGGCCCCTTGCTCTCCGACTGACACACCTGCTTATCAGACTGTACACCGGTAATGCGGATGTATGACGTTACAACGCAGGCTATTACAACGCCTGCCTTTACAATGCGGTTTTTACATCGCAATCCATTACAACGCATAGCGCTTTGGGGTTCTGGATAGTGAAAAGTTTAATTTACTATTCCAACACCAGTCCCCGTGGACACTAGGGAAGGTGTTGGATAGTAAATTAAACTTATTCCCAATCCTAGAGCGCCCCCAGCGCAATGCGTTGTAATGGTTTGCGTTGTAATGACCGCGTTGTAATGGTAGTGCGTTGTAATAATTTCGTTGTAATGGTTGTTCACCCCGGTGACGCAGAGGGGTGAGTTCTGGTACGGATTACTCAGCCGACTGGGGAACGGGGGATACCTGAGGGGGTCACTGCCACAAGACTACCAAATTTTGTTTAAAGTATTTGCACTGCTGGGATGTAGTCTTTAAATGTACTACTGGACATGTGTCATTTATAATTATCTGCTTCTGATCCGGTACTATGTCTGTACATGCTGATGCCTTGAACTGCCGTTTTATGTTCCTAATGCAATGCATCAAATACCATGCTGTTTAAACAGCTCTTTCTGCTACTGTTCCCCGGTAGTGTCAGGTCCCACATGGACACACTGTTGCATAGGAGCCATATCCGGTCCGCGCGCATTCTGTGGCAGGATGTTGAATTTCCTGCCTGCCAGCCGGGCCCCAAGGCACCCAGGAACTCTCCTGCTGCATGGCCCAGAGTTAAAGGAGGAAGCCGGTCTTCACTTCTTCCTGACCTCGACATGTTCTGTTGCTGTGCCCGGTCCAGGCAGAGCCCAACTTGGGCTGAGTCTGGGTCATAGTGAGAGCAGGTGGCACAGATTGAGGCAAGATAGCATGGCTCAGTCTCTAACTCTCTGAAGAAGAGACAGGCAAGATATTTCCGCGGTGCCACACCAGCAGCTCCTCTCCGTGGATCATTCCGAGACAGCTATAAAGAGATTCGGGTAAGTCAGATATTAATTTATTAATCTGCCACTGATGACATTTGTTATGTTTGTTACTAGAATGGGGAGGGGGCTCCAGCACGGCATAGCGCCTTGGAAATGGGCCCACTAACGTTTTCTGTCTGTGCTGTAAATATCAGTGCCATCGAAGGTGGAAGTTTTCTCTAAACTAGCAGCTTTTATGATTTATTAGTGAAAAGTGTTTAAAATCCTTGCTTGGCAGTGGCACAATGAAGCAGCAGCCTTTATTTTCCCAACGGAGATTTCATAAAAAGATTGTGGCTTACTTTATCGCGCTTGTGGCTTACTTTATTGCGCTAGCGCTTGCACTGGGCTCTTGGAAGGTGGCGGTTGTTTTGTAAGACACGTTCTCACCTTCCGATTGCCTTTAGCCTTCACCAAATTCACCGCGCGTCTTCCTGGAGGTGCGCGGAGCCTCCTCTCATCGGGCCCGCGTTGTTGGAGAGCCTTGCGTCGCGTAGCCCATTTGGGCTGGTTTTGGGCTACGCGACGCTCACTGTTGTTCCTCCTCGCTCCGCACGTTTTTTCAAACGCGGTCTGGAGCTCAAGCTTGTCCTTCTGGTGCCCTGACTGACGCCTACCCTGGGCTGGAGAAAAAGGCAAGCCATAGCTGTGTGCAGGCTACTATACTGATTTTTGGGCTGTTCATGCCCTGTGAGCTACTTCTGACTACACCTTTGCTGAGGAGCACTTTAAACTTCTAAAGTTATTATTGCACCAGGGTTGCTCCCCCTTGACAGATTCCTTTGGGATCTTGCTGAGTTTACATACAGTCTCTCGCCTTAAGGATCACGATGGAAGACTGTGCCTATTTCGAGGAGGATGAGTATGGGTACTATGAGGATGAGCATGGGCCCCTCCTGGAGGACAACCTTCTGAATGCCCTTGACGCTTCAGTTCAAGACTCCGTCAATAAGGCGGTGGAAGTAGCAGTCCCTAAGACTGTTAACAAGGCGCTTGTGGCCACCTTGAAGCCAGTTACGGCGCAATTTTAGAATTTCACCAAATGACATGGCATGCTCCAACACAATGCTGGGAATACCTCTGCGTCCTCCCAGGGAGGTAACGCCGCTAATGCCAAGACGCCCAGTTGGCCGCACGCTCAGGCTTTGTCCAAGCCCCCTTCAACACAGGACCATCCTTACTCTGGAGCCTCCAACCCATTGCCTTCATCGTCTAAAGTATTTACTGATACCGATACTGGTACAGAGACAGATTCAACTGGTCAGACGGCATCTCCCAAGAAGAAAAAGGCCAAGAGACCTTCTGTCCGTTCCCAATCTCCCCCAGTCTATCAGCCCACCAATCCTTTTGACTTCAACCCACAAGAGATCATACATCCGAGGTCATCTGATCGGGCACCTCCTGAGGTTGCAGATTACATACACCAGAATTTGAGGCGCTCCAACAGAGAATTCAGGTCGCAATGCCCACTCACGGATGTAGCTGACAATGTCGCTGAAACTCCCGATATTGACCCGAATATGCTGGCTTTCCTGAATAAATTCCATAAAGACCCTAAGAAAGGCATCGATCGGGCCTGGCGAGGGTGCCAGGATAAGTTGTTGGATAGCATCGGTCACTTATCCAAGATCCTTGAATTAGCCCTCGTAGCCAAGGAGTCCGGCGACCCGATTGACCCAGATATTCTCGCTGGTTGAACGCAGCGTGCCAGTCTACTTTTTGGGCAACGCAAACTGCGCCATGTCAGCAGAGCACAGAAAGTCACTCCTGAAGCACATTGATACCAACTTAACAGAGTTAGCAGCTGCTGAACCAGATCACTTGGCGGACGGCCTCTTGTTCAGGGAGCGTTTTGTAAAAGATGTCTCCAAATATGTAGGGACTTTCACTTCATTGGATAAGGCCCAGACAAATATCAAAAGGGTGTTTCACACGGGCCTTTTTGGACAGGCCGGGCGAGGCAGGGGCCGCTCGCCAGGCCGTCAGTACCAGCAAGGTCCCCCAGAGTGGGTTACGGCCACGGTCGCGGAGACTTCCAGGACCCCACCAGAGGAGGCACATTTTTATCCCACAAGGCGTTTCAACCGGCGCCGTTTCCATCGAGGAGGCCAAAGGGGAAACTTCCATCCTCAAATCACAGCAGGTAAGCCCTCTGTCTCTTTATCCTTTGGGGGGGTCGTATTCACCATTTTCTTCACAATTGGCGCGTCATTACCCAAGACACCTGGGTTCTCCAGACAGTACAAGGGTTTCAAATAGATTTCTTTCAAACTCCCGTGCAGGAGTTCTTCCCGCCCCCTCTGTATTTTTCCCAACAAGACAAGCTTTTTATAGATCACGAAATAGAGGACTTGCTGGAGAAGCACGCGGTCGCCTTTTGCGAAGAGGGGCCTGCGGGCTTCTGCAGCAACTTCTTTCTGGTGCAGAAGGAGGGCGGGGTTACAGGTTTTGTACTGAACCTGAAAGACTTCAATTCCTTCGTGCTTTACCGTCATTTCAAGATGGAGGAAATCCATCTCCTGGCGGACATCCTGAGACAGGCGGATTGGTTGGTCCGCCTCGATCTCAAAGACGCGTACCTGACAGTTCCCATTTTCCTACCTCACCAAAGGTTCCTTCAGTTCCAATGGCGCAGCAGACGCCTCGAATATTTGGTCCTGCCTTTCGGTCTCTCCTCGGCTCCTTGGTGATTCACCAAATTATTAAAACCAGTGATTGCACACCTTCGGGAGCAAGGGATACGCTTAATAATTTTTCTCGACGACATCCTGATAATGGCTCAGTCGGCTTCCCTAGCGACCCTTCACCTGCAGATAACAATGACAATGTTAGAGGGTCTGGGATTTGTCATAAGCAAGTCGAAGTCAGTTCTGGTGCTGACTCAGTCCTTGGAATTCTTAGGTTTTGTGATAAACTTTCAGTCGGCCCAGCATCAATTGCCCAAGCAGAAGCTGAGTGACCTGAAGAAGGAATTGAGAAAACTTTAGACACAGAAGTGATGTCCTTACGGTTGATCGCTCGCTTGGTGGGCCTACTGGCTTCATCCATACAAGCGATCTTCCTGGGACTTTTACATTACCAAGCCCTCCAACGTCTCAAGATCAGACACCTACAGAAGGGCCTGTCTTACTCAGATCGAGTCCCGCTGATGGACGATGCCCGAGATTCAATGGTGATTGACACACGTCGATGCATGGAATGGGCGGGCGATCTTCGGCTCTCTCCCAGAAGTGATCATACAGTCCGATGCCAGCAGGTCGGGTTGAGGAGCCTGCTGCGGGGAGGTGACCACGGGGGCAGATGGTCTCTGCAAGAGTTGGAGTTGCATATCAATTGCCTCGAGCTCCTGGCGGGGTCATTTGCAATTCGCACTCTCTTACCCAGGAAGGTATTGTGTTGTATTCTGTTACGGATGGACAATATCTCCACTGTGAGGTATATAAACAAACTGGGGGGTACCAGATCCCTGATGTTGCCTAGCACATCAAATCACAGTGATTGCGGAATTTCTTCCGGGTCGAGGCAATGCAGTAGCGGACTGGCAATCCGGTCATCTGAAATATTACAGTGACTGGAAACTTCATCCGTCTCTGTTTCGCCAGCTCCAATCGCTGTGGGGTCCATTCCAAATAGATCTTTTTCCCTCTCGGCTGAATCAACAACTAGAGTCCTTCTTCAGTTGGAGGCCAGATCCCCTAGCGTGAGCGACCGAATCCTTCACTCAGGACTGGTCTCAGAGCACTCAGTATGCATTTCCCCCGTTCATCCTAATACCCAGGGTTGCGAATCATGTGGTTCGGCAGGAAGCAGAGATTGTGATGGTCACTCAGATTTGGAAGTCGCAGCCATGGTTTCCTGTCCTGCTGGAGATGGCCTGCAACTCTCCAATCTTTCTTCCGTGCTTCCCGAAGATGCTCTAGGGCCCTCAGGGAGAGCTCCACCCATTAGTTCTCGCGGGGAAGCTGTCCCTGTTGGCCTGGAAGCTTTACGGCAACAGTGGTCATTGCCAGGAATTTCGGAACAGGCTTCCAGTTTCATCCAACAAGCCTGGGCTCCATCTACCAGAAAGAGATATGGTTCCGCATTGGAAAGTTTGGTTGGGTTGGTACTTGGAGAGGTACCTGGATCCCGTGGAAGCAGATATCTCTCACATTTTAAACTTTTTATCACAAAAAGCAGCTGATGGTTTATCCTATAGATCGGTGAACAACTTCCGGTCGGCTATTTCTGCGGGCCATGCACACCTACAGGGCAGGCCTGTCGGTATGCATCCGATAGTGTGTAAACTCCTCAAAGGGATACGTATAGCGAATCCTCCTAAGGCTAAGTATACCTCTTTATGAGATGTGTCTAAGGTATTGCAGTTATTTGAACAATAGCCTAGTAATGAACCATTGTCCAGAAAACAGTTGTCAGCTAAATTGGCCATGCTGTGATGTTTATCTGCATGCCGCAGGGTTTCTGATATTGAAGTGTTGGACTTGGAGGGTAGAATATTTTCCCCTGAAGGTGTATCTTTTGTGATAACTGCTCGCCCTAAAACCTTTTCCAAATCTATTGATTATAATGCTTTTCCATTAAATGAAAAACTTTGTGTTGTCAAATGTCTTAAAGTATATGAAGAGTCTACACGGTCACTCAGACCACATGGTTGTTCAAGGTTGTTAATTGCTTTGCAAAAACCTTTCACCCCGGTTACCTCTGCTACGATTGCCAGGTGGCTTAGATATGTAATGTCAGAGGCCGGTATTGACACTGATTTATTTGGAGCGCATTCAGTCAGAGGTGCTATGGCCTCCAAATCATTTATGTTGGGTACTAGCATACAAGATATCATAAAAGCGGACGATTGGTCTTCTAGCTCCACCTTCAAACAGTTTTATTACAAACCGGTGGGTGATGTTGCTTCTGTTGTTTGGATAAGCGTTAAACTACCATAATCTGAAGCCTCCGGTCCTTTAATAGAATAAAAAATTTGCTAGCATTCGCGCCAAGAATTTTCAATTCTATTAAGGACACGGAGGCGAAGATTATCCCGCCCAGGGTACTGATTATGATGCACAACTGTCATGTTACCCCCCCTGAGAAGCAGATTAAAACAGTTGTTACGAGTACGCCTTTCTCATTTCAGGCAATGACCAGTAAGGTGATTAAAACATCCTGGTGGTCTTTTGGAATGGAAGGGTCTTCGACCTTCTGGTGCACGTTCTACAGTTCCTGTTGGATCTCCGGTCCGCTGTGATCAGGATATGTTTTGCTGTTTGGGACTATAATTTTGTTCAAGTTGGACTCTGCTCGTTGGGCAAAGAAAGAGGAAGTTTTCGGTGTGGACAGTTACTAATAGGGCTAGTCTCTATGGTGTTTACAATGTGACGCTAAGCATTCTGGGAATGTTTTACTTTCACTATGTTATGAATGTTCTTATTGGCTGCTGTTAATTTTGCAGTAAAGAGAGAAAGCATAATCTTCGCCTCTGTGTCCTTAATAGAATTACAAATTCTTGGCGCGAATGCTAGCAAATTTTTGATACTGCGCTTGGACCTCCTTTCCAGGCAGTGGTGGAGAATGACAAATTTTCTAGTTAACATGAAGGAAAGTTTCAATTTTATTAAAGACTCGGAGGTGAAGATAATGCATTACTTTCTTCACTCTTTATTCACACCATGTTCAAAGGTAAAAAGTAAAAAACATTGCAACAAAACTACAATTGCCATGAACCACAGGGAGTAACCATGGCTACCAATTGCCCAATCAAGTAACAGTCTGAGAGGCTATATAACATAGAGGGTGCCATAGTCCTTCCTCTTTTTCATTGAAGGAAGTGAAGGGCGCTGAACATCATTCCGACTCTGAGTTTGAACTTAAGAGGATATAGGAACAAACGTTAAAACTTCCCACGTACTCATATCATCCAACAAGTCTGATATAACCCATTACAACGTTACAACTAGATGAGAGAATAACTCTAACAACTACAACATTAGTTGTTTACTTTTATGAGAGCGACTACCATTGTCAAATAACATGTAACATATCCTCTGATAGTTATGGATAAGGAAAAATAACAATGCCTTTGGCACCACAGACAAAATAACAGTATACTGAAAATTGAGTAAGGTATAAATACTTTCCTGTTCGACATGGAGTCCACATCACTAAATTCCAGCATAATATAGAGTTTAACCCTTTTGTCATCCAAGGGCGGGTAGCGTGGAGGTACATTCCAGGGGTGGATAATCCTCACCTCCGCGTCCTTAATAGAATTTAAACTTTCCTTCATGTTAACTAGGAAAGTTTTCAGTCTATGTCAGGACCGGCAGCGAAGATTATGCATGTTTAAAGCTTACTTACTACCAGTGCGGCAGCATCATAGATTGGTTTAAAATAGAATCTTTTGAAAGTCTGCCGCATTCATGATATCCTCTAGTCTGCCCTCTACCTGGACCACTTTGGAGGCAATAGCCGCCTTGCTGGAATGAGCTCCAAAATCGGTGGCATCAATGCTGGCCTCTGCCATGACCCATCTCACCCATCTGACAATAGTCAGGGAGGACACAGCCTTGTAAGGCTTTTTGATGGCAATCAAGAGTTGCCGTTGTCCAGGGGGGAAAACCTCCGTAGTCATATCTTTGTATGCCTTAAGACACCTGACCACACACAGTTTGGAATTATCTGGAAAAGTTGCATAAGATATCGACCTGGTACTCGTCTTTGTTTTCCTGGAGATGTTGAAAGTGACCCCCTCAGGGGTGAAGGTTCTAGCTGACAGACCTAGAACCCACACATCCAAAGCTCTCTTGCAGGAAATAAGACAGAGCAGCATCGCCAGCTTCGCTGATATCTGTTTTCAGGACAGGTATTGGTTGTCCTGCCAGGTTCAATAAGCGCAGGAAAACACGGAAGGTACAGAAGGTCTCAGAAATACAGAGGGAGAGAAAAGAAAATAGCAAATCTCTCTATTGGGACCTAATAGTGTCCTCTTTACATGCCCAGAATACACAGTTAATCTGGAAACAACCAAGAAAACAAAAACAAGAGAAGATGCACAAGGAGAGGAAAAAGATACCCATCAGCCCACTCATAAGTGGAATCTCGTCATCTGGGTATATGTTGGTAAATGGTGTCCTCTAGGGTCTGCCTTGGAAACAATCCAGAGGACTGCCTAGTGATGGACCCAGAACATTTCACCAACAGATGACAGTATATGAGCGGGAGGGGTTGAGGTTGCAGTGCTCAAAGAAAAAGAAGAAGAAAAGGAAAATAATCCAAGTGATTCTAAAAATACCTACGATGATGTCATGAAATACTTTATTAGGGCTGACCATCAAAGTGGTATGGTTAAAAACAGTATGCTGATAGCATGTAAGGAATTGCTACCCACCAATGTTGTTATTCGGTCAACATGTTTCAGCCTCAAGGGCTTTCGTCAGGACCTATGGTGCTACTGCAACACTTACTTAAGTGATGTGAAAGTGGGATCTACATCTGCTTTCCAAACTGAAAAGAGTGTATCTTCTCCCTTATTGTGGGGAGAGAAAACCTCACCTCACCTGGCCACTGCTCAGGAAGAAAGGGAGGCCACGCACTCTCCGTCGTTGCCTTGGAGTGAAAACTGGGTCCATCACTAGGCAGTCCTATGGATTGTTTCCAAGGCAGACCCTAGAGGACACCATTTACCAACATATACCCAGATGACGAGATTCCACTTATGAGTGGGCTGATGGGTATCTTTTTCCTCTCCTTGTGCATCTTCTCTTGTTTTTGTTTTCTTGGTTGTTTCCAGATTAACTGTGTATTCTGGGCATGTAAAGAGGACACTATTAGGTCCCAATAGAGAGATTTGCTATTTTCTTTTCTCTCCCTCTGTATTTCTGAGACCTTCTGTACCTTCCGTGTGTTTTAGGGTCTAGTTGGGGGACTAGGTACCAGTAGGTCTATAATAATTTTTTCCCCTCGGACCCCCCCCTTAACCGTTTATCTCTCTGTCAATAAGCGCAGGACCAGGTTGACGTTCCAGAGGCTCGAGTATCGGGGTTCCGGAGGGCGGGAGATCCTGATACCCCTAAGGAGTGTACTTACCCATGGGGGTTTGCCCACTAGGACATTATCCACGGGAACAAGGCCCGCTGAAAAAGCTGACCTGCAGGAGTTGAAGGTGCAGTATGCCAAGCCTTCTTGGAAGAGTTCTGCCAGGAAGTTTACAGTTCCGGTAATGCTGGTGCCCATGGAATCTAGGTGTTTCTCCACACACAAACAAACCCATCTTTGCCAGGCTGATTTGTATCTTTTGGTAGTACCTGGGGCCCATGCCTGTTGGATGAGGAATTCAGCCCCTTGCTAAAGTCTGATGTCTTGCTAGAGTCACCTGAACTCTGCCATGCCATGAGATGAAGATGGCCCTGGAGGACAAGAGGATGTGGCTGGCCCAGGGGATCCGTCAAGATCTCGGCAAAGGTTGGGAGATGTACCGGCACGGCCCATGTAATTTCTAGAAGGGAACCATGCTTGTGAGCACCAGATCGGAGTGATTAACACCAAAGAGGCCCGCTGATGCTTGGTTTGGGCCGCCACTCTCTGTATAAATGAGAAGCGAGGGAAGGCATAGGCCTGAGTTGTTGACCAGGAAGGCTTCCACCGCCTCTGCCCCGGGTCTCCAGCTGATATAGCGCGGAAGTTTTGTGTTCCATCTGGAGCCAAGGAGGTCCGCCAGGCAAGGACCCCAAAGTGCCATGGCAGCCTGAAATACTCCTGGGCAGGGCCTCCAGTCGTTGGCGTCCCTGACGTATCTGGAGCTCCAATCTGCCACTGAATTCATTGCTCCTGTGAGGTATTCTGCCATCACTGAGATTAGTTGTTGGAGGCAGTAATGCCAGAAGTTCTCGGGTATTTCTGCCAGAGCACATGAACGGGTATTCCTAACCTATTAATTTATTGCACTGCCGTCGTGTTGTCCATCCTCAATAGTACGCAGCAGGATATCCTGTCCCTAGTGAGGGATTGAATAGCAAACGAGCCCACCAGAAGCTTGAGACAATTGATGTAGATGGTTAGTTGCTCCTCCGTCCACCTGCCTCCAATGGAGTTCGAGCTGCACCTGGCTCCCCAACCCAGACAGCTGGCGTCCGACTCTATCAACAGGTCTAGACGGGAGACAAAGATTGCCCGCCCGTTACAGGCTTCCACTTGGTCTATCCACCACTGTATCTTCGTCCTGGCCTCTGCCTTCAAAGTCGCCAGTTCCGAATGGTAAACAGCGTTTACAATGCAACTTTTACCATGCACTACCTTTACCACGCAACTTTTACAATGCAAGTCGTTACAACGACTTGCGCTGGGGGGCGCTGTAGGATAGGGAATAGTTTAATTTACTATCCAAAACCTTCCCTACTATCCACGGGGACTGGAGTTGGAAAAGTAAATTAAACTATTCACTATCCAGCGCCCCCCAACGCAAGTCGTTGTAACAACTTGCGTTGTAAAAGTTGCGTGGTAAAGGCATGCGTTGTAAAAGCATGCGTAGTAACGACATACATCCGTTCCGAATAGGTACTGCCGCTAGGAAGGTGGGCTGCCCTCAGCCTCTGGAGAGCTCTGTAATGTAGTGTACCCAGAAAGATAGCTTGTATCAAGGACAATAATAATCCAACAATCCTGGCCAGTTGACACAGAGAAATCCTGTCCCTCAGGAGGACCTTCCTCAGTTCCTTTTTAGGTCTCGCCTGTCAATGCACATGCGCATTGAGCAGAGTGAGACTATAGGGGCTTAAACAGACTTTAACTAGACTGGCGATTTGATGCAGTACATGTGCGCTTTAGCTCAATGCGCAAGCACAATGAGTTAAAATGCGCGTGCACAGCATCAAATCGTCAGCTTGGTGCCGCCAGCAGCTCTTCCCGCTCCGCCCCCTGCTGCATCAAAGGCTTTTCGCTCTGCCTCAGCCCAGCCATTCTCCTCCCCTAATTGCCCCCTGCTGCATCAAAGGCTTTTTCACGGCTGGCCGGCCGTGCTTTCAGTTTCACGGCCGACAGGCCGTGTCTCCTTTTTTAAAATTTTATTTTAAGTGGCCAAGGCTTGTTTAATAAGCTTTCACACACGCGCTTGTTTACATTTCCCTGCTCACTGTCACTTTAACTTTCTATCCGGCTCGGGCATTTAGAAGCAGCGGCACGCGCAGGGGCCATTTGTATTACAAAATACTTGTATTTCATATGATGCATGTTGTCTGTCTTAAAAAAAAGTTTCATACTTTTAAATGGCGAGCTAAATCGTCTGTTTTCCTCTCTTCCCTTCACTCTTTCTTCCCCTCACTCTCTCGCTTTCTCTCTCCCCCCTCACTCTTGCTCCCCCTCTCTCTCGCCCTTACTCTCTCTCCCTCACTCTCTCTCTCTCTTTCTCTCCCCCTCACTCACTCACTCGCTCGATCTCTCACCCCCTCACTCTCTCTCTCCTTCGAGCTCTGCAGCATAGATCGTGTGATCATAGATATCTCATTCTTCTGGGGAGCCCCGCCCGCCTTGGGGCTCAGCCTGTAAGTTATAAATGGTTGAACTCACTTTTCAGCGTGACTTCCAACATTAAATTCGTGCTCTGCTTCCCTTGAATGTTGGCAGCGCCGCCGGAGCACAGCTGGTGGTTGTGCTTCCTTGCCTCTGGTTTTCACGAGTTCTGCTGCTGCTGCTGCCAACCAGGACAGTGCATCAGACTCCGCTTTACTCTGCCTGTTCCATCATGGCTGCGATCATGGGGTGCCCTCTCGGATATTTTATTCCCTCCTACGGTGGCGACGGCGATTGCTTGCCACCTTGCAGAGATTACACTGCGCTGCAATGACATCCAAGTGGCAAACTGGAAGCTATGCAAGTTCTAATTAACAAGAACAGTCGTAACATTTGGTAGATTTATAACTATTCACTTTACAAAAAACAAAATTAATACTTTTATCATTTGAAAAAATATAAACAAAAAAGAAAAAATTACATTTGCAACACCAAAAGGTCAAACTTTTCTATTGCGAGACCTATTGCATTTTCATGCTTGTTGATCTTGTTTGTCTTCTGGTTCGGCAAGCTCAGGGTTGGTGCCCTGGAGTCTATATAGAATCCTAGAAAGTTCATGATCTGTTGAGGCATCAGATCCGATTTCTGTTGTTTTATGACAAATCTCAGGTCTTGCAGTAGAGATATGGTGGAGTTCAGGTGGGCTACTAAGACTGTTTCGTGACTGGTCCATCAGCAGGATGTCGTCCAAGTAGATAATTAACCTGATGCCCAGAGTCCAGAGGTATTCCACCACTGGTTTGATGAGCTTCGTGAGGCACCAAGGTGCCGAAGATAGGCCAAACAGGAGAGTCCGGAACTCGAAAATTTACCCTCTTCATTCGAATTGGAGGTACCTGCAGTGTGGCCGGAAGATGGGAACTGTCAGGTAGGTGTCCTTCAGATCTAGATGTGCCAGCCAGGGTAAACAACCTTTACAATGCAACTTTTACCACACAGTGCCTTTACAACGCAACTTTTACAACGCAAACCATTACAACGCATTGCGCTTGGGGGCGCTCTAGGATAGGGAATAGGTTTAATGTACTATCCAACACCTTCCCTACTATCCACGGGGACTGGAGTTGGAATAGTAAATTAAACAATTCACTATCCAGCGCCTAAAAGCACTATGCGTTGTAATGGTATGCGTTGTAAAAACCGCGTTGTAAAGGCATGCGATGTAAAAGCATGCATTGTAATGTCATACATCCGCCAGCCAGTTGTCCTGAAGCAGCATGTTCCTGAGGAGGTGAATACCCTCCATCTTGAAGTGGTGATAAACCAGCCACTCGTTGAAGGAGCTGACGTTAATCACCAGGCGGAAACCCACGTCCCTCTTCTCTACCAGAAACAAGTTGCTGAGGAAGCCACTGGGGTGAAGGAGGGAGAAGCATATCGCACTCTTGGCCAGAAGTCCCTGTACCTCTTGTCTATCAGGGATATCTCCTGGGTAGAAAAGGAGAGAGGGTGGGGTCGCATAGAATTCTATGTGGTACCCTTGGACGGTCTCCAGTACCCATTGGTCTGCCGTTATCTCTGCCCATTTGTGCACGAAAAGGCGTAACCTCACCCCCAAACGGAGAGGTGATGACAGAACAGGGCTTACCATTATATCCATTGTTGTTGGGTCCTCCTCAAGGTCAAATATGTTTCCCTCTACCGCTGCCGCGGGAGGAGCAGAAGGTTCCCTGACGGCCATCGTGCCATCCGATGTTCCTCTTCACCTGGGGCCTTGGTTGGATTGGCAGCCGGAGGAGCGACCCCTGCCTCTTCCAGCCCCTCCAAAAACCTTCCCTGGGAATATCTTTTCCGTTAAAGACTGCACTTTGTTGAGGGCGGTAAACTTGGCAACGAAAGTTCCTAGTTCTTTGATGAAAGAGTCGCCAAATAGGGTACCCTGAGCTATCGGGCCTGACTCCGAGATGGATCAGAAGAGAACAGCAACTTTCCACAGAGAAGTCGCAGTTGGCGTTGCCCAAGAAATAGATCGCCCTCTATACCCAGCCTGCCAAGTCATCTGTGGGGAGGGGATTCCCTGACTGTCTAGCCTGTTCTGCTAGTTCAGTGATCTTAGTTAATGGCCCCACGACGTCCAGGAGTTTGTCCTGGCATGCTTGCCAGGACCTATCTCCCTTTTATCTCCCCTCATGTACAATTGAACACATAACCACCAATAAAAGAAGGGGCAATAGGGAACTTGCCCTTAGACGGGAAGAGGCAGGTTGGATTTGCCACCTAAGGACAGTATCAGACAGTCTCAATTCAAACAATGAATTTAATTATTTCCTTTAGCAAAATTCATTTATCACACTGTATAAGAAAAAAAATCTCATTAGGCTATATAGATCCCTTCAGCCATACCTCTGAATCATACCACTTCCTATAGAAACTAAATCTCATCTATTCAAACATGTCTATTGTCTTGTTCAATAGCATTTCACACATACATTCATAGCCTCTAGAGTCTGTGAACAATCGCAAAGAATCCATTACAATCTTATACCTTATGTATACAATTTTGGCATTATGCATTGCTCTTTGGTCGAACTGCTAACATCTAGTAATATGATTAACTTCTCATTTGGTTATATAGATTCCTTTAACCACAACCCTAAATCTTATTACTTCCTACAGAAATCTAATCTTATCTACTCAAATATATTGATTATCTTGTTGAATATCATCATCACAGATACAATCGGAGCACTTAGAGTCTTTTAACAATCATAAAGAATGATGTTCTAGGGGGACGTGGCTTGCTAGCTAAGCGCATGGACGTGCGCCGCTAGAGCTCCGGCGCCGATCGGGGCACAATCCTGCCGTAATTACCCTGGGGACATTTGAGAAAGCTACCAAATGGACCCGAGGCGAGCACATATCCCCTGCCTCCCTTGCGGTGGATGAAAGTGCAGAGAAACGGCCCGTAGGGCGGAGACTGCGGCGGTGAGGCCCTCGGCGGAGGTGGGCCCTGAGAAGCCGGGACCCACAGTGAACAGCGTGGCCGCCTGAGCTGAGTCTCCTGCCACCGGAAGTGCCAGGGGGCCTGGTTGTGGTCGCGAGGAGATCGGGGAGTGCCCGGGGAGTCACTGAGGTACATCGGAGGACCCCCCCTGGGGGTGTCGGAGCGCGGAGAGAAGGCGCGAGACGGGCGCCGCTGCAGGTACGGCTGAGCCGCGGGGCGCCTGGGAGGCGCCAACAAAGTGAGGGAGACTGCCGTGTGGTGCCGCATTACCTGAGCGGGGGAGAGAGAGCGCCCCCCTCGGTGCGCTTGCCCCCCTGGACCTAGGACCACTCTGACCCCCCCTGCACTGGGGGACCACCGGAGGCGCTACGCGGAGGAGAGCGGAGAGCTGGTCGTGGACTTGCTATGCGGGCCTGGGAGGCTCGGCTCGCCCCCTGAGGAGAGGAGACCGCACACTGGAGAAGAGTGGACGCCGCCTGGTGCGGACGGTGGTAGACACTGGTGGCGATCCCGGCCTGGGGGCCCCCCCTCTATCCTCGTGGGCGATTTGCTGACAGTGGAGCACAGGGGTTGCGCAGCCTGGGGGGAGACCGCATGGTAGGCCACGACGAATCCTTCACCCGGTGAGAGTCTGACCCGAGGATCCCCATCTGGATTAACCCATTATGTGGTGCTGCTGAGGCGGAACTTGTCCGGAAAGTTAGACACAGCAAATTAAGTGGGGCCAGCTGCGATAGACTCCACATACTACTATACTTCGGGGTCGACGCTCATTGTACTAATGGTCTGGAAGGGGGCGAAATAACCGGAGAACTCTGGAGGACAGCCGACGGCCACCACGATGCCACCAGTAGCAGACAAAGGGACGCCGCCGCAGACTGGGACGGAGGGACTCCACATGGATAAATTGGACATTATCCTGCAGGAAATCAGGGACTCCAGAGCGGTGGTGGAGCAGCAGATGGGCACCCTGACGACGAACCTGTCACTCCTACGGGCGGACCATGGCAAACTGGCGGACAAGGTCAAGGAACAGGGCGTATCCATCGTCGAGATCATGCCAACGGTGGCGGAACACACGTCCTCCATAAGTCAACTACAGACCCAGATGGCCACTCTTCTGGACCGGGTGGAGGACGCGGAGGGACGTAACCGCCGCAACAACATCCGCGTCATAGGCCTTCCGGAGCGATGTGAGGGCCCCCGGGCGGCGGACTTCATGGAACAGTGGTTCCAAGAATACATAGCGGAGGAAGGACTCTCCCCCCACTTCTGCGTGGAAATGGCACACAGTATCCCGACGGGCAGGCCAGACCCCAGACGACCCCCACGCCCGCTGATAGTGAGGATTCTGAACTACCGAGATAGGGACATCCTGCTGCAGAAGGCCCGTGAAAAGTCCCTTATCCAATATGAGAACCACAAGATCTCCTTATACCCGGACTATACCAACATGCTCCAAAAGTGCCGATCCTCCTTCCTGGACGTGAAGAAAAAACTACAATCCGCTAATCTCAAGTATGCCCTGCTCTTCCCGTCCCGCCTGAAAATCATGCACGACAGGAAAACACACTTTTTCGAGAGCCCCGCCAATGCTGAGGAATGGTTAGAGGTGATGGGCATCGATGGCAGCCGGGGACCCTCGCAGACGTCGGATGCTGGACAATCGAGACGATCTCGCGACGAGGGCGGAGCAGAGGCCCCCAAGCCACGACGGAATGGAAGGAGCCGGGGCCCGTCGAAGACACAACAGAAGTAGAAGCAACGGGACGCCTTGGAGGTGGCAGGGTCGTTTCGGGAAGACTCCCAAAAGATACTGACAGATTCAGAGGACAGCACGGTTCACTCGGACTCGGACCTCAGTGTATTGCTGTTCCCTAATGTCACGCCTGGCACGGTGGACGACCTGATGGACAATTGCAGTGGAGATGGCCAGACTGGCGGCAGCTGAAGAGCCCGAGAACCGTATTGTATTTCCTGCTTACCCTGATTGACTATTGTATGATTGCTGTGGATTACTTTGTGGAGGGAGGCAGGGGTAACACACGTGGGGACCACAGTTTACTATGGTACTTATCCTAATGTTTTGTCCTTTTGATGTGGTTGAACCACAGGTAGTGAGTAGCTGACACACGGGCGACGTACATATTCGTTTCCCCTTTACTTATTGGTAACGCGGCCCCATGACGGCAGCCGTAGAGCCGGCGGCGCTCACTGAGCAGCAGGTACAGAACATGATGGCGCTCGACCACCCCCCGATGGTGAACGCACAGGATTTCTAATCCTTTTCTATTTTGTTACATTGTTGGGCACAGCCTGGTTTTTGAGCTGCGCCGTTAGTGTTCTTTTTTGTTTTTTGGGAGGGGGGAGGGTAGTCTCCGGGTGGCAATCATGTGGGGTACGAACCGGTGGGCGGGTGCAGGTGCTTGTCAGGTACAAATGTGGCCATGGCTGAGGTAGTGGGGAAATATAACATTACGACCTGGAATGTGAGAGGGCTGTGGTCGGTCCAGAAGCGACACAGAATACATGCATTCCTACTGCGTCACCACACGCAGATCGCGTTCCTACATGAATCCCATCTCACGGCTTCTGAAGCCAGCAAAATGAGGAAGAAATGGAGGGGTATGATTCTGTCCACACGTACTCATCATTCTCTAGGGGGGCGACAATCTGGATCAGACATGGCACACCCTTTCTCGAAGCGGACAGGAGAATGGATGATCAGGGGCAGTATGTCTTAGTGAGGGGCACACTAGATAACTCTCCAGTAGTACTTGGATGTAAGTATGCACCGAATTATGAGCAAGATTTTTTTTGCAGAAAGTGAGTCTGGCGTTGGCAGACTGGACGGATGTTCCCTGGATATTGGGCGGGGACTGGAATATGGTCATGGATGTTGATAAAGACAGGTCACACCCCCCCTTGCAAATGGCGGGGTTCTCCAAATTGACGGAAGTGTTTTGCACATGGGCGACTGGCTGGGGCTTGAGGGATGTCTGGAGGGCAACTTACCCAGAGAGTAGAGAATATTCCCATTACTCATACACAAATGCGCTCCACACCAGGATAGACAGGTTTCTATGCTCTGAGGGCCTGATAGCTAGAACCGACAGTCCCGAATACCTCGCAAAAACCTTCTCTGACCATAGACCCCTGACGTTCACCCTTCGTTGGGGCAGAGTTCCGACCCCGGTCCCCACCTGGCGGCTAGATCCGCTCCTCTTGAAGGATGGGCCTTTCCGCGCGTCCATAGCTGAGACGCTGGATAAATACTTTTTGGAGAACTGGGACACTGCCTCCTCGAACCTGGTGGTCTGGGACGCCATGAAGGCGGTGATTCGGGGTGCATCGATTGGACAGTTAGTGGGGGCCCAGCAGGAAACCTATCGGAGGTTTCAGGATATAGAAGACAGATTGAAGGTCTTGCAAACTGAGGTGGGGCTAGACCCTGCTAAACGAGATGCTCTGCAGCTGGTGAATATAGAGCATGCTGACACATTCGAAACACTACGAGTCATAGACCATAAGGAATATCTGCACCGACAGCACGCCGAGGCAGATAGATCGGGAGCGCTACTGGCTCGCCTGGTGCGGGAACATCCAGACATCCCGGTAATAACTAGGCTACGGGCACGAGACAGGAGAATAGTGGGTACACAAACGGACATTAACCAAGCATTTTATGACCACCTGGCTGCCTTATATAGTCAGCCAGAAGTAGTCGGTGCTGACCAGATCACGGCCTTCCTGACTGACCTCCCCTTCCCTCTTCTGCCGGCAGATGCCCAGAGGGATCTCGAAGGCCCCATAACGCGACACGAAATCCAGACGGCTATCAAGTCGCTGAACCGCAAAAAGACGCCGGGCATGGATGGCCTCCCGGTAGAGTTCTATGTGACGTACTCGGACACCCTGGTGCCGATACTAGAGAGAATTTACCGAGAGGCGCTGACGGAGGGCCATCTGCCTGAAACCACGATGCAGGCATTGATGGTCTCCCTGCCGAAACCCGGGAGGGACAGCTTGGACTTGGCAAACTATAGACCATTGTCCATGTTAGCAACGGAATATAAAATTCTTAGTAAGGTGATAGCCCAACGACTACAACAACACCTCCCAACGCTGGTTCACAGGGACCAATGCGGGTTCCTGCCGGGCAGGAGCACCTCTATCAATATACGTAGGTTGCACGCCCTTATGGCATCTGCCAACCCTGAACTCCCTAAGGCGGGCTGCATAGCCTTGGACCTTCACCAGGCCTTCGACTCTCTAGCCTGGCCGTTCATGTTCTCGACTCTGGAGAGGTTCGGAATTCCAGCCTCCCTCATAGCATGGATTAGATTGCTCTATACCGTCCCCACGGCCAGGGCATGAACGGGACGACATATCTCGGGAACATACGCAATCCATCGTGGCACGCGGCAGGGATGCCCGCTGTCGCCGCTGTTATTCGTGCTGGCTCTGGAACCCCTGGCCATAGCCCTAAGAGCTACGATGGAACACAGGGGGATACCGAGTGGTGGCACTCTGCACCTTCTGTCCATTTACGCGGATGACATCATGTTGTTCCTAAGGTGTATGGCATCTTTGAGAGATTTTCTGTTATATCGGGCCTTACTATTAACCCTGAGAAGTCCACTGGCTTCTATTTTAGAGCTACCCCAGATCCCGGGGTATTGAGGTTTGGCGCTGATGTTCTTCCGATCGCACCGGACACATTTAAATACCTGGGGGTACAGGTTTATCGTCACAAGGAGGATCAGATAGAGGGAAATGTCAAGAAGGCTGTGGCAAAACTTCGGGCCTCCGTAGGGTTCTGGACGACGTTACCCTTATCCGTTGCGGGCAGAATTGCACTCTCCAAGATGGTGATGCTCCCTAGACTATTATATTTCTTTGTGAATATTCCAGTGTTTTTACCACAATCCATCTTTGATGCCCTTAATTCTCTGCTAACCACTCTGACTTGGGGGACGGGCAGACGACGGATAGGACTGAGAAAGCTGCAGCTGGGGACCAGAGCAGGCGGGATGGGAGCTCCAGATTTCCGGGGGTATTACTACGCAGGCCAACTCCAGTGGCTTTCCTACTGGATAGCGGGACGGAACCTCCATGAAATAAGGTACACGACCGACAGACTGAAACGTGGGGAGCTCTATGCCCTACTCCTCCCTAGGAGCCGCATCCCAGCGGACTGCCACCCACTTCTCCACACGGCACTGAAGGTTTGGCGGAAGGCACTAGCGTACACGAATGCGACGGCGCCATATGCGCCAACATTCCCCTACTGGGCATACCGACACCGCAGGGCAGACTGACGGATAGAGCGCTGAGACCATGGTCTGAATCGGGCGTGGAAGTGGTGGGCAACTTGTTTAGTGACGACCATCTTCTTACACATTACGACTTCCTACAGGCCACGGGAACTCCCCCCAGAATGTACTTACTGCACGCCACAGTCACACACTATGTACAGCACAGATGGGCGCCTCAACGCCTTCAGCCCCCACAACATCAACTGGTACACTTAATGTATCTTATGGGATTGGGAGGGCACTTGGTACTCTGGTTGTATGTGGGAGTTAGGGCCCATGCTGCGGTATCACTCGTCACTCCTCGGAACACTTGGGCTCAAGATCTGAACCGAGACATCTCGGATACGGAGTGGACCGTGATGCTGGAGCATCCCAGGCGAGTCTCCCGCAATGTCCGGTTCCGATTTATCCAAGGGAGGATCTTGCATAGAGCATACCTGACCCCTACTCGCATACATAAAATGTTCCCCAACTCCCCCCAAACCTGCCCACGTTGTGACGAGGACGAGGCCGGGCTCATTCACATGTTATGGTCGTGTCCTCAACTCCGTGGTTACTGGACGGAAGTGTGCCGGACACTGAGGGCGGTCACAAACCTCCTGGTGCCAGAGGAGGCACAATGCTGTCTCTTGGGGTTGCGCAGAAGGCCGAAAGAACGGAAGGCTCAGTTGAAATTATTGAATATGGCACTGCTGCTTGCACTTAGAATGCTCACCATGAGGTGGAAGTCGCGCAGGCCGCCCGCTGCACACCTCTGGCACTCAGAAGTACTTAAGTGGGGACGGGTGGAGGGGACGATACTCAGGAGGGAAGAAGCAAGAGGCCTTAGGAAGTTCCCTATCTCCTTGGAGTGGGAGGCTATGCTTATCACAATGGAGGGGGAAGACCAAACACAAATGGGGAACACTGAACAGGAGAATTAGTTGGGAATAGGTACGCTGCGTTAGACACGCAACAGCTGGCCCAGACCCCGCTCACATTCCCCTATGTTACACAATACTATACGGTGGATTGATCCACGTATTGACGCACATTAGCACCTATGCTTACCAGGATGAGACCCATGTTCAACCTGTCATCTCAACGATTGCCCCTGCTGGATAGCCAGGAGACAAATAGTTTTTTGGTTGTAAGAGGGTGGGGGGAGGTGGGCGGATGGAAGGTTGTTTGATTGATGATATTTCATTACCTTACACAGTGACTGTCGTGACAATTTGAGAAGACTGTCTATGTAATGTTTTGATACACTATGTGACGATTACTGTTGTAAGAAACGGAGATCTGAGTTGGGGAGAAAACATAAAACCCGGCTGTTACACTCAAAATAATTAATGTAATGTTATGATTGTTGCCTACCAGCTGTGAATAAAGAATTAAAAAAAAAAAGAATGATGTTCTAAAGGGTGCAGAATCCTGGGATTAGATTGCATATTCCAAGATGGCGCTCATGATATCCACTAAACAATAAACCTCCACTCCAATTATCATTGTAGTTGTTAATAATAAACAGTCTCAATTTGCTTGTTGTGAATTTGCACACACCACTTTCAACCTGGTGTCTATTAGTTTTCTGACACCATCTGGACTTGTGAACCACAAATTTTACTGAAAAGGGACGTATTTTGTTTAATGTAACTATTCAAAGATGGCCCCCATGAGATCTCTGACATCATGTCGATGGAGATAATCATAATTAGAACAAACAGGGAAAGGCCAATAGCAGGCCGCAAATAAAAAATCACACGCACGAGCGTAAGGAATTTCTAGGTCCATTTTTAAACCCCTACAAAAGGGCTCTTCGCTTCGTGAGCCCTAAAAACCTATATGCAAGCATCCATGAGTTTATTTTGATAAACATTAACATCTCACGAATGGAGCCTGTCTTTAAATTTGGTCTTTATGATCGCTTTAAAATGTGAGATTTTTTATTAACACTTATGCAACAATATGAATAAGTTTGGTCATTAAATATAATTTTTATCCTCAACAAATTGAATATATTTATATGTTTCATATTTTCCCTACTTCATGTGAATGCATGGAGGAAGAAGCACAGTAAAACATAGAAATCCGGCCTTCCAAACTCCATTTCAAGATGGCGCCCATAATATTTCTGGCGCCAAAATCAGGGATGTTGCAATAGGTGGTGGACTCAGCGACAAACGATCTGAGTGGTATAATTCTAGTTAATATTTACTGAACGGGAGGAGCCTAGCCTGCAGCCATGATGGCCGCCTAATCCTTCGGCTCCGCCGACCTTCTCGCTTCCCTCCCGCCCCGCGACCTATCCTGGCATTGGTCCTGATCCTGCGTGCTGTTTTCGGGCGCGGGAGGTGACCCCGACTCCGCTGGTGTGTTTCTTCCGTCGCTCCATGCGGCAACAGCGGCTGGGCGCCCTCGCCTTCTCCCGGACGCTGCCTGGTGTGGACGGGTCTTTGTTCTCCGGGTGCGGCCGCCATCGCACGCAACAACAGCGGCCGCTGTACTTGGCACCGGACCAGCCGACGGAGTGCAGTGGCTGCATTCCGTGTTTTCCATCTCACCGCTCTGCCCCTTTATGCGAAGGGGATACATTGGCGGCGATTGCGACAATGTTACACCGCCCGGGCTCCTGTAAGCCTTTGTGCGCCTCTGATCTCGTTAAGTGATGCAGAGGGAGCCATTTTGAAGTCGGAGCTATCGGAGCTCGTTTTTCATGGTTCCGGGCTATAGTTGGTGACATGGCTGCTACAGTCGCCGCGCTTACGCCTGCTTGGTGTGACATGGGCGGTGAGCCCCTCGTCCCCCCGGACCGATGGTTTTCTGCAGTGTGCGGGCGTGGTGCACAGTGTGGGGATGGTACCATGGACGGCCAGTCTTGTGGGCGGCTCCAGGTTTCCGAGCCCCGTGTGAGTAGCTCTGTTGCATCCTTCCCTCCTGAGGCGCCAGTGCAGATTACGGACATTCTGAGTGCCCTGGATGATCTTCATACTGCTTTGTGTACCACGGCCTGTGACCTAGGGCGCAGTCTGGATGCTGTTCTCTCTATTGTGACTTTGCCTGCCCACGCACATTTGCGACTGCGTGGCTCTGGGCCTCATCCTGTACCTGACTCCTGTGGACTGCCCGCCCAGATGTGCACGGGGGTGCCGGTGGTCTGCGCTCTCGATGCCCCCTTGATGCGGGCCGCGACGGGGGGTCCGCGGTCTGATGTCGGGGTGCTTGCTCAGTGTGTGGGGCCTCGTCCACGGACGCCATCTTTGGACACTCCATTCTTGGTGATTAGAGGCACTTCCTATGCTCTTCTGCGGCTGCTGGTGCCGCCCGGGCCGGGCGGGCTGTTCCAGGGTGGTGTTAACCTTTTTATCGCTGGTGCACGTAAGACATTGTTTTGGACAGACTTTATTGGATGGCGCTCTGATTTACTGGGATCGCACGGTTTGTTTGTTCCGCTCAAGATGACTCTGGTGCTGCTGGACCACGTCGACGCTTTGGATCGCAGGGGACAGGGCTGAACTTTCCCTCTCAATCACCGTGATGCCGTAAAACTGTTGGGACTTGAGATGGTGAACGGTACTGTGAAGCTGGACTTGGTCGTAATGCCGGGCGGCGGGGGGTGGGGTGGGGGTGTCTCCTCATGTGTTTATACTGTTGTTGCTCGTGCCGCTGGGGTGTTGATTGATAGCCGGGGATGTGATGCATTCAGTTTGTGTTGACGATGGGGTCTAGGGTTGGGCGGCCTGAGTATTGAATTCCGAGAGTGGGTTCGTTTCTCTCCTCCTCCATTCTTTTATATAATCTTTTATATAAATTTCCCTACTGTGGGGCAGTTCCGGGGCGACAGGCACGCTGTTAGTGGGTTAGGCCGTAGCCATTACAGGGGTGCAGGGTGGTGGGTGTGGGGGGGGTTTGTTATTTTAGTTTGTTTTGTTCTATGGTCCCTATAGCTCTTTTCCGGCTTTGGGAGGGTTCTTTCCTCTTAGTGGGGTAGGCTGTTTCGGGTCCTTACAACCTTTGTTTTCTTATGTTTCATCGGATCTTTGCTTCTTGTCCCTGGGATGGGCTTTCTGGGTTTACGCTTCCCACTGTTATTGTGTGAATTGCTGCCTATTGCTCCTGTATAGTTTTTGCATGTATAGCCCACCACTATTTATATATGGGGCACGCCCCTCTTGCCGCGTTTCTTTTGGGGCTCTAAATGTGCGGTGTCTACTCCTTCCTGTTGCAGCCCCCTCGCTCCCTTTTGCTTTCAAAAATGTAAAACCTCCTCTCCTGAGTTGCGCGCCCCACTGTCGTTTTTGGCGTCCTTTTCAATATCCTGATTGTATATTGATATGTGGTTCTCTATTATTCTCGTCTATTTTTGCGGCCGGCCATGATGGTTGTGGGCCTGCGCATGTATCTCCTGTTTTTTGTCTCAATAAAGGTTTTCAAAAAAATATATATATATATATTTACTGAACGTGCTTCGAAGATCGGGAATCTGGATTGCTGACTCGGAAAAGGAAATCACAGGAATCCCGCCGTATAACCGATCGGGAATCTTACAATCGGGAATAATCCTCCGAAGATGCGGTCATTGTATATTGCAACATCCCTGATTTTGTGTCACTTTAACCAACACGCTACGATGTTCCTCGTCTATTTATGAGATACCAATTACCATGATCAGAGCAATCTATACCTCATGGTAATACGCCCCATCTCCGTCCTGATGAAGACCCCCTAGCAAGGCACCATCTATTACCTGCCATTATCTGTGGGTTAAGACGTCGACAGCCTTACTATGTTCAGCTTCCTCCTATATGTACAATTTATTGTGTTTTATTTGGGAAGCATGATGTACAGAAAATGAACTTGAACCATTGGTCCACATTCTGTAAATATAACCATTGCATTGTATACTAAGGTCGTTTGACCATTACTATGTCACTTTAAAGATTACCCTACACCTCTCCTACACAATGGTCAGGATCCAAGTTTGAAATTCACTTGGTCCTACAGCCGGCATAGGGCAGTGTATCTTGATTTGGTTATTGAGTCTAAGAATGACGGCATTAATACCTGTGTTCATCAGAAACTTACTGATAGGAACTCCCTGCTCCTATATGAGTCTTTCCACCCCCGGGCACTGAGAGATAATCTCCCAGTGGGACAGTTCCTCCGGTACAGGAGGAAAAATTAAGGTCAGGGTGCAAGAACATCTTAGCACAATAAAGGCAGGAAAGCTGACGACAAAATTAGTACAGCATTGCCACAGTGAAAAACATTCTTTTACCTGGACAGTCCTAGAAAAGGTGAAGGGGAACCCACAGAATATTGAGGATGTCCTGCTATCCAAGGAAGCATGTTGGATTTATAGAGAGAAGACTGACCAACTGGGGCTGAATGAGATTATTGAGTGGAATAGGATAAATCTTTAATCGGTCTGGTCCTTTTTCCTGGGTCTTTGGTATCCACCAGGGCTCTGGTGGTTCACAGTGCCACAACACCAGCGGTTATAGACTGTTCCATCCATTGAGGCATCCCTTTCTGTCCTGTGACACAATTTTGTATTGCACTGTACATCGGGTACTTTTTTTTGATAAGGACACATTTGTTTTGTTCTAGTAGGAAATACGGCTTGATATACAGGCTCTCTTGGGACATCTATTTTTAAGGGTTGGCAGCCGTGTTTTTCTAAGGTCCATCTCTAGAAGCGACTTTGCTCTGCGCAGGACATACTAACTATAATATTGTCCCCGCTGGAACATTCGTTTTGCTTTCCTCATTCAAAACCAGGCATTGTTTTAATAAATTTCTTTACTGCCTGAACGTACATTGCATTGTCAGATTCTAAGCCCATGTAGGCGCTTTATCAGTCCTTCTTTAATCATTGAAAGATGGCCGCCACTTTAGAAGATGCTGGATCACGTGCTTTTCACGCAGCAGCGCCCCAGCGGTCACGTTTTTCTACTTTACTGAGTCAGAATGGTGGTGACAGCGTAGAAGGAGACAACGCGCTCTGGATCACGGTACACGGTGAGCTGTAGACTTTCCGGTTTGTGGGGCGGCCACACCCATTTGACAAGGCAGTGGACACGGGCCGGTGGTTTGTTACGGCCTAAACTTGTAGAGGGCTAGTTTCAGGGTTTCGAAGGAAGCTGCACGTAACTTTATCGTGTTTATGTTTATTGAGGTCCCCGGTCGTTAAAAAGCTGTGGGCTTGGCGATAATGGCCCCTGGGCTCTAAAAGAGTTTTTTTCCATGTTAACATAACATCATTTTGATGCAGTGTCTAAGTCTTGGTAGTGTAACATTACCACTGGACGGTCAGTGCTTTGTAAAACAATACCATATGTTCTGGCCAAATCAAGAGGTTTGAGAAAACCCACACGATTTTTTAATAGGTCAGTTCGAGTGAGGTGTCTTACTTTCTGTAACATACTTGTTAAATAATGAACACTGCGGCCATCGGTGTTTGTATTCTCCTGTTTTACGCTTTTCATTTTGAGTTCCGTAGATTGATGATCACAATCGCAGTGACCACAGTAGGAGAAATCTCTCTCTGGAGTAATATTTAATGCTGTGGTGCCTCGGCGGCCGGTATGATTGCAGTGGTTTGCCTGAGGGTAATTACTGAGAATGCACTACACACACGCGTTACAAAAAGTGGCAGACTGGGTTTTTAATGTTGCCATTATTGTCCTTCTTTTTCCTGACAGTTGACATAGAACATAGTGTCCAACAGTGGTGTGGCAACAAGGTGTGCGGCCCTGATGAATCTGCCAAAGACATTGAGGCAGAGAAACATGTTGGCGATAGGTAATGGTATGCGATGGTAGCTACCAGCCTTTTTAATTCAATAGTTCACACCTAGTATCTAGGAATAAAACAGTGAGGAGAGGTGTGCCTGTTGATTTTAAGCACATTTATTTGTCACAAGCAGATTGCATCTGCTACCACTTTCTTTTTCACTATTTGGTTTGTTTGAACACACTTTTCTTATTTTTCTTTTGAACTGAATGAGGACCAGTGATGAGAAAGGGGGCTCAATCTGGTGATTATATATACCAGTTGCCCCGAGGGTGGTGTTCCCATGAGGTGTCATTCGGTTCATTACACTTTTTCTGCAGAAATCTGTTTGCTGTCAATCCTATTTGGTGGATTCACTGTATTGATTAAGGTTTCAGACAGTTTTGTTCTATGTGATTGTCAGGAGTTGTTGGCCAATATGGTTCTCGGTTTTTACTTTATTATAAAAAGATCGGACGTATTGCAGTAAATACCCCCATAGAGAAGATAGCGGATAGGGGAGTGTAACAGAGATCATGAATATGTGACAGGCCTGTTACATAATATACTGACACATTTTTACGCCCAAAGGACAGTGTTTATTGATTGTTGATTGTATGATTGAACACAGTAGTAAGAGTCAATTGGGATTAAAGTAGTCACATGTGGATCAACAAACTCCAGTGCAAGCACCAGAGCACGTAGCTCTGCCAACCGGGCGGTACAGTCCCCGAATGCCTGCGTGCACGACATTGGACCTGAATTCACCATTCACTATGGTACCAGTTACTATTGCGCAGGCCGCTGAATAAGAATGCTTAGATCCGTCGACGGTTGCGCCGAACCGTTAGTGTAGATGATACAATGGTGGGTGCATGGACAGAGGAGCAGGATGAACAAATTCATACTGTAAAATCTCCTGTGTTTACAATGAAGAGTCAAAGATGAACGTGACATCCGGAGATGTCCGCGAAGTAGCCCATTGTATCCAACGAGGATGTAAAGCTTTAGAATTTTGTACACTGGCTTTCATCACTGCCTCTAGAGCAGGATACGGTGTAACAACCAGCATGCGTTTTCCCTGTGACAGCGCTCTCTCTTTTACGATCGCCATCTGTACTGCTGTCAAAACTTTTTCAACAGTTGAAAAGCGCATTTCAGCTGAAGTGTACAAATGTGACTTGTAAGCAATGGGCACTGTGTCCCCTTCTTTAAACTTCAAGTAAGTGAAACCCACAGCGCCTGGCACAATTCTTATAACCAGGTTTGTGTGGTTGTCACATGTCAGTAAGTATTTAGATTCAAGATGATCAGACTGCAAAGATTGCAGAATAGCAGAATGTTCAGGAAACTAGCATGATTTGGTAAAAGTAGGTTGTATCAAGGCATAAAGCGGCTTGATACGCTGGGCAGAATCGGGAAAGTAAGTGAGACCGAAATTTAAAAACCCCAGCAAAGATTGTAATTTTTTCAGAAGTGTTGGAGATCGCAAACGTGCGCACTTCTCCAGGAAGTGAGAGCCTAGACCTCTACCTTCATTGTTGAGCTCATAGCCCAGGAACAACACTGTGTACTCCGCAATGTGTGATTTAGCAAAGTTACATTTTTAACCGTAGTCCACAAACAGTACAAATTATGGCCACAAACGGCCATAATTTGTCGTCCGTGAGATAAATATCAACGTACGAGTACACATCCGGGTCAATGCTGTCTAGCAAAGAGACAACACGCGTGTCAAACACGCCGGGGCTGTTTTTATAGCCCATGGCTAATCCTTTGAATTGTTTTTGTTTGCCGCCAGAGGTAAAAGCTGTCCATTGACTACTAATAGAGGTTATGACTAAAGCCATTCGGAATGTCGAGTGTGGTTTTAAACCTTTTTCTCATAAGACTGTTGACTAGGGCAGAACTATGGGTATTGTGTACCACACATGTTCGACAATGAGAGTTCAAGTGCTGATCATCCAAAACTAGGTGGTACGACCCATCTGGTTTGGTAACAGTGAAAAGAGGGTTATTCATGGATGACACAAATTTCTTAATCACACCTTGATATTCTAATTGGTCAAGGATTTGCTGTACCAGTGTAACTTAAGCTGCACTGTCTAGCAGCGTTACTGTCCATGTTAGGTTCCGAAGTTGAGTTCACACCGTCAGTGGCATACCTTGCTGTTAATGCAGCAATTTTCTTTTTCTGAAACAAAGGGCGTTGACGTGGAAAATCATCCTGCTTGCCTTTACCGTCAGTCGGACGAGGCTGCTCACGTCCTTGCGGGGCACCTAGACCTCTGCCGCATTCTCCACCACCGGCTTGTAAGCCCGATGTTTCCTGTGAAGAACGAGGAGAACGTTGATCAGGAACCTGAAATCTATCAGGAGACCTAATTCTCGCGTGGTCGCGCAAATCATAAGTGCGCTCAGGGGTCTGGTGTATTGGTGACACAGGACGTGACCCTTGTTTCTGTTGCTTACGCTGTTTTTTCTTTTTCCAATTCTGTTTAGGAAACACTGGATGGTCGTCTTTATTAGTCGCTGCCCTCTGAGTTTGCGAGTGTGCTGCTGATTTAGCAAAAGGCTTAACACCCAAACTATTGCGGCCAATGGTCTTATAAGCCTTCGCAATAATGTTCAGTAACTCACTGGGTTTATCGGCATTCGGGACAAAGTGCAAAGCATTAGACACCTGAAAGTTAACCGCATCTCCCTAAACATTCGCAAGGATGAGATCAGCAACTACGTCAAACACCCCAACAAGCCTCAAACTGAATTCAACTGCCGCCTCTGGACCATGCTCATCCTGAACACGCTTGATCACGGAGGGTAGGACAGTCCTAGATGGTGTGCCGAAGCACTTTGCATACACTGCTGCGAACACTTTACCCCAATTCTCACAATCGGTCACCTCTGGCACTAAGTCTTTCTGCAAACTTATTGTGAGAATCCTGTGTTTTTCCACAGGAGTCATATTAGGAAATACTGCCTCCAGTTGGTCAAATTTCTCAGCAAGCCAAAAAGGTAAATCTTCCTTAAATTGGGGGCGCATGCCCATAACCTAATTAACCATGACTGGACTAATCTACATCCCCGCCCGTCCAACTGGTTGCGCTGCAAATCCAGGTGCCCCCACCTGGAGATTGCGAAAAACATCATTGTACTAAAGCCCTATGTACCGCAATTAAGGAGGTATGTAGCAGACGTAAATCGTCTATCGGGGCTGTTAGATAATGTGGATGTGGTGTGAACCCGGCCAAAACTGGCCTAGTAGCGCCAGGTATGGACAAAGGGCCTAACCGAACCGTAGTCACGTTGTAGGGGAGGGCGCCATTAAACCAAATACGGTGCTGCCATGCCGAAATCGGAACTTCCTGTGTCCTATATGGCACATAATTTGCAGGTATCGCAGTGTGGGTATATGTATGGAACAATTCGTCATCCCCATCAACTGCACCAAACGTAACCCAAGAGTAGAAAATCTCAAAGGGAAACTGCATGTGCACCAACCACAAAGATCACTGACATACCATCACCAGGCACTCCAATTTGCGATAAATGTCGCTTGAGTGCAGTGCGACTATGTGGAGCAATGTTGACCTCAGCCATAAGGACAAAGAATAGTAAAACAATTTATATAAATTGTAGCACAAAAAGGGTTAGTAATTCAAGAAATGAACCTTTTTAAAATCTCAAGCTTGAATGAACCTATAACACAACTATATAGGTAGGTTATGCCTTCACAACCGTTGTCTGGAAACAGGAGTGGGGGTATTGTGGACAAGTATAAGCACTAATAAAGTGTCTCGAATAGAAGACCAAATGTTAGGTGTGCCATGTTGAAGGGATTCTGCTCATGCACAGAACTATGCGCAGGAAACCAGGACCTCGGTGTATTGTGGTGTACCAAAAACCCACCTCAGTGCCCAGAACCCCAATCCGACTAGCATCAGTGTCTCATTCGTTCTTTGTAGTACAGCGAAGCTACTAATGATTAGGCAACCCAGAACAAGCGACTTAGTGAACTCTCAGGAATAGTGGGAATCAAGAACACTCTTTCGTTTTTATTCTCATACAAGTTCACAACGTGAGTAATCAGAGACTCGTTATAGTTTAAAATGCTTATTTGACCTACGTTCTCTAAGATGCAGTATTCCAGCCAATACTAGTAAAAAGATACATAAAAACAATACAATCAGCACTCTAGACCTTCTCCCGCTAGAGGCCAGACGTACCCTGACCCAATCACTAGTCACCTCCCGTTTTGATTACGGCAATGTGCTCCTTTTAGGGACAACTGAAAAGAACAAGAAAAAGCTTCAAGTCCTACAGAATACGGCAGCACGGCTAGTCCTTAAACTACCCAAGAGAGCTCCTTCTAAATCCGCCTTGGATGCCCTTCATTGGCTCCCCATAAGAAAAAGAATTCTCTTTAAGGCACTGCTCATTAGCTACAGGATCATCTCCGGGACAGCTCCTGATTATCTCAAAGACTTAGCCATACCCTATGAGCCAAATAGAGCTCTCCGCTCAATGGGGAAGGGTCTCCTTAAAATTCCTCGCGTAAAGAAGGCCAGGATGGGTGGTCGCTCTTTCCGCGCTCTGGCGGCCAAACACTGGAATACCCTTCCCACGCACATCAGATTAGCTGAAACAGAAACCAGTTTTAGGAAAAACTTAAAAACCCACCTGTACACCCTATGATTTTGGCCTCTGCATCCAGCTACTCTCTCCACAGCGCGGGGACACGCCGGGAAGGCGTCACCAGGCGCTTTATAAACTCATTTATTATTATTATTATTATAATTCCATAAAAAACAAAGGGAGAAATCATGTTATAATAATAGTGGAACCAGGAGTATAGTACTGTGTACCACCCTCCCCTCGCTAATAGGCTAGTTTTATAATAATAGATCTCTAGGCTTTAGAAAAGTGGGACCTCATACCGTCAAGATCAGGTGAAGTAAATCACGTCACAGGACAAGCACAGCTCTCTGTCGGTGGAAAGGTTTTCTCCAAGTGCCTTTTACGTCATGCAATGCAATATTAAAAGCACCAGAGTTTCAGTTGCTGCGTTCGTGTTTAGTCTAAATGAGTGGGACTGATCAACCTGAATCAACAACATACATTGTTATTCGACCTTGAACACTCTGTGCAGACTAAGGTCGCGGTGTAAGCCTGTACTTGTGAAAAACAGACCGTTCTCATGGGAAGAAAAGCAAGCAGTTTTATTTACGAGTACAGAAGCATGAAGTCTCGTGTGCAAAATCGGCAAGATGGAGGCTAAGCATTTAGTTCACTCATGCTAACCTAGCAAGGTCTGCAAGCAATATTCTACCTTCACTACACAAGATTTCATTTACATTGATGAAGGTGTCGATTTCTATATTATAAACCTCCTTGTCTAACGTGGAATGACGTAATGATTGAAGGCATAACTTTCCCATGCTGTACATTGTTACCTCCACCGAGTGTTGTGTATTCACGTAATGTGGGTCTGGCCTGTTTATTCTAAAGCCCTTCGTGTTGTTAAAAAAATGTGCACAACAACCATTAGCATCTAATGGCCACCCTAGCCAGCTCTCTGGACTGGAATGTGAAAAATTGCATGCACCATTCCTTAGCATATTGTTGAGTTTCCTCTGTTATTTGTGAATTGCCACTCACCTCGCCACTTCTAGTGAGTATGGAAGCCCTCCACTTGGATACTGGTAAGCGGCAACCTCTTCCTCTATAACTTATTTACCTATTCCTCATGTCTAGAAGGAGCGTGAGCGAAGCACTCTGAAACAATCCTGTTAGACTTAGACCCACGTTAAACAGGGTGAGTGAAAAATATGGTGGGCATTTTGTAATTGTGTAAATATGCAATTTTATAAGTCTGACACTCCTCACCTTGCTATAAGCCAACATGGTATTGTTATTTTCTAGCACGCTACCAAGAGTCACGATATTCAGATTTAGTCATGATTAGAAACCACTCTCTCATAATTTTATATACCACTTTTGACGCATTTGCCCTTTTTGCACGTGCTTAGTCACCACATTCTAATGGCAATATTGTCACAAACCAATACGGGTGATGTGCATGCCTCATCTCGCTCTGATGTCATGAAACGCAGGTGTGAGTGACCCTCTTCCACAATGTTTTTCACCATGGTAAAACGACAAATACGAATGCATACCGAACAGGATATTAGCAATATCTCCATGCATGTTTTTATCCCACTTTTCTTTCTCTCCTTCAGGTCTCAAAACAACACAAGGTGCCATTCAACCATGTGCTATCAAGCACAGCTGGTAAACTTAACTAATTTACCTAATGTATGCACCAGCCTTGCTGTCGTCTAAGATTACGAGGACAATTTCTAAGACATTGGGATGTAGTCTGCACACACATCACCTGTAAGTCACATTGAGGTGGGGCTATATTCTATAAGGGCTCACACCCACCACTCACCCGCATGCCACTGATTTGAGTAGAGCAATATTTATTTTATTTTGATCATCTTTTTATTGGTACGTAAGATTACTGAACTTACAAAAAGAACATACATTGAATCTCCCATCTCTGTTTAAGGTTAGAACAGATCCATCCTGTAGCATATTACAATAATGCGATATTAACTAACAGTGAACAAAACATTACACGTTTTCCCATCTATTGGACTCAGTATGTCCTTACATTAGTCGTGGCAATACACCTCCACCCACTAAGCTCCTGAGCCCTAGGGCACCGGAGGAAGAGGTGTTGTGCCTCATGGGTCCAGGAGGCAGCGGTGCCCCAGCAGAGGTGCGTACATGGGTGCTAGAACATCTCAGGGAGAAATAGGACCCCCTCAAACGAGGTTAGGATTGGAGCTGTGCTTCTGTAGAGCCACAGAACTTTAAACATGCCTATTTTATTAAGTGATATTTTGAAAACATATGGTATTTGTAGAGTTTCTATAGACCCAAAAATATCAAATGGGACCTTATCCCAAACAATGCCATCTGGACAGGAGGACAAGGGAGAGGTCTCTTCACACTTTGCGTGATGAAGAATGAGGCATCAATACCTCGACCACCAGTTCAACTGCCGAATGTTTTGGGAGATAATGTCCATTTCAAAGCAAAGATAATACTGTCACAAAACCAATCCATATGAAAAAGAAAAAAACCAAAATGGAAATCCAGGATGAAACAAAATGTCTTTGAGTCAAATTATTAATGCACGAGATCCATGAAGTGGTGGTTCTGACGAATCCGAGGAAAATTCATCAATGTCTGCAAGATAGCCAGTGACAGTCTGTACAAAAACAGGGACCTCATGTGGTGGTGTAGAACTGTTAGTTAACTCCAATGAAGGATCATAATAAACAGCTTAGTTGCTGATATGTGGTGTTGAAACTTGTGAATCCGCATATGGTGTTTGTGTAGAGTTTGTAGATTGAACTGGAAGTAGCAGAACTTCCGTGTAAGATATCTCCTGCCGGCGAACAGCAATCTCTGTGTTAGTTAAGGCTTGTAAAGGTATCTCCCGTATGGTAGTCAGACCCTCCAGCATTTCGCGATTCACGAAACAATCACGAAATCAGCTGAGAAGCCCGATGGCCGCGATATTTACCATTTTGTCCATGCAAAAGGTGTCCCAGCTGCAATAAAAAAAAAATGGTGGCTTCTCATTGGATGTACGCAAACACGTCACTACATTAGAGATATGGGGCAGAGTGAAAGATACAGGAGAGAAGCAGGCGATTTGGCACATGGGGTCCACAACCATCAGTGGAGAAAGGAGGGGCAGAGTAGTCGGGAGCTGCGAGAATGAAAGGTAGCGTCTATTGCTGTTTTTAATTTTAATTATTGTTTCTTTTGCCCTCTTTATAATGCTGTTGTTGTGATGCATTGTCATCAGGTGGCGCCACCTGCTGGAACGTTGCCAGAAATATAGAGAAATGAACGCATGTTCGTCATCATATCTCTTCCTCCATTCACACTGCCACAAGCGTAGTCAACGCAACCAGTCTCTGGCTGTGCGTGTGGCAAGCCTGCTCATCAATTAGCAGGCAGGTCATATTTTTCAGGCATGTCACTTTGGCTTTCGCTTAAGTGACCTTTGAAATCCCAGGCCCCTCTCATCCTCGCCCCCTTTCTGTAGGTAGAAGGGCCAGTGAGGAGAGGTGCTGGAGAGGAGAGGGGTGCTGTGAAGGGAAGTGCTGGAGAGGAGAGGGGAGCTGTGAAGACCGGGCCTGGTGTGAGAGGGGGACCAGTAGATAGGGAGGCGAGTGAAGAGGAGAGATGCAATGAAAGAGTCTGTAAAAGAGAAAGATGCTGCTTCTACAGGAGGTGTGAGGTAGTGAGGAGGGACAGGTTTATTTATTTATTTTTATTTATTTATGCGTTTTTATATAGCGCGGACTTTACCCGAAGATGTCAGAGTGCTTCACAATAGGAACACAACTGATACATGAGAACATTACAAGTGAACAAGATACAAAAGCAAACGTTACATTAAATGAAGCAAAAATGACAGTCGTGTGCCAGCAAAATACAAGAGGTAGCAAACGGTGCATTACAGGAGGACAAAGTGACGTGTGCCGGTTACAAAAGCGTACAAAATAAACAGAGGTATAATACTGCAATATATAGAGGACACTCAAGCACAAGCACAAACGTAACGTAGGCACTGGTGGCACTTGTGCAGGTATCGAAAACAAACAAATGTAAGAGGTAGAAACAGTGTGTTTCAAGAGAAAGTGACTGGTGCATGTTACACATGAGTACCAAACACAGGTAGAGGGATAATACTGCAATAAATGGCAGACTCTCAAACCACAAGAACACACTGGGAAGACACTTCCATAGTCATGTAAAGTAGATTTTTCTATAATGGAAGGGTTTCCTTCAGATGATAGAGAGGGCATGGACTACATTTGGAAGTGTCTTTGAAGGAGGAGAACTTTGAGGTCAGTTTTGAAGGCCTGGGAGGAGGTGGTGGTCCGGAGCTGAGGCGGAAGTGAGTTCAAGATTCTCACTGCGTTGCCTGAAAAGGATTGGGTCATCGATCTTTCCTTCCTGAAAGTGGGAGGTTCAAGCAGTAGATTTTCCGCATTGCGTGATGGTCTAGAGCCTCCAGAGAGTTTCAGTTTATTCGCCAGATAGCGCGGAGAGGAGGAGTGCAAGGCTGTGTGGGTGATGCAGGCAGTCTTGTAGATAGCTCTAGCCTCGATGGGAAGCCAGCGGAGGGTGGATAACATGGGAGTGATGTGGTCGCTTCTTTTGGCCCCAAAAATGAAACAAGCTGCTGAATGGAGAACAGACTTAAGGGGGGACAGGTGGGATTTGGGGAGGCCAGTCAGAAGAGAATTGCAGATGGGGAGCTGAGGTGAAGCGAAGGTGATGGCAGAGGAGGGAGTGAAGGTAGTGCCCAGGGTGATGGAGGAGACGGGGCAGGGAGAAAGTCTGGCAGGTGGGTGAGGCTAGTAAAGGGAAAGGTCACCAGGAGAGGCGTACTACTGCTGGGCATGAGGGGCACAGCCTGCGCTTCAGATACAGTCACTCTAGGCCTTTTTAGTCGCTGACTGCAGTATTTAGGTGTCAAACTGATAGTATTAAGATGACCCCTTTGCACAGAGAGTGTTAAAATGTAAAAAATACAAAACTACTGTCACAAAATGTCACACATTACACCACATATTTTTTGTTTTTGTTGCCGAATAATTTAGACAATGCACCTGCTTAATTTGTGCCTACCTTGCAAATAATTCCAGTGCCCTTGCAGAAAATGGACGCGCTACCTCTGTCAACTTTGGAAGTTAATATACACAGTGAGCCTGAAAGTATCTAAGTACTGTATTAAATTGCATTTCGGCAACGTAATGAAGTTGTGCAGGATATGTAAGGCTTACTCAGAGCCGTCCATTCTCCTTCGCCTCCTGAGGGCATTTTCCAAGAAAAAACTTCAAACAGTAAGCCATAAAGCCAGGTATGTTCATTTATTATAAGACTATCAAGTGATGGAGAACAGTTTCTACTGTGTTGTTAACAACCACTTGAGATATATTTTTTGAAAGAGAAAGTTGGGTACAATCATGTGGAATAGTTACCGCTATACACAAAATGAAGGGGATCTGTATGACTAATTACACAACAATTTAAAAAGCACTTACAAATTATTATATTTTTATTTAATTCTTTAATACCACTATTCCTTCTAATACAGGATGTTAGAGTGCTTTGCATCACACCCACATATTAACAGAGACAAAAAATCAAACACATGTGACTCAAATGTATATCAAGTTTCATATGTGAAAAAGGGTTACAGGTTGTAAGAGTCCCCCATCATCCATACTGGAAAGCATTAGGCTGTATTAGAAACATTGCAAGGTACAAGCTGCAAGTATCAAAAAGATCTCTGTGCCAAAAGCCTGGGGAGGGGGCGTTGCTCGCAGAGGAGGTGGGACGAGTACCATATTTGGGATGTAGTCTGCACACACATCACCTGTAAGTCACATTGAGGTGGGGCTATATTCTATAAGGGCTCACACCCACCACTCACCCGCATGCCACTGATTTGAGTAGAGCAATATTTATTTTATTTTGATCATCTTTTTATTGGTACGTAAGATTACTGAACTTACAAAAAGAACATACATTGAATCTCCCATCTCTGTTTAAGGTTAGAACAGATCCATCCTGTAGCATATTACAATAATGCGATATTAACTAACAGTGAACAAAACATTACACGTTTTCCCATCTATTGGACTCAGTATGTCCTTACATTAGTCGTGGCAATACACCTCCATCCACTAAGGCCCTGAGCCCTAGGGCACCGGAGGAAGAGGTGTTGTGCCTCATGGGTCCAGGAGGCAGCGGTGCCCCAGCAGAGGTGCGTACATGGGTGCTAGAACATCTCAGGGAGAAATAGGACCCCCTCAAACGAGGTTAGGATTGGAGCTGTGCTTCTGTAGAGCCACAGAACTTTAAACATGCCTATTTTAAATTGGAATACTCTGCTAAAACATATTTTTTATTGATTTAAGGTTGAAAATGAAGGATTATGAGTAAAATAAAGTGCAGCAAGAATGCCACTAAATTTCCATATTTGTGCCACTAAATTTCCATATTTGTGCCACTAAATTTCCATATTTGTGCCACTAAATTTCCATATTTGTGCCGCTAACTTTGCTAATCCATGCCGCAATATCCTGGGGGGTCTGGGTAGTCAGAGGAGGCGGGTAACTACCCAGGAGCCGTCCAGGCCTACTGCGTAGAACTAACCACATGGTGTTGTTTGATCTGGTCAATTCACACAAATTGTTTGTTTTTACAACCAGCAAGGAGGGGTGGGGGGGGGGGGGGGGAAGTACAGTTCTCGTACATTCAACTGCCGGGACCAGCACTGACACTCTGTGTGATAGGTTGAACTTCTTCTTGTCCAAAATCTTCTCTCAGACCACACCCCGATCTTTGGAATTCAGCCAGGGGTACCTTTACTTCTCCAATGGCAGAATGTTTCTTGAGGTTGTTGCTTTGCTCCTCATGGAAGTCTTTCATATCCTGTAAGACAGCCCAATGTTCATTGATATCAAAAGGCATCTTTGCCACCACTGGGCTAGGATTGTCGAGGTCCGGAACACACATCAGACTCCAAACAGGATTTCATAGGGAGTCCGACCACCCAAGGAACTTCTAGGCAGATTGTTTAAGGCTCTCTGGACCCAGTACATGTGGTGGATCCAACTCTAGCTGTTAAAGATTGCTTTAAGTCACGGTTTTTCCTCTCCACTATCAAATTTACTTTGGGATGGTAGGGGGAGGTATAGTGCACAGACACGCCCAGGATACTCCTGGTATCCCGGTAAGCCTTGGAGGCAAATGCGGGGCCCTGATATGAATGGAACACAGCTACTGCATATGTCCTAATGAAGACTTGGAAATATTTTATAAAAGTTCAAGCATCAGCCAAACACTGTGGCCATAGCCATGGGAATCGAGAACATAAATCCACTGCTAACAGACTATATTTAAAGGGGCCATCACTGAGTAACGGTCTGCAGTGGTCCAGATACACACAGGCAAGAGGCTTGTTGGAACACAATAGTGGTATTTGCAATGAGCAGGTTTTTGTAGAAACTTTTATAAGTTGACAAATTTTACATTTAAGGACATGGGGCCAGATGTAGGTAGCCTAATACCGGTCGGTAACGGACGAAAATCTGTAATTTCGGCCGTTACCTACCAGTATTTTTGACATAGAGATGTGGATCGCCCAAAAATTACAGAATCGGAAAATATACCGAATCGGTAGATTACCGCCTCGGAAATATTTCCGATTCGGTAATATTACCGAATCGGAAAAGTTACCGATTCGGAAAATAAACCGATTCGGTACATTTACCGACTCGGTAAAATTACCGATTCGGAAAATAAGAAATGGAAAAAACAACACCATTGAGATGTAGGTGACCCATAAATTACCGATTTTCACAAAAATTCGGTATTTATGAATCGGTATTTAACATGGATGGAAAGCAGGTGGTAATCAGGTGCAGCCCATAAAAAAGGGCCCCAAAATGCAACACTGGAACCAGAATGGCGGCTTTCTACGTCATAGCAAGACGGCTAAGGCTACAGGCAGCAGGTGAGAGGGAATGGAGAAGGGAGGAGCAGGTCTACAGGCAGAGGATTACACTCTTCCAATTGACAGAGCCAGAGATACTGCAAAGATACAGACTGCACCCCCAAACCACTCCTGGACCACCCAAAACCAAGGGCCCATGCCATCCCACCCCATGTCCAGCTGCTCTGTAGCATACACCTCCTTGCATCTGGGAGCTACCAGAGTATTGTTGATGCGGTAGGTGGGGTGTCCCAGAGCTGCCTGTCGCGTTTATTCAGAAAGTTCCTGGATGCCATGATGCAAAGAATGGAGCACTACATCCACTTCCCAGACACTGATGCGGACTTGCTTAGGACCAAGACTGACTTTTACCTCATGGCAAATTTCCCACAAGTGATTGGCTGCATTGATGGGACCCACATCCCTATATTCCCCCCCAGCTGCCACTGAGCACATATACAGGAACAGGACGTCATCACACATAATTAATGTACAAGTAATCTGTGATGACAAGTACATGATCACAGATATAGTGGCCAGGTACCCATGAAGCACCCACGACTCATATATATTCCAAAACAGTGGGATCTACACCCGCCTGACAGCTGGTGAATTCGGGGAAGGATACCTGCTAGGTAAATTACTGTGTGACACTCCCTTGATAGATGATGCAGACGTATGTCAATGTGTGCCTGTGAGTAATGTATTTTTCTCTCTCACATTAGGGGATAGTGCATATGCACTCCGTTCCTTTGTCCTGACACCCTACCTCAACCCCACAACCCCCAGCCAGAGACGATACAATGTGGCACATAAATCCACCCGGAACATCGTTGAGCGCACCTTTGGGCTCCTGAAGAGCCGGTTCCGCTGCCTCCACAAAAGTGGTGGGGCACGGCAGTACTCACCAGTAACATGCTGTAAGATCATTGCAACCTGTGCAATGTTGCACGACCTCGCAACTAAGAAGGGCACAGAGGTGAAATTGGAGGACTATGAAGACCATGTCGATGAGCAGGCACTACCAGCAGCCAACACAGTAGGAGTACCTACACCCACAGATGGAAGACAGAGACGGGCAGAGATCACACACAACTACTTCTGAGTAAGTATAGAGACAAAGCATGTGTTGTACTGCAATGCCGTAGTTTATTTGGCACTACGTTAAATGTCTGAAGACACAATTGTAACATACTAGTGTGCCTAGCACTACTGGGTGGACGGGGGTTACCTCACCCTCCCATGTCCAACTGAATTTGGATGACTCACTGCTTGTGCCCATGACCAGCACTGCGTGATGCGTGAGGTTGGCTTTGTTCCAAGTCTGCTGTAGCAGCGCCGGTAGTCTGGCGTCTGCTGCTCCTCCGTATTTCTGGGATAAGGGTGCGGCTCCTGCTACTGGAATTATCTGTCTCCGCCAGACCTTCTGCTCCTGTGGTGGCTGCCTGGTTTGTCAGCAGCACCTCCATTGCTGTAGTGACTCTCCCCATCCCCCTCGTGAGATCAGTACAGCAGTGCACCAGCCCCTCCTGCATCGCAACTGAACGGCGACACAGCAGTGAAGTCGTAGTTGCAAGACGGTGCATGCCCCTTGTCTGCTGTTGCATGCAATGCCTGGCCCTGCGCCTTTGGATGCGGTCCTCACGTAGTTCCTCACAGAGTGTCATCACACACTGTGACATGTCCCTGACTCCTTCGGCCATGTCCCTCATGCTGTCCGCCATTGCTGTTATTCCCTTGTTCATGGTGTCCAGATTTGTGTTCACATGGCGCATTTGTCTGTGCACTGCACTAATACCTTTTGCTTGCAGGCGCTGCACCTTGACCATTGTGGTCTCAAGACCACGGAATACACCCTCATTACGGCCAGTCACGCTTGCCTCCCGGACCCTACGACGTCTTGTGCCAGCGGATCGACTGACAGGAGTGATGTCAGACCTGGTGCATTTCCTGCAATTGCCTCAATTGACTCCTCACCCTCCCTTTCCTCATCGGAGGATGTTTGAAGGATCCTTAGCGGGGGAACGTCATGCCTCCTATGCCTGCAGATGTCTGACACCTCTGTGTCTGCTGGTGTGTCCAGTTGTAGTGACTCATTTTGTGGAGAGTCTAGGAGCACAGGAGATGCTTCAAGTAGCATGGTGTCTGCCTGTGGTGTGGCAGCTGCTTGTGTGCAGGGTGCTGTAGGTCTTGCAGTGCTGGGCCCTGCATCCCTGCCTTCTTGCTCACTCCTATCCCTTTGGGGATGTGTCTTCTCCCTCTCCTGCATTGACTTGCGTGATGTCTCTCCTGTGGACAGATATGGACAGTGCCTTAGTGGTGCTTTCACCGTGTAAATCACTATTAAATCACATTGTAAAATCACTATTTCCTGCTCCTCCCATTTCTCTATTTGTATTGTGTGGCATACCTGACATTATTTCATGTTTACTGCTCTGATGGGTATTCCTATGCCTACCACTCCCATAATGCATTGCAGGTGAATACTGCAGTCTGTACTGGATTTCCTCAACACACAGCCACATTGGGGGAGGGACACAGGCAAGGGGTGAGGAATGATGGACATGTCCCTTACCTATCTTTGATGCAGCTCGGGCTGAGCTGTCTGCCTCGCCAATCCCCACAACGCACTCTGGCTCCAGTGTGGACTCCACCAGCTCCTCCAGATCCGTGAGAGCAGGTGCCCTGTTCTTCCCTCCACCTGTATCATTGGCCTCTTTACTCCTTGCTGCCAATTTCTTCTTGGTTATGATCCTTAGATCATACCATCTCTTCATGAGATCGTCCACTTCCCTGGTTGTCATTCCTATCGCATTAACTTTGGTTTGGATCCCCAGCCAGGTGTTGCTTTTCACAGCCTCTGGTACCTGCAGAGACTGATTTCCAAAGATTTTGGGGTAGTGCTTGACAACCTCCTCCACCAGCACCTGAAGTCCACCTGTGCTAAACCTTATCTTCCTCTTCCTATCTCCACCTTCCCTCTGGGAGTCTTGGCGATCCATTTGTTTGTCCTGCAGAGCTCAGCTTCACAACAGCCTGTCTCTGTGTAACTGCACTCCTCTGTGATCAGGTACTCTGCACCTGCATGGGTGTGGCCACTTCCTGGTTGCGGGGTGGGGTGGATGCACAGGATTGGTAGATTGGTCTGTTGGTTGGCTGAGGGGCGTGGTGGAGGCACCTGATTGGTTGATACATCAACTGCCTGATATTTTGTATCCCCGACTCGGTATTTACAATACCGAATCGGTAAGTTCAATTCATTCCTATGGGCATCCGGGCCCATAGGTTTGAATGTGTATTTCCGAATCGGTATTTGCCGAATCGGTAAATACCGAATCGGTAAATAACGGGTCGGGGTTTCCGAATTTTACCGAATCGGTATTTTTTACCAATTTTTTACCTACATATCATTTCCCTTTTCTTAAATACCGATTCGGTAAAAATCGGTATTTAAGAATCGGTAAAAATGTGTTACCTACATCGGACCCATAGTCTTTAGTTTGTTTATATAGACATGGCCATCAGTAACGCTGCTGTAGTGAAACTTTAGCTGCCCCACCTGCATGGGCAGAGGCTCACCCCTCACGTGCTGCCATTATGAACTCTAGTCTGCAATCTGAATTTGGAATTACTCTATCCCCCACTCCGGGAATATGAGAAAACTGAATGTTTTGTGCACTCAATAGGTAGGAGTATTTTGCTGGGTATGACTTTGGCAACTGGGTACCACAGTGCAAGGCTGTGACAGCCACCATGATGTGTTCATTTACTCTCATATGGAAATGAGTTATTGCAGCTACGACAGCAGTTTGCACTCTTGCCTTTGCTGATTTATCAGCCAGTGAATTTCTTGCAGCGTGTATTCCTTCACGCTGGTGGCTCAGTGTGTGTATAACATGAGCTTGTGGCAAACGTGCTTTAAAATTTGCCACCTTACCCCAAAGCAATGTGCGCTTGATAGTATACCCTTTAGAGCAGAGGTCTTCAAACTGTGGGGCGCGCCCCCATGAGGGGGCGTGGGTGAGTTCCCAAGGGGGGGCAAATGCCTCTGCAAACACATGTAAATTAAGGTGGCCTGGAAGTTCAGCACAGCACAGCGTGTATTTTCAGTATTTCCAGGCTGTCTTCATTTACTCAGGGCCCTTGAAGTCAAAACTGTGATCGAAGTGCCTTGGGGGTCAGAGGTGACTGAGTGTGCTGGCAGGGTCAAAGATGTTGCTAAAAACAAAGGGGCATATGAACAACGGCCAGCGATAATCATCTCTGGGCGTGCTTAGCGATAATTATATTATTGCAGGCTATTTGTGGTATTTAGCGCCCTGGTAGCGCGCAATTAACAACACGTTTCTCCAGGGCGATATGAATTTCAGAGATAGCTAGGTCATCGCCCTTTTGCAGGGAACATCGCTGGATGTCCAGCGATTTTCCCTGCAAAACGGCGATATCCTTGCTGATACGACTCATCGGGTCGTATCAGCATATTTCCATCCATCCGTTTTCGCCAAAATCTAACGTCTGCTAATATCATGTGGGCTGCCTTGTAAATATTGCGATGTAAACATCAGCGATATTTGCAAGGTAGTCCATCTGGGGTACGCCCAGTGATGCCCACTTTGCATCTCATTAGAGATGCAAAGGGAGGCGTTGGGGAAAAAGGGTGCTAGCAGGCGATTATGCATGTTAGCACCCTCTTGTAAATAGGGCGCTGGTATTAGCCCTTGTAAATATGCCCCCATGTCTTCCTTTTGTGTATTCACAGTAATTTAAGTGCATTATTGCTATATGTGGGTATTAACTTTGTACTTATTAAGGGAACAATGCCAGGACAGTTTTAGCAAGTGTAAAAATGGCAAACTAATCCACTAATGCTGTCACAAAATGTTCAGCATTATTTAGCATAATTCGCCTTTGCTTGCTGCAAAATGTTGTTAACCCTGCTGCATAATTTGGCATTCTCTTGCCACATAATTATAGTGCTATGAGGTCACAGTCTGTGGCAGAAAGCACTGTAAAAATGTAAGTCATTATTTTAAAATAGTATTTCACATAGTCTAAGCTAGGCTGCTGCAAATTGATGCAGTGTTTGAGATAAAACGGGTTTTTACAAAATATAGTTTTTAGTAATAAGTAATCAGACTGCATCTAACGCAGACATATTTATATGTCTCCATTATTCCAGAACTCAGCTGATAACACCCCAACATTACACCTCGCTTTAAGCAGAGCTACTGGAATTATTCAGCAGGAGAGGACCACATTATGTGGCATGGTTGAATAAATTATGCAGTAAGAAACGATAAATTATTCGACACAATGCAGCACATTTTGTGGTTAGCATTACTTAATTATTTTGACATTTTAACTCATGGTTATGCTGTTAGGAGCAATATTACACCGCATTAGTATCAGTTTAACACCCAAATAGAGCATTAAGCAGCTACAAGATTCCCAGTCAATCTTTGCAAAAAGCTTTCCACTGCTCCTGAACAGTTTGTCACGTTTGAAGTAACTTTGGTCCATTTGAGATGGAATCACTATTTTGGCTAAATCCTGCAGATTTTGCAGCAGACGATGGATTATGTAGCAAATGTGGTAAACTCATAATTATGTGGAAAACATTGCTGCTGCAGAAACTCATAATGCTGGTGACCCTGGCGTTAAGTGACACAATCAGTTAAGGCTGGTAAGAAGGCTGGTTCCTTCTTTAACTTTCTGCACTACCACCACACCCTTCACTTTCAGGCAGAGGCACCTCAAAGTCAGCATTAAATGTTCAGGGGGAGTTTTTATTGCGATAGCCAAGTCCATGGGGAAGCAGGTAGAAGGCCAGCTGGGTTGCATTAAGATGCAGAGCCCTAACACTCTCGAACCCTGGATAATGCTCCAGGAGAAAAAGGAAAGGAGCGAGATTCACTGATGTTGTCAAATAGATGGCCCAGAATAGAGAGCACTGTATGGGGACTAATGTCTATGGGCCTGATTCACAGAACTAACTTAAGACAAAATCCTAAACTTACTACTTTTGGTAGTCACAGAAGTTAGGATTTTGTCTTAAGTTTGTCTTAAGTCTGTCTTAAGTCTATCTTAAGTTTGTCTTAAGACAAACATAAGACAAAATCCTAACTTCTGTGAATACCAAAAGTAGTAAGTTTAGGATTTTGTCTTAAGTTAGTTCTGTGAATCGGGCCCTGTTTACAAATGGCCAGAGACAGCTTCTTCAGAGCGATACCCCAAAGAAGGGGACAATATAAGCGGCTCTTTTATTTTTTAAAGGGTCATTTATCAGTGCAGCAGGTACTGCTGCCGGGTGTGTAAGTGGCCACTGTTGTTTATCATTAATGAAGCACATGCAGCAGGGCCGGGCCCAGGGGTTTGAGATTCCCACTGCATCACAGTTATGACTGTCTACCTTTAAAAAAGGGCACGGGAGATTATTTTCCTTTCTAGCATTACGGCAGAGGGCACCCTTGCAGAAGAAAAGGGATACAACACGGGAGCACTTTTTTTCCGAACGGGACAGAGAGCCTGTTTCAAGATTGGAGTGATGGTCAGGCATGATGGGGATGAGGTGAAAGATGCAGAGGAGATAGCCTGCTACTCAGGACTGCAGTTATCATTCGTACAGTAGGTGCAGTTGCATTGGGGTCCAAGGGTGTGACTGACTAACAAACAAACCCAATTCTGGGGAGCAGTTTTTGGGACAATAAATGCTTTTGTTTGATGCATTTTCTGTTTTATAAGGCTCATATTTAGTGTGGTTTATGTATTGTCGAAAAAGTACTCCTGAAATCATCTCATAAACCACGCCTCCTGCACGCAGCCATGTCCGTCCTGCTCTCCCAATCTTTGCTGTACAGTTTTGGAGGGGGGCCTGACCTCAAAACATTTTGCTTAGGGGGGGCTCAGAGCAGAAACGTTTGAAGACGTTGTGATGTATTCCTATAGGTTCTGTATCGATCCCCCTATTCCTGACCCTATTCTGGTTAACAAGTTAACTAGCAGCCATCCCATGAGGCAGAAAACCCCCATGATGCAGGAACCGTTATCTGATTAAGCCACACTACGGCACAGGAACGTGTTATCTGATTAGGTCATAACGCTTGCCATCTAATTAGACAAGCGATATTCCTCCAGCCCCTGATAAGGCATACGGAGTTCTCAAAACAAATCAAACCTATGACAACCTGGGAAAAACCCTGCGGCCATTGTTTTGATTTCACCGAGAACTTCAGCAAAAGAATGTGCTAACGACCAGGTCGTATGACATCCTTATTGACGTATCTATGTCCATCCTTACGTCAATCTCGGCACCTTAAAGGTATAAATATTACCGATATTGCCCTATGCAAACACACGCGGTGGTGACGAGATCGGAGCAGCCAGACTTGCCGAAGCCCAGAGCAGAGCAGACCCCGCTGGCGCAGCCCCGCCTTCCTGACGCGCTGAGAATGAGACGCTGCTTTCTCCTGCCGAGAAATCCAGCTCCGGCGCTTCCGGGTAGCCCTCGCAGGCAGCCTGGAATATCGAGACCAGAGACGAGAGATACCATCCCTCATTCATCCTAGACTCCAGGTACAGAACTGAATAACCCCTTGCAGAGAATTCTTGAGTCAGTCACTTGGCAAAACAAACTTAACTTAAACTGCTACTTTCTATTCCCGCCCACGTATTAGGCTTAGGTCAGGTACATCTGGGGTAGGCGTAGTTAGAAACACCAGTTGAGTACGATTAGTCAAATGTATATGTGTATGTATCTATTTTATCCATTTTAACCCATCATATGGCTTAGAAACCATATCAATGTTTTTACAGTATTATTTTATACTTCTGCTTTTAATGTATGCACTTTACTTAACCATAAGTATTGCAATAATATCGATCCATTTCTCTTGTATGAGAAAAGAGACTGATCAATAAATACCATCTTTTATTGAACACGCCCGTCTCTTCCTTTTCTCTACAATCTGGTGAGACTAAGAATGCACGTACTGACTGAGTAAAATAAGTGGTCTTTTGTTTTCACACGACTCTAGAGATACACTCTTGATTAGGGGAGAGCAAAGTTGTCATGTTCTATGGTTGTCAGAAACTAAATCCCTTCTTGTCTATCCAGGGAGGTTCAACTCCTCCTTGCCTATTCGAGAAAGTTTCTAGTGAACTCTGAGCTAGCTGGCAAACCCAAAACTTTAAGTCCAATATCGACAATAGAAGACCTAGTTAACGTCTGGTCTAGGCCTATACTATTGAAGGTATTATTCCAATGCGCAGAGCCTATTGGGATAATAGGAACTACACTACATGGCGCCCAACGTGTTTGGATAGGCGATAAAACTAACGTAAGACATTTAGAGTAACTCAGTCGTGCTTTTTCACTCAGACCCCTTTTTTTCCCATAATACTCCAAAGACGTCTGGAGTGGGTGAAAGGTAATATCCGCCAGACCTCGCAGGAGGAAACTCCTATGTATGGTCCTTGGTTTAGTCAACGTTGAAGGATACACTGTTCCAAAATATTGTGCATCTAATCTTTGTTTCCATAAGAACCTGATCTGCAAAACAAACTAAATAACCTTCTGGACAGTACAATGTCAGACACTGAAGGAGAAAGAGAGGCAGTTAGAATAATAACTGAACTCGCAGCAGCTGATAATGCACTGCAAGACGCTGACCCGGATATAATACTCATCGCGGTCAACATAAGAAAATCTATAACTTTAAAACTTATAGAAAATGGACTGACACCTAGAGGTGGCACAGTCATATTCGTAATTGAGGCACACGAATATCGGCAGACAGAGGTATTCTATTCATGGATACACTTTCCAGCAGAAAATGCTGTAACAAAGGTCTTCCACTATTACAAAACAGAGGAACCTCCTAATGAGTACACTCCTTTCGAGGAGGTGGAAGTACCACTTAAATTTCAAGAGCATCTGCTCTTATTTAATGGCGCCCTAAAACATAATAATCACATCACCAGGTTCGGTCCATTAGGTAGACCAGGAGCAACGTGGCCGGTCCTAGCCGGATACACACCACATCCAGACATCGATGGGATGTCTGCAGCAGAGCTTTTAACACAGCTAAAACAATTAATAAAATTACATAGACAATTAGTCCAATATGTGATGCGGACTTCAACAATTCAACCAGCGATTAAAATTCCACAGCTGACCCCTCATCAGGGGAACACAAATAAAATTACACCACAGAACATACAGTCCTGCCTAGGTAAAGTACCAGCTAAGAGGGAACAAATACCATTCTGGTTTGCACAAAAAATCACCCAAATAGAGGCGGTGTTTCCAGACACCACCCCTGTGGATAAACACAGGATTCTGACTATCTGTCTTCCAATGGGAATCGCACCACACGTGGAGGACTGTGACACTTGGGGTACAGTCTTTGCTTCCATCTACACAAAAACGCACGGTGTTCCATCCATTTCGGTAATACCAGATGTGCTAAAACAAATTCAAGACGAATACGGTCCAGAACCCGCTTTAACTCTTGGTATGAAATTACTAAAAGACTTCAAGCAGGTCTCGGCTATATTATTAGCCAACATAAAGGGAGAAGCAGCAAACGTGGCGATCCGCCAGAGGTTAAAGGAGACAGATATAGCAGACCAACCAGCTGAAATTGCCAGAATTATAGAAAAATCCTATGAGGAACTAGGTAGAGATAGTTTAGGTGGAATACCAGTAAAACCACAACTGATTGAAAGTCCTGGAAAAATATTTTTTAATAATAATTGAACATCACAAAAAAAGAGCTGGGATGGAAACAAACAATCCAATCCTAAAGAAAAGAAATTCCAGTCCAGAGGAAGGTCTCCTCGGCGGAGAGAAAAATCTCCGAACCAAAGACACAGGTCACCCCAAAGTGACCCCTCTGGGAAAATATATAACCTTAGAAATAGGGATAATATAAAGAAGCCTGATAGATATCAAGACATTGATACACGTCCCTCTCAATCTTTTCAGACTTCCTCGCAGAAATCGGAAAGAAGAGGACGATCAGAACAAAGAGAAGAGCACGCCAAGTCCAAAGACAAGGAATCTGCTCATCTAAAAAAGAAACTACAATTTCCAAAAAAGAAGGTAGCCAGTATCAAGGTAGTTAACAATGCCGAGAATACTGAGGACACAACTGAAAAACGGAGAATGGGCTCAGACAATGCTAGACAGTGCAGCAGAAGTGAGCATAGCTCGCAAAGTCCTTATGAATCTTCTGGAGACAGTGGACACGAATGAATATCTTCAAGTGGAAACTGCAGACACCAGAGTTAGCAAACCTCACAAAATATATGAAATAACTTTACGTATAGAAGGGGATAAGACTAGAAAAATAAGGGGACTATTTTGGGATAATCTCTCTAAGGGCTATGACATCCTTCTAGCTGAAAAAGACTGGCCACCAGAGTTTGTCAGGGAGTGCCCTCATGGCGAAGAAATAATTATGCCTGCCTTCTCAAATCATATCCCAATTCATAAAAAATACACACTTGCCAGAAAGTGGGCAGTAGCTCAAGCTCCTGCTTTATATAGAAATCATGTAGGATGGGATGAGGACTCTCCTCCTCACAAAATCCAGTTAAAATCACAACCTACTGCACAAAGACAGTACCCAATTAAGCAAGAAGCTAAAAAACAGGTAAAAGAAATCCTAGATCAACTAGAATACCAGGGGGTGATTGAAACTTGCACCTCACAAATGAACAACCCTTTGTTTCCGGTCTCCAAACCAGACAATTCATATCGTTTAGTTTTGGATTACCGACACCTTAACTCATGTTGCAAAACTTTTGCAGTACAAAACTCGCATAGCGCTGCACTAATGAATAACATAGTGCGCAAAAAATACAAAACAACATTAGACATCTCTAATGGATTCTTTTGTCAAAACATAGCACCAGAGAGCAGATATTTGTCTGCGTTCTCAATAAATGGCACTCAAAAACAATTCTGTCGGTTAGCCCAGGGGTACAAGAATAGCCCAGGGGTATTCTCAGCGAGAGTAACAGAATTACTACAAACATATGATGACGAGGCATTATCTTATGTCGACGACATATACCTAACAGATGATGACTTGGATACTCACTTGAAGAGAGTGAACACCATAATACTTGGGTTCACAGAAGAGGGTTACAAATTCAACTTTAAAAAATCTAGAATTGCCCATCTAACAGTCCTGTTCTTAGGATACGAATTATCAAGTGAAGGCAAAAGCCTGGCTGACAATTTCCTAGAGAAATGTGCCGTACTCCAAGCACCTAGAACACTAAAAAACCTACAGTCAATTCTAGGCTTCCTAAATTTCGGAAGAACATACATTGCAAATTACGCAGAAAGGGTCAAACCCCTTTATGATCTAATAAAACCAGATTTTAAAAGAACCAATTGGACTCAAATACACACAGAAATTTTGAGATCCTTACAAACAGACATGTTAATTAAAACAAAATTAGAAACACGTGATAACACACGCAATCTAGTGATTCGAGTCATCCCAGGAAGATGCGGATTCACATACCTGACCTCTAATGAGGGAGAAAAGGTACCAATTGCATTCAAATCACACTTGTACACAGAAGCTGAAAAGAAATTCAGCATTAAAGAAAACATTGTTCATGCAGTTCAAACCGCAATAGCTAGAGAAAAAGATCAAGCGGACGGTAGACATATCACAGTCAGAACAGCAGAATCAGCCTTTGAGGCATTAACAACACCGTGTAATTTACCAACAACAACATTGAATCCGGAATGGATACAATGGGTGAATTCAATTACAACGGACAAAGTATACTACTACTTTGATCCAGAACTAAAGGAATTGAAAAATCTAGAATTTAAAAGAACATTCCCTCTGCCTATCGACATTCTGCCCTTACGACAATACGCTTGTGTAATCTATACAGACGGACATGCTCAACCCTCCGTTTGGGGAGAACAAGCATACAACCCCACATGTGAGATTACAAAAGAAGTGTGGCGCGGAGGTAATCTAAGACCTCTATTAACAAAAACACACTCAGTAGAAACTAATTCAGAACAACAGACTGAAATAATAGCATTGAAAATGGCGCTAGATAATGCGGATCGCGAATTCCCGACACTTATAGTGTCCGATTCATATTACTGCGTCAAATCATATAACAACGATTTACAGACATGGATTCAAAACGGTTACAAAGATGACACAGGTGCAACAATAAAGCAAAAACTGCTTTGGGAACAAATAGTTCTTTTAAAAAAAGAACTACCAAAGACTCACGTGACACACTCACTGAGTCATCAGCGTGATGGCGTTCACGTTGCAGGGAATTCATTGGCTGAAACAGCCACAGCGGTAGCAACTAAATCGGCTTCCGTAGCTCGAAAAAAGCGTACAGTAAAGTATATTGACGGTGAAACAGTGCTGGCGGTGAAAACGTCATCAAAAGGCGACTGCTCAGCGCTACCGATCAACTATCCACTCAATTATACATACATAATCGATGCAAACTCCGTCCCTTTTGCTCGAATCCCTGGAGTGGGGGATAGAGTGATTCCAAACATGGACAGGAGAACCTTGTTAATAGCAGACGCACATATGGGCGAGGGTCTCAGACACCTCAAACTAAAAGATTCTCTGGAAGAATTACAATCAAGGTACTGGTGGCCAGGCATGAGCCTGCATCATACCATGTTTGTAAAGAACTGCCCAAACTGTAACAGAAATCGCAGTGGTGAGAGAAACGGTGTAATACCGTGTCGTTTCACTCCAGAAAAGATCAACAGTAAAAAGCAAAGCGTCCGATTAACATATACAGGCTAGTTTCCACTTATAATGTAGATCGCCAGCACTCGGCTGACGTCTGGACTGTTATACAAAGATTTGCGAGTCTAAATGGCATATACGCTAGAAGCATGCTACGTTTGACCACTGTTTTCACTCTAGCCCTCCAGCCTGAGGGGAAACATGGCCAAATGAGCATAGCACAGCGGGACTCTTCTCACTTCCTTCCTGAGGGATACGGGATGGTGTAAAGAAAAAACCAAGGCATAAAGCTATCTATAACAGAAAGGATATTAGGTTCGGGAGCTGGGTGGGTCAAACATCTAATAAGTGTCCAACGTAGTCTAAATAACCTGCCAAGAAATTCTCTGAAGGGATTCAGTCCGTACGAATTATTGTTTGGAACTAGGATGTTAGTCTTAGACCTCGACAGTCAGACTTCAGTGGTGAAGGAAAAAAGCTTTGATATCAAAGATCGTTTGGCTATTTTGCAGGACTTAAACGAAACAAGAAAAGACCTGAGCAACATAAAGTTGAAACAGCAGCCAACAACCACTGAAGAACCACCACCTGTCCCAGCAAGACCTGTCTGGATTCCAAAAGTCGGGGATCTAGTCAGAGAAAAGATCGCGGTAAAGAAGGAATTTGGGCCTTCTTACAGAAAAGCAGTTCCTGTCTTGTCCATCAACGGGACAAGATCAGTTGTACTACCGCCGCTTGCTGGTAAAAAGGAGAACCGAGTTGTATCCATCGACCTGGTAAAACCACAATCATGTGGCCGATAACAAATAGTAGGCCAAGTGGACTCCCGATAAGTAGTAGAACACCAAGATTTGCTACAAACACAGAGGTTCAATCTAAGAGGCTAATCACATTCGAAACGCCTACAGAACTACAACAAGGACTATGCAACAATGCAATGGAACTTAGACCTCTGAAAACCCAAATAAAAACATTTAGCAGAGACACACCAATCTATAATGAAGTAACAAACGACTATGCAAGAAACAGTAATCCTGAAGCAATTGGAACAATTGACAGAACTGCATCCGGCTACTTCATAAACTTCGATGATTCCTCTGAAGGCTTCACTGAATCAAAAACACAGCCATCAACAAAAACCTTTAAAGATAAAGTTAAAGTACTTTTGAAACAACTGAAAGAAACATATCTGATTTCTCCATGGATTGAATTTTGGGTGGGTTTTGGTGCATTTATCCTCATACTTTGGCTCATCATGGTACTAACTTTGGGACGCTTCATTGAGGGAAAATATGCTAAAATGGACACAGCAAGTCAGAAAATCAACTTGATCCTCAAACCACACACATCTTCACACGTCGAGAAAAGAGAACTTTCTTCAGTCAACTTCACAGCCAATCCTATACCGGGTGGGGTAGCATGGGACAACACTGACTACGAAATTTATGGTCCGGTTGAAATCCTGAAATATCCACACCAAATTAAGATCTCGTTGAGTGACTTTGTAAAACCAAGCTCATTTGCTGATGATTGGGACTTTGAAAGTATAAATAATATGATGTCTGACTTAGTGATGTCTGCTAAATTTACCAAACATGATTATTTGCAGGGTTCGACAAATTATGATAGTATGTACTGTTATAACCACTATGGTAACCATTTTCTACATAGATCTGCACAACCTAGAAATGTTTTAAATTATAATCAATGGGAACATTGTGCAACCCCTCCAAAAGGAAGCTCAAGAACCGTTTATGACAAATATTCATACTTTTCAGGTTTTAACACAAGTAATGCTGAAACATTTTATTTCAAATTGTCAAATAAGACAGGGACAAAGACCATGATAACAAACACGAAATTGATATATTCAGACTCATTCTTTGAACAAATGAATACTTTTGGTTTTGATTATTGGGACAAAAATGTTGAAGTAAAGAGTGTTTGGGGTACAAAAGAATGGCAAGTACAGGGTATAGAATCTTTGTTTAGAGTCTGCATGATCCCAGAACAAATTATATTCTTAAATGACACTGTTCAACAAACTACCTGTCTTGGCCTAGCCAAAATCAAAGACTTAAATAAACCGTCTATTCCAAAACCAACAATGAACAGCAATAGCTCTACAGATGAAGAGATAGACGTAAATTATGTATTAAACCAAAACAGACCACATCCTGATTGGAAAAAGTGGTTGATCTGGCACACAGATACTAATAACTGTCAAGACAGATTCCTGAACAAAACACAGGGGTTCAAAATGACCAGGCCAGACCCTAGATATTCCCAAAGACAACACCCAGGGATAATAACCACCTACAGTGTGGGCAAATTATGCCTTCAGTGGCTACAAACTTCCACACTGGCAGAAATTAAGCAACACCTAACTTTACTTACTGATGGTGCTGACTTGCGTGATTTCATTATGGGACCGCGCAAACAGCGTCAGAAACGTTTCATAGCAGCCTCTGTATATGCAGCATACAACGAGGCCTGGAAGGTGACTCAAATTGAGACAGCAGAAAGTATACGGGAAATTGACCGTATTAATTTGGAAAAATCACTTTCTGTAGTGGACAATGGGTTAATGACTCTGTCCTCCAGAATTTTTTCTCTGGACAGCATTGTGTCTTCAGCAATCGACATATTATCGCAAGACTTACTGTTGTTACAACACGGTCAGTCCCAATTGCGTTCTATTGTACAGCTTGGCTGGACGTTACAAAATCTGCGTTCAGGCTATGTGCCTTGGCGTTTAATCAACACAACGTCACTATTCAATATCTTTAACCTCACTGATAAACAAATCAGTATGGCACAAAAGGGTGCTGATTATACAATCCTGAGCATTGAGAAACTCGAGAGATTACCAGTGACAATGTCAGAACGACCTATCAGTGAATGGATAATACATGGGATAATTAATATTCCAATATCAACCTTCAGGTTTCAATACTGCCAAAAATATATACAGGCTGGCATGTACGAAAAATTGGCAAAAGGGTACATTAAAACAACATGGAACTTGCCCTATTCACATGCATGTGTCAGTAATAAAGGACAGAAAGTGTTTCTTAGTGGCAATAATTGTGCGATGTCACTGAGCGGTACACTTCTGTGTAATGGAATTAGTTTGCATGGAGCCTGTGAAGGGAACTCAAATAACCTTTTATGTCACCAGCTAGGCGCACCTGCAACAGAGATAGAACCATTCTTTCAAAGACTCTATAATGGGAGTTACGTTCTAATTGTGGACCGCAGATGTTGTAGTCTTATGCCCGGGACTCCTTATCTCGTAACTACGACTGCGAAGGTCAAGTGCTGTGGACGCTTATTGTTCCCCAGCTCCCTTCCAGACAGGGAGGCAAGGGCATGGCCCAACTTGAAAATTACTTCTATTCGAATAGATACTTTAAGCAGAATGAAAACAGTGCTTCTTCAGACGCCGACCAGGCTCACGTCCTCAAAAGAAACGTATGATCTCCTAGTCGCAAGGACGACTGCAGAGATTCACTCATTGTTATCAACTAATTCCCCCATACATTTCGCAGAAATCCTGAATGAAATCTTAAATATTTCTGATACCAGTGGAGTCTCAAAAGTATTTAAGACAGTATTTTCGATGGCATTAACACCATTCAAAGCCATACTGGGTATTTTTCCAGATTTCGTCCATTCGATTTTTGGCGGACTTCCCCTCATTTTGGGACTAATTGCAGGAATACTATTCTTAGTCCTTATATTTCGTTATGGCAAACCATGTCACAGACAAAACACCTGCGACAAGGGAAGAAACAATCCTAGCCATTGGATACCGGGACCGGATATCAAAAATCCTGGGACTATCCCGGCTTAGAGATCTGAACATGACTTGGTTTCTTTCATTTCGACCAATGTGGCAACGATGTGTTTTACCTGTATTAAGGTGCTTGCTATGCGGAGAAGAATGCGTGTTAGACACCTGTCTGACGCTACAATCAGATGCGCCAATGGATGCAGAAACATTGTTGAGTCCAATAAAGGCTCATGCTTTGTGCTGCCCTCAACGGCTACCAATCCTGATGACGGCATTCGTGGAAGCTTCACCACTACGATTGAGGGGTAGTGAAGTTCAAGATGAAAGCAGCATTGATCAGGTACGACCTTCTGTCAGCAATACTAATCAAACCGTCAATGGAGACAATCATGCGCACGAATGCATGGTTACATCCTTTTCCGAGTTAGTGGAACTCTCTCAGGAAGCTGTTGACAGCTTTTTCGACAGTCTAAATGATATGATGTTCTCACCAGAGCAGAAATAGAGACTTTTGAGCAAGCTCGCACACGGCGTTCCCTGAATTTGGCCTTCAACTAGAATAGCAAAATACCATGAACAATTTTCCTTCCAGTTCACGGACAGCGATTTTTTCAGCAGCCCCAAAATATTTTTACATATTTTTCGGGACACTTATCTTCTGCTTAAAGTAAGAACTATTCTTAGAGAACTAAAACTTCTAATTTTAGATAGTTTATAGACATTAGCTGCCCGCTGGTATGTTCATAATTATTTTATTCTGTGATGGAATGGTCTCGAAACTTTTTTTCTGTATTAAGAGCCATTTCATGTGTAAATTCTCATATACAAATTAGTGATAATGTATAGATATGCGTGATTACTTTAGCATTATTCTACAGCTTGAGTGCATATATTACATGTGACTGTTTTTTCCGTATATTTGATAATTTCAAAATGCATTTATGTATTTTGGGGTGGTAAGGTATACACGATACTCTACAGTATGTTTTACTATGCATAGATTCGTAAATATGTCCATAGTTAGCGTGGAGTGGGTGTGATGTATTCCTATAGGTTCTGTATCGATCCCCCTATTCCTGACCCTATTCTGGTTAACAAGTTAACTAGCAGCCATCCCATGAGGCAGAAAACCCCCATGATGCAGGAACCGTTATCTGATTAAGCCACACTACGGCACAGGAACGTGTTATCTGATTAGGTCATAACGCTTGCCATCTAATTAGACAAGCGATATTCCTCCAGCCCCTGATAAGGCATACGGAGTTCTCAAAACAAATCAAACCTATGACAACCTGGGAAAAACCCTGCGGCCATTGTTTTGATTTCACCGAGAACTTCAGCAAAAGAATGTGCTAACGACCAGGTCGTATGACATCCTTATTGACGTATCTATGTCCATCCTTACGTCAATCTCGGCACCTTAAAGGTATAAATATTACCGATATTGCCCTATGCAAACACACGCGGTGGTGACGAGATCGGAACAGCCAGACTTGCCGAAGCCCAGAGCAGAGCAGACCCCGCTGGCGCAGCCCCGCCTTCCTGACGCGCTGAGAACGAGACGCTGCTTTCTCCTGCCGAGAAATCCAGCTCCGGCGCTTCCGGGTAGCCCTCGCAGGCAGCCTGGAATATTGAGACCAGAGACGAGAGATACCATCCCTCATTCATCCTAGACTCCAGGTACAGAACTGAATAACCCCTTGCAGAGAATTCTTGAGTCAGTCACTTGGCAAAACAAACTTAACTTAAACTGCTACTTTCTATTCCCGCCCACGTATTAGGCTTAGGTCAGGTACATCTGGGGTAGGCGTAGTTAGAAACACCAGTTGAGTACGATTAGTCAAATGTATATGTGTATGTATCTATTTTATCCATTTTAACCCATCATATGGCTTAGAAACCATATCAATGTTTTTACAGTATTATTTTATACTTCTGCTTTTAATGTATGCACTTTACTTAACCATAAGTATTGCAATAATATCGATCCATTTCTCTTGTATGAGAAAAGAGACTGATCAATAAATACCATCTTATATTGAACACGCCCGTCTCTTCCTTTTCTCTACAATCTGGTGAGACTAAGAATGCACGTACTGACTGAGTAAAATAAGTCGTCTTTTGTTTTCACACGACTCTAGAGATACACTCTTGATTAGGGGAGAGCAAAGTTGTCATGTTCTATGGTTGTCAGAAACTAAATCCCTTCTTGTCTATCCAGGGAGGTTCAACTCCTCCTTGCCTATTCGAGAAAGTTTCTAGTGAACTCTGAGCTAGCTGGCAAACCCAAAACTTTAAGTCTAATATCGACAATAGAAGACCTAGTTAACGTCTGGTCTAGGCCTATACTATTGAAGGTATTATTCCAATGCGCAGAGCCTATTGGGATAATAGGAACTACACTACAACGTCTGCTTTAGAGTCTCTGAATCCATTCTGGCTCCAATAGTGTAAATACCCGTAACATTGGACACAATAATTGTGGGGAATTCTGGATCAGTATTCCCTAGTGCCAGAATTAGAGCTTTCAGTTCAGCCAGCTGTGCAGTGCAATCACCTAGTGACTATGTAAATGTTTTGAGAGGTTGGAAGATTCCATCCTTCATTTTACCTCTTACTGCTGCACAAGTGGCGTAGTATTGATGTTTTGTTCTGACTGCGGGCTGGGTAAGACCATCATTGTAAACTATGAAGTCATACTGATCTAGAGTCATTTTTTCACTGGGCAGACGGTATTCTTGTTCATTTTGTAGGTAAGCTTGTGTTTGTAATGTAGAATCGAAGACAGCGTCTACGTCTCTTTCTGTTAATGATTTGGTCCACTGTATCCATCTAGGATGTAAGGCTTTCACGATTGCCTTTGTAACAGCTTTTAAAGCTAGAATGGGAGTCACGATAAGTATGCGTTTTTCCTGAGCCAATGATCTTTCTTTCACTACAGCTGGTGCAAAATGCATCTCTGCATTGAAATATAAATGTGATTTATATTCAATCGGTACTGTGTCACCCCCGTTGAAAGTGACGTATGTGTGGCCTGTGGTTCCAGCAATTAGGTGCATCACCAGGTTTTTAGTGTTGACAAGTGTGTGTAAGTGTTTTTAAGCTAGCATGTCAGTCTGTACTGAACTCAAGATCTGTGTATGTTCTGGTGTCCACTGTGTGCTTGAGAAGTCTGGACATATTAATTCATATAAAGGTTTTACCCATTGTGCATAATCTGGTATGTATGTTCTACCAAACTTTAAAGTAAAGTAAAGTCCACATTTGTAAAGCGCACAATCACCCGTAAGGGTCTCTAGGCGCTGGGGGCCGTCGGGAAGATTAAGCGAGCTATTGCCCAGAGTCACATGGTGCTGGGCTAACCTGCCGCCGGAGCCGGGGATCGAACCGTGGTCCCCAGATTCCAGCGTCAGTCGCCCTGGCCGCGGCGCCATAATTGTAGCTTTTTTTATTGTGTTTGGAGGTTGCAAGAGTGTACATTTCTCTAGGACACGCAATGCTAAGCTCTTACCTTCATAATATAGCTCGGATCCCAAGAACAGAACAATGAGAAAAGCTCATTTTGATTTCTGGTAATTAAATTTGTATCCCATTTGAGCAAATCCCACTACAATGCGATATACTCTGGCCAACTGTGTTCCTAAGTCATCATCCGTAAGGTATATGTCATTGACATAGGACAATGCTTCCTGGTCAAAATTTTGTAACAGTCCTGTTACACGGGCCAGGCCTGGGCTGTTTTTATACCCCTGTGGGAGTCAACAGAATTGTTTTTGTCATGCCAGCGCAGTAAATACGTTGTTATGTTTGGCAGAAAAAGCCATTTGAAATGTCTAATGTTCTTTTTTGTGCGCATTGTCATTCATTAGTGCTGCACTGCGTACGTTTTTTGACCAAGAGAATGTCATAGCCAAATGTTAAATTCTCCCCAAAGATAACATTACTAGTACGGGTATATTACCCTCAATTTGGAGTTGCAAATTATACAATCTGCAGGGGGAACTAATTTGTTGACCTGGTGTTTCCACCTGAACCAACTCATTAGTTGCTTTCGCCAACAGAAACTCTTGAAACTTCTGGCGAACTATTGTGACGTATGCTGTACTGTCTAGCAGTGTCAGGGCCCACTCCTTGTTCAGAAGCAGAGTCCTCAATATTTGTGGCATATTTAAGCGCGATACTAAACACGTTTTTCTTATTAAATTGAGGCCTTTATTGTGGAAGTTTCTCTTCCCTTTTTATGGTGATGCCAGAAGAGCATTGTGAGTCCTTCTTCGGTTTCATGTACTCCACTGACCTGTGCTCTGATTGTCAGCCTCTCTCCGAGCATTTTTCGGATTACTCCTGAAAAGAACGAGAAGGGCATGTATCAGTATACTGATACTTATCAGGCTATTTACTTGTTTCGGGTTGCGCAGATTGCAGTGTTTTTTCGAGGACTCCTGTGGAGGAAATCCCCCTTTGATATAACTTTTTCTTTATTTTTCTTACTATCCAAGCATTTTTTAGAAGACTCTGGTGTCTGTTTCAAGTTATCCTTTTCAGAATTACACTTAGGTTGTAGTTTATTAGGTCTGGCCCCCAAATTATGTAATGTTATGTTAATGCCATTCATAACGCACATGCTACTCAAAGAGTGTCCTGGCGTGAACCAGTGGGGAGTGAAAAAAAGAATGGCTAGATGAAAAGAAGAGTCTTCAAACTTTTCCTGAAGAGTTTGGGGTCCTGAATGCTGCGGAGATCCAGGGGAAGAAAGTTCCAAGCAGAGGCTGCCGTGAAGGCAAGAGATCTTCCTCCAATTCTTTTGAAGTAAAAACACAGGACATGAGCAAGAAGCTGTGTCACTGAACGCAGCTGTCTTGTGGGAAAGTAAAGCCTGAAGCACGTTATCATATAGGCTGGTCCATGTCTGTACAGGGCTGAGTGAGCCGGGACAAAGGCTTTGAACATGACTCTTTGTATCACAGGTAACCAATGGAGATCCCGTAAGTGTTTCCTTACGCTGGTTCCTATCAGGATAGTAATCAGAGTCCTAGCTCCTGCATTTTGGACTACCTGCAGTCTATTCAAAAGGTAACCCGGAAGGCCTACATACAGGGCATTGGCATAGTCAATGCATGAAAGAATCAATGCCCGGGTAACCGTTTCCCTGGCTGACTTAGAGAAGTGGTTAAAATTTCCTCAGGGATTAAAGTGTTCCAAAGCACTGCCCAGCAAGCTTCTTTATCTGAGTGGAGAATAGTAGCTTCTCGTCAAACCATATCTCTAGGTTTTTTGGCGGGAAGGCCCACGGAAATAAGCCTGGGGTATTCCCCCGGCCAGAGTGATTCCCTGAAATGAGGAGGAAAGCTCCATAAATTATCTCTATCTATTGATCTATAGGTTTCAGCAATAATTTTAGGTAGTTCACGCTATTGATTGTCTAAAGCAACCTGGGCGAGGAGTTGGCGTACTGCCAAAGCTGCTGCTTGCCCTTTAATATTAATTAAAATAATTGGAGATACAATTGCATAATTGCTAATAAGTTCCATCCCCAAGTCCAGGGCAGGGGCCACTCTGTATTTATTTTGAATTTGCTTGAGTACTTTAGGCAAACAGCTATGGATGGTGCACCATTTGTGCTGGTATAGATTGCACAGTCTTCTACCGGGGAACCATCCCTAAAGGTAGGCACATTGAGAGAATTTTACGTTAATCTTGAGGTCCCGTATGGAGAAACACTGCTTCAAGCTGATTTGTTTTGTGTGCAATCCAGAACGGAATCTCCTCCCATCTGGTGGGACCATTCCCATAATCAAGTTAATAGTTACTGAACTAATTGCTGGTATTGCTAAATGCGGTTGTGCAGCCTAAGCAGTCCTCGCTGAGTTTGATGTTTGCATAATGAACTGAGTCATATGTCTGTATAATCTAACTAGACCTGTGTAAAGTGTACACAGGTCCGCTGCTGTGAGTGCTGCTATTTGAGGATATGGTGTGTACGTGGCTAAGACTGGCCATGTTGCCCCGCCATTGCTGAAGGGACCCAGTCTAACGTTTTCTAATGGATATGGTAGGCCATCTTGAAACCAATTTATGTGTTCCTGAAATGTTAGTGTAATTCCCAAATCTCCGTAAACTCTGTAATTATTTGGTATGGCTGCTTAAGTGTATGTGAGACATTTCTTGCATTGAACATATCATACAACGTGTGGAAAAGATCAGCTGGTCTATTCTACACGTTGTATGATATGTTCAAGTCAAACTGTGATTAAATAAAAAGAAGAACTTGAAGAACAACTTTGGACACAGACTTTGTAATTTGTGATATTGTTCATATGGTGGTGCACCAATTGCTCTTTTCCTCAGAGCCTAAGTTTAGTGGAGCTGAAGACTTCAGCTATCTTTAAATGGCCCTAGGTGGGTAGGGATATCCTCGGGAAGATTGACCCTATTGGTTAGGGCATCTCTAGGGGTCATTCATATCCACTGGCTCATGCCAGGCACACATGTAGTACCTCCAGGCACCCACCCCAGATCACTTCTGGAGCTGTGGAAGGACCTGAGAAGAGGCCTGAAGGCTGGGCCTGCTCTGTCTCTTTTACTCAGGACAAAGGAATGGACTCTAAGGGTCACAAGGCTGACCTTATGTTAAAGCTATAGGCACAAAAGAAGTTACAAGGTGCATTTTACTGCAATTGCCCAGCTAACCAGTGTCAACTGGAACTTGACTGGACCCGGCTACGACCTCTGTCTTGCAGTGCCTCCTGGGGGATTTTAGAAGTATACTGTGGTAGATTGGGACTTAAAGGACTAAAGTCAGAAAGAAAAATCTTTTGCTCTGGACAAACCCGGTTGATAATTCTGACACAAGCTCCTGTACGGTCAGCGCCAATTGATGTGCAGGTCCTGTTCTACCATAACCATCGATGATCATTGTCACGTTGTGCTCCATGGCCCTATTTTTATTTAAACTTTAAAAAAAATCATATCTCTGGTTCCTCTTACTGGCGTTCTGTCATTCTGGTGTCATTGTGTTATTCAATGTACTTTATTTTCCCACTTTGTTTCGGTATTTTTTTTGTTTCACATTTTGACTTTATTACACTTTTATTATTAAATAAATACTTTACATATTGCTTCTATGTTGAGCCTGCCTGTTCTGTGACATAGTTACAACTGAGCTAATTTAGGGACTTTGTGGGTGCACCCAGACAAGGATTATGGTTATTACTTGAGGTGGGTATCTACCCCCGTCAACTAATACCCTAATTTCTCACAGGAACTAACCAAGTTTCGTGAAGGAGCTAAGGCTAGAGTGAGCACGACCTTGAGGGGGTTCAAAGGCCTGAATGACAAGAGCATAGCAAGGAGCTAATGAGGGTGCTAAGACTGGAGTGACAGAAGCTAGTTAGAGAGAGAAGACCAGATTATAGAAACCTAATGAGTGAGCTAAGACTGGAAAGACAGAAAAGTAGCTAGGTAGCTATACCTGGATTGACAACAAAATAGTTAGGGAGCTAAGGCTGGAGTGATAGAAAACTATTTAGGGAGTTAAGGCTGGAGTGACAGAAAACTATTTAGCGAGTTAAGGCTGGAGTGACAGAAAACTATTTAGGGAGTTAAGGCTGGAGTGATAGAAAACTATTTAGGGAGTTAAGGCTGGAGTGGCAGAAAACTATTTAGGGAGTTAAGGCTGGAGTGACAGAAAACTATTTAGGGAGTTAAGGCTGGAGGGACAGAAAACTATTTAGGGAGTTAAGGCTGGAGTGACAGAAAATTGGTTAGGGAACTAAGGCTGAAATTACAGGAAACTATTTAGGGAGTTAAGGCCGGAGTGACAGAAAACTAGTTAGGGAGAAAAAGCTGGAATGATAGAAACCTAATGATCAAGCTAAGACTGGAGCGACTGAAAACTAGTCAGGAAGCTAAAGCTGGAGTGACAGAAAACTAGTTAGGGTGCTAAGGCTGAAGCGACAGAAAACTAGTTAGGGAGTTAAGGCTAGAGTGACAGAAAACTAGCTAGGGAGCTAAGGCTAGAGTGACAGAAAACTAGCTAGGGAGCTACGGCTGGAATGACAGAAAACTTGCTAGGGAGATCCAGAAAACTAGTTAGGGAGCTAAGACTGGAGTGACAGAAAACTAGTTAGGGAGTGTTGCTTGAACATGAAATGCCTTACAAAAACACAGTCACAGGCATAGGGTCTGAGGACTGTCTCAATTTACAATCAGTCTAACATAGACTTTTATACAGTTCATAGGATGCAATAAAATGGTTCTGGCAATCTTTATCTGGTAAGGAATGTGTATCTGTCTTTCGAGCCTTAAATTAAGGTCTTGGATGAAGAATCCAGGTGTGCCTCGGACACAACGAGGCCAGTGGGTAACGCGTCCAGAGGTCCTGCGTGGGGAACACGTGATCACTGCGTGTGCGATGTGTGCTGTGTCTTGATTGGCTAAGTGTTCCTATCTTCATGTGGCATCCGACTTTATGGTGTTTTGGGAAGGTGAGCACCCCTTCGGCCATGTTTGCTTTATTGACCTGGACCATTGTGGCGCCACTGCCCCTATCTGTGGGATCGACCTGTGATTTCCTGGTCGTGCGTTTATCTGCTGGCTATGTGCCACCCCACCTGTGATCTGTCAATCACTGACTCATGCAAATTTGTCAATAAATATGCCATTTTGTTATTAAACATGTATGTATGGTTATTCATATTGACATTGACTTTTTCAATATTAACATTCCCCCCAGTTGAATTTTCAACTACACTATCTAACCCATACTTCATGACAGTTACTTTATTGGGGGACTTCTGTTCTTTGGATTTGACAATTACTACTTTCCTAGTAACTTGCATTCCACCCAATTTGAGGACTGCGTTTTTACAGCAGGAAATACCCAATGCATGAAGCCACACACAAACAAGAACACAATGAATAGCGGCAAAAATGATGTGCACAATCCGGACAGCCACCGGGGGAGCAAGGAGAACCAATTTGAGAACCACTCCTCCTCAGCTGCACCTCCCTCCTCACGCATGTTTCTTTCTAAACGGTGCAGTACTTGGATAGCAAGAGTCAATGTCCCATTATTCAGGTCATTCCCTGGGATAAACGTGCACCAGAATGTACCAATCTTGGCCCACACCCCTCCCTCCATCGCGGTCATTAAGTCCAACACATACCAATGCTGCATCACCATGAAGCAGATTGCTCTCATTTTAAGCATTTCCCATCTGGTGATCTGTAACCAGCAGCATTTGCTTTTGTCTGCTTTGAAAGGAAGGGTATGGACCCTCCCGCTGGTACTTGTGAGCTAGAGAACAGTCTACATTATTCTAGAATGTCCTTGTACTGAGCCCAGACAAAATAATTTGCAGTTCTTTTTACACAGTCTGATGCAACAAGATTGTCTTCTTCCTTAACAGGTGCTGGTACCAGTCTGATAGTTCTTCTCCGGGAATGACAAGGGTAGGGGTGTGTATGGTCATGAGGGAACAAAGTCCACGCCATCCGGGGAAGAGCTGAGTGACAACAAACTTGCCACACTGCCAGTGCATATCCATCAGCGTGGTGGTGCTACATTGCATATTCGGAATGTGCCGGATTGTGCAACAGTTTTCATCCATGCCCAGTGGAAGCATTTCTTTACCTCTGAAACTTAAGGAATAGAGTATAAGTTTCCATACAATTAGGGGTTGCTTCTTCCCGTCTAACCAAGTATATCCTACCCACCTCAGTATCCCAGATTTCCTGACAATGGGTGTATATGCTTTCGTTCAACCCTCCCCCATGAGACTCACTTCCCATTGTATCATCGAGTTAGACAGCCATACACAGGAATTCCATGGTGGGTGTACACTTGTTGTTAAAGAAGACTGCCCCGGATACGCTGAGAGCCACTTTGGACCACAAATGGATGCAGGAGTGGATGTGTTTGTGCATCGAGTTGGTTGTATTGCTACCTCTAAGTATCTCTGCTCTGAGCAGTCTCTAGGCCAAACAGTATCCTCCCCTACTTACTCTGTTTTTCCTTTCCTGCTCATTTTTCTGACCTCTGTTTTGCCTTTTCTACTTGTTTCTCTGCCCTCTGTTTTGCTCTCCAGCTGTTTTGCCTTTTTCCGCTCGATTCTTCTCTCTTCCCACCGCTTCCCTTCTTCCGCCACCCAGTGCCTCCCCTCCCCCCAGGACCTGCTTAATGGAGGCAACAGTGTGACCCCATTGAGCATGTCCTCGTGTCAGCTCCCCCTGCAACAGTTCCCCTGGACAGCTTGGCCACAGGCCGCTGCCCTCAGCTGCCAGCCCAGTCTACCTGCTGCCCTTTGTTTGTGCCTTCGACACTCATTTCATGCTCTGTTTTGCCTCTCCTACTCATTTTTCTGTCCTCTGTCCTGCTTTTACTGCTCATTTCTCTGCCCACTATTTGGCCTTTCTAATCGTTTTTCTGTCCTCTCTTTTGCCTGTTGCTGCTTGTTTTTCTGCCTGTGGGAGGGAAGGTCGGAAACAGAAGCGAGGAGGTCATATGGGTTGAATATTGTAGGGTTTATTAAAGTAAGTCAACCCTGTTGCAGGATATTAACTGAACATATATTGGATAGAGTCTTGGAAAGGGTACTAAAGTCTATTAGAACATAAGGAAAGGATGAGTTTCTTGGCTGGTGTCCTCAAAAGGGGTCCATCGGGTGTTCCGTCAGTCCCTTCGGTCTCCCTTGAAGTAATGGCTTCCCCTGGGGTTCAGCTCGAAAAAAATGGAGAGAAAAAAGAAACACAGGGGTCACTGCCCATGTCCTGCTTGTCTTTATGTTGTCTACCGTCACCACACCATATGCACTTGAGGTTTAATGTGAAATGGGGGCTGGGGGGGAGGAAAGGTTTCTTTCACTCCTGTTGCCCCAATCTTAGAACATAGGAAACGATGCAGTAGGAATAGATAGGGTGGTCGGGAAGTGCTTAGGGATTCCTAAACCGGTGTACATGCAGCTCGTTTTGTCAAAGAGTGAATATCAACACAGAACAATGCCAGTGCTACTCTACATTTATAGTAAATCGTTCCCGGTCACTCGTTTACCCCCCCCCCTTCTTTCCACTCTACTCCCGCGGTACCGCTTCACGTACCCGTGTGAGCCACAACTCTCCTGAGTAGTGGCGGCTCCTGCGTGTCCCCCCGGCTCGACCAATCTTCGCTCCAGACGTCGGGCTCATCTGGACACTCGGGTAGGGTTTCTTCGAGTTGGTCTCCACACGTCGCAGCGTCTTCCGGTCAGTCGGCGTCTTCCTCTCTCTCCTCTCGAGCTGGCGCGCGCTGGTCTTCCACTTCCTGCTTTTTCTGGCTCCGTGACCGGACAGGCTGCCTCCTGATTGGTCCGGGTGTGACGTGCAGGATCTCCCGGAATGATTATCTTCCGGGTCACCGTGGTTGCGCTGTGGGGCAGGAAAAAGAACCTCCGTTAAAGAAGTATTAGGGAGCCTATCTTCCTCGTCACGTGGCAGGTACGGGATCCATTCTGTTGCTGTTTTATAGTACCCTGCATCGTCTCCCGCCTCACACTGCCCTATGTTGCCTTTTCTGCTCTCTGTTCTGCTTTTCTGCTCACTTCTCTGCCCTCTATTTGGCCTTTCTGCTCATTTTCTTCCCTCCGTTTTGCCTTTTCTGCTCCTTCTGCTCATTTTTCTGCCCTCTGTTGCTCCTCCTCTGCTAGTTTCTTGCTCTGTTTTGCCTTTTCTGCTTGTTTTTCTGCCCTTTGTTTTGCTCTTCCTGCTAGTTTTTCTGCCCTCTATTTTCCCTTTTCTGTTAGTTTTTATGCTCTCTGTTTTACCCTCTTCTGATCTGTTTTGCCTTTTCCGCTCGTTTTTCTGCCCTCAGTTTTGAATTTTCTGCTCACTTGTTTTTTTGCTTTCTGTTTTGCCTTTTTCTGATAGTTTCGTCCCTCTTCCTGCAGTTTCCTCTGGACCTGTTTTTTTGACAGAGACCTTGCTCCCCAGAGCCCAAATACCCCCTCGGGTGACAGCTTTACATATGCTGATTGATTAAATAGTCACTGTAGAAATCTGTGCAGAAGGAGGAAAGCGCAGTGAAGCCAGGCAACGCCAATGCCTACAGCAGTGGGACCGCCTCTGAGCCGAGTCCAGCCTGCCATTGGTCTTTATTCCCTGTGCGCAGTCTATATTCCTTTTTCTGCCCTCTGTTTTGTCCTTCCTGTTCGTTCTCTGCCCTCTGTTTTGCCTTTTCTGCTCATTATTCTGCCCTCTATTTTGCCTCTCTCTGCTCGTTTTGCTGCCCTCTATTTTGCCTTTTATTAGTTTTTCTGTCCTCTGTTTTGTCCTCTTCTGCTGCTCTTTCTGCCCTGTTTTGCCCTCTTCTCCTCTTTTTTGCCTTTTCTACTTGTTTCTCTGCCCTCTGTTTTGCCTATTTCTGCAGTTTCTTCTCTCTTCCCACCGCTTCCCTTCTTCCGCCACCCAGTGCCTCCCCTCCTCCCAGGACCTGCTTAATGAGGCCACAGTGTGTCCCCATTGAGCATGTCCTCGTGTCAGCTCTCCCTGCGACAGTTCCCCTGTACAGCTTGGCCACAGTCCGCTACCCTCAGCTGCCAGTCTACCTGCTGCCCTGTTTGACCCTTCAACGCTCATTTCATGCTCTGTTTTGCCTCTCCTAATCGGTTTTCTGTCCTCTGTCCAGCTTTTACTGCTCATTTCTGTGCCCACTATTTGGCCTTTCTGCTCGTTTTTCTGTCCTCTATTTTGCCTGTTGCTGCTCGTTTTTCTGCCCTATTTTGCCTTTTTTCTGTTCTCTGTTCTGCTTTTTCTGCTCACTTCTCTGCCCTCTATTTGGCCTTTCTTCTATTTTGCTTCCCTCCGTTTTTCCTTTTCTGCCCCTTCTGCTCATTTTTCTGCCCTCTGTTGTTCCTCCTCTGCTAGTTTCTTGCTCTGTTTTGCCTTTTCTGCTTGTTTTTCTGTCCTTTGTTTTGCCACTTCTGCTAGTTTTCCTGCCCTCTATTTTGCCTTTCCGTTAGTTTTTCTGCTCTCTGTTTTGCCCTCGTCTTCTCTGTTTTGCCTTTTGTGCTCGTTTTTTTCGCCTTCCGTTTTGCCTTTTTCTGCTCATCTTCCTGCCCTCCATTTTGAATTTCCTGCTCACTTTTTTTTCCACCGTCGGTTTTGCCTTTTTCTGCTCATCTTCCTGACCTAATTTTTTTAATTTTCTGCTCTCTTGCTTTTCTGCCTTCTGTTTTGCCTTTTCTGCTTGTTCTCTGCCCTCCGTTTTTCCTTTTCTGCTCATTATTCTGCCCTCTGTTTTGCCTCTCCTGCTTGTTTCGCTGCCCTCTGTTTTGCATTTCTGTTCATTTTTCTGCCCTCTTCTGCTGGTCTTTCTGCCCTCTGTTTTGCCTTTTTCTGCTAGTTTTGTCCCTCTTCCCTCAATTTCCTCTGGACCCAGCTTTTTGAGAGAGAGCTTGCTCCCCAGAGCCAATATACCCCCTGGGGTGACAGCTCTACAAATGCTGATTGATTGAAGAGTCACTGTAGGAATCTGTGCGGAACAGGGAAAGCGCAGTGAAGCCAGGCAGCGCCAAAGCCTACAGCAGTGAGCTGCCGTTGGTCTGTATACTCTATGCACAGTCAACTTGTTTTTCTGCCCTCTGTTTTGCCTTTTCTGCTTATTATTTTGCCCTCTATTTTGCCTCTCCTGCTTGTTTCGCTGCCCTCTATTTTGCATTTCAGTTAGTTTTTCTGCCTTCTGTTTTGCCCCCTTCTGCGGGTCTTTCTGCCCTGTTTTGCCTTTCCTGCTGCGTTTTTATGCACCCGTTTAGCCTTTTCTGCTTGTTTTTATCCCCTCTGTTTTTCCCTCTTCTGCTCTATTTTGCCTTTTCTGCCCTTTGTGTTGCCTTTTCTGCTCATTTTTCTGCCCTCTACTTTGCCTTCTCTGCTAGTCTTTCTGCTCTTGTTCTGCCTTTTCTGTTCACCATTTCCCCAAGACATCTCCCAGAGGATGCTGGCGCGATGGTCACCTCACACCCCAACATACCCTAGGGGTGACAGTGCTGTGCTCTACAAATGCTGATTGGTTGAAGAGTCACTGTAGGAATCGGTACTGAAGGGGGAAAGCGCAGCGAATCCAGGCAGCGCCAATGCCTACAGCAGTGGGACCGTCTCGGAGCAGAGTCCAGCCTGCCCTTGCTCTTTATACACTCTGCACAATCTACACTCTAGGTGCATGTGGTCTCCAGCTCTGCCTTTCCTTTAGTAATCATGGTTTTACTTTTTCTCCATTGTGATGTGGCCTAATGGAGTGTGTTAAGCTGCTGAAATGAAGTGTGTTTATACCTCACACAACACCAAGAAAAGTCCTGCTCTTTCACTGCACTCATCTGTTTCACGCTGCGAGGCTGAGCAGGGCACTGGTGCTAGCGCCAACCCCATTCCAGTCCCACTTCGTGGCACTGAGTCTGAGGGAATTTGTTGGTACCTCAATGGGCACCCTGCCCACTGCCAATAGCGGTACAAAAGGGGGTGGTGATAGACGGAGCATCTGAACCAATCAAATACTCACACCCAGTCAAAAGATCTGGGTTTAATCCATCACCGTTCTTTAGCCCACTCTGCCACCCTAGTTCAGACATGCCTATATGCAAATCAGTCTGACCCTGTGCCTCATGGGAACAGTCCAGCCCGAACTGCCAAGCCATGCCTTCCCTGGACCGGAAACAAGCTTCCGAGGACCGGTTTCTGGCATTCCAGCCGTCTTCAGCCCGGCTTGCTTGAATCCAGTGGCAAAGTGAGCAAGGGACTCAACGTCTGAGCATACCCTGCCAACTTATGGCGAACAAATCGGTACAAAAGCAGCACAGCAGTTGCCCACCTTTCCCTTCACCAGAAGGACGGTTATTTTTATTTTACTGGGGAAGGGCTCAGGATTTATACAGCAATGGTATAACTTTATGCCTTTCCCAGACTGTTATGTTATGCAGATTTGTAGAACCCACTATCACCTGGGAGGATATCCTGGCACTGAGCAGGTGCGAGTATAGCCACACCGAGAGACGATTGGAACTACTTGAACATCCACGTCTTCTGCATCTTGCAGAATTTAAGAAGTAAGGAGAAGGCGGCTCTTATGTTAGACTGTACGTCATTCCAAACTTTAGGATTGATGTACCAGATGGCTCGGCTTCCGTTTCTAGTTTTCCGAATTCCTGGGATGCATGCGAGTACGAGTCCGGATGAGTGGAGGTGTCTGAAAGGTTCACGAAAGCAGATGCGATTGTTGAGGTATGCTGGCCCAGTTTTGTGTAAATGTAAATGTACAGGAATTTATATAGCGCAAATCACCAAGCGGTTTCTAAGCGCTTGCTTAGGGAACCCGTCCTGGTATTCCCCTGTGAGATAACCCCGGCAGGGTATCCGCAAGGTGAAAGCCAGGCATCCCGCCGCGAGGGGCCGTTGTGGAGATTAAGCAAGCTATTGCCCAGAGTCGCAGAGTGTGAACCCGTGATTCGAGTAGGCACCGGAGCGAGATTTGTCGAGTCCATGGACATTTTAGGACTCAAGACCCCGCCGAGCCAGGAATTGAACCCTGGTCCCGGGCTGACCTCTGCTTCCAGGTCTGCCTCCTCTAACCAGTGAGCCACACTTCTCCTCTAACCAGTGAGCCACACTTCACTGCCTTGAAAGTGTGGGTGAGGAGTCTGAATTGTGCTTGTTTGTGCAGATGTGGAGTGCTGGGAGTGTGGAGTGGAAGGTTAGGAACAGTTCTGGCTGTAGTGTTCTGAATGGTCTGCAACCGTCTGGTGAGTTTCTTGCTCATCCCGACATAGGTAGTGTTCCCGTAATCCAACTTGCTTCTGACGAGTGTGTATGTGACAGTTTCCGAGTGCTGATTGGAAGCCATTTAAAAAATCTTCCTCCGCATCTCCACGGTATGGTAGCATGAGCCAGTGGCAGCATTGACTTGGGTGGTCATGTTGAATTTGCTGTTGATGACGATCCCCAGGTTCTTGCCGTGCGCAGTGGGGGTGTGTGTTTGTCTTCGCTCTATTAGCCACCAAGTTCAGTCCCATGGAGAAGTGCTTATCCTGAAGATTACAATTTTGGTGTTGTCGGTGTGCAGCTTTAGAGAGTTGGTCTTCATATATTTATTTATTTATTACACTTACAAAGCGCGCGGCTACCAAACAGGGTCTCCCGGCGCAAGAGATGTGGAGGCCGACACAGCTAGACAAAGACAAAAGGGCAGAGATCACAAAGGATTAAAGAAAAGAAATCCGACCAAGTCCCTAAACAGAAGCATCTTTAAGCTCTTACGAAAGGCCAGCAGGGAATGACAGTTTCTAAGGTCAATCGGAAGGGCATTACAGAGCCTGGGGCCAAGACAGGAGAAGGAGCGACCCCCTCATAAGGATGAGCCGGAACATGGGAACTGAAAACAATGAAAGGCTGGACGAGCGCAGCTGTCGAGCCGGAACGTAAGGTGTGAGTAGGCTTTAAATGTAGGAACGAGCAAGGCACCATTTGGCACGAGACATGTAGCAGAGGGCTTTGAATTCAATACGCTTATTGATTTTAAGCCAGTGAAGTTGGTGGCGCAGAGGAGACTCAGAGGCAGATCTTGGCAGGTTAGTAATTTCAATCATGCAGGCACTGAACTTGATCCGGGTACTGGGTATCTTTTCTGTGAGGGAGAGAATGAGTTGCTTGTCATTGGTATAGGAGAGGACATTGATATGAGAGCAGATGATGCTGGCTAGAGGACTTGTGTATGCGTTGAAGAGCGTTGGAGGATCCTTGGAGAACTCCACAGATGAGGCTCTGGGCATCTGAGCTGTACGGTGCCAAGCTGGCTGGAGGGGTCCTCCCAGTCATCAAGGAGCAGATCCATCGGAGTACAAGTCCTTGGATTTCGATCTCATGTGGGCGTTGGTCGAGTATGGGGTGGGAGACCATGTCAAATGCTGCGGAGAGGTCCAGTAGGTTGAGGGTCGTCGGGTCTTCTCTGTCCAGAGTAATGACGATATCATCGGTGACGGCAATGAGGGCATTTTCCATGCGATGATTGGGTCTGAAATCAGACGGAGTACTGTCCAGGAGTTGGTGGTTGTTGAGGTATTTGGTGAAGTGTCTGTTAATGATTTTTTCTAAGAGCTTGGCTGGGAATGGTAGCAGGGAAATCACTCTTTACTTGGCGAGCCTTGAATGGTCTGCAAAGGGTTTCTTCCTCAATAGGTTGACAGTTGAGTGCTCAAAGGTTGCAGTCCTCTGGAGTAGGGGCGGTGGGGACAGGGGTCCAATGGGGCCCGTGAGTGGTTGGACTTCTTGGTGGCGGCAGTTTCTTCTGGGGTGATGACAGGCCATGTAATTAGCATTTGTTGGTTTTTGGATAAGATCGAGATGCATTTGGCGAGGTCGGTCAGGTTGCGGGCTGAAGTTGCTGTCAATGCAACTTTGTGGCTGCAGAATTGAACGATTGTTGCAGAGTTCCTTCGAGGGGAATGATCGAGTGGAGGCGGCCAAAAGTGAGGTGAAATATTTTACAATAGCAAAGATTTCTCTACTTCTGTTGGTGCTGGCATTAATGTGGTCCACCTTTGGTGGTAGTGACTCGGGTGGATTTGGACGTGCTCCTGTCGGCATTGTCCTGGCTCATTCTCCATTTGCGCTCCAGCTGTTTGCAGTGCTGTTTCATCTGTCTGAGCTCCTCCGTGTATTGTTGTTAATTTGTTAGATAACTCTTGGGCTATAACCAAGGGCAACAATAGTGGTAATCCACCTTGTTGCTCAAATTAAGAAGTATGCAAAAAAGAATTAGCAGCTCAAACTTTGGCGACCCACCCGCCACTCCGGCAATCTCGGAAGCTCGGACACGATAACAAACCTTTGTTCCTTTGATGCCCTGGGCCCCAATGGCTTTCCCCTTCTTTGTTCCAGTCTGATCCACATTATTGGGCACCAGGTCTAGCCCCCTTGTTTACGGTTTGTTCGATCTTTTAAGCATGGAAGGGTTTGTCGGTGAATCCTCTAAATAAGAAAGAAGAACCGGGTGCAAGTTGTGTTCCCATTACCTTACCGCAGATCTTGGCAGTTGGATTAGTAAAAAAAATAACGTTTCCACTCACGCTCGGCTGTTCCCATGTTCCTGCCCTGACATACTCAATGACTAAGTTACTGGTTAATACCGCAGGGGATCTACAGTCTGCATGGAAAGGCTTAGATCGTTAAAACTTGGTTAACAAATTGGTGGTCAAAACGACTGAAACCAAGATAATAGTTTTTATTTAGTGCAGCACCCTGAGAGCTAAATCTATTGTGGCCACAGGTTTGAGACCCAGGCACAGGCAGCAAACGTCTCCTCTTTTTTTTTTTTTTTTTTTTTTTTAAACTATGTTTTTATTGCGGAAATACGGACAAAACATCGGGAAAATCAACCATCAGCCCGTCCCCATACAAGGTACCACATGCTTCCTGAGTTGTACACAGCCCATCAGCCCACATCCCGGGGGCTGGGCGGCGCAAGTTCAATGTGCAGCAAGGTCTCCTAGTATGTTACATGGGGATATCCGGTCAACAATATAATCATGTTTCCACATTTTATGTCCCCTCAACAACTCCCCCCCCCCTAGATACCCCCTGGAGGGTTCGTTCCTACCATACAAACAACACTCGAGCTCACTGGGTCTACAGAGCACGATCCCGCCTGTACATCGGCGTGACAACCCACCCGGTTCTTACTCTCCGTCACCTGCATTCCTACTCTAACGGGGCAGTCTACGAACTCCTCTATTCCCCCCCTCCCCCTAACTGCTGCTGATGTGGGTGGTGATGATGTGTGTTAGACAGAGTGGTGCGTCTTCAATAATGATTAAATGTTCGTGCTTCTAGTCTCCTGGAACTCAGTCTCCGAAAGTCTCTCCTCTATATCGTTCGTCAGATAATCACACAAGGCTTGCACAATCGTCTCCCAAGCCCTAGCTGCCTCTATGCCCTTCTCACTCCCCAAACGTCTCATCTTAAAAGCAAAGCGGGCTTGTTGAGTCCTCGTTTAAGAGAACTCACTTGAATGTAGTCAGCGCCTCTGCTCGTCCTAGGTTAGAAGCATCGAAAACTATGTTTCTGCCACCTTTCGATTAGCAGCTCTTCCAACATCCTGGAAGGTAATCTAAGCTATTACACCTCTTACAATGCACATCATGCAAGTCTTTCATTAACCTCTCAACTTCACCCCAAGGCTCAGAAAAGGCTGGAATTCAATCTAATCAGTCATTGACCCAAGAACCACAAATATCAAGTTGTATACCACCCTTCGCAAAACCCCAGGAATTTCATTCAAGTGGTTTATTAGGGCAGGACGGTGCAACCAAACGTCTTTTCAATGAAATCCATGGTTTGCATATTCACTTAGAGGTATATCTGACCTGGACATCTTCCATCTAATCTCCAATTCTTGACTAGTTTGAGAATGCAGGTATCTTCTGTGCCTTTTGAGACTGACATGAGAAGCTTCTAAGAGAACATAGCTGGTTGAATTGGAATTGATAAAGTATCCTCAAAGATGGTGAACAAGGGCAGTTTCTAGCCATGTGAGACAGACGTTTATCTTCTTAAAATTGCTTTCTGTAGGAGGGTTCAAGTTGACTTGGGTCCAACCTGTCATAATCTCACCAAATTGTTGATTTTTCAAGTATAAACAAGAATCTTAAATCAATATAATTACTTTATTTCCATCTTTTTTTAAAGGTGCATAAATGTTCTTTAAAACCACTACTTTGTACACAAAATAAACAAGAAAGTCTAGAGGTTCTATACCCAGCTCCACATGTAAGTACCTTTGAGGTACATAGATCTTCAAAGTACGTAGATGTGGAGTTCGGAAGAGTAAATCTACTTCCCTATATACACTTGTCTTTTGATATTTTGTCTCTCGATATTCTTACACCGCAATATTGTAGTTGTCGATAAGCAGCAACGCAAGCAAGAATCTGATTTAAATCACCTCCAGACGTGTGTTTATATGTATATGGTTTTCTATACCATGAGCGTAGTACCGGTTCAAATACCAATATGTAGTCAATGAGTGATAGGAGACATAGCGGCTTGTGGTTGGTTTACGCATTGTGTTGCATTATTCTTTACAGAGGTGAGTTGTCAACTCTTTCCAGCATTGGGGCAGAAATGATGGATATGGGGTGTCGCTGCAGATCTGGAAAGGTCCTCCTGTCTTTTTTTTTCTACCGCGTGAGGGTAGACATTCCTGGTTTGCATCTATTCTATGCACAGACAAATCGGTATGTGAAAAGTTTTTTTTCGTTCTTTGAAGACTGATTTACCCTAATTTTCTCCATCGTTTGCCCTCCGCCCTCTTCAGAGTCTTGCCAAATGTTGGCATGACTAGAGTGCTCTATCCGCCTGGTCTACCACACCTACACGCCCGGTCTACCACACCTACATGCCCTGTCTACCACACCTGCACACCCGGTCTACCACACCTACACACCCGGTCTACCACACCTACACACCCGGTCTACCACACCTATTCACCCGGTCTACCACACCTACACACCCGGTGTACCACACCTACACACCGGGCCTACCACACCAACACGCCCGTCTACCACACTTACATGCCCGCACACCCGGTCTACCACACCTGCACACCCGGTCTACCACACCTACACACCCGGTCTACCACACCTACACACCCGGTCTACCACACCTACACACCCGGCCTACCACACCTACACACCCGTCTACCACACTTACATGCCCATCTATCACACCTACACACCCGTCTACCACACTTACATGCCCATCTACCACACCTACATGCCCTGTCGTCCACACCTGCACGCCTGGTCTACCACAACTACACGCCCGTCTACCACACCTACACACCTGGTCTACCACACCTACACACCCGGTCTACCACACCTACACACCCGGTCTACCACACCTACACACCCGGCCTACCACACCTACACGCCCGTCTACCACACTTACATGCCCGGTCTACCACACCTACACTCTGTCTACCACACCTGCACACCCTGTCTACCACACCTACACACCCGGTCTACCACACCTACACACCCGGTCTACCACACCTACACACCCGGTCTACCACACCTACACACCCGGTCTACCACACCTGCACACCCGGTCTACCACACCTGCACACCCGGTCTACCACACCTACACACCCGGTCTACCACACCTACACACCCAGTCTACCACACCTACACACCCAGTCTACCACACCTATACACCCAGTCTACCACACCTACACACCCGGTCTACCACACCTACACACCCGGTCTACCACACCTACACACCCGGTCTACCACACCTACACACCCGGTCTACCACACTTACACACCCGGTCTACCACACTTACATGCCCGGTCTACCACACCTACACGCCCATCTACCACACTTACATGCCCGGTCTACCACACCTACACGCCCATCTACCACACTTACATGCCTGTCTACCACACCTACACGCCCTGTCTACCACACCTACACGCCCGGTCTACCACACCTACACACCTGGTCTACCACACCTACACACCTGGTCTACCACACCTACACACCTGGTCTACCACACCTACACACCTGGTCTACCACACCTACACACCCGGTCTACCACACCTACACACCCGGTCTACCACGCCTACACACCCGGCCTACCACACCTACACACCCGTCTACCACACTTACATGCCCATCTACCACACCTATACACCCGTCTACCACACTTACATGCCCATCTACCACACCTACATGCCCTGTCTACCACACCTGCACGCCCGGTCTACCACAACTACACGCCCCGTCTACCACACCTGCACACCCGGTCTACCACACCTACACACCTGGTCTACCACACCCACACACCCGGTCTATCACGCCTACACACCCGGCCTACGACACCTACACACCCGTCTACCATACTTACATGCCCATCTACCACACCTACACACCCGTCTACCACACTTACATGCCCATCTACCACACCTACATGCCCCCTCTACCACATCTCCACGCCCGGTCTACCACACCTCCACGCCCGGTCTACCACACCTCCACGCCCGGTCTACCACACCTCCACGCCCCGTTTACCACAACTACACGCCCCGTCTACCACACCTACACACCCGTCTACCATATTTACATGCCCATCTACCACACCTACACGCCCGTCTACCACACTTACATACCCATCTTCCACACCTCCACGACCGGTCCACCACACCTCCACACCCCGTCTACCACGCCGACACACCCGGTCTACCACACCTACACACCCAGTCTACCACACCTACACACCCAGTCTACCACACCTACACACCCAGTCTACCACACCTACACACCCAGTCTACCACACCTACACACCCGGTCTACCACACCTACACACCTGGTCTACCACACCTACACACCCGGTCTACCACACCTACACACCCGGTCTACCACACCTACACGCCCCGTTTACCACAACTACACGCCCCGTCTACCACACCTACACACCCGTCTACCATATTTACATGCCCATCTACCACACCTACACGCCCGTCTACCACACTTACATACCCATCTACCACACCTCCACGACCGGTCCACCACACCTCCACGCCCCGTCTACCACGCCGACACACCCGTCTACCATATTTACATGCCCATCTACCACACCTACACACCCGTCTACCACACTTACATGCCCATCTACCACACCTACATGCCCTGTCTACCACACCTGCACGCCTGGTCTACCACAACTACACGCCCCGTCTACCACACCTACACACCTGGTCTACCACACCTACACACCCGGTCTACCACACCTACACACCCGCTCTACCACACCTACACACCCAGCCCACCACACCTACACGCCCGTCTACCACACTTACATGCCCGGTCTACCACACCTACACTCTGTCTACCACACCTGCACACCCTGTCTACCACACCTACACACCCGGTCTACCACACCTACACACCCGGTCTACCACACCTACACACCCGGTCTACCACACCCACACACCCGGTCTACCACACCTGCACACCCGGTCTACCACACCTGCACACCCGGTCTACCACACCTACACACCCGGTCTACCACACCTACACACCCAGTCTACCACACCTACACACCCAGTCTACCACACCTACACACCCGGTCTACCACACCTACACACCCGGTCTACCACACCTACACACCCGGTCTACCACACTTACATGCCCGGTCTACCACACCTACACTCCCAGTCTACCACACCTGCACACCCGGTCTACCACACCTACACACCCGGTCTACCACGCCTACACACCCGGCCTACCACACCTACACGCCCATCTACCACACTTACATGCCTGTCTACCACACCTACACGCCCTGTCTACCACATCTACACGCCCGGTCTACCACACCTACACGCCCGGTCTACCACAACTACTCACCTGGTCTACCACACCTACACACCTGGTCTACCACACCTACACACCTCGTCTACCACACCTGGTCTACCACACCTACACACCTGGTCTACCACACCTACACACCCGGTCTACCACACCTACACACCCGGTCTACCACACCTACACACCCGGTCTACCACGCCTACACACCCGGCCTACCACACCTACACACCCGTCTACCACACTTACATGCCCGTCTACCACACCTACACACCCGTCTACCACACTTACATGCCCTGTCTACCACACCTGCACGCCCGGTCTACCACAACTACACGCCCCGTCTACCACACCTGCACACCCGGTCTACCACACCTGGTCTACCACACCCACACACCCGGTCTACCACGCCTACACACCCGGCCTACCACACCTACACACCCGTCTACCATACTTAAATGCCCATCTACCACACCTACACACCCGTCTACCACACTTACATGCCCATCTACCACACCTACACGCCCCCTCTACCACACCTCCAGGCCCGGTCTACCACACCTCCACGCCCGGTCTACCACACCTACACGCCCTGTCTACCACATCTACACGCCCTGTCTACCACACCTACACGCCCGGTCTACCACAACTACTCACCTGGTCTACCACACCTACACACCTGGTCTACCACACCTACACACCTGGTCTACCACACCTACACACCTGGTCTACCACACCTACACACCTGGTCTACCACACCTACACACCCGGTCTACCACACCTACACACCCGGTCTACCACACCTACACACCCGGTCTACCACGCCTACACACCCAGCCTACCACACCTACACACCCGTCTACCACACTTACATGCCCGTCTACCACACCTACACACCCGTCTACCACACTTACATGCCCTGTCTACCACACCTGCACGCCCGGTCTACCACAACTACACGCCCCGTCTACCACACCTGCACACCCGGTCTACCACACCTACACACCTGGTCTACCACACCCACACACCCGGTCTACCACGCCTACACACCCGGCCTACCACACCTACACACCCGTCTACCATACTTACATGCCCATCTACCACACCTACACACCCGTCTACCACACTTACATGCCCATCTACCACACCTACACGCCCCCTCTACCACACCTCCACGCCCGGTCTACCACACCTCCACGCCCGGTCTACCACACCTCCACGCCCCGTTTACCACAACTACACGCCCCGTCTACCACACCTACACACCCGTCTACCATATTTACATGCCCATCTACAGACACCTACACGCCCGTCTACCACACTTACATACCCATCTACCACACCTCCACGACCGGTCCACCACACCTCCACACCCCGTCTACCACGCCGACACACCCGGTCTACCACACCTACACACCCAGTCTACCACACCTACACACCCAGTCTACCACACCTACAAACCCAGTCTACCACACCTACACACCCGGTCTACCACACCTACACACCCGGTCTACCACACCTACACACCCGGTCTACCACACCTACACACCCGGTCTACCACACCTACACGCCCGTCTACCACACTTACATGCCCGGTCTACCACACCTACACTCCCAGTCTACCACACCTGCACACCCGGTCTACCACACCTACACACCCGGTCTACCACGCCTACACACCCGGCCTACCACACCTCCACGCCCGGTCTACCACACCTCCACGCCCCGTTTACCACAACTACACGCCCCGTCTACCACACCTACACACCCGTCTACCATATTTACATGCCCGTCTACCACACCTACATGCCCTGTCTACCACACCTACACGCCCTGTCTACCACACCTACACGCCCGGTCTACCACAACTACTCGCCCGGTCTACCACAACTACTTGCCCCGTCTACCACACCTGCACACCTGGTCTACCACACCTACACACCTGGTCTACCACACCTACACACTCGGTCTACCACACCTACACACTCGGTCTACCACACCTACACACCCGGTCTACCACGCCTACACACCCGGCCTATCACACCTACACACCCGTCTACCACACTTACATGCCCATATACCAAACCTACACACCCGTCTACCACACTTACATGCCTATCTACCACACCTACATGCCCTGTCTAACACACCTGCACGCCCGGTCTACCACAACTACACGCCCCGTCTACCACACATGCACACCCGGTCTACCACACCTACACACCTGGTCTACCACACCTACACACCCGGTCTACCACACCTACACACCCGTCTACCACACCTACACACCCCGTCTACCACACCTACACACCCGGTCTACCACACCTACACACCCGGACTACCACATCTACACGCCCGTCTACCACACTTACATGCCCGGTCTACCACAACTACACTCTGTCTACCACACCTGCACACCCGGTCTACCACACCTACACACCCGGTCTACCACACCTACACACCCGGTCTACCACACCTACACACCCGGTCTACCACACCTGCACACCCGGTCTACCACACCTGCACACCCGGTCTACCACACCTACACACCCAGTCTACCACACCTATACACCCAGTCTACCACACCTGCACAACCGGTCTACCACACCTGCACACCCGGTCTACCACACCTGCACACCCGGTCTACCACACCTACACACCCGTCTACCACACCTACACACCCCGTCTACCACACCTACACACCCGGTCTACCACACCTACACACCCGGACTACCACATCTACACGCCCGTCTACCACACTTACATGCCCGGTCTACCACAACTACACTCTGTCTACCACACCTGCACACCCGGTCTACCACACCTACACACCCGGTCTACCACACCTACACACCCGGTCTACCACACCTACACACCCGGTCTACCACACCTGCACACCCGGTCTACCACACCTGCACACCCGGTCTACCACACCTGCACACCCGGTCTACCACACCTGCCCACCCAGTCTACCACACCTGCACAACCGGTCTACCACACCTGCACAACCGGTCTACCACACCTGCACACCCGGTCTACCACACCTACACACCCGGTCTACCACACCTACACATCCAGTCTACAACACCTACACACCCGGTCTACCACACCTACACACCCGGTCTACCACACCTACACACCCGGTCTACCACATCTACACACCCGGTCTACCACACCTACACGCCTGGTCTACCACACCTACACGCCCGTCTGCCACACTTACATGCCCGGTCTATCACACCTACACTCCCAGTCTACCACACCTGCACACCCGGTCTACCACACCTACACACCCGGTCTACCACGCCTACACACCCGGCCTACCACACCTACACACCCGTCTACCACACTTACATGCCTGTCTACCACAACTACACGCCCTGTCTACCACACCTACACGCCCTGTCTACCACACCTACAAGCCCGGTCTACCACAACTACTCGCCCCGTCTACCACACCTACACACCTGGTCTACCACACCTACACACCTGGTCTACCACACCTACACACCCGGTCTACCACGCCTACACACCCGGCCTACCACACCTACACACCCGTCTACCACACTTACATGCCCATCTACCACACCTACACACCCATCTACCACACTTACATGCCCATCTACCACACCTACATGCCCTGTCTACCACACCTGCATGCCCGGTCTACCACAACTACACGCCCCGTCTACCACACCTGCACACCCGGTCTACCACACCTACACACCTGGTCTACCACACCTACACACCCGGTCTACCACACCTAGACACCCGTCTACCACACCTACACACCCCGTCTACCACACCTACACACCCGGTCTACCACACCTACACACCCGGACTACCACATCTACACGCCCGTCTACCACACTTACATGCCCGGTCTACCACAACTACACTCTGTCTACCACACCTGCACACCCGGTCTACCACACCTACACACCCGGTCTACCACACCTACACACCCGGTCTACCACACCTGCACACCCTGTCTACCACACCTACACACCCGGTCTACCACACCTACACACCCGGTCTACCACACCTGCACACCCGGTCTACCACACCTGCACACCCGGTCTACCACACCTACACACCTGGTCTACCACACCTACACACCCGGTCTACCACACCTACACACCCAGTCTACCACACCTACACACCCGGTCTACCACACCTACACACCCGGTCTACCACACCTACACACCCGGTCTACCACACCTACACACCCGCTCTACCACACTTACATGCCCGGTCTACCACACCTACACTCCCAGTCTACCACACCTGCACACCCGGTCTACCACACCTACACACCCGGTCTACCACGCCTATACACCCGGCCTACCACACCTACACGCCCGTCTACCACACTTACATGCCTGTCTACCACACCTACACGCCCTGTCTACCACACCTGCATGCCCTGTCTACCACACCTACACGCCCGGTCTACCACATCTACTCGCCCCGTCTACCACACCTGCACACCTGGTCTACCACACCTACACACCTGGTCTACCACACCTACACACCTGGTCTACCACACCTACACACCTGGTCTACCACACCTACACACCTGGTCTACCACACCTACACACCCGGTCTACCACGCCTACACACCCGGCCTACCACACCTACACACCCGTCTACCACACTTACATGCCCATCTACCACACCTACACACCTGTCTACCACACTTAGATGCCCATCTACCACACCTACATGCCCTGTCTACCACACCTGCACGCCCGGTCTACCACAACTACACGCCCCGTCTACCACACCTGCACACCCGGTCTACCACACCTACACACCTGGTCTACCACACCTACACACCCGGTCTATCACGCCTACACACCCGGCCTACCACACCTACACACCCGTCTACCACACTTACATGCCCATCTACCACACCTACACACCCGTCTACCACACTTACATGCCCATCAACCACACCTACATGCCCATCAACCACACCTACACGCCCCCTCTACCACACCTCCACACCCAGTCTACCACACCTCCACGCCCGGTCTACCACACCTCCACGCCCCGTTTACCACAACTACACGCCCCGTCTACACCACCTACACACCTGTCTACCACATTTACATGCCCATCTACCACTCCTCCACGCCCCGTTTACCACAACTACACGCCCCGTCTACCACACCTACACACCCGTCTACCATATTTACATGCCCATCTATCACACCTCCACGACCGGTCCACCACACCGCCACGCCCCGTCTACCACGCCGACACACCCGGTCTACCACACCTACACACCAGGTCTACCACACCTACACACCCCGTCTACCACACCTACACACCCGGTCTACCACACCTACACACCCGGACTACCACATCTACACGCCCGTCTACCACACTTACATGCCCGGTCTACCACAACTACACTCTGTCTACCACACCTGCACACCCGGTCTACCACACCTACACACCCGGTCTACCACACCTACACACCCGGTCTACCACACCTACACACCCGGTCTACCACACCTGCACACCCTGTCTACCACACCTACACACCCGGTCTACCACACCTACACACCCGGTCTACCACACCTGCACACCCGGTCTACCACACCTGCACACCCGGTCTACCACACCTACACACCCGGTCTACCACACCTACACACCCGGTCTACCACACCTACACACCCAGTCTACCACACCTACACACCCGGTCTACCACACCTACACACCCGGTCTACCACACCTACACACCCGGTCTACCACACCTACACACCCGGTCTACCACACTTACATGCCCGGTCTACCACACCTACACTCCCAGTCTACCACACCTGCACACCCGGTCTACCACACCTACACACCCGGTCTACCACGCCTATACACCCGGCCTACCACACCTACACGCCCGTCTACCACACTTACATGCCTGTCTACCACACCTACACGCCCTGTCTACCACACCTACATGCCCTGTCTACCACACCTACACGCCCGGTCTACCACATCTACTCGCCCCGTCTACCACACCTGCACACCTGGTCTACCACACCTACACACCTGGTCTACCACACCTACACACCTGGTCTACCACACCTACACACCTGGTCTACCACACCTACACACCTGGTCTACCACACCTACACACCCGGTCTACCACGCCTACACACCCGGCCTACCACACCTACACACCCGTCTACCACACTTACATGCCCATCTACCACACCTACACACCTGTCTACCACACTTACATGCCCATCTACCACACCTACATGCCCTGTCTACCACACCTGCACGCCCGGTCTACCACAACTACATGCCCCGTCTACCACACCTGCACACCCGGTCTACCACACCTACACACCTGGTCTACCACACCTACACACCCGGTCTACCACGCCTACACACCCGGCCTACCACACCTACACACCCATCTACCACACTTACATGCCCATCTACCACACCTACACACCCGTCTACCACACTTACATGCCCATCAACCACACCTACATGCCCATCAACCACACCTACACGCCCCCTCTACCACACCTCCACACCCAGTCTACCACACCTCCACGCCCGGTCTACCACACCTCCACGCCCCGTTTACCACAACTACACGCCCCGTCTACACCACCTACACACCTGTCTACCACATTTACATGCCCATCTACCACTCCTCCACGCCCCGTTTACCACAACTACACGCCCCGTCTACCACACCTACACACCCGTCTACCATATTTACATGCCCATCTATCACACCTCCACGACCGGTCCACCACACCTCCACGCCCCGTCTACCACGCCGACACACCCGGTCTACCACACCTACACACCAGGTCTACCACACCTACACACCCAGTCTACCACACCTACACACCCGTCTACCACACTTACATGCCCGGTCTACCACACCTACACTCTGTCTACCACACCTGCACACCCGGTCTACCACACCTACACACCCGGTCTACCACACCTACACACCCGGTCTACCACACCTACACACCCGGTCTACCACACCTACACACCCGGTCTACCACACCTGCACACCCGGTCTACCACACCTGCACACCCGGTCTACCACACCTGCACACCCGGTCTACCACACCTGCCCACCCAGTCTACCACACCTGCACAACCGGTCTACCACACCTGCACAACCGGTCTACCACACCTGCACACCCGGTCTACCACACCTACACACCCGGTCTACCACACCTACACATCCAGTCTACAACACCTACACACCCGGTCTACCACACCTACACACCCGGTCTACCACACCTACACACCCGGTCTACCACACCTACACACCCGGTCTACCACATCTACACACCCGGTCTACCACACCTACACGCCTGGTCTACCACACCTACACGCCCGTCTGCCACACTTACATGCCCGGTCTATCACACCTACACTCCCAGTCTACCACACCTGCACACCGGGTCTACCACACCTACACACCCGGTCTACCACGCCTACACACCCGGCCTACCACACCTACACACCCGTCTACCACACTTACATGCCTGTCTACCACAACTACACGCCCTGTCTACCACACCTACACGCCCTGTCTACCACACCTACAAGCCCGGTCTACCACAACTACTCGCCCCGTCTACCACACCTACACACCTGGTCTACCACACCTACACACCTGGTCTACCACACCTACACACCCGGTCTACCACGCCTACACACCCGGCCTACCACACCTACACACCCGTCTACCACACTTACATGCCCATCTACCACACCTACACACCCATCTACCACACTTACATGCCCATCTACCACACCTACATGCCCTGTCTACCACACGTGCATGCCCGGTCTACCACAACTACACGCCCCGTCTACCACACCTGCACACCCGGTCTACCACACCTACACACCTGGTCTACCACACCTACACACCTGGTCTACCACACCTACACACCCGGTCTATCACGCCTACACACCCGGCCTACCACACCTACACACCCGTCTACCACACTTACACGCCCATCTACCACACCTACACGCCCGGTCTACCACGCCTACACACCTGGCCTACCACACCTACACGCCCGTCTACCACACTTACATGCCCATCTACCACACCTACACGCCCTGTCTACCACACCTACACACCCTGTCTACCACACCTACACACCCTGTCTACCACACCTACACGCCCTGTCTACCACACCTACACGCCCGGTCTACCACACCTACACGCCCGGTATACCACAACTACTCGCCCCGTCTACCACACCTGCACACCTGGTCTACCACACCTACACACCTGATCTACCACACCTACACACCCGGTCTACCACGCCTACACACCCGGCCTACCACACCTACACGCCCGTCTACCACACTTACATGCCCATCTACCACACCTACACACCCGTCTACCACACTTACATGCCCATCTACCACACCTACATGCCCTGTCTACCACACCTGCACGCCTGGTCTACCACAACTACATGCCCCGTCTAACACACCTGCACACCCGGTCTACCACACCTCCACACCCGGTCTATCACGCCTACACACCCGGCCTACCACACCTACACACCCGTCTACCACACTTACATGCCCATCTACCACACCTACACACCCGTCTACCACACTTACATGCCCATGTTATGTTATGTTATATGTTATGTTATATGATATTTATTAAGCGCACTGTCACCGTGAGTTTCCTGGCGCTCCAAGGATCCTAAAACTATAACAGAGGAATTCAATGACAATGAGAGAAGAGCAGGGTTTTTAAAGATTTCCTAAAGGCAAGAAGGGAACCGGAGGTCTTGAGGGGGAGAGGAAGAGAGTTCCATAGTTTTGGGGCCAAATAAGAAAAAGTGCGGCCACCGGATCTGGTGAGTTTGACGCGGGGGACAACTAAGAGGTGAAGATTAGTGGACCTGAGGGCACGGGAAGGACAATAAGGGGTGATCAAGGACGTGAGGAAAACAGGAGATGGACCGGTAAGTGCTTTAAAGACCAGGCAGTGGACCTTAAAAGCTATTCTTTCACTGACTGGAAGCCAGTGAAGTTGATACAGTAAAGGTCGGGCCGACTGCCATCTGGAGAGATTGAACGCGAGTCTGGCAGCCTGGTTCTGGATGAGTTGTAACCTAGATAACAAGGAGTTGGGGAGACCGTGATAAATCGAGTTTGAGAAGTCTAGGCGGGACATCACCAAGGCTATGATGACTTGTAGCAGTGCTTCAGGGGTTAGAAAGTGGGCGACCTTCCGAATCCTGTATAGCTGGAACATACAGGAAGATGTTACTGCACTCACCTGGGCTTTGAGAGTGAGGCCGGAGTCAATAATGACCCCAAGGGGACCCTTTCTGCCAAGAAGCGCTGTTCCTGTGTAGCTGTTAGCTGCCCATTCTGCCACGCCTCTCGGCCCCCGCTCCGCGGGTGCCGCTCGCAGGCTGAGACTCACTTTGGGGAATAACCTTCCTGCCTCCCTTCAAGTGCACTGAGCACCAACGCGCCCCCGTGCAAGCTGTCATCTGGTCCACAAGGGCAGAGGCGGGACTGCGAGGACCAGCGTTCCTAGCGGCGTGGATCGGCCGCAGCTGGTCCTCTTCCCGCCCCCTCCTCCTCCCCTTCAAAATCTGTGTGGAGCGAGTGAGCCTTGGGACCCTTTCTGCCAAGAAGCGCTGTTCCTGTGTAGCTGTTAGCTGCCCATTCTGCCACGCCTCGCGGCCCCCGCTCCGCGGGTGCCGCTCGCAGGCTGAGACTCACTTTGGGGAATAACCTTCCTGCCTCCCTTCAAGTGCACTGAGCACCAACGCGCCCCCGTGCAAGCTGTCATCTGGTCCACAAGGGCAGAGGCGGGACTGCGAGGACCAGCGTTCCTAGCGGCGTGGATCGGCCGCAGCTGGTCCTTTTCCCGCCCCCTCCTCTTGTCTCTCCTTTATAACTTGTGCGGTCAACGCGCACGCGGGAGCGCGCGCGGGAGCGACCGGGGCGAAGACCGGGCAAAGAGCGGGTTGTTTAAGGCCGTTCAAGGACGGCAGAGGACGGCCCTGGCCCTGAACCCCTGCCTTATTGCCCCCAACCAATTGCTAAGGTAGGCGGAACTGTGTCTTCTATTTGTGTATTGAAACACTAGCGGCCGCCTTCCAGCTATATCACCATCTTCTATTGTCCTTGCGCTACAGATGTCGGCCATGCGCAACAGAACTAGAAGTTGTACAAAAAAAGCTACGGTGGTAGCACAGGTGACTGGACCCATAGATCTTTTTATTTCACGGGTGAATGAGACAATTGACAAAAGCATTGTTTTATTGGAAAAAAGAGTCTCCATGGATCTTGCGAACGCAAAGCGCTCGTCCTTGGGTTCTCTTGCAAATGCCAAATCACCTGCCCAGCAGTTATTGAATAATTGTTCTCTACCCTTAACCCTGCCTACTACTAGCGCTCTGACTGTACCGAATGCTGTTGATTTATCGGTCGCCCTATCAGACTCGGATCCGTCTTTCGTCGATCTGGAGGCCACTCCAGATCTAGAAGCCTGTCAGTCACCTGGCAAAGCGGAGCCGAGTCTGGGTGGGCTAACTGATGTGGAAACAGCCCCTGTACTTATAGATTCTGGGGGAAGGGTTATCATTCCCCCAAAAGTTACATCCAAGAGTAAAAACAAAGTAAAAGTTGCAGTTAGGAACCATAATCTGATATCACCTACCCCGCAACTGGCACCAGGTATACCCTGCTGGGTGCAAAATATGGTAACAGATCTCAAATTGGACCTTGAGGCCACAATAGCAGCACAAATTAAGCCTCTAATTTCCAAACTCGACAGGCTCACGTCTTTAATGCACTCGAAATGGCCAAATAAGACGAACGGGCCAGGGCCTGTTCAGCCACAAGGGATCACAGAAGCAGCCCCTAAATGCTCATCCTGTGTCCAGCTTCCTAAAGATGTATTAAATAACGCACAAGTATCTATAGTCCCCGGGAATCCAGCTTTATCTCATCTGTCGCAAACAGGGAATAATTCTGTCCAATCCACAGCTTTATCTACTCCGAAGGCGGTGGGTTCTATTCCGACTCACCAACACTCTGTCGTTGGTAACAAAACCACCACTCCTCAAGTAAAAGATGTCGTAGGAAAGTCTAATACCCCTTTAGTACCTCCCCCTACAAATAAGACTGAAGGTTTTAAGCCAAAGCAGGCACGTTTTAAGTCAATTAATCTGCCACCAGAAGTCTCCCCTTTTGTGGTCGTGTTGACAGCAGTTCCCCCACTGAAGGAGGGAGCAAAAGAAACTTTTGTTGAGTTAAGGAATAAATGCGCTCAGTGGCTCCACTTACATAAACCTCTACCTAATAATATGAACGGTGAAATTCTTACTGTGCGTAGAGGGGACTGGGTGGGCAGAAGTAAGAAAACAATAGTAGGGGATGTAATTACAGTTAATTTTAGGGATATAGGGGCAGCTAGTTACATATGTAATGCACCCAACAGTGGTCCTGCTACTCAAATCAATCCACTCCCTTTGTCCTATTTTCTTCCTATGCCATCAAGACCAAATCCTCCTTGTTCTACTTTTTCAAGTAATAGAGGATCTGTGTATCCCCCGCAACATATTACTAAACCTTGGCAGCAACCACCACACCCTTCTCCTTTTTTTCCACATTATGCCAGTTTTCAGCAGCAGCCATCACATGCCTTATCTTTTCCTCCACACCATGTTAATTCTCAATGGCAACAACCTCCTCATTTTCCACCACCTTCATATCAGCTTGCCCATCAGTGGCAGCAACCTTTTCAGCCCCTACAACCAGTTAAACCCCAGTGGCAACAAACATGGCAGGACTTGCCTCCTTCCCAAGACCCCTTGTACTCACAATTTGCCCATCCTAACAGATATGCTGTGTTAGACGAGGTAGATTGACTCAGCTTTATTAAAGCTTTAGATTCAAACATCTCTACGTCTAAATTAGATATGGAGAGTGTTCCTCCAGTCATACTTTTTCCCACACCTCCTGAATTCCCAATAGTGTCATCGCTAATACCCCTCTCGCATATAGAAAATAGGGATAGCCTTGATGCATGTACACCTACCGTTACTCCCAGATTAGGCCCAGATACCAACCCCCGGGAAGATGTTCCTATTCCACCACGTGTAATCCAGCCAGAGTCGACTATTGTTGGCGATACTGGTAAACCAGCAGGACTCTCTCTTATTTCCTGGAACATTGCTGGCCTTGCCAGTAAAATAGGTACACCCTTCTGGACCAGATTTATTGGGGAGGGATTGGACCTAATCCTTTTGCAGGAAACGTGGTGTCTGGACCCCATTAACATCGAAGGGTACGCATCTCACTGCCTTAAAGCCACCAAATCTAGTTCGGGCAGGGCTAAGGGGGGCCTTTTGATGCTTTTGTCCACCAAGCTGTGTGATTGTACGGTCAAAAGCAGTACGACAGTTGGGACCCATAGTCAAGTTATAAGGGTGGAGTGTAGGAAGAGTATTGATTTAGTTGTAGTAAATTTCTACAACAATATTTTTGATGCCACCAGAGGAGATATTCTACCGCCTCTAGAAAAGGAAATTGCCAAGGCCTTGGGCATTTCGAAAAGAAAGGCTGAGGTTGTTTGGGCAGGGGACTTTAATTTGCAGCCCTGCCATTTGTCTAATGGGAATATCTGTGGCTTCGGAGCGGCTATGAGTAGTCACTGGGGGGGTCTGGGAGTGAGGGAGGATTCTCCTCACTTCCAACATTGCAGTTACGGTTCTACACTAAATAATATGCTAGTCACACTAGACATGACCCTGTTAAACTGTAACATAAATAACCAGGCAATAACATGCCCCACATTTACAGGAAGAGACGCAGGATCATTTATAGATCATATTCTTTTGTCTAGCAGTGGAGACTTTACCGATTTGTATGTAAATGAAGAAAGTCTCAGCGACCATAACAGCATCCGTGTTACCCTCTTAGGGCATGGTACCTCGACAGTTTCAGGTGAAAAGTGCTCTACTGACCTAGTACCTATAAGACCGAAGGGTCTAAGGATTAAATGGACTGGAATTAATTCTAAGGCTAAGCAGAAGGAGGTTCTTACTAGCTGTAAGAACCAAATTAGTTGCTGTCTAGATAATGACTGTGACCCAGGTTGCTTATTAGTCCACTTTGTCTCCATGAATAGTATTATTGATGGTATTTTTACTAAGGCCCCGTCATCCAATAGTGGTCCGAAGCAGGGGTGGTTTGATAAGACCTGTATAGTCGCCCTCCGAGAACTAAAGAAAGCTTTAGGTACCAAACCACGTGTTAAGGAGGATATACAATATCTCAGGGCTAGATATAAAATAGCAATCAATAATAGGAAAAGGGTATTACAGACTGAGGCGTGGGATAAGTTGAAGGAAGCAGCCGAGACCAAAAACTGCAAACTTTATTGGGAAACAATTAACAGCCCTTTTCTCAATAAAGAAGATGTTCCAGAACTAACATCATATGTGGCATGCAGCGATTGGGTCAGTCACTTTTCAAAAATTTTTAATCCGGAAGGGTTATCCCTTGAGTCATTGTCACGTGAGTCTACCCCTTGGTTACCCCTCCCGTTGGGAATAACATTAGAAGAAAGCCATGAAGGAATTTCTATTAGCAAAGGAGGCAAGGCCCCTGGCCCTGATGGGGTCCCGCTGGATTTATACAAAGATGAACCAGTTCTGTGGTCTCCCATCCTGGCGAGGATATTTAATTGTGCGGCAGAAACTAATTTCCCTTCTACCTGGGGTCAATCGGTTATTATCCCCTTACACAAGAAAGGTAATAAATCAGAGGCCTCCAATTATCGGCCAATTTCATTATTGGACGCCTCTGTAAAGGTAATGAGTAGGATTTTGCTCAAAAGGCTAGAAGATTGGGCAACTGATTCAAATATTTTAACTAGAGTCCAATACGGCTTTCGGAAAGGTTTGGGCACATTGGATCAATGTGTAAATTTGGACCTTTTAATTAACAAATATACTGTGGCTAAAAATGGCAACCTCTTTTTATGTTTTGCTGATTTGAGTAGCGCTTTTGATTTGGTTAACCACGCTATTCTTTGGGAGGTTTTGCTTGATGCAGGGGCACCGAGGGAAATCGTCCACTTCTTAGCTAGACTTTATGAAAAACTCTCCTGTAAGGTCCGCTATGGCACCCTAGGCGAATGCACCCCGTTTTTTAAAGTGTCTCGGGGCATACGCCAGGGATGTGTTCTGGCCCCACTTTTATTCTCCCTTTTTATCAATGATGTCGACCGTTCCTTGGTTGACATCCCAGCAGACGCCCCCCTGATTGGTGGTAAACCTGTCCCGCTGTTACTTTATGCGGATGACGCTGTTCTTTTATCTCGAACACAGATTGGTCTCCAGCGCTTAATTGATAATTTTATGCAGTTTATCCAAGTTAGGAGGCTCCGAGTGAACAAAACCAAGACGTATGTTATGTCATGCGGTCAGGCAGCAAAGCAGTCAAAGCATACCTTTTTCCTGGATAAAGAAAAGCTGACTCATGTTAAGTCCTTTTGTTATCTAGGAATTACATACAATAATAGTGGGACCTGGACCTCGGAATTTGATTCTATTAGACTAAAAATGCTGCGGTCTACTAGCAGTATTTTTCGATTTGCCTCTAAACTTGGCTCACGAAGCATTTCAGACATGATGAACATATATAACGTTTGTTGTGTCTCCTCTGCACTGTATGGGGCAGGTGTATGGGGCCACAGCGAGGGTACATCCCTGCAGAAGGAGGAAAATAAGTTTCTAAGGAGGTTGTTATGTGTTCCCCCTTCTGCCTCTGTTCAACTGATCCACGAAGAGGTCGGGGTCGAGTTCATTTCTGACTTAGCAGCAGTTCGGCCACTTTTATTGTAGCGCTCTATTTGGGCTAAGCCAGAGACTCGATTCACTCAAGATATTATTCTTGACTGTATAGGTTTGTACCATTCTTCACGCATACAGTGGTTGAGATACATCCATCGCTGGTATCTCCTTCTTTTTAATATCGATGTGTTCCGTGAGCCAGAAGAGGTTGTTTCTATTCCAAAAAAAGAAATAAAGACAACATTTCTAAATTTTCAAAAGGCAGAGCGAGATAAAATTTCTGGTAATCTTATTACAGTGAAATTTTATAAAGATCTGAATTTAATTTCGGGGCTCCAACCCTACCTTGTGTACGTGACTCGTCCCTCTCATCAGTATGTTTTAACACGTGTCAGATTGGGTATTGTTCACCATTTGGTTGCATTTCCAAACACAAGAGCCAGATCAGAGACACCCTGCCCGTGCGACAGTACTTCTCGCCAGAGTAGTTGCCATTTTTTACTTTTCTGTAAATTTTTTCATTCTCTTAGGTTAAAATACCTTAAACCGATTTTTATAAAGTATAATATTTGTACCACAAAAACTGCATTGATACTTTTATCCTCATTAGAGAATGAGGAGATCTGCTTTTTTCTGGCTACTTTTATTTTGAAGTGTACAGCTGCCAGGAAAAGTATTGTACTATAATATTTTTTATACCTACCTGTCTGTACCTATGTTATACAGCTGCCAGGAATTGTATTATGCTGCTATTACCTTTTACATTCCTGTCTGTATATACATGTTTCCAAGTTTTATACCAATTTTTGTAACTAAGGTATTATTTTTACCCGTTGATGTCCACAGTATGTTATGATTATTTAAATTGAAATGTACAGCTGCCAGGAAATGTCTATCAAGTAAACCTTACTGATTTCCTGTCTGTTCATTTATGAATGTCTTGTATTTTTGTAACAGTATGTTGATTTAAAAAGGCAAGATTACCTTTTAATTGTTGCACACTAGCCTTTGCACATCTTCCTACCTCCTTTCTTACTTGTGTTCATATGGCGATTTTAATATCTTAATTATGTATCTTATTATGCTTGTATGATTTGTATGTACAAATCGAATAAAAGCTTTTGAAATTTGAAATTTGACCCCAAGGCTCTTCACACGGTCAGCGGGAGAGGGAGGAGTACCAAGCTCGTTGGGCCAGAACTGAGGTCCCCAATAGGTGGCGCTACTCCCGGGAAGGAGGAGCTCAGTCTTGCCCGGATTGAGCTTTAGTTGGTTTTGGCACATCCAGTGCTGAATGTGTGTCATAGCCGATTGGAAGTTGGACACAGCGTCAGGGGAGGTGAGGGGAAAGATAATCTGCAGGTCGTCCGCATAATTGAACACGGTAGCGTCCCACCTGCTTAGAGAGTGAAGGAGGGGTAAAAGATATAAATTGAAGAGGAGGGGGGACAGGGAGGAGCCCTGGGGGACCCCGCAAGATGACGCAGCACTGGTGGCGCTGAACGGGCCCAGCCTGACTGCCTGAGATCTCCCCTCTAAGAAGGACTTAACCCAGGACAAGGCAGGCCCGCGGACTCCGGCGGACTCGACACGGTGGAGTAAGATGTTGTGGTCCACCGTGTCGAATGCCGCCGATAAGTCAAGAAGGACTAATGCCTGGGGTAGTCCTCTGTCCGCCTTGCTTCTAAGGTTGTCCAATACGGCGAGGATCACAGCCTCGGTGGAATGGGCTGGTCGGAAGCCGGCCTGGTTGAAAGCCAGGAAGTTGGACTCCTCGATGAAGTGTGATAGGCAAGTAGTAACATGTGCCTCCAAGACCTTAGACAGGAAAGGCAGAAGGGAGATGGGCCGATAGTTTACAAATACCGCTGGGTCCGCGCCAGGTTTTTTTAGCAGGGGCACCAATACGGCCTCCTTGAATGACCTAGGGACTATGCCAGTACTGAGGGAAGAGTTAAGTAGGGGGAGGATACAATGGGGAAGGGAGTGACAGATGTCACGAAGCACGGACGGGGGACAGCAGTCCTTCGGGGAGCCAGATTTTACTCGCGAGGACAGCTTGGCAAGGGAATCAGAATCGAGTATAGGAAATCGATCCAGAATAAATGGATTGATAGGGGGAGGTGTTGCTGTGGTTAACGGGGGAGAATGGGATATGGAATTTTTAATTGTAGTGATCTTTTCAATGAAGAAAGAGTTGAGCGCGTTGCATGACTCAGCGGAGGGAGGCAGATTAGGAAGTGTCCTGGCGTTGGATGTTAGTTCGCCAAGGACTTTGAAAATCTCCTTAGATTTATTAGGAGCTGTTAGGATTCGCTCAGAGATGAAAGCAGACTTGGTGGATATGATGGTTTGTTTGTAGATTTTCCGTGCGACCACGTACGCTTCCCTATCGGCACTAAGATAATTGCGCCTCCAGCTACGTTCCAATTGGCGTAGCTCTAGATGTTGCTGTTTTAAGGTCGAGTTATACCAGTTGTGAGACTTATTGGGGCGTGTTCGGGGGAAGCAAGACAGAGGTGCAAATAAATCACTGGCTGTCATGAGCCAATGAGAGATGTTAGCATCAAGAGTGTTGACGTCTGAGGTGTCAGTGGTTGATGGCTGAGTATCAGCAAGAGAAGAGAGGAAGGCAGGTGAGTCAAGGAGCTTCCATTTCCGGGCAGTTCCTCCTGATAAAGGAGGAGATCTGACTGATCCTTTGACGACAATGGAGGACTCGATCAGTAGATGGTCGGACCAGACACAGGGGGAGACGATCGGACAGGAGAGCGTCACCCCCTGAGTCCAGATATGATCGAGAATATGGCCACCGATGTGGGTGGGGGAGGTGATGTGCTGAGTCAGATTTAGACTGAGGAGTGTCTCAAACAGTTCAGTGGCATGGGGGCCCGCGTTAACATCGTTGTACCAGTAATTAAAATCTCCGAACATAACGATGCGGCCTGAGGAGGTCATCAGAGCAGAGAGTTGTTCACAGAGGGCAGCGGAGAACAAGGGCATAGGGGTTGGAGGGCGGTACAAAACGATAAGGGACAAAGCGCCGACCTCAGTTGCAAGGCTGATGACGAGATTCTCGGCCTCAGGAAGGCATAAAGAGGAGGACGTAATAACAGACAGGTCTTTACGTATGACTGCCGCCACCCCACCACCGCGCCTGGCGTTGGGCCGGTTGGCGGTCAGCATGTAATAATTGGGGGGTAGGGCAGCCAGAATATCAGGGAGGGAAGAGTCAGATAGCCAGGTCTCCGTGAGCAGCAGGATATCTGGGCTCTCTGCTGTTAATAAGAGAAAAATGTCGGCATGGTGCTGTGGGAGGGACCGCGTATTAAGATACAGGATGCGAATGCGGGACTCAGGCAGGATAGGGGCCGGCGTTGGTGCCTGGATAAGTGTAGGAAAGGGCAGGTCGGCCGAGATACCATGAGAGACCAAACGGTCCCAAATCGTCGATGGAAGAGCACACGAAGGACACTTGAGGCTTATGAGTGAGGCAGGGGTGTAGGTGATCATGGGGGCAGCATCTCTGGGCCCTGGTCCCGGCCCGTCGCGGACGGGTGCAGACGGGCTTGCCTTAGGCGCGCCTTCGGCGCGCAAACGGCGCGCCCGCTGCGCCCGTCCGCTGCGCGTACGAGGAGCACACATGATTTATGGGGCATTCAGGGCGTGGCCAGTTGTAAGTGGGCGTGGCTTGTGTGGGCGGGACGCCAATGACGGCGAACAGCAGAGCCTCGAACCCGCTGCAGCGACCACCTCGGCTGCGCGGAGAGGACAAGGCAGGCGAAATGCTTGCGAGCTGAAAGAGGTAGGACTTGTGGTAAAAGGCAACAAAAATTAGACACAAAAAGGTTTTAAAAACAAGGCGCTACGACTACCACACCTACACGCCCCGTCTACCACACCTACACACCCGGTCTACCACACCTCCACGCCCGGTCTACCACACCTCTACGCCCGGTCTACCACACCTCCACGCCCGGTCTACCACACCTCCACGCTCGGTCTACCACACCTCCACGCTAAAACAAAATCTGCTTCCCCTGTGGACCCGGTCCCGTTGAGAATACTAAAGATCTGTAGGGCTACTATTCTTCCTCCAATGTTGGAAATTATGAATGGTGCTCTGGAGCAGGGTGTTTTCCCAGGGGCATGGAAGAGGGCTATTGTAAAACCCCTCCTTAAAAAGCCCACCCTTGACCCTGGTCTATTGAAGAACTTTAGGCCCATCTCTCTGCTGCCGGCGCCTGCCAAAATGTTGGAGGCTCATCTGAACTGTCATCTGTCCAACTTTTTGGACGCCTCAGGGTTTTTGGATGGGTCCCAACATGGGTTCAGAAAGCTGCACAGCACGGAGTCGGCCCTGACTAAGGTCGCAGATAACATCCGTCGGAAAGTCGACCTTGGGCAGACCACTGTGCTAGTCCTGCTGGATCTTACAGCGGCTTTTGATACCCTGTCTCCCTCCACGTTAACATCTAGGTTAAGGGAGGCAGGGGTATCAGGTCCGGCTCTGAGTCTCCTGAACTCCTTTTTACATCAGAGAGAGCAGCGAGTGATGCTTGGGGACTACCTCTCCCCTGTTAAGTCTTTGCAATGTGGGGTGCCACAGGGGTCGGCGTTGAGTCCGACCCTGTTCAATATCTATGTGGCCCCCCTTGCAAGGCTAGTAAGATCTCAGGGGATGGAGGTAGTGTCGTATGCCGACGACACGCAGATTATGGTGTCCCTGACCCACTCCGTGAACGTCACCTCGTCCAGCTTTAAAGCCTGTATGCAACTTGTTGCAGAATGGATGGTCTTCAACTCACTAAAGTTGAACGGTGACAAAACGGAGGTCCTGGTCTTCGGCAAAGACCAGGGTATGTGGTCAGGTGAGTGGTGGCCCTCATCGTTAGGCATCTGCCCCACACCCACCGAATCTGCTAGGAACCTAGGCGTCATTTTTGATACTCGGCTCTCCATGGAGCTTCAGGTCAATAGGACAGTGGCCACCTGTTGGGGGGTCATTGGAATTCTGAAAAGAATTGCTCACTATCTGTCCCCACAGGCACGCAAACAGGTTGTGGTTGCCCTTGTTGGCTCAAGGCTTGATTATTGCAACTCTCTCTATGCCGGGGCCAACAAGGGTATTCTACAACGCCTGCAGGTGATTCAAAACGCCGCGGCACGTTTTGTTTTGGCCCTCCCGTGGCGGTCCTCTGCAACCTTGGCAAGGAAGAGTCTCCACTGGTTGCCCATCCCTTCCAGAGTGTCGTTTAAGCTTCTTTGCCTTACCTACAGCGCCCTGAGGGCAGGCCCGAATGATGCTTTGGGGTCTTTGTTAACTAGGTATGTCCCAAATAGATGCCTCCGCTCTCTCGAGCTTAACCAACTGGTAGTCCCGCGCGCCAGGATGGCGAGATGGGGGAGCAAAGCCTTCTCCATTCTTGCACCACAACTGTGGAATGCTCTCCCCTTAGAGATAAAATCACAGCCTTCACTGGATCTCTTCAGGAAGGCATTGAAAACTTGGTGCTTCATTAAAGCCTACCAGTGAGCTCCTGGTTTCTGTTTGCCGTCAGCTAGTTTTGGAGTTAGGCGCCTTGACGCCCATTGGGCATAGTTGCGCGGAGATAAATAACATTTCATTCATTCATTCATTCACGCCCCGTTTACCACAACTACACGCCCCGTCTACCACACCTACACACCCGTCTACCATATTTACATGCCCGTCTACCACACTTACATGCCCATCTACCACACCTCCACGACCGGTCTACCACACCTCCACGCCCCGTCTACCACGCCGACACACCCGGCCTACCACACCTACACACCCAGTCTACCACACCTACACACCCAGTCTACCACACCTACACACCCGGTCTACCACACCTACACACCCGGTCTACCACACCTACACACCCGGTCTACCACACCTACACACCCGGTCTACCACACCTACACACCCGGCCTACCACACCTACACGCCAGTCTACCACACTTACTTGCCCGGTCTACCACACCTACACTCCCAGTCTACCACGCCTACACACCCGGCCTACCACACCTACACGCCCGTCTACCACACTTACATGCCTGTCTACCACACCTACACGCCCTGTCTACCACATCTACACGCCCTGTCTACCACACCTACACGCCCGGTCTACCACATCTACTCGCCCCGTCTACCACACCTGCACACCTGGTCTACCACACCTACACACCCGGTCTACCACACCTACACACCCGGCCCACCACACCTACACGCCCGGTCTACCACAACTACTCGCCCCGTCTACCACACCTGCACACCTGGTCTACCACACCTACACACCTGGTCTACCACACCTACACACCTGGTCTACCACACCTACACACCCGGTCTACCACACCTGCACACCCGTCTACCACACTTACATGCCCATCTACCACACCTACACACCCGTCTACCACACTTATATGCCCATCTACCACACCTACATGCCCTGTCTACCACACCTGCATGCCCGGTCTACCACAACTACACGCCCCGTCTACCACACCTGCACACCCGGTCTACCACACCTACACACCCGGTCTACCACACCTACACACCTGGTCTACCACACCTACACACCCGGTCTATCACGCCTACACGCCCGGCCTACCACACCTACACACCCGTCTACCACACTTACATGCCCATCTACCACACCTACACGCCCCGTCTACCACACCTACACGCCCGGTCTACCACACCTACACGCTCGGTCTACCACACCTACACGCCCGGTCTACCACACCTACACGCTCGGTATACCCCAACTACACGCCTCGTCTACCACACCTCCATGCCTGGTCTACCACACCTCCACGGCCCGTCTACCACAACTACACACCCCGTCTACCAGACCTACACACCCGTCTACCATATTTACATGCCCATCTACCACACATACACGCCTCCCTTTAGAACAAAGTGCCAGGAATTCACAGACAGACAGCAAAATACATTGTTATGCATCTGCTACCTTTAGAGTGGCATGTGCTGGGTACACATAGTGATAAACAGCCTACACCTACAAGAGAGGATACAAAGTTTAGCTTGCGAATCCATCACCACACTCGCACTAGAAGGAAGATTAACAGACCATTTAAAGGGTACTTGGGTTGAACGCTCTAATGTCCCCTCCCCCCCAAATTCTATGATGGAAAATTAGATTCGCTGATGACCGGACCCCTCTATAATGTTAGGAGGAAGGATTCCATGCTTTTTAAGCCTTGATTCGATTGGTTTTATTACAGTGGCAGAGTGTGGATCCCTCTGAACATCGACTCACCTCAATAAAGTCAGTCCTTGCACTGCCATTCTTGGTACGATCTCTTCATCCCCGACGGCAGCACAAGCACGTCCTTCTCTCTCTGAGTAGGAGTCCATTCATAGGACTACTAACAGAAGGTCCTACTCATTGAGTCTCTAGACATCGCTGCTAATATGGAACCTAATAACCCCAGCTCTAGGGATAGTTTGCTGACATTGATGGGCCGTAATGCATGCAAGATTATCATCCCCTTCTATCCAAGAGCGCGGCCAGGCTTTACAAACATAATATCCTAAGATGAAACTCTGAAACACTCATATCTGACACCTATTATTGTGCTAATACAGGAGTGGGGGGTTGCTGATTTAATCTTCTTCACCAATAGAAGAGCACAATGGAGGAGAGCCATCCTTGCAATACTCAAGATGACTACGTCAAGGGAAACACCACACGGGCTTCGTATCAGCATAAAGCCTTCAGTGGTTTTCAGGAAGATCAAAAGTACAATGCTTGAGACGCACATAAATCTAAACTGGACTTCTTGGGATAATAGAACCCCTCACACCCATCACTTCGCCCCACCCTCTATGGTACAACCTAACTTCTCTCACTAGGCTTCAATGATTAACGAGAATTCCCAAACCTCATGAAAACTCGACTCTACTCCAATCCTAACTCTAGAACCCAGAGGGTCACTGAACACCCATCCGACGTCGACATACGCTCCTTTCTGCGATCACACACTGTTAGACCTAGGGAATCCTAGACTACATAGGGTAGCCTGGCACAGAGGGGCAACAGCTAACCTCCAAGGCTTTTGTGTAGTACTTACAGAACCCACTCACAATAACTCAGCGACTTACCACTAAAAATAAAGGACGCCACACCAGTTTTAGAAAAATACCAGTACCTTTTATAAAAAATATTCTCTAGGTATCTTCTTCTCTCTCCTTGAATCAAGTAAGTATAAACGTTCAGTTCAATAGGAGTTTACACAATCAATTAACAATATTCATTAGCTTCCTTATTTCAATGAAGATTAATGGTTGTTACATTTCATTTGGAATCAATCACCAACAATATCACCGGTGTCACTTGAACGCATAAATAGTGCAGTTTGAATAGGTCACAGTATTAGATTTATGCACGACACTTTGTCACCTGTCATGTACATTACCCTTAGGACTCAGTGATAGCTCGAGGATACAGTTGAACAGCAGTTTGTCCCCACAGTGATCTTGACCAGAGTCGAAGTCAACACTATGTTTAAGAGAAGACAAGCATATTATTTGTACATTCTGGTTTCTTTACACTTGCTCTGCCCTGAACAGTATTGTACTTGCTCCCCAGATTCCACCTTTACACAGTGAGGGTTTATTTCTGCTACTGCTCAATGGCTTCTAGATTTGCCCCTCTCTAGCTGTATCTCAATACACGGTCTATGTATCAGGGAGTGTGGTTAGCACCTCCTCCCTCTTCACTCTCCTCAGGGATACATTAGCACTGAAGGATCGTTGTTCCGCTAATAGACTGTTCGAATGCTGTCCCACAGTCCGACGATCTCACTCTCGCTCTCTTAATGTTCCACCTCCCACACTCAGGTAACCCCCCAGCTTACTTCAGCTGTTGCGGTCTCTCACTGCCGGAGCTCCTGACGAGCGTCGCTCCCTTATTCCTCCACCGGAGTTGAGACGCTCCACGGCACTTGGCTTGGGCCGTTTCTCCTGTCACTCGCGGTGCTCCACAGGCGCAGCGGCGGCGGCAGATGAACCCCTCACCACGATCGCTTCCAGGCTGGCTCCGCCTCCGCCCGGCCTCCATAGCTCTGGCTCACCCACTTCCAACGTCGCTGCAGGCTCCTTGCTTCAGCACGTCGTCTCTGCACGGCCTCGTCCTCCGTCACCCCGCCTTCCGCGACGTCACTTCAGACCTCCCTCTTCAGCTCCAGAAATCTCCGCTGGGCCGCGCCTCCGATGTGACAGCTGTCGGACTCCGATCCAATGCGACTGGGAACCACACTCTTGCTGGAATGCCGCGATACCTTGAATTCTTCTGGCGGTGAGTGCTGCCCAGACGCACCTGTCCTGTTTACAATAAGTTCTGTGCCGCTTCCACACTTAGCGCGGTGTGGGCAATTCGGAAGTTCTGGGTTACTGGCAGACCTTTGGTCACTTTCTCAGTCACCAGTCCTGAGGTAGTAGGTGTGGAGTTGGGCTCTGATAGTAGAAACGGAGCTACCTGGTCAGGGTTCGGTCAGTCCAAGAGGGGCAGCGTCAGTACAAGGGTTTAGCCGGCCCACAGAACGATCTATCCCTGCAGAGCGCTGTCCTCCTCCTATGAATTGCCTCCCTCCTGGTCAGTTACTACCACACACCCTGGTCAGTGCGTACTACTACTCCAAAATGGCCGCCCTGGACTTGGCTATTTATAGGCTGGAACTGGACCTTAGGAAGGTGCTGGCAGGTTCCAGAACGTTCTCCATAGAACCCAATGGAGCTGTTCTCCTAAGGTGGCAGTTATGGCAGTTGCTGGACACCATTTTAGGTTTCCAGGCGTCCCTAAATTTTCAGGATATGGACTAGGCCTCAGAGGAAAGAAGGCCGGCCTAGTCAAGGAACACCTAGCCCCCTGCCACACTAAAAAAGAATCCTGGTGGACATAAAAAAAAAAACTAGTAACACTAAGAGGCCAAAGGGGACAAAATAAATCATAATTGTGAGGGGACTCACAGGAGCAGACAGGTCTAACACACACCAATACATATAATGACTCGACACCATCGCGGAGCACCGTCCAGACTATTCCCTCCAACCCACAGACTCTCAACAATAGATCAATGAACAAGCAACATCTGCTACAATTCCACACAACACACCATGAGACATTGGTCACCAAATCTCATCTAAGATCTTTGCTCCTTAATTGCAGATCTGGGGTAAAACACGCAGCGGACATCGCTGAACTCATTCTTGCTCAACACATTTACCTCCTAATCCCATCTGAAGCATGGCTCAATGATGCATCCCCTCCCACTTTTAACACAGTAGTATCACCCAATTATGACTTCATCGGACTCGACAGATCCGCAAGTGCTGGTGGTGGCATGGCATGCATTGACCGCTCCGTGTTCACGCTAAAACAATCAAAAATGGCTACCATGACATCGTGTGAATACCTAGGTATAGAAATATGGAACAATAACAAACCTGTCTGTAAAGTTCACACAATTTACTACCCCCCGGATAATAAACTACCTTTTATTGAACAAATGATGGTCTCATCACTACTTAATCTCATTCCTTATCCTGGAAAAGGTGCTGTCTAGAAAGGGGCAACAACGTAAACCCGGACAACGGTCTAGAGCTTTAAGAAATATGAATCCTACTGGGCCACCTGCTATTAGCTACAACATCCTACCTCCTCCCACAAACATGATGAATGCGAACGAGCTTACTGACCATAAGACCCAATCCATGTCAGACATTCAGGACAAGATCGCTACGAAATAGCTAAAAAGAATACCGAGCTAACAGTCTAAGTGTTGGTTCAATGACAATTTCAACGAAGAAAGGTGCATTCGGAGGCTTGCTGAGAGATCATGGAGAATCTTCCCAACTGGCTCTCAACTCAAGCATCTGAGGGAAGTAAGAACCTCTTACAACAAACACATCCAAAGTTTAAAAGCAGATCCCTTCAGGTCGCAACTAGATAATGCCAAAAACAGAACCCCAAAAACTTTTTCAACTCATCAAACAACAAACAACTTGTCATTCTAGAGAACACTTTGTAGGCGAGGAAACACTACCGAATGGTGATGAGTTCTCTACCCATTTCATAAATAAGACGAGAAAGATTGAATTGGAATTGCAGCTAGCCTCTCAGCATTTGATCAGCCTGACCAGCCCAGTCTCCGCCCGGTGCAGAACCTGGTCAACTCTCCTCGTACTGGATATACTACCAAAAATAAGGCTACTTTGTGCTCCTTCAAAATCCCGGACGAAATCGATTATTCACAATAATGACTTCAACAAAACCCGTTAACTATTTAATGATGTTCTGCTCGCTAAGCTTGTCAAAGAGTTTAGATCTTCAATACTCCATTTATAGACAAAGATTATCAAACCATCTCTCTGGGAATGGTCTCTGATAGCCTAACTATAGGACAGGTCACCTCAATTTAAAAAAAAAGTAATGATGACCAGTCCGACCCCAAGAATTCTCACCCTATCTCCAACATCCCAACGCTAGCAAAACTTCCTATCCCTCATCCTCCGATCACACCCAGCAATCCCTTCCCTAGCCCTTCACTACCAGACTTCCCTTCTCACAACATTAGAAATGTATGCACCTACAACCACTTTGAACAATTCCAACTTGTAGATCGGTACCAATCTGGTTTCAGACCTGGTCATAGCATTGAATCAGCTCTGACACACGGTCGATGATGCCTTGAGATTGCTTGATCTGAATTAATCTGATTCATTTATACTTCTTGAACTCTGATTGGCGTTTGATACGGTCAAACATGACAACATGATTGACCTTCTTCAAAAATAGGATGGGTTCATCTGGTCCAGTTTTAAACTAGTTTGCTTCATTCCTTCAAAACAGAATTCAGAGAATCCTAATCAACCACTCCTTATCAGAATGATAGAAACTGGAGTACCTCAAGGGACCAAACTCTCACCCAGGCTATTCCAACTTGTTAATGGAACCTCTTGCAGACATTTTGTAGATCTCGTTTATTACCACATGTGCGCTGGCGATACACAATTGTATCAGAAAATATCCTCACCTGAAGATATCAATACACTTACGGCTTGAGTAGGAGTCTGGCAGGCCACGGACCCCCAGATTTGCGGGGGCGCGGCCGTAGCGGTCTACAGACAGCCCCCATAACAGTTAGGACAGTCGGACTACCATTTCCCCACCACCACCTCTACCGCCAGGGAACCGCTGTTCCCTGGTGGTGTAGAGGCAGACTTGAGTTTACAATATACTTGTGGGGCCGCCACGACCCGCCAAGCATATTACGGGTTTCCTCTCCGCCACAGTTTTCATGGTGGTTCCTCCGCCATGATAACCTAGAGGGCCCCCTTGTGCCTAAGGGCCATGGGTTGCATTCAGGGGGGCACAAGATATGCCCCCCCCCCTTGTGTGCATGCACCCCAGTTTCTGTAGTGCATGGACTTTACAGTGGTTGCTGTGCAGGAACTGTTTTTAGCGTTCCCATTACGGTGCCCATTTTGTGAGGCACCGTCATGGGAACGCTAAAAAAAAAAAGCCTTTAAGACACGAGAAACACTCGTAAAATTGCAGACGGCCTGACCACGGGTTTGGTGGTGCGGGGAGGGGCTGACCCGGCGCCGCAATGTTGAAATCTTAATCAGGCCCATAATTGCACTCTGTTGAAAACCCAACAATGGTTGACCCGCAATCACAGCATGCTCAACCTCCTCAAAACTGAATTTCTTTTGATCGCCCCCCCATCTCCCGCCCCCTGTAAAAGATCGGATCAAACAAGCTTTCAACTGCTCCCCCACATTATTGACTCTACTCGATTGCTACGATTTACCCTGGAGAAACATCTCAATAAGCAAGATCGTAATAGTGCAACCATCAGAGGAGCCAGTCACCAAATTACCGTTTTAAGGGAAATCAAACTCTTGCTGCCCACTATGAATTTTCAATTAGTACAATCTCTGGTCATCTCCTGGTTAGATTATGGGAGTGCCACTCTCTCTGGCCTTCCCAAAGTAAAGCTGGCCCCATTAAACGTCATACTGACCTCCGCTGCCAGATTCATAACAGGTTTCGGGAGAAGCGATTACATTCCTCCAGACCTAAAACATCTAAAAGGGCTCCTGTATGAAGCTAGAAACCAATTAAAGATTGCATGCATGACACAAAAGGCTCTCCACCATAATACTCCTGCATACTTGGGCAAAATACTTGAAATATCTGGAGGCAGTCATTCCTCAAGAAGCACCGACTCTCTTTTATTAAAACCATAGAAATTCAAAAAAAATCAGAATCCTACAACAGGTCCTCCCTCAGTCTTGCCTCAAGAATTTGGAACACCTTACCTACCTGGCCGCCAAGACATGGAACTCCCTCCCCGCACACCTACGACTGACCCAGGACCATTTCACCTTCAGGAAGCACCTCAAGACCTGGCTCTTCGAGCAGTAGCGCCCCCTCTCCCTTCAGCGCCTTGAGAACCTCGCGGGTGAGTAGCGCGCTCTATAAATGTATTGATTGATTGATTGATTAGGACAAACTCCTTGATTGCCTCCTTCAAAAAAGAAGCAAAAAAGCTCTTGATGCATAGATTCCTTCTCTGGGAGACATGATACTTCTTCAGCTCAGGTAGCGTTGGGTGGACTTCTGAGGATCTTTGAACTGAAATACTTAATAATATACTGTATATATATGTAACTTTATGAGTATTCCTTTTCTGATTGTCATTTGTTTTTCTCTTTTTTCTTTTGTATGACTGGAGTGCCAAATCGCTCAGATACCCGGACAGGTCATGTTCGCACTATATAAGACTCCAAAAATAAATACATACATTTTAAGGGCTCACAATGCACATGGTCAAAAGTGTGGACCAACTGGCAACAGCTCTGCAAAACCAAATGTAAGTGGACACACACCAAAACAAGGAAACATAAATGGAAACATATGCACAACTAACAAATATGTCACACACATTTAAAAAAAATCCCTATATAACACAGACATCCAAAATAATAGCTAGCTGCCAATTGTGTATGTGTGGAGTGTAAAGCAGGTGTGTACCCTGCCTGTGTAGGGAGGAGCCCTACACACTCATGAAATTATGGAGAAAGCTGGTGCTTGGAAATAAATCCTACATTTAAAGCTATAACTAAACCCAACAACTGCACTACACTAAACATCACAAAATGTACACAGTCTTGTGCTCTCCACATCTCATATAGTCAAGGTCACAGCAGTGGCAACAATGGACAATCCAAGCATCTGTTGTGTGCCCAGTAACACAAACCCTAAATGAGTTACTGAAAGAGCACTTGACAACCATCAGCAAGAACTGACGGAATCTGCACATCACATCAACCTGATGCAAACTACGACATCAAGCACTGCATTTTCCATGATGCATGGGGGCAAACTGAGTGCTGGAGTGTGAGGCAGTGTGCGCCCCCCCCCTCCTGTTTGAAAAGGCTCCCTTGAGCTGACGAGCTCTGGTTGATGCACCTGCGCCCAGCAAGTGGTACTGAGACCCGAGAAGACTTTTGGCAGCATTTCCAGCACCCCCAAAAAAAGTGTTGCTCTCCACTGAAGAAGGACAACTATCCTGAAACACGTGTCTAGAGATACACAGCACTGGCTGCACCAACAAGGGCGAAAAACGAAAGCCTGACACCGAAGTAAGTGTCATCATGCACTGCATTGGGGCAAACTGAGTGCTGAGAAGTGGGGCAGTCTGTGCCCACCCCCCTCCTATTTGAAATGGACAGCTGTGTGTGCTTTCCAAAGCAGGAGGAAGCAGGAGAGCGGAGGTGATGGGGCAGAAGCCTCGCAGACACAGGAAACAGATCCCACCTGAAACCCCCCTAGTAACAGAGGAGAAGGTGACTTGACTCTTGAGGAAAAAACATACAGTCAGACATGTGCCTTTCTGAAAATAATGTAGTGAAAAAGAAATACCCAACATATGCCCTAGATAAAAAGAGACAACACAACCCTCAGGACATCATAATGTACATTTATGTAAGTTAAGGTAAAAATGAAGTCATATCAAATCTGAGTTGGGGGTAAACTTGGTCAGACATATAGGATAAATGTAGACTTTTAAAGTCCTTCATGCTGGCGTGTGGCTCCCCCAAATCATGCCGTGCGCAGTCTTCAAATGTCCTCGCGACACTGTTTCAAAGCCATCTCGAGCGGTGTGAGGGAGGCCAGCAAAGCCTGGATTGGGCCGCTAACGGAAGCTCGGGTTTGAGGACCAGATGGTGTGTTGGTAGGGAGGCGACGTCCCGGTCTCCTGGAAGGTACCAGCACCTGGGATACTGCCGTACTGGCCAGCCTGGGCTGAATGAAGGCCTTCTAGGAGGTCCACAACCCTGTCCAACTTTCTGCTCATCTCCTGGAGAACACCCAGGGACGCGGTCTGCCCGGCACGCAGGTCCTTCAAGACATCGAGAGCCTCCTGGGAGGCAAGAACCGAGGGCATGGTCGCAGGGGGTGGGGTGTATGCGGCATGCGAGACCCTAGTCTGATATCTCCTGGCAGGGAACTGGTGCCTCGCGGATGACAAAGAAGCGAAGGAAGTGGTGGTGGCAGCTACAGGAGCACATGTCACAGGTGGCGGGACAGCAGCAAAGGTCTCTCTTTTGTCGTCGCCGGATGTGGTTGTTCCTGAGCGGACATTCCAGCCAGCCACCTCACCATCTGCGCCACTTAGACCATTGGAGGAGCTTGCAGCACCTTCTGACTCCAGTGGCACCTCCTGCGTCTCCCCGGATGGTTGGCCAACCTCTTCCTTGGGTCTTCGTAAGGTTCCTGGGGGTGTAAGAGAGATCAGTCACCATAAGATCATCACCATATACAAACATTTTCCATATCATCTGAACATCAAATTCTAGAGGCTGCAAGTCAGCTCCATATACAGAAACCACTACCAGGCATCACACAGCATTGACACCTCATGGTACACAACTAGCACATAAAGGCTCAGAGGTGGAAGATCCACTGGGATGGGTGAGCGCGCGATTGTCTAGAACCTGCAACCCACAACAGCGATCACAGCATTTGTTGGGGCACTGAAAAGGGGGGCACACTTGGTTGCAAAAAACACTATAAGTATTGCATGTCTTAAAGATACATGTGGTCCGCACACACAAAAAGACAGTCCGTTCAAGCAATGATGTTTCACACTGATGTGTATTTCTTCAATCTTTATTTTCTTATTACACTTCGCAGTAGCCAACGCGTTTCGTCCTTTTGAAGGACTTCTTTAGGGCTCTTCACTCCGTGTATCAATTCCACTAAGTATCCTTTCCTCCTTACGACACAGTGAGATTAGATCCCTCTTCTGCAATATTGTGTATGGCGGTCTATCTCTGTGTTCCATAGACGGGGTTCTCTTGTATTACTTATTGACTCACACCCATATCACTATCTCACTGTACTCCAGGTGCAGAGAAAGACCTGAATTCAGTTACTCTTGATTTGTCTCTCTCCCGTAGGATTTCCAGCCGCACGTATATTAAGCAAAATACTCTTTCATATATGGTCAATGTAGATCCATTCCTGCACCGATTTGCAGGTGCACGTACTTGGTACCCAAGGTGTATTCTGTCAGATCAATGTCGTCGTAAGGAGGAAAGGATACTTAGTGGAATTGATACACGGAGTGAAGAGCCCTGAAGAAGTCCTTCAAAAGGACGAAACGCATTGGCTACTGCAAAGTGTAATAAGAAAATAAAGATTGAAAAAATACACATCAGTGTGAAACATCATTGCTTGAACGGACTGTCTTTTTGTGTGTGCGGACCACATGTATCTTTAAAATGTGTATATTGTAGAAGGTTCTTTCACAACATAGAGAATCAAAAGGGTCTGGTTCCCTTTTGGTCGACGCACCAAATGCAAATATATTACCCAGTAGCTAGATAAGTGCGGTATTGTTTTTCCTAGATCCCTTTGTATTAATCGTTTTAAATATTACATGTCTGTGTAACACAGACAATGCCACAACAGCTTGGTTGCTCTGTGCTGTGTCATATAACAAGCTTGACTGTTGCCCCTCATTTCCAATGCCCATGGGTTATGTGACAACGGTGAAACAACGGAGTTGATGCTAGAACATACATACAAAAAAAAGGACCGTGCAGCCAAATCCTGGTTGACTGGGCATCCTACGGCAACATTAGGTACATGGTATGACATTTTACTGATATACACTGCATCTAGCACAGAGCTCATAGAATATTAGGTGTATCCCTCACCGGCTTCCTGCTTCTCTTTGGCCTGTAGCTGCTCCGCCAAGTCGGGGTACGCCACCGCCAGGATCCTGCGCATCATGGGCATCATGGTGCGGCTCACCTTCTTCTTCTGCTCAGTGGACCGCCCCAGCAGATGCACGCAGGTGAGCCGCGTCCAGCGGCGGAGGTCCTCCCAGCGTTTGCGGCAGTGTCGGCTGTTGCGCTCATAGACTCCCTTGGTGCGGACACTTCTGGCGATGGCCCGCCAGATCTTCACTTTAGCGTGAGCTTTGACCTTTAAAAAACAGAATTAGCATGATAGTTAATCGTTCTGGGTCGCCATCAGCAATCATAAGTGCTGGACCTCCCAATGAGACCGTGCTTAACACTTGCAAAGGAAGCCAATTCTGAAAGGCGTCCCTGCAAAGCAAATGAAGAAATGCAACAGTACTGCTTCTGTGGAGCTTAGACATGCCATTGTGTGCAAGGGATACACACTTCTGAAGAAAGGCGGTCTTCGGGGACAGACAAAACCAATGCTCATCACTCTAATCCCTTTAAATGTTTATCAAGTGGAGTTAACAGACCTTCAAGTGGAGGTCTGTGGCTCAATGGTTAGAGCGGCAGACCCTGATACAGAGGTCTGGCCCGGGACCAGGGTTCAATTCCCGCCTCGGCAGGACTTGGGCTCAATTTCCTCGGACCTGATAATTCTCGCCTCGGTGCCTATTCTAAGCATGGGTCCCACTCTGCAACTCTGGGCAATAGCTTGCTTAATCTCCACAACGGCCCCAACAGCGCTGGGATGCCTGGCCTCCACCTTGGGGGTGCCCAGGAGCGGGCATTTCACAGGGAAAAGCCAGGAAGGGTTCCACAGCGGTATGCGTACAGCGCCAAGACACCTCAGGGTATAAGTGCGCTATACAAGTACGAATTCATTCAACCAACTAGAATTCTCTGGTGGAGACCTGAACCTAACCCACTCGAACGTCTCAATGTGGTCACGCTGTCCCTGTGGAATTAGGTGCATGGCAGTCCACCTCCCCAACTCTGAAGGTCCCTAAACTCATGCTAGTCCAGTCGTGACATCTTCACGTGACCCTAACTTGAAGAGTTGAAATTGAAATGAAATTAGGATTTCTAAAGCGCACTACTACCCGTAGGTAGCAAAAATATACATAATCATGTATCCACAGAGTATGTAGTTTGAAAAATATTAGAATGTGTGGCGTGTGAGTTACCAAACCAAATCCAGTGGCTAACTTCAGACAGTGAGGCATACATGTAAGCTCATACATGTAGGACTAACCTGCTTGTTTGCAGGGCCGTACAACTGGGAATACTTCGCCAGAGCCCCCTCTGCCAGCAGCTCCAGCTCCTCTGGACTGAAGTGCGGGGCCCGGTCACTACCGCCCTCAGCCAGGACGGCTCCTCGACAGGACAGGAAGCCATCAGCGGGAGGATAGATCTGGCCAGACTGGGGGTTGTGGAACTGGAACATTGCTGCCATGGATTTCCTGTTGGTGGACAGTGGAAAGTCTTTCGATCAGTCACCTGGAGCTTGTCCCTCAGATTTTTGGTTGCGATCTTCAGTGATGGCGCTGTCCACCGTCTCTGGAGGCCACGTCTGCCTTACGCCATGGTGAACCCACCACCGTCAACAGGTGCAGGTACTAGAGGAATTACCAGAGGTCATGGCAGACCAAGAAGGATAACACCAACCTATGGAGGAACAAGAATGAAAATGAAAGAGTGAGCAGCAAAAATACTGCATTATGAAAAGACTTCTATCTTCGGGAAGACGTTGGATTGCGTGAACCGCCACCGACACCGTTCATCCACCGGATGTGGCTTGATCTTCACTGACATTCAAAATTAAAATTACCATAAAGGATGAGGGCAATAAGGGTGAAAAAGCACCCACTCACACCGACAAATAACCTGAAACCCTTCTGGGACCAAAAGAAAGTACTGAAGATAGTAATACACTTGCAATCACATTAATCAATATTTTAACTTACCCCATCTTCAATATCAAGGTAAAGTATTACAAGAATTTCTAATAATTGAAAAAGATCACTTTAATCAACAGGATTAAACCTGCAATAATGTATTTTAAAGAGATGGACAGCCTCAAGGAAAAGCCCCGCACCAAAGAAATGCTAGTTGTACAAACCCAATCAGTTCACCCAAAGTTAAAAACAAAGTCCCTGTTGAGCAACACAAGTCCCAGAAGATGGAGAAAAGTTAACCAATTTTTGGGTCCCCCATTAGGCCGGATAACAGTGTAAGGTGTAATATGTCGTACGACGTTTCAGTGCATGTCTCTGATGCTTTTTCCCAGCTTCATCAGGACTCATTCCAATGTAAACTATGAGACTACAGACTTTATAAATCCTATCTGATAACATAGTGGGGTCTAAAAAAAATATAGAAATGCATATTCAAGACTAATTGACATAATTAAATAATATTCCATAAACAATTTAGTATAAATAATTTAGGTACTCTTTATACCAATGGTTTCCATAGAATTAAGTCAACGAGTAATTTGATATAAGGCAATCCACAAACAACCATACAATCCATATAGTTCCAATCCTAACTTTTGAGTGTATGCACAATGCATGAAGTTGAAAAGCAGCCATAATTAGGTTGAATCCCAAATGTGGTGACAAGATCTATCTAACAAAATATACCTCAAAATTAAGACTTTTTAGGTTGTTAGTTTATCTTCAGCCAAAAAGATACAAAATCAAAACATACAATCAAACCATAGGACATAAAACATATTTTCACCCAAAAAATCTAGACACCCTTTATACCATTTCATGCCATAACGTTACATCAAACAATGTTTGATATTAACCAATTAACGAACAACTAAAAAACACATTTAATTCCAATCCTATCTTTTGTGTGTGCGCCGAAGGCATAAAAATTGGGAAACAGCGATAAATAGTTTGGATACCAAATATAACGACAGAATCTTGTAACAGGGTGCACCTCAAAAATACAACTTTTTAGATAGTTTGGCTTTTACAGCAACTAAAATTCCCAAAAACTCATACGTATCAATCAATCAATCAGGGGTTTATAAAGTGCGCTACTCACCCGTGAGGGTCTCAAGGCGCTAAGTATGGCTTACCCAAAGAAATGCGATAATCTCCTAGTAACTACATCCTGCAACACGAAACTGTTGAAATTGTGCATCAGGTACTCAGTAGAAATTCGGAATCCCTTCCTATTGAATTTATAATGCAATTTGTAGAGATTGTTCTCCAAAACAACTATTTTACGCTTAACAGTTCAACATACGAAAAAATAAAAGGGACAAGCATGGGAGCTACCAGTGCTCCTAGCATAGCAAATTTGTATGTCGGGATTTCAAGAGAAACCCATATACAATGATCTAACCCCTTTCTATGAAAACATTTTTCACTAGTCGAGGTACTTCAACAAAAAGTTTTTACCTGGAAAGGCCCTGAAGAGACTCTGGTTAAGTTCTTAGCATGGCTAAATTTGGAAGATTCAAACCTGAGATTTTTTTATAGACCTCCCACTGTGTTATTGAATAGGATTCAAGATGTCTGATTTTTCATCATTTAAGCTAAAATTGGTCCTGAAGTAAGTAAAAAGCATCAGAACAAATCAGCCGGGAAAGTGTGTTGACTATCCACTCACTATTGTCCAGCTTAACGGTGGAACTAAAATTTCCATCACTCTCCCCCGCGTTCTAGGACTTGTCTTGCACAGCAGTGACTTTGTTTTTAACTCTGGGTGGACATATTGGGTTTATTCAAACCAACATTTCTTTGGTGTGGGGCTTTTCATTGACGCTGTTGATCTGTAATAAATATATTATTGCATGTTTAATGCAATTCAGAAACTGAACAATCATCGCCCTCCTGCCCCCTGGTTCTCAGTAAGTCTAAGAATGAAAAAAAAAAGGAAAGTGCTAGAAAGGCGTTGGAGAAAGAATTACGCATTTGAGTCCAAAATTGCGTACAAACATGCAGTTAGAGAATATCATTCTCTCTGTAATACTGCTTGGGCTGAATTTGTTCGCTCAACCATTACTAATGCCCAAAATTGCCCCAAAGTCCAATTTAAACTGGTTAAAGAACTTTCAGGTACAGCAAACAAAGTTGCGCCTCCGATTCTCAACGAATCTCAATGCGAGGACCTTGCAAAGTTCTTCCTGAACAAAGTTGAAAAAATGTATACAGGATTAAATACTGCAAATGCTACCATCATACCTCAAACGATACCTACGCCTACTCTATTCAATACCAACCCTCAGTTAGAGGATCAACTAGTGACCTGCTTAAGCAAACTTAAACATTGGCTTCCGCTAACACCTATCTCTCCCCCTACGGAGTACCACAGGGCTCTATTTTGAGCCCTTCATTATTCAACAATTATGTTAAACTTCTGGCGACCATCGCCACTGAGGGGGTTGTCGATGTTGACAGAAATATTGCCTTTCAGCGGGAAATGGTTATAGTCCAACGCTCTGTTTTTAATATAAAATCAGGACCTCTGCGGTCACTGAAAATACAAGATTTGAAAGAATATTATTGTCTACGGGTGCTCGTGGAAGACAATTTCTATGGACGGGAATCGAGAGCATGCTAAAGTGATTCTGGTATTTTACTGACCTCTACTGGTCGCTTTCTATCAAGAAAGTTAAATAGAGGCAGTTTCACAGAAAAATAAAAAAAGAGTTTCTCAGCAGAAAGCAATTCTGGTATTTTACTGACCTCTACTGGTCGTTTTCTATTAAGACAGTTAAATAGAGGCAGTTGAACAGAAAAAAAAGTCCCTCGGCAGACGTTGCCCGTCTCAGTAGTACTCATTGACCCCAGGAGGCTGAGCGGACCTGTTGGGGTCTGAACCCGAGGCCATGGGGTCAAACACGAGTTTCCGGAGTGGATGTATTACTTCACTGAGTCCCTTAAAAAAGGCTCGGGGAGGGGGTCACTGCAGACACAAAAAGACATTGTGTAAATTCCTTCTGACCCCATGTAACTGCCCTCTTATCACCCAAACACGTCATCAAAAGCCAAGTGCGTGAAGATCACATGAAGCGTGCCCTCCACATATCACCCCCACAGGCCAGGTGACCAACCACACACATTGCCCCATCCCCCCACAGGCCAGGTGACCAACTGACTACACTGCCCCAGGCCCCCAAAGGCCAGGTGACCAACTGACTACACTGCCCCAGGCCCCCACAGGCCAGGTGACCAACCGCACACCCCCCCCATCCTCTGACAGGCCAGATGACCAACCGCACACACCGCCCCATCCCCCCCCAGGCTAGGTGACTACAGCACAGACTGCCCCATCCCCCCACAGGCCAGGTGACCAACCACACACACCGCCCCATCCCCCCACAGGCCAGGTGACCAACCGCACACACCGCCCCATCCCCCCACAGGCCAGGTGACCAACCACACACACCGCCCCATCCCCCCACAGGCCAGGTGACCAACCACACACACCACCCCATCCCCCACAGGCCAGGTGACCAACCGCACACACCGTCCCATCCCCCCACAGGCCAGGTGACCAACCGCACACACCGTCCCATCCCCCCACAGGCCAGGTGACCAACCGCACACACCGCCCCATCCCCCCACAGGCCAGGTGACCAACCACACACACCGCCCCATCCCCCACAGGCCAGGTGACCAACCGCACACACCGTCCCATCCCCCCACAGGCCAGGTGACCAACCGCACACACCGTCCCATCCCCCCACAGGCCAGGTGACCAACCGCACACACCGCCCCATCCCCCCACAGGCCAGGTGACCAACCGCACACACCGCTCCATCCCCTCACAGGCCAGGTGACCAACCACACACACCGCTCCATCCCCCCACAGGCCAAGTGACCAACCATACACACCACCCCATCCCCCCCACAGGCCAAGTGACCAACTGTAGACACTGCCCCATCCCCCCCACAGGCCAGGTGACCAACCGCACACACCGCCCCATCCCCCCACAGGCCAGGTGACCAACCACACACACCGCCCCATCCCCCCACAGGCCAGGTGACCAACCACACACACCGCCCCATCCCCCCACAGGCCAGGTGACCAACCGCACACACCGTCCCATCCCCCCACAGGCCAGGTGACCAACCGCACACACCGTCCCATCCCCCCACAGGCCAGGTGACCAACCGCACACACCGCCCCATCCCCCCACAGGCCAGGTGACCAACCACACACACCGCCCCATCCCCCACAGGCCAGGTGACCAACCGCACACACCACCCCATCCCCCCACAGGCCAGGTGACCAACCGCACACACCGCCCCATCCCCCCACAGGCCAGGTGACCAACCACACACACCGCCCCATCCCCCACAGGCCAGGTGACCAACCGCACACAGTGCCTCATCCCCCCACAGGCCAGGTGACTACAGCACACACACCGCCCCATCCCCCCCACAGGCCAGGTGACCAACCGCACACACCGCTCCATCCCCCCACAGGCCAGGTGACCAACCACACACACCGCTCCATCCCCCCACAGGCCAAGTGACCAACCATACACACCGCCCCATCCCCCCCACAGGCCAAGTGACCAACCGTAGACACTGCCCCATCCCCCCCACAGGCCAGGTGACCAACCGCACACACCGCCCCATCCCCCCACAGGCCAGGTGACCAACCACACACACCGCCCCATCCCCCCACAGGCCAGGTGACCAACCGCACACACCGCCCCATCCCCCCACAGGCCAGGTGACCAACCGCACACACCGTCCCATCCCCCCACAGGCCAGGTGACCAACCGCACACACCGTCCCATCCCCCCACAGGCCAGGTGACCAACCGCACACACCGCCCCATCCCCCCACAGGCCAGGTGACCAACCACACACACCGCCCCATCCCCCACAGGCCAGGTGACCAACCGCACACAGTGCCTCATCCCCCCACAGGCCAGGTGACTACAGCACACACACCGCCCCATCCCCCCCACAGGCCAGGTGACCAACCGCACACACCGCTCCATCCCCCCACAGGCCAGGTGACCAACCACACACACCGCTCCATCCCCCCACAGGCCAAGTGACCAACCATACACACCGCCCCATCCCCCCCACAGGCCAAGTGACCAACCGTAGACACTGCCCCATCCCCCCCACAGGCCAGGTGACTACAGCACACACCGCCCCATCCCCCCACAGGCCAGGTGACCAACCACACACACCGCCCCATCCCCCACAGGCCAGGTGACCAACCGCACACACCACCCCATCCCCCCCACAGGCCAGGTGACCAACCGCACACACCGCCCCATCCCCCCACAGGCCAGGTGACCAACCACACACACTGCCCCATCCCCCACAGGCCAGGTGACCAACCGCACACAGTGCCTCATCCCCCCACAGGCCAGGTGACTACAGCACACACACCGCCCCATCCCCCCCACAGGCCAGGTGACCAACCGCACACACCGCTCCATCCCCCACAGGCCAGGTGACCAACCACACACACCGCTCCATCCCCCCACAGGCCAAGTGACCAACCATACACACCGCCCCATCCCCCCCACAGGCCAAGTGACCAACCGTAGACACTGCCCCATCCCCCCCACAGGCCAGGTGACCAACCGCACACACCGCCCCATCCCCCCACAGGCCAGGTGACCAACCACACACACCGCCCCAACCCCCACAGGCCAGGTGACCAACCACACACACCGCCCCATCCCCCCACAGGCCAGGTGACCAACCGCACACACCGTCCCATCCCCCCACAGGCCAGGTGACCAACCGCACACACCGTCCCATCCCCCCACAGGCCAGGTGACCAACCGCACACACCGTCCCATCCCCCCACAGGCCAGGTGACCAACCGCACACACCGTCCCATCCCCCCACAGGCCAGGTGACCAACCGCACACACCGCCCCATCCCCCCACAGGCCAGGTGACCAACCACACACACCGCCCCATCCCCCCACAGGCCAGGTGACCAACCACACACACCGCCCCATCCCCCACAGGCCAGGTGACCAACCGCACACACCACCCCATCCCCCCACAGGCCAGGTGACCAACCGCACACACCGCCCCATCCCCCCCACAGGCCAGGTGACCAACCGCACACACCGCCCCATCCCCCCACAGGCCAGGTGACCAACCACACACACCGCCCCATCCCCCACAGGCCAGGTGACCAACCGCACACAGTGCCTCATCCCCCCACAGGCCAGGTGACCAACCGCACACACCACCCCATCCCCCCCACAGGCCAGGTGACCAACCGCACACACCGCCCCATCCCCCCACAGGCCAGGTGACCAACCACACACACCGCCCCATCCCCCACAGGCCAGGTGACCAACCGCACACAGTGCCTCATCCCCCCACAGGCCAGGTGACTACAGCACACACACCGCCCCATCCCCCCCACAGGCCAGGTGACCAACCGCACACACCGCTCCATCCCCCCACAGGCCAGGTGACCAACCACACACACCGCTCCATCCCCCCACAGGCCAAGTGACCAACCATACACACCGCCCCATCCCCCCCACAGGCCAAGTGACCAACCGTAGACACTGCCCCATCCCCCCCACAGGCCAGGTGACTACAGCACACACCGCCCCATCCCCCCACAGGCCAGGTGACCAACCACACACACCGCCCCATCGCCCCACAGGCCAGGTGACCAACCGCACACACCGTCCCATCCCCCCACAGGCCAGGTGACCAACCGCACACACCGTCCCATCCCCCCACAGGCCAGGTGACCAACCGCACACACCGCCCCATCCCCCCACAGGCCAGGTGACCAACCACACACACCGCCCCATCCCCCACAGGCCAGGTGACCAACCGCACACACCACCCCATCCCCCCCACAGGCCAGGTGACCAACCGCACACACCGCCCCATCCCCCCACAGGCCAGGTGACCAACCACACACACCGCCCCATCCCCCACAGGCCAGGTGACCAACCGCACACAGTGCCTCATCCCCCCACAGGCCAGGTGACTACAGCACACACACCGCCCCATCCCCCCACAGGCCAGGTGACCAACCGCACCCACCGCTCCATCCCCCCACAGGCCAGGTGACCAACCACACACACCGCCCCATCCCCCCCCACAGGCCAAGTGACCAACCGTAGACACTGCCCCATCCCCCCCACAGGCCAGGTGACCAACCATACACACCGCCCCATCCCCCCCACAGGCCAAGTGACCAACCGTAGACACTGCCCCATCCCCCCCACAGGCCAGGTGACTACAGCACACACCGCCCCATCCCCCCACAGGCCAGGTGACCAACCACACACACCGCCCCATCCCCCCACAGGCCAGGTGACCAACCGCACACACCGTCCCATACCCCCACAGGCCAGGTGACCAACCGCACACACCGTCCCATCCCCCCACAGGCCAGGTGACCAACCGCACACAACGCCCCATCCCCCCACAGGCCAGGTGACCAACCACACACACCGCCCCATCCCCCACAGGCCAGGTGACCAACCGCACACACCACCCCATCCCCCCCACAGGCCAGGTGACCAACCGCACACACCGCCCCATCCCCCCACAGGCCAGGTGACCAACCACACACACCGCCCCATCCCCCCACAGGCCAGGTGACCAACCACACACACCGCTCCATCCCCCCACAGGCCAGGTGACCAACCGCACACACCGTCCCATCCCCCCACAGGCCAGGTGACCAACCGCACACACCGCCCCATCCCCCCACAGGCCAGGTGACCAACCTCACACACCGCCCCATCCCCCCCACAGGCCAAGTGACCAACCGTAGACACTGCCCCATACCCCCCACAGGGCAGGTGACCAACCGCACACAGTGCCTCATCCCCCCACAGGCCAGGTGACCAACCGCACACACCGTCCCATCCCCCCACAGGCCAAGTGACCAACCGTAGACACTGCCCCATCCCCCCCACAGGCCAGGTGACCAACCGCACACACCGCCCGATCCCCCCACAGGCCAGGTGACCAACCGCACACACCGTCCCATCCCCCCACAGGCCAGGTGACCAACCGCACACACCGTCCCATCCCCCCACAGGCCAGGTGACCAACCGCACACACCGCCCCATCCCCCCACAGGCCAGGTGACCAACCGCACACACCGCCCCATCCCCCCACAGGCCAGGTGACCAACCATACACACTGCCCCATCCCCCCCACAGGCCAGGTGACCAACCGCACACACCGCCCCATCCCCCCCACAGGCCAAGTGACCAACCGTAGACACCGCCCCATCCCCCCACAGGCCAGGTGACCAACCGCACACACCGCCCCATCCCCCCACAGGCCAGGTGACCAACCGCACACACCGTCCCATCCCCCCCACAGGCCAGGTGACTACAGCACACACCGCCCCATCCCCCCACAGGCCAGGTGACTACAGCACACACACCGCCCCATCCCCCCACAGGCCAGGTGACTACAGCACACACCGTCCCATCCCCCCACAGGCCAGGTGACCAACCACACACACCGCCCCATCCCCCCACAGGCCAGGTGACCAACCACACACACCGCCCCATCCCCCCACAGGCCAGGTGACCAACCACACACACTGCTCCATCCCCCCACAGGCCAGGTGACCAACCGCACACACCGTCCCATCCCCCCACAGGCCAGGTGACCAACCGCACACACCGCCCCATCCCCCCACAGGCCAGGTGACCAACCGCACACACCGCCCCATCCCCCCCACAGGCCAAGTGACCAACCGTAGACACTGCCCCATACCCCCCACAGGCCAGGTGACCAACCGCACACAGTGCCTCATCCCCCACAGGCCAGGTGACCAACCGCACACACCGTCCCATCCCCCCACAGGCCAAGTGACCAACCGTAGACACTGCCCCATCCCCCCCACAGGCCAGGTGACCAACCGCACACACCGCCCGATCCCCCCACAGGCCAGGTGACCAACCGCACACACCGTCCCATCCCCCCACAGGCCAGGTGACCAACCGCACACACCGTCCCATCCCCCCACAGGCCAGATGACCAACCGCACACACCGCCCCATCCCCCCCACAGGCCAGGTGACCAACCGCACACACCGCCCCATCCCCCCCACAGGCCAAGTGACCAACCGTAGACACCGCCCCATCCCCCCACAGGCCAGGTGACCAACCGCACACAGTGCCTCATCCCCCCACAGGCCAGGTGACCAACCGCACACACCACCCCATCCCCCCCACAGGCCAGGTGACCAACCGCACACACCGCCCCATCCCCCCACAGGCCAGGTGACCAACCACACACACCGCCCCATCCCCCACAGGCCAGGTGACCAACCGCACACAGTGCCTCATCCCCCCACAGGCCAGGTGACTACAGCACACACACCGCCCCATCCCCCCCACAGGCCAGGTGACCAACCGCACACACCGCTCCATCCCCCCACAGGCCAGGTGACCAACCACACACACCGCTCCATCCCCCCACAGGCCAAGTGACCAACCATACACACCGCCCCATCCCCCCCACAGGCCAAGTGACCAACCGTAGACACTGCCCCATCCCCCCCACAGGCCAGGTGACTACAGCACACACCGCCCCATCCCCCCACAGGCCAGGTGACCAACCACACACACCGCCCCATCCTCCCACAGGCCAGGTGACCAACCGCACACACCGTCCCATCCCCCCACAGGCCAGGTGACCAACCGCACACACCGTCCCATCCCCCCACAGGCCAGGTGACCAACCGCACACACCGCCCCATCCCCCCACAGGCCAGGTGACCAACCACACACACCGCCCCATCCCCCACAGGCCAGGTGACCAACCGCACACACCACCCCATCCCCCCCACAGGCCAGGTGACCAACCGCACACACCGCCCCATCCCCCCACAGGCCAGGTGACCAACCACACACACCGCCCCATCCCCCACAGGCCAGGTGACCAACCGCACACAGTGCCTCATCCCCCCACAGGCCAGGTGACTACAGCACACACACCGCCCCATCCCCCCACAGGCCAGGTGACCAACCGCACCCACCGCTCCATCCCCCCACAGGCCAGGTGACCAACCACACACACCGCCCCATCCCCCCCACAGGCCAAGTGACCAACCGTAGACACTGCCCCATCCCCCCCACAGGCCAGGTGACCAACCATACACACCGCCCCATCCCCCCCACAGGCCAAGTGACCAACCGTAGACACTGCCCCATCCCCCCCACAGGCCAGGTGACTACAGCACACACCGCCCCATCCCCCCACAGGCCAGGTGACCAACCACACACACCGCCCCATCCCCCCACAGGCCAGGTGACCAACCGCACACACCGTCCCATACCCCCACAGGCCAGGTGACCAACCGCACACACCGTCCCATCCCCCCACAGGCCAGGTGACCAACCGCACACAACGCCCCATCCCCCCACAGGCCAGGTGACCAACCACACACACCGCCCCATCCCCCACAGGCCAGGTGACCAACCGCACACACCACCCCATCCCCCCCACAGGCCAGGTGACCAACCGCACACACCGCCCCATCCCCCCACAGGCCAGGTGACCAACCACACACACCGCCCCATCCCCCCACAGGCCAGGTGACCAACCACACACACCGCTCCATCCCCCCACAGGCCAGGTGACCAACCGCACACACCGTCCCATCCCCCCACAGGCCAGGTGACCAACCGCACACACCGCCCCATCCCCCCACAGGCCAGGTGACCAACCGCACACACCGCCCCATCCCCCCCACAGGCCAAGTGACCAACCGTAGACACTGCCCCATACCCCCCACAGGCCAGGTGACCAACCGCACACAGTGCCTCATCCCCCCACAGGCCAGGTGACCAACCGCACACACCGTCCCATCCCCCCACAGGCCAAGTGACCAACCGTAGACACTGCCCCATCCCCCCCACAGGCCAGGTGACCAACCGCACACACCGCCCGATCCCCCCACAGGCCAGGTGACCAACCGCACACACCGTCCCATCCCCCCACAGGCCAGGTGACCAACCGCACACACCGTCCCATCCCCCCACAGGCCAGGTGACCAACCGCACACACCGCCCCATCCCCCCACAGGCCAGGTGACCAACCGCACACACCGCCCCATCCCCCCACAGGCCAGGTGACCAACCATACACACTGCCCCATCCCCCCCACAGGCCAGGTGACCAACCGCACACACCGCCCCATCCCCCCCACAGGCCAAGTGACCAACCGTAGACACCGCCCCATCCCCCCACAGGCCAGGTGACCAACCGCACACACCGCCCCATCCCCCCACAGGCCAGGTGACCAACCGCACACACCGTCCCATCCCCCCCACAGGCCAGGTGACTACAGCACACACCGCCCCATCCCCCCACAGGCCAGGTGACTACAGCACACACACCGCCCCATCCCCCCACAGGCCAGGTGACTACAGCACACACCGTCCCATCCCCCCACAGGCCAGGTGACCAACCACACACACCGCCCCATCCCCCCACAGGCCAGGTGACCAACCACACACACCGCCCCATCCCCCCACAGGCCAGGTGACCAACCACACACACTGCTCCATCCCCCCACAGGCCAGGTGACCAACCGCACACACCGTCCCATCCCCCCACAGGCCAGGTGACCAACCGCACACACCGCCCCATCCCCCCACAGGCCAGGTGACCAACCGCACACACCGCCCCATCCCCCCCACAGGCCAAGTGACCAACCGTAGACACTGCCCCATACCCCCCACAGGCCAGGTGACCAACCGCACACACCGTCCCATCCCCCCACAGGCCAAGTGACCAACCGTAGACACTGCCCCATCCCCCCCACAGGCCAGGTGACCAACCGCACACACCGCCCGATCCCCCAACAGGCCAGGTGACCAACCGCACACACCGTCCCATCCCCCCACAGGCCAGGTGACCAACCGCACACACCGTCCCATCCCCCCACAGGCCAGATGACCAACCGCACACACCGCCCCATCCCCCCCACAGGCCAGGTGACCAACCGCACACACCGCCCCATCCCCCCCACAGGCCAAGTGACCAACCGTAGACACCGCCCCATCCCCCCACAGGCCAGGTGACCAACCGCACACACCGCTCCATCCCCCCACAGGCCAGGTGACCAACCGCACACACACCGCCCCATCCCCCCACAGGCCAGGTGACCAACCGCACACACTGCCCCATCCCCCCAGAGGCCAGGTGACCAACCGCACACACCGCCCCATCCCCCCACAGGCCAGGTGACCAACCGCACACACCGTCCCATCCCCCCACAGGCCAGGTGACCAACCGCACACACCGCCCCATCCCCCCACAGGCCAGGTGACCAACCGCACACACCGCTCCATCCCCCCCACAGGCCAGGTGACCAACCATACACACCGTCCCATCCCCCCACAGGTCAGGTGACCAACCGCACACACCGCCCCATCCCCCCACAGGCCAGGTGACCAACCGCACACACCGCTCCATCCCCCCACAGGCCAGGTGACCAACCACACACACCGCTCCATCCCCCCACAGGCCAAGTGACCAACCATACACACCACCCCATCCCCCCACAGGCCAGGTGACTACAGCACACACCGCCCCATCCCCCCACAGGCCAGGTGACTACAGCACACACCGCCCCATCCCCCCCACAGGCCAGGTGACTACAGCACACACCGCCCCATCCCCCCCACAGGCCAGGTGACTACAGCACACACCGCCCCATCCCCCCCACAGGCCAGGTGACTACAGCACACACACTGCTCCATCTACATAACAACGTGTATTTGTAAAGCGCTCGGTCAGGGGTACAATAAGAGATGTTCACTGCTACCAACTCAGTGGCACTCATGTTATCGGCCTCAGACAGATGAAAGGCTGAGCGGACTCAGAGGGCTTTGAATCTGTGCCCATGAGGTCGAGGACAGACCCCTGCATTAGCAGCAGAGCCCCCAGAGCAGGGGGCCCTGAAAGCCACGAATCAACCCCAGGGGCCCCCAGAGTGCCCCAAAATCACAGAGAGCAGCGAAGAGGCGGCCCCAGGGCCAGGGGGATGGACGCGGGGCCGGGGCGGGGTCACCGCCGCCCCACGGGGATCCCGGGACTCGTGACTGGGGGGTACAGACAGAAGGACAGTGAACATCTGGAGACTTTGTATCCGAGCTCTGTCTACAGAGAGCAGAGGGCTGACAGTCAGTCTCCAACCCCAGCAGACTCCCCCCAGCCCCCCTCTGCTGGGGCCCCTGGGGGGGCTCCTGCAGAGACGCCCCCAGGGTCAGACCCAGCACAGGGGCTGGCACTCCCTTACCTGATCAGACTCCCCAGCTTTCGTCCTCAGCTCGGGCCGCTCTTGGGGCCCCCGGGGGGGTCCTTCCTCCCCACCGCAGCCCGGGCACTGAGGGAGGGGCCCCCAGAAGCGGAAACCCTCCTTCCTGCTGGAGCCGGGGGGGTCACGGCCGGGCTCGGGGCGCCCTCTGGCGGCAGCGACAGGAACCCTCCCCCGCCCCCAGGAGGAGGGGCTGGACATAGAGGATCATTTTAGAAACCCATAACACGGATGTGGCATCCCCCCCCCCCCATGTTTATTATTTATTTATGTATTTGTTTATGAGTTCTTATATAGCGCTGACTTTACCCGAAGGCGTCAGAGCGCTTCACAATAGGAACAGAAAATTACAAAAGAACAAAATTACAAAAGCAGACGATAAGTTACATGAGATAAAAGTGACAATTGTGAGCAAACAAAATACATGAGGTGGCAAACAGTGCATTACAGGAGGAAAAGTGACAAGTGTGCAGGTTACAAGAGAAAACAAAGTACAATTAGAGGTAAAATACTGCGATATATGCTAGACACTGAGGCACAAGAACAAACGTGACGTAGGCAATGGTGGCACTTGTGCAAGTATCAAAGGCAAACAAAATGTAAGAGGAGCAAACAGTGTGTTACAAGAGTAGAGTGGCGTGTGCAAGTTACAAAAGAGAACCAAACACAGGTAGATGGGTAATACTGCACTAAATGTAGGGTGACCAACTGACATGGGTGCAAATTCAGGACGGTGAGTGTAAAAATTCAGGACAAAGGGTCAAAATTCAGGACAAAAGGTAAGTTTTACAGACACATCAGTGGAGGTGGCGCAATAGAATATAATTAAACCCATCCATATCCAAACATATTCAATCATTTGCAAACCTATCCATCATGTATCCTTCTATCCATCATTTCACTCATCCATCCCTCCATCCACCCTTCCACTCATCCATCCATTATCCATCAATCCATTCACTCATTTATCGCGTGCTATATAAATTGCTCATAACATAACATCCAGCCTTTTATCCTTTCACTCACTCATCCATGCACCCACTCACTCATTCTTCCACCCATTCACCCTTTCAGTCATCAATCCATCATCCCTTTCTCTCTCCATCGACCCTTTCACTTAGCCATCCTTCCTTCCACCCATCCATCTACTCATCCACTCATGAATCTATCCGTCATCCATCCACCCTTTCACTCCGTCACTCATCTATCCATCCATGTGTCCATCTACCCTCCCTTTCACTCCCTTATCCATCCTTACATCCACCCGCTCACTCATCTGTCCAGCCATTCACCCTTGTACTTATCAATTTATCAATCCATCCATCATTTCACTCACCCATTAACTCACCCATCACCCACCCGTTCACTCATCCATCCATCCTTTCGCTCATCCATCCACCCTTTTACCCATCAATCTACCCTTCCACCCATACATACATCTTTTTACTGTTTCTCTCATCCATACTTCCACTCACTCACTCATGCAACCTTTCTTTCATTATCCATCCATTCACCCTTTCATTCATCCATTCACCCTTTCATTCATCCATTCACCCTTTCACTAATCTATCCAGCTGTCCACCCATCCCTTCATTTACTCACTCGCCCACCTAATCATATTAATTATGAGTTGAGCCTTTGTCTACAGAATTGCAGACAGAAGAGGCCCATCAAGAATTTCACCCCTGCTGTAGTTCCTAAAGCAATGGGGGGGGGGTAGGGTTCCCTATGCCCCTGCACATAGGAAATCTGAAAACATGAAATTCATGGGTCATGCATGATGCACAGTGGCAGGCCCTGAGGGGACTGTAAGATGGTGTTGTTTCCAGGGCTTTAAGTGGGATGAAAATACCGGGGGCCGGGGGTTCCTCCAGAGGGGGTGTTCGATGTAATTAAGGGTGTGGCTTAAAACACGAAAGCTAAAAATCTGTGCTTAATATAGTGTGCTGCCCGACTGGTATTTTGCCTCTTCTGTCATTGTATCCAGATATATAACAAGTAATGTTACACCTGCAATAAGCCAGAACTATTGGCTTTGTCAATGGTTATTAGTTTGCATAAAATAAAAAAGTAGCAATCTGGCTTCCTTGAATATAATATTGAAAATGCATCAGTTCTAAAATGATGAGAATGTGAAAGAACTGTAGCCCCTTCTTTTTAACTTCTTTCACCAGCTCCTTTTGTTGAGCTGCATTCTCATGTAGCAACATTGGCGTTTTTGCACATTTCTTCTGTCTGACAGAATGCCCTGCTCTAGACAGAGCCTGGGGAGGCCCACCACATGCTTTACCAGCCTAGACTGGACCATTGTCATTCTGTATGTGACAATCAGCCAGCATACAGAATGACAATGGGCAGGTGGGGCTGCTTGTGTGCTACGAGGATTTGCCAGAATAACACGATGTTTAAACCTGAATTAATTTGTGTGTTTTGCTTTTTTGCGTTCGTAACTGCATATTAAATAAATGTAAATGTAAATGTATTTCGATTTATATAGCGCACGAATCACCCAGGGGTCTCAAGGCGCTTGCCTAGGGAACCCGTCCTGGTATTCCCCTGTGAGAAACCCCGGCAGGGTGTCCACAAGGTGAAAGCCAGGCATCCCGCCACGAGGGGCCGTAGTGGAGATTAAGCAAGCTATTGCCCAGAGTCGCAGAGTGTGACCCCGTGAGTCGAGTAGGCACCAGAGCGAGAATTGTCGAGTCCGTGGAATGTTTGAGCCCGAGACCCGCCGAGGCGGGGAATCGAACCCTGGTCCACGGCCGATCTCAGCTTCCGGGTCTGCGCCTCTAACCACTGAGCCACGCTTCTCCACTGAGCCAAACCCCCACATGCATCAATGTAGGATTTTGCATTTCTTAAATAGCGAAAATTAAGGAATCGTTCTTTAGGAAATGCAAAATCCTATGCATCAAGAAATCCTAAAAGTTTTTAGGATTTCTTAATTTTCAGAATTTGCTATTCCTTAATTGCGAATCGCAATTAAGGAATGGCATTACATTGATTCCTATGGGCCTAGAGGCCCATAGGAATCAATGCCGTTTTGCATTTTTTTTTGCACCCGCAATTTGTTGATGCATTGCAAGGGTGCAGAGGGGGGTCCAAAGGACCCCCCCACTGCACCCCTGTAATGTATTTTAAAGTGCATGTTTCACACACACCTGTCCTAAGGACATGTGTGTCTGTAACATGCAAGTTTAAAAAATGCATTTTTTTGCTTTTTTTAAATTTTTCGCAAATTAACACGAGGGTCAACCTCATGTTAATTTGCACTTCCAATTTCAAAATTCGCTATTTTTTACAAATTGATGGATTGCATTTAAGGAATCGCACAAATGCGATTCCTTAATTGCATTTGCATTTTTAAGAAATGCAAAAAATAGCGAATTGTTTAATGCATCCCCAAAACGTATTTAGGAAGTGCAAACGGCCGAATTTACCGATTCGCTTAATTTGCACTTCCTAAATAGGTTGATGCATGTGGGGGAAAGTCCTTAAAGAAGAGTTTGTTCTTCTCAGCCACCTCTTTGCCCCTGCCACCCCTCCAAAGGACACCAGCCCCCATAGCACGATTTGTATATTTTACACTTCAATGAAAACCGCCTGGAATTGCGCCAATAAAGAAGGCCACACTTTCTGGCCGTCTTCATTTACACTTCTTTGCTATGGACGTGCACCCCCTTGGGAATGCAGTCACAGACCCCCAGGGGGGCGTGCCTCACTGTATGAAGACCTCAGGCAGGATAAAGCCCAGCAAATGCTGTATCTGTACAGAGGGTCCCACTATCATTCTGTGTTTGATAATCAGGCAAACAACAGAATGATAATGGCTGATAGCAATCTGTGCATCGAGGGGCTGCTGCAGGCCTTTCCGTTCACAGCAGGGCGAGCTGCCCCCTGCAGTGAGAGTTAGAGAACTCTCAGGCTGCTTGCTGGGGTGGCAGTTTGCACCAATGCCAGAATTACGGACAAAAGGCGTCCGTGAAAGACTTCCTGACGGACAACGGACAAGAGGCCCAAATAACGGACAGTTCGTGAAATTTACGGACGGTTGGTCACCCTAAATAAATGGCAGACACTCCAACCACAAGAACACACTGGGGAGGCACTTCCATAGTCATGGAGAATAGAGTGTTCTATAATGGGAGGTCTTCCTTCAGATAATAGAGAGGGCGTGAATTACTTTTGGAAGTGTCTTTGAAGGAGGAGAGCTTTGAGGTCAGTTTTGAAGGCCCGGCAGGAGGCGGTGGTCCGGAGCTGAGGCGGAAGGGAGTTCCAGATTCTCTCTGCGTTGCCTGAAAAGGATTGGGCCATCGATCTTTCCGTCTTGAAAGTGGGAGGTTCAAGCAGAAGATTTTCCGCATTACGTGATGGTCTAGAGCCTCCAGAGAGTTTCAGTTTATTCGCCAGGTAGCGAGGAGAGGAGGAGTGCAAGGCTTTGTGGGTGATACAGGCAGTCTTGTAGATAGCTCTTGCCTCAATGGGAAGCCAACGGAGGGTGGATAACATCGGTGTGATGTGATCGCTTCTTTTGGCCCCATAAATGAAACGAGCTGCTGAATAGAGAACAGACTTAAGGAGGGATAGGTGGGATTTGGGGAGGCCAGTCAGAAGAGAATTGCAGTAGTCCAGTCTGGAGAGGACCAGCGATTGGACCAGGGTTTTAAGGTCCTGCTCCGGGAAGAAGCGACGGATTCCCCAGAGAAGGCACAGTTGGTATCGTGCAGACTTTGCAATGGAATTGATGTGGGAGATTAGATTGAGTTTGTTGTCGAGTATGACACCAAGGGATTTTGCGCTGTCGACAATGATGGGTTTATTGTTAAGTAGATTCATCTGATCCATCCATGATTGAACCGGGGAGGAGAGAGTGAGGAGGAGAGGAGGAGGAATTCAGTTTTGGAAGGATTCAGAATCAGTTGATGAGTTGACATACAGTTTTGAATGGAGTCCAAAGTAGAGCTTAGGACGGAGAGATCATGAGTGGAGGCAACCTTGAGGTAGAGTTGAGTGTCGTCTGCATAGAGATGATAATGGATCCCGGATTTGCTTAGGAGATTTCCCAATGGTTCTAAATAGAGATTGAACAATGTGGGTGCAAGTATAGAGCCTTGAGGAACACCCTGACCTACCGCCAAAGGAGGTGAAAGACTGTTCGCTATTTTGATGACTTAGGATCTATCAGAGAGGAAGGATGCAAACCATTTAAGCACAGTGCCCTCCAAGCCCAATCTCTGTTGCAGAGTGTTGAGGAGAGTGTTGTGATTGACAGTGTAAGTGACAGTGACAGTGTCAAAGGCTGCCGAAAGGTCAAGGAGAATTAGAAGACAAGACCCCCCGAGTCTAGTATTCTCAGCGCGTCATCGATCACTTGCAGCAGGGCAGTTTCAGTGCTGCAGTTTTGGATGAAGCCGGACTGACATTTGTCAAGAAGCTCATTGTCCTTGATATGATGAGAGAGTTGTTTCGCAACACATCTTTCTGTGATCTTTGCAAGAAAGGGAAGGTTAGTGATGGGGCAGAAGTTGTTGAGGTCATTTGCATCAGCAGTGGGTTTTTTTAAGCAGAGGGGTGACCTGCCCAGTTTTGAAGGGAACAGGAAGGGAGCCTTAACAGAGGGAGAGGTTGACCAGAGTGGTCCAATAGGACAGTGAATGGGAATAGAAGTCAATGGCAATAGCACTAGGGATGGGGTCAAGAGAATGGTTGGAGGGCTTTGTTTTGAGAATGCATTTGAGGAGGACATCTTCAGATATGGGGTCAAAGTTCTGCCAAATGGCTAAGGATTTGCGCTCCTCTGGAGGGGAAGGATGAGCGACCTGAGCCACAAGTGATTTCGCTTTTTCGTTGAAGAATATAGCGACATCTGCTGCTTTCTTTGTAGAATCCTCCACCTTGGAGGTTGGGGGAGAGTGGTTAGGAATCTTGAGGAGATCGAATAGTTTTTTGGGTCTATTTTTGGCTGAGTCAAGTAGGGTTCTGAAGTGCGACGCTTTCCCAAGGAAGATGCTCTTATGGTACTTGGATCTTGCGGAGCGAAGCCTGGCCAATTTATCAATGGAGGGCGCTTGCCTCCATTGTTTCTCCAGGAATCTTAGCTGCTTCCTTTCTTCATAGAAGGATTTGTTGAACCAAGGTGCTGAGGGAGTGGGCCTTTTCTCTTTGCTTTGGAGAGGAGCGACATTATTGATTTCGGCTGCAATAACTGTGAGGCATTGGGAGGTGAGTTCGTCAACATCTATGTTCGGGTCTAGCCTTAGAAGTGATAACAAAGCTGATTCACAGAGGGGTCCGACATCAATATTTTTAGCATCACGGAAACAGGAGGTAGACCTCTTGGGTTGGCCAAGAGTTATAGAGTGTGAGGGGTGAAGAGAGAATGGGATGAGGAGGTGGTCGGACCAGTCTACTTGAATGGGGGTAGTGATAGAAAGAATGCCTGCTTTAGAAATAACAAGGTCCAGGATTGAGCCCTTAGAGTGTGTTGGCTCTGTGCAGTGTTGGATAAGATCGTTTGCAGAGAGGAAGGTGGCCAGGGAGTTTGCAGAAGAGTCTTGCGGAGAGCCCCAGTGGAGATTGAAGTCACCCACGAAGGTCTGATTGTCACTTCGCGTATACTGGTCGCTGATGAAGTCAGTGAGTTCCTCCATAAACGAAGGGCCGCTGCCAGGTGGGTGACATGGAATCTGAGGGGTGAGCGGTGGTGCAATTAAAGCTCAAGAGAAAGGCATTCAAAGGCGTGGAAGGAGCTGATAGGAAAAGCCTTCAGTTGAAGGGAGTTTCTAAAGATGACTGCAACACCTCCCCCAATGTTGTCAGTTCTGTCATTCCTAAGTATAGAATAGCCAGTGGGTAATAGGAGATCAAACATAGAGTGAGAGGTATCTTTGAACCAGGTCTCTGTGAGGAAGATCAAGTCAATATTGTGGTAGGTGATGGTATCTGAGATTTCAAGTTTGTGTTTTACTGCAGATCTGCAGTTGTGGAGCAGACAGCGCAGCTCTGTCGAGACTGTTTTGGTGACGGGGGCACTTGGGCTCTGAAGGGTGTTACTGTCCCTGGCTGGATAATGCATTCTGCAGCTTGGGCTTGCTGTGCCTCGGGTGCAATAAGAGAGATGGGCTCTCCTCCTACTCAGAAACAGACCCCCCCTCCCCAACAGGAAATGCTTCCCCTCACTGGATTCTATGACAGGACCAGAGGCTTCGGATTATGCTTTCTCTTTCTACTTATTGCCACTCACAGCAGCCAATCAAAAACATTTGTATGCAAAAAAAACTACACATCCCATGATGCTTTGGTATACATCACTTCCTGTATGACCCTATAAGACCCACCATAACCATTACTTAAGCCTCTTTCGTCCTGCTCACGCAGGAAGTTAAGTGCCGAAAGTTTTATTCATGTTTAATATGCTTAAATACCTATTTGAATGCATACGCTAATAAGGAAAATGACTTTATATATGTTATTTATGTACGCGTACATCGCACTGCTCTTCATATTTCCTTTTGCTGTATGTTGTCCATAACGCGCTGGTGCCTTAAATCGCTCAGATTTTATGTAAGCATGACTCGTGCTGAAGCTTTCAACTCTTTAAACCCTTCACAGCTGGGCAAATTCCCCTGCTGTGCTAGCTCAGCTCGTCATGAGCCACGGTGGTCGTGTGCTCATGACGAGCTGAGCTCGTCATGACCACGCCCGTTTCTTTAGAACGCTCGCACAGCAGGGGAATTTGCCCAGCGTGCGAGCGTTCTAACGGTCATGACGAGCTCAGCTCGTCATCAGCACACGAGCACCATGGCTCATGACGAGCTCAGCTCGTTATGAGATTCGAAGGTGTTAAAGGTAGCACGTGTATCGAGCTGTTGTTCTAAGCCCTCTAGCGCTCTACCAACATCCCACAAAACAGCTGGAGTACAAGTGTATGCGGGAAGCCCAGTCGAGCTGTTGTGAGATCCCGAGTTGTCCTCTCAGTGCCATCGGCAGTGTATAATACCTCAAAAGTAACGCAACAGGCTATCCCTAATCAAGGGTGCGTTTATGAGACGTTTTTTCAACCGATTCGTCGTGAGTAGCCCAATTGAGCTTGTTTTTGGTAGGATTGGGCTACGCATGACGTATTTCGCCCCTGAACTGCTCCAGAGCTCACTTTGCTCAGAGTTCTTTTGGATAACAGACTCTGTTTATGCTTGATGTGGCTGTAAGAATTATCAGGCCTTGGAGTGTGCACAAACTCTTTAAAAACGTGTTCTCTTCGCTCTCCCTCTGGGCTGTAAGAACCTTTATACAGCTTTTGCTGAGAAGCTAGGCACTTATTTGCGGTGTGCTATGGGTTCAATCAATCAATCAATAATTTGTAAAGCGCACTACATACCCACAAGGGTCTCAAGGCGCTGGGAGGGCTGTCACTGATCGAACAGCCAGGTCTTGAGTAGCCTCCTGAAGGTCAGCAGGTCTTGGGTCTGTCGTAGGCTCAGTGGGAGGGTGTTCCAGGTCTTGGCGGCGAGGTGGGAGAAGGATCTCCCGCCGGTGATTGTTCTTCGGATACGCTGGATGGTGGCGAGTGAGAGGTCGGTGGAGAATAGCTGGCGGTTCGGGATGTAGAAGGAGAGCCATCTGTTGAGGTAGGCTGGGCCGGTCTTGTGGAGTGCTTTGTGTGCGTGGGTGAGGAGCTTGAAGATATCCACTTGTTGACGGGGAGCCAGTGCAGGTTTCCGTGGCGTGGTACATCGAGGATCAGTCGTGCCGAGGCGTTTTAGATGCGTTGTAGTCATTTGATGAGCTTGGTCGGGGCTCCCGCGTAGAGGGCGCTTCCATAGTTATGTCTGCTGTTGACGAGGGCCTGGGTGACTGTCTTTCTTGTATCTGTCGGGATCCATCTGTAGATCTTGCAGAGCATACGGAGGGTGTTGAAGCAGGAGGAGGAGACGGCGTTGACTTGCTTGGTCATTGAGAGCGTTGAGTCGAGGATGATTCCCAGGTTTCATGCGTGGTCGGTGGTTGTCGGGGCTGCCCAGTGCCGTTGGCCACCAGGAGTCGTCCCAGGCTGAAGGGTTGGAGCCGAGAATGAGGACCTCCATCTTGTCCGAGTTCAGCTTCAGACGGCTGGTCTTCATCCAGTCAGCGACGGCCTTCCTTCCTTCGTGGAGGTTGGCTTTGGTGGTGATGGGGTCCTTGGTGAGGGAGAGGATCAGCTGAGTGTTGTCGGCGTAGGAGAAATTTGGAAATGTTGAGCAGCTACTGTTGAAGATTGAGGCATGATGAGTATGTCGTCTAGATAAACTATCATGCAAATACCTTGCTCTCGTAGGTGAGCCATCACTGCTTTCATCACATTGGTGAAGCACCATGGTGCTGAGGAGAGCACGAAAGGAAGAACCAAGTACTCGAACCACTGGTTCCGCCATTGAAATTGGAGAAAACGGCGGCGAGGAGGAAAAATAGGTATTGACAGGTAGGCGTCTTTCAGGTCCAGCCAGACCATCCAGTCTCCTCCTTTGAGAAGATCCGCAAAAGATGGATGCTCTCCATCTTGAAGTGATTGTAAGTCATCAACTGATTGAACTTGAACTCCTTTAAATTTAATACAAACCTGTGACCTCCGCCCTTTTTCTGAACTAAGAAAATATTGCTGCAAAAACTGCGAGGGCCCTCATTGCAATGCGCTATCGCGTGTTTCTGCAGCAATTCGTCTAGCTCGGGAATCGATAAAATTGCATTCTAGTTTGGAAAAAGAAAGCTGTTTGTGTCGTTTGTCCTGATAAGGAGTCTCATAGAAATCTAAAGGGAATCCCTGAATTGTCTGCAAAATCCATGCATCCTGAGAAATTCGAAACCAATTGTGATAGAAAAACTGAGAGCGACCCCCCAAGGGTATTAGAAAGTTGTCGGGAGCAGCAAGATGGCATCAGTGTGGCCGGGAGCTGTAGATGCAGCTCCGTGGGTTCTGACCCCTGTATCCTCTATTCTGCTGCCTTCCTCGGTTGGGCATATGGATCTGTGAGAAAACGTACGCTGATGGCAGCTGGTGGAAGCTGAAGCCTGCTTGCCTTTTTGCTCCATGACATAGACTTTCCAGTTATCTGAGACATTCGGGACTTTGGGCCAAACATTTAAACCGGCGTGCAGAGGTGGCGTGGTGCGAGGTGCAGGGTGCCGAGTTGCGGAGCAGTAGAGGGTACGAGGTACATACCTTACGCAAGCACCACAGGCGATGCCCTCCGACCTCTTCTTCACTGTGCTGTGCCGATGCAGCTGATTTCGGTTCTTGTCCCAACGCTGATGTGGCACGAAGCTCTGAGACGGCATAGAGCTAAAGGGGCCGACATTCGGCTAAATTTTCTTCTTCTCTCGGCGGACTGCGGGCTGCGGGCTGTGGGTTACGACTGAATGCTCTCTGCTCACGTAGGTTTGAGGGGAGGACAGGAGATCGAAGGAGAGAAGGGACTGTCGAGCTTTCCCGTCGCCGCTGCCTCGAGGGGGATCTGCGACTCGACACTCCACTGCATTCCCGGCCCTCCGCTGGCCCGAGTTACTCCGTTGCCTGGGAGACGCCAATCTGCCGCCGAAGCTGCCTGCTCTATCGCTGTTATTGCTGCCAGCTCCACTACCTGTTCCTCTGGTAAAACAATGCTTGCATAGTGGTCCAAGTGATCTGCAGGGGGCTGCGGTCGTGGCCAAAGAAGTTCAAGAACTTCAAGAAGCATCTGATGGTGCTGCTAACTAAGGCGAAGACTGTTCGTGATCGAAGCCTCACCCCTGGGGGAGAAGGTGAAAGAATGCAGCAGAAGCTAGCACCGGACAGGAGTACTTCTCAAGTAAGCATGGCGGGAGAGAGGGGGGCAGGTTGCGAACTGGCTGGCAGTCAGAGCGAGACAATACTCAGGAACTCTCAGGGCACTCAAGGCTCTCAAGGCGCCCAAAATACACAGGGTATACAGAATGCGACGAGGCGGCCGGAAACAAGGGGGTCTGAAAACAAAGATGACAAGGACAAGGACGAAGACAAAGAGAGGGGAAGAGACAAAAACACTGATATAGATAAGGATAAAGATAAAGTTATAGATGGGGAGTTGGATGGCTTGCAGTCAGCCTCTAAACTGGAACTATTGGCAAGAAAGCAAAGAGACTTCAGACAATAAAAAACTTAACGGCGGCGGCCAAAACTAGCGGACAGCTAAATGATGCCCAACCGCGGATTTCAAACATTTTTAGCCCAATAGTCAAAGAAGTATTTGATCTACAAGGGGAGAATGGGCCTGGTAAAAAAAATACCAGTAAGACAAAAATACCTGGGGCACCAGGAGCGCAACGCTCGGCCAAAAGTGGGAAACAAACGAGTGAGATGGCTGGGTTAAAGCCAGCAATAGAAGCAGAGTCGACAGCAGGACACGCAAATTCAACCCCATCTCAACCCACAAGCTCCCAACCTCCAAATTTGATCGTAGGCACAGAGTCAGATGTCGTAGAATTAGGCCGAGAACCAGGCCCGACCACGATCACGACCCAGGCATCATAGAACTGATTTCCGACAGCGATACATCAAAAGAAGGCATTGAGGGTTTCATTGTTGCATGGCAAGGAGCGTCTGCACCTCTAATATCGTATCCCTGCTCTACCGGGTACATATGACCATTCGTATACTCTCTGTAAACTGTGACTCTTATCTGCTTGATTGCCTTTATTGCATGCTATGACTTCCTTGCACTGTAATGACAAATAACGCTTTTGAAACCAATAAAAACAAATTTGGAAGTAAAAGAAGGCATTGAGGAGGTTATGAATCCAGGGCAAACTACAATCCCCCTGTCTCTAAGAAAGAGATCTCAATCTCAAACCCCCGCTGCCTCTGACGAGTCTGACGAGTCTGATTCTGAGATATACAAGACTGGGGTGTCTACCTCAAGCGAGGCACAGAGACTAGAGCAGACAAGTGCAGATTCTTCCGATCTTTCAGAACCAAACTCTAAGAAGATGAACGTGTCAGTAAAGGATAACGCCGCAAGAAAGAAACAAGAAAAGAAGACAAAAAAGACAAAATAAACTAATGCACGAGGACACCACGGACCAAGGAAGTAATACAGATCAGATTGATCATAGACTGAGGAACTCACCTCCACAAGCCACGACTCAGTCGGACCCGAATCCTTGTCCCTCGGGAGATTCCAAAATGATCAACCATAAGCAATCTGGCATTATTGGCAGTAGGGGAAATCAAGCAGAACCCTCCTTATGTGATGTTCTAAACTCAATCAGGAAATTCCAAGAGGACGTCAAACAGGATAACAAGAAGAACCATGTCGCCATCCAGAAACTCCAAGTAGCAATTAAAAAAGTGGGACACACGTGTCTGGAGATCTCGGATAGAATGGCTTCAGTGGAACTACGTACCGAGAACCTTGAGAAAGACGTTTCTGCTTTGCAAACACAGGGAAATGAGCAAGAGGGAATTGTGAAAGACTTGATGGTGAACGTTGAAGACCAAGAAAACAGAGCTAGGTGTAATAACCTACGCTTTCTTGGAATTCCCAAGGGAGCAGAGGGGAACGATCCAATGGGCTATATGACATCGCTTCTTAAAGAATCATTCCCAGAATTAAATGCTTGGGAATGGGGCAAAGAGGTACAGCGCGCTCACCGTTTTCCTCTGTCCCTCCCAAAACGACCACGTACACCAGCTCAATATCCAAGAGCAATGCTGGTTTATTTCGGAAACTTCCTTTTACGCGAAGCTATCTTTGATCTGGCACGACCCACAAGTAGAAGGGAAAATAAAGGCTTCATGTTCTCCAGCAGACCAGATTACGCACATGCGACGGTGGAACGAAGATGGAGGATGAGACAACTTTTTACTCCCTTTGAACAGATTGGCGCTACTGTATTTTTACAGAACCCGGCACGATTAAAGATCATCTTTAATGGAGTCACCAGAAGCTTCACTAGCGAAATCCAGGCACAAGCATATTTAAAGGAGATCACAGACTCAGGCAAAGACATAGACAAAGTTAGAAAAAAGCAGAGTAAATAGACTCAGCTTATCCGAACCACCAGCGGCATGATCAGCGGACCAAGATGAGAAGGGAGGAAGAGGGGGTGAGGTGTCAAAGACCGAAAAAAGCTAATGCAATACCATTAATATTGAATATGTAAGCAAAGATCATTTGGAAACATAAAAGCAGAGATTAGTTCCTCCTCTGCTTCTGGCAGATAAATGGGTCAGGGTCTGGTGGAGGGGTTTTAGGGGAAGGGGGAGGGGGAGGGCATACAGGCACGAAACCAGGTCAGTAGCTCTGACTAGGGCTATAGTTAAGACAACTGTCCAAGACTCTAAACGGGCAACAGATGGGAATCTTAGTCTGAGCAAAGGATCAAATTCAGACAAAGCAGAATTCATTTGTATGAATGGCTAATTTAAAAATTGTGACCATCAATATCTGTGGGCTTAACGATCCAAAAAAAGACAAAGAATAGCAATAGGTCTCAAATCAATCGGGGCAGAAATTGTCTGCCTCCAAGAAACCCACTGGAGGGGTCCCAAACACACATACTAAAAACCCTCGGATATAGAGTAGTCACAGCTACAACTCAGGCAAATAAAACACGAGGGGTGGCTATTTTGGCACGTGGAGGGGGGCTCCGATTTACGCGATCAGCTGCAGATAAATTTGGCTGATGGGCCATTACGGAGTGTCAATATAGTGTGGGGAAAAAGCTAGCGATCTGTTCAGGGTACGGATGTGTCACAGATGATCCAGACCTCTTGGAATTCTTGTCTAATGAATTAGCACACTGGCCAGTCCCAATGATTGTGTGTGGCGATTTTAAACTAAACCTTCCACCGAACTGGTCGTATGGGCATAATTTCACCTATCAGGGTAGAAAACCAAAAGTATTTAGAGCCCTCAAGGAACTTTGCAATACACATGGGATCTCTGATTGTTGGGAGAGGACATTTCCAAATAATCCCGGCTATACCTTCTTTTCCCACCCACATCTTAAACTTGCCAGGTTGGATTATATATTTGTATCACACACTATCATTACCAAATGCTCTATAGACCGATTACCTAGGGTTCTATCAGATCACAATCCCCTAATAGTAAGCATTGACATCGGGAAGATACAACCGAACCACAGCAGATGGACATTCGAAAGGGCTTTATTGGTTAATGAAAAATACTGCCAGCTCATAGAAAACTGGATTCTAGAATTTTTGGAGTATAATCTGGGTAGTGCTCCACTTGAAGTAGTTTGGGACACACTAAAGGCGGGAATCAGGGGAGAAACTCTCAGATTCTCAATAAAAAGCAACCAAGAGGCAAAACAAAATTTAAAAAATTTGCAGGATAATCTTGCAAGAAAGCAAGAAGATCTGGTGAGAGCAGTCCAGGGCGGCGCTAACATAGATGGGGCTGTAAGAGATGTTGCCATAGCAAGAAACCTAATAACTGAAACCCTCACCATAAAAGCCATCTGTAAAGCCTCCCTGAATAAAGAGAAAATTTATGAATTAAGTGAGCAGGTAGGACATCAACTAGCAGTCCGATCAAGACAGCAGAATATCGAAAACACAATCAAAGAGATTAGAGACCATATTAATGGCCTTACACAAGACCCCAAAGAGATCAGGGACGCATTTCAGAGGTACTATGTGGATCTATACACTGAGACATGCAAAAGCCAGTCCAAAATTGACGAATATTTGGATTTAGTTATGGGGACTCAGCTATCTCAAACCGACCAAGATAGCCTGGCAGAGGCACTACAATGGCTCGAAATCCTCCTTTCAATAAACAGCCTTTCATCTGGGAAGGCGGCCGGACTAGATGAAATTCCCGTGGAATGTTATGCTAGATTTAGCAATCAATTGAAAGGAATTTTAACTAAACTAATGACTCATGTTTTTCAGGGAGGGCGGCCACCAGAATCCTGGGCTCGTGCTAAAATCATTGTATTCCCTAAAAAGAATAAAGACCCCACAGAATTAGGGTCCTACCGCCCAATTACATTAATAAATAATGACTCTAAAATATATTCTAAATTACTAGCTAGCAGACTTGCCCCAGTAATTCACAAAATCATCTCAGTCAGGCAACATGGATTCGTCCCAGGCAGATCAACCACTGATCATATTCAGAGGGTAATTACACTCTTTGACATAGCAGAAGTAACAGGAGACCCTATGGCACTAATATTGTTAGATGCCAAAAAGGCTTTTGATAGGGTCTCATAGCAATATCTATGGACCGCTATGTCAAAGAGTGGGATCGGGGAAACAATTTATCAATGCTGTTCGCATGATGTACGTCAATCCAGAAGCAGTGGTTATGATAAATGGGGCAATCTCAGACAACATCAAAGTGACCAGAGGGACAAGACAGGGCTGCCCCTGCTCCCCTCTATTATTCGCTATATTTATTGACCCGTTCATCCTTAGGCTAGAAACCAATCTATCTATAACACCAATGAAGACCCCTAATGGAGAAACCAAGACCTTGGCATACGCTGACGACATCGAAATAGTCATGGCTAACCCAAATGAAGCAGTCAACGTAATGGAAGAAGAAGCAAAGAACTTCGGAGAAATTTCCGGCTATAAACTAAATCGAAACAAAACCCAGATCATAACCAACAGTAAAAGCAATTACTGCGATGGTAGGGTAGTTGATAACGCATTATATTTAGGAGTTAATATTACCTCAAAATTAAATAATCTGGTTAAACTTAACCTGAACCCACTTTTGAAACAAACAGACAAAGGCTTATGCAGATTGCATAATTTACATCTAACGATCATCGGAAGATGCAATCTAATCAAAATGCTATTTTTTCCTAAATTTTTATATTTTTTTCGAACTATTTGTTTAAACTTTGACCCATTGATCTTTAAAGAAATTGATGGTATGTTTTCTCGCTTTATTTGGGAGTATAGTAGAGCACGTAGAGCGTATAGATTCATCACCCTACCGAAAGATAGAGGAGGTCTTGCCCTACCTAATTTTAAAGCTTATTGGTGGGCTACAATTCTCAAATATAGCAGATCACTATTAACTCCAAACCAGGATCCCGATCGAGAGGGGGGGATTCCAACTCCACAGGAACTTATCCTCAGCAAAGAAACGGGAGAACATTTGTGGTGATTAACTTATGATTGTCATTTTAAAAAGGTTCCCTTCAAAACCCTTAAAGGCATCTATATCGCCTGGAACCATGTTTGTAAACTCTTGGGGCTTGGTAGGTTCTCTTATTACACGACTCTCCATAGTAATAATAACCTCCCAGAGATCTTTGCTGACACTTGTATGATGCGGTGGGTCAGGTCGGGTGTCTCTCAATTTGGCTCATTCTATGACTTAACAGGTTTTAGCTCATTTGAAGCTTTAAAAAATAAATTTGGTGTAGAATATCGAGACTTCTTCAAATACCTACAAATTAGGGATTTTATAATGAAAAAGGGGGGCGGCAGTGCTGCATTCCAGAAAATTCAGTTAATCGAAACCGTGGTTCAAAATATTAGTCAAAATAGGGGAAATATATAACAATTTGATGGCTGGCTTTCCTGATGATCTCGATAAACATACCCATAATTGGCAGAACAAATTAGAAATGCCTGTGACCTCAATCCAGAGGGCGTTCGAACTTTCCCAATCACTATTAATGTCCACCAAATTGCAAGCTCAATTTTATAAAACCTTTTTCCAATTGTATTATACCCCCAAAAGATTAGCCAAATGGAGTACTGGTAAAGGGGCGCAATGCCCAAGATGTGCGATGCCAGAAGTAGATCTAATACATATGTTCGCCACGTGTAGGACACTAAGCACCATCAGACGTGAAATCTCTATCTTTCTCTCAGGAATCTTTGAAACAAGAATAGAGATATCTGGTGCGGAAATAATACTGGGGGGAGACGGGGATACTCGACCTGATATAATGAAGGGACTTTTGTTTGTTTCAATGTCAGTGCTTAGAATATGTCTCGCATCGGTCTGGCTAGACCCACAACCACCAACATTTCAGCATTGGCGGGCACGACTGCTAGCAACATATAGCCTCGAGATAGCTATCTATAGCAGGAAGGGTAAGAACAAGAAAAAGAAAGGATTAGAAATATGAGACCCTCTTACACAATGGATAAAATGCCCGGATTAGCCCTGTATTTAATTTAATTTTGTTGATATAAATAGTATTGTTTTAATATCGAAATTGTATTTCGTTATGTTTGTAACCGCAAATGTATGTATATACAATTCAAAAATGCCTGTATGGAGGTGGGGAGGGGGGGGGCGGTGGGGTGGGTTGACCTACTCATGTAAAAACCCCAATAAAGAATTGTTTAAAAAAAAAAAAAAAAAATTGTCGGGAGCACTTACCTGTCTGGAAGCCCCCTCGGTGGCCACCTCTGTGTAAACACCGCTGGTTGAAGCGCTGTCTGGTGGGGTCGAAGGTTCCTCCACGAGTGGAATCCCACTCTCCGCGGCCCCTTCCGTGGTCTCCTTGTTGAGGTCCTTGGGAGAATTGGTGGCCTGGCCCGGCCCGTCGAAAAAGGCCAGCTTGAAGGACTTGTTTAGTGCCAGATTCGGCCTTATTTAACATTGTGAATGTGTCCATGTACTTGGAAATATCCTTGACAAAGCGTTCTCCGAAGAGATTGCCCTCCGCTAGGGGGCCTGGTTTTGCTGCAGCCAATTCGGTGAGGTTGGAGTCCATCCGCATGAGAAGCGACTTGCGTCGTTCTGTAGATAGAGCGCAATTCGCGTTTCCTAAAAGGCATATGGCCCGCTGGGTCCACCCTGCCAGTACATTTGGGTCCATCGCAATGCCTGACTCTTGTGCTTGCAAGGCTATTTCTAGTATCTTAACAAGAGGGCCTGCCACGTCCAGGAGTTTGTCCTGACAGCCTCGCCAGGCCAGATCAATGCCTTTCTTTGGGTCCTTCGCGAACTTCTTGAGGAAGGTAAGTAAGCTTGCGTCGATATCTGGGGTTTCTGCAACCTTGTCTGGAATGTCCGGCCTAGGGCATTCTGAACGTAATCTATTACGCACCTCCTTATCAAAACTCTATTGGAGATCATCATGCAGATACGGCTTAACTTGAGGCGCAGGAGCCCAGTCCGAAGACCTGGGCTGGACTATGTCGGCAGGATTGAAAGTGAATGGGGTAGACATAGTTTGGGATAGGTCTTGCTCCACGTGTTTTGTCTTCCTAGTTTTCTTCTTCGGGGGAGCCTCATAAGGGGTGTCAGTCCCTGTGGTGTCAGTGTCTATGTCCGTATCAGTGTCAGGACGCTTGCCCTTACCAGAAGGAGGTAGTGAAGAGAGAGCGTCAGCATGGGGCCAATACTTCAGCTAGAGGCCACTGCCTGTGGTATCCTTAGCCGGTTCAGATGGGGAAGTAAATCTGTCACGTTTGGCAAAACGCTGTAGCTGCTTTGTGATCAGCTTCAATGCAGCCGCCAACGCTTGCTGCACAGACCAAGGGACTGCCTTCTCCACTGCCTTATTCACGGACTCTTGGACAGTAGCGTCCAGCGCCTCCACAATATTATCTTCCAAGGAAGGGGTAGTCACTTCCTCTTCATATAGGTTATCATCCTCATATCTGACCCAATCCTCCATGGCAGGCCAGAAAAGAGGAGTAAAAGGGGATCCTAACTCCACCCTCAGAGGCACCCTCGTCTACCGACCCCCCGGACCCTGCCTCCAGTTCAGCGACTCCATCGCCGACTTGATCAGCACGCATGCCCTGACCTCCACCGACTACATCCTCCTCGGAGACCTGAACTTTCACCTTGAGAACAACAACTCCACAACCCTGATCGATAACCTCGCCAAACTCGGACTGAAGCAACTCTTCACAATGCCCACCTACTCCGCCAGGCACACGCTCGACCCCGTCTTCTCCTCAAGCCCGCACGTGTCCGTCAGCCACACCACTGAACTCCTCTGGACCGACCACCGCTGCATCCACTTCACCTTCCAGAAAACCCACCACACACCACCGCACCCAACAGATCCCTCGCTGCTGCTGGAGCAAAATCACCAAAGACCAATTACACGCAAACCTCGCTCTCAGCCCACCCACCGAACCCTCCAACACCGACGACGCTGCCCACAGCCTCACATGCTGGATCGGGGACAGCGCCAACACTCTCACCCCGCTGAAGAAACCCCCCCACAGAGACACCAGCAAGAGGGCCAGCTGGTCCAACCCAGAACTCCTAGCCTCCAAGCAAGCCTGCCGGATACCAGACTCCGGACAGCCACACAGCACACAAGGACGCCATCCGCAACCACCACCACCTCATCAGGGCAGCCAAGAGGACCTCCTTCAAAGACCGCCTCGACAACAACGCACACAATAGCAAGGAGCTCTTCAACATTGTGAAGGAACTCTCCAACCCCATCTCCAACACCAACGACATCCCGCCGTTGCAGGCCCTGTGCAACTCCCTCGCCACCTTCTTCCACCGCAAGATAGCAGACATCCACGACAGCTTCAACACCCAGAAAGTCCCAACACACAGCAACACAACAGACCCTCCGTACACCATCGACCACGACTCCCTGCTAGCCTGGGCCAGCGTGAGCATCGATAACACCATCAAGACCATGTGCACAATCCTCTCCGGCTCTCCGTCAGACCCATTCCCGCACCACGTCTTCAACAGAGCAAGCAGTTCCATTGTACCCCACCTGCATAACATCATCTCTCCCTCGAGACCGCCACCTTCCCAGAGATATGGAAACACACCGAGATCAGCTCCCTACTCAAAAAACCTAAGGCAGACCCAAGAGACCTCAAGAACGTACGGCCCATCTCTCTGCTCACATTCCAGACCAAGGTAATCGAGAAGACCGTCAACAGACAACTGACCCGCTACCTCGAGGAGAACAGCATCCTGAACCTGTCCCAGTCTGGGTTCTGCAGCAACCACAGCACCAAAACTGCCCTCATCGCCGCCACCGACGACATCAGGGCCCTGCTGGACAGTGGCGAAACAGCGGCCCTCATCCTCCTGGACCTGTCAGCCGCCTACAACACTGTCTGCCACCGCACCCTAAGCACACGCCTCCATGACGCAGGGATCCGAGACAAGGCTCTGGATTTGACCACCTCTTCCTCTCCGGCAGAACCCAGAGCGTCCGCCTCCCCATTCCGTTCCAAAGCCTCCAAGATCATCCGCGGCTTACCCCAGGGATCCTCCCTCAGCCTAATGCAGTTCAACATTTACATGGTATCGCTCGCACATGTAGCCCGACAGCACGACCTCAACATAATCTCCTACGCCAATGACACCCAGCTGATCCTATCCCTCAACAAGGACCACCAAACCCAACCTCCATGAAAGAATGAAAGCCGTCGCCACGTGGATGAAGAACAGCCACCTGAAGCTAAACTCGGACAAGACAGAAGTCCTCATCCTCGGCTCCACCCCCTCGGCCCGGGACATCTCCTGGTGGCGGACCGCACCGGGAACAGCACCGACACCCACCGACCACGCACGCAACCTGGGGTTCATCCTCAACTCCACTATCTCCATGACAAAGCAGGTCAAAGCCATCTCGTCCTCCTGCCTCAACACCCTCCGCATGCTCCGCAAGATCTACAGGTGGATCCCCACCGAAACACGAAGAACGGTCACCCAGGCCCTCGTCAGCAGCAGGTTGGACTACGGAAATGCCCTCCACGCAGGAGCCTCGGCCAAACTGCTGAAACGACTACAACGTATACAGAACGCCTCTGCAAGCCTGGTCCTCGACATCCCCCACCGCAGCCACATCACACCCCGCCTGAAAGACCTGCACTGGTTCCCCGTCAACAAGAGGATCACTTTCAAGCTCCTCACCCAAGCACACATGGCACTCCACGACACTGGACCAGCCTACCTCAACAGACTTCTCACCTTCTACACCCCCAATCGCCAGCTCCGCTCTGCCGACCTCTGCCTCGCCACTGTCCCCCGCATCCGAAGAGCGACCTCCGGCGGCAGATCGTTCTTCCACCTCACCGCCAAGAACTGGAACACCTTCCCCATCCTCCTACGGTAGACCCAGGACCTGCTGACCTTCAGAATACTACTCAAGACCTGGCTATTCGAGCAGTAGCAGAGACCCCCACGGGTGAGTAGCGCGCTTTACAAATGTTCTGATTGAGTGATTGAGGGAAACCGAGTGCATAGGTGCAAAGTGGCGTCTAAAACCGCTGTCAAATTCAATGGGAGACTTCAAGAAGATGCCGCTGCTGGAGAAGGTGAAAGTGTCCGGTGGAACCCACAGGTGGATTCAAGATGTGAAGAACCTGCAAGGAGAGAGGACAGTCTATGCCACTCAGGAGTGACCAGGAGGTACGGAAGACGAATGCCCACCGATGTCGGATGTTGCAGGAGAGATGATGGTGACCTTGGAGCTGCAGCTGTGAGGACCAGGGGATGCTGTGGAAGACCAGGAGTCACTCACGAGCTGTCCTACATCCAATGTTCTGAGGTGAGGGGTCGGTGTCCATCAGGAGTATCAACAAGCCTCGGCAACTGCAAACAACGTGAAAAGTGAAGAAGGTGCAGTGTCAGGACCAGCAAGGTCCAGGTGACTCACCACAAGCAAGGGATTCAGGGCAGGCCCCGAGCAATCAGGGGAGCTTGCAGAAATCAAAGGAGACCTTCAAGAGGACCCATAGGCCAGAGGTGCTGGAGTCGCAAAGGGGCCTCTAGCAGCTCACCAAAGAAGCTGGCTCACGATGCAAGTGATGTGGTGAGGATGAAGATCTTGGCCATAGGAGGTGCTTGAGGTGGGGGCTACTTGGAGCCCAAAGATCTTGATGGAAGGAAGCCAACAAGCCTTTGCAAACATAAGTCGCCGCTGTGCACAGGGGTTCGGTTTCTGCAGATCTGACGAGGGATACTGGCCTCAAACTTGGAGAGAGGACAGGGAAGGCCTCAAGGGATGTGAAGAACCACCACCTGTGTTGCAGAGCCTTTCTGAGTCAGTGGGAGCCCAGGATCAGCAGACCGCTTAGTTGCAATGACTCCTTCACTTCAAGGGAGATTCCTTCAGGTGTCTTGGATGCCCACAGGCCTTGGAGGGTATCTGTATGGAGCACAGGCACAGATGTTGCAGCAGAAGGGTGATGAGATCAGGAGCAGCAGGAGTCTTCCCAGTTGCAGCCTTGATCCCAGAGTGAAGTCCAGAGTGCCCAGACGGTTGTAGAAGTGTTGTCTGGAAATGAATCTTGTCCTAAGACGAACCTAGGAGCCCACCCTCAGGTACGCCCTTCAGTACCCTAAGGAAAGGATACTGAAAAGATCCAATTTCCAGCAGGGCCGGACTGGGAAGCAAAACCGGCCCTGGCAAAGTGCTCGGCCGGCCCCCTGGGGGGAGGTTGGGTATGCGACCGAGCTCTTTGCCAGGGCCGGTTTTCGGCCGATTTTGTTACAGGGCCGATTTTGCAGCTGTGCTGCAAAAACGGCCCTGTAGCAAAATCAGCCCCCACCCGTGCGGTGCACCGGGGGATGGCCCGGTGCCCGCAACAGCCAGTCCGGCCCTGATTTCCAGTCAATTTGATGAAAGATAAATTGCTTTATTGGAGAGTAAAGGTAGATACCTCCAGCACAGCTTCACAGCCCACAGACTAACTCCTATAATCAAAAGCTAACATTCCATCCTAGCAACATGACTAACATTCTAATGATGACATGCAGAAGTATCAACTCTACACATCTCCTTACCAAATATATATTAAACAAAAATGTATACATTTTTACATATAAAAATAAACTTAAATGAATATAATATAATTTCCATCTTTACATTCCAAAAATATAAATTTTCAGAAACATGTACTGGAGCACAACATTTACATATGTTTCCAGTACTCGAGGCTGATCCATCAGAAAGAATAATAAAATGTCATTCACAGACTTCACTTGTATCGGTGCAGAAAATTTGCTATCACCCTTTGTAGTTACACCACCACGTTTTACGGTCACCCAGTCACCAATTTCAAATAGAATTTCTTTCACACCCTTCTTTCATTATAATACTTAGCAGACTCAGTTTGCATTTTAAATACTTTATCTTCCACCGCACTTCTGTCAACCCACACACAATCTGTCACTTTCAACCAACCAGGAACCTCTTTGACACCAGGTCCACGTCTTTTCAAAGATATAAATGGAGAAACTCCTGTTATCGAATGCGGTGTAATTTTATAGGACCACAACAATGTTTTCAATTCTTCACACCATGATAATCCATTAGCTAGGGACAACTGGATATTGTCCATAATTAGTCGGTTAATTTGTTCCACCAAACCATTGGCTTGTGGCCTAAACAAAGCAACTCTCTCGTGAATAATCCCAAATTTAGAAAGGAATTCCTGCATTTCTCTGGACACCAGCTGAACACCATTATCTGACAGCAGTGTCTGAGGTATCCCTTCATTCATAAACACTCTTTCCATAAAATCAACAACCTTTTGAGTATTTATAAATTCTGTGCTCTCTACTACAAACCACTTGGAATGGTAGTCAAGAAAGACCATCAAGGAGGAGGAGCCAAGCTGGCGACCAAGATGGGCGCTTAGGCTCCCGGCTCCGTAGACCTCCTTATCCTGCCACAAGATCCTGTTACTTATCCTGCGCCTATGCAACACCCTTGTACAGATGAATCGTAACAACGCCTGATCGAGTGATCCTGAGCGATCCACCAGCTCCTAGGATGAAGAAACGTCGCCTTGAAGTTTGCAGCCTACATAAGCATTTGAGCCGGGGCCTCGAGTATGGGAGCAGCCAGCCACTAGTTGAACAACATCGGCATCGGCCATAAATGTCCGGGAGGGAACGGTCCACTGACATGGAGGGTGAGTTTTGCCCAATTCTAGCGGCAAACATCCAAACTGATTAGTGGCGCAAGTGGAGCAATAAAATAGCACGGCGGAAAATATTTGGATCGCCCCAATTCAACCAGCCCGGAGTATGAACGATTTGGACATTATTTGGGACTCAGCCCGTTGGATACGGGCGCAATCCTGAACATTACCCTGAAATATCCCAACAAATCGATGGGTTAACATCTGGACTGGGCTTTACAGCAAAGCGGGGTCTATATCTATAGACACGGGGCTCAAGCCGCGATCAAGAAGAACGTAATGGCGCCCGAGTTTGAACTAATCACAAATCAGACTCGCTCCTCCAAAGTGACCGAGAAAGATCGAACACACCACTTGGGTCGATATATCCTGTCCAAGGATGGTAAGAATGCCGACGATAAGGGAGAAGAATTAGCGCTGGCCGGGGCTGGACCGACGATTATAGCTGTTATGGCGGCTATCGCAAACCTATACTCTTCCCTGGGCCAGAGAGACCGAGCCTTGGAAAATAAATTGGTCGCTATAACTTCTGAACTGGGGCTAATGAGAACGACTATTACCCCACCGATCGACAAACCGGGAGCCAGGATGCCCGCAGCAGCCAAACCAACCAACGACGCACACCCCAGAAAATCGGAGATTCGGGAGTGTCTAGACTACACATCTACTACTTTCCGACCACTGAAGGTCCTGGATGAAGCCCGGCATTCAACAGCAGCTCTGGTGGTGAAAATTCTGCGTGGCGCTAGTCTACTGACTGATCGGACTGAGACTCAAGGATGGTTTGACTGTATGGCCCTTTCCTCCTTCCCGGACTCTAAGCAACTGGTCTGGAAACATTGCTGGGGGTTCTTGTCGGTACGAACGGAACTCAGAGACAGTGTGGTCGAATATGCCCAGTTGTTCCCGGCTTGCTTCCGTGTGCTGCTGGATGACTATCTTTGGCCCTTCTACTCTCTCGAGATAGCGGCAGTCCGGCTAGGAAATATCCGTGCCCCTGATCGAGCTGACCGTTTGGAGACATTTATTGGCTTGGTGGATGTTTGGAACTCACTTGCAAAACATTGGTAACGGGGGTGAACTTGGCGAAAGACTATTCCCCGACTCTCAGTCTGTTTGAGTAATATCTAGTTATTCTGTAAATAAAGGGGAGGCACAAATGTGGCGGAGGGGAGAGGCCGGGAGCCTGAACGAAGGTCCTCCTCCGATTACTACTTTTAGTTAATGTAGTTTAGATGGGGCGACAGGCACACTGCTAGTTGGGGTCGAGCGTAAGCTATATGCAGGGGTGCGGGGTGGGGGGTGGGGAGTTGCGCTTGCTGCGCTGTTTATTTTTCTTTTTTGTTTATTTTTCTTTTCTTGGTCTCTCCAAGTACGAGTATCCGTCATTTATCCTGTTTATATTGCAGTATCGGGTGGCAGTACAAGCTCTACGATTCTGACTCATTTATGGTAGATGTCGATGTCCATAATTTATCCTGCATATGACTTAAATATCGAGGGGGCTACACAAGCTTAGATGTCCTGATTCAGTAGGTAAATGTAAATGTAATGTAAATTGATACTTGTATAGCGCACTACTCACCCGCAAGGGTCTCAAGGCGCTTGTAGGAATACCGCTGTGGAACCCATCCTGGCTTTCCCTGTGAGGTGTCCACTCCTGGGCACCCCCAAGGCATCCTTAGCATTGTGGGGGCCGTTGTGGAGATTAAGCAAGCTATTGCCCAGAGTTGCAGAGTGGGACTCCATGATTGGAATAGGCATCGAGGCGAGAATTATCAGGTCCGTGGAATTTTGAGCCCCAGACCCGTCGAGGCGGGGAATTGAACCCTGGTCCCGGGCCAGACCTCTGCATCAGGGTCTGCCGCTCTAACCATTGAGCCACACTTCTCCACCTTCTAGGTGGGCGGGATCTGAGTACTACACGCTGAGGGTATATTGTAAATGTCATTTGTCCTTGTATTTTTTTGACTAACTTTAGGCGTTGGGTCTCAGTTTCCTGCTTGATGTCCCGCTAATATCCTGATTTTACAATTGTTCGATTTAACGTCCATCATTGACTGTATTGCACTTGATACGCCTTTTTAGGTCGAGCGACCTATCTCAATGCGCATGCGCATTGAGAGCGGGAGCTCGATCTATTGCGGCTTAAACAGAGCTTACCGAGATCAGGCGATTCCCAGGCGATTTCTTCCAGTGCACGTGAAAGCGCGTGCACAATGCCACCAGCCGCTTGCCTCGCATTACCACATCAAAGGCAAGGCGGCCTCGTCTCAGGCCCCTGCTGCTTCACACCCTCATGCCGCTCTACCCGCTCCGCCCCCTCCCCTGCCCGCCGTGTCCACTTCACTTTGACGGCCGCAGGCCGTCTCTCGTGTTTCTGCTTGTTTCTTCCGTCACCCTATGTTTCGTGGGTCCTTTACATCCCAGTCTTTCATCTTGTGCCACTGTTTTATTATCTTTCTTTCCCCCTTTCTCTATTTAATGATTTCCTCTTTCCTGCTCAAGGTGAAAGTCTGATGACAAAAGGGCTGCTGGCTAAAAATGAGTGGCACTGGTGGCGCGCTCCACTTCCAGCCACAAATTAAGGACTAAGGCACAGATTACTAAATCTTTGTGCCGGCATAAAGCAACTGAAGTGATGCGTTTTATTTATTATCTAGCACAAAAGGTGTGTTGCAGCATTTGTCCTGGAAGGGCATCCTTTTCGCAGCACAAAGACACTTTGCGGTCAATGCTTGTTATTTTATTTCCCGTGCTTCCCCCTCAGCCTCCGTCCGATCACTTTCACTTTCGCGGCTTGTTATAATTATATGGGTAAACAACGGAACATACACTGTGGAAAAAATAAACTATAATAACACACATTAAATGCTATTTAAAATAAAAACATCGTAACTTGTCAATGTATTTCTAATCCATACATACACGTTTCAGAGTGTTACATTGATATTTAAACTTAGTCTGGAAATATTTCTGGTTTGCCCACGTTTCTCTGCCTGGTTCACCAATGGAAGCTACACCCCGGGACCAAACGCGTCGCACACACGTGTGTTTCAGTCATGGTACCGCCACGCAGCTCACGATTGGCTCAGAGTCACACGCAGAGCACGTGTTTCGCACACGTCGAGACAGACACCGCCGCATGTGCAGCATGCATGTTTCAGGAGACAGGGGTCACACGCAGAGCATATGTTTCACACACGTAGCCACCCTGTGCTTGCACTTTTAGTTTTTAAAAGTTTTGTGATGGAGAGGTCTATTTTCTTTCCTGAAAATGTTTCACTTTTACAAATGTTTGAAATCGGTTTCTTCCAAATTGAGCAGTGCGTTTACATATTTGTGTGCACGATTGGCCAAATGCACGATTTTTGGACACATGGCATTGTCCTTTCCACAGTACGTGACTATCCTGCTTTTATTTTATGTATTTACACCGTCCAACTACTTTTCTGTTTAATTCTATAAAAGCCACGGATCAGCGGGCGCGCGCGCGCACCACTCGAATGTTTCCCCCATCACTTTACCTGCTGGCATTCCCCCCTCCCTTCTCGCCCAGTCCTTCTTGTCACCCCTCCTTTCTCCCCTTTCGGCCGCTTTGATGTTCTCGTCTCGGGGACCTGCGCGTGGGTATTGTGAGCAGCAGCAGCAGGACATGCTCTGCAATGATGTGCTGCCTGAGGAAGAAGAGGGAAATATACATGCATCTGGGCCCATTCAATCTCTGGCCTCTTTACTGAGGCTGCCAAGGAAGCAATATGAATGAATGTATTCTTTATATTTGTATTTAGTCATTTGAAAAGTGTCGACGCGATTTGCATCCTCAGTTTCTTGAAGAGTAACAACTTTCTAGTATGTAAAAAATAAAAACGCTGCATACAATATTAAAAGCGAAAACGTAAGTATTATTTTTGGCCCAGGATCTGTGACTGCATTATCTTGCTGACGGGACTGCAAAACATGCAGTCTCTTGCGTCACTTCTTAGCCTCCATATGTCCAGGTCTTCTCGAGGAATCTCGTCCTACAAGCACACCAACTGCGAAACGTACTAAACATCACCCTCACTCACCCTCACCCTCACTCACCCTCACTCACCCTCACTCACCCTCACTCACCCTCACTCACCCTCACTCACCCTCACTCACCCTCACCCTCACCCTCACTCACCCTCACCCTCACCCTCACTCACCCTCAACCCCTCACCCTCAACCCCTCACCCTCACTCACCCTCACTCACCCTCAACCCCTCACCCTCACCCACCCTCACCCTCACCCTCACTCACCCTCAACCCATCACCCTCACTCACCCTCAACCCCTCACCCTCACCCTCACTCACCCTCAACCCCTCACCCTCAACCCCTCACTCACCCTCACTCTCACCCTCTCACCCTCAACCCCTCAACCCCTCACCCTCACCCTCACTCAGCCTCAACCCCTCACCCTCACCCTCCCTCACCCTCACTCACCCTCAACCCCTCACCCTCACTCACCCTCAACCCCTCACCCTCACTCACCCTCACCCTCACTCACCCTCAACCCCTCACCCTCACTCACCCTCACTCACCCTCACCCTCACTCACCCTCAACCCCTCACCCTCAACCCCTCACCCTCACTCACCCTCAACCCCTCACCCTCACCCTCAACCCCTCACCCTCAACCCCTCACCCTCAACCCCTCACCCTCAACCCCTCACCCTCACTCACCCTCACCCTCACTCACCCTCAACCCCTCACCCTCACCCTCCCTCACCCTCACCCTCACTCACCCTCACTCACCCTCAACCCCTCACCCTCACCCACCCTCACCCTCACTCACCCTCAACCCCTCACCCTCACCCTCAACCCCTCACCCTCAACCCCTCACCCTCAACCCCTCACCCTCACTCACCCTCAACCCCTCACCCTCCCTCACCCTCAACCCCTCACCCTCACTCACCCTCAACCCCTCACCCTCACTCACCCTCAACCCCTCACCCTCACTCACCCTCAACCCCTCACCCTCACTCACCCTCACCCTCACTCACCCTCACTCACCCTCAACCCCTCACCCACCCTCACCCTCACTCACCCTCAACCCCTCACCCTCACCCACCCTCAACCCCTCACCCTCACTCACCCTCAACCCCTCACCCTCACTCACCCTCAACCCCTCACCCTCAACCCCTCACCCTCACCCTCACTCACCCTCACAACACATATTGTGTTACAATAGGTGTCACATTTGCGAAAGATAAAACTATTGGCATTGTAAATAACAAAGCTATTAATTTCGCTATTTTCAAAACAAGCACATAAATAAAAAATGTGTCCTTTACAATACCAATAGCTCAAACTTTCCTAATGCGAGACCTATTGCATTGCTGTGCTTCTCTCCCCTGCTGCACTCTCCTGCTCTCTAGAGATGTGGCCTAACGACCAGAGCTGCCATCTAAGTCACGTAAATACAAAACATGTTGCATTCCAAATGCTATAGGTGTCACATTCGCGAAAGTTATAACTATTGGCATTGTAAATGACAAAGCCATCAATTTAGCAATTTTAAAAACCAACAAATAAATAAAATATGTCATTTACAAGACCAATAACTCCAACTTTGCTAATGCGAGACCTATTGCATTTGCAATGCTTGTTGTTCTTTGTTTTTCTATAAATACATTTTTTTTAAAACCAATGACCATCAAAAACCTACTGCCAGAATCAAGCTTAGCGATTGGCCCTAGAAAATCAATTGCCACTCTTTCCCATGGAGGTTTAGCAAAAGATGTACACACCAGTGAAGGTTGCCTTATAACTTTTGTTTTATTCGCTTGAGCACAAGCATAACATTCTCTTACTGCATCTTCAATCTCTCTATCCATTCCAGGCCACCAATACGACTGTCGAACCCTTCTCTTAGTCATGTTTCTGCCTAAGTGTCCCTCATGAGCAATATTTATAATTTTCCCTCTCAAACTTACTGGTGGTACAAATTGATATCTTCTCAACAATTTTCCTTCACATGCACTCAATTCGGCCTCAACATGGTAGAAACTTCTGAGTTTAACATCTTCAATATTGTTTTGATGCCACCCATGAGAAACACAAGTAATCACTTCTTGCAGAAGTTCATCATTTGACATTCGTGTATCAAGAGAGAGAGAGAGGACCAGAAAGCTAGTCCATATCCCCCGGGTTATATGTAGTTAATCAAAAAGAGACTAGCTCGAAAGGTAAAGATAACAAAAATTAATTAAATTTTAGTTCAAGGACTCAAGTATGTTTTGTCACGAGTTAGTGGCACCTGGTAGGTGTGCTCATGAAGCCCTCACCCACCAACCTAGTTGGTGGCATGCTTCATCATCGGGCCCACCCAGTGACACCTAGCATGTCCCGGGTGTGCTTCGACGCCTGATTACAGCGGAGCAGGTATGTCGCTGCGTGTGCGGTGAGGAATGTTATGGAAGATGAGTTTTAAAACGGCTTGGCGGGGATCCCAGTGCCCGAAGGCAAATTACACTTTAATAGCTGGGTCACCGTCAGCGGTTAAAAATAAGGCTGTTGGATGTTAGAGGCGAGTTACGACCTCCCACATCCTGGGGTATGTCAACATGTTTCAGCCAGTGCCTTATGACTATGCTGGCTTTCTTCAGGACAGATAAAATACGTGTGTGTGATTAAAACTAGTGGGTGTATTTTACAGACTATGTGTATACACGCCCTAAAGTGTTTTTCTATGTGTGAGTGGGGGATTCCCAACTCAAAAACACGCTAGTTTTAGAAAGGTGCTACTTCAAGGTTGAGAAGTGGCAAGGGTTGACCAGAATTACTGGCCAGAGCCTGCTTTGGACCTGTAGTGCCTCCTTCGCAGCACCGGCTCTGCAATTGAAATCGAGAACAGATAAAATCCATCTTGAAATTCTAGGGGTAACATTTCCTCCTAACCTTCTACCTCCTTTGATAAGATGAACTAACGGTTTATGTTCAGTTCGCACATTAAAAAGAAGACCCCATACAAAGTACTTCAAGTGCTTGATCCCCCAACAACACGCATAGGCTTCCCTCTCTATAACAGAATAAGATAATTCTGCATCTCGTAATCTTCTGGAAGCAAATCCAATGATCTTTTCCTCACCATTGCTCAACTGAGTCAAAACAGCTCCAATCCTTACTGCACTTGCATCAGTTGTAACAAATGTTTTATACTTAACGTTAAAATGGCCAAGAGTAGTGTTGGACCCGGCCTTGTGGTTCATCTCTGTCCCTCCACACCGTGTGAGCATAGGCCTATACCCCGAGTCCCCTGCGCAGCCTCCCCGTTAGTGTAGCCTGCACCCCGAGCCTGGTCGCCCTACCCCAGCGAAGCCTAGATCCCCCTGGAACCTCGACCAGGCCTGCCTTCCCCGCTCCACTCCCGGCTCCGAGCGCCTAACCATGCCTGCCCCACAAGGCCCGGACGCCATCTTCCCTTCCCGACATCCCTGTCTCCCTGGGCCTAGCGTGACCCCGGCCCCAGCGAAACCCAGACTCCAAAGGCGCGCCAGTCCCGGCTGGGGGGGTAAAGGGCTCCCGAGTGAGATAAGCCAGGGAGTTTCGATGGCACCTCCGACCTCCCCTGAGAGACTGGTATCTGTCACACCTTTGGCCCTCCCCTGTGGGCCAGTTTCGATCACCCCTCTGGCCTCCCCGAGGGCTGGCTCCAGACCCGCTAGGCGTCTGGGAATTCCCGGACCCATCTTTCAAAGGGATCAAAGAGCCAACCGCCGGACCTCGCCAACGACCAGCCCCCCGGGCAGGAGACCTCTGCCTGCGAGGGTCCGGAGATCAAAGAGCAGAAGGACTATAACTGGGCCCGCCTGACAACTAGCGGGCAGTTGTATCTTGGACCTGAAGCCTGCTGACCTGGTCGCGGCTGACCCTAAGAAGAACTCATCTTGAACCTCTGAGCCCTGCTGATGCTGTCAAGGAACTGAACTACCTGAGCCCCGCTGATGCTGTCGCGGCTCGAGCTGAACTCGTAACCATCGGAGCCCTGCTGACGCTGTCGCGGCTCGACCTCTCTAAGACCTCGGAGCCCTGATGATGCTGTCGCGGCTCGAGCTTGAACTCGTACCATCGGAGCCCTGCTGACGCTGTCGCGGCTCGTCCTCTAAGACCACCGGAGCCCTGCTGACGCTGTCGTGGCTCAAGCTTGAACCTGCAACCATCCGAGCCCTGCTGACGCTGTCGCGGCTCCTCACGAACTTCTCCAGATTGAGCCCTGCTGACCTCGTCGCGGCTCGAGGAGTACTCTGGTCCGGCTGGACCATCGAGACCACCATCACGACCGAGCTGACCCGACAGAGGTGAAGCAGTCGGTACGACCATCCTCCCGTACCCCCCGGCTCGAGGATTGAGAGCTGTGCGCAGGGTACGCCTCGTACTGACCCAGAGACTAAAAGACTGTCCCGCTTCCCCCTTCCCGAATCCTCAAAGACTTTGTGGTCCCTCGATCACTGTGTATATAAGAGTGCTTTCTTCATTTATTGCTTATATAAAGAACTTGTTACTAGAATCCAACAGTGTGGTGTCTGTTCGTAGTGTGGTGTGAGCTCAGTGTGTACGATCCTAGACCCGAAGTCCTCCCCGGTGAAGGACCTTACAATCAAGACTCGGCAAGTTCTGTGGGAGAGGTGGGTCTTGGGGTGACTGGGTGAGCATAACCTGGCCCTCTGAGATTGCCCCGTCTAACATTGGTGGCAGCGTCGCGATAAGAACCCTCTGAGATTGCCCCGTCTAACATTGGTGGCAGCGTCGCGATAAGAACCTACGTCTAGGGATTGTACAGTACTGACACACTACCCAAACGAAGAACAACCATGAGCCTCACAATCGACGAGACCACCTTCCAGATGGAGCTTCTGAAAGACTATTCGCACCGAGAGCTCAAACAATTCTGCAAAGATCTCCTTATCCCGACAAAGGGATTAAACACCAAAGAAGACCTTCAACAAGCTCTAACAGCCTGGGTGGAGACCGGAGTCCAAACTCCAGCACCGACAGAAGCCGATGGAGGGGGAGCACCCCTGATCGAAACCCACGCCCCAGAGCAAGAAAGAGCAGAGTCCCCGACGTGGACTCACAGCACCGAGAGAGGTCTGTCTCGAGAAGAGATGACCGACCGAGAACGCAACCGAAACCACGAGCTAGAACTAGCCCGTTTGAAAATGGAAGTAGAACTCAAGCTGGCCAAGAAGAAGCTAGCCATCGAGCAGCTGCGGCTGTAAGGAGAACTGGAGGACAAAAAACTCCAGAGAGAACTGGAGGAGAAGAAACTCCAAAGAGAACTGGAGGAGACGAAACTCCAGAGAGAACACGAAGGGAAGAGGCTCCAGCTGGAGCACGAGCGCAGCATGATGGAAATCGAACTAAAGGCCCGGAATGAAGACAACCGAACAGCGGCGACCCGAGAGTCCGTTCCCCCGGTGGAACCCAAGGTCCACATCCCCAAGGATGTGGTCAAAGAATATTATAAAAACGATGATATCCAGCAATGGTTCAAGGCCTACGAGGTCGCCATGACCTCACACCGAGTTCCGCAGAAAGATTGGGGAGCCGGGTTGTGGGGTCGATTCCTGAGCGAGGGGAGAGACACCCTACTCGACCTACCGTCTGCCGAGCAGACCTCCTACAGCCACATGAAGGAGGCCCTCCTCACAAGGTACGGGCTCACTCCAGAAATGTACCGCCAACGCTTCCGAGAATGCAAGAAGATCCCCGGCACCACATGGGTAGAATATGTCAATTTCTACAGCCGGGCCTTGGAAGGGTGGATCAAGGGCAGCAAAGTATCCACTTTCGAGGGGCTCATCGACCTCATTGCATATGAACATTTGTCCCTGAATTGTTTTGTGGAACTCCGACAGCACCTCCTGGACAGCAAGTTGGCCGACCCCCGGAAGCTGGCCGTCGAGGCCGATCGCTGGGTGAGCACCAGAGTACCCCGGGGGCCCGGGGGAGACTCTGGCCGAAACGAACAAGGACCATCCCGCCTGAGGGGAGGAGGGGGTCAGAATAGACAGAGGGGATCCCAGGTAGGGTCCCCCACAGTCCCCCCAGAAACCAGCCCGGCGCCTCGCCTCCCACAGCGCGCGCAGGGTTCCCCCCAGCTAAGCCAGGGCCCCGAGTCAGCCAAGCCTGCTTCCATTGCCAGCAACCAGGGCACTATGCCAATGACCCCCGATGCCCTTTGTTCAAGAAGCCCGCCGCTACAGGGCCCCCAGTGCACCACATCACCTCAGTAGCCCTAGAAGAGGAGGGGGAGGAAGAGTTCGAGGGAGCTGATCCCGCAGCTATGATGTTAGTCTCCCTGGGTGATAGGGAAATGGTCCCAGGAGTCCCCCTGCCCGACAACACAGAGAAATACCGACAGCAGGTGACTGTCAATGGCCACCACATAGGGGCGCTCCGAGACACTGGGGCCAGTATCACCGCCGTCAAACGGCACCTAGTCACCGAAGCCCAGATGGTTCCCCACATCTCCTGCAGGGTGATCGCAGCTGATAACTCCGTCCGCACCTGCCGGATAGCTCAAGTCCCGTTCGAATGGGGGGACGTCTCCGGAGAGTTACGAGTGGCGGTCCGCTCAGACATGCCCGTGGACTGCCTGCTCGGCAACGATCTGGAGAGCTCCCCATGGCAGCGGGTTGAGAAAAGGACCCACTTGGAGATGGTGGGCCTGCCCGAGTGGGCCTGTGTGAGCACCCGGTCGATGACCGCCCGAGAAGCCACCCCCGAAGGGGCGACCCTAGAGGCAGCACCGGCTACCCCCGAGGACCCCGAGGTCCCTGAATCCTCTGAGACCCCCGACGCAGGGCCCCTCGGCCCCGGCGTCGAACCGACCCCAAGCTTGGACGATCTTCCCGAGCTGGCCCAGTGGCGCCAGGAAGTGTGGTAAATAAATAATTAATTACCTGATCTATTTTTGACTATAATCAATAAACGGTTAGCTCAATAAATAAGAGTCAAGATACGAGGTAGCTGGAGTATACAGGCTTTAATTAATCATAAAAGGACAGGAACAGGACAGCCTGCATGGGAATAGGATGGCAGCTGCCGGGGGCAGGATCTGGGAGCATAAGGGGGCAACTTTTAATAACAGTGCACAATATTTATAGTTAAACAAATACATTACATTCAATACAGGGGGCGTAGCAGTAGGCGTGGTTTGTAGCAGTCACGAAAGATAAGGCATAAAGTGGGTGTAACAAGAGGTGTGTACAGGGCGTATACATAGACATGTGATGTAAACGTAACAGAATATGTCATAAAAAGGGGCGGAAACATGGAGGGGGGCTACCTGAGCAGCTGGGACCTCTAACCTAGTGGTGCGCGCAAACTGGCAATGACGTGTTACCAGGGAGAACTGGGGGCTATGACTTCTGCACTAGAAGAGGAGACGAAAGTCTGGAGGGTCAGAGCGACATGTACCTAGGCATATCTAGTATCTGGTGTTTAGAGAACATGTTGATAGAATCCAAAAGTTATCAGGGCAAAGGCTACTTGACTCTAAGACTGGTGCATGCATAATTCTATATGTAGTGCGTGTGCGAGGAATATTCTATGAATATTAATACAGTATTTCTCTTACATGGAGACATAAAGGCTAGACCATGACGGAAACTATTGATGCGATTCAGTAGCTTAGGAATGCAGAGAAGGAGGGCTGGACTGATAACTAGAATCATAACATACTCTTGGCAGACTGGGAGGCAGAGCCAGGCCGGGCCGGGCACTGCGAGGCATGAAAGTAAGCTAAGGGTCAGGGATACAGGTGGGGGCTGTATCGCTCCTCGGAGAGGGTTCAGGAGACAGGAGCTGAATCTGAGTCCGGGCCCTTTTGAGGCCTAGAAACGGGGACAATTCAATGAATTAACGTGCACACTGTAAAACGTGGCAACGTAGGTTTACATAGGCCTAATATTCGTTGTTTTCACGAGGACTGGAAACTGGCATACTAGAGATGGACACAACTGTAATTGCGTCTTTAATCGATCAGAAAGGGGATACATGCATATCGATCATGCACATATGACATAACATGGGGAACACGTAGGCACATATAACATGGTAAAATTTACTTTTCCACATTCCCTCCTTGTGCCCTACGTTTCCATCAGGAAACATCAATATTCATGATACCATCTATCATTTCATATAGCATCATTTGCTCATCTCGAATTGTCTTGGAACGGGATTTAGGACTAGGAATACAAGAGGTAGCACAAATGCCGCAAATCGCAGGGCCACATTGTATACAGAGGCAGCAACTGAATATGATCATTACTGCAATACCTAGAAATGACAATACTTTCCATCCCCAGGCAGATATAATACTCCAGAGCCAACCGGACCATGTCCAGGTGCCTGGATTCTGGTGTAACTGATGGGCAATTTTATGAAGTCTGGTTATAGCTGAATAAACAGACGGCGCGTTATTAGGAATGAAAATGCAGCAACTAGATCCGATGACTCTACATGCTCCTCCTCTATCGGCCAGTATGACGTCAAGAACGAGACGATTTTGGAGCACGACAAATCTCATAGCAGATTGCTCTTCGGTTAAGTTACCTAGAGCAGAAGTAGTCTCATTCACTACTGCTTCGAGGGTTCTGGTTAACCTACGTATTAACTTACTATTCTGGACAGGGCCTATAAAGAAGAAGAAACCTTTATTGAAGTCTTGATACTGTTCTAGAGTAGTTTCAGTTTGATCGACAATTGGGGACTCGATCTCCCTTCTAGGTCTGACGTGTACTAGATGTGTGTTTCTGTGATAATCAGATGGGGCTAGAAAAACTGGTGGCAGTAGGAAGGCAATGTAACACGTTCCATCCCAATCGAGGGGCAGACGAATATATGCGGTCTGACCACAAACAAAATAAGAATGACGTGAGGCTTTGAAAATAGATTTCCCACTGTCACTATACTCGACAGTAGTAGTACAATCACTATGTCCTACATATACGGAACCATTCTTTCTGACACATAATTCGCCTTTGACTGGTAGTACTGAAATAGCAGGCAAATCTGGAGTAGTATCAGACTGAACATTCAGGACCATAAAATTCGAAGAATAATTACCTAAATTATAAACTTCATTTTCTAGATCTAACCCTGTTCTATGGGGGAGACCTTGCTTGTCTGAAAAACATGTTCTATTCAGAAGGGACATATCATTGGAGGATGACGTTAACGTGGACCATGCTCCACACGAACCATTATGTGAAAACGGATAGGGAAAGAGTGGCAGAACTCCCTTCGGTGTCTGGAAAGGGGGGAGTCGACCACACACCCAACAATTAGTGGCATTGCTGGTCTGGTGTGAATAGTGTAACATTCGGATGAATGTATTATTACGCATAGCAAGACGATAGGATAGCTCGTGAGGAGGCAGATCACTAAATGTGTGCTCTACTGTAGCATTAGAAAACATATTTACATGTGAACTTGGAAAACATAAATGCAATGCATAACTTGTGCAGGTAACCATCAAACTTAGAAACAATAAGAAACTTAGAAAAACGATACATCTGATAGAGTTTTGACTAACTCTCTCACTATGGGGGTCTATCTCATACATGTCAGATACCTGTCTAACCGTTTCACCCGAGAGGGACTTAGACAATTAAACTGGCTGACTTATTTTACTAGACCGGAGTTTTAACTTATACTCCTGCTGCGGAGTTTTCTCTAACAGAGGAACTTTTAATTCAGATTTAAGTTCTGGTTTCAGGCAGTCTTTAGAAATGGAACAGTCCTTTGCAAAAGATTTTTCACGAAGTCCATGGAATTTCTTGATGTGGGACAGATGGACCCATCCCTTGCGGCCCTCCAACTTCACGGCCGTGCGGGTGGTCAGAAGGACTAGTCTCAGCTCCTTCCAGCGAGGCTCCAGCGGACTTGAACGATCAAAGTTCCTGACCAACACGAGGCTGCCTGGAATGACCTCATGCGGTTTCACTTCAGTATTGTCTGGAAATGCAGCGGCAACCTGCGAACGACAAGAGTGTAGGGCAGACATCAAGGAAGCTAGGTAATCTGTCAGCATATTACTGGAAACATCTGTAATACTGCGGGGTCTAGGTGTACCCCACATGTTTGGGGGGCGGCCGAATACGACCTCATAAGGGGACAGACCTGATCTGGAATGTGCAACCATTCGCATATAAAATAATGCAACTGGCAGGGCAACTAGCCAGTCTACACCTTTCTCTTTACATGTCTTAGCAATACGGACTTTCAGAGTTTGATTATGTCTCTCTACGAGACCGGCTGCTTCAGGATGGCGCACACAATGGAACTTCCACTGGTACCCTAACAGAAGGGAAACATGCTTCATAAGTTCAGATGAGAATGGCTGGCCGTTATCTGAATACACGACCCTAGGGAGTCCATAGCGGGGAAAGAATTCACGAACCAACTGCCTGGCAGTGGTCGCGGCGGTGTAATCTGGGACTGGATATGCTTCTGTCCACCTGGACAAAGCGCATACAACTACGAGGACATACTTGAAACCTCGACATCGCTCCATCTGAATGTAATCCATTTGGAGGACTTCAAAAGGGTGGTCAGGGGGTTGGAATCCACCTTGTTCCACCGGGACACTTTTACCTGGATTGAACTGGCAACATATCATACAGGTACGGACTTTCTGCTTGGCTGCAGCTCGTAAGTGCTTGTTGAACCAAAGGTTCTGAATACTGTCTAACATAGCTTTTTCTCCTAGATGTGCTGGACTATGTGCGGTATTAATAATGACTTGAACCATAGAGTCGGGGAGAAACCATGTGGCTTTTCCCTTCGTCACCCATCCTTGATCTGTCTGGACCCCTCCTTGTTCGGACCATTTCTTGATTTCTTCGGGAGTAGCATGTAACTGTATGTCTATGACATCTTGTGTAGGGTCCTTAACTGTCATACAAGTAGTCTGTTCTGGAGTGGATGTCTGTGTCTTGTTAAATGGAATGTCTGGTGTCTGAGCTATAAGCTTGGCTGTTCGATCTGCTAGATCATTACCTTGGGAAATAATGTCAGTAATTTTCGTGTGTGCCTTGCACTTCATGATAGCGATAGCTGTCGGTAAATGTATTGCATCTAACAGAGCTTGAATGAGGAGACCATGCTGAATCTTGGTTCCATGAGAAGTCATGAAACCTCTCTCCTGCCAGAGCACTCCGAAGTCGTGTACAACTCCGAATGCGTAACGTGAATCTGTATATATGTTTACTTTCAGGTTCTTGGCACGTATGCAGGCTTGGGTCAGAGCAACTAGCTCTGCTGCTTGAGCAGACAGGGTGTCAATACGGTGTGTTTCAATAACTTCGGTTTCAGTAGTCACTGCATACGCGGCTACTAGTTCTCCTGTACTAGTTCTCATACATGAACCATCCACATAAAGTGTAAGGTCGGGATTAGGTAATGCAATGTCTGTCAGGTCTTGTCTTGGCTTGGTCATAGTATTAATGACTTCCACACAGTCATGTGTGGCAGGATTTGAAGTAACTGACGGTAACAGTGTAGCAGGATTTAGAATGTTGCAGCGTCTGATTTCTATGTGTGGCTGGAACAGTGTCAGTTCATAACCTGTTAAACGTGCAATTGTCAAGTGCTGAGTCTGTGTTCGGTTTAAAAGAACTTCCACGGAATGTGGAACTTGTACTGTCAGGGAGTGTCCTAATACTATGGAATCACTTTGTCTGATAGCTAGAGCTGTAGCTGCAACTGACTTGAGGCACGCAGGCAAAGCCTGGGCTACTGGATCTAGTGTGCTCGAAAAATAAGCACAGGGCTTGTACTGTCCGGCTTGATCTTGTGTGAGAACAGATAATGCAGTACCATCACGTTCTGTGACAAAAAGTGTAAAAGACTTACTGTAGTTCGGTGTTGCTAGAACAGGTGCTTGGCATAAGGCTTTCTTTAATTCATTAAAAACAAGTGTATGTTCAGATGTCCAAGGGAGGACAGTCGATACGGCTGCCTCCTGTGTCGTTAACTGTATCAGTGGCTTAGCTAGAAATGCATACTGAGGAATCCATTGTCTGCAGTAAGAAGTGAGGCCAATAAAAGCTTGTACCTCCTTCTGTGTCTTGGGCTGTGGAAGACTCGCTATTAACTGGATACGGTCTGGTGTCAACTGCCTACCCCACTTGGACAGTAAGTGGCCTAAGTAGATCACTTGCTGGACACAGAACTGAAGCTTCGAAGGGGACACCTTGTGCCCCTGCTCGGCCAGAAAATACAGGACTGTAAGTGACGCATGCTCGCAGTCACGCTCAGAACGGGCTGTGATCAGTAGATCATCGACATACTGGAGCAGGGCAGTGTCAGTTGGCATGTGAATATTGTCTAGTTGTCTCTTAAGTGCTTGACTGTAAATACTAGGACTTTCTGTGAAACCTTGAGGAGCTCGTGTGAATTTATAGCTCCTTCCATTTAAACAGAATCCGAAAAGGTACTGGCTGTCTGGATGAATGGGAACACTGAAAAATGCGTTCTTGAGGTCGATAACAGTGAAAAACGTAGCTTCAGAATCAATAGCTGTCAATAGGGAAGAAATATCTGGGACTACTGGATACTGGGGTATGATACATTTATTAAGTTCTCGAAGGTCAATCACTAATCGATATACTGGAGGTGCATTTGGATCAGTACGTTTCATGACTGGAATGATAGGAGAATTACATACATTGGAGTCAGTTTCTACAACCACTCCTTGAGCAATAAGCTCGTCAATAATTTTGGATAAGGCTGCTACAGCCTCAGGTGGCAATCTGTACTGTCTGATTCGTGGCAAGACTATACCCTGCTTGAGAGTCACACGATGGGGTGTGATTTGCATAAAACCTACATCAGTTGGACCTTGCGCCCATAAATGCTGCGGTACATTTGACAGTCTTGGATCAAAATCACGTAATACATAGTGACCTTTAAAGTCACGCAAAAACAAACGTATTCCTTCTGGAGAGCAGCAAATAACTGCACCTAATTCTTTCAATGTTTTAATGCCTAACAAATTTTCTGGACATGACTTCGTAAGCAACAAATCAGTAGTTCGGGACAATGGACCAACTTCTAGGGAAACTGGTTTTGAAATCTCGTTAACAATAGGCTTTCCTGAAAATCCAAGGGAAACATTTCTAGAGCCTGAGAGCAGAGCCCCTGGAACCTCGTCATGACTGATAGTAGTCCTACTTGCCCCTGTATCAATCAAAAACTTTCTGTCTTTCCCTAATACTTGACTGTGTACATAGGGACCCTCTTGATCTACAGGTATCTCGATGAGAGGCAAGCCTACCTCCCTCTCTAGGCTGTTTCATGAATACTGTTGATACTCTGGATACTCTGACTGAGCATACTGGTACATCTGCTGTGTAACATGCTGTGTTGCAGCGATAGGCTGCGGTGCTGGAACTGTCTGTTGTGCATTCTGTGGTGACTGAGAAGTCTATGAAACTTGTTCTTGTCTAGGCAGACGTGGTCTTTCTTTAGTCTTACCAGTAGCTATGTTGTGTTTCAGAACTGCACACTCGTTTATAAAATGACCTGGCTGTTTACAATAATTGCAAGTCCCTTTAACGGGAGCTGCAGGATGACTGGCTTGATTCGGACCCCTCTTCTGACTGTCTTGTGGAACAGATTGTGCAACTAGTACTTTCATTTTCGTGTCTTTCATACGTCTCCTTTCATGTTCTTGCTCTTCCCTGATTCTATTCTGGTGATACTGGAGCATCTGGAGCATTTGTGACGGGGTATTAGCTTGCCAGGTACTTTCGACTTTCAAAACTCGATTTTTAACTTGTGGACTTGAATTCTCGACTAGTTTAGTAACAAAAAGATGAGGGTATGACTCGCTACTCGTCTTCAGACCACAATTAATAATAAAACATTTTTCAAATCTAGAATAAAAATCACTAGTGTCTTCATCCTGTTTCTGTTTGCATGCTGAGATTGCATCCCAATCTTCCTTTTTCGTGGCTAGTAACCTTGGCAAAACTTGTATCAATAACTCGGGCAATTCTTTACATTTGTCCCCAAGACCGGTACCTGGTACTCGTATTTTATCTTCAGCTTCTAGAGCTGTCCAATCTATCTTTTTCTCTCCCACCTCCCATTCTTTTTCCTTGAGTTTTTCATATACCCCTGCGGGCAACAGGACTTTTAGCATTTTAATGATATCAGGATATGTGTATTCTCCCATACGGAGCATGTCTTTTAATTCTCGATGGAACCCTGCTGGATCTTTGTCGTGACAGGGAATTAATTTCTTCATCTCTAAGAGTTCCATCTTTGTGATAGGGGTGTAAACAAATACTCGTTGCATTTCACCACCCGCTGTCCTAACTGGGTGTACTTCTCGTAACGGAGGCTGTCTATCTATGTAAAATGGTTTACTTTCTGGAGGTGAGACGTGAACAAAATGCGGATTCAGAAACGTTCTATATTTGTGGCGCTGTTCTAGAATGACACTAATTAAATCGGTACCTAAACCTCTCCATCTATACTGGAGTAACTCGTTCAGAACATCATGTAACGGACCTGGGTCAGAATGCTGTCCCTCATACAGTGTAATGAGGTGCTGGATCATATACATACCCACCAGTCGCTGCTCGGCTGGGGGCAGTTTCAGAAACATTTGTGCCACTATTTCGTCTGGAAAAGTGGTAGAATCAGTAGTCCATCGGACTGCTGATCGGGCTAGTTCTTGTTCATGCATAGTACTAAGTTCACTATAACCGATTCGTGATTTCAGAATGTGATCGGTAACTTGAAATACTTGTTCAAGAGAGCCTTGTTCTAGTGCTGGAAGGTGAAAAACTTTCTTGTGTTCTAGGCGTGAATGTCGGTCTAGAAGTCTAGATTTACCTACATACGCTATTCTGGCGGTATTCTCGTCTTCTACCTCTTCAGTATCAGTGTTGTCTTCTTTCTCGCTTACTTGTGCTGCTTTGCGTTTCTCGTGTAACCTTATTATTTCCTTACGAATTTTCTTGTACATACTCTCTATACTACTTAGTGTCTTGTGTCTTCCCTCGGCTATATTATCACTCCACTTTGTCAGAATTCTCATTTCGATCGGATCTTTAGTCGGACAATCTTGTTCCCTTACTAAACAATTGATTAGAAATTTTAATAGCATGAGCTGAGTCTCAGCTTTCCTTAGAGACATGATTTTGCCAATACTTTCTGGATCATCCCCTGTACGGATGAAACGATATACTCTGTCTAGATCTTCTTTCATATTCGGTAGGGTGTCCAAATACTCGGTCACCCGTCTTACGCGCAATGAATATATAACCATATTATCATCGCCTGGGACTGGATCATAACGGCATTCGGTAAGAGCTCGCTTGATATCTGCAACGGACTGATGTTTGGGCATACGCTGTAACGCACGTTCATGTAACTCGACTAACGTTACACGTTTGTGTGGCGGCGGGGTACCAGGAGGACCTCCCCCCGCGGCCCCTATACTAGAATCGTCGACTGATACTCTTCGTGCTGGCAGAGTGACCGATGTAGCGGGTACTTGTACTGTAGGCTGGACCGGGGGTGCCGTAACAGGTGCTGTAACAGGTGCCCCGGTGGCTGGAGGAACAGGAATTACATTATTTACAGGAGCGGGCGGAACAGGATTTGCATATTCTGGGACCGTGTCGTCCAAATAGGACGAGAGAAAAATATCAGCTGCGGTCGGTTTGTGACGTAGCTTAATCGGAACTAATGGCGGCGGGAAATTACATGGTGCTTCCGGGGTTGCTTTCGACAAGCCCTCGGCAAGAAGAGGATACATACCCTTAATAAGTGCATTTCTCTGTCTGTCTGACTGTTCGGCTTTTACTCGTTCACCTATTTCGATTAATTCCCTTTCTTGGGCTCTTTCTGAGGATTCCCTACTTAATTCTAACTTTCTGATTTCTTTTTCGGTTCTTTTATGAGATTCTTTGCGCCATAACTCGATGGCATCTTTCTGGGACTGTCTGGATTTCTTTTTCCATAATGCTTCTTCTACTCGCATGATGCACTCGGCATCCCATGTACCTGATACAGGCTGTGAGAAGTTGGCCTGATGTGCAGTGCTCACTATTCTAGTGATCACTATATATCAGTCCAAACAACCCTTATTGATGATTGGTTGTAAGTCAACCTTATAGACCAGCTATCCTAGTAGCATGGATACGAGCAGTTTAAGGCTAAGACTCTAGAGGGCGTGTTAAGCCAGCTGTTTTACCATCACATTACCCCTTGAACACCCAGTGAAAGGACACCACACAAGTGTTATGAAAATAAACAGTGTATTTATTAGAATCACAACAACCCTGTACTCTTTATGAGGACAGGGTGCTAGGCACACAACAAAACTCTTACGAAAATACTTAAGTTAGCACGTTATACACAAATGCCCGAGGGGCACGAAAAACCATATACTTTAAAAGTGGAATGCGAATTACTAGCAGGTAAGTAACAGTTCTAATAGGCTTTGGAATCGCTAGGACTGGACTAGGGAATCGTTAGATTACTACTAGGAGGCCCAGGGGACTCGGGTGCAGAGTGTGCACTCTCACGCGGGATGCGGGACAAAGTCTATGGAGGCTAGTAAAGGCAAAGTTAGTGTTCACGGGCGAACCCGACCTGGTAGGGAGAAAACGACAGTGGATCCTGACCCTTGGATAGTGAGGCTATGCTGGGACACCGGAGTGCCGAAGTTACCTAGCCCAGGGGCTGCAGCTGCATAGGTCTGAAAAGACGTCGGGGATCTCGTTGCCGGACCAGGAGCCTGGAAGGAAGAAGTTGCTGGCAGGCGACCAGTGAAGAAAAGTTCGATGGATCCAAGCCTGGATCAAGGAAGAAGAAAACCTGAAAGCAGAGGGGACCAAGTTCTTGAATCACTAGCCAGTGATTAAGTGGGCACCAGGATGGCACCGGGCGAAGTCACCGCAGTCAGGTGAGTGGGCGCTGCTGGGCTCTGCAGTCTCTCGGACCAGGAGGCGTTGTCGGCGACCAGGATGGAGGTGCGAGCTGTCCCACGAAGGATGAAGTCGTTGGCGTCGAAGTTACCCAGGATTGGGCAACAAGCCTTGGCTAATTCAAGCCCACGCGGTGGACTCAAAATGGCGTCTTGAGTGGACCAGGAGGGTCCGGGGTGCTCCTCTTCTGGAAGGGAGCAAGGGCCAGTCTGGAGCAACCAGACCAGCAGCAGAAATGTCGTCGGGCATCGTCAGGAAGGCCACAAGCCAACGGGCTAGTAGCCAAACAACGCGGTGAGCAGCGGAAAGCAGAAGGGCCCCACGCAGATCGTGGAGATGCTGGGGGGCTGCACTTCGGAGCTGGAGCTGCTCAGGGTCGGGGCTTCTCGGACCCCAAAGCACTCACCAGTAGATTACTCGGCGGGCTTGCTGGAAAGAAGTCGTGCAGTCTTGCAGATGGCCAGTCCCTTGAGGTCTCGTCGCACCCACGGTTCTCAGCTGGGCTGTAGAGGTGGGTAGAGGTCAGAGGTGCCAGGGAAGCCGGTTCTCGTCGAGCTGGGCAGTCGGATTCCGGAGGAAGGACTTACAGCAGACCGCAGTGTTCTTAGATGGTGCCTGCGGATGCAGGGTGACTACTCCTTAGTCACAAGGGAGAAATCTTAGGAAGAAGTCTTGAGTTCCTTTCGCAGAAAGTAGTTTCAGGATTCAAAGATGATCTGATTTGGAAGGGGGCCAGTCTCTACCTTTATCCTGTAAAAAGGGGCTGGCACGCGACTAAGTCCTGCCCTATGGGTGGGACTAGGAGGGGGGTGGTTACACCCACTTCCTTGGCGGGCTTTTCCCCAGCACAGGGTCTGGAGTGACCCTGGAACTGGTTCAAGCCGGCCTATGCACAGTGAGCACCGGGGTGCTACTTGCAGTCACCTTCCTCTAAAGCCCTGCCTACCTACAATACACAAAACCCTGTCTGGGACGGTGCTGGCACCGCCCCTGGCAGGAAACCCTTTGTCCTTATCTCCTGCTCTGGGAGGACTCCCAGCAGCAGGAGGGCAGACTTGTGTCTCGGTGGCAGCATCCATTTTGTGGATGCTAAGGCTCTGTCTGACTTTTAACCGGGTTATAGGTTACAGGCATGTCGTGTCCCTCTAGAAGGGTGGAATGCTAACCCCGTCGCCAGAATTGGCGAGGGGTTAGTATTCCAATTCGTATGACACCTTACTCGACATGTTTTGATAAAGCGATACCAGAGTTGGCACATAACCGCGAGGATTATAATGCACTTAAGAGTATATGGTATGCGATATCATGGAAACGGCTAAGGGATGGATCCCGAAAGCCGCAGACAGGCTCAGCTCATGCTAGAGCACCATCTCACACGATTCCAAGCACTCTGCCTTCAGGATTGTTAAGGCCTGCTATAGGAGTGACTGATAGGAGATCTGTGTGTCCATTTTTAGGGTTAGATATAGGTATACTATATCTAAAGCAAAGGGTGAGTACACCACCTTGCCCCAGCTGTCGTGCAGCCAGTTGTGTCAGTTTTAGTTAGTCAATCCAGGGGTGGCATAATACATGCTTCAGCCCCTGGGAGACTTCTGGGTGCACCTCAGCCCTGGGTACAGGGACTTGGAGAGGGCCCAGTGCCAATTCAGTACCTAAGTACAATTTGGATAGAGAGAACAGCTAGGCTGTGGGTCTGATTAGCAGGCCCACAGCCAGGGAAAGTCGTAAACCAGTGCAGCAAAAAGCAAAAATCTGGGTGATCATAGGATTGCAGACCCTACTCTCCTACACAGGCCATCTATATTTCTCTTCTAGATCTTTAGTATACTCGACCCATAAGTCTAGATATAATATGGCACTTATGCCATGTTTATGATACACAAAATGACCTGGACTGTCCCTAAGCGGGACAGGAACTGCTTCTTCGAGCAGACCTTTTCTGGTTTTTAACTGACGTAATTTCGAGAACAGAGGCATGACTTAGACTGGAATCTGGACACAATACAATACACGATAAACACAATAATAACTTGAAAAACAAATCACTCATACCACGACACTGAAAACACATGAATTGACATTTAACAGTTCGGACAGAATATCACCTGGAATACTGAGAACAGAACACATGAATTTCTCGAGAACAGAACAGAACTTACTGGAATGACTAGATGCACTGCTAAAACAGTACGAAACTTACCGGTCTCATAAAGAGACACGTCAGGACCCGCATCCACCTAGGTGGACACTTCGTGTTGGATCTGTGTACCCAAACCCACGGACCAGAGACAAATGAATTGACCCTGTCTAGATACTACCCCAGCAATGGTACTCACCGGGCAGCAAGAACGGAAGGCCTCGGACTGGACTGGACTGCTACGACGACGGACGGACGAACTTCGGATTTCAGTTACAGGTGGGACTCCGGATACCTCGGACCTTGGACTCTCGGCTTGGGCTCTGGTCGGGACTCGCCGCGTTCCTCCACCGCCTCGTCTGGACGCTGGACCGCAACCTCCGTCTCCTCCGTGGGCCTGAGGGATACTTGAAGCAGAAATATCTGCACGTGGCCGGTATGGTTCCGTCACGGCTGCAGAGGATCAGGGGGCCTGCGTGGCTTCTCCGGCGCGTGGGGAAAGGGCAAGTCCCTGTTCGGGCGCCATTATGTGGTAAATAAATAATTAATTACCTGATCTATTTTTGACTATAATCAATAAACGGTTAGCTCAATAAATAAGAGTCAAGATACGAGGTAGCTGGAGTATACAGGCTTTAATTAATCATAAAAGGACAGGAACAGGACAGCCTGCATGGGAATAGGATGGCAGCTGCCGGGGGCAGGATCTGGGAGCATAAGGGGGCAACTTTTAATAACAGTGCACAATATTTATAGTTAAACAAATACATTACATTCAATACAGGGGGCGTAGCAGTAGGCGTGGTTTGTAGCAGTCACGAAAGATAAGGCATAAAGTGGGTTTAACAAGAGGTGTGTACAGGGCGTATACATAGACATGTGATGTAAACGTAACAGAATATGTCATAAAAAGGGGCGGAAACATGGAGGGGGCTACCTGAGCAGCTGGGACCTCTAACCTAGTGGTGCGCGCAAACTGGCAATGACGTGTTACCAGGGAGAACTGGGGGCTATGACTTCTGCACTAGAAGAGGAGACGAAAGTCTGGAGGGTCAGAGCGACATGTACCTAGGCATATCTAGTATCTGGTGTTTAGAGAACATGTTGATAGAATCCAAAAGTTATCAGGGCAAAGGCTACTTGACTCTAAGACTGGTGCATGCATAATTCTATATGTAGTGGGTGTGCGAGGAATATTCTATGAATATTAATACAGTATTTCTCTTACATGGAGACATAAAGGCTAGACCATGACGGAAACTATTGATGCGATTCAGTAGCTTAGGAATGCAGAGAAGGAGGGCTGGACTGATAACTAGAATCATAACATACTCTTGGCAGACTGGGAGGCAGAGCCAGGCCGGGCCGGGCCGGGCACTGCGAGGCATGAAAGTAAGCTAAGGGTCAGGGATACAGGTGGGGGCTGTATCGCTCCTCGGAGAGGGTTCAGGAGACAGGAGCTGAATCTGAGTCCGGGCCCTTTTGAGGCCTAGAAACGGGGACAATTCAATGAATTAACGTGCACACTGTAAAACGTGGCAACGTAGGTTTACATAGGCCTAATATTCGTTGTTTTCACGAGGACTGGAAACTGGCATACTAGAGATGGACACAACTGTAATTGCGTCTTTAATCGATCAGAAAGGGGATACATGCATATCGATCATGCACATATGACATAACATGGGGAACACGTAGGCACATATAACATGGTAAAATTTACTTTTCCACAGAAGGAGGGCCGTCCCGGGAAGAATTCTGCCTGGAGCAAACCTCCTGTCCATCCTTGGTTGGGCCGCGGCAACAGGCCGCCGCCCAGGCCGCCGGTGACCAGTCCGGCTCCCACTTTGTCTATTGGGAAAATGGCCTCTTGTACAGCGAACAAAAGTCTGCCGAGCTAGGGTCAGCCCGAGTGCTGGTGGTACCCCTACGCTTCCGCGGCTTTCTCCTGAACCTGGCCCACGATGTGCCCCTGGCGGGACACTTGGGCCAAGACAAAACATATCACCGGCTAGTCACCCACTTCTACTGGCCGGGCATGCGCTCCGATGTGGAGGCCCATTGTAAGTCCTGCCCCACGTGTCAGTCCAGCGGAAAGAGCGGAGGGAAGCGCAAGGCCCCTCTTCAACCCTTCCCCGTGGTCAGTACCCCCTTTGAAAGGGTGGGAATCGACATCGTCGGCCCCCTCGACCCCCAGACCTCCTTGGGTCACCGCTTTATCCTTGTCTTGGTGGACCATGCCACCCGATACCCCGAAGCCATTCCCCTCCGAACGGTGACCGCCCCCGTAGTGGGGCGGGCCCTTATGGCCATCTTCTCCTGGGTGGGATTCCCCCGAGAAGTCGTCAGCGACCGAGGGACCAACTTCATCTCCAAGTACATGAAATCCCTTTGGCAGCAATGTGGGGTGACGTACAAATTTACCACCCCATATCACCCCCAGGGTAACGGTCTGGTGGAGCGATTCAACCGGACCCTCAAGGGGATGATCATGGGTCTCGAAGAGCCCCTGAGGCGTAAGTGGGACGTCCTCCTTCCCTGTCTCCTCTTCGCTTACCACGAAGTCCCCCAGAAGTCCCTGGGGTTCAGCCCCTTCGAGCTCCTCTACGGGCACCCCGTCAGGGGACCCCTCACCCTGGTCAAGGAAGGGTGGGAGACGGCGGCCCCAGAGCCCCCTCCCGATGTGTTTCGATACATTCTGGCTCTCCGGAACCAGACGAGGAAGTTCAGAGAACTGGCCGAGGCCAACCTCGAGGCTAGTCAAGAAGAAATGAGACGGTGGTACGACCAGAATGCCACTCTGGTCGAGTTTCAGCCCGGACAACAGGTCTGGGTGATGGCCCCTGTGGAGCCCTGTGCCTTGCAAGACAAGTGGACAGGGCCCTTCAAGGTAGTGGAGCGCAAGAGTCAGGTGACCTACCTCATCGATATAGAGTCCCCCAGGAACCCCTTGCGGGTCCTTCACGTGAACCGCCTCAAGCCCCACTTCGCCCGGTCCGAGTTGAGCTTGCTCCTCACCACGGACGATGGGGAAGAAGAAGAAACGGAGCCTCTCCCCGATCTCCTGTGCGTGAAAGAAAAAGATGGCTCCGTAGAGGGGGTGAGTCTCTCCTCCTCCGTCTCTCCCGAGCAGCGTGAGGACTGTCGCCAGTTGTTGGGACAGTTCTCGGACCTCTTCTCCCTCACCCCCGGCGTAACCAGCTGGTGCGTCCATGACGTGGACACCGGGGACAGCCCACCGGTACGACACAGAGCCTACCGCGTCCCTGACCGAGTCCGGGCCTGTATCAAGGCCGAGGTATCAAAGATGCTAGCTCTTGGGGTGGTCGAAGCCTCTGACAGCCCATGGGCTAGCCCCGTGGTCCTGGTTCCGAAGGCAGCCGCCCCCGGTGCTGTCCCCGAGCTGAGGTTCTGCGTTGACTACCGCGGGCTCAACGCAGTCACCAGAACTGATGCACATCCCATCCCCCGAGCCGACGAGCTTATCGATCGCCTCGGGGCTGCTCGCTTCCTTAGCACGTTCGACCTGACCAGTGGCTACTGGCAGATCGCCCTCACCGAGGGAGCCAAGGAAAGATCCGCGTTTTCCACCCCGGATGGTCACTACCATTTTCGGGTGATGCCCTTCGGGATGAAAAACGCCCCCGCCACCTTCCAGAGGCTGGTGAACCAGGTACTGGTGGGGTTGGAGGTGTTCAGCGCTGCGTATCTGGACGATATCGCAGTGTACAGTTCCCACTGGCCCGAGCACCTCCAGCACCTCTGGGCGGTGCTGACGGCCCTGAGAAGGGCCGGTCTCACCATTAAGTCGAGCAAGTGCCAGATCGGACAAGGGTCCGTAGTCTACCTCGGGCACCAGGTCGGAAGCGGCCTCGTAGCCCCCCTCCAGCCCAAGATCGATGCAATCGTGGCCTGGGAGGCCCCCACGACCCAGACGGAAGTGCGGGCATTCCTAGGGCTCACGGGGTACTACCGACGGTTCATCAAGGGGTACGGTAGCATCGTAGCCCCCCTCACGGAGTTAACCTCCAAAAACCAGCCGAAGAAAGTCAGCTGGACCTCCGCCTGCCAAGAGGCGTTCGAAACTTTAAAAGACGCCATGTGCACTGCCCCAGTCCTCCAGGCCCCCGACTACTCCCGAGAGTTTGTAGTTCAGACGGACGCGTCCGAGCATGGCATCGGAGCCGTCCTGTCCCAAGTGAACGAGAGCGGCCTAGACCAACCAGTGGCATTCATTAGCCGGAGGCTACTCCCTCAAGAACAAAGGTGGAGCACCATCGAGCGGGAGGCCTTCGCGGTAGTTTGGGCCCTGAAGAAGCTGAGGCCCTACCTGTTCGGTACTCACTTCCGGGTCCAGACCGACCACCGACCTCTCCGGTGGCTAATGCAGATGAGAGGGGAGAATCCCAAATTGCTGCGCTGGTCCATCTCCCTCCAGGGGATGGACTTCACTGTTGAGCACCGGCCTGGTTCTGACCACGCCAACGCAGACGGCCTGTCCCGATTCTTCCGCCTCAGCGAAGAGAACCCCCAAGAGGATGGGTAGTTCTCCCCGCCTTCAGCTGGGGGGGACGCGTGTTGGACCCGGCCTTGTGGAGTGGTTCATCTCTGTCCCTCCATACCCTGTGAGCGTAGGCCTGTACCCCGAGTCCCCTGCGCAGCCTCCCCGTTAGTGTAGCCTGCACCCCGAGCCTGGTCGTCCTACTCCAGTTAAGCCTAGATCCCCCTAGAACCTCGACCAGGCCTGCCTTTCCCGCTCCACGTCCGGCTCCGAGCGCCTAACCTTGCATGCCCCACAAGGCCCGGACGCCATCTTCCCTTTCCGACATCCCTGTCTCCCTGGGCCTAGCGTGACCCCGGCCCCAGCGAAACCCAGACTCCAAAGGCGCACCAGTCCCGGATGGGGGGTAAAGGGCTCCCCGAGTGAGATAAGCCAGGGAGTTTCGATGGCACCTCCGGCCTCCCCTGAGAGACTGGTATCTGTCACACCTTTGGCCCTCCCCTGTGGGCCAGTTTCGATCACCCCTCTGGCCTCCCCGAGGGCTGGCTCCAGACCCGCTGGGCGTCTGGGAATTCCCGGACCCTTCTTTCAAAGGGATCAAAGAGCCGACCGCCGGACCCCGCCAACGACCAGCCCCCCGGGCAGGAGACCTCTGCCTGCGAGGGTCCGGAGATCAAAGAGCAAAAGGACTATAACTGGGCCCGCCAGACAACTAGCGGGCAGTTGAATCTTGGACCTGAAGCCTGCTGACCTGGTCGCGGCTGACCCTAAGAAGAACTCATCTTGAACCTCTGAGCCCTGCTGACGCTGTCGCGGCTCCCTCTTCGCCTCAAGGAACTGAACTACCTGAGCCCCGCTGACGCTGTCGCGGCTCGAGCTGAACTCGTAACCATCGGAGCCCTGCTGACGCTGTCGCGGCTCGACCTCTCTAAGACCTCGGAGCCCTGCTGACGCTGTCGCGGCTCGAGCTTGAACTCGTACCATCGAAGCCCTGCTGACGCTGTCGCGGCTCGTCCTCTAAGACCACCGGAGCCCTGCTGACGCTGTCGCGGCTCAAGCTTGAACCTGCAACCATCCGAGCCCTGCTGACGCTGTCACGGCTCCTCACGAACTTCTCCAGATCGAGCCCTGCTGACCTCGTCGCGGCTCGAGGAGTACTCTGGTCCGGCTGGACCATCGAGACCACCATCACGACCGAGCCGACCCGACAGAGGTGAAGCAGTCGGTACGACCATCCTCCCGTACCCCCCGGCTCGAGGATTGAGAGCAGTGCGCAGGGTACGCCTCGTACTGACCCAGAGACTAAAAGACTGTCCCGCTTCCCCCTTCCCGAATCCTCAAAGACTTTGTGGTCCCTCGATCACTGTGTATATAAGAGTGCTTTCTTCATTTATTGCTTATATAAAGAACTTGTTACTAGAATCCAACAATGTGGTGTCTGTTTGTAGTGTGGTGTGAGCTCAGTGTGTACGATCCTAGACCCGAAGTCCTCCCCGGTGAAGGACCTTACAATCAAGACTCGGCAAGTTCTGTGGAAGAGGTGGGTCTTGGGGTGACCGGGTGAGCATAACCTGGCCCTCTGAGATCGCCCCGTCTAACAAGTAGGAACACTAATGATACTTTTTTTTATATCGTTGAATGCCTTATCACAACCACCATTCCAAGTAAAGATAACTCCTTTCTTCATTTGCAACCTCAATGGTTCAACAATTTCTGTAAAACCTTTGACAAATTTTGAGCAATATTCTGCGAGTCCTAAGAATGACTTAAGTTGATCCTTATTTTTCGGGATGGGAGAGTCTCTGACTGCAGCAATGATACTTTTTTTAGGCTTAATACCATCTTTGCAAATTTCATGTCCAAGATATGTCACACTATCCTTTTTCAACTGACATTTCTCTTTCTTTATAGTCAATCCATTGTCATCCATCATTTTCAATACCTCATTCAGAATCGTATCATGGTGCACATTATCTTTCCCCACAATCAAGACATCATCCTGAAAGCATAAAACATCATTCATGTCTCCAAAAATCTTTTCCATCACTCTCTGAAATACCGCAGAGGCAGATGCTAAACCAAAAGGCATCCTACAATATCTAAATGCCCCTAACGGCGTAACAAAAGAGGTAATGTCTCGACCCACTTTCCAAATCTATCTGATGATACGCTGAAGACATGTCTATTACACTGAAAACAGCACCACCTCCTATAGCTGTAAGCATTTCCGAAATATTTGGAAAAGGTTGCCTATCCACCCAAATATTCCTGTTTAAATCGCGCAAGTCCACACACAAACAAATTTTGTTCCCATCTTTTGGCGCTACGACAATCGGAGCCAACCATTCAGAGGCCTCAATTGGTTCAATAATTCCTTGAGCAAGAAGCTTTTTGAGTTCACATTGCAATGGCTCTCTCATTATATGGGGAACATTTCTAACCTTGTGTACCACTGGAACAGCATTTTTCTTTAAAATAATTTTGTGCGAGAAGCCCTTCAATTTTCCTAGATCATCAGAGAATACTCTTGAGAACTTCTCAAGTAGGTCATTTTGATATACAGAATTAACATCATGCACAACAGTAGACATAACAGGTTCTTCAGCATTAGGGTTGAGGATAATATTTAAATCTTTTTGATGACGCCAACCCAACAAATTCGAACCCTGTTTAGTCAAATACACTCTTCCATAAACTTTCTTTCCTTTAAAAGATATTATCATCCATTTGAGTCCAATTATGTGAATGGTTTTTCCCCCATACCCGACAGCTCTAATGTCAGGCTTAGTCCAGCATCATATTTATCTTTCCACACTTCACAATACATTTCCATGGATAACAAATTGTAAAGACACCAACCAATGTTAACAGTGAGTCTACATAAACAAACAAAGTACCCAAAAATACAATATAATAGGGAAAAGTTTAACAAAAACGAGTTCCCATCAGTCCACCATCGAGACCGCCCTTCATCATCTGGGATCTCTTTAGACACATATAACTCTTGCTGTTAAAGGTGAAAAAACCTGTGCTGGCTATTGACTAACCATGCACCAGGAAAAACCACAGCAATTATATGGATGTGAGAAAATGGCGTGTCTGGTGGAGAACTGAATAGCAGTGCATAAAGTAAAAAGACCAAAACCGAGTTCTACCAACTCGCACACTTCCCGCACATCATCGGCTGTATCGATGGTACGCACATCCCACTATGCCCACCTGCAGCAACAGAACACATATATAGAAAACGGAAGTCTACGCATTCAATCAATGTGCAGGTGATCTGCAACGCTGCCAACATAATTACGGACATTGTTGCCAAATTTCCAGGGAGCACCCACGACTCCTACATCTTCCCGAACAGTGGGATATACAGACGCCTTGTGGCTGGTGATTTTGGTGATGGATACCTGCTGGGTAAGTATGTGTGAGACACCCTGATAGTCAATGCAGAAGGAGCAATCATGAGTATGTGACTAATCATTATTTCATTTTCCACCCAGGTGACAGTGCATGTGCCCTGCGTTCATTTGTGCTCACCCCCTACCTGAATCCATCCACCAGGAGTGAAAGGCGTTACAACGTGGCACACAGAAGAACTCGTTGCGTGGTGGAACGCACTTTTGGACTGCTGAAAAGCAGATTTAGGTGCCTCCATAAGAGTGGAGGCGCACGTCAGTACACGCCAATTACCTGTTGCAAGATTATTGCGACCTGCGCCATGCTGCACAATCTTGCCACCGAGGAGGACACAGAGGTAGAAATCACATATCATGAGGACATAGATGATGGCACAGAACAAGGCAATCACATACTTGCATACGGGAAGTCAAAGGGATATGACTAGTAGATAAAATCAGTGTGAATTTCTTTATTCCTCAACAACCTCTGATAAATAAATTATACAAGGGACAATACAGTAGAATACATTTTATGGATATATTAAATTCATTGCCTTTGGATGCTAAAGCAGTTCAAACCCGTACATCCATGCCATCTGTTCCAGCTTAAAGTGTGTTACCACTCTGCTCCTAAGCTCCGTGCAGTCCTCAAGTTCCTGCGATGAAGTACTAGAATTAGAAAGTGTGAGGAAATGGTTTGTTGCAGATTCACCCCTACTGCTTAACTATTAGGTGTTGGCGTAATGACTGATGTACCGGGCCCTGCTGACAAGGCCTCAGCGAATCTGCTCTGACCCTTTAAGTGTACGTTTGATTGGCTTATACACAACTGGCATAAGTTAACTAACTCAGGAGCCCCGAGTGTATATAGTACCTGAGGTAGCCAGGGCTTGTAGGAAAAATGTCCCTCAGCACTTATTGTGCCAAAACAAGTGTGATAAACCGAAGCAAGACTCGCAGCCCGCCACTGCTGGCTGGCAGAGCAGTTCTAATCAAGTTGGTAATTTAAGGCAACAATAGAATCATTACAGTTAACCCTACTTAACCCCCAAGTCGAATTTAAGATAATTTAAGTAAATGGTAACTTTAGAAAGTTGCCACTCTGTTGCCCAAGTTTTCCACTGACCTCTTACAGTTACTGGCCTCAAGACACCCTACTACCCTCCATGCGGACGTGTTAATGATTCTCAGGAAGTAACACAAACAAACAGGTGTTACCTCTACGTGACAGGAAGGCCACACATGGTGTGAACCCGAAATCAAGCTTTAAATGGGAAGCCGCCGTTGAAGGGCAAATGGTGGACACACACGAGAGGGGCTGCTCTTTTGTTCTGGTGGAGTTAGAGGGGTAAACAGTTGCCCAACCAGTTTTTCTGTGGGCATTTAGGTAGCCACACCTATACCAATGCATAGCAGATTACAAGGCCAGGATCTTCACGCATAAATCTGCTTATTTCACTAGCAAAATCGAAGCGGCAACTAACACATCTAAGAACCTTTTTTCTACTTTCAAAAAGCTTACTATATTTCCAATCTCGTGCTCTAACAACTTCAGTCTACCTTTCAGCAATCAAGTGGCCGACACATTTCCCGTAAAGTCGAAGACAGATTCGACAATTTCTTTTCCAAGTCGCCCATCTCCAACGGGCAGTCTGACCCTAGTCCTCCTGTTACACTATCATGCTCCTTGGATGTTTTCACCCAGCCCCCCTCTCAGGAAACCATTATTCTGATCAACTCTTCTAAGTCCGTTTCCCCCACGGATCTCTGCCCGCCCAGGGTTCTCCCCTTAGTTGCGGAGACCATCACACCAACTGTAGCGCACATTTTTCATCTTATGTGCTGTTGTGGCTCTTTTCTGTCAGTCTGGAAAAAAGCTTCCATCATTCCCCTCATTAAGAATCCTTCCTTGGACCACGCTGATCCCAATAATTGACTGATCTCGTCTTCCTCTGCCCTCCAAGTTGATTGAGAAGGTTCTCATTAAACAACGTATTCATTACGTGCAGGTTAATAACCTGCTCAATGACACTCAATTTGGTTTTCGAGCAGATCACAGCACTGAAACTGCGCTCATTAAAGCTACAGAGGAAATTCGCTCTTCTTCAGATCAGGGTGGTTGTGCTGCCCTCATACTGCCAGATTTGTCTGCGGGCTTCGACACGGTAGACCATTGGCTGCTGATGCATCAACTGAGCAGGTTGGGCGTACAAGGCCCTGCTTGCATGTTTCTCCATTTTTAGGTCTCGCCTGGCGTTAGCAGCGTGCATGCGCTATTCTCGCCATGCAAGGGCCTTTTGGAATCAATACACTTTCGGAAGGAACTTTAAGCCATGTCCTTGTTTTCAATTGGCTCGCGTTATCGTTTATGTTAAACGCTGGCACATGATTGAAAACCGGGCTTTGGGGTTACCGCCCTGTCCCCTTTTCATCCGGCCCATCTGGACAGGATCGACTGCTTTGGGGCTGTCGTGAAGCAATTTCTTATTTTTAGGGGGCCATCTGTTTCTAATTAGTTGTATCAGGTTACTTGTCTTGATTTTGTTTCGCGTCCGAGTCTGCGTGCGCAGGGGCGATCTGCTTTTTCGCGTCCGTCTAACACTCTGTCTCGTCATCCTTCTGAGGTTGATCTGATTTCAGGCTGTAAATCAGCAGGGCTGCTCTGTCTCGTCATCCTTCTGAGGTTATCATTGGCACAGCGCGGAGTGCACGCACTGATAATTAATAAAATCTGCCGGCTGTCAGGGGTGCTCTGTCTCGTCATCCTTCTGGTGCAGCCACTGACTTAAGTGTTCTGTTGTTGTTGTAACTTGTCACACAGCACGGAGCACACTCTGACGCACTGCAAGATATCATCTATTTCAGACACAGCAAATCTGCAGGCAGAGCTGCTCTGTCTCGTCATCCTTCTGAAGTTTATCTGATCTGATCTCATTTCAGACAGTAAGTCTGTAGGCCGCAGGGCTGCTCTGTCTCGTCATCCTTCTGATGTTTATCTGATCTCAATTGAGACTGACAGTTATCTGCAGCAGGGCTGCTCTGTCTCGTCATCCTCTCTGAGGTTATCATTGGACACCAGTACTAACTGAGAGGGTTTATTTTCAGACTACAGGTGGTGCGTGTTTTGCCAGGGCTCTACCAGTCTCATCCTGTCAGGGAGGGAGGGGGTTACGCCCTGCGTTATTCCTCAGAGGCCTCTCGGTCCTCTCATCATCATGCTCTCTCCAGATTTTGCAGGCAGAAGCTGGCTAGGAGGGCGGGGACCCTGCTACTGGCTGGCAATATGTTGTGTACTTCACAATGTTCTCTACTCCTGCCATGCCCGGGGATCTTCAGAGATGTGTTGGTGACTTCTTAGCACTGCGCTGTCCTCACGTGACCCCACGCTCAAGCCATCACTAAGGAGCAAAGAAATTAGCATAATTCAGCTCAGCAGCATTTACACCACCCGGTGCCCCTTACTTTCTGTATTCCCATAGTAAACTGTCTGGCTGCAGTGTTAGTTAGACAGTACTTTTCAGTAGTCCCGGAGTGGAGCGAGCACGCATCCTCGTGACGTAAGTTAAGTCGCACATCATTTACTTACTCGTTTTAATTTGGCCGCGCCGGTTATATAATATTTGGGGTCTCAGTGAGCGGAGGGGTAATTTTTTAAATAAAATATTGCTGCAGGCTGTCAGTGACCCATGTGCCTCAATTGCCTAGTGCTACTTCTTGCCCAATCAATGCCTGTGCCTGTGTTCACTGACTCTTAGTTTTATATGTAGGCAGCTGATCTCTCACGTGCTCTCTGCGCCTGCAGCCTGGGTGTCCCCTTAGGAGTGTGAGGCATAATAGGGCTGAGGAAGGGGTGGAGATGCCAGGGGTCAGTGCCATGACGTGCTTAGAAGCCAAGCGCCTCACACATTCCCATCTAAGTGCCCTTCCATTTCTGATGCTTTGCTGCAGTTTTAAAATCTTCTTAGAGTTTCTCATTGCTCCAATGGGAAAGTGTCACTCATAGTCATAGGTGGGAGAGGTGTGGCGCCGCGGCCAGGACGACTGACGCTGGAATCTGGGGACCACGGTTCGATCCCCGGCTCCGGCGGCAGGTTAGCCCAGCACCATGTGACTCTGGGCAATAGCTCGCTTAATCTTCCCGACGGCCCCCAGCGCCTAGAGACCCTTATGGGTGATTGTGCGCTTTACAAATGTGGACTTTACTTTATAGTCGCTAAAATGTCACTCATAATTGCACTGAATCTAAAACATTGGCAGCTATGGTGCTGCGGTCTCTTATCAGTTTTCGGTAGACCCTTTTCTATTTGCTCACAATTCGAACAACTGATTTCATTTAATGTGCCGACGCTCTTCGGATGGACTGATGGGAAGGCTTGTGTTTCGTTTTTGCAAGAAAACACAGGGTGTGTTTTGCATAATCTTGCAGAACGTGTCCACAATTCTCTAAACCACCCTGAGTAAAATGGCGATCCAGTTTTGAGGGTCCTGCCCCCTTGGACCAAGCAGGTCTGACTTTTCACTGACACGCGCTCAGATATCGCAGCATATGTCTCCCGGGGGCTCCACAAACAGTTCAATATCTCGGATACATTGAGCATGTTAATGATGTCATTGCGAGACGTATTGCATTGTAAATGCTTGTTTTCTCTGTTACTGTGTGGGGTCCCTCAGGGGTCCTCGCTGAGTCCCACATTGTTTAACATTTACGTCACCCCACTGGCATCTCTTATAAAAATCTTTTGGGTTCTCATCGAAGTCTTACGCAGACGACATGCAAATTGTGGTCGCTTTTGATTCCGATGTCTCGGGGACGGCATCCAGTTTTCAGAACTGCATGCAGGCTTTCAGTTCCTGGATGTCCTCCAACTGCTTGAAGTCAAACTCAAGGAAGCAGAGGTTCTGACTTTTGCTGCTTCGCTTTCCTTCTGGCCCTCATCTTGTGGCCCTCCGAGCTGGGCTCTGCACCGATCCCTGCGAGGAAAGTCAAAAATCTTGGTGTCATCATTAACGACAAACAAGCTATTCTACCTTGACCAGGTAAAATCTATTGCAGCATTGGCTTTTTATGCACTCCGGCTGGTCAAAAAAATCCTTCTGTTCATTCCAGCTACCCTACTGAAGTCTTTAGTCACTGCCCTCATTCTGTCTAAAATAGATTATTGTAATGGTCTTTACCACAATGCCCATCAACACGCTTTAAATAAGCTACAAACTTTGCAAAATGCAGCAGCACATTTGATTGTCAAAAGCCGCAAATATCAATTTATTTTATATTTATTTTAAGCGACTTATAAAGCGTGCAAATACCCTGGGGTGTCTCGGCGCTGTGGAATGCAAGAGGAAAACGGACCTGGAACTGATGACTACTGGTTGAAAAGCCAGGTTTTTACCTGTTTCCTGAAAGCTACCAGGGTGGGACTAGTTTTAATATGGAGGGGGATAGTATTCCACAGTCTAGCAATGGCGATTGTGAATCGTCTGTCTCCCCATGATGTTTTCTTGGTCCGGGGAACGTTCAGGAGGTGGGCTGATGAGGAGCGCAAAGATCTGTTAGGTGTGTATGGGCAAAGTGCTTTTTTTAGGAACTCGGGTCCAGTGTTGTGAATTGCCTTGTATGCAATGCATAGCGCTTTCAATTTAGTTCGACTTCTGATAGGCAGCCAGTGAAGTTGTTGCACTACTCTGGAAATCGGTTTAAACTTAGAAATGCCAGACAGGATCCTGGCAGCCGAGTTCTGAACTAGTTGTAACTTGTTGAGGACTTTTTCCTGGGCATGCAGTAGAAGTCCATTACAGTAGCCCACTTTTGACATTGTAAATGTAAATGTAAATGTAGTTGAGCTTATATAGCGCACAGCTACCCGCAGTGGGTTTCCCGGCGCTTGCTTAGGGAACCCTTCCTGGTATTCCCCTGTGAGATAGCAGGGTATCCACAAGGTGAAAGTCAGGCATCCCGCCGTGAGGGGCTGTTGTGGAGATTAAGCAAGCTATTGCCCAGAGTCGCAGAGTGTGAACCCGTGAGTCGAGGAGGCACCGGGGCGAGAATTATCGAGTCCGTGGAATTTTTTAGCCCAAGACCCGCCGAGGCGGGGAATTGAACCCTGGTCCAGGACCGATCTCAGCTTCCGGGTCTGCTGCCTCTAACCCCTGAGCCACACTTCTCTACATTACCAGTGTACTTATGAGAGTTCTGCCGGCGCTAGGCAGGAGAAATGGTAGAAGTTTCTTTATCATTTTAAGAGTGTAAAAGGATGATGAGACAACTGCATTGGCATGATGTATGAAAGAAAGCTTGTCGTCGAACATCACACCCAAGTTTCTGACCTTTGTGACGGGGGAGGGAAGTGGTCCCAACTTGGTTGGCCACCGTGTGCGGGACCAGCCAGGGGCTAGGTTGCCAAAAGTCATTGCCTCCGTTTTATCGGAGTTTAACTTTAGGCATTTGTTGGCCATCCATGAACTGATGGCTAGCATTCCCTTTTGGAAACTGGCACACAACTGGTGCTTGCAGTACACAATGATGGTGGAGCAGTTGCTATCGTTGGCGTACGATGTTAGTCTCATCCCGTTTCTTTGATGACCCTGGCCAAGTCCGACACATAGATGTTAAATAAGGTCGGACTTAGCGAGGAGCCTTGAGGCACACCACATGGTAGGGTAAATGATGGATAGTAGAAGTCGCCGAATTTAACCAACTGGGTGCGGTTGGATAGAAAGGAGGATAAGAGCGCCTTTGGCCCTGTGCCTAATGCCGATGGAGGAGACACGGTCGATCAGAATAGCGTGATCGACCGTGTCAAAGGCAGCTGATAAGTCCAATAGCACTAGGACTACAGCATTGCCTTGGTCTAGTACTGTCCTAATCTCATCAGTAGCTTTGATGAGGGCCGTCTCGGTACCATGACCCTTCCTAAAACCAAATTGTGTGTCATCCAGAAGATTGTTTTCATCAATGGACTCTGCTAATTGAGTGTTCATGATCTTTTCAAAGATTTTTGATGGAAAAGGGAGACATGCAATAGGTCTGTAGTTTTTGGATTCTGCGGGGTCGAGATTGCATTTTTTAGCAGAGGTTTAATAATGGCCTTTATCCAAGTTGATGGGTAGGAGCCCGTGCGGAATATCGAGTTACAGATGTTAGTTAGGATGGGGCCTATTGAGTCGGGAATACGTCTTAAAATGGAAGGTGGGCAAGGATTGTGAAGAGATCTAGATTTAATGGTGATTAGTTCTGTTCGAGTAAGACGTGAATCCGGAGAGGGTAGGGATCGTTGCATCATTGCTGATGTTGCAGGTATGAAGGTGGGCTTCAGCATGAGTTGAAAAGTTGGAGTAGATTTGGCTGACTTTATCTTTGAAGAAGTTGGCAAGAGAATTGCAGAGTTTTTGGGTGACGTCGATGGGTGTGTTCGTTGACGGCACGGATAGTTTAGTCACCACCTGGAATAACTGTTTGACTGAGTCTTTGGTAGTTTCTATTTGTTTGAGATTGAACTTGCTTTTCTCTGCAAGTTTTCAGTTTTCTAGGGAAGCTTCACTGGGTACCTGTCAGGCTGAGGATCCATTTCAAAGCACTGTGTATTGTTTTCAAGGCGCTTCAAAATCAAGGTCCCATCTATCTTCAAAACATTTTCACCCAGTACACTCCTGCCAGATCTCTCCGCTCGGCCTCCTAGTTGTTGTTCCCAGAATCCGGGGCGCTACCTGGGGTGGCCGAGGCTTTATTCACAACGCTGCCAAATTATGGAACAACCCTCTTCTTGCTATTAAGGCTCAGCACTCAGGAAGAAGTTGAAAACCTGACTGTTCCCTTGTCTTATCTTTTCAAGATGCCTCCGGGCAATCGAGCGCTCTATAGAACCTCATAACATAACACCTCTTGAGTGGACTACCAAGCTCCACACACAGAAAGAGTGGTTATGCCATCTTGAGAGTGCTAGATGCCACTCTATTCAGGAAGCCAGAAGCGGACCTGGTAGCCCATTGGCTAGTAGTAACTGCATCCCTTGAGGGCAATTTCCAGGCATGAAAGTGGCACCCAGACCTCAGATCACGACTGCACTGGAGAGAGGTTGATGTTCCTTGCCATTGGCAAAGAGAGGCTGCACCAAAGACTGGACTGGACCTAATGATCCTTGGGCTAACAAAGAGAGGACTGTGCCTGAGTTGCCCTCATCCAGGAAAAGTGATCCCAAGCCAGAACAGCAGAGGCGACTTCCTGTTCTAGCTACGGGACCACAAAAGCTGAAGAAGCCAGTCTTGGTGAGTTGGTAGCCACAATTGTTTGATCGAGTCGGAGTCTTGACACTCACAAGTTGTACCCGAGCCCCCTGTACCCGGGAGAGTCGTCAGAGTACAGTTTGGTCACTCAAGATGGACACTAGCCTCAGTTAAAGAAAACCACTGGTTTCACTGTAACTGGAGACCAGTGGCAAATGGTTTTTGGCTCGAGTTTAACTGGACTTAGAGAGACTTCTGTGGCCAAATTCATCCCACCGTGTTCATGAATTGAGGTTCAGACCCAGGAACATCTTAGCCACTGGATCAGCAACCACAGCAACATCTATCCCTTGCATCAGGACCACTCCATTGATGTCTATTGCGGTTAACTAATAAAGCCTAGAATTAGAATGGAGTCTGCTTAGACTGTAAGGTAACTGTCCTGTCCAGACTCATCTGCCCCTATGACTTGCTCCTTGCTGGAGCTGGTCGCCCAAAGAAGGCCGAAGTAACTGAACACTTTACAAAAGTCTTCAATTTTTTTTTAAGTAACCACTAACTGTGGTAGTTGCCAATGTTTGTTTGCTTTTTGAAAGAACAGCAGTGATTTATTATTTGCTTAATTTTATATCTTCGGAACTCTACGGTGGATTTTGTTCATTTTGGTGTCTACAAATTCATAAAAATAACTATTGTTATAAATAGGTGTCTGACTTTCCTTGTGTTGTATTTCTCTTTTAACCCCTCCCATGCTCATGACGAGCTGAGCTCGTCATGAGCAACGGCGCTCATGACGAGCTCAGCGCGTCATGGCTCGTGGAACGCTCAGGTGCGGGGAGAATTCCCCTGCTGTGCTGAGCGTTCCACGGGAGCCGGTGCACCTGTGACGAGCTCAGCTCGTCATGAGCACAGGAGCGCCGTGCCTCATGACGAGCTCAGCTCGTCATGAGCATGCGGGCACTGTGCGCGCCTCCCTTCCCCCCAGCACAGCGGGCGAATTACCCCCGCAGCGAAGGGGTTAAACAGTTTTGGTACTTCTAAATGCTTTGCACTTTTTCCTTTGACAAAGCCGGACTGCTTGAAGCCGCACCAATCAAGGGTTGAGATAAAGTTTTACAAACCAGCCTAACTGGACCCAAGATGCGTGTGTGAGTTTATTACACAGTGAGGTTTCACAACCACACCTTGTGATACACTGCTTTCCTCACAGAAAGCAAGTAACAGTCCCTTCTGCACCTTAAGATCTTCATTCATAGTAAGAGTTTGTATGGACAGACTTCCAGGTTGCAGCTTTGCAAATTTCTGATATGAGGACAACACACATTAAAACAGTAGTAGTGTTGAACGACCTTCAGGTTTACCCAACAATGCTAGCTAACTGGTAACTAACTAGTACCATAAAACTAGGTAAGCAACACTTCATCGGTAAATAGATCGCTTGGAAGCCACTACATGGCCACAGTTTACAAATAAGAAACTAGCCACTTGCCTGTGAAAAGGGTTCTGAACCTTAAATGTCTTCTAGCTCCACATGCTGTGGATAATTCCGCCATCTAGTGGTTGGCTTCAGAAGAGTTATCGTTGGAAACAAGACAGGTACTTACCTGTAGGTGTAGTTTTGCAGCTTGAAGAAGTTTCTGGATTGAGTTGGAAACAAGACAGTTACTTACCAGTAGGTGTAGTTTTGCAGCTTGAAGAAGTTTCTGGATTGAGTTGGAAACAAGACAGTTACTTACCAGTAGGTGTAGTTTTGCAGCTTGAAGAAGTTTCTGGATTGAGTTGGAAACAAGACAGTTACTTACCTGTAGGTGTAGTTTTGCAGTTTGAAGAAGTTTCTGGATTCACATGCTGTGGATAATTCCGCCATCTAGTGGTTGGGTTCAGAAGAGTTATCGTTGGAAACAAGGCAATTACTTACCTGTAGGAGAAGTTTTGCAGCATGAAGAAGTTTCTGGATTCACATGCTGTGCATTATTCTGCCATCTGGTGGTTTGGAATGGCATTTTCCTTCTAGTCTTTTCTTTTCCTCCTAAGGCAGTGTTGACTATTTGGTGATAAGTCCATCCTGCTGTGATGCCAGCCCCCGTGTGGTCACAAGCTTCAGGTCATTTTTTCCCATGTCATTTGGACTTTCCTGTTTCTTTGTGCGTACTCCCTTTGTTTCTCTGTTCCAAATCACCTCATTTTTTAGGAGGTGGTAGGGTCCCATGTGCATCTAAAAATGTTTCAATTTGTTAAATTGCTCCTATAAGTAAGTGACCATTTCATTTTACATTGTGAATTTTTTCTTTTATTTTTATATGGGGGTTTTGGCACCCTCTGTCCCACCTGGGCTTTGTCTGTTTATATTTTTTGTACTATCCATCATGCAATGGTGCTCTTGGCGATTGGCAAACCTTTATTTGTTGGTGTGAAGGATATATATTGGCTGGAATGAACCATTTAGCCTCCCTTCTTGCAGCTGTGATACTATCTCGATTTGTGGCACTATGCATGTATTACTCATTAGCCCAAAGTTTTCTTACCTCAGATATAAATATATAAGGCCCCTTTTGATTCCTGAACAATTCAGACAGATTAGACCTGCATATCTCTATTTACAGCTTCCAGCTACACCCAATCTGTGTTTTGTTTCCTTTTTTATGTCTGGTGTTCTATTTGTAAGCCACTAAGTATTGGGACTTTAGGTTTTAGTTACAGTAGATTAATTATGGTAATTTTATTTTTTTGCTGTACTGTTAAACTTCTATTTTATGTATTTTTCTATGTTTCTTTCAAAGTTTTAGCGGATGTATTTTTAACTGATGAATGCTTGTGTCATATTGCTATTTTTTAACAAGATGTTAATGATCACTTGTAGAGCGCACTTACACCGGGTGGCTTCTTGGCGCTAGTAGGCTCAGTGAGCTGTCCAGAATTTGTTAGTAGTGTGCCGCCAGAAATAGCGTACTCGTCCAGGAATAATGTACTGACCAGAGTTGTTTAGTTATATGCTTGCAAAAATAGCCAGGTCTTAAGAGATTTCCTAAATTGCAACATGTCAGTACTGGATCGTATTTCCAAAGGAAGGGAATTCCAAAATTTAGGTGCAAGGACCGCAAAGCTGCACCCTCCTTGACGTACTCGCTTAAACCTTGGGATCGTGAGAAGTGAGAGGTGAGCAGATCGGAGATTACGTGAGGTAATATGCCTAACTATCAGGCTGTTAATGAATGCCGGGCTATTGCCGTGCAAAGCTTTTAAAACAAGACAGCCCGTTTTAAAAGCGCAACGTTGAAAAATGGGGAGCCAATGTAATTTCCTCAGCAGGGGTTTAACTGGTTGCTATTTTGGTTGATGAAAGACCAGCCGGGCTGCCTGGTTTTGAACCAGCTGCAGCCGTTTAATAGGTAGAGTGGCATTCCCAGGTACACAGAGTTGGCATAATCCAGATGGGACAAAACTGTAGCGATTACAATCTGGATCAGAGCATCATGGGTGAAAAAGCGGTGAATCTTCCTGATCTTACGGAGCTGGAAGAAGCACTTAGAGATCACTGTGCCAACCTGAGATTTCAACGTAAGTTCGTTGTTGAGGGAGACTCCCAACGTTTTGGCCGAGGAAGAATGGGAAGGAGAAGGACCTAGCTCTAGGGGCCAATAATGCGCCCCCCAGAACTTATGACTATCTCCGGTCAGAACAAGTTCTGTCTTACCCGGATTTAGTTTAAGATGATTGTGGTCCATCCACTGCTATATATATAACATTGTGGCCTGGAAATCCATCACAGAGCTGTGAGAGCCGTCAATCTTGAAGACCAAGTGATGGTCATCTGCATAGTTGAAGATTGTCACCTTTCTTTCCTTCAGAGATTGTATCAGGGGGGAGATGTAGATATTAAACAAATGAGGTGAGAGTGCCGAGCCCTGAGGGACTCCACAAGCAATTTTACGTGAGGGGGCCAGAAAGAGCCCTTGCCGGACAGCCTGCGACCGATCGTCCAAAAAAGAGGTGAGCCAGCAAGCGGCTACCCCTTGAATGCCAGCAAGTTTGACACGGTCGGCCAGAATAACATGGTCGACCGTGTCAAAAGCGCAGATAGATCCAGTAGTACCAGTGCCTGAGGAGAACCTTTATCCGCATGGTCCTGGAGAGTATCCAGAACGGCCAGAATAACAGTTTCGGTGGAATGTGCCGGCCGAAACCCTGCCTGGCAGGGGTCTGTTAGACCTGTCAGCCCTTTGGGTGGTCCCTCCTATTATTTATTAATTTTTGTCCCCTTTCTGCCTTCCAATTCCTTTTTATTTTTATGTCCACTTGACTTTTTGGTGTTGTCCTAGGGGTTAGGTGCGTCCTTGACCCTCTAAGGCCTTCTTAGGCCTAGAGGTCTCCCCTTTTCTCCTGAAAATGTAGTCCCACAAAATGGTGGCTAGTAACTGCCACAACCGACTACCTCAGGGACTGGCCCATAGACTTATATCAGGGAGATCTAGAACATTCTGGCCCATTCTGGTAACCTGGACCAAAGGTATATAAGGCCAGAACCTGAGCGGCCATTTTAGGACACTGTTGGGCTGGTTGGAGGACAGGCTGTAGTGTTTGGGGGAATTCTTCCTGCTGTCGTTACCCCCCCTGCCTATAGATCTAACCCCACCTTGGCAATTCACCTCCTGAACCCAGCTCAGGCGTCACCACTTGAGGAGAGTGGACCCTCCCTTCCTAACCAGTGTCATCTGAATTGACAGGGCATCTGAATGGTTGTAAACAACGCTTACTTGCCCAAAAGCTCGTGTGCTGGGGAGCGCCGGGAAGATAGACAGGCGTAGAATCCTGGGAACAGTTCCATTGGGGCTCAGCTGTGGAGAGAGGTTGAGCGCCGTGTCCACGAGTTGGGGCGCCCTCCTGTGGAACTCCGCGATTTCTGCGAAGAAGAAGGGGGAAAATTGGCCATCAGACGACCGCCGTACTGAGGAGAGCCCTACAGCGGTAGCGTGGCTGTGTGCAGTGTTCTTCCCCCTGCGCAGGTCAAGTGAAGGAAAGAACTTCACCGCCGGGTAGGCGGAGCCGCCCTGTAGTGTTCTCTATTCCGCGCAAGCCTGACAGAGGAACGGCCTTCTCTTCGGAGGGGGCAGCGTTGCGCTCCAGTGTCCCGCCTCTCACGCAGGCCCAGTGAGTTACTCGGCAACGATGGAGAGAGGCAGAGCGACGACGGCGTGAAGCCGGACAGACAACAGATTCACCGCTACAAGCTGGCTGTAGGGGCTCCTCTGGCCCCGAGTAGAGCGGAAGGGTGGGTGTGCCTCACAGCTCAGGGGGTTTGAAATATATGCCAGAAGTTGATGGCGAGACTGACGATTGCCGGTAACATCTGAATTCTTAAACCCGACTTCAAACCACAAGTAAGCAGGGATCTGGGGGCTGGAGCGGGACATGTAAACAACGCACACGCTGCTGGGCCTAGCGGTTGAACCGCTTACTGGAACCTCATCTAAAGCTTACGAATAGATCGAGGGGAGCTTGGATTGTCAGGACTGCCGTGCTAATCCTCGAGATCTGCCCTATCCAGAAATACCGCTGGCTCTTTACTAGAGTTAAGCAGAAGCCAGAGCCATTCAGGTTACCAAAACCAATACATGAACCTGTGAGAAATTGATGCGTCATCTTACTTTACTAGTGGAAAATAGTTCTGGAAATTGCTAGGACCTCACATACTCTAATGTTACTGTAAACAGGAATATGCAAAAAGGTCCCTAGACTGGGGCGGTGCATAATCTTACTTCTTTGACTTGATGTAGAATGTTTTCTTCCTGCTAAGGTTATTTGACCTACAAAAGTACTGCCTGAAATTTTAAAACACTAAGTGAATTATTGAATTCATCTTCGCCTATAGAACAAGGTGTTTGAACTGAATGTATTGTTAAGTTCTTTTATCAATGCAGATAAACATAAAAATAAATGCTTGATGTGTTCAAACAATTGATGTCAGATGGAACAAGATAACTGACAGAATTTCTTTATAAAAGGTATCCGTATTTTTCTACAAACTGGTGTAGTGTCATTTTTGAGTGGATGGACGCTGGGCTCCTGTGAGGGTGTGACGCAAGCTTAACACTTTTGCCTTGGGAAGGGCCTTCCTACTCTGTGTCAAGCTACCCTATGAGGTCTGGTAACCCCAGGTCTAACAGGGTCCAAATACTTTGACTCTTCCAGAAAATTGGAGAGGCACTTGGCTACATGGGACTCTAATACCTTTACTAGAAAAGGGAGCAGGGAGATCGGGCAATAGTTGGAAAGAAGCAAAGGATCTGCTCCTGGTTTTTTTAAAAGAGGTACTACTGTGGTTTTCTTAAAAGCCATAGGGACTTGACCAAATAACAGGGACTCATTCAAGAGAGTGAGTACAGGATCTGGAACAGCTGCAAGGCAGTCCTTAAGTATAGGGGGCGGGCAACAATCAGAAGGGGCACCTGATTTAACCTTCACTAACAGGTTATGAAAAGTTTCCATATTAATACAGGGAAATTGACTTAGGATACTATTATTATGGCACAGGAAAGAGGAATTCAATGTGGGAAGATGTTTGGGAATATTAGCCTTAATAGCAATGATTTTGTCAATGAAGTAATGTAAATGTAAATGTGGGATTCTTGTAAAGCGCACTGCGACTCCATGGAGTATCCTGGCGCTGAAGACCGCTGGAGAACCCGTCCTGGTTTTCCCTGTGAGATGGTCCCTTTCTGGGTATCTCCAGGGTGAAACCAGGCATCCCCGGCGTCTGTGGGGGGCCGTTGTAGAGATGAGGCAAGCTTAATGCCCAGAGTTACCGAGTGTGTTCCCTGGTTAGAGTAGGCACCGAGGCGAGAATTATTGAGTCCGTTGACCCTGGTCCAAGATCCTGCCGCGTCGGGAATTGAATCCTGGTCCTGCGCCGTCCTCTGCTCCCGGGTCTGCCGCCTCTAACCAGTGAGCCGCACCACTCCACTAATCATTGAGAGAATTACACAGTACTTGAGAGGGCAAAACCTTCAATAGAATTCTCTCCGGATTGGATAGTTCATTTACTATATTAAATATTTCCTTAGAGGTCCTATTGGACTTGAGTATGCGTGTGGAAAAATGGCAGGTTTTAGCAGTAAGGATACTCTTTTTATTGTCTTTCCTGGCTGCAGTATATAAAGATTTTTTATCAGGACAATACTTAGATCGCCACTGTCTCTCCAGTTGGCGCAGTGCCAGTTTCTGGTGTTTTAACTCAGAGGAAAACCATCTCTGCGCGCAGAGATGGTTTTAACCTTTTAAGGGGGGCATGCTTATCACTGGCCATCAAGAGCCATTCAGAAACATTCGCTTCAGTGGCATCAATATCTATGCCAAGGATCGGGGCAGTTTCACAAAGCGTGCCAATGAATTTTTCTTTATTTACAGTGTTCCATTTCCTAGCAAGTCCACCTTTGGCCATACTAGATTTCACAGTAGGCGGAAATGTAAGTGTAAATTTCACCAAATGGTGATCAGACCAGCAGCAGGGTGTAATATTGGGAGTGGAAGTAGTCAGGCCCTTAGTCCAGACTTGGTCTAAGATGTGACCTTTCTGGTGAGTGGAGAACAGGACCTGTTGAGTGAAATTTAAATTGATGAGAAGATCAGACATCTCAACCAATTGAGGCCCTTCAAGGGGGTCTTTATACCAGTAATTAAAATCTCCTACAAGAAGTACCTTGGCGTGATCAATTGCAAGTTTGGCCATTTGTTCGCTAAGTGCCAGAGGGAAAGAGGGCATCCGGTGGGGAGGTCTGTAGATTAGCATGCAGACAAAAGAATCATGAGGAGATTCAAGTTTTATTACCATGTTCTCAGTGTCCTTAAGAGGGAGGCAGGGCAGGGAACAGAACCTGTAATCAGTGTGAATAATAGCTGCCACACCCCCTCCAGATTTACCAGGCGTGCGGTTTGCATGGATAATATAATAGCCAGTAGGAACAGCCGCCAACATGTCGGGGGCGGAATCAGCAGTAAGCCATGTCTCAGTCAGCAAAAGAATGCTAGGATTATCCATAAGCAAGAGAGAAAACATATCTAACTGGTGTTTAACAAGGGAGCGGGTATTAAGGTAATAGACAGATAGAGGAGTATCCTCTAATTTAACCTGGTTCTGTAAAATATGCTTAGGGGCTGTAAAAGTCTGGATTTCAGGGAAGCCAATGCGTTTTGTAGATATTTCATATTCGGAAAGGAGGGACAAGGTATCGCAAGCGGGGTACAAATGGGTAAGATGCATATTTTTTAATGTATGCGAAGAATAAGTAATTAGATGGGCATAATCACTGGCCCCTGGGCCCATCCAGGCGCGGACGGGCGCAGACGGGCTTGCCTTTGGGGCGCCTTCGGCGCAGCAATTCTGCCCACAGGAGCCTAGCAAGCGACTCCCGCGCTAAGAGCTGCCTTTATCTTCAGTGCGCTCCGCCCTCTGGCAGCGTGATTGGCTGCTGCCGGGGGGAGTCACTAGGAGTGTCGAGGGAACTGGAAACAGCCGTTTGAGGCGAGTGAAACGATAGTTTTATGTGCAAAGTGCAATTTTCAGTAATTTTAAAAGCAATAGTTTTTTAAAAAAGGAGAATCAAAGGAGGAGATGTACACTTTTATGATTTTATCAAACATGTAATAAAGTTTAATGATGAAATAAATTGGCCCCCCTTCCTTATTTGTCTTGTTTGCTTCAGGTAAAACATGAAGATCCCTCGCTGTTTTTTTAATTGTTTTTATTGAATTTGTCAAGTAATCCAGAGGCAAACGACGAACGATCCAGTACTGTCACAGAATTTACGATACACGTTCACAAAAAAATATCTTCACTTACTGTGCCATGTACATTGCTAAAAAGGTGAAAATAGGAAGAAAAAAAAGGAATAGAAAGGAAGGAAGGTAGGGGGGTGGGGAGAAGCCACTTTACAGGGGAGGTCTATGTCAAGACACTGCAAAGGGATCTTAAAAGTCTGCCGTCCTATGTAGGGAGGTTGGAGGTGCATGATATAGTGTTGCTAGGCCACCTGTGGAACCTAAATCACACCAATATTGGGGCCCGAGGGGCCACCCGCCCCCAGAGGCAGTCACTGGGCCCTCCAAGAGAACGCCTGGGCGAGCACCCAGTGATCTCCACTACAGCCAGGGATCCCACGCCCGGAAGGCTGCCCTCCAGGTAGTCCCAAACTAGATGTAGGGAGTCAGGGCAGGCACTGTTGTGTTGAGGGCCCTAGGCTGACTGACACAGCCACGGTGGCAAGGGTCACTCAACTGGCCACGAGCACGTGCACTCGGGCCCTTTTATTAGCCGAGTCACGTCACTCGTGACGCCGGTGATGTATGGGTGTGGGGTGTGAGCATGCCCATTCCCATAGGAAAGTGGCTACTAAGTGCATGTCAAGACACTAGAACGTGTCTCGCAGGACACAATATTCCTCCAAAATTTTAATGAAAAAAAAAGCTCATTTTCTTTTTTTTTTTCTTATTCCTCATATACCATCTCTCCAACGTTACGATGTTCCAACCTCAGCAATTTAAAACAGAGGAGAGAGAGAGATGGGGAAAACCCCTCTAGTTTCAACTGTTTGCTTGCTCCGCTCCAATTCTCTTTATCTAGATGGCCCTTGGGTTGAATTGGAGACCAAACACCAACAGTGCCCAGGTGAAATCATCGGAATGCTCTCCGGTTAGTCTCATCTGTTCCGCCATGCCACCAGGGCCGCCCAGAACTTATCTTGGCTAGTGCAGTCACAGGCCATATCAGATTCACTTATGTATATAATGCATTTCAGGCAGTCTGAAAAGGTGGGGGCATTTGCATCCTTCCATTCCTTACAAATTTCCCGCCTCGCTAAGACCATCACATAGAAAATGAATTTAGTCGCCATATCATTGAGCTGGTATTCTACGGCTAACCCAAACAAAATTATTCTGGAGGTAATTAAGAATTGTATTCCCAGTACTTCAGCTATAAACTCTCCTATTTTGGACCAAAAGTCTGTAAGCCTGGGACATTCCACAAACATGCGAAGGTCATCAGCGGCAGGAGCTTTGCAGTAGTATTCTAAATTTGTGATCTTAACCAGTTTTGTTAGGAGAAATGTATACCCTGTACAGAGTGAGTAGGTGGTTCCTTTTGAGGGGTGCAGCCTTAACTACAACATTTAGCATCGTAAAACAATCGCCCCACAGGACTTTTAAGGTATTGTAGTCTAAGCCCACTATCCCCCCCATATCTTTTGGAGCTCTTGTTCTGTAACTCCCTGCGACTCCAACATGGCCTCGTACCAAAAGGATATCTCTTTATTCCACCTCCCCTTTCTATTTACCAAATCCAGCTTGGGTTCAGATGTATCAAAAACCCATGGTATGCTAGCCCACCAGGCTGACAGCTGGTAGTACTTGAACCTGGTAAGGGTTCCTCCCGTCAACCTAGATATGGAATCCCAATCCATGAGCTGTGAATTGTTTTGTAGGTCCTGCCAATGTGTAATGCCTGCCACTTTGAGGGTATTTGATCGTTGATCTTTAAGGCATTCAGGTGTCCCTGGGGAATCCCAGATCGGTGCCTGAGGTACATAATAAGGGATTCCCAACTTTTTTCTAATGAATACCCAATTCTTTAGAGCTGCCCCCAAGATCTTTAGCCTTACTTTTATATAAAATCTGGGATCACCGTATTTATACAAGAAATATTCCTGTCCTTGAGGGATGCCCTGTAGTAACGCCTGAAATAATCGGCCCAAAGATGACGTATCAGCTTTATCTGCCATTAACCTGAACTTTTTAAAGTGAAATGAATGACAATAAATTAATAGATCCGGCAATGCCAGCCCTCCTGCTTTCAGTTTCCTCCTCAGCTTTTTCCAAGAGATTCTTGGGGATTACGAATTCCAAATAAAAGATCCAATTTTTCCTTGCATTTTTGCTATATCCTTAGGGCTAAAACTTAGGGGTATAGAGTTGAACAAAAAGATGACTTTGGGTAGGATGACCATCTTTGTTAAATTTACTCTCCCATAAATATTTAAAGCGAGACCAGACCAGCGCTGCAGAAGCCCACAGACCTCCTTGAAGACTCTATTAAGATTTATTTTAGGTATCTCTAAGATGTCCTGTGTCAAAAGTATTCCAAGATATCTCATCTGTGATTTAGCTACAGGGGATACTACTTCCTGATTCCACTGCATGATCTCAGTTTTTTCCTTGTTTATTTTATATCCCGAAATTCCACCAAAAGCTTCTGCCTGATCGAAAAGTCGGGGATTGACACTTCTGAATTGGAGGTGAACATTAAAAGATCATCCGCATACAGTGCACATTTTAGAGCTGATTCGGCTAAGTTAAAAGGTTTAATCAATGGGTCAGATCTTAACTGAGTAACCAGGGGTTCAATATATAAATTAAACAATAGTGGGGAAAGGGGACACCCCTGCCTTGTCCCACGAGATATTTGAACCCAACCTGTAAGAATACCATTGACCAAGATTCTAGCCTTTGGATTTAAGTACAATGCTTGTACCGATGTTATAAAAAAGTTTGGAAAACCGAATCCAGCTAATGCTTCCCATAGATATGACCAACTAACATGGTCAAATGCCTTAGCGGCATCTATTGCTACGATTGTTAACGGGAGTTTCCTGTCGGTAGCAAAATCTACTGCGGCAATAGCCTGGAAGGTTAATTCATTAAGCTGCCTCCCTGGCATGAAACCCCTCTGATCCTCGTGTATGACAAATTTAATCACTTTGGCCAATCTCGCCGCAAAAACCCCCGCAAAGATTTTATAATCCGTATTCAGTAGCGAGATTGGCCTGTAAGACTCGACGATCAGGGGGTCTTTATTAGGTTTCAAAACCAAAGTAACTGTGGCCTCTAACCAGGTTTGGGGGATAGGTTCACCTGTCAAATGTATTTTATTAAATAGGGTCGTGAGAACAGGGACGATGATCTCAAAGCCTATTTGATAGACTTCTATAGGAAGCCCATCTGGCCTGCTGTCTTCCCCTTGGCCATTTTTTAAAGCTGATTATAAACCTCTCCCTCCTTGATAGCAGAACTCATAAAGGCACTATCTGCCACTGTTAACTGTGGCAGGCCAAGCTGCTTTAACCAATTCGCTGCTCTTTGAGTTGAAGCGTCACTGTTCCCGGTATATAGGTTTTGCATATATGTCTTGGCTTCTTCAGAGATCTGGTCGTTGTCATACGATATAGCGCCTGTGCTTTGCATTTTTAGTCCACTAATTTGGTTTCTTGCCTTATCCATCCTAGCCTTCCATGCCAAGAGGAGCCCACACTTTTCTCCATAGGAAAAATTCTGCAACTCACTCGCATCCCATCTATCTTTGATAATTTTGTCTAGGCCGGCTTGATGTTTGGCTTATAGCCCCTCCAGCTCTTTCTGTATAGCAACCAAATTCGCCTGCTGATCCAATGAGGCCTTCTGTAGCTGCTGTTCCTTTAATTTTATCCTAGACAAGGAGTCCTCCTCTGCTTTTCTTCTTGTCTTATTCCTGCTAGCCGTGACAGCAGTAAAGAGTCCCCTTAGGTAAGACTTAAAGGCTTCCCATACTATTTGGTCAGATGCCGTGGCGCTATTGAACCTAAAGTATTCAGCTATCTGCTTCAAAACGCTGTCTTTTACATCATCTTGTAGAAGTAGAGTTCTATCAAAGGTCCAGCGTCTGCTTTGCATCCCCTGCGGGAGCTTAATTATTAATTCTACCATTGAATGATCTGATAGTATAGCTGGAATATATGAGGTAGAGACGACTGCAGGAAATAAACCTTGGTCTACAAGAAAAAAGTCAATGCGTGAATGGTGTCTATATCTATGACTATAGAATGGTATGCAACCTTTACCACGCATTTTTTACCACGCAATACCATTACCACGCATTTTTTACAACGCAAAAACTTTTACAACGCATACTTTTACAACGGATACTATTACAACGCAAGTACTTTTACAACTCATGTACTTTACAACGCATTTTTTGGGTACAGGGGTATTTTAAGGGTTAAGGGTTGGGTTGGGTTTTTGGGTAAAGGGGTATTTTTAGGGTTCAGGGCTACGTTTGGGTTTTTGGGTAAAGGGGTATTTTTAGGGTTCAGGGCTACGTTTGGGTTTTTGGGTAAAGGGGTATTTTTAGGGTTCAGGGTTAGGTTTGGGTTTTTGGGTAAAGGGGTATTTTTAGGGTTCAGGGCTAGGTTTGGGTTTTTGGGTAAAAGGGTATTTTTAGGGTTCAGGGCTAGGTTTGGGTTTTTGGGTAAAGGGGTATTTTTAGGGTTCAGGGCTAGGTTTGGGTTTTTGGGTAAAGGGGCATTTTTAGGGTTCAGGGCTAGGTTTGGGTTTTTGGGTAAAGGGGTATTTTTAGGGTTCAGGGCTAGGTTTGGGTTTTTGGGTAAAGGGGTATTTTTAGGGTTCAGGGCTAGGTTTGGGTTTTTGGGTTAAAGGGTATTTTTAGGGTTCAGGGCTAGGTTTGGGTTTTTGGGTAAAGGGGTATTTTTAGGGTTCAGGGCTAGGTTTGGGTTTTTGGGTAAAGGGGTATTTTTAGGGTTCAGGGCTAGGTTTGGGTTTTTGGGTAAAGGGGTATTTTTAGGGTTCAGGGCTAGGTTTGGGTTTTTGGGTAAAGGGGTATTTTTAGGGTTCAGGGCTAGGTTTGGGTTTTGGGGTACAGGGTAAAAATAAATTAAAATTAAAATTAAATTAAAATACATTTTATTAATTTTAATTAAGGGGTACAGGGTAAAAATAAATTAAAATTAAAATAAAATAAATTATATTAATTTTAATTAATTACATTTAAAAAAATATATTATATACTTACCAATACTTACGTTGTAATGGGATGCGTTGTAAAGGTATATGCGATGTAAAAAAATGCGTTGTAATAGTACTTCGTTGTAATGGATCCTGCGTTGTAAAAATTGTGTGGTAAAGGTAGGCGTTGTAAAAGAATGCGTGGTAACGTCAGACATCCCTATAGAATGAGTAATCCCTGTTTTTGCCATTTTTAATACTCCAAACATCCAATAAGTTGAAATCCTTCATGATGTTTTTCAGCTCTCTTTTTGATTTATGTGGGGGTGAGGAAACGGCCCTGGAGGTGCGGTCCAAGCTCGGATCAAAGACCAAATTGAAATCACCTCCCAGGATAACAGGTACATTCATAGCAGACAGACTGGTTTTCAAGTTCAACAGCGCCTCCGGGGAATCTTGATTGGGCCCATAATACGCTGCACAGGCTAACCTTATATTGTCTAAGAACAAAGATGCAGTCAGCCATCTGCCTGAGCAATCAGGCTCATGCTTTTCTACTCTGATCCCACAGTTTGCCCGGATGATCATTGCCACTCCCCTAGTATTTCCACTTTGTCTAGAACAAAAGCAAGTCTTGGATCCACCTTTGATTTTTAAAAGCTTCCCTACATTCTTGTGGCTCAAGATTAGTTTCTTCCAAGAGGAGAACATGGGCCCCTGAGTTGTTGAGAAACTCACAAATTCTATTTAACTTCCTTCCCTCCCTCAACCCATTCACATTCCAGCTTATTATTTTAACTTTATTAGAAGTGCTCGTCATAGGGTAGGGATAGATGCTTCATAGATAACTCAGTTCTGGGCCTAATACTTCTCCAGAGCAAAATTTCCTTCATAGTTATTTCAAATTTAATGGTTCTATGAGGAATAATTTTTCTCTTTATCAACCCCTCCCTTCCTCACCCCTCACCACCTCCCTTGAGGATTCCCCTTTTGGACTTTGGCGATCATATCGCCATTGAGAACCCTGTCCCTAACTTGGATTCTGCCTCATTATGTGTACAAACTATGTGATTTACCTGTACCCACATATAGATTCCTCGCCTTCTTTTTCGTTTTTTTGGGGTGGTTTTCCCTTTCCTTTTCCCCACTCTATGTGATATTAAATATTCCTTTTAAACTACTCAAATGTGCTCTAAAAAACTGTAACTCTTAAATTAGTTTTCTTTTTTTTTTTTACTATTCATATTGCTCGGAGCTAATCCAATAAAAAGCAAAGAAAATTTATTGTTGGGCTTCTTTCATTTTAATTAGAAAGCTATCAACTTCGTGTGTGGAGGTAAAATTATAAGTTTTATTTTCCCATACGACTTTTAATGCTGCAGGAAATTTCATCATAACCTGGGCTCCTTGGCTTCTCAAATCCGACATGCGAGACCCTAATGTGCGGTAACTCTACCTACGTCGGAGCGGATCAAGTATTTGGAAGAATCAATCTGGAGAGATGGGTCGATAGGAGCCCTGGTCAGGATCAGTTCTTTTACAGAGTATGTATGGAAGTTGACCAGAATCTTCCTCGGGGCACTCATATCCGGGTGCCGACGAAAAGGATCTCTATGTGCCCGCTGGATCTCACTCTCAAGGTTGATATCTGGTCTGTCTTTCAGGACGCCTTCTCTCAATAATTTACATATTAGGGATTTCACATCCCCATTTTCTGCCTCTTCTGGAATTTTTAGAAATTTCAGATTGTTTCTCCTAGCATGAATCTGCAGGCGTTCCATATCAAGTTGTAATATCCTATTCTGAGCTTTCAGTTCAGATATGGTTTTGGAATGTGCCTGAGAGACCCTGGAGAGAATAGCCACTTCCCCTTCCAATGCCTCCGTCCTGGAGCATACATCATCCAATGTATTCTCTAGGCTGGTATATTTCTCGGCGATCTCCTTCTGATTTCCTTCTGAAATCTCAAACTTCGGAAGTAATTTAGCCAGTAGATCTTCGTGGAGGGATCTACAAAGGCTCTCCATGCTGTTACTCTCGTACTCTCTGTGTTGTTGCTCCCCAAAGAACCTACTACTGGAAAATTACTGGTAGAAATAGCCAGGAACTGAGAGACAAGCTCTGGAGATGACTAATACCGGCTGGGGCACGAGACCCCTCTCTATACCCCCCTCTGCTCCTGAAACTAATGGGAAATCTTCCAAACCTAGATCCGTCTCAGGCTCAGATAACAACGGGGCATACTTATTTTGAAGTGTAACCGATTCCTTAGGTTGGGTAGTAGTAGACTTCTGCATTCCTAATTGCGTTTCTGTCTGCTTGCCGACCCCACCTGAGGCAGACATAGCTTTCTCCATTATTTTGAAGTAGGTTTTTAATGAAGGAGCAGCTTTTAATATAGCTGAGCTTTTTTTAGTTTTTTTTTCCTCCCCTGTTTTACTTCTCTCTCTGTCGTAATTTGGTAGCACCTAAGTTAGCATTTAGCTCAGCTACACGAACTTTTACCGTTAAATTGACCAAATATGCAGGGGCCATTTTGAATTCTCTAGCTTCCATTTTGTATGAACATGCTGCCTCGTGGTCAGCATGCCCTTTTGTCCTTTCTCTGTACCAATGACCATTTACCTTGCCCAGCAACAGGCTATTTTTAGTACTGGTCAAGCTCACGCATGCGCATTTGTATACTGACTGGTCACCTCTCAGGAATGTTGTCCAAAACTGACCAGTGGTACTAAACTCCTCCCACATGTTGTCTGTGTTCCAAAAATGCCCTTTTATGTACCTAAAACTGTGAAAGAGTATACCACCTACCTTTTTATTACTGTTAAACTGTATAAAAGAGGTCGCACACCAATGTTCGGTGTGATACTTCTTGCAAAGACGAAGGGTGCTGTAGGAATGTACCACCACCCCATGGGGTCTTAATAAACTTGTCTTTTGCATTTCCAGTTTCCGTGCCAACTTCTGTTTTAAGGTGTTCGAGAGTTTTTGCAGAGTATGTAGACCTGAATGAACCCGATACCACATCTCGTCTCTGTCTCTTTTTCTGGCGTGGGGTCAGGGGGACCAGTTGATTAGTGGTTTGACTAACAGTAGAATATAGGTGCTCTTTCTCTGGTTGAGAGCAAATGAGATATCGGTTTCTCGCCACTGGATGGGCTAACTCTGCTGACTGAGCTGACAGAGTTGCCTGGACTACCCCACCTGTTTTTTTCTCTTCCTCCCTAGCGAATCTCCCCCCCCCTCTGATCTGTCTTCCGACTGGGCAGCTCTTCCTGTGCATTGGGGGGGCCCATCCAGGTGAAATGTCCATTCCCTTACAACCTACTTGCTCTATTGAGCCAGAACACCCTGCTACCTCAGCCACCTCAGCCACCAGCACTACTTCCAAGCTTACACTGCCAAAGTTATCTACATCAAAAACACAAAGCTGGTCCTCTCCCCTCTGTCTAACTTTAGGACGATACCGGCTCACCGCTGTCGTTGCAAGCCGAGGATAAGCCTTCGACGCTGCCCTCCGTATTCTGCACCACAGTCTGGCCCGGGTTGTGCCCCATACGCTGCTTCCGCTATCTTCCGCCTCAAGCCGCGTCATCTGCCTGCCTGCGTTGTGTTGCGCCGGGGTCTCAGCGTCCCCGACCCGCTTGTGAGCCCCAGGGTCCTAGTGCTCAACAAGCGATCACCGGACTCAGTATCGAGCAACAAAAAAGAAAAAAGGAAAGCCAGCTATTACGGGGGATTTCTTTTAAAATGTAAAACATATCCCCGTAGTCTCACCGCATTCAAATGTAATTTGAGGACTTTATAAGGGTCCAGGTACTCCAATGTTTCTCCGGCATTACCATCTCGGGACGGAGCTCTCGCAATCGCCGCCATGTTCCTCCACTTATGTTTCATCAACTTGACCCTTCAAAACAAAAGCTCATTGGTTCAACCTGTAGAGATAAAACAACAACAAAATATGCACCACAGGGTCCATCAGCTTCTGTGGTCATGCATCCGGAAGCCAGCAGACAGGGACTGGTGGCTCTGACTGTAGTAGGACGACCTTGGCGGGCACTTATCATTTTCTGAGGGGTTCAGGACACAAACGCTTGCTTGGAGACGTCAGCTTGAACATTGGGAACGTGCCGATGTAAGCATGTCCATTAGTCCCAGGTAGCTTCCTGTCGCTGACATGGAGGATGGTATGTGGTGGATGACAACAGTTTCTTGACTGAGTGCGTCAGGATTGAAGAAAATTACATATTTATATGTATTTGTGCCCCCACGCGCTACCCTCTCACCATCTGCCATGTTGAATAAAAACCCCTGCATTACTTCACATTCAGAGGCCTTATTTCTCTGTCACCAGGCCCCTCCATGCCAGACCCTGAAAAAGGCACACGTTGCATTTCTCTGCAGCACATTAGATATTTTTGCTGAGCAGTCACGGAGAAGAGGCCCAGCCCGGGGTGTCTTAACAGTGTCAAACAAGGGTCGACTTGACAAAGCTGCATTCCGGCCCCGAGCAGGAGGCGAGCAGTTTTAGCTGACCTTGCTGCCCCCTCTATGCACCCACCCACCTATGACTCATTACAGTGAACGCCTACATGCTCATATCTTTTTCTTTCCTTCTGCTTGGAGGGCTCCTCCCTATGTATGCAAAGAATGTATAAATATTGTACTCTGAATAAAGCTCAGACCACTCCTGTGCCCGCTTGGTGCTGGAGCTCTCCCTTAACTCGAGTTAATGCAATAAAGCCCATTGACTCTGACACCACGGACTCTGCTCCTCATTTATATTTGACCCTTTTTGCATTAATAGAAATTATGATAGTGTAAATATTTTATTTACCACATTATCATGGTGGGAGTCCATGGTGACCGCTCACTGGATTATTTCCGGATCGCCTGAAGTCTCCCTGAGGCTGTCTTGCTGTGTCCGGTGACCTGTCGGTGAGACAATGTCTCTTCTAGCTCTCCCGCCTGGGGAGGCCCTTAGTCGGGCTTGCGACGGGACTGCTGGTAGGCTGCGATGGGGCTGTATGTGTGCCGGCTGAGGGCAGCTGCAAATCACAGAGAAGCCAGTAGCCAGTCTCTAGCACAACCCTCAAGGGTGTATGGGTCTTGTTCAGGACATGCTCTTGCTGCCGAAGTTCAGGTTAGCCTGTAGCCTCTGAGTTTTCTTGCTGGCTAGTTTGGCAATAGTGAAGGACTCCAATCCATGTGTATTCAAGATGGTGTCGGTAGACGCACTTGACGAGGACTGGCATGGCGGCATTGCCAGCGGGGTGGTAAATCTGGACAATGGCGGGTGATGACTTGCCTTGATGAATGCATGCGTTTGGTCTGGAGTCGATCACCTGAGGCAGGGAGTGGACAGGTACCTCCATGTTCTCTGCGGAGGCCCTTGCATTTGTGTACTTGGACTTCTTGGGCTGTCGCGACTTCGATGATGGAGGAGTGATGAACATGCTGAGAAACGTACGACTTGAGACTCGGTTCGCGCAGGCTGTGCGGCTTACTCTCGGACTCCGGCTGTGAGGTTGCCAGCTCCTTCTCGGGTTATCCCCCTCTTCCCTTGCTGTCGCTGTTGTAGCTGGGGTTTTCTTCATCGTCCAGCCCTGCCACTCATGACTTCTCCTTCTGACCTCAGTTGGTCATCCGATTCTTGGTGTAGACCCTGCGGTCACACTTCCACGTTTCTTGCTGAGTGCGGTTTCATGCACATGGCACTGATGACGTAGCTGCCATGGGGCCTGGACAACAGGTGGCAATGATTTACTAGGAGAGGAAGTTTCTGGATGGAAGTCGTAGCCACTTGACTGCCTCTTCTGAATCTTCTCTTGCACCTCTGGCATTTGCAGTCAGGGGCACGGATGCAATTCGACTCCAACTGCCGACACTTGGGGCTGGACGGTCTCACTATGAAGCGATGGGAGCAACGCGGTTTGCGCTTGCTGCGGCTTACGTGTGGTTCTCCCTTGGTGCTGTCGCCAGGGTCGTCGGTCTGCATTGGTGGCTGTCTGGTGTCTTTGGAGGCGTTCTTGGCTTGTGGTGCCAAGAGTCCTCGTGCTTCTCCTCTCCTTGTCTTTGACGCACTTGTGTTTGTCTAGCGTGACACGATTTCCACTCTTCTTCTTCAGGTGCAGTGACATGCACCATGTTCTAACAAGGCCAACAGGCCCATTAACTTCAATGGTCTCCGGACCATTCAGGTGAACCTTCAGTCGCTCTTCTCAGCTGCATGGCAAGCAGCCACTCATCTTGGGTGCTCACTCTTCAGGCAGCTTCTCCTTGAACCTGCTCCTGGTAAACCCAGGCATCTCCTGCGGACAGCAATCTCAAAAACTCCGGAGGACCTGACTGCCTTCTCATCTAAAGACTGGTACTCCCACGAGCAGTGGTTCTGCTCAAACAGCAACCCCTGGTGCCAGCCAGGAACCGCAAATCCAGCACTCTCTGCACCCGCCGAGTCCGGCCTGAGTGGACAAAGACCAAGAGGACGTCCCCAGGCGATTGTGACCCGGAATCCAGTGCCCAAAGACCCTCCTCGACGATCCTGACGATGCCTGCAGACTCACAACCCGGGACCCCTCCAACCGCGACCAGCTGAGGGTAAGATTTTCCGACACCAAAAGACACCCCTGCACCCAGCACCCCACTGCCCCTGTGGCCAACTCCTGGGTGTCTACCTATCCTCCAAGATCCCAACTTACCTCTCGAAGTGGTGGTCGCACCTGAAGAATCTCCGCCCCCGAGCCAGCAGCCTTTGTTCAATTTCCAAGTCTCCAATTGAATAACATTGAGCGCCCGACGGCTCAAAAGCACCCTGCACCCAGCCGCCCGAGTGCCCCTGGAAGTGCAGCAACTACCCTACTCTACTTCCCCACTTGCCCTGTGTAAGTGGCCAAGAGCTCAGCTCCCACAGCCACGTTGCCTGCCTGCTAGCAGCCACCAACCGAAGGCCCCCTAACCTCCGTAGGATAACATTGGGCCTACTCTCTTTGCACCCGGCTGCCCCTGTGCCGCTGAGGGTATAACAACTGTACCTACCTGACCCTGGGAGACCCCTGAGTCTATGCCCAGAACCTTAACTCTGTACTTACCCAAAAGCCGATAACTCACTTTTCTTCCATAGAGTAACATTGACTGGTTTCACTCAGAATTTCTTCTAAGTGTGGAGTTTTGAAACTTTAAAATATTCATCTAAAATCAGCCGAACAACGAATTCCGATTTGCTCACCTGTTACCCGTGAAAAGTAATTACAACTGTACTTACCGGTAACTTGAATTTCCTTCCATAGGATAACATTGCCTGTTTTTTGCTGAAAAAGTTTCTAAGTGTCGATTTTTGAAACTTACAATTATTCCTTAAAAATCGCCTGTATGACCTCAACGCATTCTTTCAATTATTTACTGGAGATGCACCAGTGCTGGATCCAGGATCCACCACGGAGTAAGAAAAAGTAACGATAACAGTACTTACCTGCTAAGTGAATTTCCTCCCATAGGATAACATCGGTGATTCTATGTGAAAAAGTTTCTCAGTGTCAACTTTTAAAATACAATAATATTCCTTGAAATTCACAACTGTAACCAAAATGCTTTTACTCAATTGTTTACAGGAGATGTCCCAGTACTGAATCTAGGATCCAGTCCTGTGGTTAGAAAACTAATCCTTAAAGTAATCTATTGCATTTAACTAGAAATTCCCATTGAGCTCAATGTCACTTTGTGTTTGAAATAGTGTTGCCTATTGCAACAACTGTAACTATTGTACTCAAAAGTCTATTGCCTATTGGAAAAGTATTTAACTAAAGTAACTCATTCTGAGAAAGTATATTTTGATACCGTGTTGGTTCTAAAATAAAACAACTATATTTTTATATATAAAACAATTGGCCTACAGTTCAGTTCTTGAGTGTGTGAGACAATTTGCTGACTGTGTACAACAAATGCTTTACACTGTCCTCCGATACTACCTTACTGCTTGACCAAGCTACCACTTTAGAGAGTAAGGTTATATCTAACTTTAGCCTCTGCCAAACCTCTGGGGACTGTGGACTCTGTGCACACTGTACCTTCCTTTGGTCCAGTATATACAGAGCCACTTTCTTACAGTGTGCTCTCTGCACCGGTGTGTCTTGCACTTTTGGCGGGGAAGACTACTGTGAGACGTTGCTGTCTAGTCGATCTTCCATCCTTGTTAGTGATAGCTGTCGCTGATGTTGCAACTGTGGGCCTTATGTCCCCCTGTGTTGGCTGGACTTGGCGTGGCGAGCGTGTGTGCGGGCCTTGTGCAGGCTCTCTGTAGAGTGAGCAGTCTGTGTCAGTCTGACAGGCAACCTATGGGGGAATATGGCACTATCTTGATCAGTCTATTGCTAGGAGGTCTTGAGCGATGCCCAGTGTCTTCCCCTCTGTTCTCTCCTTACGGTTGGGCTGTGCCGGGACCAGTTCCGTGGGTGTGGGTGCCTGCTACCTCCTTTTTGCTTAGTTTCGTTTTGGGAGTAGTATTGCGTTATTTCATGCACTGCCTTGCTTGCTCAGGCACTTGGTAGAGTTCTTTGTTGTGCTGGGGCCTGCTTTGCTTTGACCAGCTTGTGGCTGCAATAGGCTGCTTGATTCAGCCCCACTGGCTGGCTCTCCCCTCCACAGGCAACGACCGGCCCAAGCTCTCCTGTGCTTGCTTTATTGGGCCGAGTACCACTGGTGGCCACTAGGTAGCGGTGCAATATTCCTGTTTGCGCAGGCTCCAGTGTTCCTTCCTGAAGTTGTCAGTTCTTGCCGTTCCCAGTGCAGCGGAGGGAAGACCACACTCCCTTCTGTGCGCCTCCAAGGTACACAGGCACTGCCGGCTATTTCCTGTTGCTTGGGGCAGAGCTGGCCCGAAATTCAAAAGTGTCTTTTGCGCTGGGGCCCCCTCACTTTCTAGCACCTTGCGGGCTCTGGTGCATGGTATTGCACTTGCGGGATGATCGGTGCATTTCCTTTTGTGCTGCTTTGTTTTGAGAGACGCTGCGGCATTCCAAGGCGACCGTAGGGCTCACCATCCTCAAGATGTCGGGTGCCTGGAGTTGTGCTTCACCTCGCCTCTCCCACTTGAGGGGTGGGTTTGGCATAGGCTGGCACACCCCCTTTCCTCACTTAGGGTTTCTCGCCGTTCTTCCCGCCAGAGTGGCGGTCAGAACCGGTGAGGGCCAGTTGCTGAGTACAGCAAGTTGCCTGGAGAAGCTCACAACTTAGAAGCTTCCCCTGCCCACTTTCCAACCGCCGTATCCGTCTCTCCGATCACGAGCGTGATGTCGGAGGTCGGTGGGCCTCTTCAGTTGCAGGCTGCACCTGGGTGCAGGAGGCATAGGCACTTTCCGTACTATTTCTGGACAGTCACTGCGTGGGGTTGGAGCCTTCTGCTGCGGCACGTCGTTGCGGTGCAGCTGGCGTCACACGAGTAGGCCTCTCCACAAGGGAGCACAGACCTATCCCCCTCAATGTGGCTTCACTGTCATTTCGGCCCTAGCGTTCACAGGGTACACAGTGTGGCCTCATGGTGCAGTTTCAGTCCTACCTCCGATGCATCAGCATCCTCAGGCACTCTTCTGTGGCACGGCCCACTGACACCTCGGTTCCGCTGTGGTGCCGTAGGGTGACCCACTCTCCCAACGGTGAGGGTGCTTCAGGAGGTGTCCCGCTGCACCGTGATGCGTCGCCAGCTGGCCGGCGCTGCGGCGGACCACTACTGCACTCGGAGATGATAACGCGAGTGTCGCAGTGGGGGCAGCAGGCTTATTACCCTCACACTGGAGCTGGGTATCGGTGTCCATTCTCCATTTCACCCGATCTCATAAGAGTGGGAGACAGCTAGTCTCCGGTTGACACACGTGACGGCATCAAGGTCGCTCCATGGACGATGGGAGATTCACCCCTCTGCCATGCTCCCTCCCCTTGAGGGACTATGAAGCGCACAGGCACACGGGGTCAGATCCCACCCTCGTCGCCAAATGTTGTATTGTGGACCCTAAGCCCACATGCTGGTAAAAGGACAGACACGGTGGCAAGGGTCACTCAATTGGCCACAAGCAGGTGCACTCAGGCCCTTTTATTAGCAGAGTCACGTCACTCGTGACGCCGGTGAATTATGGGTGTGGGGTGCGAGTGTGCCCAGTCCCATAGGGGAGTGGCTACTAAATCAGTGCCTGTTGAGACACTAGAACGTGTCTCGCAGGACACAACAGGCACATCCTGTGCTCCATTTTTGGGGTGCAGTATAATCTATGGAGACATTTGAAATGCACAAGTCCCAACCTATAATTGGGGGAAGCGCGCGGGATCGAGTGCAGCGTCACCTCCATTGGTTGTCCTTAAGGGGAGCAGACAGACGTGTCCCACACCCGCGGGCTGACAGGAGCACGCACCGTGTGATCTCCTGCAGACCAGCCTAGACTTGTGACCAGCTTGCGGTCGTCTCCAGGGGGTGGGGCCATGGTGTCGAGTTGTGAACCCTCCTGACAGCAGCCCACAGTTGGTGATCTATGGATGTGTTCAGTAGGGACATGTGGCCCCTGTAAAGCTGGCTGTGCTTCTATAAAAGTCTCCTCCGGATAGAGCGCTCCCTTGAAGTCAACTGCAATGTACACAGCCTGCTGAGGTCCCGATGTCAAGAGTAATAAGGAAGAAGAGGGGTCCAGTTAGGGGAACGTGATGAGCGAGTACCCTTCCCGCACAAGCCTGTGCCGATGTTCATTCCATGCCCTTATGGTGAAAGCTACAGTGTCTGTCTGCGCTTGCGGGCACTTGAGGGCCAAGAAAGCCACAAGTTGAAGAGGGCATGGCACAGCGTGGTCATGTGTGGGTGCTGTGTGCCCCAGACACTGTACAGGGAAAGGTCAGTAATGCACAAACTTTGCCTGGACACCATAGTAGTACAGATTCATATCTGGTGCCCCAAGCCCACCCTGCTCAAAGGGGAGCGTCATTATCCCCCATGTGATTCGGGGCTGCCCTCCCACCCAGGCCAGGGATACCAGGCGCGAGCATCGGCGGAAATATGACAGAAGAGGAAGGAGCAGGTTAACAAACAAAGGAACTTAGAGAGGATCATCTTCTTGGCAATGGCTAGCCTCCCAGTTAAGGAAAGAGGACGTTTCCTCCAGCTCTCCACCCGCTCGTCCAACCAAGCCATTAAGTGCCCATAATTGTCTCAACACAGATCATCTAGGTCCCTGCTAAGCCAAGTCCCTGGGTATCTCACCAGCTCCCACAACCACCTCAATGGTAACTCGGAGGAGAATTCCGTTGTCGCATCCGTCAGAGGGAATAGGATTGATTTGGCCCAGTTTATAGTAATTCCCAATATACGTAGTGAATTCTCTAATCAGTGGGTCTACATTTTTACACAGGTCTCTAACGTGTAAGGTGACGTCTTATGCTTGCATTGAAACAATTTTGCGAGGCGTGAACGCCATACCCCGATGTGCATGGTGCTGACGCAATTGAGCTGCAAGAGTCTCAAACGCCTTAGTGGCGTCCAAGAACACCACTGCAGCACCAAGGTTACGATCAATGGTATGGATTAGGGAAAACAAGGTTTGCAAGTGTGAGGCGTTGATCTGCTGGGAACAAAGCTCGGCTGGACCGGGCGCACTATAGCAAAATGTAGGTATACTTGTAAAGCGCACTGCCGCCCCATCTCGGGGCATCCTGGTGCTGTATACCGCTGTGGAACCCTTCCTGGCTTTCCCTGTGAGATGCTCCCTACTGAGCACCCCCAAGGTGAACCCAGGCATCCCAGCGCTGTTGGGGCCGTTGTGGAGATTAAGCAAGCTACTACCCAGAGTTGCAGAGTGGGACCCATGATTGGAATAAGCACCGAGGCAACAATTATCGAGTCCGCGGACATTGAGCCCACGACCCTGCCGCGCCGGGAATTGAACCCTGGTCCCAGGCCAGACCTCTGCATCAGGGACTGCCACTCTAACCATTGAGCCACACTTCTCCAGTAGCTGCCAGGCAATCAACTTAGCAAGAATGTTATTGTCCGTGTTAATCATGGATAAGGGTCGATACGGCTCACAACGCTGAGAATCGTTATTTGGCTTAAGAATTGTCACAGTCCATGCCTCCCGCAAGGAGGGAGGGAGCATGCCAGCAGCAAGGGACTTCTCATACATGGCAAGAAGTTTTGGGGCCAGGGAATGGACACATTCCTTATAGAAGCCACAGTGAGCCCATCCAGAGCCTTGTCCACAGTACGTTAGTCAGCGTCTTTCCTGCCCGGTCACCCTCACCATAGTGCCAAGCATGGGCCTCCTTCCCTAGATAAAGAATATCCCTCTGTGCTTCTTCATAATCGGCGAGTTTGCTGTGGATAGACGCCAACATGGCTGCGCTGCAATCAGCAAAATACTGGAGCTCCAGCTATCTTAGCTTCGCCAACCACGTAAGCTCGTCACACCACTCATGCAGCATCCCCGCTTGTTTCGCTATACATGCTACTCTGATCAAAACAGCTCTTCGTTGTGTTGAATGCTGTGTTTGATCCAAAATGAAAATGAAATAATAAAGGAGAAAGGAAAAAAAAGAAAATACTGAAGAATTCTCTGCTTTCTGAATATGGACAATTGATTTGCTCTTGTTGATAAAGTGTTTTGGGGTGGTGCACCTTTGCTTCTTTTGTAAGTGCCATATGATCCGAAAGGAGCGCTTTAATTCATCAAAATTCCCAAGATAATTACTCTTCAAGTAGCTCAATTCACAAAAAGTCCATAGGCATTTTTATATGTATCCAATTAATGCATTTTATTACACAATGTTCACTTCATAACCCCAGATCACACCATAATAATGTCGGCAGACGCGTTTTGTCCATTAGGGACATCAGCAGGGCTTAAAACAATATTCAGTTAGTTTCTATACGGATACCCCACTTAGCAGCATCGGATCAAGGTTATATTGTGTTTAAAAATTGGCCCAGTGGCGGTGGGACCACTGAGAGTGGAGTGCGTCCTAAACAGAAGGAAATACAGTTACCAGGATAATACACCTGTGTGCCCGATTCTTGCCCGCACCGCTGGACGTTCTGTTTGAGTATAATGTGAGAGGAGAGAGGGAGTTGGCCTTACCGCTAGGGCGGTCAACCTTGAACCTGGGGAACTGGGTTAGAGTCTCGGCAATGACACTGAACATCCTGTGATTCTGGGCAAATCACGTAATCTCCCCGTGCCTAACAAAAAATTAATGTGTCCTCATGTAATGCAACTGGTGCTATGTAAAGCGCTCTGATACCCGATTTGGGTCAAGTTCGCGCTATATAAAACTCTGTAAAAAATAAAAAGAAATGTAAGTGCCCTCTGCGCTGCACCAATGTCTGGAGTGCCAAAGATCTGTAAGGTCATTGTCCTCCATGAGTGGACCAAGTTGCGAGGGTGCCTTCGGATGAGGCCCACGAAAGTCACTGGATCTATCAGCCAGGGGGTCTGGGACCACTTTAAAATCCACCCCACCACAGAATCGCCCAAGTCACCAAGCCTTCAGGAAGAATTGGAGGATCATCTACGTTTGGACCATATATGGAGAAGAGTCTGATCGGGTGACCCTGCAGCATACCAAAAAGCGGGACATATCGCCCCTACGAATCACATAAAACCTTTTGCATGTGCCATGGCAACCCCTTACGGATCAAGATAGCCACCTGCTGGGTAAAGTTGGAGTAGTCCACTACGTGGCGTTCGCCTATCAATCAATCAATCAATCAATGACACTTATAGAGCGCGCTACATACCCGTAGGGTCTCAAGGCGCTTGGGGGAGGGGGGGTTGCCGCTACTGCTCGAACAGCCAGGTCTTCAGCTTCTTCCTGAAGGAGAGGTGGTCTTGGGTCAGGCGCAGGTCGGTCGGGAGGGAGTTCCAGGTCTTCGCGGCCAGGTAGGAGAAGGACCTTCCTCCTGTAGTTGCTCTTCGGATGCGGGGGACGGCGGCGAGGGCGTGGTTGGCTGACCGGAGGTGGCGTTTGGGAGCGTAGAAGTTGATCCGGCTGTTGAGGTAGCTCGGGCCTTGGTCGTGTAGGGCTTTGTGTGCGTGGGTGAGGAGGCGGAAGGTGATTCTTTTGTTGACGGGGAGCCAGTGGAGGTCTCTCAGATGTCCGGAGATGTGGCTGTGTCGTGGGATGTCGAGGACGAGTCTGGCTGAGGCGTTCTGGATCCGCTGGAGTCTCTTCTGGAGCTTGGCGGTGGTGCCGGCGTAGAGGGCGTTGCCGTAGTCCAGTCGGCTAGTGACGAGGGCCTGGATGACGGTCTTCCTGGTCTCGGTGGGGATCCACCAGAAGATCTTCCGTAGCATGCGTAGGATGTTGAAGCACGCCGAGGAGACGTTGTTGACTTGCCTTGTCATGGAGAGGGAGGAGTCCAGGATGAAGCCCAGGTTGCGTGCATGGTCCGTCGGTTTGGGTGCGGTGCCCAGGGCGGGGGGCCACCAGGAGTCATCCCAGGCGGAGGGCGAGGAGCCCAGGATGAGGACCTCCGTCTTGTCCGAGTTCAGTTTCAGGCGGCTGGTCGTCATCCATTCGGCTACCTCTCTCATCCCTTCGTGCAGGTTGGCTCTGGCGGTGGCGGGGTCGTTGGTCAGGGAGAGGATCAGCTGGGTGTCGTCGGCGTAGGAGATTATGCTGAGGTTGTGTTGGCGTGCGATGGCCGCGAGGGGGCTCATGTAGACGTTGAAGAGGGTGGGGCTCAGAGAGGATCCTTGAGGGACGCCGCAGATGACTTCGGAGGCCTCTGACTTGTACGGTGGTAGGCGGACTCTCTGTGTTCTTCCGTCGAGGAAGGAGATGATCCATTCCAGCGCCTTGTCCCGGATTCCGACGTTGCTGAGGCGCTGTACTAGGGTGCGGTGGCAGACAGTGTCGAATGCCGCGGAGAGGTCTAGGAGGATGAGGGCCGCTGTTTCTCCGTTGTCCATCAGGGCTCGGATGTCATCGGTGGCGGCGATGAGGGCGGTCTCGGTGCTGTGATTGGCTCGGAAGCCGGACTGTGAGGGGTCGAGGGATCCATTCGTCTCGAGGAAGGCGGCCATCTGCTTGTTGACGGTCTTCTCGATGACTTTGGCTGGAAACGGGAGGAGCGAGATGGGGCGGTAGTTCTTGAGGTCGGTGGGGTCCGCTGTTGGTTTCTTGAGTAGAGCGCTGAGTTCGGCGTGCTTCCAGCTCTCAGGGAAGGTGGCGGTGTCGAAGGATGTGTTGATGATGTCTCGCAGGTGGGGTGCGATGACAGCGTCGGCCTTGTTGAAGACGTGGTGGGGGCAGGGGTCGGTCGGTGATCCGGAGTGGATGGAGTTCATCGTGCGGATGGTGTCTTCGGTGCTGATCGGGGTCCAGGCGTGGAGGGTGGTGGTGGGGGGTGGTTGTTCGGTCCTGGTGTGCGTTGGTTGTTTGTTGAAGCTGTTGTGTATGTCCGCGATCTTGTTGTGGAAGTAAGAGGCGAGGGAGTCGCAGAGGTCTTGCGATGGGGTGATGTCGTTGTTTCCTGCGCTGGGGTTGGAAAGCTCTTTCACGATGTTGAAGAGTTCCTTGCTGTTGTGTGCGTTGTTGTCCAGCCGGTCTTTGAATGCAGTTTTCTTGGCGGCGCGGATCAGCTGGTGGTGCTTCCGAGTGGCCAGTTTGACGGTGGTCCTGTTGTCCGGTGTAGGTTCCCTTCTCCAGACTTTCTCGAGGGCTCGGCAGTTCTTCTTGGAGCTCTTGAGTTCGTCGGTGAACCATGGGGCCTTCTTGCAGCAGGGTCTGCTGGGCGGGGTCCTCAGCGGGGCGAGCTCGTCCGCGCAGATGCTGATCCACTTCGTGAGGTTCTCGGCGGCCTGGCTGGGGTTCGCTGAGCTGGCAGGAGGGTGCTGGCTCAGGGAGGTGTCGAGCTGGTCTGCTGTGATCTTGTTCCAGCTTCTGCGGGCGGCCTGTTGCTGGTGGTGGTGGGTCGTCGTTCTCTTGAAGGCGAAGTGGACGCAGCTGTGGTCCGTCCAGTGGAGTTCTGTGGCGTGGCTGAAGGCGACGTCTTTGCTGGATGAGAAGACGGCGTCGAGTGTGTGTCCGGCGAGGTGGGTGGGGGTGGACACCAGCTGCTTGAGTCCAAGATTGGCGAGGTTGTCGAGCAGGGTGCTGGTGTTGCGGTCGTTGTTGTTCTCCAGATGGAAGTTGAGGTCCCCCAGGAGGACGTAGTCAGCGGAGGGGAGGGCATGCGGGCTGACGAAGTTGGCGATGTCCTCGCTGAATTGCGTGCGTGGTCCTGGAGGTCGGTAGATCAGGGTGCCTCTGAGGGTGGTGTTTGGGTTGGTGTGGATCTGGAAATGCAGGTGTTCAGCGCCGGTCAGGGTGATGTCGGTGCTGGTCGTGAGATGGATGGTGTTCCTGTGGATGATGGCGATGCCTCCTCCCATCTGGTTTGCGTTGCGGTCCCTCCGGACGATCTTGTAGCCCTCTGGGATGGTGATGGCGATGTCGGGGGCTGAAGAGGCGTTCATCCAGGTCTCCGTGAGGAAGGCAACGTCAGGGGCTGTGGCGTCTAGGAGGTTCCAGAGTTCGATGGCGTGTCTGTGGACGGAGCGGGTGTTGAGCAGGATGCACTTGAGGTGGGTGCTGCTGGTGTTCGACTTGGCGGGAGCTGGTGTGAGGCAGGTCCGGATGCAGGTGAACTTGCAGGCTTGGCAGCTGAACGGTCCGTGTCTGGGTGCCCTCTGTGAGATGTAGCTCTTGTAACATGCAAATATCGACGTTTTGTCTTTGTAGATGAGGGGAAAACCTGTTGTGCCCAGTGCCTATCATTGAGGCCCCTTACATTCCAGGTTCCACATATAATGGACTGCAGTTGCATCTGTATGTAAGTGCGTAAATCACAGATGCGCCAGTAGGAACTGCCAAAAAGGAGAGCTTCCATTAAGAAGGTGAACGGCATTCAAGGGGGGAAACCAAAAAACATGAGCCCTGTACCCCTACAGTGTCTAAGTCACACTGAACGGAAATTAAAAGTGCGAATAAACGAACACAAAAGCACGATAAGATTAAAATCTGAGAAAACTTCCATAGCTGACAATTTTACCAAAATGAAACACAATGTGAGTCAACTGAGAGTATGCGTTTTAGAAACATTATCTAAAACAGAAGGAACCACAAATAAAACGAGGTTATTGAAGCAAGAAAACTATTGGATTTATAACCTGGGAAGCCTGAAGCCAGGCGGATTAAATGAACGGACAGAATTTCTGTGTTATCTGTAAATAAGTCATGTCCATAATTCACTATCCATGTAAACAGCGTATCCTAAATTGTACCAAAAACATACACCGTGATATTTAATTCATGTAGTAGCGAGCGTCAGGCATAATGATAGCAATAAAGCTAGAAAAAAAGAAAAAAAAGCGGCAGCTTATAGGCCAAGCAGTGCGCATGTGCGTATCCCGAAATACCGGAAGCAAGCAGAATCAGAATGCGAAATTGAGGAGCGGCACCAAAACGCCGAGGTGAGCGACCGAAAGAATATCGGTTGATTTGTAAGCGCGTAAAAAGATTTAGTTTACAGTTAAAAGGAAACCTTTTGAAAAGCAGTTAGCGCGAATAAGCGAAAGGTTAAAGCTTGAGCAAAACGTTAGTTTAACGGAAAGCGCGGTAACTAACCACCGCCTTGAGATTAAGTTGAGCCCCACCCGATAACAGAAAGCGACCTGAAGTCAGGTTTAAAAAGGCATCGAACAGTAAAGTTTTTATGTATTATGGAACGAAGTTAAACAACAACAACAGCATTTGATAAAGAATTTGTTAAACTGATTGATAGTTTAAACGAAGCGATTGTTTTGAATGTATTCTTAGATTGTGTTTTCTTTGATTGTCCATAGATTAATTATTTCCCTGACGAAGGCAGCAAGCTCTGCCGAAATGCATTGGAATTTAAGGAAAATAAAAGAAATGCAAACAAATAATGGAACAATCGATTTATTTTGAAACAAAGTATCTTGGTTTAACCAGCTAAAATTGGAAAGTTCATGAAACATATAGCTGGAACACAGCACAAATCAGTGCCCAGGGGGACAACTATACCCAACCAGGTATAGAGGCTACAGAAAGGTAAGTGCATTCTTAGACATTGTAAGTGCAGTGCTGCCATTAAGAGTATATGGTGCTGGGAGCTTGTCATTGTAAATGTAAATGTAGTTGAGCTTATATAGCGCACAGCTACCCGCAGTGGGTTTCCCGGCACTTGCTTAGGGAACCCTTCCTGGTATTCCCCTGTGAGATAGCAGGGTATCCACAAGGTGAAAGTCAGGCATCCCGCCGCGAGGGGCCGTTGTGGAGATTAAGCAAGCTATTGCCCGAATTTTTAGCCCAAGACCCGCCGAGGCGGGGAATTGAACCCTGGTCCAGGACCGATCTCAGCTTCCGGGTCTGCCGCCTCTAACCCCTGAGCCACACTTCTCCACTCTGAACAGCACCATAATGGCTACACTGAAAACTGAGAAGTTTGGTATCAAACTTCTCAGCACATTAAACTAACACTGATGCCAGTGTGGGATTTAATGTAAAATGCACTCATAGGGCACCTCAGACATGCCCCCTGAAAAACGACCCACCACTAGTGTCCAGACTGAGTGGCTGCTTTCGGCTGCAACCACCAGCCATGTTTCTGGACCCCTGGGTCGAGAGCTTGCTGCTCTTGGGGGAATTGGAGGGGGTCTGAAACAAAGCACATCCTGGGACGAGGTGCCAAGCCTCCTCCCCCAGGATGGTCAGGGTCCACGAAGGGGAAGCTTCAAAGGCTTGCCACCTTTGTGAGCTTCGCCAGGCCTATGCTGCTTCCTGCAACTGGCCCCCACCGCTTCGTACCCCCACCATGGGTGGGAGAATCTGCAGGAAAACCAAGTGAGGAAGGAGGTGTGCCGATCTTTGCCAACCCCACCCCTCAGGTGGGGCAGGTCAGGTGAAACACAACTCTGTCCCCGCCATCTTGCAGATGAGGGTACCCAGCCAATCAGGGTGAGGCATATGACCCCCCCCCTCCCACTGGAGGGTGGCATAATAGGGGGTGTACCCACCTCAGGGAAGGGACCAATTAGTCTCAACCTTTACCTACCCATAATGCCCCTACATCTAGTATTTTGGGGCACCCCTGAACCTTGCCTCCTCAAGAACCGATCAGAAAGAAGAGCAGAAGGACCGAAGAGCCGTACTGAAACTAAGAAGAAGCCACCCACTGACTTGGCTCCTGCCCTTCCCTTCCTAATGCTGGTCTTTATAGGAAGATTAAGAAGAGTTCTGGCAGCGGCGTTCTGCTCCACCTGAAGTTTATTCAGTAGATAGCTGGGCAGACCAATGTATAAGGCATTGGCATAATCACGGCGTGTGGATACCACCGCACGAGTGACCGTTTCCCTTGCCAAGTGGGGACGAAGAGGGAGGAACTTTAAGGATTTCAGTGTGCCAAAGCACAGACCAGTAAGCTTCTTAATCGAAGGAATAAAGCTCCGCTTCTCGTCAAACCAGATCCCTAGATTCTTCGTAGGTTGGCCCTCGGAGGTAGGTATGGAGAGAATTAGGTAGAGAAGTGTGGTAGAGAAGTAGGTAGAGAAGTGTGGCTCAATGGTTAGAGCGGCAGACCCTGATGCAGTAGTCTGGCCGGGACCAGGGTTCAATTCCTGCCTCGGCGGGTCTCGGGCTCAATTTCCCCGGACCTGATAATTCTCGCCTCGGTGTCTACTCTAATCATGAGTCCCACTCTGCACCTCTGGGCAATAGCTTGCTTAATCTCTACAAAGGTCCCAACAACGCTGGGGTTTCCGGACTTCACCTTGGGGGTGCCCAGGAGTGGGCTCCTCACAGGGAAAGGCCAGGAAGGGTTCCTCGGCGGTATTTGTACAAGCGCCGAGATGCCTACGGGTAGTCGTGCGCTATACAAGTGCGTAATCATTTCAATCATCATCATCATTTCATTTCGTATGGGAGAGTCTTCCGTCCAGAACGAGTTCCAGGACTGCGAGGGGAAGTTCCGGAAAAGAAGAATCTCGTTTCTTTCTTCATTACATTTTAACTGGGCAGAAGAGAGCAAACGTAAGACAGCTGACAGGCAAGATTTAACTAGGGAGGTGGAGAATTCATTTTTCTTCTAAGTGAAAAGGAGGTAGGTGTCGTCAGCATAGGCAATGATTTTGCCACTGAGCCCCTCATCCATCTGGATATGGGTACATACGTAAAAGTTAAAGAGTAAAGGGCTCAAAATAGACCCTTGCGGTACGCCTGTGGTCACGTTCAGGGGGAGGCTGAAAAAGGAGGGATCCAGGTTTGTTGCGTTCTGCCCTCAAGATAGGATTTCAGCCACCTCCAAGCAGACCCTAATACTCCAATTTTCGGGAAGCGATCCAAGAGCAGAGAGTGTGGCATGTGTCGGACGCAGCAGAAAGGTCTACCAGAATCAGAGCTGCCCTGCCTCCTGAATCCAAAGTTTCCCGAATGGCTTCAGCAACTCCGACCAGATCCGCCTCAGTGATGTAAGAGGCTCTGAAGCCAGATATCCGGGTGGAGCAGACCATGTTCTACATATTCAGACAGCTGTCCGTTAACCAGCTTCTTGCACACTTTCGCCACGGCAGGGCGGAAGGCTATAGGGCAATAGCTGCAGGGGATGTTGGGATCAAGTGGGTTTTTGCAGCAAAGGGACGATTTTGGCCTGTTTCCAGGCTGGAGGCATAATGGCTGCAGTAAGAGATAGGTTGATCAGCAGATTCAACTCAGGGTTGATCATCTCCGCGACCATAGCTAGCAATTTAGCCAGACGAGGATCAGCTGGTTATTTGGTCAGGGTGCCCAACTACACTGTATCCCACAATGGGTTAGTACGAGTGACCCCGCTCGCCAACTGAGCGCTGTTAGTGCAGAGTGCCATACCCGAAGTGTTGAAGATGTCGGAGTTGGGAAGGATGTAGTACGCTTCCCCCCCATAGATCGCTCTAAGGTAGCCTCCAGGCCTCATATTTCGTCTATCCATTGTGTAAGCTGGTTCATCCATTGGAGGATGAACCCAATAATTGACATTAACCTGTTGACTGCGTCGAACGTTCAGCTCCAGTGCTGAACGTTCGAAAAACGGGTGGGGCAGCGTCGGCCAAAGGACGTGCGCAGCACTACCAAGGTAGTGCACGCGACGACCGTTGGCCGACGGCAGCAGCCAACAGGTTAATGAGTTGGGCTACCCAGTAATATTTCCGAAGGCCTGGGAGTGCTACACCGTCGTCGTACCATCCCAGTGTCAGTTTCGGAGGGTAAATTCCAGAGGGGCTGGGGTACCCCAAAGGAGTGTGTGTATTACAGTATTAACTGCCGGAAAATAGGGTAGCGGGACCAGGTATGGTGTGTTTTGGAGCACATACAGAAAGAGGGAAGGCCATTATTTTAAAGAGACACTTTTCCTAATAAAGACGGGGGGGGTTGGACTCCAGTGCTGGACATCACCACGCAGACGCATGAGTGGGGGCTCGCGATTAAGGCCATAAAAGGTGTCAGGGTCTCTAGTGATAAAGATTCCTAGATAGCGGAATCCCTCTGTGATCATGTGTGCTGTGCAGTCGCTAGGAAATTGCGGTATAGCTCCAAGCAAGACATAGATCAGCTATTTGCTCCAATTAATGGTGTATCCTGAATCTCTATATAACAAAGTAAATGTATGGAATATTCTGTCGAGTGTAGAAGTCCGGTCAACTATATATAACAGGATGTTGTCTGCACAGAGGGAAATCCTGTCATCCCATTCAGCAGTCCATCTCAAACCACTGATCAAAGAGTCGCTTCTTATCAAGACCGCGAGCGGCTCCAACATTGGAGCAAAAATCAAGGGGAAAAGCGGGTAGACATGTGGCACGACGCAGCAAGAAATTGTGGATGAGCCCATATTAACTTTCACCTGTGCCTGGGGATCACAATACAAGACCTGAATCCAGGCAATTAATCAGATTTTTTTCTACTTTCTTTGTCGGTGGGAGCATCCCCAGTACCCTGCAGGTTTACTTGTTTATGGGAGGTATGGACGACCAAAGACTCTGACGAGAGTTGCCCTACAACATAAGGCGGGTCTGATAGGGAAGCCATATACTTCTGGTTAACCCTGCTATGACTACGGTGGCTTTAACAGGGTCTTTGAAGACATGTATATATATTGGAAGACTTGGCTGTGTAGAAGTCAGGAACGTCACCATAATCGTCCCAAGGATCATACGGAGGCTCTGGATCATACGGGGCATCATATGGACCGTAGGAGCTTGTGGACTTCACTTGCCCATAGGAGACATGTGAGGACACCTCTGGTGAAGATGGCGGAGATGACCTGTGTGGTGGAGGGGGAGTCAAGACTAGGTGGAATGGGTACCTTGGGTGGAGGGGTAGGAATTTTAAGAGTAGGAGGAGAGGAAGACTGAAGAGGAATGAGGGGGTATATGGCTAGCACTCCTATCCAGATGTTTATTCAGCCGCGCAGGTGGTGGCGGCTCCAGTGTCAGCTGTTCCTAACAGGTAAGCTTTCTTTTGCAAGGGAGAGTGTTCTTCACCTAAAACTACAGAGTGGAGAAAGGGCCCGAGGGGAAATGGTTTATAGACCTACCAGCATCTTGTCCCCCAACTATACACTTTGAACACACGAAAGATGCCACAGGTCTTTACACGATCCAGACAAACTGAGGAACCTATAAAGTATTCCACAAGAGGAACTGGAATGACAGGATAGATAAAGAATAGGAGAGATACAAGGGTAAAAAAAGTACCCATCAGCCCACTCACTAGTGGAACTTCGTCATCTGGGATTTCATGCTTGAAAAGTTGGTGTCCAAAAAGCACTTCCTCAAGGAGATATTGAGGCTAGCCTGGGACCCAATGGTTGAACCCTCAACCAGAAAAGATGACAGAGTTTGAGGCTGATAGCGCTTAGTTGCAGTGCTCAAAGAAAGTATATAAGAGTGTGTGAAACAAACAGGATAATGATCCAAGTGATTTAAAAATGCCTATCTTGATGTCAAAAAGGAAACTTTATTGAATGTGTCCATCAAGATGGTATGATTAAAAAACAGAGTGATGGTAGCAGAAAAAATGGTTTGCTAATTACCATAGATGTTCTCTGGTCAACATGTTTCAGCCTTAAAAGGCTTTCGTCAGGACCTATGAATCACTACTGCAACACTTACTTTATTTTTATTTATTTATTTATTTGTGGGTTTATATAGCGCTAGGAATCGACTCCCGGAGGAGTATCTCCACGCTTCGACAACTGGGGAACCCGTCCTGGCTCACCCTGAGAGATAATCCCTGATGGGTATCTCTAAGGTGCGACCAAGCATCCCCGGCGGTCTGGGGGGGCCGTTGTGAAGATGAGGCAAGCTGATGCCCAGAGTTGCAGAGTGTGGTTTCTGACTAGAGTAGGCACCGAGGCGAGAATTATCGAGTCCGCTGACCCTGGTCCACGACCCTGCCGCGTCGGGAATCGAACCCTGGTCCCGGGCCGTTCTCTGCTTACGGATCTGCCGCCTCTAACCAGTGAGCCACACTACAGACATGCTACCATCACTCTGTTTTTTAATCATACCATCTTGATGGACACATTCAATAAAGTTTCCTTTTTGACATCAAGATAGGCATTTTTAAATCACTTGGATCATTATCCTGTTTGTTTCACACACTCTTATATACTTTCTTTGAGCACTGCAACTAAGCGCTATCAGCCTCAAACTCTGTCATCTTTTCTGGTTGAGGGTTCAACCATTGGGTCCCAGGCTAGCCTCAATATCTCCTTGAGGAAGTGCTTTTTGGACACCAACTTTTCAAGCATGAAATCCCAGATGACGAAGTTCCACTAGTAAGTGGGCTGATGGGTACTTTTTTACCCTTGTATCTCTCCTATTCTTTATCTATCCTGTCATTCCAGTTCCTCTTGTGGAATACTTTATAGGTTCCTCAGTTTGTCTGGATCGTGTAAAGACCTGTGGCATCTTTCGTGTGTTCAGAGTGTTCTTCACCTTCAATGGTGGTTTAGCAGAGATCTTGTCGATTTACCTACTGTTAAGCACCTCCTGAAGGCACTGGTGGCGCATCAACACCATCTGAGCCCGCTGAGGAATAGGCTGTGGATGGATGACTTGGTGGTGATGGCTGTTTCAGCTTCAATGCGGTCTGGACGTTAAATGGTGCTTCAGCTCCAAAAAGCCAGGCGGCACGCAGGAAGCGGAAGGCATCAAGTGCACAGTCCATGCCGAGGAAGACCTGGTCTTATGCGGCTGTTTCAGTAGGACGCTCAAGTAAACTAGGAGTCCTGAAGATGACCGCAGAATAATATAGCGGTCGAAACGCCGTCGACGCCTTTCTGTGGTTAAGATTGTGGCAGGGCAGGGGGTCTCGTAGTGCTCCGGCTCAAACAGAGGTCAGAGACCAGATGGTTATCTTGCCACAAGTACTTTGAGTGGAACTCAAGAAGGTTATGGAAAAGGGTCCTATCCATCATGGCCGGCACATTCTCAAGGAGAGTGACCAAGGAGAAGGTCTGAGGGGGCTGAGGCACTGAACGAAGTGTAAAAAAATACCCGTGTGCGAAGTCGCCGGAACTCGGACACTAGTCGAAAAGACTGCTGAGAACGTGATTGTTTCATGCCAACGGGGTAGATGCACTGGAAAGCACCGACTAGGCTACGTACACTCAGAATCAGTGGCACAAGTCCGAATCAGACCGCAGAAGAAAACAATCTAACAATGGATTCAATGCCCATGCGCATTATCAGTCATTGGAGGAGTCACTACACGTCAAGACTTTGAAGAAAAACAAACACATCCGAGCCCAACACTAAATGGCAGAAGTATGCAAAGATGAGTAATCTACAGTTACACATGCCATGAACAAGTTTTACAGGATACCTATGTGGGCATAACAATTTTAATGTTTATGACTTATCAATGAAACTTCTACAATGCAGAAAGATGTTTATACAACTAGGTCCTTTACTGCCAAAGCTGACCAGACTGAAGACCTGGCATTTCGGGGTCAACCCTTTGCATAGTCGAGAATATAGTACCTAAATTCTTTAGGCCCAGCTCCAGATACCTCTGGCAACTGAACGTAACATATGATGCCTTTCTGACGAGCCCTAGCAATGGTTACCACAAAGGAAATGTCTCTTCTTGTATGGTCACTTCCAGGTAATTGGACTGATGCTGCTGGTTTCTCAACAGAGTGCACAGAGGCCTGCTAATCAGACCTCAGTGCCTGTGCCCTTACCCTTAAATTGGTGTTGAATTGGCTACGCTAACTTACCTGCAAGTGCCCAGTATATGGTACCCAGGACCTTTAAATTAGGGGTTTCCTGCCCTACTCGCCCTGGGATTATCACACTGGTTGTGCCACCCTGGGGGTGGCACAAGTAAAACAAGACTTGCAGCCAACCTTTGTGCAGGCTGGAAGAGCAGCTTAAACTGTTAACCCAACTTGCCATTTAAAGTAATTGCAAACCCAGACTCCCCCTCGGTTATATGTGCAATTCACCCCAATGGCATTCCTATAGAGTCCGAATGCAGGATGCAACATATCCCACTGGGCGAACATGTAATTTTATATGTTCTGATATTAAAAACATGAAAATTAAGTTTTTACTGTGGAAAAACATGGTCGCCCAACTGGCGAGTACAGAGTTACACGCGGACACCTCAGCTGTGTTAAATCTGGAACACTGCGACTAAAGTGAGTCATTCAGGGTATCAAACACGTTATATTAAGTAGTTAACGTAACAAGTTGCTGTGTGCAATGTTAGCTAAAATGCCACTTTGTTGCCTTGAGTTCCGTATGCCCATACTGGTTGCACATGAGGTACCTTTGCCAATACCGCTTTACGCCTGCCTGGGGAGGCATGTTAATGACACCCAGGAAAGGATATAATAGTGGCCTGCTCTGGGAGGAGATATCACCTCCCTCCTGCAGGAAGCCACACGGGTCTTGGCCTAAAAGGCGGGCTTCAAAGGAGAAGTCACCTTTTGGGAGAGAAGATCCTCCGTTGTTTAGGCAGACATGCTCGCACTAGCGACAGGAGAGGGGAAACCAGTTGCCAAAAACAGTTTTCCAGGGTGGTGTAGCCCCACTACTCTGGGTTGGGCTAGGGAGCTCCAGCTGGGGGAGGGTACCTTCATATTGAAAGTGGGCAGGGGCAGGTAGGGGGGAACCTGGTAGCTCATTGGGAACCAACCACATGTGCGCCCGCTGGCATTTTCTGAGCATAAGTTGGGCACTCCTGGCACCCTAAACTTCGATCTCGACTGGAAGGATAACCCAGGAAGGACTTCCCTGCTCTACCATGGAACTGGCAAAGAGGCTGCATTTTTGTGGCTTGCACCTGCTGTGTAGCAAAGGAGAGGGACAGTGCCAGCCATGTCCTTCTCAAGGAGAAGTTGTCTCCAGAGTGGAGCAAAAGAGATTCAAAGGGATAGCTGATTGGCATCCTGCTCACAGCGCAGGGACACAACAGCTGAAGAAGCCGGAGGAAAGTTGGTAGCCCAAAATCTTCAACCCGCCACCGACCGTCATGGCGCAGCAACAGAGACCAGGACCTGGCACACAACATTGCACCAGAGTTTTTTGAACTCAGCAGTACCATCGCACTGTAGCTGGGACCACCAGAGGATGATTTATTGATTCAGAAAGAATGGACCTGGAACAAAGATACTGGGTGACCGGTAGTCCAGTGGACTAGACTTCTGACAGCACGGAGAGCTTCGAGGGATGTCGACCCTGTGACCCGGACCTCCTCACCCCATTTGTGAACTGAGGAGTAGTCGCAGCAAGACCCGTCGACTGAATCTCATTTACAGGATAATTCGAGCATCCTTCATTCCTTGACTCAGGACCACTTCCATCGGAAGACATGCAAACGAAAAAAGTGCCTGGAACTAACTGAAGACTGCTTCACCTGCTAAGATTTGTTTCTGAAGATCTGGCTGGTCGCCCTGACTGGCATCCTACTGGAGGTGATCACCTATGGTGATTCTAAGTGAGCACATTACAGTCCATTTTCGGTCTCACCTAGGCAGGGCTTTGTCGTCTCTTCGAGATATGTTGTATTCAGGAATTCACTAATTGCAAAACTAGCAATGTAGTATATGCTATTATTTGCCCGTGTCCCAAATTGTGTATCGGGAAAACTACCCAACGAGTCAATCAGCGAGTGGCGCAACATCGATCAAGAATCAGACATAAGGTGTTGACTGCCCCTATGGTACAACACTTCATGGAGTATAAACACACTGAGAAAGACTTTAAATGGACAGTGCTATCTGCAATCAAAATTCCCCCCCGCGGAGGAAACGTCGATACCATGCTGTTAAAAAAAGAAGCATACTTAATCCTTAAATTCAACTGTGTGGTGGATGGGATGAATGAAATGTCTGAATTACAAAGAAACACCTACTGAGTCCCCTGTCCTCACCACCGTCACGTAATAATGGGAGCCATCCATCACTGTTAACACGACTTGGTTCAAGAAAAACACAACTTAGCCGTCAATATCAAGAAACCGATTCGATTTCAGATAAACATAGTTAAACACTACAAGTTCCATCATCCCTAGCATCCCGCTTAAAGCGTAAAACACTTCCGGGTGACCGTGAACAACAACAGTTGAATCGCAGAAACCAGTAAGCCGGTTATGCGGTAGAACGGAGGATGTATTTGCCGACCCGTCAGAAATAATACGAGGTAAGAAACTAAAAGACAATTCATACACCGTACATAGCACCACCTCCGTTATTGTAATGTAGGGCCAAAATAATATCCACACCTTAACATTGCAGGCGCTCGTCAGAAAAAAAGACACGACAGTAAAGCGGACCCGCATCGAGAGAGAATCCTCTCCCCGTTTACAAGTAAGCATTAACCACATAGGCAAACAGTTCTGAACACGTGGCTAAACCTAGCTTTTTGATTACAATTTCGAATTAATTTTAACAGCAATATGCACCTGTGATGAAAAGAGCCATATACCGATAACGCAATCATCAGGGAGCTACCAAACCATTGACAAGTAAGTGTTGGCACCCCCACAAAACAACACGTGACTAAACGGTTTCTAAATGTAGAACGTTTTGACACATAAAAAGAACGACATCAGCATGCCCTCTCCTCATTTTTTGCCTAGGCATTGTTGTAATTGAAGGAAATAAAGACGCCTTGTGCACGAGAACCACAGAGAACGATTGCTCTGAAAATTAAGGTAACCCTTTATGTAAAATGCTGAATTTGCTCCTAAGTAACTTAGGGAACAGGAGAAGCTAAAAATCCCCATTATTTTTTGCACTGTAGGTACCCAGCCCAGCCCTGAGGAAAAACCCGGCTAACTAAGATAAGGGTTTGGAAACGCGTCGGCTGTTTGGCTGTTCCAAGGAAACTTATACCTTGGCGGTTTTAGGATTTGAATACCTAACCTCACAAATAGGGCTACTAAAGTTAATCTTTAGGAATCAAACTCAATAAGCCCAGTGTGACTAGTCCTACAAACTTTGAATACTAAAAAGTTAGGACTACAACAAAAAACAAACTCTGGTGTACCGATTTTTTGTTTCATCAACTTATTTTTGTTTAATCAACATATTTAAAAGTCATTGAATGTTGTTATTTATGTACTCACATATAATCACTTGCATGATTTACAATATTGATTTTTGTATTAGCTGTTCTATGTTATAGGCGTGTTAAAACCTCTGACTTAAATAGAATGTGTAAATGTATGTAAACTGAAATGAAATGTAATGCATGATTTAAATACAGGAGTCTTCGCAATCCAAAAAACGAAGCTTCATGGCTGCTTTTAAATAAAGAGCAGTCTTTTCTAAATCCGAGCCCAGGCACTCATTTTTTGTACAAGTATTCAGGATATTGGCATTAAGCTGCGCCCACTGTCCACCCATCTTTTTAATTGGCTTCTGTTACGGTCCTTTGTAAATGGTGGCTTTTCACTGGTTAATGAGCTTAGTAGTCCCTCCTTAATACCACCTTTTCTCTTATTGTAACCTCCCGTAAGGACTGCCCCTCTTACATGTCCTGTTACTGGTTACGTTAGATTTTTTTGGCGCACGCTTTTCTCCTTTTTGCTTCTTTAACCCCTTCGGTGCTGATGACTGCTCCCAGTTGCCATCAGTTACGGTGGGCGTGTGCTGATGATGTCCGGGAGCCGTCATGACCACGCCCGCGATCGGAATGTGCCGCACAGGTGCAGAATCCCAGCCGCAGCCAGGGGGTTATTAAGCTCAGGAACTGCACGCAGCCATGCTTGGTCCCTCTCCCAGGCTGCCGCGGACACCTCTTCCTCCCCCTTCGCTCCCTCTCTTCCGCTGCAGCTGCTTCCTCCCACGTGTTTTTTCAAACGCAGGGCTAACAATACGCTTTGCTGATGTTTAGAATTTACATTTGTGGCTTGCACGCTCGTTATGGCCGTTCTGGTTGTGTTAGGGGTGTTACCGGTCGTCTTCATTAGTTTCTGATTCAGAACTGCTTCAGGTAATATCTTGTGAAGCAGTAGGGTTAATTTAGGTTAGTGGGTATATTTTGTAATTTATTTAAAATATTAAGTTTTATTTAAAAACTCAGTCAGTAAGGTTATTTGTTAATTGCCTTTGGCAATGCTTGTTTATTTACCTACTGAAATATGAACAAATCCCTAGAATGTGCGCTCTGCGGAGACAGGCTCGCGCCAACCCTCGTGTTTGGTGTAACATTACAAGAGGCTCGCGCTGAGTCTCGTGGTGGAAGCTATAAATATGAGCTTCCACCAACTGTCAGACGCTTCGTCTCTCGTTGTTCTTGACGAGAGCTTCTGCTCCCGCTTTGGATCCGGCAGTTCCTGTCATCTCTTGTTTCCGTTCGTGAATTAAAACCCAAACCCCATTCATTCCGTTTATTTAAACCCTGCGTAGACTGGTTTTCCAAGCCCCTGGCTGTCAGCGTCGTTGATTCACGACCTTCATGAAGACAACGCGGGCGAACTCCGGAGCTTCACTGTGACTGTCAGCCGGGAGGTTTGTTTACTCGCTCCCTCTCAGCCGGCAGTTCGAGACTCTAGGCAGCGCTGCTCTGCTTAAATGAAAACATAACAGTAAGAGATCGTTTTTGTTTTAAAAAGGCCACGGACTTTTGTTTTAATGCAATGTGGCAAAGGTTTATTTAATGTAAGTTCTAAAAAAACGCTAAAGAAGGAAATTACTCGTTATTTAGTGTTAACCAAGGAACAAACCTTGGCAAGAGCAAGTGACTTATGAGGTGGAGTTGAGACATTTAAACCAATGGACTAGCGCTTGCAAAACTTGGAGATACCAAAACGAGTTGAGAAGGAGATTAAAGTCAATAAATGCATAGAGTCAAATATTATATTGTTTTAAGCGCTCTATAGCAGATAAAGAGACAAACAAGCCTTGGTAAAGGCAAATGTGTTAAATAGGCAAACCTAATGTGTATGAGCAATTCTGTGATAAGTTGGTTTGATTGCAGAGTGATATGAGAAAGGTTAGCTTATTTACAAAGTCAGTCATGATAATTAACCTTAGGTAGTAGAGTGAATTTAGATAGGTTGTTTCTACCTGTCTTCCTACTGCAGAGCTTCCTATCAGAAGAAGTAACCAAAGATTCAGGTATGATTCAGCATGAAGTTACAAGTTCAGTTTAAACTAACCCTATTAATCTAATTGCCTGGTTTTTTCAGTAGCAGTCTTAAGATATTCTGACATGTAATGTTTATTTGAAGGTGACAAGATACAGAGTCAGAGTTAACAAACCTTCGTAAAAGTGCAAACAAGGGTCAGACGGATTAATGGTCAGTAAGCATGATGTCTAAATAATTATCTAAGCCAGTTAAGAAATCTACAGATGAGTAAATGTTGTCAATATTGCATCACAGTGTAGCGTGAAGACAGCGCAGAACATTCCTTAAGAAAAGGTCCTCGGCCTGGAGCACTTCCTAGAGAGAGAGACAACAGAAGATTTAATCTTGTATAATTTGTTGTGAGTCTCTCTGTCCACTTCCCCTTTCCCTGGGGGAGAAGTCAATCCAGTCAGTGTCAACGTTCTGATTGGGTTGGTTGATCCTTGAGGGAGTTGGGAGTTTGCAGCTCGAGAGGAAAACGTCAGAAGAGTCTCGCAAGACTCCTCAACAGTAGACGAAGCCTCTCTTCCCAAATTTCTAAATCGTTTCCTCTTGAGTCTGCAAACTCACCCTCATGGATGCTTCACAGTTGTCACAATTAGTCCAGAAATTGACAGTGGAAATGGAAAATTTACGTTTGGAGAATCAATCGCTCCGTCAGGAATTAAATGAGACTAGGGCTGGATTCTCAACTTGGAGGGATTCCTCTAAAGAGAGGAAACCAGTTTTGGCGCCAGCTAGATTTGGAGCTGAAGTTGTTCAGCCACATATTTCAGAAGATCGGTCAGAAAAGCAGCCAGTTCAAGTTACTGTGGTTACTCCTACACCTGTCCCCTTGGCTAACCCAGAAAGGTTTTCTGGAGATAATAGTAGATTTGCAACTTTTTTTAGTCAGTGTCAATTGCATTTTATGTGTAAGCCTCAAATTTTTTCTTCTGATTCTGCTAAGGTGGCTTTTATAATTTCTTATCTGGGGGGGGTGGCTGCGAATTGGGCCATGCCCTTAGTAGATAATAATGATCCTTTGCTTCATAATTTGCAGAATTTCAAATTGGCCATGTCCAATTTATTCGCTAAACACACCTTAATTCAGTCTTCTGATAATGAGTTGTTGAATCTTCATCAAGGGACCAAGGATCTTATCTCTTATATTACTACCTTTAATAGACTTCTGTCCGAAACTCATTGGCCTGAGGAGAAGAGAATCTCTTTATTTTATAGAGGTCTAAAGGATGATTTAAAAGATTCTCTTGCTCACGTAGTAAATTTGCCTGATGGGTTTAAAGAATTTCAGGATCTGGTGGTTAGGCTTGATCACAGATTAGGTGAACGTAGAAATGAAAAAACTAGGAGTGATTTTAGAAGTCCACTAGTTAAAGTTGAGAAAAAAGAGTCAGAAGTTAAGAATTTTGTTGAACCTGTTTTACCGAGTGGGTTTAAAGGGCCTTTATCCCCAGAAGAAAAAGAACGGAGACGTAAGGGCAATTTATGTTTATACTGTGGCAAACCTGGGCACTTTGCCAAGGATTGTTCAGTAAAACCCACAAAAAAGAAAGTTCTTGCTATTGAAACTCTTCCCATTAAGCCGTCGGAAAACTGAAATTCTCGAGGGAAGCAGAGATCGTTTCCTCGAGTAGAATTTCTTCTAAGGTCTCTAAATTTGTCACCAATGTAACTACACATATTCCCAAACATTTTACTATCCGGTTGGTCTTTATTTTAACCACTCTTCAAAGACATAGTATTCCTGTACTTTTGGATTCTGGGGCTACTGGGAATTTTTTCGATATTGGTTTTGCTCATAAACTGAATCTGAAATTTGTTACTAAAGAGGAACCTGAGTCTGTAAGAGCTGTTGATGGTTCAGTTTTATCTTCCGGCATGATTCAATTTTGTACTGAACCATTGACTATAGTAGCAGATAATGGTCATACTGAGAAAGTGGTTTTTGATCTTATTGATGCACCAAATTTTGGTGTCATCTTTGGCATTCCTTGGTTGGAATTACATAATCCCAAAATTGACTGGATTAAAAGGACTGTTACCTTAGAGTCTTCCTTTTGTAAATTACATTGTTATCAAGAGACCAAAGATCCAGTAATGCCCCTTTTTTGTGCTGCTTTAACTGCTGAAAATAATAAACTTCCAGTTGAGTATAAAAACTTTTCTAAGGTTTTTGATCCTGTTGAAGCAACCAAATTACCACCGCATAGAATTTTTGATTGCAGAATTGATTTAGTTCCTGGTGCTATTCTACCCTGTAGTAGAATTTACGCTTTAACTGAGCCTGAAAATGTTTATTTAAGGAACTATTTGGATGAGCTTTTGGAATTAGGTTTCATTCGACATTCCACTTCTCCTGTTTCGTCTCCTCTTTTCTTCGTTGCGAAGAAATCTGGGGATTTGAGGGCTTGTATTGATTACAGAGCGGTAAATAAGGCAACCATTAAGAATAGGTACCCATTGCCTTTGATTCCAGTGCTTCTTAATCAAATTAGAGGTTCTAGTGTTTACACCAAACTGGATCTCAGAGGAGCATATCATTTGATTAGAGTTAAAGAAGGCGATGAATGGAAGACCGCTTTTCGTACGAAATTTGGTCTTTTTGAGTATACGGTTATGCCATTTGGCCTTTGCAACGCTCCAGCAGCTTTTCAATACTTTATTAATGAGGTCTTGCATGATCTATTGGATGTCTGTTGTATCGTTTATATTGACGACATTTTAATTTATTCCAAAAATATGGAAGAGCATGTACAACATGTCCAGTTGGTATTACAGAAATTAAGAGATCATTCTCTGTATGCTAAATTGGAAAAATGTGTTTTCAATGCTTCTCAGGTGGAATTTCTTGGTTATTGTTTGTCACCTGAGGGAATTCTTATGGATCCAAAGAAAGTTGAAGCAATTCTTACCTGGCCAATTCCTGCTTCAATTAAAGACACGCAGAGAATTTTAGGATTTGCTAACTTTTATAGGCGATTCATTTCTAAGTTTTCAGAAATTGTTACTCCCATTACTCATTTATTGAAAGAAGGGAAAGTCTTTTCTTGGACTGAAGAAGCCGACCAGGCATTTTCATTGTTGAAGAAGGCTTTTACCTCTGCTCCTATTTTGGTTCATCCTGACCCTGATAGGCCTTTCTTTGTGGAAGCAGATGCTTCACAGACTGCTATTGGTGGTGTGTTGCTTCAAAAGGATGCAAATACTGGTCATCTTCATCCTATAGCCTTTTTCTCTAGGAAATTACTTTTGGCTGAGCAAAATTATACAATTGCAGAACGAGAATTGTTAGCCATTAAAGATGTGTTTCAAGAATGGAGACATCACCTTTTGGGAGCTAAACACACTATTACTGTTTATTCTGACCATAAAAATTTACAATTTTATTCTACTGTTAAGGCTTTTACTCCTAGACAAATGAGGTGGTTACAATTTTTTAGTGAATTTGACTTTTTAATTATGTATCGACCTGGAAAGAAGCAGCTGTTGTCGGACACACTTTCACGATTAGTTTGTGAAAAAGACTTAAATTCTGTTAAGGACCCTCCCAGTATTTTGCCTTTAGAAAAAATTGTTGCGGAAACGCATTCAGAGAGTTTCTTAGATTCAGTTAAGAAGGAATTAAGGAATTTTGATGTTCATGAATGGTTACTTAAAAAAGGGAATTCCATTAGAGATGGGTTTTTCTATCACAATGATAAATTGTTTATTCCTACTAGAGTTTTACAGGATAAGGTCATGCAGTGGAATCATGATTTGGCATTTGCTGCGCATCCGGGTATTAACAAAACCTTGGATTTATGTCAACGTCATTTTTGGTGGGACAAAATGATTCCTATAATCCAACAATTCGTGAAAGCTTGTCCAGTTTGTTCACGTCAAAAGGCTTTACATGAAGTTCCAATGGGTTTACTTCGTCCAATGACTATTCCCCCTCATCCTTGGCATACAATCAGCTTGGATTTTATTACTGATCTCCCTAAGTCTAATGGTTTTACTACAGTTCTGGTGGTGGTGGATTTGTTATCTAAAATGGGACATTTTATTCCGTTACATAAGATTCCATCTGCAGCTGAGTTCAGTACTGTATTTTTATCCAACATCGTGAAACTTCATGGTCTTCCCTCAAAGATTATTTCAGATAGGGGTCCTCAGTTCATTTCAAAATTCTGGTCACAACTCAGTAAACATTTAGGAATCGAGTTAGCTCTGTCCTCTTCTTTTCATCCACAGACGGATGGACAGACTGAGAGATTGAACCAGCATGTTGAACAAGGTTTAAGATGTTTGTTAACAACTTCCTCTTGTCCCTGGGATGAAGTTTTACCTTGGGCAGAATTTTCCTATAATAACACCACTCATTCAGCTCTGGGTTGCTCTCCTTTTTATTTTATCACTGGTCAACATCCAAGATCTATTCCTATACTCTTACCTGATGAACAATTGTCTATGCCAGCTGTTACTGAAAGGTTAACACATCTGTTTGATATCCAAGATAAGGCTAGGAAGCAATGGGTCAAGAGTAAACTTACCATGAAAAAGACTGCTGATTCTCATCGTCAACCTGCTCCTTTGTATAAGGAAGGTCAGTTGGTGTGGTTATCTACTAGAAATATTCAGTTGGAGGGTCCCAGGAAGCTGAAACCCAGATATATTGGGCCGTTTGAAATCAAGAAAGTTTTGAATCCTGTGTCTGTGAAATTAGTTTTGCCTGAGGAATATGCTATTCACCCTGTTTTTAATGTTTCTTTGTTGAAACCTTTTGAACCTTCTACTCGAGTTGACAATCCACCTCCACCTGTAATTGTCGGTGACCATGTTGAGTACGAGGTTAAAACTATTCTGGATTCTAAAAGGATACGGGGTACCTTGTTTTATTTGGTTGATTGGAAGGGTTATGATCCTTCTGAGCGATCTTGGGAACCTGAGAGAAATGTTCATGCTCCTAGACTTATTAGGTCTTTTCATGCATTGCATCCTGATAAACCTAGACCTGTAAGACGACCTTTGGGGGGAGGAACTGTTAGGGGTGTTACCGGTCGTCTTCATTAGTTTCTGATTCAGAACTGCTTCAGGTAATATCTTGTGAAGCAGTAGGGTTAATTTAGGTTAGTGGGTATATTTTGTAATTTATTTAAAATATTAAGTTTTATTTAAAAACTCAGTCAGTAAGGTTATTTGTTAATTGCCTTTGGCAATGCTTGTTTATTTACCTACTGAAATATGAACAAATCCCTAGAATGTGCGCTCTGCGGAGACAGGCTCGCGCCAACCCTCGTGTTTGGTGTAACATTACAAGAGGCTCGCGCTGAGTCTCGTGGTGGAAGCTATAAATATGAGCTTCCACCAACTGTCAGACGCTTCGTCTCTCGTTGTTCTTGACGAGAGCTTCTGCTCCCGCTTTGGATCCGGCAGTTCCTGTCATCTCTTGTTTCCGTTCGTGAATTAAAACCCAAACCCCATTCATTCCGTTTATTTAAACCCTGCGTAGACTGGTTATCCAAGCCCCTGGCTGTCAGCGTCGTTGATTCACGACCTTCATGAAGACAACGCGGGCGGACTCCGGAGCTTCACTGTGACTGTCAGCCGGGAGGTTTGTTTACTCGCTCCCTCTCAGCCGGCAGTTCGAGACTCTAGGCAGCGCTGCTCTGCTTAAATGAAAACATAACATTAAGAGATCGTTTTTGTTTTAAAAAGGCCACGGACTTTTGTTTTAATGCAATGTGGCAAAGGTTTATTTAATGTAAGTTCTAAAAAACGCTAAAGAAGGAAATTACTCGTTATTTAGTGTTAACCAAGGAACAAACCTTGGCAAGAGCAAGTGACTTATGAGGTGGAGTTGGGACATTTAAACCAATGGACTAGCGCTTGCAAAACTTGGAGATACCAAAACGAGTTGAGAAGGAGATTAAAGTCAATAAATGCATAGAGTCAAATATTATATTGTTTTAAGCGCTCTATAGCAGATAAAGAGACAAACAAGCCTTGGTAAAGGCAAATGTGTTAAATAGGCAAACCTAATGTGTATGAGCAATTCTGTGATAAGTTGGTTTGATTGCAGAGTGATATGAGAAAGGTTAGCTTATTTACAAAGTCAGTCATGATAATTAACCTTAGGTAGTAGAGTGAATTTAGATAGGTTGTTTCTACCTGTCTTCCTACTGCAGAGCTTCCTATCAGAAAAAGTAACCAAAGATTCAGGTATGATTCAGCATGAAGTTACAAGTTCAGTTTAAACTAACCCTATTAATCTAATTGCCTGGTTTTTTCAGTAGCAGTCTTAAGATATTCTGACATGTAATGTTTATTTGAAGGTGACAAGATACAGAGTCAGAGTTAACAAACCTTCGTAAAAGTGCAAACAAGGGTCAGACGGATTAATGGTCAGTAAGCATGATGTCTAAATAATTATCTAAGCCAGTTAAGAAATCTACAGATGAGTAAATGTTGTCAATATTGCATCACAGTGTAGCGTGAAGACAGCGCAGAACATTCCTTAAGAAAAGGTCCTCGGCCTGGAGCACTTCCTAGAGAGAGAGACAACAGAAGATTTAATCTTGTATAATTTGTTGTGAGTCTCTCTGTCCACTTCCCCTTTCCCTGGGGGAGAAGTCAATCCAGTCAGTGTCAACGTCCTGATTGGGTTGGTTGATCCTTGAGGGAGTTGGGAGTTTGCAGCTCGAGAGGAAAACATCAGAAGAGTCTCGCAAGACTCCTCAACAGGTTGCCTCTCCTCACTTCAATCCCCCCCCCCGCGCCCCCAGAGCATGCTTTTACAGCAGGCAGGATCACCACAAAAACATAATGTGACCCACAGCCTCCCAGCGCCACCCTGTGCTTTAACTTTAAGGCAGCTGCGTGCCTCGCCGAACTCAACTTTTGCCCGACGAAACTGGATGTATAAAACATGGTTTTATTTTTGCAGTGTGGCATGCTTTAATAGCTGCCGCGCATCTTGTTTCTGCGAGTGCTACTGTCTCAGCTTTTGCTTCCTTGAGTCCTCCGTCACTTGAAAAGGCAGGAGGCAGGCATTGCTGGCCCTCTAATGCACTTCTTTCGGGTGAAGTATCACCCCTGTCCCTCGACCCAGCAGTGGCCTGCCGGCTCGCCCAATCATTGCCAAAATCCTGAACTTCAGGGACCGCGATGCCATTTTTCGAGCGGCCAGGGAAAAGGGCGAGATTCGTCATCAGGGAAACTCCTTTTCATTCTACCCAGACTACTCCATGGTGGTGCAGGCTGCTTGTCGCGAGTTCCTCCCTGCGAAACGGATCCTCCAAAAGCATGAAGTATCGTACTCCTTCGCATATATACCGCTAAACTGCGAGTCAGGCAAGGCTCTAAGATGCTCGTTTTCCGGGATCCCAAGGACACTTTGGCCTTCACAAAGAAACTAGTCTGGTCACATCGATCCCCCCTTGCTAACTCTCAAGCCACTGCTGACGGCAACTTAAGCGACAATGACTGAACTCTAGTGCGCCTTTGACTCTTTTGCTGGGTTTTTCTTTGCGTTGCTCAGCTACCGTTTTCGAATTGGCCCACTTTGTTCTCCGTAGGTCACTTCACATCATAACTATGCTTCGGGCTTGGTGCCTCTAATCCCCTGGTGTCCTTTCTTCTACTGTCTGCTACGTCCTACGGCTTGGCCACCATGCCTCTTTGGCAGGGGAGTATGCGGAGCGACACCATGCCTCCACGGGATGATTCCCTCTTTGAACGTAGACTTCTCCCTTCCCAGTTGTGGGTCCCCGGGGTGTGTATGGGTGGTATCTCAGCCTGATTGGGGGTTGGTGTGGGTGGTGGGGTGAGGAGTTCCTGGAGTTTGTTGCCTCCTTCTGAGACTTTATGGTTTGTTTTGGTATATGCTTTTCTTTCTGGTCCCTTCATCACACGTCATCCCATTCGTACAGGTCGTTCTACTGGACCTGGAACGTCCGCGGTCTGAACGACCACCGCAAGTCACTCCCACCTCATCCAGCGTAGGGTAGACATCTGCTTTATGCAGGAGACTCACCTGCTCCCTGCGACCTCCTCCAGACTTTTCAAGGCATTGGGGGGAAATGCACTCCTACTCTAACTACTCTCGGGGGGTGTCTATCCTGCTGCGCAGAGGGCATCTGTAGCAGACTTCCCAGGTAGTTATCGACCGTGGGGGGCGCTGTGTGATCCTTCATGGTACCCTGCAGGCCCAGCCATTGACGCTTGCTGCGCTTTTGGTCCCAATAACAACGATCCAGACTTCTTCGCGCAAGTCTGGCACCACATTTCCTGGGCCCTGCTGCGCTCCTCGGGGGCAGAGGGGGGCACTTTAATGTAACACTGTCCACCACATTGGATCGCTCCGGTCCTCACGCTTCTCGCGCGCGCGTTTTCACTACTAAGCTCCATTTTCACTGATAACTCCCTGTATGTTGTGTGGCACCACACTCCCCCCCGATGCATGCGAGGGCACTTGCGTAACCGGCTCCCGCAGCTGTTGGTCATGCCTGGACCTTTGGATCACCACCACAGACGCCCTTGCTTGGCTTACCTCTGTTGAACACATGGCGCGCACCCTCTCAGATCATGCTCCTGTCCGCCTTTGTCTGCGCCTCCCTCACTCCCCCGTCACGCATTCTCCTGGTGGCTCCCCCTCCAATGTGCTATGCGTCTCGGTCTTCTGCGACGGGATACAAACCGCATTCACTAATTATTTCGAGCTTAACGAAGGCACGGTCTACTTCCCCTCCACGCTCTGGGAGGGTTTTAAGGCGGTTATCTGTGGGGAATGCATTTCCAAACAGTCCGGTGTCCTAAGCTCTATCCGCGGCACTCTTGATAAATTTGAAATGGAGATTAAGGCTCTGGACTCTTCTCACTCCCGGGACCCAAACCCAGACACGCTAGCTCAGATCCGGGGGAAACTCACCAACTTCACTGACGCGGCCAACAGAGAATTCGCGTTTCTCGGCAGGGAGGCGCAGGTGCACCGCTTTTGTGAGGGAGACCATCCTGGTAAGACCCTCGCGAACTTCCTCCGCCCGCCTCATGCTGCGTCCTATAGAACCGCCCTTCAGGATAGGGGCCCTGACAGAACCACCTCCCCTGAGGAAATCAAAGCGTGATTCAATGCATTTCACACACAACTTTATACGGCCGGATCTGTGCCCCTGCTTGAGGTTCTCGATCAATACTTGGACACCCATCAGCTTCTTTGGCTTGGTAACCCTCACGAGGCTCTACTTACTCTACTCCTAAAGCCGGACAAACCCCCTGAGCTGCGAGACTCCTAACGCCCCTTGTCACTGATCAATATGGATAATAAAATATTCGCCTAGTTACTTGCCTCCCACCTTCTCCCCCTCATGCCGCTCATTGCCCGCGGGGACCAGTCGGGATTAATTGCCAGCCATGCTACCGCTCACAATCTCCGGATCACCTTCTACGTCCTCCATCAAATAAACCCGTCGCTTCCGGCAGTGGCCGCCCTGCTTGACGCCACCAAAGCCTTCGATACCTTAGAGTGGCCCTTCCTCTTCTATCTCCTTCCCCGCTTGGGCTTCACACGTAAAATATTACTTCTCTTCACCCTCCCCACTGCCCGCCACCAGATTAACGGTCAAATATCTGAGCCCATCTCCATCGCGTGTGGTAGTAGGCAAGGGTGCCCGCTGTCGCCCATGCTTCATGCCATTGCAATGGAACCCCTTGCAGCTAGACTTCAACAGCACCACACCCAGAGAGGCCTCGGCTTTGCGGCTCGCGCCCTCATAGTCTCCATGTACGCGGATGACGTTAGTCTTTATGTCCGCAATCCTCAGGAGAACATCAGCCCTCTGGTTCGTGAGGTGATACGGTTTGGGGGCTGCTCCGGCATCCAGGTCAACTGGAATAAGTCCGTGCTTTTCCCCCCTCACTGATGCCACGGTGCATTTCACTCCAGAATACCCCTTTGTGTGGGCGTCGGGTCCCACTAGATACTTAAGCATCTGGCTGAGTAGGGACGTGGATGAACTTTGGCCGCACTGTGGACTGGTTCAGGTCCAAGATTCCCCTCTGGAACCGGTTGCCCTTGTCTCTGGCCAGTCGCATAACCTATTCGTCCTTAATCCCATCCCCCTCACTGCCCACTTTTTTCGCAAAGTTCGCTCTTTGCTCATTAATCTGGTCTGGGCCGGTCGACAGCCCAGGATTGCATATAATATTTTCACCCTCCCGATGTCACGTGGCGGCCTTGGTGCCCCCGATTTTAAACTTTATTCCATTAGCGCCCATGCCAGTTTGCTTCATTTCAGGCTCCACCCCACTCCTTTTCAGCCACATGGTGCAGTGGAGGACTACCTTGCTGCCCCGAGGCCACTCACGACTGCCTTGGTCGCCCCGGTGAAACTCCCACACACTGAGATCGATACGGTGGAGACCTTGCACTGGGCCTGGGATGGGCTCCGTAAATTTTCCAGCTCCGATATGCTTTCCGTGAATGCTATGCCTATTGATCATCTGGCTTTCCCTCCCCTCCAGACTTCTGGGATGGTTAAAGATGCCACCCGCTTAGGGCTTTACACAATGGCGGACCTCTACCCTGGGGACACATTCTTCTCACTCGCTTCAGACTCCGGCCCCTAGGACACTGCTTTATTATCAAGGCAGGGAGCTTCACTCCTCGTTCCCCCAGCCCCCTCTCTCGATGGCCACTCTTGACTTCATTTACACGTACCCTTCCCCCCGGAAACTAGTCACTAACATTTACGCCCTCACACTGGCAGCATCTCCTATCTCCTCCGACCGGTCGAGTGTGGTGAGGACTTGGGTGTCGAAATCTCTCAGGTTGACTGGCTCTACTGTTGCAATCAGATTAAACGCCTATCCCCAAACTACCGTCTGCGCCTTATCCACTTCAAGTATTGACATTGGCTCTACTGTACTCCTGCCCAGTTGCACAAGATGGGACACATCCCAGATGATAGATGCCAGCGCTGCTCTACTCCTGCGGCAGACTTTTTCCCAACTCGCTTGGCTGTGTCCTCAGGTCTCCACCTATTGGCACGAGGTCTGCGCCGCTATTTCTGAGATCACCTCGTCGCTGGTCCAGTCCGATCCTCTGCTCTGCCTTTTAGGCTTCGTTAAATTTTACCCAGATGCCTCCCGCCGCTTGACTGTCATGTTTCTTGTCCTCGCACAGCGTAGGGTCTCCATGTGCTGGGGTCGCAGGCTCACACTTAAGGACGCCCTTTGGCTCGAGGATGCATTGCGCTGTCACACTCATGTCCGAATTTTGGGACCTGATGCCAGTCAAATCCCACCCAATTGACATATGGGGTCCACTTGTGTCTTACCTCTTAAGTCGCAACTCTCAGCTCCCTGCAAACTCCCCCGCGTTCCCTGATGGCGCTCCGTCCGCCTGCGATGGTCAATGCGTAGCTTGCTCCCCCACTCACACTCCCTTCTGCTCCGTTAGCCTCTCTCCCCTAATCCAGGTGCCTCTTTCCGTGGTTCGCTCTACTAACCTTGTGCTCCCACAATATATCTCCTCTGTATTGATTCCATGTGATATATGTTCGAAGTAACCTCTGCTGCAATATACTGTATGCCTGTATATAATGTCTTGATACGGTGCAATCTTGTAACCTTGCTGTGCAATTTTGTTCAATAAAGGTTTTCGAAATATCAACAAAAAAAAGTATCAACCCTGTTTCTGCAACATCTCCACAGCCTTTCTCTGCCACTGCGAGCCGCTGAATTTCCTCACGATCTTGCTACATGAGTTCAATCATGCGGGCCACTGTCTCAGGGTTACCACATTTCTTCTACCCATGACTGTCGCTAGTCTTTTTTTGTGGTCTCTTCTTACCACACTGACACTGTAGTTAATCTTCCACTTCCATGGGGTTGCGCGTAGTCCTTCCTCCATGTCCACTGTGTTGGGCCTCTGCCTCTCACAGTCCGTTTCAGTGGGAAGGGCTCTTGTTGTTGCTGGGGACAGCGGTTACCAGAGGGCTCTGCTGCAGCGAGACCCGGCTGCAAGGCCGAGAGAGTGGGGTCTCAGCATCCACAGCCTAGCCCCATCTGCGGTGAGTGAGGGGCTGGTGGGAGAACTGTGGACTAAAACTCTAGAAATTATTGTAGCTACCATAGCAAAGTCGGTGGATATGGCTTCATATAGATCACCTACAGAGACATGCAACATACACTGCACCAGTGCAGTCACTAACACCACTCGCGAATATAGCTGCCCAGTCAACCGCAAAATAACTTGATCTGCCACTTTCTTTTGGAACCTACTTCCAGCCACTTTGCCAATGCCTTACCCTGTGGTGTCTCCAGCCATACTTTGCTAGTATTTCCGGGGTCAGCTCTCTACTATTGCACCCGGTGCTTTCCACTATGTTGTCTTGATGTGCCACCCAGTTCGTACATGTGCCTCTCCTTAAAGACCTACCATACGCACAATTTCTTCGAACCCATAGAATGACGTCAGAAGTCGATACCTATTTACAAACAATTGAACAACCAAAAAAGCAATACATGGAAAGGATATCCCGAAAACTTGTCGGTCAAACATGCTGAACGTGTTAATGGTCAAAAGAGGGAGAAATTATTGCCCCAAAAAAAAAAATACTACGATTGCCACAAACAGTAGTTTTCGTTTCCCGTTACTCCACATAAAAAAAAAAAAAACAAGAATATCATTCGTAATCGATGGGAACTACTGATGGAGGAATCTGATTGTCATGGGATTTTAAGACAACCCTCTCTTCGCGCATACAAGATCACACAATCTAAAAGAGATCTTAACAAGAGCAATCTGAGATCCATGTAGGGAAAACAGGCACTAACAAGTGCCATCATTTCTGGGGTGACATTTTAATACACCCCAGAACAGGAGAATGCATCAAACTTCGAGACACTACAGATTGTAATACTACTAACATAGTCTATTCCATTAAATGTCCCTGTGGTCTTCTTTATATTGGTAAGATTGAAAGAAAAATGAAGATCCGGCTGACAACACAAGATCAGGAATAAAAGCACCACATCAAGTTTGGCCACTCATTGGGCTCAATCTCACCACATGATAGTCCAACTCAAATTGCAAATTATAGAAAAAGTAGCAATCTCTGAAGGTGTTGATAACACCAAAAGACTTTTACAGAGAGAAGTAGTCTGGATTAAAAGAATGGAAACCCAGATGCCTTAAGGAATTAATGACAAACTGGATGTGGCAGGTTTTCTTTAAATAGATCAAAACTATCCAGTACATCTGTTGGTTTATAGGATCTGATTTAATCACACTTACACCTAGAGGTACATACAGAGAGATGACACCCTGTAATTTTGTTAATGTTTAATTTCATCTTTGTTGTTGAAGCGCTCATTTGAATGTCATGTATCATGCAACGCACAAAAAATCGTAACTTCATGTGGCTATCTCACAATCAGCATTGATAAAGCTGCATTTTTTAATACGCTTGACATTTCGAAGTTACACGTGGTTTGTTTGCTAATAGGAATGGATAAAATTTCACATTTGAATCAGGGCGTTCCTGATAAATCATCGCAGAAATAGAATGACTATTTAATTTCATCCTTTTTGGGCTAGCAGTGAGGCAGTCGTGGAATACTATGTAGTGCTAAACAATTTCAGTTCTCTGTTTTGTCCATACACATGTACAACTGTCGGAGGCTTGTGAACACACTCCAATATGGCAACCAAATTAAGAATAGCTAGTTACACAGTTGCACGTTCGCACGATAAAATACTTATAAGCGAGCAATCCGCTGCATTGTTTTACCGTTGGTATGGTGAACCTTTTGGTATAGGAGTTTGAAGTTTTAGGTAAGGACCTGTTACTAGACACTTTGACCACAGCGAGCGAGTGTCAAGCTCGTTGCTTTACGTCATTTCACTTAGGTTGCTAGATAACGTGGCTTTGTATCGTTGTACTCTATCAGGGAAATCAAGGCTGCTATTACACAGATTGACGAAGCTGGGCACGCCACATAATCGCTCGTCAGAGTTATTGCATGTTTAACGGGTATTTCTTAGTGTACTGTTGGGATACCGGTCTTACGTTTGTCTTTCATTACTTAGAAACCTGAGATTTTACAAGTACGCAGACTGCTATTGGCAATATTACTGACATCATGGCTTTTTGAAGGTATTATTAATTGGTTTTGTAGAGCGCGTAGTAACCCGTAAGTATCCCAGCGCTGAAACCACGACACTCTAAACAGAGGTGAGCCCGAAGGAGAAGGGAAGTATTACGGGAGGTGATCTGGTTCCATCCTTAGTTTACGGGGGAGGGAGTTCCAAAGGCTAGCCGTATTCACGGAGAATCGGCGGCCGCCTGTGCGGGCCTTTTTCACTCTGTGGACTGTGATGAGGTGTTCGTGATCTGAGCGGAGAGATCTTATGGCTTTGTAGGGCGTGATAAAGTTTTTGAGAATGGGGGGGGCCTTTGTCCTGTAGGAGTTTATGAGCCAGGCAAAGAGCTTTGAACTTGACTCTTTCTTTTACTGGGAGCCAGTGAAGGAGCTTCAGAGCTGGTTTAGCTGAGGATCTGGCCGGGGTGTTGGTGAGAAGCCGGGCCGCGGAGTTCTGAATTCTTTGCAGTTTATTAAAGGTGGATTCAGGGGCTCCCAGGTAGATGGCGTTGCTGTAATCCAGCCTTGATAGGATAAGGCCTTGGATCAGCAATTTGCGCGAAAGGGTGGGGAGCAGAGGAAAGATTTTTCTGACTGATCTAAGTAGCCCGAAACAAATGCCCGCGTTTTTTAGGTCTCGCCTGTCGATGCGCATGCGCATCGAGCAAGGCGAGAGTATTGCGAGTTATCCACTCTTTATCCACACTGCAAGGAATCGTGGCGATTCCTTGCAGTGCCCGTGACTTTTAAGGTCAATGCGCATGCGCATTAAGCTTATGCGCATGCGCATTGACCTTAAAAGTCACGGGCGCGTGCATGTCTGTCTTTGTTTACCCGCTCCGCCCCCTCCCGCCGTGTCGCCTTGCCTACTCTCTTCCACAGCCTCCCCCAGCTCCGCCCCCTCACTACTTGATTGCACGGCCGCTAGGCCGTGCCTCCCCTACTCTCCTCCCCCCTCCTCCCCTGCCTGCCTGCCGCTAGCTGAGTCCTAGCGTTGGCTGAACATCCCGTGATTTTGGACAAATCCCTTAATCTTGCTGTGACCTTGTGCAATGTTACTGGAGCTTCCGCCCCAAGTACCTTTTGCGTCGAGTTTGCAATATATAAAACTGCATGAAAAAAATCCAGTCCGTCTTTGTTTACCCGCTCCGCCCCCTCCCCTTCCCGCCGTCTCGCATTTCCCCTGTCGCACTTCTCCTCCCCCCTCCCCTCTCTTCCCTCCGTCTTGTTTATTGTACCCGCTCCGCCCCCTCCCCTTCCCGCCGTGTCGCATTTCTCCTCCCCCCTCCCCTCTCTTCCCTCCGTCTTGTATTTTAGAGCTGCTGCTTGCACTTTTTACTACCTGCAGTGCTTTAAGAGGGTCGGGGTCTCCATTTCTGTTCTCATCCTCAAGGGGATTTTTAGGTCTCGGCCTGAGCAGGAATGCACCCCTCAACAGCTGGCAAGGGTTCCATGCCAAGTGTGACACAAGAGCCACCTGGCTGGACCTTTAAAATGCTTCCAGGTCACAGCTAAATTGCATCATGCCTCAGCTTGCATTGTAACTTTCCAGTTGCGCTATCTGTCCCCGTTTTCTTTGCTCCTTCCCGTTATCCGTGTTCACTTTGCTACGGCCCTCTCCCCTTGGTAGTTTGTGTTGCCTTTCCAGACCCCCACCGCCCGTTGTCCCCGTTCAATTTCTTCCCGCACCCTCCTGTTTGTGTTTTTACCCCAGTACCCCTCTACCCCTCGCATTTTCCATGTTGTCTTTACTCCCGCCCATCTGGTTACCTCGCAGCGCTCGAAGTTACCTCGTAGCGCTATTTTTGTGTAATACAAGTGCGTCTGATAAAAGTAGCCCCTCTGCAATATCACGTTTATGTTGTTTTTTGGACGGAACAAAATATTGTGTAGGTATGCGTGTGTATTTGAAGATACGTATATGACCATTTGTAACTGCGCTTTTATCTTTCTGCTTTTGAACGCACTGATGCTTACAGTTACATCGCTGTTTTTCCGTCTGTTACTGGCATTTCTTGTTGTTTATTTTACCTGCCGTGTCTCCGATCCTTTCGCTTGAGGAGAAAATAACGCTAATATACAATTGCGGCACAGTACACGTGAGCCTCGCCGAGCTCAAGCGCCCCAATGCTGACAATCAATGCATCACTTCACTCGAAATGGCAGAGCAAACACCCGCCCCCCAGCACGCACCACCAAAAGGAATGCTGTGACCCCCAACGGAGCACCACAATGGCAATTACCTCGTACAAACAGCAGCCGCCAACACACCCTCAACCCCTCACCCTCACTCACCCTCAACCCCTCACCCTCAACCCTCAAACCCTCACCCTCAAACCCTCACTCACCCTCACTCTCACTCATCCTCACTCACCCTCAACCCCTCACCCACCCTCACCCTCACTCACCCTCAACCCCTCACCCTCACTCACTCACCCTCAACCCCTCACTCACCCTCACTCTCACTCAGCCTCAACTACTCCCCCTCACTCACCCAAAACCCCTCACCCTCACTCGCCCTCACCCACCCTCACCCTCCCTCACCCTCAACACCTCACTCACCCTCACTCGCCCTCACCCTCACTCCCCCTCACTCGCCCTCACCCTCACTCACCCTCAACACCTCAACCTCACCCTCAAACCCTCACTCACCCTCACTCACACTCAACCCCTCACTCACCCTCACCCTCACTCACCCTCACTCACCCTCACTCGCCCTCACTCACCCTCAACCCCTCACTCACCCTCACTCTCACTCATCCTCACTCACCCTCAACCCCTCACTCACCCTCAACCCCTCACCCTAACTCACCCTCACCCTCACTCACCCTCACCCTCTCACCCTCAACATCAACCCCTCACCCTCACTCACCCTCACCCACCCTCACTCACCCTCACCCTCACTCACCCTCACCCTCACTCACCCTCACTCACTCACCCTCGCTCTCACTCGCCCTCAACCCCTCACCCTCACTCACCCTCAACCCCTCACTCACCCTCACTCACCCTCACCCACACTCACCCTCAACCCCTCACCCTCACACAGTGCAATAGGTCTCGGAGCATTTGAGTTAGAGCTTTTAGAAATGTTTATGGCTTTTTTTTTAATTCTTTAGCATTGGCTACAGGAAACAAAAATGCTAAAGATTTACACAAAAACCCATAAACAATTCTAAAAGCACTAACTCTAATGCTGCGAGACCTATTGCATTTCCAATGCTTGTTTTAGCCTGGGTTTTAAAGGACAGGTCTCCCTCCAGCCAGATTCCCAGGCTCTTGATCTCGGTCTTGGGGGCAGGAGGTTCCCTCAGACAGGGGGGCCAGACATTGGGGGGGAAGGGAGGGCCCTCTTTGACCAAGAAGCAGGATTTCAGTCTTAGACCCGTTGAGTTTTAGTGCTGAGTTGTTCATCCATCCCTGAATTTTGGAGAGACAACCGTGGAGGTTAGATGGTTCTTGATTGGGATGTGATAGGGACACCACCAGCTGGGTGTCGTCAGCATAGCTGATGATTTTCACTCCAAATGGGGTGACTACCTCCTCCAGTGGGGCCATGTAGACATTGAATAATGACGGGCTGAGTGACGAGCCCTGCGGCACTCCACACTGGAGGGGGACTACTGGGGAGGAAGTATCGTTTTCCCAGACTTGGAAGGAGCGATGGTTTAGAAATGACGGAAAACAGGCTAAGGCCGTGCCCTCAACCCCAATGTCCGAGTCGCTGGATTAAAACCCGGTGGTTGACAGTGTCGAACGCCGCGCTGAGGTCCAGGAGGATCACTGCCACTGATCCTCCTTCGCCCAGAATGCATCTGGTCTCTTCTACTGCGGCCAGAAGGGCGGTGTCTGTGCCCTGACCCGGGCGAAACCCCGTCTGCAATCTCTTGAGCAAGTTGTTGGACTCCAGATACTGGGAAAGATTTTTATTCACCATCTTTTCAGTGATTTTACTGATGCCAGGGAGAAGGGATATTGGCCTGTAATTGGCCAGGTCCTGTGGGTCTAGTGAGGGTTTTTTGAGAAGCGCCTTTACAACGGCCGCCTTTCAGCTGGGGGGGACTTTTCCCTGCATTAGTGAGGAGTTAATGAGGTCTGTGAGGGGGGGGGCAATGGTGGGAGCAATTTTTTTAAGGATGCGCATGGGCACCGGGTCACTGGGCGAGCCACTTTTAATTGAGGCGAGCGTGGGCAGGACTTCTTCAGTGGCAACCGGACCGGGAGTGTCTAGATTGATGGAGAGGTGGCCCGGGTGAGGGCTAGGAGTAGGGTCAGGGTTGGGGCGACTGTCGTTGATGCTACTGTGGTCGGCTGGGGGTAGAGAGGCGAGAATTTTCTGTATTTTTTCTTCAAAATAGTTAGACAGTTTGTGGCATTTCTCCTCGGAGGATTTGCGATCAGAGGGACAATTCTGCCGAGGATCCGGGATTTTAAGAAGTTCTTTTAGAATGACAAAAGTTTCTCTGGCTGAGCAGGAAGAGTTTTTTATTCTTTCGTCAAAGAATTGGGTTTTGGTGTTACGTAGAGCGAGTTTGTAGGTTTTTATGAAGGCACGGAATGCTTCTTTTTTGGTTGTGGATTTGTTCTCTCTCCAAATACGCTCTGTCCTTTTGCACTCTTTACGTAATACGTTAAGCTCAGAGGTGTACCAGGGGGCCGGGGTCACTCTTTTGGCTCGTTTCACGGTGCTAGTTTTAGGGAGAATGCAATCCAGTGAATGAGTGAGCCAGGAGTTGAACTGCGTATCGGCAGTAGCTGGGTCTATGGCCGGGAGGGGGGGAGGGGCTTCCGCGAGCCTGGAAGCCCATTCTTCAAGCAAGAGTTTGTGCCAGCGTCTATCTGTGACTCTGGTGGTGGGCAGTTGGAGTGGCGGGGCCTGGCGGTGCCAGTCAATACGAATCAGACTGATCTGTCCACGGGAGCTGGTGGGGGGTACGGGTCTTAAGATCAGGGATGTTGGTGAAGACCGGGTCCAGGAGGTGCCCTTTGACATGGGTCGCCTCTGAGTTTGCCAAACGGAGGTCAAAAGAGGTAAGATCAGTGAGAAGATCAGAGGCCGTACGATCATTGGGGTCAAGAAAGTGGAGATTGAGGTCACCCAAGATAACGAAGTTGGAGGATGTAGTCGCCAACAGGGTAACGGTCTCGGCGAGAGAGCTAGGGAACTTAGAAGGGGCTCCTGGTGGACGATAGATCAGTAGGCCTGAGAGGGAGGTAGCAGGTGAGATCTGTAGGGTGAACTGGCAACTTTCGCTGTCCTCGATATTGCAGTTATTTGTTCTGCAGGCAAAGTGCTCTCTGTATATTATTGCCAGGCCACCTCCTCTACCGAGGGGTCTGTTTTGAGAATGGATTTGGTAGCCGGCGGGAAGGGCCTTGACGATATCGGAGTCAGTGCAGGGGGTGAGCCACGTTTCCGCAAGGAACAGAATGTCTAAGGCTAGATCTTGGATGAGAAGGTTTATCTCTAGAGAGTGTTTGGGGAGAGACCTACAATTGAGGAGGCAGAGTTGTAGTCCGTGGCATACTGCTTCGGTGTAGGCCGGTTTACAGAGGACGCAGTTTGAGAAGGGTTTTTCGCCTATATAGGTATAAGTACAGTCAATGTTTTTGGCGGTTTCAGTGCGAGGAGCTCACCTTGGGTGTAAGTAAGTCGGCTCCTCGGGGAATTGGGCATGGTGACTGGGCCAAGGGCCGTCCGGGCCCGGCCCAGACGGGCTTGCCTTAGGCACGCCTTTGGCGGGCCCGTCCACTGCGCTTCCGTTGTAAGCACATATTTTTATAGGGGAGATGGGGACGTGGCCTGTGAGGGGGCGTGGCCTGAGGTCAGGCGTGGTAGTGGCACCAAGTAGTGATTTCCCTATCCCGCGGCAGCGATAATCTCGGCTGCGCGGGGGTCCCAAAGATGAGGAAGTGCCCAGGAGACCACGAGGCAAGGTAGGAAGAGTGTGCTTTTTAAAAAAAAAAAAAAACAGAAGTAAAGTAATCTTACAAACAGTTTTAAAAACACGAACAACAAAGCTCCCGGCTGTGCCTCAGGAGTGAAAGCGGTCTAGGAAGCGAGCTCTCAAACAGCCCGGTTTTAAGGGCGGGGGGCGTGGCCTACTGTGAGGGGGCATGGCCTGAGGTCAGGCGTGGTAGTGGCGCCAAGTAGTGAATTCCCTATCCCGCGGCAGCGATAATCTCGGCTGCGCGGGGATCCCAAAAATGAGGAAGTGCCCAGGAGACCACGAGACAAGGTAGGAAGTGTGCTTTTTAAAAAAAAAACCAAAAAAAAAACCAGAAGTAATCTTACAAACAGTTTTAAAAACACGAACAAAGATCCCGGCTGTGCCTCAGGAGTGAAAGCGGTCTAGGAAGCGAGCTCTCAAACAGCCCGGTTTTAAGGGCGGGGGCGTGGCCTACTGTGAGGGGGCGTGGCCTGAGGTCAGGCGTGGTAGTGGCGCCAAGTAGTGAATTCCCTATCCCGCGGCAGCGATAATCTCGGCTGCGCGGGGGTCCCAAAGATGAGGAAGTGCCCAGGAGACCACGAGACAAGGTAGGAAGTGTGCTTTTTAAAAAAAAAAAAAAAACAGAAGTAATCTTACAAACAGTTTTAAAAACACGAACAAAGCTCCCGGCTGTGCCTCAGGAGTGAAAGCGGTCTAGGAAGCGAGCTCTCAAACAGCCCGGTTTTAAGGGCGGGGGCGTGGCCTACTGTGAGGGGGCGTGGCCTGAGGTCAGGCATGGTAGTGGCACCAAGTAGTGAATTCCCTATCCCGCGGCAGCGATAATCTCGGCTGCGCGGGGGTCCCAAAGATGAGGAAGTGCCCAGGAGACCACGAGGCAAGGTAGGAGGAGTGTGCTTTTTAAAAAAAAACAGAAGTAAAGTAATCTTAAAAACAGTTTTAAAGATTGTTGATTGTTCTTTCTGTACGTGTCCTTTGACATTACGATAATGGTGACGGGCTCCAGCACTCTAAAGAACCGCCTTTAACATCACAAAAGCACATAGTATTCTTCACATTGTGTTCTTTCATAGGTTAATGCCCCTGATGAAGCACCAATCATCCCGAAATGCCCAAAACACAAGAAGTGGTGGTAATACAGAGTAGCACATCAATTATCAAACGGTGTATTTTCTAAACCTATTTGTAACCAAGTACCAGTGTTGGTGCCATTCAAGGTAACAATACAAAAACACCCCACTACCACGGATGTCACCACACAGAAGTACCCGAGAACTCCTGTGTTAGTCAACGAAACATCTGTACCTTGGCAATCTCCAAATGTTTGTGTCAGTATTTTAAATAGTCTAACCAATATGCAATTCTACAGTATAGCTGCTCACAGGAAGTAATCCAACAGATAAATTCTTGCAAAATTCAATTTAATAGCAACTGACACGGTTAGATTCCAATTGTGGAATTGCAAATTGGTTATACTATTTAAAATAAAGACAAAAATTTGGAGCGTGCCGAGGTACAGGTGTTGGGTTAAAACATCCCAAAATGCATTGGGCTCTATGAAAACCTTGCTGTTGATTAACTGATTGTATCATCACATGTTCAGTACAAATTGTAATACGTACTGTTTGAATTCATTATTGGGTTGATGTTAAAGTCTGGATGTAATAATTGATGGGTGTCTTGTTCACACAGACAAAAAATTACCAAAAATAAATATACATGTGAGTAGATCATACAAATTTGAATCAAGTGGATGAACTGTTGACAGTTTGTTTAAATAGAGCAGCACACTCTAGTCCAAGTCACCTCGAAACTTGGCCTCCCTCTTCTCTCCCCAAAGAGGACTTAATTGTAGATGTCTGGCATTAGTTCACGTATTTAGTGTTTTTGAGTAGGATGGGTGAAGCGTTGTGTTCGATGGGAGCTGTGTAGGTTTCTAACCCTTGCGTGCTGCACACATTTTCGCCATGTGCGCGTGATTTAAATAGTGGGTGGGATTCGGACAGCCCCCGGCCGTCCTCCGCACACAACCACCGTGACACATGACGGCCGGGGCCCGTCTGAAGCACACAAGGGGTTAATGGTTGTTTTACTCACAACCAAATACATTCGCCCCACTTTACTGAGTTTGCCAGAAAAGCGCTGATTTAGTTTACTCTTCTTTCTTTAAACAGTGTTCACTGCTCCTGCTCTGCTACCCCCCCCCCCTCTTTCTCTTCACTCTGTCTCGCTACTCCTCACTTGCTGAAACCCATTACTTCAACAAAAGGCTCTTAACCTCCTTTTCCTCTCCTTCTGGCTCAAAAAATAAACAAAAAAAACTTTGGCTGCAAAGCACAAGTTACTTACCTTCGGTAACGATATATCTGTAAGAGACATTATTAGTTAGTGATGGATTCCTTACCAAAGAATAACCCCCAGGCGTCACACTGGATCTGGAAAGTTTTTGTCAGCAGTACCCTGCGCGTCGGCGGCTCCACATCAGTCATAGGCATCATGATCGCCGGGATGACGTCACGGCAGCTACTTAGACGCCGCCCTCGCGCGCTGACGTCAGCTCTGTACACAACTTTCCGCACCAGGAACACAGCTATGCAAGATACTGACCACTGGTGCATTAAATCTAGGGCCCTGAAAGGGATGACCTTAACCCTAGAAATCGAACGCAGAACGGGGAGGCTGGATGGGGCGGTAAGGAATCTATCACTAACTAATGTCTCTTACAGATATATCGTTACCAAAGGTAAGTAACTTGTGCATCTGAAAGACACGTTAGTGATAAATTCCTTACCTTAGAATAGAGACCCCAGCAATACCAACCCCGGTGGTGGGTCTGCAACCCAAGATCACACAAGAAAGTCACGGAGAACAAAACGGCCAAAGAAGCAGTCTCCCCGGACTGGACTGTCAAGGCAATAGTGCTTAGTAAGTGTGCGCAGCATGGCCCACATGGCTGCCTGATAGATGTCTTGCAGGGGGACACCACGTCCCAAAGCAGTAGTAGCTGCTGTCGCCCAGGTAGAATGGGCGCGCAACCCCACCAGAGGTTTATTTTATTTATTTATTCAAGGTTTTATATAGCGCGAACAAGATCCTTACAGATATCAGAGCGCTTCACAAAGACAGGGTAGGGGAATGAAACATAGGTAATGGGAGCAGTATAAAGGTCATTAACATGGTAGGATAATAATAACATACATAAAGCATATCAATATACAATCAGGTAGACAAGTAATATAAGACGGCACAAGTCATTGAACCCACTACAGAGGTGTTCAGGTACACATTGGGTGTGTGGATGGCTTATACCAATGTTTTAGTATAGAGAGAACACTGAGTGGGGGCAACAGGAGAGTGAACCAGTAGACCAACGTGTATCATATATTGGCCGGTAGTAAGGGAGTAGCGTAGTAGTGTCCCCATCAAGTAGAAGTATAGTGCCAAAGGACTAGGTGTACAGTGCTACAAAGCAATGCAGAGTCTCTGATTCAGCACCTATAAGGTTCAGGAGATCTTGGCCAGAAGGATGGTTTTCACCTCTTTCTTGAAGAGTGCAGTGGAGGAGATAAGCCTGGTTTCAGGAGGGAGCGCATTCCAGATCCTGGGTGCCATCCCTGAGAAGGAGCGCTTGTATGTTTTCTCTTTCCGGAATCTACGAGGTTTCAGGAGTAGATTTTTTGTACTTCTATTGGATCTCGAACCTCCTGATATAGACAGCTTTTGAGCGAGGTAGTTGGGTGCATTGTGGTGCACGGCCGCGTGTGTCATAACTGCAATTTTTAGCTGTATTCTGGCTTCAAAAGGCAGCCATTTTAGAGATTTTAAGTCTGGGGATATATGCGAATGTTTTCTTGATCCAGTAATGAGTCTCGCGGCAGCGTTCAGGGAGGCTCTTAAGGGTGCTGTTGTGGATAGCGGGAGTCCGCTGAGGGCCACAATTCCGTAGTCTATTCGAGGGATGACTAAAGCTTGTACAGCAGTTTGGAAGTCTTCGGCAGGGAGGAAGGGTTTAATTTTCCTCAGTGTGTTGATTTGGAAATTAGCTGCTTTTGTGGCTTTGCTAACGTGTTGCTGCATGTTGAGCTTGGCGTCGAGTGTGATGCCTAGGGATTTCGCCGAATCCACGATGGTAGGTTGGACATTGAGTGCTGTTAGGTTATTGAGCCAGGTTTGGGTGGTGGCAATTTTCGCCGGGGGTGAGATGAGTAGGAACTCAGTTTTCAGAGCATTTAGTTTGAGGTGATTATCGGCCAGCCAGGATTGAGTGTTAATAAGCGTGGAATTCAGATGTTTGATATCTTCCGGGGATTGTAGCTTTAGGTAAAGTTGTGTGTCGTCGGCGTACATATGGAATTGGACATTGGAGGCTTGGAGCAAGGTGGCGAGCGGTTCCATGACGAGGTTGAACAGTGTGGAGGAGAGGGAGGATCCTTGTGGAACACCTAGATCTGCAGGCACAGGTGTAGATAGCACATTGTCGATCTTGAACTTCTGAGACCGGTTGTGAAGGAAGGACGAGAACCATTTGAGAACAGTTCCCGAAAGACCCATTCTAGTGCTTAGCAGCTCCAGCAAGTTCTCATGTTTGACCGTGTCAAAAGCTGACGAGAGGTCAAGAAGGATGAGGAGGCAGGACTCATTGCGATCAAGAATTTGGAGGGCGTTATCAATTATGTGAGTCATAGCTGTTTCCGTGCTATGTTTCGCTCGGAAGCCTGATTGATGAGGGTTGAGGAGGTCAAATTGGTCAATGTGTTTTGTTAGTTGGAGTTGGACACATTTCTCCAGCAGTTTGGCCAGGGTGGGGATATTGGTGATGGGCCGGTAATTTTTTAGGTCAGACGGATCAGCTGTAGGTTTCTTGAGTATAGGCGTGACTTGCCCCACCTTGAGGGAGTCTGGAATGAGGCCTTGTTGCAAGGAGGTGTTGTTGATTTTGGTCCAGAGAGGGAGGAGCAAGGGGATGAAGTCTTTTACAGCATTAGCAGGTAGAGGGTCTGTGAGGTGATTAGAGGGCTTCAAGGTGCAGAGCAGTTTGTGTACTGCTTCTTCCGAGTAGGTATCAAAGTGCAGCCAAGATGCCTTGTTTTTAGGTTGAGTGTTAGCCATTCTGGTGTGGTTGGGGAATCGGCTTACATCCATGATGAGGTCATTTCTTATGTTGTCAGTCTTTAGCTTGAAGAAAGCAGAGAAGGCTTCACAGTGTGGGGTGTCGCTTGTTGTGCCGTTTGATTGTAAGGGTTGTGTCTTTGTTTGGGTCTTGATTAGTTCGAACAACTTTCTTGGCCTGTTTTTTGCTTGGTCCAACTGGCGGCTAAAGCAAGGTTCCTTTTTAGCCAGAGCATAACAGGCTTTTATACACAAGACCCAGCAGGAGATAGTCTTCTTGTGTACAGCTTGGCCTTTCTTGGCGCCTACTTAGCCAACAAAGAGCTGGTCATCCACACGGAACTGTTGTGTGCGATTCAGGTAAATGGAGTGCACGTTTTGGGTCCAGACAGTGGAGCCTCTCTTCCTCTCTGGAAGGAGGCGGAAAGAAAGTGGGCAAGGTGATAGTTTGCCAGATATCGAAGGCAGTGACAACGTTTGGCAAGAAGGAAGGACCAGTGCGAAGCACAACCGTGTCCGGATGAACAGACAGAAAAGGAGTATACAGGAAAGAGCCTGGAGCTCACTCACACACCTAGCGGAGGTGATGGCAACCAGGAAAGCAGTCTTCAAAGTTAGTAAATGTAGCGGCTCAAAAGGAGCGCACATCAAATAAGTAAGATCCAGATTCAAGTCCCACATCACAAACGGAATAGGAGGGAAAAGGTAAGTAATGCCTTTGAGAAATCAATTTACAACAGGGGACTTGAAAAGGAGGTGTTAGACCTGTCAGCCCTAGGGTGGGCTTCCTTATTTTTTTTTCCGCCTTGGCCTCATTTTTCCCACCTACTTTTTGTTGGCCTTAGGTATCTGGGCACCTTCCCATTGTTCCAAATGTTAAGGTGCAGGTGCTCTCTTCCCCTAAGATGGCTGCCACTGACCCCTGCTACCGCAGCGTAGTCTTTTTAGGCGCACTCTAGTAGCCAGGAACTGGCTGGAACCCTTAAACAATGTAGCAATACCAGCCTGCCCATAGCTAGAATGAGGGAAGCTCCTGGAACCTTCTAGAACAGGGGAGGTGACACCAACTGCCGCTATATAAGGAAAGGGAGGGAAACTTTCCAGTCAGTTGGGGCATCACTGACCTGGGGGACCCACGCAGGAGATTAAGGCGGTAGGGCCTAGTCAGGGACCTATGCCACTGGGAGTGACAGGGCTTAGGTGCTGCCTTCCAAGTAGAGTGAGGTACCCTGGACTAGCCCACTGATCTGGCCCGGTGGGAGGGGAACCCAGGGACCATCTGAAGTGACCTGCTGTCAAGCCTTCAACTCATCACCCCCCCCCCCCTCAAGGAACCAAGAAGTCACTTCACCCAAAGGGCGCAAGAACCAACAGGCGCCAAGAAGAAGCTCACTTGCGCTAACCAGGACTAGTGGGGGGGGGGATCAACCAGGTACTGGACTGTGCTGCCCCTGCGCATCCCCTCGGACTGAACTGTCTGAATCGCTGTCCTGCCTTGTTTAACTGCTGGAGAAGCGCTCTTCCATAACGCTGTAGCCCAAACCTGTCCCATTGCTCCTCAAGCGCTCTCCTGTGGGCCCCTTAAGGAGCGCTGTGAGCCTACAGACTGTTACTGCCTGAAGCGCTATTGCTGGGGCTTCCCCCCAAGCGCCACTACAGCCAAGCACCACCCTCCTCAGGCTTGTGGTGCCTCGAGGCGCTATTCTCATCGAGCACCCGCCGGCCTGTCACCCGTGAACCTGCCCCGCTTTCAGAGCTGTGCCTGCGGTGTGGGACAAGTACTGGGCCCCCGGAGCGCTGCTGCGTCCCCGCAGCGCTCCTTGAAGTACTCACCACAATTTCCCTTGCAGAGCCATGTCATCTGCCCCTGCAGCCCCCCTACGCCAGGAGAGGGCCGCAACCGTCTTGCCGCGGGCCGTGCTCGGCCCCCCAGAACGTTGAGGTGAGGCGCTGTCCTCTGGTGCGCCAGGGCCCCAGCCGCGATTGGAGAGGCTGCCTTGCCCGCAGGCCGCGCTGCCATTGGCGGCCGTGGGCGTGCCTCCCCTCCGCCTGCTGCAATTGGTCCTCGGGTCCAGGGGAAGGCTGAGAGACGCCCGGGCCCTTTCTGCTGCTGCCTGCTTCAGCGCTGTGCCTCAGACTGGTCCCGAGGCCCGGGACCGGTCCCCTCCCAGCAGCACAGGGACCGTCTGAACATCGGAGCCCCACCTGCCAGCAAGAACCCATCGCAAGGGGCCGAGGGAGGCCCGAAGATTGAGGTAACCCCCCGGGTGGGCAGCCGTAAGGCCTGTGACCGCCCCACCTCCGGGGAAGACTGTCTGGGGCCCCGTTGGCCCCCCTGTTAACCGATAAGGGCCCGAGTGCAAAGAACATGGGCAACGGCCTTTAGTGACAATCTTGGCCATAGTAGTTAACTCCTTGCTAGAGGGAACGATACTAGCTGACGTGCCTTGCCCAGTTGAAGGGTTCAGTTCTGTTTCCCACAATGAATAAGCTGGCCTAATGCACCGGTTGCCTATCTAATGAAATGTTCTATATCTAATGAAATATCTTATATCTAATGAAATGGTTTACATCTAACGAAATGTTTTATCCACATTTAATGCACTGCTTAATCCTGCGTGAGAAAATGCTTTATTCCTGCATAAGAAGTTCTATTCCTGCCTAGGGAGTAGTTACCTGATCTTTATTGGCATACCCAGACCTGCGTCAGGAAATGTTTGGTTGTACCCTAGTGAAACCAGTAATGCAGAGTAATGAAATGCCTACAGTTATCTAATATTTATTCATTTTAGTATTTATTACTGAGTGATGAAGCCCATGTGTTTTTAAGAGAAGCTAATGAGTTCTACTCTTGTGAATCGTTACTCACCCTGATGCTAATCTTACATAACTAACTTATTGATTTGAATCTAGCATTCTGGTGTGGTCTCAGTCATTGCGTGTGCATTTATTGTCTCAGTGGATGCGTGTGCTGTGTAGTCACTAAACACCTGAGCTTTCGGGTGCCTACCTGCTCGTGCCAGGCTACCCCCGGGGAACTGGCGACCCCAGTTCCTACAGGAGGGTTGACCAGGGAGCCTGAGAAAGGCAGCAATTGCAGAAAGGTAGCCCTTAATAGTGACCTGCTGGGCCAGAGAAAGAAGGAACAAAAGGTCTTCTGAAAGAGGGGCAGAAAGGGGGTCCACAGCCTTTGCTGTGACCCATGCCACAAATTTGTTCCACCTGCAGGCGTATACAGATTCAGTGGAGGGACGCCTGGCTGCCAGAATGATATCACAGACTTCAGGAGGCAAGTCAAATGGAATAAACGGTCGCTGCTCAATTTACAGGCATGGAGGTGGAGGCTGGACAGGTTCGGGTGGAGGACCGTCCCCTGCTGCTGCGACAGAAGAGGCAGCCGGATCTGGGGATCCATGCTTATACTGAGTAGCTCGGGATACCAAACTCATCGAGCCCAGTTCAGGGCCACAAGAACGACTTGGGCCCAGTCGCACCTGATCTACTTCAGCACTCTGGGTAGACGTGGTATAGGCAGAAAGGCGTACAATAGACCGCAACTCCACTTGTGACAAAAAGAGTTACCGAGCGAGTGCCGCCTCGGAAATCCCAACATGCAGAACTGATGACATTGCGCGTTCTCTTCAGTGGCGAATAGATCTAATCAAGGCTCTTCCCATTGTTGAAAGAGACCTTGCGCCACCTCCGAGTGAAGACGCCATTTGTGATCCATCAGGCACCTGCGGCTGAATTAGTCCGCCCTGGCGTTCAAAGAACCTGCCAAGTGTTAAACCACCAGGGAAATGCCTTGATGTCATTGCTTGTTGCAGTACCACATGGCAGTGGTGTTGTCTGAGAACACCTGCACTACTCAAGTCAGAATTTGTATAGCGCACTACATACCCATAGGGTCTCAAGGCGCTTGAGGAAGGGGGGGGGAGGTTTACTTATCGAATATCCATGTTTTAAGTTGTTTTCTGAAGGCTAGGTGGTTTTGAGTACTCGCCCCTTGACAGAGGGAAGGAATACCTTCAGTGCAAGTAGGATAGCCCAGAGCTCCAGAAAGTGGATATAGAGCCTGGATTCCGCTGGAGACCAGAGGCCTCTAATCTCTGCCTCTCCATGTGGCCCCCCTGTGAGAAGTTGGCCTGATATGCAGTGCTCACTATTCTAGTGAACACTATGTATCAGTCCAAACAACCCTTATTGATGTTTGGTTGTAAGTCAACCTGATAGACCAGCTATCCTAGTAGCATGGACACGTGCAGTCTTTAGGCTAAACTCTAGAGGGCGTGTTAAGCCATCTGTTTTACCATCACATATACCCCTTGAACACCAAGTGAAAGGACACCACACAAGTTGTTATGAAAAATAAAGTATATTTATTTATAACAAGACTACCCTGGATCTTTATGAGACAGGGAGCTAAGCACACAACAAAACTCTTAAAGAAATACTTAAAGTCGCACAATTTACACAAATGCCCGAGGGGCACGAAAAACCATATACTATACAAGTGGAATGCGAAATACTAGCAGGTAAGTAACTATTCTCATAGGCTTTAGGATCGCTAGGACTGGACTACTGAACCCTTAGATTACAAGCAGGAGGCCTAGGGACGTCGTGTGCAGAGTGGGAACTCTCACGCGTAAGGCGGGAAAAAGTCTATGGAGGCTAGTAAAAGCAAAGTCAGTGTTTTCGGGCGAACCAGACTAGGTAGGTCAAAAACGAAAGTGGTTCTAGACACTTAGAGAGTTGGTCTACGCTGGAGCACCGGAGTACTCGGTTTACCTAGCCCAGGGGCTGCGGCTGCATAGGGTTCAAATGTCGTCGGGTTTCTTCGTTGATGAACCAGGAGCCTGAAGAAAGAAGTTGCTGGCAGGCGACCAGTGAAGAAGTTCTTGGGGATCCAAGCCTGGATCGGGAAGAAGACCTGTAAGCAGAGGGGACCAAGTTCTGAATCACTAGCCAGTGATTTAGGTGGGCACCAGAGTGGCACCGGACGAAGTCACCTCAACCAGGTGAGTGGGCGCTGCTGGGCTCTGCAGTCTCTCGGACCAGGAGGCGTTGTCGGCGACCAGGATGGAGGTGCGAGCTGTCCCACGAAGATATCTGCTGTCGACGTCGCTGGACCCAGGATTGGGGCAACAAGTCTTAGCAAATGCAAGCCCACGCGGTGGACTTAAAATGGCGTCTGGAGTGGACCAGGAGGGTCCAGGGTGCTCCTCTGTTGGAGGGGAGCAAGGGCCAGTCTGGAGCAACCAGACCAGCGGTGTTTGTCGTCGAAGTTCGTCGTCAGAGGGCCACTAGCCAACGGGCAAGCGACCTGGACAACGCGATGAGCAGTAAAGAGCAGAAGGGCCCCACGCAGATCTCGTGGATGCAGGGGAGCTGAACTTCGGTGCTGGAGCTGCTCAGAGTTGGGGCTTCTCTTACCCCAAAGCACTCGGTCGAGGGTCACTCGGGAGTCGTGCTGGTCAAGCGTCGTGCAGTCTTGGAAGATGGCCGGTCCCTCGAGGTCTCGTCACACCCATAGATCACAGCTGGGCTGATGATGCAGGTAGAGGTCAGAGGTGCCAGGGAAGCCGGTTCTCATCGAGCTGGGCAGTCTTGATCCGGTGAGGAGACTTACAGCAGACCGCGATGCTTGGTTGGTGCCTGCTGCTGCAGGGTGACTACTCCTTAGTCACAAGGGAGAAATCTTAGGAAGAAGTCTTGAGTTCCTTTCGTGGAAAGTAGTTTCAGGATTCAAAGATGATCTAATTTGGAAGGGGGCCTGCTCCTACCTTTATCCTGCAAAAGGGGGCTGGCACGCGACTAAGTCCTGCCCTATGGGTGGGACTAGGAGGGGGTGGTTACACCCCTCTCCTTTGGCAGGCTTTCCCCAGATCAGGGGCTGGAGTGCCCCTGGAACTGGTTCAAGCCGGCCTATGCACAGTGAGCACCGGGGTGCCACTTGCAGTCACCTTCCTCTAAAGTCCTGCCTACCTAGGATACACAAAATCCTGTCTGGGACGGTGCTGGCACCGCCCCTTGCAGGAAACCCTTTGTCCTTGCCTCCTGTGCTGGGAGGACTCCCAGCAGCAGGAGGGCAGACTTGTGTCTCGGTGGCAGCATCCATCTTGTGGAGCTGAGGCTATGTCTGACTTTAACCGGGGTTACAGGTTACATACATGTCGTGTCCCTCTAGAAGGGTGGAATGCTAACCCCGTCGCCAGAATTGGCGAGGGGTTAGTATTCCAATTCGTATGACACCTTACTCGACATGTTTTGCTAAAGCGATACCAGAGTTGGCATATAACCGCAAGGATTATAATGCACTTAAGAGTATATGGTATAGCGTTATCATGGAACAGCTATTAGGACTTGGTTCCGCAAGCTGCAAACGGGCTCAGCTCATGCCAGAGCACCATTTCACCTTATTCCACGCCTTCAGGATTGTTAAGGCCTGCCATAGGAGTGACTGATAGGAATATAGGTGTCCATTGTAGGTTTAGATATAGGAATACTATATCTAAAGCAAAGGGTGATTACACCACCTTGCCCCAGCTGTCAAGCAGCCAGTTGTGTCTGATTTAGTTAGTCAACCCAGGGGTGGCATAATACATGCTGCAGCCCCTGGGAGACTTCTGGGTACACCTCAGCCCTGGTTACAGGGACTTGGAGAGGGCCCAGTGCCAATTCAGTACCTGGGTACAATTTGGAGTTGAGAGAACAGCTAGGCTGTGGGTCTGATTAGCAGGCCCACAGCCAGGCAAAGTCGTAAACCAGTGAAGCAAAAAGCAAAAATCTGGGTGATCATAGGATTGCAGACCCTACTCTCCTACATTACCCCCCCCCAAAACTTTGGGACAATAAGCTAACCTTGACCAGGTGAGTCTTCTTGCTCTAAGTGGAAATACCTGGAGAGCCCATCAGCATTGCCATGATCAGTACAAGGTCTATGCTCCACTGTAAAATCCATCCCCTGTAGGGAAATGGACCACCTAAGTAGTTTGGGGTTTTCACCCTTCATCTGATTTAGCCATAAGAGGGGCTTATGGTCGGTCTGAATCTTAAAGTGAGTGCCAAACAAGTAAGACCAACTTTTTCAGGGCCCACACCACAGCAAAGGCCTCCCTCTCAATAGCTGACCAATTTTTCTCTCTGGGGGTCAGCCTTCTGCTAATAAAAGCAATAGGCTGGTCGTTACCATCAAAATTCAGCTGAGATAGAACAGCTCCCACACCCAACTCAGAAGCATCTGTTTGGACAATGAAGGTCTTGGAGTAGTCTGGACTCTTTAGGATAGGTGCTGTGCACATGGCCTGCTTTAGGTCATTGAATGCTTTCTGACAGCTTGCTGTCCACTGAACTTTCTTTGGCATCTTTTTACTTGTCAGGTCATTAAGTGGAGTCACAATGGACCCATAATTCTTGACAAATTTCCTATGGTACCCAGTCAGGCCCAAGAAAGCTCGAACCTGAGTCTGGGTGGTTGGAGGAGCCCAGTCCTTGATGGCCAGTATCTTGCTCTCCAAGGGTTGAACCTGGCCTCCACCTACAAGGTGGCCCAGGTACACAACCTGTGTCTGCCCTATCTGGCATTTAGTGGCCTTGATAGTGAGACCTGCCTTTAACAGTGCCTCTAACACTTTCCTCAGGTGGACCAGGTGATCCTCCCAGGTGGAACTAAAGACAGCTATATCATCAAGATATGCTGCACAGAAGTCATCCAACCCAGTGAGAACTTGATTCACCAACCTTTGGAAGGTGGCAGGTGCATTTTTCAAACCAAAGGGCATTACCACAAATTGATAATGCCCACCAGGGGTAGAAAATGCTGTCTTGGGCTTGGCCTCCTCAGCTAACCTGATTTACCAATACCCAGCGGTCAGGTCAAGGCAGAAGCCAATCTATCTATAAGTTCATCTGCTCTTGGTATTGGGTGGGCATCAGTCTTAGTGACTGCATTGAGTCCTCTGTAGTCTACGCAAAACCTCAGCTCTTTCTTACCACCCTGGGTGTGAGGCTTTGGCACTAGAACTACTGGGTTAGCCCAAGGGCTATCTGAGGGCTCAATGACTCCCAGCTCCAACATTTTCTGCACTTCTGTCTTGATGCAGTCTCTGACATGATCAGGCTGTCTGTAGATTTTACTCTTGACAGGCAGACTGTCTCCAGTGTCAACTTCATGGGTACACCAATCAGTTTGACTGGGGATCAGAGAGAACATATGTCTAAAGGATTGCAGAACTTGTCTACAATCCTGTTGCTGATGTTCAGAGAGGCTGCCACAAAAGACAACACCATCTACTGATCCATCATCAGGATTCTGAGTGAGCAGGTCTGGGAGAGGGTCACTCTCTTCCTCCTGTCCCTCATCTGTGGCCATGAGCAAGCTCATGTCCTTCCTGTCGACATATGCCTTGAGCCTGTTCACATGGAGCACCCTGAGGGGGCTCCTGGGAGTTCCAAGGTCCACCAGGTAGGGGACCTCTCCCTTTTGATCAATGATTGTGTGGGGCCCAGACCATTTGTCTTTGAGAGCTGCTGGGGCCACTGGCTCCAGCACCCACACTTTCTGTCCAGGCTTGTACACAGTCAGGACAGCCTTCTGGTCATGCCAAGCTTTTTGGAGTTCTTGGCTGGCCTCAAGGTTTTTAGATGCCTTCTCCATGTATTCAGCCATCCTGGAGCGGAGACCAAGTACATAGTCCACTATGTTGGTTGCAGGCTTTTTGAGAGGTCTCTCCCATCCTTCCTTCACCAAACACAGGGGTCCTCTTACAGGATGCCCATACAGAAGTTCAAAAGGGCTGTAGCCAACCCCCTTCTGTGGGACCTCTCTGTAAGCAAACAAGAGGCAGGGTATCAGGACATCCCATCTACACCTGAGCTTTTCAGGTAGTCCATGAATCATCCCTTTGAGGGTCCTGTTGAATCTTTCAACAAGCCCATTGCACTGTGGATGATAGGGTGTGGTGAACTTGTAGTTGACACCACATTCCTTCCACATTGCAGTCAGATAGCCTGACATGAAGTTTGCACCTCTGTCAGAAACAACCTCCTTAGGGAAGCCCACTCTGGAGAACACTCCAACTAGGGCTCTTGCCACTACAGGTGCTGTAGTGGTCCTAAGTGGAATAGCTTCAGGATACCTGGTGGCATGGTCCACCACCACCAGTATAAACGTGTGCCCTGATGCTGTCTGGGGTTCCATTGGACCAACAATGTCAATCCCCACTCTTTCAAAGGGAACCCCCACCACAGGTAGTGGTATGAGGGGGGCCTTTGTTGTGCCACCTGACTTACCACTGGCTTGGCAAGTGACACAGGAGCGACAAAACTCCTTGGTATTCTCATTCATGTGGGGCCAGTGAAAGTGTGAGACAAGTCTGTTCCAAGTCTTTGTCTGACCTAAGTGACCTGCAAGGGGAATCTCATGGGCCAAGGTGAGAAGGAACCCCCTCTGAGACAAGGGGATGACCAGCCTCCTGGTTGCACCAGGCTTGGGGTCTCTTGACTCAGAGTACAGGAGTCCATCTTCCCAGTATACCCTGTGGGCACCTGTGGCGTTCCCTGCAGCCTCAGACAGCATCCCAGGAGGGATGCATCTGTCACCACTGTGTGCTCCGGATGGGGACGGGAGTGCTCTGCTGCTGACCCATTGCTGGTTCGTAAGCCACCACTGCAACTGTTGTACAGTGCCCTCCAAGATCTGGACATACTCTAACAGGTCCCCTTGATGCTGCGCCCACTGGAACTTCAGGTCCCACTGCAGACCCCATCTGCCATGATTGGTCAGCAAGATGCATGAGGCCATGAGCCCAGGCAGTCTCAAGGTCATTCTGACTGAAACCCAGGACAAGGGCCGAAAGATCCGAATCCTAGACCAAATGTCCCGGACTTGCTGTTCAGGAGGATAAACCCGAACTGCCCCGTGTCCGCTTCCGAGAGGGAATCAGGTGTGACTTTGTGATGGAGAACCCAAGAAAATGCAGGAGGTCGGCCGTAGTCTGGAGGTGGGAAGACGACTGCCCGGGGCAAGCCCGCCTTCAACAACCAGTCGTCGAGATAGGGGGAAGACTGAAACCCCTGAGCTGCGACCACCGGCATCACTTTCGTGAACACCCGAGGGGCGCTGGTAAGGCCAAAGGGGAGCACAGTGAACTGAAAGTGCTCGTGGCCTACCGTGAACCGCAGGTCACGCCGGTGGGCCGGCAGGACGGGGATATGAACATAGGCGTCCTGCAAGTCCAACGCTACCATCCAGTCTTGCGGGTCTAGGACAGACAAGACATGAGCAAGTGTGAGCATCTTGAACTTCTCCTTCCGGAGGGAGCGATTGACATTCCAAAGGTCTAATAGGGGACGCATGCCCTTGTCCTTCTTTGGAACCAAGAAGTAGTGGGAGTAAAAACCACAACCTACTTCTGGCGTCGGAACGTGCTCGATGGCCCCCTTGGCCAAGAGGGCCGTAACTTCCTGCTGGAGAAGTGCCAAGTGATCCCCCAACATGAGGTGGTACTGTGGTGGCATGGCTGGAGGGGTAGTCTCGAAGGGGCGGGAGTAGCCTCTTTGGACCATCTGTAAAACCCACCTGTCCAAAGTGATGGTGCACCAGTGGGTTAGGTGATGGTGAATCCAGCTGCCCACTGGCGTTTGGGGGGCTTGAAACACCGGACTAGGAAGGTTTGGAGGCAGTGGTGGCAGGGGAGGTGGTAGACTGACCGGCCCGCTGGCCCCATGACCAACCTCGTTAGGTCCCACGTCCATGGCTGCGCTTAGACTGTTGCTGTGCAGGCTGTGGCTCTGAAACAAACTTGTTTGGGAGCCCCTTCCTTGGCCACCAAAGGAGCAAAAAGCAGAAGGAGTGCATGTGGCTGAAAGGCCCAGGGACTTGCCCGTAGTCCTTAAGTCCTTAAAACGCTCCAATGCACTGTCTACCTTGTCACCAAAAAGACAAGTGCCATCAAAAGGCACGTCCATCAGAGTATTCTGGACATCCTCAGAAAAGCCAGTTGTCCTCAGCCAGGCGTGATGGCGTAGTGCCACTGTTGTGGAAATTGCTCTGCCCAGCGAGTCGGCGGTGTCAAGGCCACAACGAATCGTGAACTTGGCTGCATCTCTCCCCTCAGCAGTAGCTTGGGAAAGCACCGTCCGGGCCTCCTACGGACACTGAGGCAGCACCTACGCCACCATATGCCACACAGAGTGGGAATAACAGCCCAAGAGGCATGCGGTGTTCACAGACCGCAACTCTGAACTGGAAGAGAAAATCTTCACAAACTGCTCCAGTTTCTTGGATTCCCTGTCCGGAGTTGCGGAAGGGAATGTGGTTGGGGATGCAGAGGCTTTGACAACCAAGCTCTCGGGTAGGGTTTTGGGAGAGGAAAATGGGGTCGCCTGGGCCGGGTGATGGCGTCGGGTCACGTTCCTATCCACAGGAGCCCCTGTGTTGGGCCTGGACCAGGGCCCGAAAGTGCGTCATTGAAGGGCAGCAGCAGCTCCGTAGAGGAAGACGCCAGCCAAAGTACTTCTGTCAGGAGGTTAGTCCCGACGGCGACTGTAGGGAGCTTGACATAGAGAGCCTCGGCTGCCCTACGCAACACCACTGAATAAGTACCACCTTCCTCCATAGCCTCGGTAGAAGGAGACAGTGCGCCAAGTTCTGGAGAAAAATCCAGTCCACCTGCGTCCTCCAAATCTTCTTCCCAGTCTGGATCTAACTCTCATTGGGTTGCGAGAGGGTCTTCAGACCCCTCCCAGTCTTTTGTAACCTGCTGGGAAAGCGGAAAAGGAGGAAGATGGATAAAGGGATAAAAATCCCCCATCTGCGTATATAGCCACCGGCACGGTGTCCATGTCGGAGTGGAAGCCAGGGGTGGCGTTGGCCAGGGAGGCTGCTGACCCCGGCAGCGGTGCCATAGACGGCAGTCGTACGAGGCCAACCGACATCGGCTGGGATCCATGCATTGATCCTTGGGGGTTGCGCAGGACAGAGGCCGGAGCGGAAGGGCGGGGGCCCCCAGTCGGACCCACAGGCCCGATGGCGCGCAGTCAGGGCCTGACGGGCCAAAGAGGCAGGCCATGGCTGACAAAATTCCTGCCGCTGGGCCAGAGTCGCAGACTGACCCGGGAAGGCCGGATAGGCCGTCGGCAACTGCGTAGGCTCTGCCGGAGCCACGGGGGTGGCACCACCCTCAGTTATGTCGCGCGACTGGGAAGGCGAAGAGCGACAGCACTTCTTGTACTTTGCCTTACCTGACCCAGAGTGAGAAGACTTCATTGAATGATGGTGGTGGTGGCCCGCGACCGGTCCCTCATTCTCCCACGGGACCGGGACCTTGAACCACGCAGAGCCACCACCAGGCGTCAAAGACTCAGAACAGAGAAAAATCCCCCCAAAACTGTCAAAAATTGACTGGGGGTACCGCTCCCTCCGGATCTGCGCTGCTGGCGCGGAAAAAGAAAGCACTGAAGTCATCGCACGAGGGTGTCGTCAAAGTAGCTGCCGCAACATCATCCCAGCGATCACGACACCTACGACGGATGCCAAGCCACCATCACCACCTTCTGATGCACAGGGGTACTGCTGATGAAAACTTTGCAGATCCAGTCTGACGCCTGGGGGTAATTCCAAGTTAAGGAACATCACTAATGTGTCTTTCACACATTTTTCTATCCGTAATTGCAGCCCCTGGGCGGAGTCTTTTTTTTTTTAAACACTAAAAACAAGTATTTGCAATGCAATAGATCTCGCATTACTGAAGTTGAGCTATTGGCATAGCAAATAATGCAACGCCAATAGCTCCAACTTTTAGAAATGCAGACCTACTGCATTGCAAATGCTTGTTATTAATAGGTGTTGGATTTCATTAGTGTCTTTTCGATTTCTAGATTTGTTTTCGTGCGGTTTAAATACTTTTCACTTGTTCCTTTGTACAAGTCTTGTTGCTCAGAGCTACAGCTATACAGGGTTGAGATCAAGGTTTTTTTTACAAACAAAACCTAAGGGTCCTAAAGGGGTCTGTTAATTGTATTCCACAGCGAGGTCGCTCAACCACACCATATAACACCCCAATTCCTCACAGTGTCTAACTGCTTGTAGCTGTTAAAAACGTGGCACGATCAACCCTATACCTCCGCCAATATCTTGCAGCCAGACGGTAATATTCTCCCACCTGCAACAGCAAAACAATTTAACCAATCTAAATTCTAGCAGCTAGGCTCAGTCTGCGTCTAAATAGATCCACCAAGATCCCCCCTGGTCTTAACTCTGCATCTGTTCTCCATATCCACTAGCGTTGCCATCAGAGCCCGCTAAAGAGGCCACAAGGCAATACTTTCAATGTGCCCTGCTTTTCTGGCACTTCCGCTCCACGCGCATGCCGAAAGTCACACAGTAGGCTTTATGGTCCTCAGCTTACAGTCAATCTAAACTGGGGATTATAAGTAATTTTTCTAAGTACTTCTCAAAATGTGGAACAAAATGTCACTTACCTTGACTCAACCTCTTCATCAGTTAAGACATGGCTTTTTTAGATGTCTTAGAGGGTCACAGTCCGCATGGTTTATGGTCAGTGCATGATCAGCCATGTTTGGCAGCAGCTGCGCAATACAAATATTCATAATTCATTCTAAACTGATACCAGGAAAAGTTTGTCCCCAGAGTACAAAAACAATAACCGTACATACATTTAAACACAGCTTTACAAGGAGATGCAATCTTATACTTAAACACAATGATAGGGACAGAGAAAGGTCAAAATTGTGCACAAATTCATACCTTTATTGAAAGTATATAATTTTTGTTTTATACAAAAGAAGGTTATGTACACAGTACGGTGTTTACTTCCACATCCCTTCCAGGAACGATCCTGGAATTTCTCAAATAAAAAAATAAAAACACACAAATAAACTTCAAAACAACCATAAAATTAGAGTGAATTCTTCACCACACAATAAATGCCTATTTTTCCCTGATACAGAAGTGTTCAGACAAATTCTCAAACAGAACATTAGCATTTAAACTACTCAATTTTCCTCAGGCTGCAGTAAAAAGATGTGTGATTTCTGCGCAGACACTTCCCTCCAAAAAGAGCCAGAGCTCGGGGGATCAGAATTCAAGCAAAATGCTCAGGGCAGGAGTTCTAAAGGTCAGAAGTAAACCGAGAAATGAGAGCGAGCCAGTAAAGTCATCAGGTGACCTTAGCTTTGGTGGCAGCTAGAAAGTCCAATAAAATACTTGAACTGCTAACCACCAGTCAAGTCATCTCCACTAGGCCTCTACGTCAGATTAGACATGTTTGGTGAATACTTAAGAATACAATTAAACATAAGACAAAAAACAGGATGGACAGTATAGGTGTAGAAAGATGTTTAAGAATTAGACCGTTTATGAAAGAAATCGTGTGCTGAGTTACTCACATGATGAAGTGATCGCCCAGTACAGTAGTAGACAGGACTGTAGGTACAACAGTAGAAGGCGCAGGTCACTTAAGTACTAAAACTCATATTTACCACCACAAGTTTCAATCATACCAACAAGACGAGTGTTAGAGTCCAGTATATTTTTTTTTAAGGGATAAGAATTCTGGTTAGCCATCAACTGTAATGGAGAAAGGTCAGGTTTTTTTGTTTTATTCTGGCCACCTTAAAGTCTTTTAACTGTGGCTTTGTTTCTTTGATTGTCTTAACACATGTGCAGTTGTCAAATCTTTTGAGTTCTAAGATGCATCAAAGCTGGTCTAAAGAACAGGAAAAAAAGACACCATTCATCAATACAAAGGAGTATTTGTAGTGATGCAAAAACAAAAAGCTGCCCAAGATTGAATCTACAAATGTGTATTCTGAAGTCTAGCCGCAGAGGCCAAGGACATCCTACAGAACTTCGTCCACAGAACTCCGCTCTTCAGCCTGGCAGCAAGATTCTTCTTTCTTCAGATCTCTGCCTGCTCAGGAAGTTGTCAAGCGACATTAACCTAGAATGTTTAACGCCAGGCATCCACCTTGTATCAAATATCATACAGTTGCACTGAGAGCTCCTCCACTATGGCCTTTACGGTTTATCTAATCTTATTTTATTCCATATTGTTCTGCACTTGAGGCCTGCGTTACAAAGGACTACAGCAGAATCAAGCTGCATGCTTCGGGACAGCATAAATGATCATGGAAGGCCCCCAGGTGTACTCTCAAAAGGTGCTTGCACTATTCATCAGGTGGCAGTTTAGATGGTGATGGCATCACATCAACCTTTACTAATCCATCCGAAGAACCTTTAAACAAAGGTTAAGTAGCAGGTCCTCACCTGAGCACAACCCCACATCATTTCATACTTCCTACCAACTCTTCCCCACCCCAACAGAAAACATGTTACTGCCCATCTCACACTCAAATAGAAGATTTGGCAGAAGAGGTACAATTGATAAACTTAAATGCCAATGTTCCAAAACATATAAAAAAGTAAATGAAACTCCCCTCCCCCTGCCCTAGCCCTCTCCTCATGTGATACAAACGTGTAGACAAAACTCATGAAAACTGTACAAGAGCCTGTGTCTTTATTCCTTTTTAGGAAATACATAAATACTGAGCTTAACACTTAGAAAAATAAAGTATTTTCTTCAAGGCTTTCATCAGTTTTTATTTTACTAAAAAACGTTTAACGCCCTTTCCTTCTCTTTGAAGAGAAAAACCACACAGGTCTACCCCTGCCCAACCCACTGCCTCTTAATAAAAAAGCAGGGTGTATTATTCCTACGTCACCCTCTGTATGAAGGCAGAGCTTACTCAAAGCAGTCATGGCCGCACTCAAGAGTGGCTTCTCCCCGACATATCTTATGGCACAACGAATGAAAAGTGTCTGACACAAATACTGACAAACCACACCATAGGAATCCCCTACCCGCAAATACATTCCAGTAGGGAATACACTACCCCCATCTTCATCGCTAGTTGGGATAAACCAGCATGGTCAGTAAGTGGTGGTGCCACTTGCAAGACCAGTGGTATATAAGGTTAGGTTTACTGCGTGCAAGTGTACAAGAGACTGCATACCACACACCCTGCTGCTTTCAGTGAGAACAAAAAAAAAATCTGAAACGCCACACGCAGCAGCAAGTCTACTCAAGACTATGCTTTGTCCAGTAGACAAGATTACAGGATTTGGGCAATGCCTACTTACGTAGGTAACAGCCAAGATGCTTTCTAACCTGATGCAGTGCTCAATGCCTTTTTCAACAATCAAGACTTAGGCTATTGAAAATTGGACCAAGTTACCAAAATGCACAAGGTCCAAACAAGGCACCAGAAAAAAAGCATGCAATGCAATGTATGTTCCCTGCTAGCAATATCCATGTCGTAGGTAGCAGTGCAACCAAGAGGCACACTGCAATGCAACCCAGCAGCACTGGGTATGCGGCTTGGCTTAGAGCACCATGTAAAGCTTCACCCAGGATACGACTTCATGTCCCTACTACTCCCATGCCGCATGGCCTCAAATGAGGAATACCACAGTGGCCCAGGTTCCTAAAGGGGATGTGCAATGGTACAAGACACACAAATAGGCTGTATATATCCGGGTACACAACTACAGTGAGATGTGCAGAAACATCGTATAAACTAGGCCAAATATATGAACGGCATCTTCTGCCGGCACGCGACAACCATGTTGTGGCGAATACAGTAACGTTACTATCACTTCAGAACGGAGTTATATACTTTCACTGATATGCAAGACATTGCATTATATATTCAAGGGAATACATTAGTGTATGACCCACATACTGTTGATATTAACTTTACTGGCACGAGGAACCACTTTGTTTACTCTAGCGCGTAGTTTCCATTCACTAGCACACACGGAGTTCAACTCCAGGATATACAGTAAATCACACACTGCACTGATCACAGCAATGTCACTTGCTGTTTACTCTGGTGCATTTTAGAAGGAACACAGAAAAGCTGTTATTCTTACAAAAATACATTTCAGAATTTACTGAGGTTGTGTCTCCCCGGCAAGCATGGGAGCAGTCCTAGCTAAGGGCAAGTTATAACCACACGGATATCTGTACACAATGCACCTGCCCCACCATCCATCACATGAACTCTTGTCATTTTAAGACCGGGGGAAACACTGGGTTTCATACCACTCTCAGGGTCTAAAATGTGTATCGCGAGAATGCCCAGGATGGCATGCTTTTATCATTACGTACACAGCTCTTCACCAAAGCCCAGCAGTCTCCCCCTACTCCCAGCAAATATTGCACATGAGCAGTTCAACTCCGAGGAGGTTCATGACAAGATCACCACTACAGGAGTCACTGCCGCCTCCATCCCAAACCATGAAGCAATTCCCTCCCACTGCAGGAACCCCATCAGAAGAGCAGTCAAGGAGATGATCCCTCCGAAGGAGCCAGTCGTGCAGCCGAAGCGCAGCCGTGTGAAAATGATAGACCATGTTCATTCTAGTGCCTGGGACGGAGGGATTCACACTTAGTTCAGGATTCGTGAGCCCATTCTAGCACCCCTCATGCCAAGGAAAGCTGGCATGGGACACTGCCCGCCACCTTTTTCTCTTGGACCGTCCCCCATGCAGTCACGTAAGGGAGCAGCACAAGGGACGTAGTTTATGTATCCCACTCATACATAGAGGATATACGAGTCCTCACATCGGACGAAGGTTCTTCCCCAGTCACTCTGCTTCCCACTGTGCCGCTCAGACGTGCCAGCTCCTGGGCACTAGAAAACGAGTGCATGGATGGGCTCTGCGGAGGCAAACATTAAGAGCAGTGACACCTCTGTCTGTCCATCATCAAGCAAAGGATACAGCTGAGCTGGTTACAGCATTAAAAATACAAATCGTCTTTTTAGATGCCAAACATCTCAGGCACGTCTGAGCTAATCCATCCTCCCGTAGACCTGCCATTCTCCACACAAATCTCCATTCTGCCCTTGCCCCTACACAGATGGCTCTTTAGACTGGAGTCAGGCTAGCCTGAACCAGAACATTCTCACATTCCTTTATGTTTTAACACAACAGTGTTACGCCTCCTCCAGGCCGGGCGCTCAAAGCGAGCAGGACTTCACCTCTGTATTCTTACACGTGTATATAAAGAAAACGTGAGAAGGCAACAAATAAATAAGTGAGGCAGTCTGTATTAAGTAAAACTGCTGCAGTTCTTGCTTCACGCCAGGTGCTCTCAGCCACGGGGCAGAAGAGTAGGCCAGGTGGTCGGTCAGTCACTCTTGCAGTTGTGTGTTGTGTCCAAGTTGACAACCTGGAGTTCTGTCAAGCTGCTCCCACTGCCGGACTGCTGGCCAATAACCGCCATCTAAAGTGAAGAGAGGTTACTGGAAACTTCAGGAGGACTAAAGCACTTTCAACAAAAATAATGGTTACTAAAAAGTGAAATCACATGGTTCCATTGCAGTGAAACAACAATTATTTACTATCACAGGGGCGTAAAGCAAATTAAAAATATTGCCACACAGGAATAACACTGCAATAACAACTCTAGTACTAAAATAAGATGAACAGTAAGTGATATGGCCAAGAGTCACTAACGTTTAGTACCACCAGCAAATATAACCTACTGGAAACTAAAATTAATACTTGGGAGGGGTTGCCAAAAAAGTCCAGAGCTTAAGAAAAGAATAATGGCCTTTAAAAGCAGCCACCAGGGCTTTACATTTCCATCCGCACCCAATAGGCGAAACAAGAAAAAAACAAAATATTTGCCACTTGTCCCTGCTGAAACATTACTAAGAAACATTCTACCCTACAACTAAATCTGAACTTCTGAACCTATTGGAAGTGCAGCAAGAGTGGTCCTGGAAGGAGTAGTGTTGAACAATCCTTTACTGCTGAACCTACTCTAATGATATCGGAAGAGAGGCACGCGGTTCCGTCATCCGTAGTGTTGGACAATCCTTTACTGCTGAACCTATTCTAGTTCTATCGGAAGAGAGGCATGCGGTTCTGTCATCAGTAGTGTTGGACAATCCTTTACTGCTGAACCTACTCTACTGATATCGGAAGAGAGGCACGCGGTTCTGTCATCAGTAGTGTCGGACAACCCTTTACTGCTGAACCTACTCAACTGATATCGGAAGAGAGGCACGCGGTTCCGTCATCCGTAGTGTTGGACAATCCTTTACTGCTGAACCTACTCCACTGATATCGGAAGAGAGGCACGCGGTTCTGTCATCAGTAGTGTTGGACAATCCTTTACTGCTGAACCTACTCTACTGATATCGGAAGAGAGGCACGCGGTTCTGTCATCAGTAGTGTCGGACAACCCTTTACTGCTGAACCTACTCAACTGATATCGGAAGAGAGGCACGCGGTTCCGTCATCCGTAGTGTTGGACAATCCTTTACTGCTGAACCTACTCCACTGATATCGGAAGAGAGGCACGCGGTTCTGTCATCAGAGGTGTCGGACAACACTTTACTGCTGAACCTACTCAACTGATATCGGAAGAGAGGCACACGGTTCTGTCATCAGTAGTGTTGAATAACCCTTTACTGCTGTACCTACTCAACTGATATCGGAAGAGAGGCACGCGGTTCCATCATCCGTAGTGTTGGACAATCCTTTACTGCTGAACCTACTCCACTGATATCGGAAGAGAGGCACGCGGTTCCATCATCCGTAGTGTTGGACAATCCTTTACTGCTGAACCTACTCAACTGATATCAGAAGAGAGGCACGCGGTTCTGTCATCAGTAGTGTTGGACAATCCTTTACTGCTGAACCTATTCTAGTTCTATCGGAAGAGAGGCATGCGGTTCTGTCATCAGTAGTGTCGGACAACCCTTTACTGCTGAACCTACTCAACTGATATCGGAAGAGAGGTACACGGTTCCGCCATCAGTAGTGTTGGACAATCCTTTACTGCTGAACCTACTCTACTGATATCAGAAGAGAGGCACGCGGTTCTGTCATCAGTAGTGTTGGACAATCCTTTACTGCTGAACCTATTCTAGTTCTATCGGAAGAGAGGCACGGGGTTCTGTCATCAGTAGTGTTGGACAATCCTTTACTGCTGAACCTACTCTACTGATAGCGGAAGAGGAGCAAGAGTACTCCTGCCTTGAGTAGTGTTGGACAATCCTTTACTACTGAACCTACTCTACTGATTGCGGAAGAGAGGCACGCGGTTCTGTCATCAGTAGTGTTGGACAATCCTTTACTGCTGAACCTACTCTACTGATATCAGAAGAGAGGCACGCGGTTCTGTCATCAGTAGTGTTGGACAATCCTTTACTGCTGAACCTACTCCACTGATATCGGAAGAGAGGCACGCGGTTCTGTCATCAGTAGTGTTGGACAATCCTTTACTGCTGAACCTACTCCACTGATATCGGAAGAGAGGCACGCGGTTCTGTCATCAGTAGTGTTGGACAATCCTTTACTGCTGAACCTACTCCACTGATATCGGAAGAGCAGCATGTTGACCTCGAAGCTGGGGTATCTGGTTCGAGTCTTGGCAGGGATGCTCAACATCCTGTGATTCTGGGCAAATCACTTAATCTCCCTGTGCATACCAAAATAGGAATGTGTCCGTCTGCAATGCAACTGGTGCCAATCTACAGAGCTCCGATACCTTCGGTTCGAGTTTGTGCTATATAAAAGTCCCCCAAAAATGTAAAAAAAAATTGCATGTTCATGGAACCTCAGTGTCAAGCGATCGCAGCACAGAATTAAGATAAGTTACCGTTATACCAATTGCCACACAGACACTGGATTGCTAGTCTGAACTAAAAGAATCTGTCTTTCCTCCATGCCTGGTCAAGTAATTCAAGAAACTGCAGCATCTCCGACCCCATCACATCCCCAAGAGTGACAAAAAAGGGTCTTCCCCCTCCCCTCTGGAGGAGACAGGCAGGGCACAGATGGATTCTAGCACTGGTCGTCCTTCCTCTGGAGGAGCCATGCAGGGCACAGATGGATTCTAGCACTGGTCGTCCTCCCTCTGGAGGAGCCATGCAGGGCACAGATGGATTCTGGCACTGGTCGTCCTCCCTCTGGAGGAGCCATGCAGGGCACAGGTAGATTCTGGCACTGGTCGTCCCCCCTCTGGAGGCGCCAGGCAGGGCACGGATGGATTCTGGCACTGGTCGTCCCCCCTCTGGAGGAGCCAGGCAGGGCACGGATGGATTCTGGCACTGGTCGTCCCTCCTCTGGAGGAGCCATGCAGGGCACAGATGGATTCTGGCACTGGTCGTCCCCCCTCTGGAGGAGCCATGCAGGGCACAGATGGATTCTGGCACTGGTCCCCCCCCCCCTCTGGAGGAGCCAGGCAGGGCACGGATGGATTCTGGCACTGGTCGTCCCCCCTCTGGAGGAGCCAGGCAGGGCACAGATGGATTCTGGAACTGGTAGTCCCCCCTCTGGAGGAGCCAGGCAGGGCACAGATGGATTCTGGCACCGGTCGTCCCCCCTCTGGAGGAGCCAGGCAGGGCACAGATGGATTCTGGCACCGGTCGTCCCCCCTCTGGAGGAGCCAGGCAGGGCACAGATGGATTCTGGCACCGGTCGTCCCCCCTCTGGAGGAGCCAGGCAGGGCACAGATGGATTCTGGCACCGGTCGTCCCCCCTCTGGAGGAGCCATGCAGGGCACAGATGGATTCTGGCACTGGTCGTCCCCCCTCTGGAGGCGCCAGGCAGGGCACAGATGGATTCTGGCACCGGTTTTCATCCCTCTGGAGGAGCCAGGCAGGGCACGGATGGATTCTGGCACTGGTCGTCCCCCCTCTGGAGGAGCCAGGCAGGGCATGGATGGATTCTGGCACTGGTCGTCCTCCCTCTGGAGGAGCCAGGCAGGGCACGGATGGATTCTGGCTCTGGTCGTCCTCCCTCTGGAGGAGCCAGGCAGGGCACGGATGGATTATGGCACTGGTCGTCCCCCCTCTGGAGGAGCCATGCAGGGCACGGATGGATTCTGGCACCGGTCGTCCTCCCTCTGGAGGAGCCAGGCAGGGCACAGATGGATTCTGGCACTGGTCGTCCTCCCTCTGGAGGAGCCAGGCAGGACACAGATGGATTCTGGCACTGGTCGTCCCCCTTCTGGTGGAGCCATGCAGGGCACGGATGGATTCTGGCACCGGTTTTCATCCCTCTGGAGGAGCCAGGCAGGGCACGGATGGATTCTGGCACTGGTCGTCCCCCCTCTGGAGGAGCCAGGCAGGGCACAGATGGATTCTGGCACCGGTCGTCCCCCCTCTGGAGGAGCCAGGCAGGGCGTGGATGGATTCTGGCACTGGTCGTCCCCCCTCTGGAGGAGCCAGGAAGGGCATGGATGGATTCTGGCACCGGTCGTCCCCCCTCTGGAGGAGCCAGGCAGGACACAGATGAATTCTGGCACTGGTTGTCCTCCCTCTGGAGGAGCCAGGCAGGGCACGGATGGATTCTGGCACTGGTCCCCCCCCCTCTGGAGGAGCCATGCAGGGCACAGATGGATTCTGGCACCAGTCGTCCCCCCTCTGGAGGAGCCATGCAGGGCACAGATGGATTCTGGCACCGGTTTTCATCCCTCTGGAGGAGCCAGGCAGGGCACGGATGGATTCTGCCACTGGTCGTCCCCCCTCTGGAGGAGCCAGGCAGGGCACAGATGGATACTGGCACTGGTCGTCCTCCCTCTGGAGGAGCCAGGCAGGACACAGATGGATTCTGGCACTGGTCGTCCCCCCTCTGGAGGAGGGAGGCAGGAGACGGATGGATTCTGGCACCTGTTTTCATCCCTCTGGAGGAGCCATGCAGGGCACGGATGGATCCTGGCACTGGTCGTCCCCCCTCTGGAGGAGCCAGGCAGGGCACAGATGGATTCTGGCACTGGTCGTCCCCCCTCTGGAGGAGCCAGGCAGGGCACAGATGGATTCTGGCACTGGTCGTCCTCCCTCTGGAGGAGCCAGGCAGGGCACAGATGGATTCTGGCACTGGTCGTCCCCCCTCTGGAGGAGTCAGGCAGGGCACAGATGGATTCTGGCACTGGTCGTCCCCCCTCTGGAGGAGCCAGGCAGGACACAGATGGATTCTGGCACCGGTCGTCCCCCTTCTGGTGGAGCCATGCAGGGCACAGATGGATTCTGGCACCGGTTTTCATCCCTCTGGAGGAGCCAGGCAGGGCACGGATGGATTCTGGCACCGGTCGTCCCCCCTCTGGAGGAGCCAGGCAGGGCACGGATGGATTCTGGCACTGGTCGTCCCCCCTCTGGAGGAGCCAGGCAGGGCACGGATGGATTCTGGCACTGGTCGTCCCCCCTCTGGAGGAGCCAGGCAGGGCATGGATGGATTCTGGCACCGGTCGTCCTCCCTCTGGAGGAGCCAGGCAGGGCACAGATGGATTCTGGCACTGGTCGTCCTCCCTCTGGAGGAGCCAGGCAGGACACAGATGGATTCTGGCACCGGTCGTCCCCCTTCTGGTGGAGCCATGCAGGGCACAGATGGATTCTGGCACCGGTTTTCATCCCTCTGGAGGAGCCAGGCAGGGCACGGATGGATTCTGCCACTGGTCGTCCCCCCTCTGGAGGAGCCAGGCAGGGCACAGATGGATTCTGGCACTGGTCGTCCTCCCTCTGGAGGAGCCAGGCAGGACACAGATGGATTCTGGCACTGGTCGTCCCCCCTCTGGAGGAGGGAGGCAGGATACGGATGGATTCTGGCACCTGTTTTCATCCCTCTGGAGGAGCCAGGCAGGGCACGGATGGATCCTGGCACCAGTTTTCATCCCTCTGGAGGAGCCAGGCAGGGCACGGATGGATCCTGGCACCGGTTTTCATCCCTCTGGAGGAGCCAGGCAGGGCACAGATGGATTCTGGCACTGGTCGTCCCCCCTCTGGAGGAGCCAGGCAGGGCATGGATGGATTCTGGCACCGGTCGTCCCCCCTCTGGAGGAGCCAGGCAGGGCACAGATGGATTCTGGCACCGGTCGTCCCCCCTCTGGAGGAGCCATGCAGGGCACAGATGGATTCTGGCACTGGTCGCCCCCCCCCCTCTGGAGGAGCCATGCAGGGCACAGATGGATTCTGGGACCGGTTTTCATCCCTCTGGAGGAGCCAGGCAGGGCACGGATGGATCCTGGCACCGGTTTTATCTCTCTGGAGGAGCCATGCAGGGCACAGATGGATTCTGGCACTGGTTGTCCCCCCTCTGGAGGAGCCAGGCAGGGCACGGATAAATCCTGGTACCGGTCTCCTCGACATAGATGTTCTTCCTCATCAGAAACTATCTCAGAGATGACTTTATGCTAAGAATGAACTCATTCACTGGTTTTGTTAGGTGGTTCTGAAGAGATATTCTTTCATGAGCGTGTCCCCTTTGGCTTGATTTCTACAGCCACAGGAGAAATGTTTCTTCCTTGTCCATAAGGTGCTTTGTTGTAAAGTTTGTGCCACTCTTCCAGTTTTTACATTTATGAGCCAGTTATAAGTAGATTTGTTCCTTGCCAAGAGCATCGGAGTGGTCCTTTTCACCACAAGTACTATAAGCCTTGTACCTTTTTTTGAGGATTCAGACCCTGCTAAAAATGCAGCTTGAATCAAGTCTCTTGGATCAGAATGTGTTAGAAAGCTGAAGTACTGCTGGAAATTAAATATTACTCATCCAAAATTGAAATCAGATGTGAGTAGAGTTTGAAGGGACTCCCTTCAGACAAAAAGTGAGGTAGAAATCCAAGGGAAGATATATTTGGGGTGTGGTCTTCATTATGCTCGCATTGGTTAAAGTTTTTTTTCTCTAAAGTTTCCACTTCTCATGTAACTCATTGGTTAAAGTTTTGCTCTTTTTCAATAAATGAGTAGGCTAATTCAGTGACTAAGTTTGTAGTGTCTTGGGCATGATTTACCATTATGCTGAAAAGCCTTCAATGTTCACTGCCAGCATCTAGAACTAATTACATTTCAGTTAAGTAGAATTACATCCTCTCACATTTAGAAAATCGTGGCTCTGGTTATTCTCACTGTAGACAATGTTGTCTACTTTGTCCAGTAATAGGTCTCCGTTTTCCCACAGTGCAGTTTGTCCCGTTTCAGTAATATTTGATTCTCTTAGTGTTCCACCAGCACTGGGTTACTGTGCTTTACAAATCAACTTTTATCCGTTAATGTGATCATGAGACTCCCACAGCTTGACGACGCGGATGATTCTCGCTTGGGAATCAATGAAAAGTACAAGCTTGATAAATCTTTGCAGCAAAGCTCCTTGTATTGATATCCTGAAAAAGTGAGGTATATCCAAGTGCTACTCGAGCTTCACAGATCACTGGATCTGCCTCGGAATGAAAGCCAGGATAGGTCTTCACATTTTTTTATTTTACAGAGTTTTATATAGCGCAAACTTGACCCGGTAGCAGTGTGCTTTACATAGCACCAGTTGCGTTACATGAGGACACATTCATTTTTTTTGTTAGGCACGGGGAAATTAGTGATTTGCCCAGAATCACAGGATGTTCAGCGTCATTGCCGAGACTCAAACCCAGTTCCCCAGATTCGAGGTCGACCGCCCTAGCCGTTAGGCCAACTCCTCTCCCCAAGATCATTTTATTCCCACTACGAGTAGTACTAGCAGATTTAAACAAATGTCCTCTGCCTAGAAATGAAGCGCTAGGGGATCACAGTTGTAATCTTACTTGGTGGAGCTGAACAGCAGAGACCGGGATCTGCACCGTTCCCGATGGAGCAGTTAGAAATACTTGTTGCACACCACCTGGAACAAAAGAAGGTTTAGTTCATCACCAGTCTATAAAAGAATGTATTGGTTACAAAATTAAACTGAACTTCAATAAGACGTTTTAAAGATCAAGCACAGGTGTCAACGCATGTTACAGTGCTTTTTCCCTTTCTTTATACACTGCCAAATTTCAGTGTGGGGGTTGCAAAAGATAACAAGTTACTTACCTGTAACTTTGGTTCCCCAGTATTGGTAACTTTCATAGATTCCCATAGCTTGTATCATTCCCCGTCGTCAGCCTGGGAGCCTCTGTTAACAATAAATTCCATAGCAGTGTGTACGAAAGAGAAAGTAAGGCCTAGGCCTCATCTCATTTTGTAGCCTACCTACCTCTGTGTAAAAGACCAAAGTTTGCAACAACCAATCAGATCAGCCTCACCCCATAGAACCCTCAAGAGAGCCTCAGATTTTCGCAGCCGTTGTGTAACAGTAACCGCTTTTGCTGAAGGCTAAGCTTTCCCCGGGGAGGTGGGTGGGCGCATGAAAATCTATGAAAGTTACCAATACTGGGGAACCAAAGTTACAGGTAAGTAACTTGTTTTCTTGCGCCAGTATTGGAACTTTCATAGATTCCCATGCTTTGTATCAGAGTAGCTAACAGTAAAAAATAACCATGCACATTTTGCCATCAGCGTATTACAACATTTCCACATAGAAATCATTATGTAAGCATATATATATCTTGTAACAATAGACGCAGAAAGCTTATGTGATACAAAATGGGCAATTATAGGAAGGAGGGATAGAAGGGAAAGCTCACCTCTCATTGGAACAGATTCCTCAGTACAGCGTGTCCAACTGCCGCATCGCTCTTCATGAAAGAGTCCAAGCAGTAATGTTTTGTGAAGGTATGGGCACTGCTCCATGTTGCTGCTCTACATATGTCCTTTATAGGGACTCCAGAGAAGAGCGCCGCCGAAGACAAGACAGATCTGGTGGAATGAGCTCAAACCTGTCTCTCCAATGACTTTCCTGCCATCCTGTGACAGTAACCAATAGCACTTGTAATCCATCGTGAAATCCCCGGCTTTGAGAGAGGCAGTCCTTTCCGTGGAACACTAAAAGCCACAAAAAGCTGAGAAGATTTTCTAAAATCCTTTGTCCTCTCAAGATAATCCAAAGAATGAAGAGAACGTTCCACTGGTGTCGTAGGTCGAGGAAAAAATGATTTCAGAACTACTGGTTCATTCAAATGGAATTCCGACGGAACCTTTGGGATACATTTTGGATTGGTTCTCAGAAACATAGAATCCTTCCTGAACTGTAGAAAAGGTTCTTGGATGGAGAGAGATTGCAATTCTACTCTTCTAGCAGAGGTTAGAGCCAGAAGGAGGGCTAACTTCCATGACAAGAATTTTAAATCCGCCCTGTGAATTGGTTTGAACTGAGGGTGAGCCAGAACCAGATTTAGATTCCAGGACGGAGGTGGCGGCCGTACTGGTGGGAAGACTCTGAAAAGACATTTCAAGAATTGTTTGATAACTCTAGCGGACCAAAGAGACAGACCTGCCGTCGACCTTCTGAACCTTGAAATAGCCTCCAGATACACTTTGATGGAAGAATGAGACAGGCCAGATTTTGCCAACGATAGAATGTAGGGCAGTATCTGATGAGGAGCTGAAGAAAACGGATGGATGTGCTCCTTATGACACCATAGACCGAAACGCTTCCATTTAGCTTGGTAAGTTTTATTAGTACTTTGTGCGCGAGCTTGAGCCAAAATTTCTCTACACTGCTGAGGAATATCTAGAGTGTGGAATTCTGTGCTCAGGAGCCAGGCTTTCAAATGGAGAGATCCTGGATCTGGATGTATCACCTGTCCCTGTGACATCGTCAACAGAGATGGAATGAGAGGAAGGTGACATGGATAATCCTGGGACAGTAGTAGGAGTTCCGTGAACCAGAACTGGCGAGGCCACGCCGGTGCCATTAAGATCATTCTGCAAAGTTCCATTTTCATCTTCCTGAGAGGCCGTGGAATCAGGGGAATTGGAGGAAAGCCCTAACAGAATGCGCCTAGCCAGGACATCGAAAGAGCATTCCCCAGCGATCCTCGATGGTGATGCCTGCTTGCAGAGAATTGGCATTTCCTGTTTTCTGGAGTGGCGAACAAGTCGATTGTTGGAGTACCCCAATGTTGAAACACCTTCTCCATCGTGAGTTGACCCAACTCCCACTCGCGACAGGCAGATTTTAGACTACTCAGGGTGTCTGCTGTAGTGTTGAGTGCCTTGTAAGTGCTCCGCTGTGAGCACTACCCTGTGTAGAATCGCCAATTCCCATATTTCCTGGGCCTCTTGAGAGGAGAAGGGACCTTGTACCTCCCTGTTTGTTTACGTAATGCATGGTCGAGGTGTGGTCCATCCTGACCAGCACAGTTGTATTTTGAATTCTCGGTTTTAATGCCTGCAAGGCTAGGCAAATTGCTCTGAGTTCCAATAGATTTATATGGAGACAGTCTTCCGCATTCCAGATATTGCTGACCTGAAGATCTTGTAGGACTGTGCCCCAGCCTTCCATTGAGGCATCCGTGGTTAGAATCAGCGGGGATGGAAGTTTCCTGAACGAAAGGCCTCTGGAGATTTTTTCCTGGACAGCCCACCAAGCTGCCGCCTTTTTCATAAGAGTGACTTTGATTTGGTCTTCGAAAGAGCCTTCCGCCTGGCACCATTGCATGTCCAGCTGCTCTTGCAAGGGGCGCATTCTTAATCTGCAATGCGGAACTAATGGTATCAAGATGATATCAATCCTAGAAATGATTTGTGGAGACGAACCGACATGGACCTTTTCCCCGGTAGACTGATTGCGAAGGAGATTAGCTTCTTCTGCCTCTTCCGAAGGGTAAGCTTTGCAAACTCTTGTATCCAGAATAGATCCCAGGAATTGGACTCTTGTTGATGGAACAATGACAGATTTGCCTTTGAGACATAGACCCAGACTTTTGAAAAGATGGATTCAAATCGACAGCCTTTGAGGCTGTGAGAGAAGATGGAGCCTTGATCAACCAGTCATCTAGGTAAAGGAAGACTTCTAGCGATTGTTTCCTTAAAAAAAGCCGGGGCCAATACCTTTGTGAAAATCCGCGGATCGGAGCCCGAAGGGCAGGACTTTGAATTGAAAGTGGCTCTTGGCTACTGTGAAGCGCAAAAATTCTGTGAGTTGGGTGGATCGGAACATGAAAATATGCGTCCTGGAGATCCAAAGTCGCCATGTAATCCCCAGGATTTAGAAGACGCAAGACGTCTTGGAGTAACCCTTCGAAGGAGAGTTTTAGGAGATAGGTGTTGAGCTCCCTCAGGTCTAAGATTGGGCGCCACTTGTCTTCCGTCTTCTGAATGAGGAAAAATCTGGAATAGAATCCTTTTCCTTTTTGAGTGGGTGGCACAGGTTCTATAGCTCCCTTGGCGAGCAGATAGGAAACTTGGAGACTGAGAAGATGCAGATGTTTCGATCCCGTGGCACGAGGGGCTCTTGAAGGTGGTAAATTTTGCAACTCTAATGTATGGCCAAATTGAATAATTTGGAGGACCCACTGATCTGTTATGATCTTCCAGCAGTCGAGAAAATTTGTAATCCTTCCCCCTATTTTTGAAGTAAGAGGTGAAGGAACAGCAGGCAGAGCCTGGAAGCCGCTATTGGCGTTTAGAAGTGTCTCTTCCTTGACGCCCTTGTCTACCTTTGGAAGACTGGCGAGAGAAAGACGCAGATTGTTGCGGTTGCCGCTGGAAATACTGAGGCTTATACTATTGGGAGGATTGTGAGTAGGAGAAATACCTCTGATAGCATCCCCTGTAAGTAGAGAATCCCTTGCCTCTTGCTCCCCGAAAGGCACTTTCGGTATTGGAGCGTGCCTAAGGATTTTGCAGTCTTGGTGTCTTTTTTGATATTTTGCAAAGCATCATCCACATGCTGACCGAACAACATGTCTCCGTCGAAAGGCAGATCTAGAATAATATTCTGCACCTCTGGACGAAACCAAGTTCCACGCAGCCAGCATTGACGCCTTAGCACTGCCGAGCCAGCCAAGGCACGGAAAGCCGTTGACGCAATGTCCATTGCGCAATCTATAATTTCCGCTGAAGATCTTTCTCCTTCGAGAATCTCTCGCTTTCATCTTCGCACTCTCCGGAAGTTGATCAATGAAAGGCGAGAGATCGCACCACATTTGGCAATCATATCGTCCAAAAATTGCGAGTGCATTCGAAGCTCTAACCAGGAGGCTAGACATTGATGAAAATCTCTTGCCGACATTATCCAAGCGCCTGCCTTCCTTATCTGGAGGCACTGTAAGGGGTGCTGCATGATTCGTTGACTTCCTTTGTGCTGCTTGTGAAATAACAGAGCCCGGTTTAGGTTGACCTATGAGACAGGCCGGACTGTCATCCAGGGCTTTATATTTCTTCTCCAGCTGCGCTAGAACCGGAGTCACTGTAGTTGGAGTTTGCATGACTTTTTTGCCCTCACTCCAAACGTGCTCCACAATCGGGATGGAACAAATAGACTTCTTGTAGGGCTCTTTGAAGTCGTATAGGAAGCATTCTGACTGCACAACCGGTACTGGAAGGCCAAATCTCTTGGATGCCCTTTCCATAAGATTATGGAAGCCCCCTATGACCGCCCGAGGCGAATCTATCGGGTCTGGAGATGGAGATGCCGGATCCGGAATGACAGTCGTTCCACTCAGTGTCAGGTTGTTGAACCTGCTCTTGGTCCTCATCCGAAAAGTCGTCATCAGGTACTGTAATCACAGTTTGTCTTTCCGACTCAGGCCGTTCACCTTGACCCGGAGATGAGGCCATAGGAGTAGGCAAAGACTGTTGAGGAGATGGCGGTGGAGGTGGAACGGTTTGAGTTTTGCGAGGGGAACCTTTTTTTATAATCCAGTAACATCAATTGTAAATCATTAAGGAAGATGGCATGGCCACCATCTCCTGTCCAGATGCAGGTAAATGCGTGTCTTGAGGAGTAAATTGAGTTTCTGGGTGCTGATCCATGAAATAATCGTCCGAATCCGAGTCCTGGTACTTCACCTGAAGTTGTGAAGGACTATATGTGTTCCCAATAAGGGCTTTCGTCGTCATCTGAACACTCTTCCTCCAGTAGAAGATGTGGAAGCAATGGGGTCACCCTAAGGGGTGATGTCATCTCTGGTGTTATCGGCCTTTTCTTTATAGAGATCCTCACTTTTTGGATAGTCGACGGGGTCGTTGACGGTGCCGTCGACGAAGGGATTGTCATCGACTGAGCAAGTACTGTCGTCGACAGTGGAACATTCGTCGACGGTGGGCCAATCGCCGACTGTCGTCGATGAGGCAGATGTCAATACCATTGTCGTCGACGTCGTCCTAGTCGTTGCTGCCATAGTCGACGATATCACCGTCGACGGCAAAATTGAAGATCTCGTCGACAAAGCCACAGTGGAAACGGTCGACGGCGAAGTCATAGTTGACGAGGTAGTCGGCAAAATTCTCGTCGACGAGCTGGTCGACTGAGTCCCCATAGATTGCAATGGAGATTTTGCTTTTGTCGTAGACGTACCTGAGGAAACAGTCATCGACGGACAGATCTACTCTCCCTTTGGTTCCTGAGGAGTAGAAGTAGGTTTCTTGAAAACCTTTTCACTTCCTGCTGGAGAAGAAGCCACAGAAAGGCATGGACTTGCCTTTTTTGGAGGTGGCACCTCAGGAACAAGGCCCTCTTTCCCCTTTGACAGGCTAGGAGATTTTTCGGGACTAAGCCTTTTAGACCTTTCCGAGGTCTTTTGAGTGGCTTTAGCAGGAGGTTGTCGATATAGAGGGGGAAGACCTACCCCTTTTTGTAGAACTCCTTGAAGATGAAGCCGAGGAGTCCTCACTGTCACTCGACAGGACCTCTTTTCTGGGCTTCATCTTTTGTAGCCAAGGTAGAAGCCTTCCTTCCCGGTCTCTCAAAGTTTTAGTTGAGAAGGTCCTGCAGATCTTGCACTCTGTAGCCTTGTGATCTGGATATAAGCAATAAATACAATCTTTATGCTTATCTTCCACATAAAGACTTTCTTTGAGCATGTAGCACATGCCTTGAATTCTCAGACATCCTGAAGAGAAAAAAAGTTGGTAGAAATCCTCTGAAGAGAAAAAAACTGAGCAGAGCTCAGGGAGACTCCCTAAGCACAACGTGCGGTAGAAAATGTGAGGCTCTCTCCTGAGGGTTCTATGGGGTAAGGCTGATCTGATTGTTTGTTGCAAACTTTGGTCTCTTTTACACAAAGAGGTAGATAGGCTACAAAATGAGATGAGGCCTAGGCCTTACTTTCTCTTTTGTACATACAGCTATGGTATTTATTGTTTACCGAGGCTCCCAGGCTGATGACTGGGAATGATACGAAGCATGGGAATCTATGAAAGTTCCAATACTGGGGCAAGTGCTTCTCCTCCAGAACATGCATAACTATTGCTTTGGCCCAAAATCTGAACTCAAACGGCAGGATCATTTCAGTCAAGGGTGGTGATCCACTGATCGCAGAATTCAAAAGGCTGCATGCAGTGTTAAAACACCAAGATCACATTACATACGTCACCTTGCATATTAATCACTAGGTTTCAACCGTTACGCTTGCAACACCTAACAAATGGACTAGGAGGAAAATGTTTGACATGTAGCGCTAGTTCTCTTCCAAGGGTATCCTCAATCATAAGCACTGAGTTGTCCCACCCATCTCTGTATATATATCGATCTATATATCTATATACACACACACACACATAGTTGAACGGAATTACACCAAATTTGGCAAAAAGGTAAGTCTTGGTACAGAAAGAGCCCTTTTTGTTAAATGGTGTAGATCCGTTCAGTAGTTCCTGAGAAATTAGAAAAAGAAAAAGTTTTGATATCTGGGGCAGCGGTGGGTTCGCGAACCCTCCTGACCATGAGCTTCATTCTACTTGGCTGCAAACACTCCAAACCAGGAAGTGTTGGCAGCCATCTTGTGTCTAGGTAGAACCGAGTCACAAGAAAACAGTGAAAAAGAGATTAAAACACAAGTAAAGGGGGCAGGGCAGAAACACCCTGACCCCCTAGGCCTGCTCAGAGCCAACATTATTTTTAATAATTTCAGCGGAATGCTCGATGGAGTCACGAATCCCGCCGAAATTATTTTTTTTTAAAACGAAGCGGGGACTCCCGGGGGCACAGTTAATTAGCGGGGGCCTGCGGGAGTCCAAGCAGGCCCGGGGACCGCCACCTCCCCGGGCTTGATTATGTGTAGGGGGACGCAGCCCCGGGGACCGCCACCTCCCAGGGGCTTGAAAATGAAATGCTTGGGGCGTCCCAATCCACCCCCCCCACCCCCACCCCCCCATGCTGCCCCAGGGACCGCCAACTCCCTGGGGCTCTAAAACATTTTAGAAGGTGTGAGGGGCTCGGCCCCCCCACATAATCTGGGAGCAATCAGGGTATTGTGCGGTTGATAATTTGACATGGCACATCCTGTTAATATGTGCGCGCAGTGCTCTCTACTAGTGATAAATCTGATGTGTCATTTGCGATGTCGTTGCCAACCTGTGGGAGGACACCTCAGAAAGGTTGTCGAGGCTCGAGCCCTACCATCACACACAAGCTAATTTTGCTTGGCTCTGGGGTTGTTGATTTGACATTGCGCAGGCTCTACCACTGTACGCTGTGTTCGCGGGGAGAGCGGTAAACTGGCACGTGCCTCTCCAGCTATGGAGTGCTGAAAACAGGCACAATTCATGGCTAGCCCACTAGGCGCTACGGGTGAACAATTTGAGCAGCAGGTTTGCTGGTGTAGACCTGCACAGGGGGCTTCAAGGCTAATTTGAGCAGGTGCCTTTTCAATTGTGCCCGATGACTCAAATAGTGTTCCCTTACTGGTGGTGCACTCGTCTGACGAGGTCTCTGTTCCGGTGCCACGGCAAGCAGTGGGGGAGAGGCGGGTCAGAGACATGTTGAGGCATGGGAAACGTGGGATTGGGCCCAGAGCTCCAGCATTCGAAGGGGCCACTTGACAGACAACTCTGTTCTGCAGTCTTGTCCAGATTGCCTAGATATTTCCTTAACTGATTGTTTTAATTTCCGTTGCCCAAAATGCAATTTTAAGGTGGGCGATGTGAGAAGATATTCGTTATCTTGCAGAGTAATACTGTGTGCTTCGTGCAACATCCAAAACAGTATCTAAGACCAACACAGGACCTCAATTGGAGGGGGGTCATAAATTACTGGCAGTAATATTAGTAAGCTGTTGCGGAGTTCCAAGGTTTAAAACACGAGTTACGATCCCTGAATATTGACGCAAACACAATCAGAACTTGGCCAGCGTGCTCGTGCAGTACCAGCAACCTGGCAAAAATGGGTACTTTGGATAACGGCGGAAGATACTCAACCCTTAAGTACACATGGGCCAGCAGGCGGGGGCGATTTTGGCAATAAGGGGAGCAGGCTTGTTAATCTATACTTTGTTTCGATCTGAAAGAATACAGGTGCTTTAACTATGAACCGATGGATTTAACACTGCCCACATTTACATAAGTTGTATCACAACATCATCAGTTTCTTATACTCCGGCCTATTGGCTTTCTGGTGATGCAGCAGCAATTTGCACAGATTTTTGGGCCTGCATTAGCCACACATACCTCCTCAAGTCTAGCCCACACCAAGACCATTCTGCTCTGAATCCACTTTGTCTGGCTGATACAATAAAGCCTTTTACTTGTTTAATCTCATTGGACACATGTTGGCACGTTAATGGCCATGTAGTGCCATGTATTGCCATGCAAGATGGCCGCCTGGTAGGAGCTCTAGCCCAGAGCTCCCAGTGCTGGGGATCCCTGTCACGGATCTATCCCTGATAGCACCCATCTACGCCGAGGAAAACAAGTAACTGGATTATCTACAAGTAACGGGTTGTAACACAAGTAACTGGATCTCAAAACAGTATTGGATTTACTGAATGTTACCTGCAGTTCTGGCGGCCGGACCCCTGCAGATCTCGTTGGAGCATTGACGGAGCCCTGGGTGGCGGCTGGAGCACTGGAGCAACGACGGAGCCCTGGGCGGCGACTGGACCCCTGCGGATCCCACTGGAGCATCGTCTGAGCCCTGGGCGGCGGCTGGACCCCTGCGGATCTCGCTGGAGCATCGAAGGAGCCCTGGGCGGCGGCTGAACCCCTGCGGAGGAGGCAAGCCTGTTATGGTGGCTGGCGTGGCTGTCCTCCGGGCGACCTGCGGGGCTTTCTGAGAGCGCCGGTAGTCTGCCCATCAGGGCTGCAGCCTCTGCCGTGCAGCCCGGAACTCTGCCCCTTGATCGGCAGGAGGGCTCAACGCGGAGGATTGACGCCCGTAGCCCTCTGTGGGACACTAGCGCCTGTGTTGGTTGCCGCGACCGGGGCGGCGGCGGTGCACCGAGGGTGTCTGGTCGGCCTGGGACCGCCGCCGCGGGCGCTGACACCCTGCATGTGGTCTGAGTGGGCTGACTCGGATCAAAAGACTGGTGCCCGTTGCGGGTGTGCCTGCATTCGTCCACTGCCTCGGTCTCCCTCATCATGCTGGCGGACCCCGTTCTAGGCACGGCGGGGGTCTGCGGAGGCGTCCTTGTCCTTGCACGCATCCCCTGTGCGCCCTCGCCCAGCCTGTAGACTCGGACTGGGCGCAGCGCTCCGGACCTGGCACGAGAGGGCCATAGGGGAACACTGGCATCCTAACGAGGTGACTCGGTGTCCTTCCCCACCGCCCCCCCACCACCCCCTCGATAACCTCATTGGAGAGACGGGGCAGGAGCTGAGCCGAACGAAAGATAGGAGAACGAGCGTGGATCTGCACAGCGCAGGCATTGTGGACGGCCCAAACTGCCCCCCCCCCCTCCTTGGAGACTCATGGTTCCTGGAAACTAAGGTTTTTCCCGCATCTACCGGTTGAAGCCCTGAGTCTGCCTTATGTCCTACGTGATAAACTGAACTGCCTTAATACAGCCCTGAAGGTACTTGCACGCATTCTTTTATTTGTTTCTCTCAATCTGCCGGCTCTACTGTCTCTGCCCTGAAGCATATATATTTAGTCTGCTTGCAAACTACCCTCGTAGCATAGCGGTCCTCCCACCCCTCACTCTCCACTACATATAAAATGGCGGGGGCCATATAACAGGAGCCATAAATCGCCTCCACTGCCTAGCAGATGACCACGAGGCTACATACCAACGTGGTCACAGGTCACCAAAAACAGAGATAAGTCTCCCTCCACGTCTCCGAACGGCACAGAGTCTACTCTCTCTCCTCCCCACCAATGAACACAGATGATGGACTAACTCGACATGCCCCAGAGTAGAGAGGGAAACTGTCTCTCTAAGGCACAACTACAACAGAGAGAGGACTACCACCCCTGTCCCCCATATGTTATCCCGGTGGCCATCTTTGACTAGTCATCCACTGGGGCGGCCATCTTAGACTAGACATCCCCATCCACTGCTCATACCCAAGACCACTTAGGCTTACAGCCCCTCAACCTCGCAAACTCACCCACGTTTCACCCCCCCCTCCTCTGCCTACGCCTCTTCCATCATGGAACGCACAGGCGAGCACACATACAAAATCAACTACCCACCAGGGCTCTCCAAAAAAAACGCCAAACACTACAAACACAACTTCCTGAAGGCACACCCTGAAACACCGTGTGTGGACACCTACTTCTCACAGGTCAATGGAGCCACGAGCACCGATATCATCTTCCACACTCTGCGTAGAGCACAGTGGAGGAAAGCGCTCCTCTCCATTCTCACTAGCTCCACCACCAGTAAAACCGCTCACGGCCTGACGCTCTCTATCACGCCTTCCCAAGTCTTCCCAGGCAGAGCCACCATCACCATCTACAACAACGGGATCATTCTATTCCAAGCCACTGATAGGAATCTCGACCGACTCGATCACCTGTTCCCTACCTTCCTAGAACACATCACCAAAGGACGGTCCCCCACCTCACACACACCAGGATGCACCACAACCCCCAACTCCATTCCCCAATATAACCCACCCTGCCCAACTCAACAGCGGAATAACACACACCCCTCGCATACCCCCAATGCTATAGTTAGCCAAACACCCAACGTAATCCCCCCACACCCCTCACATTGACGAAGATCGTCCCCCTTCACACATCCCACTTACCCCCACCCCTCCTCCCACCCATCCCACACCTCCTACGAGTCTCACTGAACGCACAACCGCCCGGAACATATCCCCCCACCCCCATGGCAGATCTCCCTCCCACCCTATCTCCCCCCCCCCACTCCCACGCCCCACTTCTCCACCCTCCCAGACATACAGAACATACCGTAACATCCTCCCCTCTCTCCCCCCCACACTCAGCCCCCAATACCTTCCTACCTCCCCTATTGTCTTCAGTCTTCACTCTCCCTTCAACTCACCGGCATCGCCTCCCACCGACATCTCCGCCCCAGCCTATCCTGACTTCACCCACACTCCTCGCCCACATTATCTCCCAGCCTTCGACTGCCACCCCACCCACTACTACCGCAGAACACTCCTCTGTTGACTGCATACCCCACACCCCCGTCACCAGCTCGCTCTCCAGCTCCCTAGTCAACAACGCCACGGCCCTCATCTCCAACGCTAGCCCCAACCCACCGCTGGACCTGATCTTAACAACCCTCCTACAAGTCAAAGACGAGCTCCAGACCATCAAAGAATTCCTCCACATACACCCCAGACAACCCCGATCTACAACCAACACCTCCGTATCCAACAAACGCCACACCTTCCTCACAGGCCCTCGCACTCAGCACACTCCAGGGGTGAGACGGCTGGGCGCATACTCTCCACGTTGGCCCACTATCCCCGACTGCAACATACACCGCCCTCGTCGCACCCATAACTCCCTGTCGGATCATGACTTAGACACCCTCCTCCGCTCATTTGTCCCTGGCCCGGTAAAGCACACAGCGTCCACACAACGCTCCATACCCACAATTCTCACAAATCCCATTAGGCACCCAACCCTAAGCAGCAGAAGCTCCGTCCCCAACAATCTCAGAAAAATACCCCTCGCTCTAGAACACCTGACCGCCCTTCTCACCCCCAAACTCAAATGCATCCTACTCAACTGCAGATCGGCCCAAAGGCACTCCTCCAACATTGCAGATCTCGTCACATCAATGGATCTTGACCTAGCAATTTTGACTGAAACTTGGCTAACTGATGCCTCTACACCTATTATGGACATACTAGTACCCCCCAATTACCACATCATTAGACTCGACAGGACCGGCAAGACGGGCGGGGGAATCGCATGCATTTTCAGGAGCAGCCTCTCTGTTGCTAAAGTCTCTTCCCCCTCCCTCACGTCTTGTGAACTCTTCTGTCTTGATATCTCCAGCGAGGGCAAACCAGTATGTGCTCTACATCTCATCTATCACCCACCTGGGGATAACCTCATCTTCACCCAAAAACTCATGGACCCGATCTCATCCAACGCTGGTCGGCAGATCACACAAATCTACCTGGGTGACTTCAATCTCCACTGGAACGATCAGAAAGACGCAGTGGTGAATAGTCTCAAAACTTTCCTTAGCGCGCTTGACCTCACCCAAATATGCAACAGCCCTACACATGACAAAGGCTCCATACTTGATCTCATCATCGCCAACGAAGACTCTACCCAACTAGGGGCAATCTAACCTTGTGATTGGTCAGACCACCACATTATCACCTTCATTAAGGAAAAAATCAAACCAACCACGGCTCAACCCACCAAATCTACGATCTGGAAAAGGGACATGAAGAATCTGAACCCCAACTCCCTGCCTCCCCACCTCTCCAATCGCCTCCTTCCCCCCCCCTGACGCCTCTGATGTTCAATCACTGACTGACCACTACCTCGACGCTATGAACTCAATTAATGAAGCCGCCCCACTGCAACTAAAGAGAGTCTCCACTAAGATCTCGAACCCTTGGTATGACGGCAGACTCAATGAAGACAGGCGTGCTATGCGAATGGCAGAGCGCACATGGAGATCTGACCCCTCATCACGGCATCGCAAAACGCTTAAGAACAAGAGAAATGCCTACTTTAGGAAAATCAAGCATGCAAAAGCTGACTTCTTCAGCCTTCAGTTGGACCAAGCAAAAAACAGACCAAGAAAACTGTTCGAACTAGTCAAAACTCAAACGAAGACGCAACCCTTACTATCAAACGACACAACAAACGACATCCCACTCTGTGAAGACTTTTCTGCCTTCTTTAAGCTAAAGACCGACAACATAAGGTGTGACCTCCTTAATGATGTAAGTCGATACCCGAGCCACATCAACCTCGCAACCAGTCCCACAGAACATACCGCCTCTCTTACCTTAGCATCCCCCCCTCTCTCCCCTCCCATTCTCAGCCCCCACTACCTTCCTGCCACCCCCACTGTCTTCAGCCTTCACTCTCTCTTCAACTCACCGGCACCGTCTCCAACTGACGACACTACTTATGTCTCCCACCCTCCACCTACTTCACCCACACCCCTCGTCCACAAATACGCCCACACTTCGAATGCCATCCCACTCATCACCGCAGAACCTTCCAACAACGCTAGCATATTCCCCCCCCCCCTCGATACCCTGCCCGCTTTCTAGCTCACTACTCAACCATTCACCAATGGCTCTCACCACCAACGCCATCTCCAATCCTCCTCTTGACCTGACTTGATCTACCCTCCAACAAGTCAAAGAGGATCTCCTACAAGTCAAAAAAGATGTCCACGATATCAAAGAGCTTCTCTTCGCACAGCCCAGTCTACCTCCCACCATCCCACTACCCTACAAACGACGCACCCTCCCTACATACCATCGCCTCCAACGACCCCCGAGATGGCAGACTATCCCCGTTCGCAATAACTCCCACCGCCCCCGCCGTGTCCTCAACTAACTCTGACCGCGACCTATGCTCTCTCCTACGCTCTTATGGCCCAGGTCCGGTAAAACACATATCCAACACACACGACCCCATACCCACAATTCTCTCAAATCCCCGGAGGCTCCCAACCCATAACAACAGAGGTTCCATCCCTAACAACCTCAGAAAAGTCCCCCTCTCTCTAGAAGGCTCGACCACCCTTCTCACTCCCAAACTCAAATGCATCCTACTCAACTGCAGATCGGCCCAGAGACACTCCTCCGACATCGCTGATCTCGTCTCAGCAATGGATCTGGACCTAGCCATTCTGACTGAAACGTGGCTTACTGAAGCCTCTACCCCGATAATGGACATATTAGCCCCCCCCAATTATCACATCATTAGACTGGACAGGCCTGTCAAGATGGGCGGGGGAATTGCATGCATTTTTAGGAGCAACCTCTCCGTTACTAAAGCCGCCTCCCCCTCCCTTACCTCCTGTGAACTCCTCTGCCTCGATATCACCAGAGAGGGCAAACAAGTTTGTGCTTTACATCTCATCTATCACCCGCCTGGTGACAACCTCATATTCACCCAACAACTCATGGACACGATCACATCCAATGCCGGTCGGCAGATCACCCAAGTCTACCTGGGTGACTTTAACCTCCACTGGAATGATCAGAAAGACAGAGGGGAATAGTCTCAAAACTTTCCTTAATGAGCTTGACCTCACCTAAATATGCGATAGGCCAACACACGACAAAGGCTCGATACTCGATATCATCGCCAAAGAGGACTCTACCCAACTGGAGGCGATCCAACCCTGCGACTGGTCAGATCACCACATTATCACCTTCTTTATTAACGAAAAAGTTAAACCTAACCCGGTTCAACCCACCAAATCCAAAACCTGGAAAAGGGACATGAAGAATCTTAACCCCACTACCCTGCCTCCCCACAACGGCAGTCTCCTCCTTCCCCCTTCAGGTGTCTCGGATGTTCAATCACTGACCGACCACTACCTTGACTATGAAATCAATAGTCAATGAAGTCGCTCCATTGCAACTGAAGAGAGTCTCCAACAACATTTCTAACCCCTGGTATGATGGCAGACTCAATGACGACAGGCGTACTATGCGAATGGCAGAGCGTACCTGGAGATCTGACCCCTCATCACTGCATCTAAAAACGCTTAAAAACAAGAGAAATGCCTACTTTAGGAAAATAAAGCGCACAAAGTCGGACTTCTTTAGCCGTCAGCTGGACCAAGCAAAAAACAGGCCAAGAAAACTTTTCGAACTAATTAAGACTCAAACAAAGACAACCCTTACAATCAAAGAACACAACAAGCGACACCCCACACTGTGAAGCCTTCTCTGCTTTCTTTAAGCTAAAGACTGACAACATAAGAAACGACCTAGTCATGGATTTAAGCCGATTCCCCAACCACACCAGAATGTCTAACATTCAACCTAAAAACAAGGCATCTTGGCTGTACTTCGACACCTACTCGGAAGAAGCAATACACAAACTACTCTGCACCTTGAAGCCCTCTAATCACCTCACAGACCCCCTACCTGCTAATGCAGTAAAAGACTTCATCCCCTTGCTCCTCCCTCTTAGGACCAAAATCATCAACAGCTCTCTTCAACAAGGTCTCATCCCAGACTCCCTCAAGGTGGGGCAAGTCCCACCTATACTCAAGAAACCCACAGCTGACCCGTCTGACCTGAACAATTACCGGCCCATCACCAATATCCCCACCCTGGCCAAACTGCTGGAGAAATGTGTCCAACTCCAACTAACAAAACACATTGACCAATTTGACCTCCTCAACCCTCACCAATCAGGCTTCCGAGCGAAACATAGCACGGAAACAGCTATGACACACATAATTGATGACGCCCTCCAAATCCTTGACCGCAATGAGTCCTGCCTCCTCATCCTTCTTGACCTCTCTTCAGCATTTGACACGGTCAAACATGAGAACTTATTGGAGCTGCTAAGCACTAGAATGGGTCTATCGGGAACTGTTCTCAAATGGTTTTCTTCCTTCATAACCGGTCGCAGAAGTTCAAGATCGACAATGTGCTATCTAAACCGGTGCCTGCAGATCTAGGTGTTCCACAAGGATCTTCCCTCTCCCCCACACTGTTCAACCTCGTCATGGAACCGCTCGCCACCTTGCTCCAAGCATCCAATGTTCAATTCCATATGTACGCCGATGACACAACTTTACCTAAAGCTACAATCCCCGGAAGATATCAAACTTCTGAATTCCACACTTAGCAACACTCAATCTTGGTTGGCCGATAATCACCTCAAACTAAATGCGCTGAAAACTGAGTTCCTACTCATCTCACCCCCGGCGAAAACTTCCACCACCCAAACTTGGCTCAATAACCTAACAGCACTCAATGTCCAACCTACTATCGTGGACTCAGCGAAATCCCTAGGCATCACAGTCGACGCCAAGCTCAACATGCAACAGCACGTTAGCAAAGCCACAAAAGGGGCTAATTTTCAAATCAACACACTGAGGAAACTTAAACCCTTCCTCCCTGCCAAAGACTTCCAAACTGCTGTACAAGCTTTAGTCATCCCTCGCATAGACTACGGAATTGTGGCCCTCAGCGGACTCCCGCTTTCCACAACAGCACCCCTAAGAGCCTCCCTGAACGCTGCCGCGAGACTCATTACTGGCTCAAGAAAACATTCGCATATATCCCCAGACTTAAAATCTCTAAAATGGCTGCCTTTTGAAGCCAGAATACAGCTAAAAATTGCAGTAATGACACACTCGGCCGTGCACCACAAGGCACCCAACTACCTCGCGCAAAAGTTGTCTATATCAGGAGGGTCGAGATCCAATCGTAGTACAAAAAATCTACTCCTGAAACCTCGCAGATTCCGGAAAGAAAAAACATACAAGCGCTCCTTCTCAGGAATGGCACCCAGGATCTGGAATGCGCTCCCTCCGGAAACCAGGCCTATCTCCTCCACTGCACTCTTCAAGAAAGGTGAAAACAATCCTTCTGGCCAAGATCTCCTGAACTTTATAGATACTGGATCTGAGACTCTGCATCGCTCTGTATCACTGATCACCTTGTTCTTTGGCACTATACTCCTACTTTATGATGTCACTACTACGCTACTCTCTTACTACCGACCAATATATGTTAACACTTTGGTGTATTGTCTCACCCTCCCGATGCCCCCACCCAGTGCTTTCTCTATCCTAAGAAATTGGTATAAGCCATCCACACATCTAAGGCTTTACCTAAACCCTTCTGTAGTGGGAGCAATGACTTGTGACGTCTTATATTACTTGTTTACCTGATTGTATTTTGATATGTTTCTGTACATTATTGTTATCCTACTAGGTTAGTGATTACTATGCTGTTCCCATTATCTTGTTCATTCCTGTTGCCCCTACCCCTGTATCTGTGAAGCGCTCTGATATCTGTAAGGATCTTGTTCGCGCTATATAAAACTTTGAATAAATAAATAAATAAAATCAAAAGACCCGACACCCAACCTAAAAATAACGCATCTTGGTCGTCATTCGACACCTACTCTGAAGAAGCAATACACAAGCGGCACCTTGAAACCCTCTAATCACCTCACAGACCCCCTACCTGCTAATGCTGTAAGAGACTTCACCCCCGTACTCCTCCCACTCTGGACTAAAATCATTATCAGCTCCCTTCAGCAAGGTCTCATCCCAGACTCCCTCAAGGTGGGGCAAGTCACGCCTATACTCAAGAAACCTACAGCTGACCCGTCTGACCTGAACAATTACCGCCCTATCACCAATATCCCCACCCTGGCCAAACTGCTGGAAAAATGTGTCAACTCCAACTAACAAAGCATATTGACCGATTCGAACTCCTCGACCCTCATCAATCAGGCTTCCGAGCGAAACACAGCACGGAAACGGCCATGACACACATAATTGATGACGCCCTCCAAATCCTTGATCGCAACGACTCCTGTCTCCTCATCCTCCTGGACCTCTCCTCAGCATTTGACACGGTCAAACATGAGAACCTATTGGAGCTCCTAAATACTAGAATGGGCTTATCAGGGACTGTGCTCAAATGGTTCACTTCCTTCCTACACAACCGGTCTCAGAAGTTCAAGATCAACAATGTGCTGTCCTCACCTGTGCCAGTAGATTTAGGCGTCCCACAAGGATCTTCCCTCTCACCCACGCTATTCAACCTCATCATGGAACCACTTGCTTCCTTGCTCCGAGCTTCCAATGTACACTTCCATATGTATGCCGATGACACTCAACTTTACCTAAAGGTACAATCCCCAGAAGATATCAAACTTCTGAACTACACACTCAGAAACACCCAATCGCGGTTGGCCGACAATCACCTCAAACTAAATGCGCTGAAAACTGAGTTCCTACTGATATCACCCCCTGCGAAAACTACCACCACCCAAATCTGGCTCAATCACCTAACAGCATTCAATGTCCAACCCACCATCGTGGACTCTGCGAAAATCCTTAGGCATCACACTTGACGCAAAGCTCAATATGCAACAGCACATTAGCAAAGCAACGAAAGGAGCCAACTTTCAAATCAATACTATGAGGAAACTCAAACCCTTCCTCCCAGTCAAGGACTTCCAAACTGCTGTACAAGCCCTAGTTATCCCCCGCATAGACTACGGAATTGTGGCCCTCAGCGGACTCCCTCTAACAACAACCACACCCCTAAGAGCCTCCTTGAATGCGGCCGCGAGACTCATTACTGGCTCAAGGAAACACTCACATAACTCCTGATTTGAAATCCCAGAAATGGCTTCCCTTTGAAGCCAGAATGCAGCTGAAAATTGCCGTTATGACACACGCGGCCATACACCTCAAGGCACCCATCTACCTCACTCAAAAGTTGTCTATATCAGGAGGCTCGAGATCTAAGTGCAAAAAGTCTGCTCCTGAAACCTCGCAGATTCCGTAAGGAAAAAACGTATAAACGCTCCTTCTCAGGGATGGCACCCAGGATCTGGAATGCACTCCCTCCGGAAACGAGGCTTATCTCCTCCACTGCACTCTTCAAGAAAGAAGTGAAAGCCATCCTTATGGCCAAGTTCACCTGAACCGTACTGTTGTAGTTCAGAGACTTTGCATCGACTTTGTAACATTGATTATTTGATGGTCCAATAACTTTATACTCATGCATGACTGTGATCTTATTATGCTACTCACCTACTACCCATTACTATACGGTGCACATCTCCCCGTGATCCCCCTACCCCTTATTCTCTGGATCTCTAAGTGATATAGATATCCTTTTAGCCTGAGCCCTCCTGATTCCTTCTGCAGCTGGATCAAAGACTCTGCACCATTTTATATTATTGTCTATTTTAAGTGTTTATTGGTACCTGCTGATCTACATTGTAGCTGGATCAAAGACTCTGCACCGCCTTATATTGTTATATTTATAACAGCAGATGACCGCTATTCTAGCATGCTAGCGTTTACTATACTGTACCCAATTATTATGTTTATTCACCCTCCTGTTGCCCACTCCTGTTGCCCCCTGTGAAGCGCTCTGATATCTGTAAAGATCTTGTTCGCGCTATATAAAACTTTGAATAAATAAATAGTATCGTTGGGTCTTAGCAGGAGGGTCTGCGATTGGTTGGGTTGGTTTTACTTGAAGGGTCCGGATGTGGACAGTGCAAAAACAGTCTAAAATGCAACAACGAGTTCACACGCAGTGGAAGGCCCTTGGCAAGGTGCACTGGTAATCTTTGTTCCCTTATACAGTATTTATTTACTAGTTAAACAGGTACTCAGGTGAGGATACCTTTGGCAGTATTTCCATGCCTAGAAGTATGCAGTGATGAAGTAATTGTGTCCCAAGTTGCGCAAATATGATATATACATTTGTACAGGGTGCTTGTTAAAAGCTTCCTTTGGTCAAACGAGTCCCAGGCAAACAGGGATGACTTGTAAAAGACTAACATGAGTGGCTACTCAACATTGTGTGTTAGAAGGGATGTTGTCTAAAACAGAACTCGCACTAATTAGCCTTAAACACATGGAGACAATTTAAGTGACATGCCTAAAGCTGTAAACCTTGTGCTAAAGGGATGGCATGCCAAGGGAGATCTCTTCCATACTTCAAGGGATCCCCTCAATCCAACACGCCTAAAGTAAGCGGAGGATGTCCGATTGATTTTGTTGGACCGGTTAGTTTAATTAAACACAAGTACTAAAAAGTAGTGATATTTGTACTCCAATCAAATCAAAATTTGCTTTATTCGATTCAAGTATTAAATCATAAAAGCATAGTACAAGAAGAACATACATCAGTTCTACTAAACAATTTAAAAGCGGTTAAAAACATTAAAGACTTCAGCATCGTACTTCATCGTCCAACATATGCATGAGTTACAAATGAAATCTGGATGATCACAATGAGGGGATGAGACATTACATTGGTTTTCTAAATCTAACAACCCCTTTCATATATTTAGCTATACAATCATTCAAAATTTCATTTTCTATTTTATTTATTTATTTATTTTGAGAGTTTTATACAGCGCGAACAAGATCTTTGCAGATATCAGAGCGCTTAACAAGTAAAAATACAAAGTAAAATACAAGGTAAGAAGCGTATATACAAAGTAATATATGAGGTAGTTAGGTACAAGGTGCTAGTTACATCGGTAGGTCAAAGGACATGAGGTAGGTCACAGGTGTGGTAGTGTAGGTACACTGAGTATAGACAAACAATTGTGTCAATAGCATAAAGTGCAATAACAAGGAGCATATACTTGCTTAGGCGTGTTTAGAGTATATAGAGTTTAAAGGTGGGCCTAGTTGAGGTGGGTGTGTGCAGGATGTATAGTCCCACAGGTGCGACAGTAGAAGGGAAGTAAGGATCGCTGAGGTGGAGAGGGTAAAGTGTGCAAAGTCAACCAGGTGCGTCAACAATATAACAATATACATAATCAACCAGGTGCATCAAACATTATAACAAGATACAAAGATTGAGCGTATACAATTACGTAATTCGATAATACAGGGTACAGATTCATGTGATACTCATGTGACATTCATAGTGATACGTAGAATAGGTCATGTGTATTTTGCCATGAGGATCGCTTTAACTTCCTTCTTAAAGATTGTGTTGGAGGAGATGAGCCTTGTTTCAGGAGGGAGTGAGTTCCAGATCCTGGGTGCCATACCTGAAAAGGAGCGTTTATACGTTTTTTACTTCCGAAATCTTCGAGGTTTCAGCAAAAGATTGCTTGTGCTCCTAGTAGTTCGGGAGCCACCCGAAATTGTCAACTTTTGAGTGAGGTAGGCGGGTGAATTCAGATGCACAGCCTTGTGTGTCATGCATGCGATTTTCAGTTGAATTCTGGCTTCAAAAGGTAGCCAGTTCAGTGATTTAAAGTCCGGGGAGATATGCGAGTGTTTTTTTGAGCCTGTGACGAGTCTCGCTGCGGCGTTAAGGGACGCTCTTAGGGGTGCCGTTGTAGTTAGGGGGAGCCCGCAGAGGGCGGTGCTACCGTATTCTATGTGCGGGATGACTATAGATTGTACTGCAGTTTGGAAGTCTTTGGCCGGAAGGAAGGGTTTAAGTTTTCTCAGGGTATTGATTTGGAAGTTCGCTCCTTTGGTTGCCTTGCTGATGTGCTGCTGCATGTTGAGATTGGTGTCAAGTGTTATGCCTAAAGATTTTGCTGAGTCTACTACGATGGGCTGTACATTTAGAGCCGTTAATTGCTTAAGCCATGTTTGAGCCGTGGATATTTTAGCGGGAGGTGAGATCAGGAGGAACTCGGTCTTCAGAGCATTGAGTTTGAGGTGATTCTCTGCAAGCCAGGATTGGGTGTTTTTGATCGTGGTGTTCAGCAGCATGATGTCCTTGGGAGATTGTATTTTGAGATAAAGTTGGGTGTCGTCGGCATACATGTGAAAGTGCACATTAGAAGCCTGTAGCAACGTGGTGAGAGGTTCCATAACTAGGTTGAACAGTGTTGGGGAGAGGGAGGATCCTTGAGGAACGCCTAGCGATACCGGTACCGGAGAGGACAGCAGGTTGTTGCTTTTGATTCTTTGTGTCCGGTTGTGTAGAAATGAGGTGAACCACTTTAGAACAGTCCCAGATATGCCCATTCTTGTGTTTAACAGTTCGAGTAAGTTCTCATGTTTAACTGTATCGAATGCTGAGGAGAGATCCAGAAGGATGAGGAGACAGGTATCGTTTTGGTCTAGGATTTGGAGGGCATCGTCTACTATGTGAGTCATGGCAGTTTCGGTACTGTGCCCTGCTCGGAAGCCTGACTGATGAGCGTTTAGGAGATCAAACTTATCTATGTGTTTAGTCAGTTGTAGTTGTACGCATTTTTCCAACAGTTTAGCGAGAGTGGGAATGTTTGTAATAGGGCGGTAATTGTTTAGATCAGTGGGGTCTGCTGTTGGTTTTTTTAGTAGCGGTGTGACTTGCCCTACTTTGAGGGCGTTGGGGATGGATCCTTGTTGAAGAGAGCTATTGATAATCTTAGACCAGAGTGGGAGAAGCCAAGGGGAAAAGTCTTTTACAGCGTTAGCAGGAAGGGGGTCAGAGAGGTGATTGGAGGGTTTCAAGGCGCTGAGCAGTCTGCCAATTTCTTCTACGGAGTAAGTGTCAAAGGATGACCAAGTAGCATTGTTCTTTGGTTGAGGTATTGCTGTGTGTCGGGGGTTGGAGTACAGGATAGCGTCATTGAGGAGATCGCTTCTTATTCTCTCAGTTTTTTGGATAAAGAAGGCAGAGAAGTCTTCGCAGGAAGGAGAAACGACCATGGAGCTGATTGTCTGGGGATGCTCTTTGGATTGTGTTCTGACCAACTCAAACAGCCTTCTTGGACGGTTTTTAGCCTGGGCGAGCTGGAGGCTGAAGAAGTCTCTTTTTGAGCGTTTTATTTTCCTGAAGTAGGCGTTTCTCTGTTTCTTTAGACTTTTTAGGTGCACTGCAGAAGGGGCTGACCTCCAGGTGCGCTCTGCCATTCGCATCGCTCGTCTATCCTCATTGAGGCTTCCGTCATACCATGGGTTGGAAGTCTTCTTGGACGAGACTCTTTTCAGTTGCATGGGCGCCACCTCATCGATTATTGTGGACATAGTATTGAGATAGAAGTCAGTCAGAAGTTGAACGTCTGTATCGCCGGGAGGGGGAAGTAGCCTATTGCAGCTGTTAGGTGGTAGGGTGTTTGGGTTGAGTTTCTTCCAGTCTCTTTTCCACACTTTGTGCTTAGGTGGTTGAACGGAGTTAAGTCTGGTTTTTTCCTTGATGATGAAGGAGACAATATGGTGATCTGACCAGTCACAAGGTTGGATTGACTCCAGTTGAATAGCGCCCTCTTTGGAGATGATGAGGTCAAGGGTAGAACCTCTCTTATGGGTCGGGCTGTTGCATATTTGGTTGAGATCAAGTGCGTTGAGAAAGCTTTTGAGGCTGTTTACCACTGTGTCACTGTTGTCATTCCAGTGGAGATTGAAGTCGCCAAGGAAAATTTGGGTGTGCTGTCGTCCTGAGTTGGCTGTAATTGTATCCATGAGTTGTTGGACGAAGGAGAGATTGTCCCCAGGTGGGTGGTATATAATGTGTAGTGAGCATACCGGTTTGCTTTCGCTGTTGATATCAAGGCAGAGGTATTCACAGGAAGTAAGAGAGGAGACGGTCACTTTGGAGACTGAGAGGTTGCTTCTGTAGATGCAGGCAATTCCACCGCCTATCTTTTTGTCCCTGTCAAGTCTAATGATACAGTAGTTGGGAGGGACTAGGATATCCAGTATAGGTGTGGAGGAATCAGACAGCCATGTTTCAGTCAGAATGGCTAGGTCCAGTTCCAGGGACATGATGAGGTCGGCGACCTCCATGGAATGTCTTTGGGCCGATCTGCAGTTGAGAAGTATGCATTTAAGGCTAGGGGTGCAAAGGGTGGAGGAAGATTCCAAAACGAGGGGTATATTAGTGAGGTTGTTGGGGACAGTGCCTCTTTTGTTATCCTTTTGGTGCCTGAGGTGGTTGGATATAATCGTTGGGATGGACATGTTGGTAGCTAGTGGCTTTTGGGGAGCCGGGTCGTAAGAGTGGAGAAGGGTGTGTACGTCAAGGTCAGAGATCGTGTTGGTGGTGCGTCTGGGGCGATTGGTGGTATTGCAAGAGGGGGTAGAAGTCCAATGTGGGGAAAGATGTGTGGTGAGGCGAGTAGGAGGTGTGGAGGACGTGTTAGGTGTAGAAGAAGGAGGAGTATTGCGCTTGATAGTACTGATAGTACTGAGTAAAAGTTGCAATTTAATAAATGCGGGACGGCATTGTCTCAGTCCTAGCTCTTTTAAAATTGGCAAAATCCATCTTTTCCTTAATGTATAAAAATCGCCACAAAAATGTGAATCGTGGTCTGTGAGGATATATCGTCAAATGGACACGGGTCTAGGGGGCGTGACCAGTCGTTCATGTTCGGAAAGGTAACCGTGTTATGAAAAATACCTAAGCGTGTCAATAAGATCCTGTCATAACTTCCCTTTGTATTTAACAGGTATGGTGGTATCCCTGGTTGTATCAAGAGCAATTGGTTCTCTCGAACAGGCTGTTTGTCATTATTAAGGGAGAATCTCAAATTCTATAAAAAGTTCATGCAGTTTGGTCTTTAGTTCTTGCCTTTGAATGGCAGAGATGCTAACAGGGTTGCAGAAGTATTCGGGATGTCCCAAATTGGCCACGAAGTGCCTGACATAGTTAAGCAATGGGATACTTTAAGCATGCTGTAGGCTCAGGCAATCTTCAATCACGTCCCTATTAAGACCTGTGGCCAAGCTTGACCAGATCTTATGCCACAAAAGGACAATCTCAATGCTCCTATGGGTCGTTTACCAATGCGGGCTAGATCCAGATATTCCCTGGATAATGTAACACCTAAGCCATTTATATACAAGGTGAAAAGGAAGGAGGCTAGCGCACACACCCCTGCCTAACCCCCTTCTTAACAGGGAAGTTTGGGCTACATTCTCCTGCACTGCCATATCGGATACTTGCCTGGGCTCCTTGATATAACTGGCGCAAAAAATTAATAAGCGCCAACTCTACCTCCATGGACTCGAGGATGCTCCAAAGTTTCTAGTGAATCACAGTTAAAAGCCGAGCTCAAGTGGACAAAGCATAAAAAAGGTTCCCGCATTTAGCTTGAATGTATTTTCCAAATATACTTCAATTTAGGCCTTGCTCCACCGTGCCTAGTCCCCTTCAATCCGGAGGGTACCTGGGAGCCAACTAGCCCACCAGGTACCTCCAGTAAGCGCCACAGAGCTGCATTGCAGAGAAGTGTAAAAAGGGGTGTGGCCTCTGACCACTACTCCGCAACGCTGCACTGTGGTGCTTACTGGAGGTACTTGGTGGGCTAGTTGGCCCCCAGGGAGAGAGAGACAGACACACATATATATATATATCCAGGATCCCAAAGAACGACCACAGCGGGCCAAGCAAGGTCACAGACTCCAGTTGAAGATATAATGAATTGGTTTATTGCCTTAGCATGTCAGGATGACGTGCTTAAGACTACAGGCTTGTAGTCTAAATGCATTTATATCACAAGGTTTCCCTCAGCGCGTAGAACTGACAGTGGGCCATGGACACCAATGTTGTGCTGGTGATTTTATTTAACTATGCAGTACACGGAGATATAGATATATATATATATATATATATATATATATCCCTGTAACTGACGGTTACAGGGACAATATATTTAGGTTCAGATTTCACTAGTACAAAACCAGTGAAATTCGGCAGTTATAGTAACCTGAGCTAACTATAACTTACGCCCCCGCAGTGCACTGCTTCTGACCTCACACATTACATCACTCATGACCTGGTCAGTGACCTCAACCAGTGAGTGTTTTCTAAACGTTTATCATCGTTAAACATATATGCTAGGCTACTACAGTTAAATTAGTATACCAGGTGTACTACTGAGTGATACTACTTCTAACACATTATGTGAGTGGCTGTCTGTGTGTGAGTGGGGCAGTGTGGGTGTGTGAGTGGTGGTGTGAGTGAGTAAGTCAGTAACTGCATGGGAGAGTGGTGCTATGGGCGTATGAGTGGTTGTCTCAGTGGCTCAATGGATGAGTGAGGGAGTGTGAACGGTTGTATGGTTGTTTGAGTGGGTGTATGAGCGGTTGTGTGGGTCTGTGAAAGGATGCTTGAGTGTCCGGTCGATGATGTCATCAGTGATGTAATTTGAGAAGTCATCAGTGATGTCACTGACTGTCATGGGGTATGTAATATAGGAGGTCATAAGCAGTGCATTGCGGGGGCCTAAGCTAGTTAGCTCAGATTGTGTTTTGGACCCTTCTTTTTTTTGCCTCCCCGCTTGACGGATCACCCTGAAACTTTTCATGCACAGCAAGCATCACCAGCACATTTTCTTTGAGAATTTCGTAAAGATTCGTCAACCAATGCCGAAGATATAGCAAGTCAAAAAAAGCTTTTCCTATGGAAACAGGATCCTAACTTTAGCTGCCTACTGGCAACTGCCAGCAGGTACAGGATAATGTTACTTACCCAGTAAGCATCTGTTCGTGGCATGTAGAGCTGTGGATTCACCTGCTTTGCATGCTCCTGACATCTAGTGTTGGGTCCGGATGTTCGCAAGTTGTTTTTCTTCGAAGTAGTCTTTCCAGTCACGAGGTAAAGATACTCCTCCTTACAGTGATAGTGCGCTTGGGCATCGACTCCACTGTTAGAATGTTTTCCCGCAGAGGGTGAGAATGTAATTAGTACGTAGAGAATAGATAAGTCCATGAGTATGTATATAAGGTAAGAAAAGTACAACAGGTACAGGTAGGCGCATGGAATCTACAGCTCTACATGCAAAGAACAGATGCTAACTGGGTAAATAACATTATCCGTTCGAGGCATGAAAGCTGTAGATCCCATGCTTTGCATAGATTATACAGCAGTATACTCCCAAAGTGGTGGCTAAGCTATAGCTATTGGAGGTGTCTGAAAGTGTTCTAAGTACGGCCTGGCCCACATTAGCTTGTTGTCTCGCTAACACATCTACACAAGAGTGCTTGGTGAATGTGTGCGGTGTAGACCATGTTGCAGCTTTACAAATGTCAACTATGGGGATATTTCCTAAGAGAGCCATAGTAGCCCCTATTTTGCAAGTGGAATGCATCGTAGGGGGTATTGTTAAAGTTCTTTGCTTTGGCATAACAAATTTGAATAATTTAACAATCCATCTGGCAATACCGGACTTGGATACAGATTGCCTTTGTGTGGTGGTGCAAAAGCAACAAAAAGTTTAGTTTTATGAAAAATTATTTTGTCCTTTCAATGTAATATAAAAGGGCTATTTGAACATCTAAGGTGTGTAGAGTTGTTCTGCCACTAAATCAGGTTAAGGAAAGACTACAGGTAACTCAACCAACTGATTGATGTGAAAGGCAGAAAATACCTTAGGTAGAAACTTAGTTAGGTTAGTACGAAGGACCACTTTTGTCTCTGTGAAGTTGGAAAAAAGGTTCTTCTGTGGTTGGTGCCTGTAGTTCCCCCGCTCGCCTCAGTGAAGTGATTGCAATGAGGAAAGCGATTTTCCAGGAAAGAAACTGTAGTTCACATTTATGCATGGGTTCAAAAGGTAGGCTCATTAATCGTGTGAGGACTGTTAAGATTCCAAACTGGGGCAGGTGGAAGTCTTGGTGGGATAACTCTCAAACCCTTCCATGAAAGCTTTGATTACAGGCACTCTAATAAGAGATAAGTGTTGCCTATTTTGTAGATATGCAGCTATTGCAGCCAGATTTAGTCAGATAGAAGTGTAAGCTACACCCCGACTGCTGCAAGTGTCAGAGATAAATGATATTTTGTATTGAAGCATCACGCGGATTGAAGTTAGTATTGCAATAGATAACAAAACATTTCCATTTAACCCCATAACATGCTCTTATCGTAGGCCTTCTGGACTCTCTAATGATGTTCATACAGTCTGGTGGGAGATTTACATAGTCAAACTGATTTCAGGAACCAGATCGCGAGGTTCAGCTGTTTAGGATCTGGGTGTCTGATTTCTCCATGCCTCTGTGTGACGAGACTGAGTGTGAGGTGAAGTTTTTGATGTGAAACTGACCGCTCCAACAGGGTTGTAAACCAAGGTTGACGGGCCCATGGGGGAGATACTAGGATAAGTGTGAGGGATGTTTGCCTGAGCTTCCGAACCACTAGTGGAATGAGTGGGAGAGGCAGAAAAGCGCAGGCAAATATGCCTGACCAGTTCATCCATAGCGCAATGCCTTTGGAGAGCGGGTGTGGGTACCTGGAGGCGAAGATTGGGCATTTTGCGTCTTGGTGTGTGGCAAAAATCTATGAGGGACTCCCAACTTTGAAAGTATGGGAGGAGAACTCGAGGGTGAAGTTCCTATTCGTGGACTTGCTGTCTGTCTGCTGAGAAGACCGGCAATCTAATTATTTACTCCTGGGAGGTGTTCTGCTAGGAGATAGGTTGTGGTCAATAGCCCACTTCCAAATGTCTTGATCCAAGTGCGACAATTGGAGTCCCCGCCCTAGTTTTTGTATATAATACATAGCTGTCATGTTGTCGGTACGAACTAGGACAGCTTTGCGAGCCACGAGTTTTCAGATTGAAGACCTTTCAAGTCAAAACGATACGCAGAGAATGGAAAAAACGTTCAAGAAACAATACAGTCCATGGTAGTGGATTGCGCGTCGAAGGGAGAAACTGTGCCGAACCGGAGTACAGCAATTTACCCCCGAACCGGATAGCGGTAAAAAACAATTTAACAATGGAGCCGATGCCCATCCGCACCATCACCGAAAGGAGCCACCTACCTTGCGACAGGAAAAAGACTTCTTCGAACAAAAAACAAAGTGCAAACATCCGGTCCCAACACTAGATGGCGGGTTATGCAAAGCTTGTGATCTACAGCTCACATGCCTCGAACATTCTGTTTCTTTTGGGGAACTTTTACACTAACTGCATATGCAACATTGCCTGCTGTGATTGTTCCTGGTCAAAAATGTATTTTTATTTAAAGAATTCAGTGTAGCACAGACTTAGCCAAAGGGCAAGAGAGATATTTACAAGTAACAATGAACAGGAGTAGCTACAAAATAAAGTGAGAAACTGATACAAGCATGAGCAGAATATAGAGCCTAGACTATAGATTACATACTTTAAAGTGACAGATGGCGTTCCAAAAGAGCACTGCTAGGAGTTACTCGTTTCAAGATGCAATTTCCAAACAGATAGATTTGTTAAGTCTTTCCACTAAATCAGTCAGTTTAGGAGAGCGGATTATTTGAAGCGGACAAGTGCCCACCTCAAATACTGTACTACTGAATAACAAGGTCAAGAAAATAGAGATAAGAATATCTTCTACAAAAATCTCGAAGGCAAAATTATCAAAAAGTAAGCACATGCATAGGATGTATGTATTTACTATTCCCATTTCCATACCTTTAAGATATATGCATCAAGGTACAAATGTGGAGTCCAGTATAGAAAATCTATACTTACCTATTGTTATCCCCAATTTAATTTGTTCTGTATATTTATATCTTGCGATATTCTAGCTTCAAAATTAAGGGGGCATACCACCACAAAGGATAAGGCTGCCACCTGCTAGATGGCACAAATGAAATAAAATATTGCTCAGTTGTTGGTAGTGAGACACAAAGCTGTCCATCTTAAATTAGACCATATGTCCCACACACCGGCCACCCTGTCACCAGGCCTAAGCCATTGTTCTAATCTGAGAGCAGTTTTCACACCTTAACGTCAAACACCTGCTAAGAAGCTGCTGCAAAGATAATGCAAATTAGCCTCCAGGAGCTCTAGGCCGGAAAATGGTAACTTTCTAAAAGCTTCTTTTTCAAACACTTAATGAACTGAATGATTTTTGTACCTACCCTTTTCCTGTCAAAAATACAGAAGAAAGTTAATTTGTACTTTGACATTGAGTATTCAGCTACAGCCCCAGCAGTAAAAATAGCTTTTGGGTCCTAATTATTAAAGGAACGTGCCTATTGTATCCTGCACTGTATCTTGTGGGTGACAAAGAGTACTGAAGGACGACTTTTTAATGTTTAAAGCAGGGTTTCTAGCCTGTCAAAATGGTTTGAACGGTCTCTATAGCAGGTTTTTAGGCAGTCCACGGGTGGCATTTAACTTTCAGGCCCAGGATGTATTTCCTATACCATATACTAGGGACTTATAAGCAAGATACATATGTCAATCAGGGTTAAGTTCATTTAACCATGTTGAAAAGGGGAATAAAGGCCCTTTACTCATGTTTTGGATGGGTAAACTGCATGGTTAAACAGCAAAAATGGGATAGAGAAAAAGGCAAAAAATCTGGGGTGACCATGCAGAAGGCGGGTTTGCTACTCAGCAAGTAACAGGGTTAAACAGAAAATAGGGGCTAGGTTTCTATAGGCCCCGCAATGAGACAGTCTGGTCTCAAATTAAGAGTCATTTTTAATAGCGATAAGTATAAACAAATATGCTAGGAACACGACATTGGTTAAGTAATATTTACTATGCAATAATACGGTTTCAACATGAACGAAATTGAACACATGCATTTGACACATTTCACTAAGCGGTACTGAGAGAAAGGGGTCCCAGCAAACAACAGATAAATTCAAACAGTTCAGTATAAATGAATAAAGAAGTACTTAATAAGCATACACTATTTATTCACAATGTAGCTATACGTTAGTAATCATATCTTTAGATGAACAATCATAGGATGTAGAGTGCCCCGGGAGGGAAGGGAAGTGAAAAAGTGTGGGTAGTGTCGGTATGGGATAGTGACAATAAAAAACAACCAAATAGCCCAACTGTACTGGTATGTCAATTTCCAATATAGACAGACAAATGACCATAGGTTCAATACATCATTAAATCAAAATCATACTTCACATAGCACATTGCATGTTATAAATGATGGGGTGAAGCTGATAAACAAAACAGTTGTCGACGTTTCGACCCTCTACAAATCGCAGGAATTATTTATACCCTTGCTTCGGGGTCTTCATCAGGGCGGGGCAGGCAACCAAAAATTGTTGCTCGTCTCCAAAAAGGGAAGGTGAAATGGAGGATTCTTTGTTAAGGTTGACTTCAGGTCATGATATGCCGATGTAAAATGGCCCTCGGGTAATTTGAGGATGGGCGTTCTAGGTTGGAGCAACTTGGATCACGACGTCGACCGCCATTCCCGTATGCGAGCCGACGAGCAGCACAGATTGACTCTGCCCCCGAGCATTTCGCCGTCCTTTATTACGCCATTCACGACTCGGGATAAATAAAGATACAGTCTGTCCTGGGACAGTCTATCCAGAAATCGTGATCCAAGTTGCTCCAACCTAGAACACCCATCCTCAAATTACCAGAGGGCCATTTTACATCGGCATATCATGACCTGAAGTCAACCTTAACAAAGAATCCTCCATTTCACCTTCCCTTTTTGGAGACTAGCAACAATTTTTGGTTGCCTGCCCGCCCCCGTCCTGATGAAGACCCCGAAGCAAGGGTATAAATAATTCCTGCGATTTGTAGAGGGTCGAAACGTCGACAACTGTTTTGTTTATCAGCTTCACCCCATCATTTATAACATGCAATGTGCTATGTGAAGTATGATTTTGATTTAATGATGTATTGAACCTATGGTCATTTGTCGGTCTATATTGGAAATTGACATACCAGTACAGTTGGGCTATTTGGTTGTTTTTTATTATTGTCACTATCCCATACCGACACTACCCACACTTTTTCACTTCCCTTCCCTCTCGGGGCACTCTACATCCTATGATTGTTCATCTAAAGATATGATTACTAACGTATAGCTACATTGTGAATAAATACAGTGTATGCTTATTAAGTACTTCTTTATTCATTTATACTGAACTGTTTGAATTTATCTGTTGTTTGCTGGGACCCCTTTCTCTCAGTACCGTTATTACCCAGGTCCCAGTGACTATGTTTGGGTGAACCCTTTTGCTATACTCTACTTCACATTTCACTAAGCAGCAGTTGGTTATAAGACCTGTAGGTGTTTAGTCCGTGACATGCTTACCTTGATCCTGGACCTGCCCATGAGACATCTGCATGGCGGAGGGTACTTGGGAAAATGCATTGAGGACAGCCAAACCACCATCTGTAAGACCAGAAGTCTGAGCGTACATCACTGCGTGAGGGCTTGGGTACATCATATGGCCGCCAACTGTAGTTGGTACAGAGGATGTCATTATCGTAGCAGGGATAGTAACTGAAATGTGAACAGAAAGTTGCATCTTAACCACAGAATTCTTAGAGAACAAAAAAAACGTATCCTGCTCAACACATCTGAAACATGTCCCGCCCACAGTTAGCTCCTGCTCTCCCCAATCAAGAAACAAGCTTTTAATAGTGAGCATCGAGTGTCAGGGTTCCCAATAAAATTACTTTGGAGACTGGCACCAAGGAAAACTACAGCTACTATATAACCGACCCATCTACTCAAAACATTTCACAGGTTCCTTACGGATTAGCTTCTAGCATTGCTAATACACAAATACTACCAGCTCTGAGAACAGTACTCATCACAAAACGAGGTAAAACTAGACGCAAGCAATGAGGTGCTGTCTCATTAACAGAAGGTCCAGTCTCAGTCACATTCATAAATTCCATCCATAAAATCTTTATTTCAGTAAAAAATACCATAAAAGTGCAGATTTATAATTAACATAGTTTGTACATGGCAATTAATTGTCACATTTCACCTAAAATTTAGAATAGATACAATACAGTTAAAAACAGGGCAAAATTGTTAAATTAATTAAAAACAAAGCGAAATTGGTCTTTTGACTCATAGGCCAGACTTAACCCTGATTAATTAAAACTCTACGAATGCGCCACAGAGCAGCCAAAATATGCGAGACCGCAAAAACAATTGGTCCGGCGGTGTCAGTTTTCAATACTCTAAGCGCATAGCACACTGCCGGAAGCCAAGGTTTTTGCACAGTGGGATAAGCCAGTACTTCATCGGTTTATGATAGGCAGGGCAGAAAAAAAATACATGTGGCTCCGTTTCACTAACCTGTTCACAAAAAGGAAACATTTTCGGAGCAGACATTGTCCAGTTGCATGTAAAAGTTTGTACGGGTAAAACTCCATGCCTCCATTGCACAAACCATTTTCTGGCTGCAACAGGGTACATATCTAAAAAACGAGTCTTTAACCAACTGAAAGGTAGCAGTTCTAGAACCATTATTGGGATTGCTCGGAGCCATTTTCATATACTCAGCTCGATATATTTTCGTGAGCATATTGGCGGAGATCTCTTTGCAGCCCTGCTCTGGGTCAGACCATAGGACAGGAAGTCCCAGCCTAGTGCATTCCTTCTTAATGTAGGTGAGCCACGAAAATTTGGATATACTCGTACAGATAAGTATTTCTCTGAGCTCCTGCCTATAGTTAATCAGCTCTGGCGTAACCAATAGCCGGCGCCAATACCTTATTGGTTTTAAGGCTAGCTCCTCTGCAATTGGCGTGATCCCCATATCAAGTCTTAGTGGGTGCAACGGGGTACTAGGAGGGAGAGCCAACAAATGCCGTAAAAAGTGGTTCTCCACCCTAGTGATTTGGGTTTGATTGCAATGACCCCATAGCTCACGACCATACATACTTGCGCCCCTGGCTTGTGATTTGTAGACCTCCAAAGGTGGGCCGAGAGGTTTTATCGTTGACAGATTGGATAGTCTGAGGATCCCGCCCGATAGTTGAGCAAGTTTTAGTTGGGATTTAATTTGCTGTGGGCCCCACGACAAGCTCTCATTAATCGTGACCCAGAGGTACACAAAAGTGGTTACCCTTTCCAATCTTGTTTAACCTAGAATAGGATTAGGTCTTGTGGTTCTAGGCGGGTTGAAGATCATAAATTTTGTTTTGAGTGAATTGATCTCCAAACCCCGGGCAGTACAAAATTCTGCAAACCCATCCAGTATTCGCCGAATGCCCACTGGAGATCTGGAAAGCAATAGGGTGTCATCGGCGAACATTATCGCCAGTACCCAATCCCTGCCAGCTTGGGTGCATCGTTCTGGACACCAGCATCTAACTTGGGCGAAATTGGCCTCATGTAGCCTCTTCAGGACTGACAGGAGATGGGTAGGAATACCCAGCTCAAGAAGCACACTCTAGAGTTTACCCCTGGGTAAGAGATCAAAGGCAGAGCGGAGGTCGACGAACACCATATAGAGGCTGCCCCCTCTACACACTGTTTTCCAGTGCAAAAGCACTAGTCGAAAAATGTGGTCAACGGTGGAGGTGTTCTTCCTAAACCCTGCCTGATCAGGGCTGAGTATCACAAACTCCTCCATCCAGTCCTGTAACCGTTCCAGGATAAGTCTCGCAAAGATCTTCTGAGGGACATTGATGAGACTTATAGGTCTGTAGTTGGATGGGAGCAGAGGTGAGCTTTTTTTAAAGATAGGGACTATCTTTGCTCCCTGCCAAGTACTGGGGAGAGCCATGCCTCTTAGGATTGTGTTAAATATAATCCGTAGATAGGGACCCCAGACTTACGGTTGGTGCTTGAAGAGGTCGCCCGGGTGTTTACCCAGGCCGGGTGCTTTATTTGCGGCCAATTTGTTAATTGCAATACACACCTCGGCCACCGTGACCTCACACTCCTCTGGCTGGACAGTCTACGGGCCGAGAGTAAATTGGTTAGTATGTTCAGCAAGGGGAACCACGTTAGAATAGAGAGCCCGGAAATGGCCTTCCCATACTTGTGGCGCTAGGTTGGGTTCTACAGCTGTTCATAAATTACAATCTGTCCATAAAATGTCAAAGTGGCATCAGGAAACTTCCCATCAACAATCAGGCTGCTCATCCAACTCCATTCACTCCCACAATGGATAGAAAACTAAGCAGAACTGTTAAAGAGCCTGAGAATCAGAAGGATGAAGTTAGCTGCATGGATGCATCTCACAATGGCTTAAGGATGCAGCTGCCTAGTAATGAGCAGTGCTTTGTGCGGGTGCACAAGGGATTCACTCGTTTGACTCCCTCGTAAGAGGCACAAAACAGAAAATCAAAGGTTCTCTACTTTTAACCAAGCCTTGAAAACATGTGAAGCACATCTAGTGAGGCTCTTCCAACTGCTATTACAAATAGATTGATGCCTTCAAACTCATCCATGACGCATGTACACTCCCCTCATATCAGTCTTAAATTCTATGCGCAAGAGCCCAGAAATAAATTGCCATATTACTCCATGCCTTGAGAGCTAGTCATAGACCAAAAAGTGCTTTCTTACTGGCCAGCCAAGTACAAACCTTTGTATGTGGCGTCCCAGGCACAGCTGACCAATAATTAACACTGTCGCCCTCCCCATCAGCAATCTCCGAGTACAACTGGACTCCAACGTAACCCTGTGGTAACACAAGCACACTGGCAAGACCTTTGTAATGGTGAAAAGAAAAACACTATCCTGCACCCCAGAATCCTGCTTGCACCACCCCACGGTCCTGGCCTGGAGTAGCCTGAAAACAACAGCCATCAAGGAGAGCTAGGATGAGCAGGGCAACCAACCTACCAAGGGTCATTGTTGAACAGGGCAGACCATGCGTTACCCAGCCATACCCGATGCTCATTCTGCGCGATGGTAGGAGAAAAGGACTACATTTATGTGTACTAGTGAAGCGATCCTGTGCTACCCCACTTCCCCACCCACAAAAAAATTAAAAGGGCATTGCAACTACAAAGCAAGGCTTGCGGTGTTAGTACAAATTAGGTACAGTCAAAATAAGCCAATCTAATTGGTGTCTGGCTGCACACTAACTCCTAGTAATGTGTTGTGACTCTACTGAGCTCTTGCTGCAACTCAGGCAGTTTCCCAATGAAAGAACAACATTTTACCAAGCCTTTCTGAACCTTACCAAAGGCCTGGGATGTAGTTACTTGACTGAGCCTCATAGTTAACAGCAATGAGGCAGCTCAAACAGACGGCAGATTTAAGTACCTACATAACATCCATCAGCAACTGAAATCCCTGTGTTTACAGAAAAGGAAAGCTGTAGATGACGTAGTCCTTAATCCAGAACCCGATTGCAGTTTTATCACTTGTGCAGTAATTATTTAAAGTTCTATTTACGCTAGAGGTCGCATACATCCAAAAACGGAAGCAGTTCTTAGGCGCATTCCATGTAATGCAAATCTTGAAAAGTAAACTGTACCAACACATTCACAACCCTTTAAAACCCTTTTGTTCCAACACACTATACATTGACCGGCTTCCGAGCCTGCTGTTAATCCCAAGGCTTCCAAAGAGATTCCCTTACCCCTTTCACTTCACCTTTTGATATGCCTATGCTTCCCTTCAATTAGCCGCTTGGGAGTAACCATATACTTTTCGTACACAAGTCAACATAAGCACACACAAAGGTTCGATTGCTATGCTGATCTGATCCAGGCGCATTGGACTAAATTACTCTAGCATGGAGCGCGTTCACTGCAAAAACACTTCAGCACAGACCGAGCAGGAACGACAAAGGTACACTTACTGAAGTGAGGAGCAAGTCCGCAAACCTGCCATATATACTGCAAGCTTCAGTTTCTTCTGTCAAACCCTCGGCTCAACCCTGCATAGCTGTGGCTCAGAGCAACAAGGCTTACACAAAGGAATGAGTGTACAGCATTTACACAGCACCAAAACAATTGAAGAAAGCGATACTCAAAAAATCAGACACCAATTTATAAAGATAGACTTTTTTATAAAAATTTAGACACTAGAATGAAAAAGATCCAGAGATATCAATTGCACAAGCAAGGAATCAAGGATGCTGAAGATGCTCCATGCATGCTGCAGATGCGACAGTCTTCCTGCAGGGATTCCTCTGTCCACAAAGATGGCGAGGAAGTCCTGGTTGGAGGTTCAAAGCCCCACAGAGTGCTCTGGCTGAAGTCCAGCCGCGCTACTGGACTATCAGTCGCCTGTTGAGGTCACAGGCCAATACTTTGAGCCAATAACTCACCTTCAGAGGATCTCAGAAACGGAGACAACACTCGGCGAACTCGGGTGCAATTTTTTTTAAGAAGACAAAGTTACAGAAAAATAGCATAAACGGAGTTAAGTGGAAAACAACGATCTGGTTGAGGCAGTCATGCAATGACAAAGAAAAGGCAGTGGACAGTGAAGCTTGGAGTATGCAGTGGGGACTCTGGTTTTGTGAGGTCACAGGAAGTCAGGGATGGGTGGAGGTCGGTCGCGGTGGGGGTCACGGGATTGGGGGTGTTGCGATTGTGGAAGTGAGCAGAATAAAAATAATAAATTGCCTTGTCGTCTAGTACTGCGTCACTGCTTCTGCTCTCCTGCCAGGAAACAGGCAGTCAGGCTCCCGCCCCTAAGCCAATTACAGCATTGTAATTGGTCTGAGCGCCGTGACAGCGCTCAGCCAGGGGCTGTAGGAGTGGGCTTATTCTCCATGCAGGCTTTAATGTAGCCTGCACGGAGAACGGGAAAAGTGCGCATTACTGGTTTGGTGGCCTGAGAGGGCCACCGAACAGTCTTTGCGCACTTAGGAGTGGGCAAACCACTCCTCCCCTGCCCTGCTCTGGGAGCAGAGTTGACCTGCCCGCAAAGCAGCACAGACATAACCTGATAATAACTGAAAGTTATCATTAGGTTTTTGCTTCTCCACTGCTTTTGAGCAGTGGGGCGAAGCTCCTCCACCATAGCGGAGGAGCCGCCACTGAAGACTGTCGGAAGCTGGCTCTGTATATATTATACTAAAGTAAGGTACAGTGTGCACAGAGTCTCCAGAGGTGTAGCAGAGGCTAAACTAGGTAAATACTAACAGCTCTCTGTGTTAGTTTGGGCGAGCACTTAGGCTTATTCAGAGGGTGTGTTAAGCATTTATTGTAGTCGCTCAATCAAGGCTGATGCGCACAGACAGAATCAAGACCAATTACGTAAGTATAAAAATGGTGCCCTAATGGTTTATTTATAGAACCAAGCAGATTTTGGTGTAGGTAGAATATACTTTCAATCGTAGAACATTTCAAGAAATGCAACTGGCAATTAATTTAAAATCGTATTGGTTCAAAAGCCAGTGCAAGTTACACAGTAATTACAATTGGATTAAATAGACTATCCAGGTGGCATGCTTCGATACCACGCCGGGGATCTCCATACACAGTACTGCTCCCTCAAACTCCTGGCAGATGCGATTGCTATTTAAAAGGCTGCTTAGATGGTGAGCAGCCAGACAGGGCAATTGTGCAGGGGCTCAAAAGGAGAGCACATTAGGAAGGAGAGAACCAAATTAAGGTCCCACTGAGGCATAATAAAGGGGGAAGGAGGGAACATATGTACAAGACCTTTAAGGAATCTATTTACAATAGGTGACTTAAATAAAGAAGGGTTGGTCTGGCACGCTCAGGAAAGCAGACAAATAACCTTTCAGGGTGCCCCGAGTAGGGCCCTGCTGGGCAAGGGTAAAAATAAAGAGAACAATTTGGGAAAGGAAAGCTGAAAGAGGGCAGACCGGCTTTTCTGTACAATATGGAATATGCTACTTACCAGTATGCATCTGTTCTTGGCATGTAGGGCTGCTGACATTCATATCTGATGCATAGATCGCCGCCTAGTGTTGGGTCCGGATGATTGCACATTGTTGTCCTGGAAGAGTCTTCGAAGTATCACGAGATAGGTGGCTCCTCCCTTGGACTACAGTGCGCATGGGCATCCTCTCCATGCTCAGATTGTTTTTCGCCATTGTGGCAGAGATGGAGTATAGTACAGTAAGAGATGTCCATGCAAAGAGTGAATGCTGCAGCTGCGACAGGCACCGGGGAGGAGGGTGGGCGATATGAATGTCAGCAGCCCTACATGCCAAGAACAGATGCATACTGGTAAGTAGCATATTCCGTTCGAGGCATGTGGGCTGCTGAATTCATATCTGTGCATAGAATGTATAGCAGTATCCCCATTAGCGGCGGCCGCCTGTGCCAGCTGCAGCAGTTTGAAACAGAGTTTTGAGAACAGCCTGCCCTACAGCGGCTTGCTGTTTGGAATGTACATCTACACAATAGTGTTCTGTGAAAGTATGTATGGTAGTCCATGTGGCTGCTTTGCATATTTCCTCTAGAGGAATGTTCCCTAGGAAAGCCATGGATGCCCCTAGTTTGCGTGTAGAATGCGCCCTTGGGGGAACTGTTAAAGTGCGTTTCGCTTTAAGATAACATATTTGAATGCACTTAACTATCCATCTGGCTAACCCAGATTTAGAAATGGGGTTGCCTTTGTGTTGTGGTGAAACGGCAACAAACTTATTTTTCTAAAATCCTTTGTCCTGTCTATGTAATATAGGAGAGCCCTCTCAACATCTAGTGTGTGTAGAGCCCTTTCAGGTACTGACTGTGGATTTGGGAAGAACACTGGTAGTTGTATTGTTTGATTGATGTGGAAGTGGGATACCACCTTAGGCATGAACTTAGGGTTTGTTCTAAGAACTAACCTATTTGCATGTACTTGAATGAATGGCTCCTGAATAGTTAGGGCTTGCAGCTCGCTAACTCTTCTAAGCGAAGTAATCGCTACGAGAAAAGCCACCTTCCATGTTAAAAATTGTATTTCACACGAGTGTAAAGGCTCAAAAGGTGGTCCCATTAGTCTGGTTAAAACAACGTTTAAATTTCAGACAGGTGAAGGTGGGTGTCTTGGGGGGGGGATGACTCGTTTGAGCCCCTCCATGAATGCTTTAATTGCGGGTACTCTGAATAGCGAAAGATGCTGCCTGTTTTGAAGGTAAGCTGCTATGGCAGCTAAGTGTATCCGTATGGATGAATAGGCTAGATTGCAGCGGTGTAGGTGCAAAAGATAGCATATGATATTTTGAGTTGATGCGTCTAGTGGGTTTATGTCATGGTTGTTACAATAAATGACAAAACGTTTCCACTTTGCCGCATAGCATGCTCTTGTGGTAGGTCTTTTTGCCTCTTTGATAATGTTTATGCAGTCAGGAGGTAATTTTAGGTAGCCAAACTCTAGGACTTCAGGAGCCAGATTGCAAGGTTCAGCTGCTGCGGATGTGGGTGCTGAATGTCGCCATGGCTGTGCGTTGAGAGTGGGTGTTAGTTTTAGTTTTTGATGAGGCACCACGGAAAGTTCTAGGAACGTGGTGTACCATGGTTGCCTCGCCCATGTTGGAGCAACTAGGATTAGAGTCATGGAGTGCTGGCGCAGTTTGCGTGCCACTAGCGGTATTAACGGTGCTGGGGGAAAAGCGTACGCAAATTTGCCTGACCAGTTCATCCATAGCGCATTGCCCTGAGACTGCGGGAACCTTGCGGCGAAGTACTGGCATTTTGCGTTTTCTTTTGTGGCGAACAGGTCTATCTCTGGTTGTCCCCACTGTTGGAAGTATGGTTGAAGCACTGTGGGATGAATCTCCCACTCGTGTATCTGCTGGCTGTGCCTGCTGAGCAGATCTGCTATTTGATTGTCCTTGCCTGGGAGGTGTTCCGCCATGAGAAAAATGTTTCTCTGAATGGCCCACTTCCACATGCCCTGAGCCAGATGAGACAACTGTGGAGAGTGTGTTCCTCCCGGTTTCTGTATGTAGTACATTGCAGTCATGTTGTCCGTCCGGATCAACACGGTCTTGTTGCACATATGTACTTTGAACGCTTTCATTGCCTAAAAATTGCCATCAGCTCCAGTAGGTTGATGTGCATTTTCTTTTGCTGCGTGGTCCATAAGCCCTGCACTGTGTGGTGGAGGACATGGGCTCCCCACCCTATTAGGGATGCGTCTGTTAAGACTAGTTGTGGTACAGGCTCTTGGAACAGTCGTCCCTTGCAAAGGTTTTGTGGATTCCACCAATGCAGAGAGTTGTATACACGACTGGTCACCAACATTAGGTCGTTTAATTGTCCTTGAGCCTGGTTCCACTGCCGTGCTAGGCACTCTTGCAGCGGACGCATGTGCAGTCTTGCTTGAGGGACTATGAAAATGCATGAAGCCATCATGCCTATTAGTTGCATAAACACTCGGGCTGGTAGTGAGTGTTGGGGCCTGAACTTTTGGATCAGCGTCTGAATGCGGTTTATCCTGGCAGAATTTGGCTGTGCTTTTGCTGCCAGTGTCTATAGTTGCTCCCAGGTATTGTTGTATGTGGGCAGGCTGAAGATGGGACTTTGGGTAGTTCAGCGGGAAACCTAGACTGTGCAGGAGGTGAATAGTGCGTGACATGTGGCTGGCACATTGCTGGGCAGACTGTGCTTGTATGAGCCAGTCGTCAAGATATGGATAGACATGAATATGCTGTCTTCTGAGATGTGCAGCTACTGTCGCTAGGCACTTTGTGAATACTCTTGGGGCTGTTGTCACCCCAAAAGGAAGGACTTTGAATTGGTAGTGCTGATTTTGTAATGTAAACCTGAGATTTCCTGTGTGCTGGGTGTATCGGGATATGGAAATATGCGTCTTTGAGGTCTAGTGTTGCGAGGAAGTCTCCTTGACGCAACAGTGGTAATACCTGCTGTAGAGTGAGCATGTGGAAATGCTCTGATAAGATGTATTGGTTTAGGGGACTGAGGTCCAGAATTGGTCTGAGAGACTCGTCCTTTTTGGGGATTAAGAAGTACAGGGAGTACACCCCTGCACCCTGGTGTTATAAGGGTACTAGTTCTATGGCCCCTTTTTGTAGCATGCTGATGACTTCTTGCTGCAATAAGTGTAGGTGTTCTGCGGACATAGGACGGTGTCTTGGAGGTATGTTGGGTGGTGTGGAGGTTAATTCTAGGCAGTAGCCATGCTGGATAATTTGCCTTACCCACCTGTCTGTAGTTAGGTTTTCCCAGACCGGCAGGAACTGCTGTAATCTTCCCCAGACCGGTGTTACATGGTCTGGGGGTAGTGACAAGAAGTCACTGCTTGGTATTGGTAGAGGATCTGGTGGTGTTATTTCCTCGTCCTCTACCTTTGCTGTTATTGCCACGGTATCCACCTCTACTGTTTTTGTTGTAGGTGTTTTGCGTGTTCCCCTTGTTGTATGAGGTTTGCTGTGTTGAGCCCCCTCTTGCAGCTCCTCTGTTGCTGGAGTGACGAAAGGAGCAGCCTCTGTATTGTTGTGACTGCAAGGCTCCCATAGACTTGGCTGTCCCGGTATCCTTCATTTTGTCGAATATTGTGTCCACATTAGGGCCAAACAAATAATCAGGGTTTACTGGCTGATTAAGTAAAGTGCTCTGAACCTCATTTTTAAAGCCAGAGATGCAGAGCCACGCATGTCTTCTGAGCATGACACTGGTATTGATAGCCCTGGCTGCTGTGTCTGCCGCATCTAGCGCACATTTGATGGAGGCGTTAGATATTAGCTTTCCCTCCTGTATTAGGAACTCTGCCTGTTCCTTATAAAGGTCAGGTAGATGCTGGAGAATTTGCTCTAGTGTGTCGTCGTGTGCCCGGTCATACCTGGCTAACAGGGCTTGTGTGTTTGAAATTCTCCATATGTTAGCTGCTTGAGAAGCTACCTTTTTGCCTGAAGCCTCCAGAATTTTAGACTCTTTGTCTGGAGGTGGAGCCTCGCCAGTAGTGGCAATGTTTTGACTGCTCTTTCAGAAGTGTTGAAAGTGTCAGAGGAAGTCTTCCTCAATGGGGTCTGCATGCATTTCCACGTGGTGATTGTATGCTGCTCTTTCTATTAATGTATTGAAAGCAGCGGTGTCCTCTGTAGGCGAAGTTTTAACAGGGTATGCAGTATTGTCTTGAATGGGCTGAGAGTCTGCAGGATCTACAGGGTCAGACCATGGTTGATTTTGGTTGTCCTGGTCATTGTCCACTGGATAATTGTACAATTCATTATCCTCATATTCCACATCCTCATCTGTGCGTGTTGGAGAATATGTAAAAGTCTCTTGCACATGTGGTTTGATTGGCTCAAAGAGAGTTGGAGATGTCGAAGAGTCTTTTCTTTTTGAGTGGTATCCTATAGGTCTCAGCGTAAGTGTCTGGTCTGATTTTCCTTTTTAATATGGTAAGTCTGCCAGTATCGGGGTCAACATACAGTTTTGACTGTTCATCTTCCGAGGGCTCTTGCTCTTCAGGTGCTTGAGCTCTTGGCCGCATGTGTGCTGGAAGACCAAATTTTATCGGTCCGAGGGACTTTTGTGAATCAACAGTCTTTAGTCTGTATGAACTTTTTCGGTGCCGTAATTGTTATCGATCCGACCGTTTGTTTGTTCGATAACCACTTTTTTGCCTTGTGTCTTCTTCGGAGCTTGCTGCTTCGGAGCGATGCTTTGCTGCTTCGGCTCGACCGACCCCTTTGTTTCGATCCTGGCCTTCGGCTCGAGTGTCTTTGTGTGCACCGGCCTTGGTTTGTTGACGTTCTTTTTCGGATCGACAACCGTCCTTAGCTGGAGTCCTTTGTTTGAGTTGCCTGGTGTCGACAACGATCTTGTCGGTTCGACAGCCTTTAGTTTAGGCATGACCATGGGTGTACTGGCTCTTGGCTCGACAACCCTGATATGCGACCCTGCCGGGTCGACGGCCATTTTGTGTTTTTAGGCTCCGATGGATCCACACCCTTCGGTCCGAAGACTGTAAAGTCTATCAGTTTCGGTTTCTGTTTCCCTTCCATAACTTTCGGTTTCAATTTTACCAAAGTATGGTGATGTTGCACCGATGGCTCTTGTCTTATATTCTTAGCCGGGCTAAATTGCGGGGCTATAGAATCGATGTTTGGATCTTGGCTAAGGCCTTCCGGCGATGCCTCGACCTGAGCCTCTGGAAGCGTATCAGTAAATGTACTGGGCTCCGAACTCACGGTTGGCCCAGTGTCCTCGCCGGAGTCGTCCTCGACGGCTCCGATGCCTGGATCGTCGTCCCCTACCTTGACGATGTCTTCTTCTTCTTCGATGTAGTAGTTGGAGTCCTGATCCGACCCCTGCTCCGACTGCTGATCTGAGTCTTCAGCTTCGACGACCTCTTCGTCGTCTTCAAAGATATTTTCCGGCTCAGGCGCTGGCTTCTGCATCGTCTGCCTCGCTGCTCTACGAACCCAAAGAGTTTTCTTTGATCGAAATTGCGCACAAGCTAAGCAGTCGGCTTCAATCTGTTCAGGAGATAAACACTTGTTACACACAGGGTGTTTGTGTGGAAATTTCGAGTTACAGTTGGGGCATATGCTGTCTAAGTGGAGGGACGCCTGGCTGCCAGAATAACATTGAAAATTTCGGGAGGAAGGTCAAAAGCTGTCAAGTGACACCACTCATTCTCCACGCAAGAAGGCGTAGAGTTGACAGGTTGTGTGGAGGACCCTCCTCTGCTGCTGCGACAGAAGATCCTCCAGAAGGGGCAGCCTAATCGGAGGATCGTTGCTCATTTGCAGAAGCTCAGGATACCAAACGCTCCATGCCCAATACAGAGCCACAACGATAACTTGGTCCCAGTTGTTCTTGATCTTCTTGAGAACTCTTGGCAGGAGTGGTATGGGCGGAAAGGTGTACAGGAGGCCTGAGCTCCACTTTAGACAAAAAGCATCACCGAGCAAGAGCTGCGTTGGAAACTCCAACGCATTCTCCGGATGGAGATGCCAGTTGTGATCCGCTAAACATAAGGAGATGGACGGAGCACTGAAACCTTACACTCATCCCCAGTCACAGATCTGGTTTGAATCCATCATCACTCTTTAGCTCACTTCGCCACCTCAGTGAAGACCCAGCTATATGCAAGTCCGTCTGACCCTGTGCCTCATGGGAACAGTCCAGCCTGAACTGCTAAGCCGGGTCCTCCCTGGTCCGGAAATAAGCATCCTGGGACCGGTTTCTGGGTAACACCCTTCATCAAGCAGGCTATCTCGAATCCAGTGGCAGAGGGAGCAAGGGACCCACGTCTGGGCAAACCCTGCCAACTTCAGGCAAACAAAGCTGTGATCTGCTAGGCATCGACGGCTGAGTTTTTCCGCCCTGGTGTTCGAAGAACCCGCCTGGTTTTAAACCCCCAGGAACATACCCTGCTGTTCCGGCCTGGTCAAAAGATGTAGGGCCTCTTGACAAAGGGTTCACGACCCCATCCCGCCCGGTTTATTGCAGAAACACTTGGCCGTGGTGTTGTACATGAACAACATGGTGTTGTAGCTCTTTGATCAAGTAGAATCTGGAGTACGAGGAAAAGCTGGCAAAAGGGAAAGTCGGTTGTTGGAGTAAAAAGCCACGACCATAATACACCCCGGCCTTAGAATCAGAATTACACCGCAATAAGGTCACTGATTCACATAAGGTGAATTCGTTGTGAACACTTGGGACTGAATCAGCCCATCCGGTGGCCAACACACAATCACAGCGCATCTAATAATAAGGGTTGGCTTCCAGGTGGCCCTTTTGAACACTCAAGGGAATAAATTTAAAGAATAAATCTTTTGCCTCGGAAAGACTTTTAACTGACATCATACCCCCTTTTTTTTTTTACAAAATAGAGGAGGAGTTTCACACTTGCGTTTGGGGTGATACCAGTTATAAGGAGATATATATTAAATGTGTCCTGATGAAGGTTGTCTTATCGACTAAATACCACTGAAACGCGACAAAGCTCTATTTTCTGTTAAATTTGGAGGGTCAACAGTGTCATGGCGACCGAATTAAAACTCATGCCCTCTGTTGCTCCAAGTTAATCTGAATTAACATTACCAAGACAAAGTCCATTGTCTGTATTTCTCCTGTCAATTTATGATAACATTTCTCTAATACGTTGTTTAACAAAAATATTTTTATGCGTATAATTTTAATGAATTTGTGTAGTAGGGGTAATTGTTTTTTAATGACAAATAAATATTGATACATTTGAATACAACTGTCATTTTTCTTTGTAAGTGCTTTAGTATTGTTCTGGATCTGAGAAGTGTGCTTTATGTGAGTGGATAAGTGCGGCGTGACTGGCCTTCATGCTAAATGACACTAAAGGGAAACCTTTCTTTTTTACAACGTAGTACATGAACACCTGCACTAGCCTTCCTTTGGAGGGTAGAAAGGCTTTCAATGTCAATAGAGTCGCACAGAGCTCCAGCCTGCTGATGTGGAGTCCGGATTAGCAGAGATCGGAGTCCTCGGATTTCCACCTCTCCCAGGAGTGATGGATCTGTCACTAGTGTGAGATCGGTTCGGTGAAAGGAGAGTGGTCTGCCTCTGACCCAATTGCAGTTCATCAGCCACCACTGCAGGTATTGTGCCGTGCCCTCTGAGATCTGGACCATGTCAGAGATTCCCCCGATGCTGCGCCCACAGGAACTTCAGATTCCACTGCAGCGCCCACACATGCCATCTGGCATGCGTCACTAGCAGGGTGCAACAAGGCCATGAGGCCCAGCAACCTTCTTCAGTCTCACCAAAACACAGGATAGAGGCAAAACATCGGCATCATAGCCTGCATTACATAGGCTGAATATACTGGACACGCCGCCCGAAACTGCACTGTGTCCAGAACAGCTACGATGAAAGGAAGCATCTGAGAGGGAGTTAGGTGTGACTTTGGCATGCGAGTGCAGAAAGTTCACCATAGTTTGGAGGTTGGCATTGACAGTCTGAGGGGAGATCACCTTTAACAGCCAGTCGTTGACAGGGGGAAGACGGACCCCTGATCTGCAAAGATGTGCTGCAAACACCTCTATCACCTTGCGGAACATCTGGGGTGCGCTGGTTAGGCCAAATGGGAGCATTGGGAACGGAAAATGCTTGTGGCCTACCGTAAACAGGTGGTGTCGGTGGGGTTGTAGGCTTAGATTGACCGGACCTCTGGCCTCCGGACCAACGTGGTCAGAATGAACTACAACCACGCAGGGGTTGCTGAATTGGCACAGCTTGGAAGCTGGGGTATGGCTGGCATGGCTGAAAGCCCCTTATGTTGCCGCGAAATACATACTTGGAGGTGTGGCCACAGAGGCGCAAGGACTTGGCAGTAGCCTATAAGTACTTATTGCGCTCCAGTGCCGCGTCTGTTTCGTCTCCGAAGAGATGGGTACCATCAAAGGGCATGTCCATGAGCAAGGTCTGGGCATTCCCCGAAAAGACCGATGTTCTCAGTAAAGTGAGGTGTCGAACACCACTGTACATGAAATAGTTATGCCCAGCGAGTCGGCCGTGTCTACAAAGCATTGAATGGCACACTTTGGGAATCGAAGCAGGGTGATGGGAATCGAAGCAGGGCGATGGCGGCAGGCAATTGTCCTATTCACAGGAGCCCCTGTCCTGGGCTTGGACCAAGTTCCCAGAAGGACATCGTGAGGGTTTCATTAAACAGTAGTAAGAGTTCCAAAAAGGAAACTCCTGGCTGTAGCACTTTTGTCAGGATGACCGTATGGGGCGAAAGCATGCCAGTATCTGGAGAGTATCCAGTCCACTAACCTCACCCATTTCCTCATACCAGTCCATTTCCTCTTCAGGTTGGTCTTCTAAGGGGTCCAGCGACCCTTCCAAATCTTCCCCCACACTTAGCCCTCCAGAATAGGGCTGAAGAAACTACCTAGGACCTGGAGGTCCTGTTGGCATTGGTCGACAGTTCCAGCTCCAGATCGTCAGGGATTAGAATGGGGCTTGTGCCGCCAGATAGCACCAGCAGCATCGGGGAAAGTCGCAATGGTACGCTCGTTGCATTGTCTGATCCATTCCTGGATCCATAGGGGAATGCCAGGGCTGAAGCCACCGGCAGGGAACCTGATGGAGCCCCCTCTGACCCCATGGGGCCTGAAGGCACAACGGTGGAGTCAGGCTGCCCAAACATGAGGCGTATGGCCTAATAAAATCCTCAAAGTTGGTCGGGGTCGATACCGGCACCTGGGAAAATCGGGGAGGCACTGACTCGACCAGGCTCTGTTGAACGTAGCCTAGAATGTAGTCTCCTCCATTGCGTCAGCCAATGGATGGGGAGAAGTTGAAGCAAGCTTTAACTTGCTGTGTTTTTTTGTGCCGGCTTACCAAAGTGTCACAAAGATTTGGAGTGGGCCGAAGAGGACTTGGGACTCCTGGAGCGGCACAGGGGCCTTCCTTTCGCCGGGACCTCTGAGGAGTAGAACGACGTGGTGTTGCCTGCTGGGCCGCAAGCAGCTTTAGGTAACACTCCCTCAAAGTCTTGGTGCCATGGCCTGGCTGCTGGAGCACGACGTCGAGTCATGGTCAAGCTTTAGACACCTGAGACAAACCAGTGGATCTGTCACCGACATGACGCAGTGACAGGCACTGCATGGCTTGAAACCTGAAGTCTTCCAAGACATACATACACACCAAAAAGTCGACAAGAGGTAAAATAAAATCCTGTTGAAAAGTGATAGAGGGTAGCTCTCTTCACGGATCAGCGCTTGACTGGTATGGAAACAGAACCGATGTTAGCATGCCAAAGAGGTGCCATATGGGGGACGCTAACGTCACTACCAGCAAGAAAGATGCAGACAATGTCACGCAGAGCTGACTGATGCCATCTAACAGCACACAGGGGTATTGCTCAAAGAAAAATCTTCCTTTTTCAGTATGACACCTGGGAAATTCAAAGGTAAGTTATCTGCGGCTAGATGCTGATCAGATATATATATATATGTATTCATTGTTTTTTCTGATGCAATGTTCGCCACAATAGCCAATTTGTTTAAATTAAAAAAAACACTGCTCTGTACCTGTTCCACTGGAGGAGGTCTGAATAAAATCTGAGCTGCTGTCACTCGAAGGAGAGGTCTGATGGGCTGAGTGCACCTGGATAGCTTGAAGAGGAACTGGCTGACCCATGGGGCCTCCTGTAGATGATGTCCAACATCAAGGAAAGAGAAAACAATGGAGAGAAGACAGGAAAAACTTACTGCCTTTACACAATACCCTCATTGATGCACTTTAAGCCAACAAGCATTCATTTAGCAGTATTACCACAACACACCACAGGAGAAACACACACTTACATGGTACTAAAGTAATCCAGCTTTCAAATACTTTCAGTTGTGCTCTGTTAAAGCAGCTAAAACAGCGGATGGTGGATCATACAGCAATAGGAAAAAGAACTGCGGTCTGTACGTAGAGGCATGTAGGGAAAAGCAGCACCGCTAGCATGTGGTACATTTAATAAGAAAGAGGTTTAAAACGTGTCCATGTAATAGTAATTGCATGCTCTTAAAATGCATCAAATTAAACATAGTATTGAGAGAACATCCAAATGCTCATTTGTAAAGCGGACAAAATGAAGCACAAAGCTTTGTAGTGTGAAACGCTGCATGGTCTACTTAGGCTAGGTAGGCCAATCTGTCCCAGAGGGCACCGTGGGTGATGAAAAGTACTAAAGGCAATTTAGCAAACTCGCCCCGAAGGTTTTGGAACACTTTACATGAGCACCAGTTGCATTACACAGACCGTGTTTAGTCACAGGGAGATTAGGTTATTTGCCAAGAATCACAGGACGTTGAACCTATGCTGGGGCTTGAACCCCTTCTAAAGTCAGCAGCTCGGACCCAAATACCACATCTTCATCTCTTTTAAATCATAAGCACCAAATTACTCCATCGATGAGTGGGATACGGAGCATTTAACAAAATAAAACACTATCTAGAAAACCAATTTTATTCTTAAAATTAGAAACCATTTACCATCCTATTGAAAGCTATATTGGTCAATATTTATTTTCAGTTCATAAAAAAAAAGCAGAAAAGTGAGAAAATAAGGGCAATGTAGTTCGACACTGTTCATTTTGCTAAAAAGGCAAATAAATACACACAGGCTAATCAGTGTGTTTAAGGGACTGCTTAATCTGCTTTGCAGTTTTAAATAGTGTTTGGAAAGAGTATTAAGCACTAGGTTTTGGCTAGAAAAAGGGATCTCCGTGCAAGAAAAGCAGGGTTTTTTGTAGCTTTAGATTTTGGGCCGTGCCTCCAGGGCTGAACAGGAACCACAAAGTGTGGATTCAGCCTGTCTGTATCCAAGGAGCACCTTTCTGCCCCCTGCCTACCAGTCTGCGCTTTACTGACTGTCCCTCAAACAGCAGCCTTCAGCCCTCCCCTCACACCTGCATTGGCCCTTGGAGAGCAGCCCAAGACAGACACCTCCATTTTGGAGCCCCAGCTTCTCTGAGCCCTAAACTGCCCAGTGAAGAAAGACAGTGGTAACTAACAGACTTTGTGCTGTCTATTTTCAAAGTTTTAAACTGTTCTTTTCCTTTACCAGTGACTTTTTAAATTCATCTCTTGGTTTCTGTGCTATTTGTAATTCTAAATCTGCATTTTTTTTCTACCCATGACGGTTTACATTTCTGTCCTGGTTTTTGCCCTTTTCTGTGTTAAGGCCTCTAGAAGGCATCCAACCCCCTTCAAGTAAACTAAAGGAGCAAATCCACCCCCACACCGTAACCAGTGTGTATAAGACTGCTTAATCTGCTTTGTGGTTTAAATTGGGGTTGGAAATATGTAGTGCTTGTTTTTGGCTAGAAAAGGTGATTTGCTGAAGTGCGAGAAAAGCAGGATTTGTAGTGGCTGTAGATTTGGGCCATGCCTGCAGGATTGAACAGGAACTACAAAGAGTGGATTGAGACAGTCTGTATCCAAGGAGATTGACTTCAGGAGCACCTCCCTGCCCCCCTACACGTGCTTAAGGCCACATGTATAATCGTATTACTGGTTGTTGCATCTGTGCTCAGAAAGCCGGCTAGGGTTTCACTTGAACCTAGGGCTTCGGGTCCGAGCTCCGATTGGTTCCTAGAGGTAGGGTTCTACTGGGCTTAAGGTTTGAGATCAGATTGGCTGATAGGTGTAGGGCTCTGATTGGTGCCTAGGGCTTTTTTGGACTTAAAGTTTGGGTTTTGATTGGCTAATAGGGCAAGGGTGGTGATCTGTTGCTAGGGTCAGGTCTTTCATGGGTCCTAGGGTTCTGACTGGGTAGGGTTAGGATTTAGATTGGATGGAGGTCACCTGACCTAAAGTTACTTAACATTAGGGCTCAGGGATTTGTAAGAAATGTTCCAAACTTAAAATGACCACGTGAAGCTGTTCTGTAGAGATTTCCTATTTTGTATGTTAGGTGGGTTGTTTTCGTTGGTGGACCTGGACCCAAGGAATCGCACTGCTTTATAGGCACAAAGAGTTTACTTAATACATATTGCTTTAAAATGTAGAAGGGGCATTTGATGTAATACAGCAAAGAAAAAGAGGGAGAAAGAAAAAAAAAGTAAGAAGCAAGCGGTCCAGGTTGGACAGACAATACAGAGGTGAGATAATTAATGCTAACTTGCAGTCCTGATTATGCACTGCAGGATTTTATTGAGAATGCTGGAGCAGTTGTATTTATTATAATTAATGCTCATTTATGTGTGTTTAGGCTTAGCATAAGAAGACTTTATAAAAGAACTGTTTTTCACTCTTCTGTGTTAGAATTCATTCTGTGGTGAAGCTTCTCGTATTGCAGATAGCTTTGGAGGAAGCCATGGTGGAGATGTTCACAAACAGTTGCAAATAATCAAGGCAGTTGCCTGCAGCGACAACTGAATGGTAATTCATTCAACCCCTTTGCCGTGGCCCCGGTACTGCATATCACCACTGACAGATCTGTCGCACCAAATGTGAGTAAATTGCAAAGTGTGCACATTGTGGTGCTACAAAGATCAGGTGTTCGGGAATCCTGGAATCAGGTGGATTCTTGCAGGTACAGCAGCAGTAGTACACAGAGGTACCAGACCTGCTGATGCTTTCAGGAGTTGCATTACATGAGTAAATGGGACTTTTGAAAAGTTAATAGTCAAGCTTGGCTTGGTTGTCTTGTGTGGTTTGTGGCAGCGGGACTGTTGTGTCTTGAGATGTGATCTGGAGGGAATATTGGTTTGTGATGGAAGCAAGCTGCTTAGTTTTAAGGCAGTGGTGCTTATGTTCCCTGCTGAACATGCATCGTTATCTGCATTGCAGTGTAATGTTTTCCTCAAATTAATGAAGAGGTTTAATTAGGATTTCGATGAGATGATTGTTATTATTCACGTGCAAAGGTTTTTGGTTTTATACAGAAGGTTTACAGATTTATGGAAAACCGAGAACGAAAAAATATTAAGGTTGTCTTCTGAAAAGGCAAGTGGCGTCACTACAAGCTATAGGCTGGAGTCCATAATAGTCTAGCGGTGTATGAACTAATCTGGGTAGAGTGGTTTCCTTGTGCACGGGGAATAGAAACACTCTAAGGTGGGTTACTGCTGGTTGAGAGCCTCTCATAGCATAATGGAAAGCACTTAAATGGTTTCACCATTCGGTGGCGAGTTGGATTTCCATCCTGGTAAGGCAGACAAGGTATGTGTTAAGGCTCACATATTGCATTTCAAGTCTCGTAAAGTGTATGGTCATCGGCTGGATTACGATTGTGTTGAGTCTCAAATTGAAATATAATGGGCGACTTTGAATAAACCAACCATGACTGCGAGACTCTCCCCCGACACTGGTTACCCTGCCCACGACATGCTGATGAAGGTTACATCGATGTTTATGGCTTAACGAATGAAATACAATGACTGCGGACAATAAAAAGTTAGTTTCCAGAGTATGGTACATTTGAAGTGGAAAACAAAAATGTACAATTTGAAGTGTCATGTTTGAGATGAAGCTGCAGCCTAGAGCTATGCAGTCTGTAGCTTTTAATGAGTGAGCCGATGTGGTGAACGAGACAGCACAATAAAATGCAAAAAAGGGCAAATTGGTTAGGCTTTTAACCATGAGATGAATGGGAGACTGCATTTACAGAAGAAATCATGAAGGCAGAAAGGGTTAGAAACCGCAGGTGCTTTTCCTGCCATTACTAATCAAACAGATAAAAAGAAAACTTAAAAGGACAAAAATGCGAATAAAGAGAAAAGACAGATAAGTTGAGCTTATGGCTAGATTGTGGACTAAAGCAAGAGCATGGTGTATAGTGAGGCTCATGTGTAAACAGGTGCAGGAGAGCAAAGGGACAGGAGAAATCAGGCGGTGTCTAGTTCATCCTTAGATAGTGAGACGAGAAAAGTGAAAATTGATAGTTTTAATATCCAAGGAGAGTTGAAATTAATGGCAGAAACTGGAATAAAGACAACATTTCAAATACAATAAAGACATTTTACATTTAACTACAGAATTAGGAAATCTTGCTCAAACACTTGAGAAATGACAGGGATTGGATAGAGAACGTATTAGATCCTAGGCAAAAGAAAATGTGAGTCCCATGATACGGAGGTCTGTAAACTAATGAATTAATCCGAATTTTAACATTTGCAAAATACTCGTGGTGTTGGGGCCCGACCCAGGGAAGTATGACACAAACACGGTATGTTGCAACTAGCAGGACCTTTATTCAATCATCTCGGTCTCACAGACCCTTTACCCCTATCCCTGGAGTCATGTCACTTCCTGCCGTGACCCTACGGTCCATTACTCTGGGTCTCGGTGCACTACTCCACACTACGCCAACTCCCCCCGTTTAAAACTTAGACTCAGGTGGTCTTCCCATGTATACATCTCCTCGATCAATCGTTGAGGTCAGATTACTTGGCGACCAGAGCGTGGGCAGCTGGCGTTTGTTGCATTGGTGGGGTTCTCTCCTTTGAGGTGCTTGTCTCTTTGGGTGGTCCGCTGGTTGGTCTGAGGTGTGATGCATTTCCAGGGTCGGTTCGCTGTGATCATGCTTCCCTTCCATTCAGTCACCGGTAGCAGCTCTATCATCAAGATGGCTGCTTTCCTTTTTTGCTTCACCATCACACAGTCCCCTTCAACTGGAAGCGTTTCCTGCTTCTGCCGCTTGGAGTCAGCGCAGGTCTTTTTTCTTTCTTCTCGGTTGGTGGCCTTAAACTTGTTGATGTCTGCGGTGCAAGTTGCTGTCCATTGTGGGAGTTTGGTTCTCACGGAACGGCCAAACGCGAGTGGCGGGGCTCTTTAGTCGTTGAGTGTGGGGTGGCTCAATAGGTGCACAAAACTGGACATAGCACTTTCTGGATTGTCACGCCTTCTACGCTGGATTGCTACACAGTTATTTTGAGAGTGCCCATGAATCATTCTGCTATTCCATTGGTCTAAGAACATAATGGCATTATCCTGCAGTGTACAAGGGCTACGAGAAGTCTGACTGTCTGTTGTCTGACTTTATGGTTTGTGCGAGTCCCAACGTTGTGAATACGTCACCCAATATCCAAATTACTTTCTCGGCTCAAACTGAAGAGATCTTCACCACTAGAGGGAAGCAGGAGTATTCATCCACTAGTACTAGGCGGTATTGACCAGTGGGGAGTGGGCCTTAGAAGTAGACTTCAACAAGGTCCCACACGTTGTCTGGTAGGTTCGACATAGTCAGCGCTAGTGACTTCGTTGTCCGGCATGTGTACTGTGATAGGTCTGCAGCTCTGCCTCTTCAGGTCATTGGGTTTCAGGATCCACAGTCTCTCGCATAGGGCTCGTGGTGGCCATTATTCCCTGGCGTCCCTCATGTTCAGGCTTGATGGCTTGTATAGATAGGCTGTTGGGGATTACAATTCACGACCCCCTTAGTAGGCGCCTCTTTTGTCACTGGTAGCTTATCCTGGATGTTGTGAACGCTCCGATTTCCAAGGGGACACCTCACCAGTCCTTTCTGTGTCCACTTCGGTTTGGCAGGTCTAGGTCTCCGTTCTGTCACTGTGGCTATCTGGGGAATTTACAGCACCTTGGGTATGCTTGTGCGGTCGATGATATGGAGGTATTTTTCTGCAATGGACGGGTTTGATTTTTCTGAATGTAGAGGGTTTTTTGAAAACCAGTTGGTGGGGTTTTGTTCTTTCCCCGACTTGTGGACAATTATGTAGTTTTATTCCTGCAGACGTATGCCCCATCTTTTAATCCTTGGGTGCATTTTTGCATTGGAGTTGCCGAAGATCATTAGTAGGGCCTAGTGGTCTGTTATGACCGTGAACCACTTGCTATACAAGAACATGTAGAAGGGATCGCAGGCCTAGGCTTCTGCCAGGGTCTCTTTTTTGGGCAGAAATTAGGCTGTGTGTCTGGTTTATGCTACCACATAGCAGTGCACTTATTTCTGTGTTGTCTGTGTGTTGTGCAAGTAAAGCATAACAGCTGCATTTTCTATTGCCGTCTTGACTCTTCAAAAGCTTTTTTCAAACTCAGGTGACCATTTGAAGTCTATGGTTGGTTTTGTCAGGTGTTGGAGTAGTACATTAAAGGTAATGCAATCTTATGTATCTTGTGCAGTAACTCGCCAAGCTGAGGAAGGACCCCACCATGATTATGTCTTGTGTCAGTTTGGTAGTGGCGAGAGCCTAGAATTTGGCTGGGTCTGGCTTCATTCCTTTCTCTGAAAATAGGTGGCCAAAGAGTTTTAGGTTGGTTTTGTGAAACACCTATTTCTCCACATTTAGAGCAAGCACTACTTCTCAAAGTAGTTAACATACTCAATCGAGTGCCAAGTCATACACCTCATTCGTGGCCCTCAAACATCAGTATGTCATCACTATAGTTGGATGTGTTTGGCACAGGCTGGATGATGCGACGAAAAGTCTCAAAATATCTCTGCCGCTGAGGAGATGCCTAAGCTTAGTCACTTATGCCAAAAAAGTCCAAGGTGTGTGGAGAATGTTGTGATGTAGTGGCATCTTTAGTCTAGTTCTATTTCCTGGTACCCTCTATTTAGGTCAAGCTTGGAGAAGAGTTTTGCTCCAGTCAGTTGTGTGATCATATCCGCTACGTGTGGGACAGGGTGTCACTCTAGCTCAATGGCTTTGTTCGGCAGGTGCAGGTCGACAGATCTGCACCTCTCCTTTTGTCTCATTTTTTTGGGTAGCAACATTACTGGTTGGAACCACAGGGTGAGGCCTTTGGAAGTTTCGATGATGTCCTCATTGATGTGTAGTTTTACACAGGCATCCTTCAATTTTCCCATTCCACTGAAAAGCGTGGGGAATTTGAGTCACTCCTTTACTGGAAAGTACATGGCTGCTGATTGAGATCAGTCCCATTTCTGCTGCTGAGGCCAAGATGAAGAGGCAAGTGCCTGGTACTTTCCCCTGTACCACATGTATGGTTGTTTTAATGGTTGTCACCTTGTGTCGCACGGCTGCTTTGAAGGATCCTCAGCTGTGTAGTGGCTTGGACATGGCCCAGGTGTACACGTGGACATTTGTTGCTTCAGGTTCGGAGTTGGTGCAAGTTTTTTTAATTGGTTTAGGGACATTACATTGAACGTTCTGCTGTAAATGATATTTCATGATTGTTTTACTTGCAGGCGGACTATTGGGCTCTTGCTTTCCACTCCTTTTGGTTTCACCTGATGCATTGCGTCCCCTTAAGGGTGCAGGTCTGCTAATCCCAGGCATGTTGCTGTAGCTAGACATAGGATGCTGAGCATGGACGTCTGTCTTGTACCTAGACTTTGGCAACCATTTCTTGCCCCAGCGTGAAGGCCAGGACCGTTCCTATGCATTTCAAGGGCTTGTTTTCTGCACACGTGTAGATGATCCAATGGGCCTCGCCTAGCTGAGGTTTGTATGGCAGGCTTGCTCATTTTTGTGTTCCCCTTACATTTACCAATGATATATCAGATGCTTCATGAAGGAGGCTCTGCTGTGCTTATCTTATATGATCTAAGTGCACCTTTCGATACTAGCCCATGAGGTAGTTTTGGGGGGATCCTGAGGTTCCGTGAAAATCGTTACGACGTTTTGGGCATCGCCGAATATGGACGAGTGTGGTATCTATGAACCGTAAATGACGAGTTTAGTAAGTGTACGCGGTATCGCCATGCTACTCAGAAGAGTTCATCACATTTACAGGTTTTTTCCAATGAACCCTCGGGTTCCATTTTAGATACGGCATCCATTTTGTTTCTTGCCCTCACGTAGTCAGCGAACAGGCAACTGTCCGCATCGTGACCTTTTGTTCCCAAGCTTCACGGAAGAAGCATATGCCTTTTCATGCGTCTTTTATGAGTAGGGGGAGGATACTGCTGAAGCAGTTGCCTCCGCTCGAAGGTGATTCTGCCGTGCCGGTCTATTGTTACAGCCTCGCACGTGCTGGGATCAAGCCCTTTTAAGCTACGATTACGCATCCAATATTATCCTCACACTCTCTCCTCCCTGTTGTCTGACTTCCCTGCAGCTGTTCTTGTCTTTCTTTTGCTTATTTACAACTCAAGTGGAATGTACCTAATGGTGGGAAGATGTGCTTTTACAGTTGGAACTGGTGATGTTAATGTAATTATGTTCCGGGGTTCTGAATACATGAAAGCGATCCTTTTGAATTTTACTGTGGGAACTGAGCTGTAACCTTTTGCTTACATATTGTGCAATGACAAGATCTTGTATAAAAGAGAGCGACCCACAAATGCAATTTGAAGCAGGCTCTTGGAACCTACACTCTGTTGTACTTCCCATGACTTTTGCATCCCTGCAGTAATAAGCGCTGATCTTTGACGCCGAAGGAAGTCTCCCGTGTCTGTCTTTAGTGCGCCAGAACAGGTATCCCACGAAGGTTTTAGGTGTTGTTCCCTGGCACCGCTGGGCCTTAAATAGTCCAGTCCTTCAGTTGGCGCCCAACGCGGGGCGACATCGGCGGTACCGGTCCAAAGCCTGACGATTGTGAGGAACTTCGTGTGAAATCTCAGAGGAAAAGGTGCACCCCGCTTCATCGATCCTGTTGTCGAAATAAGTGGTCCGAAGATTTTTCCCGCGAAGATTCCCGCCTCCTGACGGCTGCGACAGACCGATGCCCTGACTGTCGACCTGTTTTCGACGCCTGGCGTAGACCTTTCGTACAGCGAGACGATAGACGGGCCTTCCTGGAGACGCCATTGAAGCTCTCAGTTAAGTATTTGTGGGTCGCTTCCAGTCCTTAGTTGTTGTTTCAGCTTGTTGAAGCTTTGTTGTTTGCATGGTTCCATTGCATTTGTGGTTCTTAGTTGTTGGTTCTTAGTTGTTATTTGACAGTTGCAATTGCCAAAAACCGAGGGTTTTGTCTTTCACGAAGATTCAGTACTTCGGTAACCCTTGAAGTTTGATACTAGGTTAGTGTGCACGATGCCTAGCCATAGTGGTTTTCTTGGTTTCTTTAAATGTTGCAACAAGGATTCCCGGTTGGAGGACTCGTGTCCGATACCTCCAGTTGGAACTCCGATATATGAGCTCTATAGTCGACATGGTGTGGGCCCTATTATATATAACAAATATTGGGTCCGTTACACGAAAAAAGATGGTGTCCTTAGTTGGCCACCGCACGGCAGTTTTGAACTTGCGATTTTAGATAATCTTGAAGCTAAATTGTTTAAAAAGAAAGCTAGGCCAGCTATGTTTGATTCCTTTCGGTTGTGGCGTAAAGAGGCCAAGCAGAAAGAAATCAAGCAGCTTAAAAAGAATCGAAGAGAAGGTATCGTTCCGATAATGCAAGTTGTACAACAATGTCAGCGAGATAAAGAAGAAAAAGAAATAGAAGTTTCTACTAGATTACATCATATGAGGATAGACAAATGTTATCCGGTTTTACCAACTAGTCAGGATAAGAAAGAAGAGGATTCAAAGGAGGATCCCTTGTTAGCATATTTGATGAAATCGCCGCCCCCTTATGCGCAGGGTGCTACGGCCCCTGTAGTTCCTCCTGTAGTTCCGCCTGTTGTCCCTCCTGTTGTCCCGGCGGCTGCGGGTCAGCCCGTTGTTGGTCCTACGTTTGTCCCACCACCTGTCTCTATTCCTACTGCTCCTTTGCCTGTACCTTCTCAGCCTCTTGTCCCTGCCACCCCGACTATCTTGCCTGCTTCTGCTGTGTCTGCCGTCACTTCAAACGTTGTGGCTCCTGTTCTCCTTTCTCCTTCTGTTCGTAATCGTATCCCTAACACTGTTGCTACCCTTTATTCACCGCTTTCTGGTCAGTTATTTCCATCCGATACTTCTGAAACTCCCCAAAGACGGAGTCAGATCCCTAGTGGAAGGGAAAAAGACGTTAGTGACAATGGCACATAGGTGGATAAGACATCCTGCCAACTACCCTCCACGCATGGTTTGAGACGTTTTCTCAGTTTAATGAGCCAACACAGAGATTCGTGTTCGAAGAAATGTGTAACTTTTTGAGGGAACAATGGTATAATGACAATTTAGATAACGTACCGCCCGATATGATTGAACTTCAGAGTCAATTTTCGAGCGGTATGATTGTAGGTGGCGATGTACGACATGCCTTAGAGCTATTGTTATCCTTTAGATCCACAGTGCCTTCTCGCGTGTCATTTAATGATGACGACGACTTAGAAACTTGGAAAGCGGCTCCTGGTCAGTATCCTATGAGAGAAGTTCCGCCAGTATACATGCCAGGTGCTCCTGCTGCTAATCCTCCGATTCTTCCACATTTCCAAAGAGTTTGGATACACCTCCCATGGAAGCGATCAGAAGTCTTGCAGGTGAAACAATCTTTGCCTGATCCGCGTAAGAATCCAGCAGGTTATTATAAGGAGTTGTCCCAATTGGTAGATGCTACTATTATGAACCTTGCCGACATTGACATGCTGTTCGGTAATGTTGTACCACAGCCGGTTTGGGCGAAAATTCGTCAGGAAAATCATGCGAATGAGTTAGGCGGTGATTGGGCTGCACTAATAGCAGCTGATGGCCGACAAGTTGGTGGGGCTAAGCCTGAGCAGTTAATTACGGATCTGCCTCAGAGAATAATTACACTTATGAAAACTCTCATGCCAGCGATGAGGGTGAACTGGGATAAATTATCAGCTTGTAAGCAAAAGAAAGACGAGAGTGTCTCGGACTTCTTTACTAGGTTCGAGGAAGCATTTGTCGATCATAGTGGTCAGGATATGAGCACTGAGGGAGGTCAGCGGTTATTCGTTGATAAGTTTGTGCTGAATTGGTTACCTGAACTATGCAACAAATTGAATTCAGAAAGTGCATGGGCTGTTTCAACCACTGCACAGATATTAGCGACGGCTCAATATTATGAGAATAGGGAAAAAGAAGAAAGTGATCGTGTAGATAAGAAAACGAAGGAGCTCAAAACGAAGGTTTTGTTGCAGCAAGCGTATCCTCCACGTTCAAATCAAAATGAGTCGCAACAGCAATATAGACCACAATCGCAATCCTCCAGAATACAGTCACGTCCTGACTCCTCTGACTTCAGATCTATGCTTGGGTATAACCAGTGTGCATATTGTAGAAGAGAGGGACATATAAAATATGATTGTCCGGCTTTACGTGATCGCCTTAATGGTGTATCGGCACGAGGGGGTCGTGGTGGTCCTCAACAAGCATCTCGAGGTAGAGGCCGCGGTACCTTTCAAAATCAGACTGAGCGCCCTAATACGTCCTCGGACGCGAATAATTGTTTTGACCAGCGAAATGTAAGGTCCGATAAATCAGCGCAGTATTATGCGGACGACTATTACATTGAACATGAGACTGTTGTAAACGATCGTTACTAGGACAGCCACCGACAGAGAGAGGGAGTAGTATCAGTTCCGGTTGATCAGAGTGGGCCTTACGTCGCAGTTGCTACATCTGGCGTAGTTGAGCCTTTTCTGTTAGACACTGGTGCGACGAAAAGTTCCATCATGCATTCGAAACTCCCTGGCGCACCTTTGTCCGGCTTAACAAATGTTTCCGTTGGATTCTCTGGTGCCCCTGTTAGCAATCCTGTCTCTAGCCCTTTGCCCCTTACAATTGGCCCTCGTGAGCTGGAGGCTCCATTGATTCTATCTACTGGTTGTGGTGAGAATCTTCTGGGCTTGGATTTGTTAAAACGGTTATATGCGACATTGTATTGCTCTCCTGAAGGAGTGGAGCTTACATTAGGTCGGAGAGTAATCTCTCCTATGTACTTGTCGATCGATAAACTTCCGCCGGAATTGAGCTCCTTTCCTGCGTCTCTATGGGCCACAGGTCCCAATGACGTGGGTCTCTTGGACATCCCACCTTATATGATCAAGCTGAAACCAAATGTGCGATTGCCACGTATACCACAGTATCGTATCTCCATGGAGGGAGAACGGGCGCTATTAACGATTGTACACGATCTGATCGAAAAGGACGTCGTTGAAGAAACTCGGGGAAATGTGTGTAATAGTCCTGTGTTACCCATTTTAAAACGAACTGATCCATCTAAACCTCCTGTGTACCGTTTCATAATCGATTTGAGAGAAGTAAATAAAATCGTGATTCCACAGTTCCCCGTGGTCCCTGATATCACGACTTTGTTGACCCTGATTCCAACGTCTGCCTCCTGGTTCACGGTGATCGACCTAAAGAATGCTTTCTTTAGTATCCCGATTGCTGAGGAAAGCAGAGACCTATTCGGATTCTCATTAGGTGGTCGCAGTTTTAGACTGAAACGTGCACCACAGGGCTATTGTGAGAGTCCGTCGATCTACAGTCAAGCCCTTAAAAGTCAACTTGATTCATTTATATTACCGGCAGGCGCAGCCTTGATTCAGTACGTTGACGACCTGTTGGTCGCCGCTGATACCGAAGATATTTGTAGAACTGCTACAGTATCATTGTTGCGGCATTTATGTGACTTACATCACAAGGTGTCACCTTCCAAGCTGCAATATTGCTGCCAAGAAGTAACCTACTTAGGTCACTTATTGTCAAAAGAAGGGAGAAGGTTGACCCCAGAGAGAATTGCAGCGATTACCCGAATGACTGTGCTAAAAACTCAGAGAGATGTACGTGCCTTTCTAGGTATCACATCATACTGCAGACAATGGATCCCAAATTTTTCACTATTGGCGAAACCATTGTTAGCTCTCACGTGCAAGGATGTTCCGACTCCTGTGCCATGGACTGAAGAGTGTCAAAAAGGTTTTTCTGAATTACGTGATGCGTTGTGTTCGGCTCCTGTGTTAGGTACTCCTGATTACAGTAAGCCATTTACACTGTACATTCACGAGAGGGATGGTTGTGCGTTGAGTGTTCTGACGCAACAATTTGGTGACAAACAGCACCCATGCGCATATTTTTCTTCGACCTTAGACCCAGTAGCTAGAGCTTTGCCGAGTTGTTTAAGAGCAACAGCGGCAGCTGCGGCGTCCATTCGACAGTCCGCAGGTCTGGTCATGGATAATATGCTTACGGTGATGGTTCCGCATGCAGTTGACACTCTTTTTAACCGAACGAAAACTCAACATTTGACGAGCGCAAGGTTGTCTGGGTATGAGCTGACGTTACTGGCTAGTCACATACGGATAAAACGGTGTAATGTGTTGAATCCAGCAACATTATTGCCGATCAACACGGAGTCAAGTGATGTAGCACCACATGACTGTTATCTGAGAACTGAAGAAGAAACGAAGGGTCGTATTGACCTAAAAGATACTCCATTGGTAGATCCCGATGGTACTTTGTATGTTGATGGTTCCTGTTTTAAGTTACCGAATGGTGATGTGAAGACTGCGTATGCTGTAGTGACGTTGAGTACGATTGTGGAAACTGCGAGATTGAGTCAGAATTCGGCTCAGGCAGCTGAGTTGATTGCCTTGACGAGAGCGTGTGTTGTCTAGAGGAAAACGGGTGAATGTGTTTACAGACAGTCAGTATGCTTTTGGTGTGGCGCATAGTTTTGGGCGATTGTGGAAAGAAAGAGGATTTTTTACGTCGCATGGTACGAAGATTCAGCATGGACAGCTTGTGAATGACCTTTTAGATGCACTTACATTGCCTAAGCAGGTGGCCATAATTAAATGTAGAGCGCATCGAAAAGTGACAGATGATGTTGGTCATGGTAATGCATTTGCAGACGAAACTGCTAAAGAGACAGCTAGAGATCTGACAAATCGAATGTACGTTGCGAATTCAGTAAGATGGCCAGCAGAGACTAGCATGTGTGAGGACACGGTTGAAAGTGTGAAGGAAATACAGAATGAGGCCACTGAAATGGAAAAGACTAAGTGGAAAGAAAGCACGGGAAAGTTAGACGAGAATGGATGTTGGGTTGACTTGTCAGAGAAACAGAGATGGATGTTACCGGATGCATATGTGCTTGCTGTTGTTACAATGGCCCATGGCGCAGCACATATTAGCTCGAAGGGCATATGCAAGTTATTGTCTCCTGTATGGAAGAATGATGGGATTACTAAATGTGCAGAGAGAGTGGTTAAGAATTGCATGGTATGTTTGATGCATAATCCCGGTAAGGGCACCCCCACTCCACCTGGTCATTTTGCCCCTCCTACATGTCCTTTCGAAGTTATCCAATTGGACTTCATCCATATGGAGAGATGCAACAATTTGAAGTATGTTTTGGTCGTAGTATGCGCATTCTCCAGATGGATTGAGGCTTACCCTCTTAAGGATAATACTGCCCTATCCACAGCTAAAATTCTGCTCAAAGAGTATTTCCCCAGGTACGGCATGCCTCGGATTGTATGGTCGGACAACGGAAGTGAGTTTGTGGGAAGTGTGATGAAGAGTGTGTGTCGTGGTTTAGGAATATCCCAAAAATGTCAGTGCTAATCATCCTCAGTCAGCAGGTTTGGTGGAAGGATATAATGGAACCCTGAAATTGAAGCTTGCTAAAATCCAGGCAACGACTGGTTTATCATGGCCCGACGCTTTGCCTCTAGCTCTCTTATCGACCAGGGCTACTGTACACTCTCGAGTAGGGCTTAGCCCCTATGAGATTGTGTTCGGCCGCCCTGCGAACATTTGGGGGGTTCCGAGACCTAAAGAGTTTAACAGACTTGAATATCCAATGTTGATTGATTATCTATATGATCTGACTGCTAAATGGAGTTTGATTCATCAACAGGTCTTTGAGGCTCTGCCGTCACAAACAGAGGGTCCTGGTCATCGGCTCCAACCAGGGGACTGGGTCCTCACCCGTAATTTCGGACGAAAACGCCACCTTGAGCCGAGATTTGTGGGACCCTTCCAGGTGCTACTAGCCACGAGGACGGCGGTTCGGCTGGAGGGACGAAAACACTGGGTGCATGCCACCCACACCAAGAAGGTTCCGCTTCCTCTGCCGGCAGACACATGGATACGTAAAGGTTTTTCCTCGTCTGAAACTGACGTTCCCCAGCGCTTTGTCCCATTTAGCGAAGCTCAGCCCATAGGGAACACTTCAGTTTTATCCGACACCCCTGTTGATTCCTCCCAAACAATTTCCTTTCCTTCATCATTGGAGAATTCAAGTACTGAACAATTGCCTGAACAATCGAACACTCTTTCGCCATCCAATCCACTGTTTGAAGATCAGACTCGACCCGGAAGAAACCGATACTTTCTTCGTACACGCAATAAAGATGAACACATTTTTATTATTTTGATTTCAAAATACCCCCTCACATTTTGCCTTGACCATTGTGGACATTTTATTATGTATGCATTTCTTTTCCAGAACAGCTGGGAGACGTATATAAAATTGATTATTTAACTGATTAAAACCTGCCATCTGGGTTGGCCGTAGGGCCGCGCGGGTACTTCTTTCTGTTTAGCAGTTATTGACATTAGGTCAATTTCTTTTGTCGATTTCTGGGAACTCCTGGGAATTGATAATCGCTACTCAGAACGAAGTGCGTCAAGAACGTTGCGGACGGTTGTTAGAGGATGGAGTTCTCCAAGCTGTCGAAGCTAGAGGAAAAGACGGCGCAAAGATCTAAATTGTACAGCACATTTCGAACAAAATGTTTTTTATTACAGGTTCATGTTGTTCCTAACTGTTTCTATGCTGCTGGTGGGTGGAGTATATTTTGGCTTTCAATCATTACTGCCTTCTGCCTTACCTACCTCCCCTTCTCATGATCTAAATTTCGTCTCTACTGTTTCTCCACATTCTTTTCACCTACTGCCCCAACATGAGCAAGTCAGACGTGCGGAATTTAGAAACAATTCCTTTGTGCAACTTTTGCATCAGCATCAGTTGGTGGTAAATACTACAAATTGTTGGGTGTGTGGGCTAATGCCACATACCATGGACAGGGGTATCCCATATTTGGTTCTTCCGTACAGCCCCCAAGGGTCTGCTCGGGCATTCCAAATCATGTTCCGTAGTGCACTAGATTCCTACCCCCATCGAGAGCCACGCTCAGCAAGCTTTGGTCCTGGCCCGTACCATAAGTCTCTGGCGACAGCGATTGCTGATCTAGATAGAGACATTTTTGATGCTTCGCTCATCCCAGAGGAGGAAGTGCAGGCCTATAAGTACCTTAGTGAGGCTGAGTATAGTATATCAGTGGGTGATAGACAGCTTAAAAGCTCATCTCCAATCTGGATTGTACCTCACCTAGGCCACTTTTGTCTGCAAGGTCGTGGCCGAAATCCAAGAGCCCAGCTTGGGAAGAGTGCTTGTGTGGATACTTACGTTCTACCGATGCTCTCTTCCCCTGTCTTTCTGACTGCCAAGGGTACCTATTTTGTATGTTATGACCGAGCATATACGTGGTTACCTCATGACTTCTCAGGTACCTGCTATATCGCAAATCTCTTGCCCCCGACTTTCACTGTTGCTGCCGACTATCACAAAATCAGAGTTGTGAGAGGTGTCATTAGTAAAGAGGATACTTCCGGTCAAGAAGCAGTAGATTTCTTCAAGGGTTTTCTACCGTTTTGGGGCCCTATGGTCAATAGCAGAAATCTGAGACAGTTAACTCGTGTAGTAGAGTCAACCGCTAACATAACTGCAAGCGCCCTTGGTAATCTGACAGCAGAGCTTCAAGCGGATAGGCTTATGACGTTACAGAACCGTATGGTTCTAGACATTGTTCTAGCAGATAGAGGTGGTGTGTGCAAGGTCATCCATTCGAGCTGCTACATATTCATACCGGATAACGCCCCAACGGTTTATCAAGCCATCTCCAAGTTGCACAAAATCTCGGAGTCCATACACGTGGACGAGGGAGATTGGACGCTTCTAGGATGGTTTTGGGGTCTAATGTCGACTTGGGGTTGGAAGATTCTGATGGTTATAGGGGTTGTTGTGACGTTTCTGTTCACGTGTTGTCTTTGTGTACAGTGTGGTCCTGCCTTATGTGGCCTTTGTGCTACAACGTGTATAAGAAGGCCATCTGTTACCAAAGAGGCATTGATGGATAGAATTATGTTCCAACAACATCTGATGATCTGATGAGAATCGAGATTGACTCCGACTTCGACTAGTTCTTGCCTACATGAGGGCAAAAGGAGCGTCGGAGGTTCCGTGAAAATCGTTACGACGTTTTGGGCATCGCCGAATATGGACGAGTGTGGTATCTATGAACCGTAAATGAAGAGTTTAGTAAGTGTACGCGGTATCGCCATGCTACTCAGAAGAGTTCATCTCATTTACAGGTTTTTTCCAATGAACCCTCGGGTTCCATTTTAGATACGGCATCCATTTTGTTTCTTGCCCTCACGTAGTCAGCGAACAGGCAACTGTCCGCATCGTGACCTTTTGTTCCCAAGCTTCACGGAAGAAGCATATGCCTTTTCATGCGTCTTTTATGAGTAGGGGGAGGATACTGCTAAAGCAGTTGCCTCCGCTCGAAGGTGATTCTGCCGTGCCGGTCTATTGTTACAGCCTCGCACGTGCTGGGATCAAGCCCTTTTAAGCTACGATTACGTATCCAATATTATCCTCACACTCTCTCCTCCCTGTTGTCTGACTTCCCTGCAGCTGTTCTTGTCTTTCTTTTGCTTATTTACAACTCAAGTGGAATGTACCTAATGGTGGGAAGATGTGCTTTTACAGTTGGAACTGGTGATGTTAATGTAATTATGTTCCGGGGTTCTGAATACATGAAAGCGATCCTTTTGAATTTTACTGTGGGAACTGAGCTGTAACCTTTTGCTTACATATTGTGCAATGACAAGATCTTGTATAAAAGAGCGACCCACAAATGCAATTTGAAGCAGGCTCTTGGAACCTACACTGTTGTACTTCCCATGACTTTTGCATCCCTGCAGTAATAAACGCTGATCTTTGACGCCGAAGGAAGTCTCCCGTGTCTCTGTCTTTAGTGCGCCAGAACAGGTATCCCACGAAGGTTTTAGGTGTTGTTCCCTGGCACCGCTGGGCCTTAAATAGTCCAGTCCTTCAATCCTTTAAAAGCTGCACGGAAGTGGTAGCCCATTGGATGCACTCGAACGTCCTGAAACGTAAAGCCAATAAATGAATTATTCTGCTGGACAAATGGTTTGGGAATTTGGTCTCCCGAGGTTGGCTGAAATGCAAGGCAGACTGTTCCAGGCTTTAGGAGCAAAATAGAAGGCATGACTGTTGAATCAGTTTCTGCATCTATGGGGGGGGGGGTGACAGCCGGAGTAAGCGTGGAGATGTCCGGTAGGTTTGTGGAAGTTTATGTGCTTGTTGAGGTATGAAGGGGCCAATGTGTAAGACTGTGTGAGGAGTCTGAAGAATGCTAGTTTGTGGATTGTGAGCCAATGAAGTGGAGGTGCAGGGTGATGGGGGCGCGGGCTGGGAGGCTGAAAGGGGGGGAAGGGGGCGGAAAGAGTCTGGCTGCTGGGTTTTGTATGGTATGGAGTAATGGGATGTGTATTTCGAAAGCCCACTATCACTGGTGTCTTGGGCGCTGAGCAGATGTGTACCCAGCCCTGCCTTTGATAGGTTGGTTAATTGAATAGCCAGGTCTTCAGCTTCTTCAGGAAATAAAGGAGGTGAGGCGGCTGTGATGTGCAGTGGGAGGCTGTTCCACGCTTTAGGAGCAATGTAAGAGCATGCTGATCTGGTTCTGTGTATACACTAGTAGGAGTTGGGTGGAGGGGAGGTGTCTGAGTGGGTGGTGGAAGGAGATGCAACTGTCTAGGTAGATGGGAGCTAAGTTGTGTTGTGCCTTGAATGTGTGGGAGAGTGAAATGAGCACGTTTGTGTATCAGGAGCCAGTGGAGCTCCCGGAGGTGTGGTATGATGAGAATTGTGTTGGAAGTTTAGAAAAAGTCTAGCTTCCAAGTCGTCGAGGGTTTGTAGTTTTCCAGTGAGTTGCTTGGGGAGCTCAGCGTAGAGGATGTTCCTATAGTCCAATTTTGTGGTGACTAGGCCGCGAGTGATAGTGTTTCTAGTGTTATTTGGGAGTCATTTGAAAATCTTCCTCTGCATCTTCAGGGTATGGAAGCAGGGTCCAGTGACGGCGTTGACTAGTGCTGTCATGTCCAGTCTAATACTAACAAAACTTGGATTGACAGAGCAACCTTCTTGCTGTCGGCACCTAACCTACTATTACTCCAATAATCCCCTTCCGTCTCTATAGGGGTTTGTGTGCATACCGAACAGCACCCACCATCACAGTGCTTGTTCCGTCCGGAACTCGACAAATCAAACACAAAAGCATGGGTGCACCACACCACAATACACAATTCCAATTTAACGATAATAAGTCCAAATCCAGAAGGTAACGAAAGCAAGGCTCCTCAGTTTTGATCTCTTTATTCCATTACGTGGTAGGGAAAACAGTACAGCCGACGCGTTTTGTCCCAGTATGGGACTTCAGGGCAAAATATAAGAAATTCCTTGTATCTCCATGAACAGAAGCTATACAAAGTGTGCAACATAAAAGGAAATGGAATCAATCAAGATAGGTCAGCGATGATTAGATGCCCTCTAGTATGGAATCACCAATAGTAACACAAGATGTCACATTCAACCTTCATAGAGATTGTCAGGACACAATTTCTTGTAGGTGCTGCATACATACTGATACCAATAATTCAGAGCGTAAATAAAAAGGAGTCCAGCTTGGACTACCGGATTGTTCCACAGAGTAGATCACTGGAACCCCGAGAATAAGCTTCAAAGATGAAGACAGCGTGAGGTGAATAATTCAAAATTCAATCTAAATAGTGTTACACATCAACACTTTGCTTCTAGAAGACAAGGCCCCATAAGGCGAGGGTAACAGGATCGCGATATGTTAGTCACGATCACAAGCCACCGCTTCCAGAAACGTCACAGCCATGGAGCTCCTTCCAGCATCGATGCTTTGCCCTGAAGAAGTTCCACACTGGGACGAAACGCATCGGCTGTACTGTTTTCCCTACCACGTAATGGAATAAAGAGATCAAAACTGAGGAGTCTTGCTTTCGTTATCTTTTGGATTTGGACTGACTTATAATCATTCCATTGGAATTGTGTATTGTGGTGTGGTGCACCTGTGTTGTGTTTGACATGTCCAGTCTGATGTTGAGGCTTATTCTGAGGTTCTTAACATGGAAGCTGGGTGTGGTTCAGAGTTCGGCTGGCCATCAGTTAAAGTTCCATGGTGAGGTGTTCCTGCCAAAGTTCAGTACTGTCATATGGCCGTTGGGGACATTGTCGACATTGCTAAGTTACCATGAGCTCTGCTGTCATGATGCTGCTTTTGCGCAAGTTACTACATGACTATTATGCAAGACTGTTTGTGCATTTCACATGAGAAAAGTCTTCTTTCTGCATTCTCTGCCTGTTCCTGGAGTTTAGTCTGAACACTGAGTCCAAGGTCGATAAACAATGCCCCTTGTTATTTTGTTCTGGTCAGTCCCTAGCGCTTAGACAAAACAAGTTACACAGCTGTGGCTGCTGGAAACTCATACTTTGATATTATGGGGATGCATGTTGGTATAACACTCTTGGAGGGACCTTTCCAGTGAGAAGAGCTATGCAGTACCTATGAGGTAAAACTACGATCTAGGCACTAAGGTATGGGGTCTGCTGACAAAGCCCAGAGATGATCTATTATATAATAATACTTCTTAGCAAGGGGAGGGACGTTAGGCACTATAGTCCTTTTTCCATTGTCTTTCTATGATGACATCTCCCATCATGATTTAGAGACTGAATGCTATGCTGAAAATAATTCTACTATGCTGTATCCTGCTTGTTGTGGCACGTATACTGCATGTTAGAGCATGTTAGCTTAAATAAATATTTTAAACTGTTTCGTGTGTCATATCTTATTGTGAACAAGTACAAGAGAGCGAGCGGTGTGTCTAGTTACGAGATTCCTGAGAGATCTGGGAGTGTTGTGTTCTGGGGTGTCTAATCATTTGTTTCTCTGAGTGAACAGGAGAGCAAGTGTGACACTATAGCTAGTTGGTCTTGGGTTTGTGGGTACTAAGGTGGTAGGAAGACTCAGTCCCTATACACCAAGGTCCCATTTCCTGGGCACAGTTCTGTATTTGTGCAGAATCCCTGCACCAATGGTTGTCGTGTTGTCTGAACAAGCAAGAATTGCACTGTGAAAGACTGGAGAAAAGCCTTCAACGCCAGGTGAACTGCTCGCAGCTTGTGGAGACTGATGTGATAAGTCATCTCTCTGAGACCAAGTAGCCTGGATTTGAAGGTGATCCATATGCAATCCTCATCCTAACAGGCATTTGTAATGTAGGTCTTAAAGGGAAACAGATTTGTCAGAGCACACAATCATTTCAGAGACGGCTTGGTTTGGGTAAGATTGTGATCTTGTGCTCCCAATTGCTGGAGTATTGGTCCCACTGATCCTCAAGACATTCTTGTAGAGGTCTCATGTGGAGAAGGGTGTTCAGGATTCTGATTAATACAGAAAGCCATCAGCCAATAAAAGAGGACATTGTTCTCACTGTGGGGAGCTCAGAGCATTCACAACACTACTGTAAGGCAGCGTTGTGTTTGGCTGGGAGGGACTGTCAGCCTGGGAGCTTCCGTTCCAGAGGAGAAGCGGCTGTGGCGTTCGCTTGGAAGTCTTTTTTTCTACCCCCTACCCCTTTTGCTACCAGCCCCCATCAGCTGCAAGTGGGCGCGAGGCTAAGGAGAGAGTGACACTTAAGACAGATTGAGAACAGGCTCTCCTCCGAAGGATGCATTCTTGCTTGTATGGTGTCGATGGTGGCAACTAAGTAATGTAGGGATTGGAGTAGAGGTTGATTTGCAGTCCTCTTCCATGGAGAAGATTGTTTGTCAACTGGTAATGAATCTTGGGCTTATGAGTTGTTGATGCCTTAATGAGCCAGTTGTCTGGATACAGTTTACGGATGTGTGCATTTACCACTGCCATACACTTTGAGAACGTTCTGGGGGTTGATTTGAGGCCAAATGGAAGAACTTTGTACTGGTAATGATTGCGACCTACGACAAACCTCAAGAAATTGCTGTGCTTCCTGGTTATAGGACCGTGAAAGTACACATCCAGAAGGTCTATTGAACATGGCCACCCCTGGTGTATTTGGGGATATATGTATTGGATGCAGTGCAAGCATTCAAAACTTCTCTTCAAATCCATTTGTTAGCTTTTTTTAGACCAAGAATAATTCTAAATTAGTTTTTGGGGATTTTCCTTATCGCCAGAAAATAGCAGGAATAAACTCTTGTGATTTGTTGTTTGAGAGGAACAGTCCCCACCGCATGCTTCTGCAGAAGGATATTTACTGCCGAGCGTCACGTCTGCTGATGTTGCTTGGATTGTTTTCGTGGAATATTTGGCAGACAAATCCCATTCCGTACAGTATTTAAAACCCAGGAGTCTCATGATGGAGTGTCACTGTCAGGAAGTTAAATCAACGCCCCCTCCTCCGGCCCAACCAGTGGGTAACTGAAGATGGGGGTGGGGTAGCGAACCATTGTTTAGAGCCTGCTGTAGTCGGCGTACTTGCTACCACTGAGGGGTTTGGACCCAGAGGATAAAAACAGTTGAGAAGGCTTGTGTGCGTGCTTTCGTTGGTCTTTTTTGTTTCGAGACCCACTGCCTTCAGGGTCTCCATCTCGTGCTTCATTCGAGCCATTTAGTCTTTGGTATGGCTGCTGAATAAGGAGGATCCAGAGATGGGAAGATTCATCTGTTGTTGGAATTCATGTTTAAGGGCTGTAAGGTAAAGCCAAGAGTGCCTCCTTAGACCAAGACCCTACTTGTGGACTGACCATAACGATGATTCAACAGCAGCACTAATTATTTGGTTGGAGCCCATCATGCCCTCATTTAACTTCTCAGAGAAGTCCTCTAGTCTATCTCTAAGAAGGTCTTTTGCAAATTTCGGCTAAGACTCCTACAAGGCTCTTTCATATCTGCCAAGGAGGTCCAATGCACTTGCTGCCTTCATGGTGGTGGCAGCAGTACAACAAACCTTGCACACTGGCGTAACAAAACTGGAAAGGGAGGGGGCTTGGGGGTTACTGAAAAGTACATGCAGGTCCTACCCTGCCCCCCGCTCCAGACCGGAGTACTCAGGCCAGGAACCTGCATGTGTCGTCAAATGCCCTCCATATGGCGTATACCGGTCACAAAAGGGCATGGAGTATTGCACCAGGCCTTCCATTGTATGTGCCTGAATTCCTGTTGAATTTTATTCGTTCTGAACTGATAAATGCAGAGAGGGATTGACCCCTTGGGAATGAGTAAAGGTTGGTATAGTGGATGATTTATTCCAACAGAGCTTTGACCTCCTGGCTGAGCAGACTGGTCTACTGGCAGGGCAGTTTCTAGCACAACAGCGCGTCATGAGAATGCTAGAAGGTATGTGGGGTATCGTGGACTCTGATACGCACCCAGTAACCCACGTCCGCTACACAATGGGAAAAAGGAGGAGCTTGATTACACGGTCACATAGGGCCATCTCCTTCACAGCACACAACCCACTGACACCACTGCCAATTGTGGGAGGGGGGACACAAGACGTGTGCTGACCAAGAGTGGGATCGAGTCTTGCTGTATCCCAGGAAGGTCTCCCGTAATGCCTGCTTCCAGTATATTCAGTTTAATATATTAAACAGGGCTTACTTACCTCCAGCTACGTTACACAAGATGTTCCCCACTCCGTTTCTACAATGTCCTTGGTGGAGGGCCCCTGCGGCTGATATGTTGCATGTGTTTTGGTACGCAAACAAATGGACGGAATGCTGAATGAATCATACATTCACCCCCAGTCAAGAGATCTGGGTTAAATCTATTGTTCGTTAGCTCACTCCGCCACCCCAGTTCAGACCAAGCCATATGCAAATCAGGCTTGACTCTGGGCCTCATGGGAACAGTTCAGACCGAACTGCCAAGCCATGTCTTCCCGGGACCGGAAACAAGCATCCTGGGACCGGTTTCAGGGTATGTCACCCTTCTTCAGCCAGGAGGGAGGACCTGGCCTGGCAGTTCGGTCTGGACTGTTCCCATGGGGCACAGGGTCAAGACAGATTTGCATATGGCTGGGTTCAAACTGGAATGAAATGGTGAGCAAAAAAAACGATGGATTTAGGCACAGATCTCTGTACTGGGGTGAATGTATGACTTTGTTCTGCACATGTGTTTTGGGGCTGTCCGGTGGTACGGAAGTTATGGGGCAGAGGTCTCTGCCATACATACTGAGTTTACAGGCCGGAAAGAATTGGAGTGCATGTAAGGTGCATCTTGGGCCTCTTCAAGCGCTGCAGAAAATGTGGAGCCACTAACAGAGTTCTAGACCTGCCCTCGTTACTAGGGTGGTTGCCATGCATTGGGAGTCGGCAATATCGCCTGGAGTGACATGCTGGTGCAATATAGCAATACAGTGGGATATGGTGGAGGCAACTGCTTTGCCGTACGAGATAATACGTGGTTTTCAAAGCAACCCATCATGACTGATTGGCAAGCGTTGCTTGCTTCCCTTTAAGCTCACCCTGATTAGGAGTAAAGTCCAACATGATTAGCCCAACAATATATCGGACAACTGTATGGATAATGTTCAGGACACCTACCTTTATGCCAAATGCGGTGCTGCCTTCGCCCCTCTACATATTTTCTGACTCTCTAACTCAGACTAACACTGGAACTCCATGGTCAGACCAGCATTTGCTTGCTTTCCAACATATAACACCACAAAGGAACACACCTAAAACCACCTCACATGCATCCACCTATCGACCAGAGAACAAACTCAATTTGGAAATCTTATAAAAACATCCAATACAGATCTAGGCACAATAATCCTGTTAAAAAAAATATGAGTGGCTACAGAAAGCTTTTCAGATCCCATTACCACTCAAAACAACAACACAGGACAAAAGAAAACAGACACCTTGGAGAAATGTAGAACAAAAAAAAAACAAAAAAAAAAAACCCAAATTATAAAGCTGCAACGTACCTAGCTCAAAACAAATACCAAGCAAGACAAACCACCTACAGAAACAAAAGATTATACAAGTCAGCAATAAAAAAAGCTCAAATAAGCTACTATTCAGACCGAATTCAAAATGCTAAACGTGCAAATAAAGAATTTTATAAGATTTGCACAGAATTTCGTGAACCAAATTGCCTAGAACTTATCCCATTACTCGAGAATTAACAGACAAACTGGCAAATCATTACATAACCGAAGACACATTGGACTCCTATTTAAAACAAAGGAAACCCACCAGCACCGACCATTTTCCAAAACAAAACTCCAAGAGGAGGCCAAGTTAGCCTTTGCATTCCTTCCAACAAATATCACAAAATGAATTTATGAATCTGGTCAAAGCAAGCAGGCCTGCCTGCCGGCAGCCCGATAGAACCATGTCTATCACAAACCTTCAAGAAAATGTTCAACTACCTCTGCTGCCACCATTAGGAAGAATCACCAACAATTCCTTACACCACATCCTCTCATGGAGGAGAGGGTGTGGCATAATGGCCAGAGCTGCAGATTTTGGCGCTGGGGATGCAGATTAGAGTATCGGCGTCTGCTCAACATCCTGTGATTCTGGGCAAAATCACTTAAACTCCCGGTGCCTATGGACAGCGCCTGGATACCCTCAAGAGTGATAAGAGTGCTATACAAATCAGAGTATTAACTATGGGAATAGAGAGCGTAGAGTTCAGGATGAAGCCCAGATTGCAAGTGTGGTTGGTGGGTGTTGGGGCAGTTCCCAGCGTGGCCGGCCACCAGGAGTCGGTCCCATGCGGAGGGGGTGGAGCCAAGGAGGAGAACCTCCGTCTTGTCAGAGTTCAGTTTCCGGCAGCTGGTCTTCATCCACTCTGCGCCGGCCTTCATTCCTTGTGGAGTTTGGATTTGGCGGTGGCTGGGTTCTTGGTGAGGGAGAAGATCAGCTGGGTATCGTCGGCGTACGAGATGATGTTGAGGTTGTGTGATCGGATGATGTTGGCGAGCGGTGTCATGTAGATGTTGAAGAGGGTCAGGCTGAGGGATGATCCTTGGGGTACCTCGCAGGTGATCGTTGTGGCTTCGGATCGGAATAGGGGGAGGCGGACTCTGGGATCTGCCGGTGAGGAAGGAGGTGATCCAGTTCAGGGTTTTGTCACAGATCCCTGCGTCGTGGAGACGCGTGCACAGGGTGTGGCGACATGCACTTTGCTTGTTCCTGGGATTCAGTCTGAACATTGTGAACCAGGTATAACAGTGCCCCTTGTTATTTTGTTCTTTTCAGGCCCTGGCACCTAGACAAAAAATGCAGACGCAGCTGTTTGGGAACCTGTACTTTGGTCATATGTGGGTACATCGATGGGTAATACACACTTGGAGAGGGACCTTTCCAGGGTGAAGAGCAGGACAGCACCTGTGATGTAGATCCACCATCTATAGACTAAGGTACGGGGTCTGATGATGACACTCAAATCTTCTAATATATAATCATTTTGCTTTGATACAAGGAGAGGGAGGTGAGGCTACTTTGTCCTTTATCATGCCAGCTCCTTTTATGATTTACGGAGTATTTGCGATGCGGACCGTATTAGTGTTAGGCATTTTTCTACTGGTTGTGGCACGTGTACTGCATAGTAAAGCACGTTAGTTAAAATAAACATTCAAAACTTTTTTGTGTCTGTCCGATCTTTCTCACTGTCTTGTACTCACAAGACAGTGAGAGAAAGGGTGTGTCTTGCTACTGTGATTCCTGAGAGAGTCTGGAGTGTTAAGTTCTGGGATGTCTAAGATCTTGTTCCTCGGTTAGTGAGTTGACGGGCAACTGTGACTATGGCTAGTCTGTCCAGAGCTCATGGGTACTAAGGTGGTAGGATGGCTCAGTCCCGGTCTTCTAAAGTCCCACGCTTCATAAAATTAACCCCATGGAACAACTCCCAATGTTAGTTTTACCACAGCCATGACCTCCGCAGCCCAGACAATAGTCACGTTTAGCAAAAGGAGGATGTATTGCCCCTCCAGCCCAATCTGGGTCAATATTAGAGGAAGCACTCAGCACGCATTCACGATTTTCATGTGTGCCAAGGTATTAAAAAAAAAACTATTTATGGAGAGTCTGAGGCAGGAGTGCAGTCCCCACAGTCACTTGAGAAAATGTCTTTGAGGGCTTGCTTATGGGTGGAAGGAAAAATTGGCACATCATTCAAGTGCCATGGAAGATTCAAGTGCTCAATACACCGTCAAGGGTTATCCTTCGATGTCTAGTTTCCTAACAGCATGCATGTAGCTCGATAGCTTTCTTCTTGACAGCCAATGCCCTGATAGTAAATATGTCTGATCAACGCTTTAGAAATGCAACAATTTAAAAAAGCATGAAAGGCAGGAAAAATATACATTCCTCCATTTATTTTTATTTTTGGGGGGGCGGGGGGGGGGGTAGGGGGGGAGATACAGTGCATCACATATGACATGAGGTCAAGCTAGAAGCTAAAGGTGGTGCACCACCACAAAGCTCTGAGAAGACTATTCTGGAATGTCTTCCTTCTAAGCACTAGTCTTTTCCCAACTTCTCTCATCCTCATGGACATTTCCTCACAACAGATGCATTATTTCCAAGAATAATGAACAGGAAGATATAACAGGCAGATCGAATATACCCCAATGAATGAGAACACCAACACCACTTCCATCCCAAAATAATGCGGACAATCCCTTAACTGGCTTTCAACTGCAAAAGCTCTGCCATCTGGGATAGTAGGTTAACATGCCTAATTAAAGAATATATACATTTACACACACACATACATACACATATACATACACACATATACATACACAGACCTACATATTCCAACGTGTTTTAAAGTTTCCCGTTTGAAGGACAATTGTTGAGGCTCTTGTGAACTACTTACTCTAGTTCTTAAAACTGATACTTACTCCAAGTCATTAGAGTCTTTGATCTCAGAATCAATTTTGCAGATACCAGGTCACCTAATGTCAGGCCAAAAACCGCTCTTAGCAATCTTGAAACAGCTTTGCATGCCAATAGTACACCTCCAGCCCATGCCCGCCTGGCAGTCCTAACCATGAAAGAAGCAGTCAGTTGGTGTGTGGGTTTAGGCTGATACAGGGGTAGGCAGGATTCTATGGATTATGAAGAAAAAGCATAGAGAGGCAGGGATCATGTATAAACATATTTTCCAACTTTAAAAGTCCTGGATTTTGTTCTCAACCATAGGGGCATATTGAACAGAACCTGAAAACGAGGGCGGGGGACTGCATCAAGCAAAAGTCAGTAGAATGGGTCAAACATGATCTCTTCCACAATATTCATAGCTACAAAGAGCAGCAGACACCAAGCTAACTCCGCTGCCACCCTTTATTCAGCAAATGGCCTTTTTCTGGAGCGCCAAAAGTAAACTACAGAGTTCATTTCTTTGTGTAGTTCACAAGTGTGAAAGAAAAGTCTAATTCGAAGTATATTTTACACACACACACACACACACACTGGATGGACTTTGTGTTGCTCAATCTGAAGGTGCCTGAAAATAAGACAACAAGGAGCGGAATAGGACACTCCATGATGTAAAGACCAATCTTAAGGGGAAAAGAGAAGACCTCAGATCTAGACACTTCAAATGTACGTGTGTCAGGGTTACTCTTAACAAAGGCTTACAAAGCACTGATAAGATAATAAAGACAGGTCAGCATAACCGGTTTCAATGAGAAACCTTTGACATATGAAATTGATATTTTCTGATGGTAACCAAGGGTTGCAGGTCGAGCCAAGATTTCAGTCTTCAGATCGCTCTAGGCCACTGACTAGGAGATAGTCTGTAAATCAGAAAAGGGGGCAGAACGATCCACCCGTGGGCTCCTACACTGCCGGAGACCGCACACACCTATGAGAGATCCTAGCAGGATCATTTTTGGTGGGGGTCATCCACGTTAGTTCTGAGAAGACCAGAAATACAACAATATAGTGTCTATAAATCTTTATGATGCCCTACTCTAGTTTAGTACTGATGGCAAGTATTTTTGCAATAATTAAAACCATTAGCTCAGATGAACAAAACAAAAATGAAAACAAATCCACAAAACAAACCTCATGCTCTATTTAATAAAAAAAAAAAAAACAATGATACAGAATCGAGTCTTAAGTTTCTTCTTCTGCACACCTTTGCCTACACTGGCTTCTGTGAGCAATCCTCAGAATTATCCTAAGCCAGAGGTCTTCAAACTTTTGTAGGTTGAGCCCCCCCAGCTGAATTTTTTTAGATGTTGGGCCCCTCCGCCACCTGACAGAAATTTCTGGAATCTGGTACACTACATATTTGACCGCCGCGTACATATCACGGGCCATATCCGGCAGACTCACAATACCAGGCTATGTGCGTCACTACCGATGGTCCTCCTGCTGCTGCCTGCGTTTCTTAACTTAAAATGCGCAGCTCCTGCTCCACCTCAACTCGCCGCTCTGACCGCAGATGACCGTGGTATTTCCAACAGTAACTAATGCCAGCTGCGGCTGATTTTCACCGTTGTCAATGCAGGACACCGTCGACCGTCTGCGGTAAAGATAGCTCATGGATGGTTCCAATGTGGTATCGGATCCCACCTGCACCAGTCATCCAAAGTCAGGGCTAGAGAGGCTGGCTGGCTCACGAGTCAGGGTCACCGTGCAGCGCCGGGGGAAAGGGTGGGGGGGGGGTGGGCAGTTACAGTGAGAGTGGGTGCAGCAAGCTGCTGTGCTCATTGGTTGCAGCTTGACTGATGGCACATCGGTGGCGGTAATTTATCAGGCGACTGGGAGGGACCAAGGCTACCGGGCCGCAGCCGGGCTCAGCTACTGTTATAATGGTACAAAGAACCTAAAACACACATTCTGAAAAAATATAAAGAAATATCATTTTCAAAATCATAAAGTAAATTAGGTTTTCGATCATTTAACAATATAAAAAACACTTAAAGGTACTTTTGAAGCATGTAAAAAGGAAGCTAAAAGGAAGTCTTAATCTGCTTGTGCTTGGCTATTACTGCTTTCACAATCAAGCTTTGTGATATATCAGACACTCGTTATTCTCACTCTTTGCATTGCCAGTCTAGGCCAGTTTTTCCTCTCTTTGGTATTTGTAAAATTTGGAACGTGATTCTTTTTTTTTGTCATCCCATGGCTGTGTTTTTGTAAAGCTTATGTGTGTTTTTGCTGAAGGACTCAGAAAAGCTGCACTGTCCGTGATGTACACCAAACTAACTGCCTCCCATTGTGCAATATGGATTGCGGCCGTCATCGGTAGTAGCAATGTAGGATAGAATGAACCCCCGTCCCCACCCACCCAAAGATAGGGAGTCAATATCGCAAAATTCGGGCAGCAAAGTGTCCTTTACGCCCAGGGCGCGGTGCCACTACTCCTGCTGAACTAAAGGTAGGTAGGTAGCAAGTGGGAGCTGCAGTATCTCGACAGGGGTTACTATCAGCTAGATTTGATTTTTAGCAAACACCACTAAGCCATCTTTATAGTGGGAAAGGGAAAGTGCAAGTGCTAGTATGCTTCGTGTTTTGGGATTCAAAATAGCCCTGGTGACAGGGGAGGGGGGCAGTACCCAGATATGCCGCAGATGCCTATAAAAACATCCTGCACACAAATGAGTGTTATTGTCCACGCTGCAGGGATGCCCCCAACCCAAGATCTGTTGCATTATCTGCTCATCCTAGTCTTTCCGCCATGTGCGTGATGGGACTTGGACAGATTCCGTCGATGGTAACGTAAAACATGTCCTGCAATAGGAGGGAGTTGTTGCAATCAGCAATATGACCCAACTCAACTGTAAGTGCTGTAAAAAAAAAGTTGAAAAGAAAAATAGCCGATAAGTGGCCTCACACCAACAGGACTTTGCATGATGGGATTTTAAGTCCAACCGCAAAGTAACAAATGAAACTGCAGGTCCTAGAACTACACTTTTTCGAGTTATGATGTAGCTGGATGAACGTGTCACACACGGTAGGGGACCACCAATCAGGCAGGTCTAACTATCCAACGAGAAGCCAGTGCTCTGACCACACAGAAAGGAGCGCTGGGTACACTGAAATCGAACGCAAAGGAACAGGACTGTCTATTCCTTTGCTTTCGGTTTCAGCAGAGGAGACACTGCCTCCCACTGCAGCTGAAGCATTTCAGCGCGAATTAACCCCCTCCTGGGACGGTGAACTGTTAGCACTTAGCTGACAAAAGCATGGGTGCGTCGAGCCCAATGATTTCTCCTCCCACACCCCTCCAACCCTCTGTCACCAGGAGTTCTCTAATTAAAGAAATTCCCATTTGAAATGGGTTAAGACTTGCGCTGCCTAGGACAACAAAGGTAAGATTTTTGGGTTGAGGGAACGCCCCCCCTGGGATGGTGTCGCGCCCCCCTGGGGGGGCGGGCCCCACAGATTGAAGAACTCTGTCCTAAGCACTATTCCATGAAGAACGGAATCACATGGAGTGCTGATCTTTCAGTATGTTCCAGAACATAGCGATTCTCCTCCACAGTTAGTAACTAGGTGTTTTAGGTCTCGCCTGTGTTGCAGCTCATGCGCTGCTCTCTTGTTAGGTCTCGCCTGCGGTGCAGCGCATTCGCTACTCGCTTGCGAGATCTACAGTCATTGGTTTTCTGTCGAGTTTCTTTTGAAGTGGGGTTGGTGATCACCTTGTCTCCCTTAGGCCCCGCCCACTTGCCTAGCATTGCAGCGCATGCGAACTGCATTTCTTCACATTGTGTCCTTGCCTCACGCTCGAGCCCCCTTCTCTGAGAGGCTTGAGTCTTGTTTTCAGGCGTGGTTACTTTCACTCAAGCAGTCAGTAACATGGAGGCTAGACTGGTGTTTGCCGATGGCAAGAGCAGTAAGGGCGTGCAATGCCAGCGATGTGGCTCTACGGGTGCTGCTGCCGCCTCGGGCCGTGATGTACACTAGGTGCGAGATGAGAAAATCGCACCAATAACAGTGTATTCCATATAAATGCATGCACAATATTAGTAAGGGAGTGCTGCATGAGTTGAGGTGAAACTGGGTCATACAGGAAAGGGCGCAGTACCATACTCAAGGGGTGGAGAGACATGAATGGCGGGCGCTTGTCCCACTGGCAGAGGTTAGTGCCAAGTGGTAGTCCTGGAGGGTAGAAGATCAATAGTGTTGTGTATGAGACGCTATTGTTATTGTCTTGTCCTACTCAGTTAGGAGTGACTGCAAGTTGTGCCAAGAGGAGCACCAGTCCCTGAAAGTGTTGTCGAGTGCACTGATCATGAACGATTAAAGGAAGTATTAAAGTAAAAGATAGTCAGTGTGTTCACATTAGGATTGGAAAAATATGCTTTGATCTACTAGATCACTCAGTCTTTGTATTTGGACCACGAGGCATCCAGCACATACCACGTCATTATGAGACTAGCAATCACAGAACTGGTCAAAACAAATCTAATGAGGTGTCGGCAGAGTGCAAAAAGATTCAAATCTGCTTTAGAAAAATCGGATTGGAAAGGTAAAGCGTCAGAAAGTGATGGTCTTAATATGAGCCGGATGGAGTTCCAACACTGCTCTGGTTGAGGGGGCCAGATTAGTAAAACCATTTTAATTAAGTGAGGTCTTGCCTTGGATTTTCTGTGTCTCTCCCTCCGCACAGATCACACCATTGAGCGGAATGATCATGACAGATAAACTGCTGAATTTCACAAATACATCATATCAAAACTCCCACCGCGCTTATACAATTAATCAACATATCCCCTTTAATCTTTAAACCTCCTCCCAACCCTAACACCCCCCCTCAACAAAAAGCATTTGCAATGCAATAGGTCACTCATTTCAGTAAACTTTGTCCTATTGGCATTGTAAATGACAATGTCTTACTATTGCAGGTGTCTCAAATGCTGCCCCTAGAATCTTTGATAGCTTAAGGCCTTTGCTCTCAAGAGTGTCTGATGAGGGACGCCAGGAAACAAAAGCTGCACCTGACAGAAGAGACCCAGCTTGGGGGAAACCGGTCTTGGATTGCTGGAGTTACACTTCGGCAAGGAACGGGCTTGGCAGTTCGGAGTGGACGGTTCCTATTGGAGAAGGACTAAAGCCGATTTGCAAATAGCTGCGTTCAAAAGGAGGTGGTATGGTGAAAAAAAAAGGAAAAGGTGGAATGAGATTTGGTCCCAAGTAATTACTAGTGGCTGATATCTTCAAGTAATCCGTCCATCACTTTTTTCGTTTCTCTCGTTTACCTTAACTGAATTTGTAGGCGAAGAAAGTCTTGTGGTATTTGACGCCATTAATCTAGTCCGTAATAAAACGGTAAAATCAGTTGAGTAGGTTGTGTGAGGAGTGACTGAACTAGGGCAGAATATGAAAGAACAAATCTACTGACAAAAGTTGTCAAATGGATTTTACTGAACAGAGCTACCATTTCCGAGAGCGTTTCAAGAGACTATTGGTTCCAGGGTAATGCGAGGCCAAGAAAGAACTCTAGTGCCATATTAATGGGAGCTCAACGGAACAGAAAAAGCAGCAGAAAAATGTGACGATGGTAGCACATGAAGTCCACAGCATTGCAAAATGTAGAATACCTCAAGGCCAAAACGGGACTTGTTCAGAAGAGCAGACGCGCTTAGTAAAAGATACTGTTGAAGTAAGTCGCATGCTGGCTGCAGGCTTAATGGATTCTCAGTACCGAGAAAGGAGCAGTTTGCTGCCGTTTCTGAGCAAGCTGATGTTCTAATGGAACCGGTCCCCATATTATCAAGCAAACAATGGTCTTAGAAGGGAACGCTCCAAACAGGAGGTCTACAGGACTCTAGACTTGCACTGAATCAACCTACCCTAGTTGATGTGAAGAAAGGAACCAATCGGAGAGCATGTTGAGGAGTGCAGTGTGGGAGGGTTCACCGGGCACATATGGAACAAAGACTATCTGTCGTATGGATATGTTTAGTAGTCCTCGCTTCAAGCTGCTCTGCCTTGATTTGCCGCTTAATACCTCAACTCGAACAAGCCCCATTTAAGTCCTACATTCCTTATATCTTTACAGACAGCAGATTAGAAGCACAGCATTGCTCTCAAGTGAGGAAAAACATCAGAAAAATAGGAGGAAAAGAGAAATCTGCCATGGGACAAGTCACCTATAGTTGCAGAAGGGACTGTTGTCTGCTTGTTTTCGTTATCTTGAATCTACTCTGAAGACCCTTAATGTCTACACGCCCAACTCAGTTACACTTTGTCAAAATACAAAGGAAACACATTTAATTCACAGACATTTTAAGCTAAAGCTCAAATTAAAATTGACAAACATTTCTAATGGCACTGTTTTTCAATGCTTCATCCTGGTTCCTCCAACACTTACCAGACATCAGCGTGAAGCCAGGGCCGAGCTGCATGAGCCCTCCAGAGGACATGGTGCCTGCGGACGTCTTCAGAATTGTGCCATTTGCACTTGTGATAGAGTTCGAGCTAGAAACGGGGGCCAGGTAGTTGGTGATGGGAAATGAATGACCACTGCTGATCTGCATAGAGGTGGAAGTGGTTGGCGCGGTTTGGATAGTGGATGTCCCAGGCAAATTGGTGACTGTAAACGCAGGCTTTAACGAGTCCTAGGAGACAAAAATCAACAAGAAGGCAGGTGGTTAGTAGGCCCGAAAAGGTCACAGGAAGTTTACAAAAGAACGGACTCAAAAAATGGTGGTGAAGGAAGGGCTACGTATCAAACCAGTTCCCCAACAAGTCCAATAATCACCTTTAAATAAAGAAAAACGAGTCAGAGGCCTTTAATGGGAATAGGACTCTGCACAACCAAGGCAAGTTCAAGTTCAGGAATTTGTATAGCGCGCTACTCACCCAGAGGGTCTCAAGGCGCTTGTGGGAGGGGGGGGGGGGGGCATTATTTATCGAATAGCCAGGTTTTAAGTTCCTTTCTGAAGGAAATGTGGTTCTGTGTGAGACTGAGGTGGGTGGGGATAGAATTCCAGGTCTTGGCCGCCAGGTAGGAGAAGGATCTTCCTCCCATGGTGGGTCTGTGGATGCGCGGGACTACGGCGAGCGCTTGATTGGAGGATCTTAGTTGGCGGGTGGGTGTGTAGAAGGACAGTCGTGTGTTGAGGCATTCGGGACCTAGTTTATAGAGGGCCTTGTGTGCGTGGGTGAGGAGACGGAACGTTATTCTCTTGTTGACGGGAAGCCAATGGAGGTCTTTCAGGTGGCCTGTAATGTGAGCTTGGCGCGGGATGTCCAAAATGAGTCTGGCTGATGCATTTTGGATGCGTTGAAGTTTTTTCTGTAATTTGGCTGTGGTTCCGGCATAGAGGGTATTTCCATAGTCCAGTCGGCTAGTGACCAGTGCGTGGGTGATAGTCTTTCTTGTTTCGGTGGGGATCCAGCTGAAGATTTTTTTGAGCATACGAAGTACGTTGAAGCAAGAGGATGAGACGGCGTTAACTTGTCTGGTCATCGAGAGGGAGGAGTCTAGGATGAAGCCTAAGTTGCGTGCGTGGTCTGTGGGTGAAGGTGCTGTGCCCAGGGCTGAAGGCCACCATGAGTCGTCCCAGGCCGAGGGGGAAGATCCTAGGATGAGAACTTCCGTTTTGTCCGAGTTAAGTTTTAGGCGGCTGTTTTTCATCCATTCGGCTACTTCTTTCATTCCTTCGTGTAGATTGGTTTTGGCGGTGTTAGGGTCTTTGGTTAGGGAGAGGATCAGCTGGGTGTCGTCAGCGTAGGAGATGTTGAGGTTGTGTTGACGCGCGAGGGGACTCATGTAAACGTTGAAGAGGGTGGGACTGAGTGATGATCCTTGAGGAACTCTGCAGATGACTTCGGTGTCCTCTGATTTGAAAGGGGGGAGTCGGACTCTGGGTTCTTCCGGCAAGGAACGAGATAATCCAGTCCAGGGCTTTTCCTAGTATTCCGACGTTGCTGAGGCGTTGTATAAGGGTGCTATGACAGACTGTGTCGAAGGCGGCGGAGAGGTCGAGTAGGATGAGGGCAACGGTTTCTCCATTGTCCAGTAGTGTTCGGATGTAGTCTGTCGCTGCAATTAGGGCGGTTTCGGTGCTGTGTTTGGCTCGAAAGCCGGATTGTGAAGGGTCGAGGGAGTTGTTGGATTCAAGGAAGGCGGCGAGCTGGCTATTGACGGCTTTCTCAATGACTTTGGCAGGGAATGGGAGGAGGGAGATGGGGCGGTAGTTCTTAAGTTCCGAGGGGTCTGCTGTAGGTTTCTTCAGGAGGGCGCTGAGTTCGGCGTGTTTCCAGCTTTCTGGGAAGGTAGCGGAGTTGAAGGAGCAGTTGATGACATCACGGAGATGGGGTGCGATGATGGAGTCTGCTTTGTTGAAGATGTGGTGGGGACAGGGGTCGGTTGGCGAGCCTGAATGGATGGAGTTCATTAGGCGGATGGTGTCTTCAGTGTTGATTGGGTTCCAGGCGCTAAGGTTGTTAGAGAGTGGTTCGGGATTGGAGGTGGGTGGTGTGGACTGTTCTTTGGAAATTTTCTTAAAGCGGTTATGTATGTTGGCTATTTTGTTGTAGAAGAAAGAGGATAACGAGTCACAGAGGTCTTGGGAGGGAGTAATGTCATTAGAGGCTGCGGTGGGGTTGGTAAATTCTTTGACGATGTTGAAAAGTTCCTTGCTGTTATGGGCGTTGTTGTCGAGTCGATCCTTGAATGCTGATTTCTTGGTGGATCGGATCAATTGGTGGTGTTTGCAGGTGGCAGCTTTGAAGGTGGTCAGGTTGTCCGTGGATGGGTTTTTTCTCCATGTTTTTTCGAGAGTACAGCAAAGTTTCTTGGATTTTCTGAGGTCATCGTTGAACCAGGGGGCCTTTTTGCTACCTTGTTTGGACTGGTGGTTTTTCAATGGTGCTAATTCGTCAGCGCTGTGAGTGATCCATTGTTTTAGTTTGGTGGCAGCTTCGTTTGGGTCAGATGAGAGGGCGGGAGGGTTTTGGTTGAGCGATGTGAGGAGTTGGTCGGTGGTGATTTTGTTCCAGTTTCTTCGAGGAATAGGTTGTGGGGGGTTGTGAGTCGTGGTAGTTTTGTAGCTGAAGTGAACACATTTGTGGTCCGTCCAATGGAGAGTTGTGGTGTGATCGAAGGAGGTGTGTTTGCAGGAGGTGAAATAGGGTCGAGTGTATGTCCGGCTGCGTGGGTGGGGGTGTCAACAAGTTGTTTGAGTCCGAGCCAGGAAGAAAACAGATGACTTGCCTTTAACTACAGTTGTTCAGCATTGGTATGGTTCAGATTCACATGCTTTAACTATTCCAACATCAAACTAGGAACAATTTCTATCGAATGTTACCACAGCAGAATCCCAATACTGCAACGCACACTAAAGCATTGAGAACATCTTTAGATTACCAAAAGGTCGCCCACCTCGTTTTATGCCCCAAGGTGACCAATCGGGTAGACCGACTAACAGGTCCAACCCTCCTCCTGCTGTTCTAGCTCACCTTCTCGAGTCACTGGTAGCCTCATGAACAGGGAGGAGGTGGAATCTATGAAAGGCGACTGCTGAACAACGGTACTTACAGGAGAATAACTTCTTCTCCAGCGCTGAATCTATCAGATTCACATGCCGGAATAAAGATGACCAAAACAGTAAATTGAACAAAATTAATAAATGTACGGAAATGAAGATCACCTCAACAAAATAGGTTGCATAGCACCACCTGTCCACAGTTCTAACCAATTTAAACTAAAGAAACCAGTAATGCTTCGTAAAGCTTTCAGATGAAGCACGTCGCAGCTTTGCACGTGTCCGCGAGTGGAACTTCAGCAAACCGTGTTGCTGCAACTCATAACTCTTGGTAGCAAGATCTGAAATGTTTCTCCAAGCTCGATGATGTAATGTAAAGTGGTCATGCAATCTATTGCTATCAATACCTCTTGGTCCTTAACAGGTTGCATGAAGACTCTTACTGCCAATCAAACTGCTCCCACAGGAAGCAGAAGCAACTCCTGGCTACAAATCACACTCGTTGCCAGCTCCTGGAGAGTAGTCCTGGTTACAGGAAGCTGTGGTTTGAATACGCAGGTCTTGCTCTTGAAAGGGATGGGCCTCCTACATGCACACGATGAGTGGCGTCATCAGCAGAGTCCCTTCCTAATGACTGGCGAGTTGCTGCCACCGGGGTCTCTTTGCTCCTGGAATGGGCTCATTCACAAAAGGCCTCGAGGCACCAAGGGAATGTATGAGGACATCATGCTCAGCAGTACTTTGTATTTTCGAGCGGTGATCTGACTGAGAGAACGTCTCGGACTAGGATTAGAAGTCTTTTGCAGCATTCTCCTGCGGTAAACACCTTGACCGTGTTCAACTCTCCTTGCCAGGCGAGATTTGGTTTTCCAACATTTAAGGTTAATCCTAACTGCTGGAAGTGGCTGAGAGTTTTTCGAATTGAATCTTAAATTTCCTGAACCAGGCAATTGTCCGAGTATAGGAAAGATTTTACCACAAAATGAACTCAGATGGGCTGTCACTTTGGCTGAGCATTTTGTAAAAAGCCACTAGGGAAATAATAGGCCAAATCATAGGGGATAACTTCAAAGGGATTTAAATAAATATAGTACTATTACTATTGTGAAACTTTGTCTTGATTAATTTGTTCACAGCCCTTACGTCTAAAATAAGGTACCCATCTCATGACTATTGATAAGAAAATCTAAAATCTAAATCCTTGAGAAGGTTGGGGTCTTGGGACACCGTCAACTTTGTTTTTGGGGAGGAGCTTTAGCATTTATAGGGCTCCATCTGAAGATGATTTTTTTTCCTTTGGAGGCCCGAGGTGGCTTTAAGTGAACTCTCCGCCGCATAATATCCAAAACCAAGTGGCTGCAGGTGACGTTGAACAAGGCTGAAAGGAAGGAGCAGGAGGCGGGCACTGTGAAATCAGACTCTGTGAATCTCGTCTTTGCCTCAGGTGGAAGAGTGTACCTCATCCTATCTTTTCCTGCCGGTCAGAGGACAGACTTTCTTCCCTGCTGGGAGAGCACCTGGAGTGGATGGTACAAATTGGGCTTATATTGATGAAAGTTAGAGGGTGGTAATAGCCTTTTTGTTCGCCCAAATGGGTCGAGACCATCCAGGGGCACCCTGTATTGGGCTTCCGACAGAATGACGTGCTGCATAGCTATCCATAGGTTCTTTGCAGGGCTCCTGAGAACATCTGCTGGAAGGCGGCCTTGTTAGACAAGTCTAGCAAAGCAGCGAGAAAGACTGAAGATACAACTTCTTCTATTAAAATGGCTCTGGCTTGCGTGCATTTCCAGTCTGGCAGATTATTCAGAAAGAGGCCATTTCATGCCAGAGATGTCTATAGTAGCATGATGGCTTGGCAGAGGCATGGGCAATTTTGCAGCAAATACACCAATACATTTGTTCATTGCATCACGATTACTACCCTCTCAGGTAGTGCAGTACACGGTGCGAAGGGTTCTGTAAAGACTTGTGCCGCTCCACCAATAAGTGATACCGTTTATTTGATTCAACAAACAAATCATGGGAAAAGCAGAGGCCTTATTTTTCACAACACATGCCGCCAATGTTGATGTTCTGGTTGGATTTTCCATAGCACATGGATCTTTCTTCTGCAAACAGTCCAAGATGGGATGGCTGTGATCGGTTAACTTGCAGTATCTCTAAACACAAATGGGAGATTCATTTTTCATTTCACATTCTTCAGGCATGTTAAACCTCTAGGCCGCTCCATGTCGCTGTGTGGCAGGGATCTCAGGATTTATTAGTGTGAATCCAAGGGCCATCTTTTGGGTTTGACAGTATTGCACTGTGAAGTCTAACCAGCATCACCACATAACACACGATCCAACAGTCGTACATTTAACCGCTTCATGTGGATTCAATCTACTTGCAGTGTGTGGTGGGAACAAACCAGAAAACACTGGGAGACCCCAGAAACTAAACATTCCTGAAAAGTAGACTGTAATTCAGCAAGGGGTCATTTGTGTACATTGCTCACGGTTTTACCCATAAAGTTTTTTTAAAACAAAACTAAAATGTAATATATCTGTCCGTGTTCTCATTTGTAATTTTTTTGCCCAATTGGCGGATTCCCAAAAATGATATACCATTCCGTCTGTAAAGCTGTAGTGGTCTCAAGGATATATTGAATTTGTTGGTTGACGAAAAGCAAGAGCCAACAACTCTACTACAGCTTATAACTATATTTCATGGTTTACTGATCATGCAGCAAGTCATCTGCTTAAAGCTAAATAATAAAATATATAAAGGGTAGGAAGGAAACCCAAGCATTCTTAAATGTGGCCTACATATGAAGTTTAGAATAAGGAGTAATTTATTAGGCTTGGGCATAAAATTGTATTCTGCTTGAGGAATTGGTGGAATTGGGCAACTCTGCGGTACTCTTGTAATGCAAGGTTCTGGCCAAATTCCTCCAATCAGCGCATGGCTTTTTTATTTCTGCAAGGCTCCAGAAATGCGAGCTGGTGACCGTGCGCAAGCAAGATTTGGTGTCCCCAGAGCGATTGCTGGTCGCTTGGAGTGCTTGCGGAGGTTTCCCAACATAGGGGGTCGCAGTCAGAGGGCTGCTTCTCAAACAGATTTTCTACTCGAGCGGCAGCAGAACTATCTGGAATGGCTGCAAGCTGTTACGCACTGCATGGTGCCATCTGCGCTGACTTGTGTACGGAATGCGCTACTGGCTGTAAATTGTAGCGCAATGTGCATATATCCGCCTGTTGGAGGAACCCCACAGAATCTCTTGAGGTTTGTGGCCTTACATAAAAACACATCATGTGATTCAGGGAGTCTCTTGCTTTCATTTGGAAATGGAGTGAAAGTCATTCAATATTCTACTATTGTGTGGGCCGGTCACGTGCCATAGTAAACGTCCCAAAACAAGGAAAGCGCACATTTGTCAAGAAAAGGGACTCCTTTTCAGGATGTTGGTAGCGTCAACAATCTTTATTTCGATCTATATGATCATAAAAGATGTACAAGCAAACAACAATACAATATTTAAAACTGTAAAAAAAGGGATCAGTTAAAAAATCCATGACATGATTCATAGCTTTTTTTTAAAAAGAAATGCATCTTTAAATACAATCGTTTCCAGTTATTACAGTTAGGTTCTTGGAAGTAAATTAGGGAGAAGTTAGTCCAGGCACAGTGGAATCACTTATAATTCTTGCGCGTACTCTCCACATAGCTGTCAAAAACTACGCCATTACAAATACTGTGGGAGGTGTAAGATCAGTTTTAAGGACTCTATAGGCTGGGGCATAAGTTCGAAAGCCCAAGTTCCTTAAATATGGCAGAAGCTCCTAATGTTGCGGTAGGCTTTACAGAATAAAACCACATGAACGTCGTTTTCCAATTTATGGTTACACGCGGGACAGTTGGGTGTGGCCTGTTTATCGTCTCAATTTTTAGTGAGCGACCTCAAGGGAAGAGAGCCATATCTCCATTGTAGATAAATTTTCCTCACATATACAGGAGACATTGCATCAAGGACATATTCAAAACTGCAAGTGTCTTTTATTTTAATGAATATGTCAGTTAAAGAGCCCTCCCGAATTGAGGTAATAGATCTCTGAAGCATGAAGCCATAGAAAAGTTTGGAAAGTGCTTTCCTAGAAAGCCTTAACGATGTTGCTTGGGGATCGTTCCATAACTCTGGGACTCCAAGGGTTGTACACATATCTCTTATATACTTGAGCCATTGAATTTTGGATATGGATATCATTCTAAGAAGCTCTTGCAATTCGCTTCTATAGTGACTCAAATCTTGACTACTCCAGAGGCGCCTCCAATAGGTCAGTGGTTTAAGGCTCACTTCTTCGCTGATTGGGCACAGTGCCAAGTCCATTCTCAGCGGAAGTAGTGGAGTGCTTAAAGGGAGAGCCGTCAGGTGCCTAATGAAATTGTTCTCGGCGACTTGAATGGAGTGGAGTGGTGTGTGGCCCCATAGTTCAGCCCCGTAAATGATACCACCCCGTGCTTGGGCCTTGTAAATTTGTATAGCAGGTGCCAATGGGCGAAAGGGGGATTTCTTAGCGATTCTAGTAATTGCACCCGCCCTCTGGATTAGTTGGTAGCTGCAGAATTGGACCCATGGGAATCCCACAAAGCCCAGACATTTCTAACAACTAAACACCCATGGGAGTCTCGGGCGGTGTAACCTGTGTGGCTCTCTTGCCCAGAACGCCCTGAAGACCTCAAACACTGCTTAAAAGTACACGTTTTCCTCACATCTGTGGAGTGTGCAGAAATATACAGACCTCTTTTTCACGTGTACTTTGCAGTTCTCGCTGCATTAACCTCCAGGCCTGGCCGTGCCACAGTAGCTGGAGCGTGAGGTGTGAGACCTGCTGCACTCCTAGCCGACAGCCAGAGTATCTGGGCGAATGAGACATGAGGCTGCCTCCCTTCCATCAGCTGACAGCCTCTGGGAGAATGAGGTGGGAGGTATGAGGAGTCCACCTCTGAGGCTGCCTCCCTTCCATCAGCGTCACAGCGGCAGTGTGTGCGGGAGAATGAGGTGTGAGGTATGAGTCTTCCTCATGCCTGCCTCACTTGCTCCAGCTGGAGCGCTTCTCCTCAAGGGCTGGCTGGTGTCCACTTTACCAATGGTTGTTTGCGGCTGCTCTAGGACACGGAGTCACGTGGGACCCGCCTCAGACACAACAATCGGGCTCCAAGATGTGAAAGGAGTGTCCCCCCCCCCCCAGTGCCGGGGGTGTGCTGCATCCCGGCGCCTGCTCGTCCACGGCACGGGGTGTGCTCTGCGGCAGACCCCGCTGCAGCGATGCCCAGGAACCCCCCTGGACTTGGCAGGACGCGTTTCTAAAACGGGTCGGCAGACAGGGGCGGGGGGCGGCGGGGGTGTGCGGCGCCCCCGCCCCGCCCCCCGTGTCCTCACAGCGCCTCCCCAGGCCGGAGACAGCTGCAGCTTAGAAGGAATGCGGGGCCCAGGCAAGGAAAGGGAGCCTTGTATGGGCATGGAGGCCGACTCCGACTTTTATCAATGAGAGGCGGCGCCGGGCGGGGCTGGGGCCTCTACTGCCAGCAACGGACCCGCAGCACCCTTGGCACGGACCTCATTACTACAGGCGCCTCGACACAGCGCCCCGAGGCCCGGCCTCATCAGGCAGGCGCTGTGCAGCAAAGCACCAGGGGACCGAGGCGCCTGGAGTCCTGCAGGAGATCGAGGCACTCAGCACCGCCCTTGGACACCCAGTGTTCGTGTGGTCCGAGTGTGTGCCATTTATTGCAGTATTATCCTTGTACCTGTGTCTGGTTCTCTTTTGTAACATGCACACGTCACTCTTCTCTTGTAACTCACTCTTTGATTCTCACATTGTTTGCTGTCGATACTTGCACAAGTGCCACCATTGCCTACGTCACGTTTGTTCTTGTGCCTCAGTGTCTAGCACATATTGCAGTATATTACCTCTAATTGTACTTACCTGCACACTTGTCACTCTTTCCTCCTGTAATGCACTGTTTGCCACCTCATGTATTTTATTTGCTCACAATTGTCACTTTTACCTCATGTAACTTATCCTCTGCTTTTGTAATTTGTTCACTTATAGTTTTCTGTTCCTTTTGTGAAGCGCTCTGACGCCTTCGGGTAAAGTCCGCGCGAGAGAAAAACGCATAAATAAATGAGACCATGAAACAGCTTGAGGTCCGTCTTCAAGGCGGAACCCGCAAGTCCAGCTGGGGCTCATTACTTCATCTCCAGAGGCACAAAGAAGCTTACACCACACCTGGAAGGCTCCCTGCAACATCTGCAGAGACAGAGAGAAACTTACACCACACCCGGAAGGCTCCCTGCAACATCTGCAGAGACACAGAAGCTTACAGCACACCTGGAAGGCTCCCTGCAACATCTGCAGAGACACAGAAGCTTACACCACACCCGGAGCTCCCTGCAACATCTGCAGAGACAGAGAGAAACTTACACCACACCCGGAAGGCTCCCTGCAACATCTGCAGAGACACAGAAGCTTACAGCACACCCGGAAGGCTCCCTGCAACATCTGCAGAGACAGAGAGAAGCTTACAGCACACCTGGAAGGCTCCCTGCAACATCTCCGGAGGCACGGAAGCTTAAACCACACCCGGAAGGCTCCCTGTGACATCTGCAGAGACAGAGAGAAGCTTACAGCACACCTGGAAGGCTCCCTGCAACATCTCCGGAGGCACGGAAGCTTAAACCACACCCGGAAGGCTCCCTGTGACATCTCCAGAGACACAGAGAAGCTTAAACCACACCGGAAGGCTCCCTGTGACATCTCCAGAGACACAGAGAAGCTTACACCACACCTGGAAGGCTCCCTGCAACATCTGCAGAGACACAGAAGCTTACACCACACCCGGAAGGCTCCCTGCAACATCTGCAGAGACAGAGAGAAGCTTACAGCACACCTGGAAGGCTCCCTGCAACATCTCCGGAGGCACGGAAGCTTAAACCACACCCGGAAGGCTCCCTGTGACATCTCCAGAGACACAGAGAAGCTTAAACCACACCCGGAAAGCTCCCTGAGACATCTCCAGAGACACAGAAGCTTACACCACACCTGGAAGGCTCCCTGCAACATCTCCAGAGACACAGAAGCTTACACCACACCTGGAAGGCTCCCTGCAACATCTCCAGAGACACAGAAGCTTACACCACACCTGGAAATCTCCCTGAGACATCTCCAGAGACACAGAAGCTTACGCCACACCTGGAAGGCTCCCTGCAACATCTCCAGAGACACAGAAGCTTACACCACACCTGGAAAGCTCCCTACAGCATCTCCAGAGACACAGAACATCTCCAGCAACACAGAGAAGCCTACACTACACCTGGAAGGCTCCCTGCAACATCTCCAGAGACAGAGAAGCTTACACCACACCCGGAAGGCTCCCTGCAACATCTCCAGAGACACAGAAGCTTACACCACACCCGGAAGGCTCCCTGCAACATCTCCAGAGACACAGAAGCTTACACCACACCTGGAAGGCTCCCTGCAACATCTCCAGAGGCACAGAGAAGCTTACACCACACCTGGAAGGCTCCCTGCGACATCTCCAGAGACACAGAAGCTTACACCACACCTGCAGCTCCCTGCAACATCTCCAGAGACACAGAAGCTTACACCACACCTGGAGAGCTCCCTCAGACATCTCCAGAGACACAGAACATCTCCAGCAACACAGAAGCTTACAACACACCTGGAAGGCCCCCTGCGACATCTCCAGACACAGAAGCTTACACCACACCTGGAAGGCTCCCTGCAACATCTCCAGAGACACAGAGAAGCTTACACCACACCCGGAAGGCTCCCTGCGACATCTCCAGAGACACAGAGAAGCTTAAATCACACCCGGAAGGCTCCCTGCAACATCTCCAGAGACAGAAGCTTACACCACACCTGGAAGGCTCCCTGTAACATCTCCAGAGACACAGAAGCTTACACCACACCTGGAAGGCTCCCTGCGACATCTCCAGAGACAGAAGCTTACACCACACCCGGAAGGCTCCCTGCAACATCTCCAGAGAAACATGAGACGCTTACACCACACCTGGAAAGCTCCCTGAGACATCTCCAGAGACACAGAAGCTTACACCACATCTGGAAGGCTCCCTGCGACATCTCCAGAGACACAGAAGCTTACACCACACCTGGAAGGCTCCCTGTGACATCTTAAGAGACACAGAAGCTTACACCACACCCGGAAGGCTCCCTGCGACATCTCCAGAGACACAGAAGCTTACACTACACCTGGAAGGCTCCCTGCAACATCTCCAGAGACACAGAAGCTTACACCACACCTAGAAGGCTCCCTGTAACATCTCCAGAGACAGAGAGAAGCTTAAACCACACCTGGAAGGCTCCCTGAGACATCTCCAGAGACACAGAAGCTTACACCACATCTGGAAGGCTCCCTGTGACATCTCCAGAGACACAGAAGCTTAAACCACACCCGGAAGGCTCCCTGCAACATCTCCAGAGTCAGAGAAGCTTACACCACACCTGAGCTCCCTACTTCTTCTCCGGAGGCACGGAAACTTAAACCACACCTGGAAGGCTCCCTGTGACATCTTAAGAGACACAGAAGCTTACACCACACCCGGAAGGCTCCCTGCGACATCTCCAGAGACACAGAAGCTTACACTACACCTGGAAGGCTCCCTGCAACATCTCCAGAGACACAGAAGCTTACACCACACCTAGAAGGCTCCCTGTAACATCTCCAGAGACAGAGAGAAGCTTAAACCACACCTGGAAGGCTCCCTGAGATCTCCAGAGACACAGAAGCTTACACCACATCTGGAAGGCTCCCTGCGACATCTCCAGAGACACAGAAGCTTAAACCACACCCGGAAGGCTCCCTGCAACATCTCCAGAGACACAGAAGCTTACACCACACCCGGAAGGCTCCCTGCGACATCTCCAGAGACAGAGAAGCTTACACCACACCTGGAAGGCTCCCTGCAACATCTCCAGAGACACAGAAGCTTACACAACACCTGGAGCTCCCTGCAACATCTCCAGAGACAGAAGCTTACACCACACCTGGAGGGCTCCCTGCAACATCTCCAGAGAAACATGAGAAGCTTACACCACACCGGGAAGGCTCCCTGTGACATCTCCAGAGACAGAGAAGCTTAAACCACACCCGGAAGGCTCCCTGCAACATCTCCAGAGACACAGAAGCTTACACCACACCTGGAAGGCTCCCTGTAACATCTCCAGAGACACAGAAGCTTACACCACACCTGAGCTCCCTACTTCTTCTCCGGAGGCACGGAAACTTAAACCACACCCGGAAGGCTCCCTGTGACATCTCCAGAGACACAGAGAAGCTTAAACCACACCGGAAGGCTCCCTGTGACATCTCCAGAGACACAGAAGCTTACACCACACCTGGAAGGCTCCCTGCAACATCTCCAGAGACACAGAACATCTCCAGAGACAGAGAAGCTTACACCACACCTTGAAGGCTCCATGCAACATCTCCAGAGACACAGAAGCTTACACCACACCTGGAAGGCTCCCTGCGACATCTCCAGAGACACAGAAGCTTACACCACACCTGGAAGGCTCCCTGCGACATCTCCAGAGGCACAGAGAAGCTTACACCACACCTGGAAGGCTCCCTGCGACATCTCCAGAGACACAGAAGCTTACACCACACCTGGAGCTCCCTGCAACATCTCCAGAGACAGAAGCTTACACCACACCTGGAGGGCTCCCTGCAACATCTCCAGAGAAACATGAGAAGCTTACACGACACCTGGAAGGCTCCCTGTAACATCTCCAGAGGCAGAAGCTTACACCACACCCGGAGGCTCCCTGCGACATCTACAGAGACAGAGAAGCTTACACCACACCTGGAAGGCTCCCTGCGACATCTCCAGAGACAGAAGCTTACACCACACCCGGAAGGCTCCCTGCAACATCTCCAGAGAAACATGAGAAGCTTACACCACACCTGGAAGGCTCCCTGAGACATCTCCAGAGACACAGAAGCTTACACCACATCTGGAAGGCTCCCTGCGACATCTCCAGAGACACAGAAGCTTACACCACACCTGGAAGGCCCCCTGCGACATCTCCAGAGACACAGAAGCTTACACCACACCCCTGGAAGGCTCCCTGCAACATCTCCAGAGACACAGAAGCTTACACCACACCTGGAGCTCCCTACTTCATCTCCGGAAGCTTAAACCACACCCGGAAGGCTCCCTGCAACATCTCCAGAGACACAGAGAAGCCTAAACCACACCGGAAGGCTCCCTGAGACATATCCAGAGACACAGAAGCTTACACCACACCTGGAAGGCTCCCTGCAACATCTCCAGAGACACAGAAGCTTACACCACACCTGGAAAGCTCCCTGAGACATCTCCAGAGACACAGAAGCTTACACCACACCTGGAAGGCTCCCTGCGACATCTCCAGAGACAGAGAAGCTTACACCACACCTGGAAGGCTCCCTGCAACATCTCCAGAGACACAGAAGCTTACACCACACCTGGAGCTCCCTGCAACATCTCCAGAGACAGAAGCTTACACCACACCTGGAAGTTTCCCTGCGACATCTCCAGAGACACAGAGAAGCTTACAGCACACCTCAAAGGCTCCCTGCAACATCTCCAGAGACACAGAAGCTTACACCACACCTGGAGCTCCCTACTTCATCTCCGGAGGCACGGAAGCTTAAACCACACCCGGAAGGCTCCCTGTGACATCTCCAGAGACACAGAGAAGCTTAAACCACACCGGAAGGCTCCCTGCAACATCTCCAGAGACACAGAAGCTTACACCACACCTGGAAGGCCCCCTGCGACATCTCCAGAGACACAGAAGCTTACACCACACCCCTGGAAGGCTCCCTGCAACATCTCCAGAGACACAGAAGCTTACACCACACCTGGAGCTCCCTACTTCATCTCCGGAAGCTTAAACCACACCCGGAAGGCTCCCTTTAACATCTCCAGAGACACAGAGAAGCCTAAACCACACCGGAAGGCTCCCTGAGACATATCCAGAGACACAGAAGCTTACACCACACCTGGAAGGCTCCCTGCAACATCTCCAGAGACACAGAAGCTTACACCACACCTGGAAAGCTCCCTGAGACATCTCCAGAGACACAGAAGCTTACACCACACCTGGAAGGCTCCCTGCGACATCTCCAGAGACAGAGAAGCTTACACCACACCTGGAAGGCTCCCTGCAACATCTCCAGAGACACAGAAGCTTACACCACACCTGGAGCTCCCTGCAACATCTCCAGAGACAGAAGCTTACACCACACCTGGAAGTTTCCCTGCGACATCTCCAGAGACACAGAGAAGCTTACACCACACCTCAAAGGCTCCCTGCAACATCTCCAGAGACACAGAAGCTTACACCACACCTGGAAGGCTCCCTGCAACATCTCCAGAGACACAGAGAAGCTTACACCACACCTGGAAGGCTCCCTGCGACATCTCCATAGACACAGAAGCTTACACCACACCTGGAGCTCCCTACTTCATCTCCGGAGGCACGGAAGCTTAAACCACACCCGGAAGGCTCCCTGTGACATCTCCAGAGACACAGAGAAGCTTAAACCACACCGGAAGGCTCCCTGTGACATCTCCAGAGACACAGAGAAGCTTACACCACACCTGGAAGGCTCCCTGCGACATCGCCAGAGACACAGAAGCTTACACCACACCTGGAAGGCTCCCTGTGACATCTCCAGAGACACAGAACATCTCCAGAGACAGAGAAGCTTAGACCACACCTGGAAGGCTCCATGCAACATCTCCAGAGACACAGAAGCTTACACCACACCTGGAAGTCTCCCTGCAACATCTCCAGAGACACAGAAGCTTACACCACACCTGGAAGGCTCCCTGCAACATCTCCAGAGACACAGAAGCTTACACCACACCTGGAAGGCTCCCTGTGACATCTCCAGAGGCACAGAGAAGCTTACACCACACCTGGAGCTCCCTGCAACATCTCCAGAGACAGAAGCTTACACCACACCTGGAGGGCTCCCTGCAACATCTCCAGAGAAACATGAGAAGCTTACACCACACCTGGAAGGCTCCCTGCAACATCTCCAGAGACACAGAAGCTTACACCACACCTGGAAGGCTCCCTGCGACATCTCCAGAGAAACATGAGAAGCTTACACCACACCTGGAAGGCTCCCTGAGACATCGCCAGAGACACAGAAGCTTACACCACATCTGGAAGGCTCCCTGCGACATCTCCAGAGACACAGAAGCTTACACCACACCTGGAAGGCTCCCTGTGACATCTCCAAAGACACAGAGAAGCTTAAACCACACCCGGAAGGCTCCCTGTGACATCTCCAGAGACACAGAAGCTTACACCACACCTGGAAGACTCCCCGCAACATCTCCAGAGGCAGAAGCTTACACCACACCTCGAAGGCTCCCCGCAACATCTCCAGAGACACAGAAGCTTACACCACACCCGGAAGGCTCCCTGCAACATCTCCAGAGACACAGAAGCTTACATCACACCCGGAAGGCTCCCTGCAACATCTCCAGAGACACAGAAGCTTACACCACACCTGGAAGGCTCCCTGCAACATCTCCAGAGACACAGAAGCTTACACCACACCTGGAAGGCTCCCTGCGACATCTCCAGAGACACAGAAGCTTACACCACACCTGGAAGGCTCCCTGCAACATCTCCAGAGACACAGAAGCTTACATCACAAACGGAAGGCTCCCTGCAACATCTCCAGAGACACAGAAGCTTACACCACACCCGGAAGGCTCCCTGCAACATCTATAGAGACACAGAAGCTTACACCACACCTGGAAGGCTCCCTGCAACATCTATAGAGACACAGAAGCTTACACCACACCTGGAAGGCTCCCCGCAACATCTAAAGAGACACAGAAGCTTACACCACACCTGGAAGGCTCCCCGAGAAATCTCAAGAGACAGAGAAGCTTACACCACACCTGGAAGGCTCCCTGTGACATCTCCAGAGACACAGAAGCTTACACCACACCTGGAGCTCCCTGCGACATCTCCAGAGACAGAAGCTTACACCACACCTGGAGGGCTCCCTGCAACATCTCCAGAGACACAGAAGCTTACACCACACCTGGAAGACTCCCCGCAACATCTCCAGAGGCAGAAGCTTACACCACACCCGGAGGCTCCCTGCGACATCTCCAGAGACAGAGAAGCTTACACCACACCTGGAAGGCTCCCTGCAACATCTCCAGAGACACAGAAGCTTACACCACACCTGGAAGGCTCCCTGCGACATCTCCAGAGACACAGAAGCTTACACCACACCTGGAGCTCCCTACTTCATCTCCGGAGGCACGGAAGCTTAAACCACACCCGGAAGGCTGCCTGTGACATCTCCAGAGACACAGAAGCTTAAACCACACCCGGAAAGCTCCCTGGGACATCTCCAGAGACACAGAAGCTTACACCACACCTGGAAGGCTCCCTGCAACATCTTCAGAGACACAGAAGCTTACACCACACCTGGAAAGCTCCCTGACATCTCCAGAGACACAGAAGCTTACACCACACCTGGAAAGCTCCCTGAGACATCTCCAGAGACACAAGCTTACACCACACCCGGAAAGCTCCCTGAGACATCTCCAGAGACAGAGAAGCTTACACCACACCTGGAAGGCTCCCTGCAACATCTCCAGAGACAGAAGCTTACACCACACCTGGAAGGCTCCCTGCAACATCTCCAGAGACACAGAAGCTTACACCACACCTGGAGCTCCCTACTTCATCTCCGGAGGCACGGAAGCTTACACCACACCCGGAAGGCTCCCTGCGACATCTCCAGAGACACAGAAGCTTACACTACACCTGGAAGGCTCCCTGTGACATCTCCAGAGACACAGAGAAGCTTAAACCACACCTGGAAGGCTCCCTGTGACATCTCCAGAGACACAGAGAAGCTTAAACCACACCCGGAAGGCTCCCTGCAACATCTCTAGAGACACAGAAGCTTACACCACACCTGGAAGGCTCCCTACTTAATCTCTGGAGGCACGGAAGCTTACACCACACCCGGAAGGCTCCCTGCGACATCTCCAGAGACACAGAGAAGCTTACACCACACCCGGAAGGCTCCCTGCAACATCTCCAGAGACACAGAAGCTTACACTACACCTGGAGCTCCCTACTTCATCTCCGGAGGCACGGAAGCTTACACCACACCCGGAAGGCTCCCTGCGACATCTCCAGAGACACAGAAGCTTACACTACACCTGGAAGGCTCCCTGCGACATCTCCAGAGACACAGAAGCTTACACTACACCTGGAAGGCTCCCTGTGACATCTCCAGAGACACAGAGAAGCTTACACCACACCTGGAAGGCTCCCTGCAACATCTCCAGAGACACAGAGAAGCTTACACCACACCTGGAAGGCTCCCTGCAACACCTAAAGAGACACAGAAGCTTACACCACACCTGGAAGGCTCCCGCAACATCTACAGACACAGAAGCTTACACCACACCTGGAAGGCTCCCCGCAACATCTAAAGAGACACAGAAGCTTACACCACACCTGGAAGGCTCCCCGAGAAATCTCCAGAGACAGAAGCTTACACCACACCTGGAAGGCTCCCCGCAACATCTGCAGAGACACAGAAGCTTACACCACACCTGGAAGGCACCCTGTGACATCTCCAGAGACACAGAGAAGCTTACACCACACCTGGAAGGCTCCCTGCAACATCTCCAGAGCCACAGAAGCTTACACCACACCTGCAAGGCTCCCTGAGACATCTCCAGAGACACAGAGAAGCTTACACCACACCCGGAAGGCTCCCTGCGACATCTCCAGAGACACAGAAGCTTACACTACACCTGGAAGGCTCCCTGTGACATCTCGAGAGACACAGAGAAGCTTACACCACACCTGGAAGGCTCCCTGCAACATCTCCAGAGACACAGAAGCTTACACCACACCTGGAAGACTCCCCGCAACATCTCCAGAGGCAGAAGCTTACACCACACCCGGAAGGCTCCCTGCAACATCTCCAGAGACACAGAAGCTTACACCACACCCCTGGAAGGCTCCCTGCAACATCTCCAGAGACAGAAGCTTACACCACACCTGGAAGGCTCCCTGCAACACCTAAAGAGACACAGAAGCTTACACCACACCTGGAAGGCTCCCGCAACATCTACAGACACAGAAGCTTACACCACACCTGGAAGGCTCCCCGAGACATCTCCAGAGACACAGAAGCTTACACCACACCTGGAAGGCTCCCTACAGCATCTCCAGAGACACAGAGAAGCTTAAACCACAGCTGGAAGGCTCCCTGCGACATCTCCAGAGACACAGAGAAGCTCACACCACACCTGGAAGGCTCCCTGCAACATCTCCAGAGACAGAAGCTTACACCACACCTGGAAGGCTCCCTGCAACATCTCCACAGACACAGAGAAGCTTACACCACACCTGGAAGGCTCCCTACAGCATCTCCAGAGACACAGAGAAGCTTAAACCACACCTGGAAGGCTCCCTGCGACATCTCCAGAGACACAGAGAAGCTCACACCACACCTGGAAGGCTCCCTGCAACATCTCCAGAGACACAGAAGCTTACACCACACCCGGAAGACTCCCCGCAACATCTCCAGAGACACAGAAGCTTACACCACACATGGAAGGCTCCCTGCAACATCTCCAGAGACACAGAAGCTTACACCACACCTGGAAGGCTCCCTGCGACATCTCCAGAGACACAGAAGCTTACACCACACCTGGAAGGCTCCCTGCAACATCTCCAGAGCCACAGAAGCTTACACCACACCCGGAAGGCTCCCTGCAACATCTATAGAGACACAGAAGCTTACACCACACCTGGAAGGCTCCCCGCAACATCTAAAGAGACACAGAAGCTTACACCACACCTGGAAGGCTCCCCGAGAAATCTCCAGAGACAGAGAAGCTTACACCACACCTGGAAGGCTCCCCGCAACATCTGCAGAGACACAGAAGCTTACACCACACCTGGAAGGCACCCTGTGACATCTCCAGAGACACAGAGAAGCTTACACCACACCTGGAAGGCTCCCTGCAACATCTCCAGAGCCACAGAAGCTTACACCACACCTGCAAGGCTCCCTGAGACATCTCCAGAGATACAGAGAAGCTTACACCACACCTGGAAACCTTCCTTCAACATCTCCAGAGGCACAGAGAAGCTTACACCACACCTGGAAGGCTCCCTGCGACATACTTGGAGACAAGATGGCCGTCGGACAGGAGCTCTCGGTAAGAGCTCCGGTGCTGGGGATCCAGTTTCTCTGGTCTTCATCCCCGTGAGGCACCGTCTTGAGCAACGCGACGCAAAAGTAACTGGAGTTACAAGTAACAGGTTTAATACAAGTAACTGGATCTCTTACCTGCGGATGAAAAGTTGCTGAGGACCCCCGACCCGACTGGAGACCAAGACCCGCAGGAGAAGTCGAGCCTCGCCCGCCTCCTCATCAGACCTTGGGCTGCTCCCCGTGGATGCCTGCTGTCTAGAGCCAGCTTTGGTCGACTGGTGTACCTGGACGTCGCTGAATCAGACCGTGACCTGGACCACTGATAGCGCCTAGAGTGAGACAGGCACATCGTCGCGGCGGTTGCTGTAGTGACCCCCGGAGTCCTGCTCGCGCTGGGAGCTGTGCGCTGGGAGCTAACACATCACGGACCATTTTACATGTAGCTGGACGTCGCTCAATTGGACCGGGACCTGACCACTGCTGGCGCCTGGAGGGCGACGGACACATCGTCGAGGAGTGGCGCTGCCCGTCGGTGGCTGCTGCCTGGACCCTCGGTGTCCTGCGCGCGCTGGGAGCTGTGCACTGGAAGCTAGCACAGCACGGTCCGCTGTACCGTTGTACCATGTACCGTTGTACATCTGCAAACATCGGCTTCGACACCCACTCTGGATGACGATGGGTGCATTCTGAGTCTGCAGGCGAGGGGAGCTGTAGCGGAGCCTGAGAGAGCACCGTCGCATACGCCAGACTGACTGGGTGGTGGTAGACCCGGTGTCTGACTCACGACGGGAGTGATCTCCCTGCCCTGCCTGGCAAACTGTTTGCCTGGCTGTTCGTCCCCTGCCTGCGGCCACCAGGACACCAGAGGAAGCTGACGCCTTGCTGTGGGGTGGATGGTCGTTCCCCCTCCCCCCCCTTTGTATCCAACACCCAGCTGTATCAGGAACAGACAGACCGACTGGTCTGCAAACGCTAGCGAAGATCGTCTTTGCCGAAGCGACAGCTAAAAAAAGGTATTTGCTTTGCCCCACGCGTTTTATTGGAAAAGTGCACATCTGCCCCACTCGTTTTGTTTTACAAAACCTCTGTTGCTCAAAATGGCGGGGGTCATAAACTGAGCACCTAATCCCCTCCTGTACCGCCTGAGCCCACGAGGCCCCTCAGCAGCCCCTCTTAAGATAACAAAAAACTGAGATAAGACTCCCCTTGGTATGCAAGTTCCTGCGCCGGCCGAATAGATTCTGAAACTACTCTCCCCTGCTCTGATATCAGTAACAACGAAAAGAGGACTAAAGAGCCCTTTACTTGGCGGCCATATTTAGACTTCCCTCTCCTATTGGCGGCCATCATGGACTAGTCTTTCGGATTACTCTTGACTATCGGTTCCACAGACTCTACATAGCCCTGTACTCAAATCATTAAGCGATTAAGTGTTTGCCTTTTATTACAGTATTATACTATTATTTTACTACTGGTACTTTTACACTGTATGTAACCTACACCTATTTCACTTATTACTGCAGTTTCTATTTTATTTTATTTTATTATTACTGGCTTCCTACATTGTATGCATTGCTATCACATTACTATCGTATATTCTAGTGTTATATTTGTTATTGCTGCAATTTGTATGCACATTTATGGGATTCAGTAACTCATTAGTAGTTTAGCTCTATTTTAGCCTGTATTTTATATGCGGCAAGCTGCACATATCTCACCTCTATCCCCATCATTCACGGTCCGCTACCGCTTTTATTTATTTATTTGTTGGTTTTTCGATGTAAGCTACGTCACGATATTGCACTGATTATTACTACCTCATTCAATTCGCTCTGTCATGTAAGCTGCACCCAGCCACTTTGTACGCCTAGACTGCACTGCTGTTACCTCGTACATTCTAATATGTAACTTGGCTTCCACCTAATCGGTCCTACCTCTCATAGTTGGTTACACGGTGTAAGCCGACTGCTACCTCATATATAGGATACATTTGGTAAGATGCACCTACGCACTGTCTGTTCGGGGATCACACTGACTTCTACCTCTTATATCTTTGATCACTCACTAGTGTCTTCCTTGGCCCTGTAACTAGCAGCTGACAGTTTGTACCATCGTCCTATTTCCTACACCCAACACCACAGCCTCTCTAAAATGGAGCTCAACGGCAAGCACACTTTTAGAATTAACTACCCCTCCACTCCTCTCTCCAAAAATGCCACTAAACGTTTTAAACACAACTTCTTGAGGTCGCACCCTGAAACACCCTTTGCCGACACTTACTTCTCATCGGGCAATGGAGCCCTGAATACTGATATCATCTTCCACACCTCACGCAGAGCCCAATGGAGAAAAACTTTCCTATCCCTACTCACAGTCTCCACCACCAGGAAAACAACTCATGGCCTAATTCTCACCATCACACCTTCCCACCTCTTCCCTGGCAGGTCTACCATTACTATCTACAATAACGGGATTGTCCTAATCCAATCCACGGACAAGAACCTGGAATTACTAGACAACCTGTTCCCCAAGTTCAAAGAGCACCTCTCCAAGCTGCGGACCCCCACCCAGAACTCCGCCAGCACTATCACCCCTGACGTCGCAGCCACCACCTACTACACCTCTACCCCCAGCACCCCAGTAAATGGCCCACCTGCTGTTAACGCTCCCCACTCCCCAAGGACAGTCACAAATATCTCCACCGCACATACTAGCAGCCCCTCTAACATGACCCTTCTTATCCCCACCCATACCCCCTCCATCCCTCTCCCCCTGGACAGAACATCCCCCACCCACAACACACCACCATCTGAACAAGCCACCGCCCAAAGTTTATCCACCCCCCCTCCCATCCCCCCCACGACAGACACCTCTCCCTCCCCATCTCCCTCTCCACTCCCACCCACGAGTCTCTCACACCTGACACAACAACTCCCACACACAACACGCCTACATCTGCACACACCATCACTCGGAGTTTATCCACCCATCCCCCCCATGGCAGACACCTCTCCCTTCCTTGCTCCCTCCCCACTCCCACTCACAACTCTATCTCCCTCCCAACAAAAGATACAGAACATACCTCCTCCCTTACCTTAGCATCCCCCTCTCCCACCTCCTATTCTCAGCCCTCACTACCCTCCTGTCTCCCCCACTGTCTTCAGCCTTCACTCACTCTTCTACTCACCAGCACCGTCTCCCACTGAAGTCACTACCTATGCTTCCCACCCACCGCCTGCCTCACCTCCATCACCCACACCCCTCGCCCACAAACACGTCCACACCTTGAATACCATCCCACTCATCAGCACTGCGGAACCCCTCAACAACGCTAGTATACCCCCACCCCCCCGATACCCTGCCTGCTCTCCAGCTCACTACTCCACCACTCACCAACGGCTCTCTCCACCAACACCTTCCTCAATGACCCTCCTGACCTGACTTTATCCACCCTCCAACAAGTCAAAGAGCAAATCCTACAAATCAAAAAAGACGTCCACGCAATCAAAGACCTTCTCTCCTCACAGCCCAGTCTACCTCCCACCATCCCACTACCCTACAAACTACGCACCCTCCCTACATACCCTCGCCCCCGACGACACCAGCAATGGCCTACTATCCCCGTTCGCAATAATTCCCACCGCCCCCGTCGTGTTCTCAACCCCTTGTCGGACCGAGACCTATGCTCTCTCCTACGCTCTTATGGCCCAGGTCCGGTAAAAGACTTTTCCAACTCACACATCCCCATACCCACAATTCTTACAAACCCTCTGAGGCTCCCAACACTCAACAACAGAGGCTCCGTCCCTAACAACCTCAGAAAAGTTCCCCTCACACTAGAAAGCTCGACCACCCTTCTCTCTCCCAAACTCAAATGCATCCTACTAAACTGCAGATCGGCCCAGAGACATTCCTCCGACATCGCGGATCTCGTCTCAGATAGGGAGCTGGACCTAGCCATTCTAACGGAAACGTGGCTCACTGAAGCCTCTACCCAGATTATTGACATACTAGTCCCCCCCAATTATCACATCATTAGGCTGAACAGGTCTCCTGGCAAGACGGGCGGGGGAATTGCATGCATTTTTAGGAGCAACCTCTCCGTTACTCAAGTCACCTCCCCCTCCCTTTCCTCCTGTGAACTCCTCTGCCTCGACATCACCAGTGAGGGCAAACAAGTCTGTGCTTTACATCTCATCTATCACCCGCCTGGTGACAATCTCATATTCACCCAACAATTCATGGACCTGATCACTTCCAATGCCGGTCGGCAGACCACTCAAGTCTACCTGGGTGACTTCAATCTCCACTGGAACGATCAGAAAGACACCGTGGTGAATAGTCTCAAAACTTTCCTCAATGCGCTTGACCTCACCCAACTATGCGATAAACCAACACACGACAAAGGCGCGATACTCGATCTCATCATTGCCAAAGAGAACGCTATTCAACTGGAGGCGATTCTACCCTGCGATTGGTCAGATCACCACATTATCACCTTCTTTATCAACGAAAAAGTTAAACCTAACCCTACTCAACCAATCAAATCCAAAACACGGAAAAGGGATTTGAAGAATCTTAACCCCTCCACCCTACCTCCCCACATCGGCAACCTCCTACTTCCCCCTTCAGGTGCCTCAGATGTTCAATCACTGACTGACCACTACCTTGACTCTATGAATACAATAGTCAATGAAGTCGCCCCTCTGCAACTGAAGAGAGTCTCCACCAAAATTTCTAACCCCTGGTATGATGACAGACTCAATGACGAAAGGCGTAATATGCGAATGGCAGAGCGCACCTGGAGATCGGACCCTTCAGCACTGCATCTCAAAAAGCTTAAGAACAAGAGAAATGCCTATTTTAGGAAAATAAAGCGCACAAAGTCGGACTTCTTCAGCCGCCAGTTGGACCAAGCGAAGAACAGGCCAAGAAAGCTGTTCGAGCTAATCAAGACCCAAACAAAGGCACAACCCACACAATCAAACAGCACAACAAATGACACCCCACACTGTGAAGCCTTCTCTGCTTTCTTTAAACTAAAGACTGACAACATAAGAAATGACCTCATCATGGATGTAAGTCGATACCCCAACCACACCAGAATGGCAGACACTCAACCTAAAAACAAGGCATCCTGGCAGTACTTCGATACCTATTCGGAAGAAGCAATACACAAACTGCTCTGCACCTTGAAGCCCTCTAATCACCTCACAGACCCTCTACCTGCTAATGCTGTAAAAGACTTTATCCCCTTGCTCCTCCCTCTCTGGACCAAGATCATCAACAGCTCTTTGCAACAAGGCCACATTCCAGACTCCCTTAAGGTGGGGCAAGTCACGCCTATACTCAAGAAACCTACAGCTGATCCGTCTGACCTAAACAACTATCGGCCCATCACCAATATCCCCACCCTGGCCAAACTGCTGGAGAAATGTGTCCAACTCCAACTAACAAAACACATTGATCAATTTGACCTCCTCACCCCTCATCAATCAGGCTTCAGAGCGAAACATAGCACTGAAACAGCTATGACACACATAATTGATGACGCCCTCCAAATTCTGGATCGCAATGAGTCCTGCCTCCTCATCCTTCTTGACCTCTCGTCTGCATTTGACACGGTCAAACATGAGAACTTGCTGGAGCTGCTAAGTACTAGAATGGGGCTATCGGGAACTGTTCTCAAGTGGTTTTCGTCCTTCCTTCACAACCGGTCTCTGAGGTTCAAGATCGACAATGTGCTATCTACACCTGTACCTGCAGATCTAGGTGTTCCACAAGGATCCACCCTCTCCCCTACACTGTTCAACCTCGTTATGGAACCGCTCGCCACCTTGCTTCAAGCATCCAATGTTCAATTCCATATGTACGCCGATGACACACAACTCTATCTAAAGTTACAATCCCCGGAAGATATCAAACATCTGAATTCCACGCTTATTAACACCCAATCTTGGCTGGCCGATAATCACCTCAAACTAAATGCTCTGAAAACTGAGTTCCTACTCATCTCACCCCCGGCGAAAATCTCCACCACCCAAACCTGGCTCAACAACCTAACAGCACTCAATGTCAAACCTACCATCGTGGACTCGGCGAAATCCCTAGGCATCACACTCGACGCCAAGCTCAACATGCAGCAGCACGTCAGCAAAGCCACAAAAGCAGCTAATTTCCAAATTAACACGCTGAGGATAATTAAACCCTTCCTCCCGGCCAAAGACTTCCAAACTGCTGTACAAGCTTTAGTCATCCCTCGAATAGACTACGGAATTGCGACCCTCAGCGGTCTCCCGCTATCCACAACAGCACCCTTAAGAGCCTCCCTGAACGCTGCCGCGAGACTCATTACTGGCTCTAGAAAGCATTCGCACATATCCCCAGACTTAAAGTCTCTAAAATGGCTGCCTTTTGAAGCCAGAATACAGCTAAAAATTGCAGTTATGACACATGCGGCCGTGCACCACAAGGCACCCAACTACCTCGCTCAAAAGCTGTCTATATCAGGAGGTTCGAGATCCAATAGGAGCACAAAAAATCTACTCCTGAAACCTCGTAGATTCCGGAAAGTGAAAACTTACAAGCGCTCCTTCTCAGGAATGGCACCCAGGATCTGGAATGCGCTCCCTCCTGAAACCAGGCTGATCTCCTCCACTGCACTCTTCAAGAAAGAGGTGAAAACCATCCTTCTGGCCAAGATCTCCTGATCGTTATAGATGTTGGTTCAGAGACTCTGCATGGCTTTGTATCACTGCTCACCCTATCCCCTGGCACTATACTCTACTTGTTGGGGGCACTACTACGCTACGCTCTTACTACCGACCAAGATATGATACATGTTGGTTTACTGATCCACCTGTACACCTCTGTAGTGGGATCAATGATTTGTGCTGTCCTATATTACTTCCTTACCTGATTGTATATGGATTGGTTTTATGTATGTTTTTATTATCCATGTTATTACCATGTTATTGACTATTATACTGTTCCCATTATCTCTGTTGACTCCTACTGCCCCTTCCCTGTCTGTGTGAAGCGCTCTGATATCTAAGGATCCTGTTCGCGCTATATAAAACTTTGAATAAATAAATAAAATAAATAAATCCCCAGAGGCACAGAAGCTTACACCACACCTGGAAGGCTCCCTGCAACAAGTACAGAGACACAGAAGCTTACACCACACCCGGAAGGCTCCCTGCAACATCTCCAGAGACACAGAAGCTAACACCACACCTGGAAGGCTCCCTGCAACATCTCCAGAGCCACCGAAGCTTACACCACACCTGGAAGGCTCCCTGCAACATCTCCAGAGACACAGAAGCTTACACCACACATGGAAGGCTCCCCGAGAAATCTCCAGAGACACAGAAGCTTACACCACACCTGGAAGGCTCCCTGTGACATCTCCAGAGACAGAGAAGCTTACACCACACCTGGAAGGCTCCCTGCAACATGTACAGAGACACAGAAGCTTACACCACACCTGGAAGGCTCCCCGAGAAATCTCCAGAGACAGAAGCTTACACCACACCTGGAAGGCTCCCCGCAACATCTGCAGAGACACAGAAGCTTACACCACACCTGGAAGGCTCCCTGCAACATCTCCAGAGACAGAAGCTTACACCACACCTGCAAGGCTCCCTGAGACATCTCCAGAGACACAGAGAAGCTTACACCACACCTGGAAACCTCCCTGCAACATCTCCAGAGGCACAGAAGCTTACACCACACCTGGAAGGCTCCCTGCGACATCTCCAGAGACAGAAGCTTACACCACACCTGGAAGGCTCCCTGCGACATCTCCAGAAGCACAGAAGCTTACACCACACCTGGAAGGCTCCCTGCGACATCTCCAGAGACACAGAAGCTTACACCACACCTGGAAGGCTCCCTGCAACATGTACAGAGACACAGAAGCTTACACCACACCTGGAAGGCTCCCCGAGAAATCTCCAGAGACAGAGAAGCTTACACCACACCTGGAAGGCTCCCCGCAACATCTGCAGAGACACAGAGAAGCTTACACCACACCTGGAAGGCTCCCTGCAACATCTCCAGAGACACAGAGAAGCTTACACCACACCTGGAAGGCTCCCTGCAACATGTCCAGAGACACAGAAGCTTACACCACACCTGGAAGGCCCCCTGCGACATCTCCAGACACACAGAGAAGCTTACACCACACCTGGAAGGCTCCCTGCAACATCTCCAGAGACACAGAACATCTCCAGCAACACAGAGAAGCCTACACCACACCTGGAAGGCTCCCTGCAACATCTCCAGAGACACAGAAGCTTACACCACACCTGGAAGGCTCCCTGCAACATCTCCAGAGACACAGAAGCTTACACCACACCTGGAAGGCTCCCTGCAACATCTCCAGAGACAGAGAAACTTACACCACACCTGGAAGGCTCCCTACAGCATCTCCAGAGACACAGAAGCTTACACCACACCTGGAAGGCTCCCGCAACATCTCCAGAGACACAGAAGCTTACACCACACCTGGAAGACTCCCTGTGAAATCCCAAAGACACAGAAGCTTACACCACACCCGGAAGGCTCCCTGCAGCATCTCCAGAGACACAGAGAAGCTTACACCACAACGGAAAGGCTCCCTACAACATCTCCAGAGACACAGAAGCTTACACCACACCTGGAAGGCTCCCTGCGACATCTTAAGGGACATAGAAGCTTACACCACACCCCTGGAAGGCACCCTACAACATCTCCAGAGAAGCTTACACCACACCCAGAAGGCTCCCTGCAACATCTCCAGAGACACAGAAGCTTACACCACACCTGGAAGGCTCCCAGCAACATCTCCAGAGACACAGAAGCTTACACCACACCTGGAAGGCTCCCAGCGATATCTCCAGAGACACAGAAGCTTACACCACACCTGCGGCTCCCTGCAACATCTCCAGAGACACAGAAGCTTACACCACACCCGGAAGGCTCCCTGCAACATCTTTAGAGACACAGAAGCTTACACCACACCTGGAAGGCTCCCTGCAGCATCTCCAGAGACACAGAACATCTCCAGCAACACAGAGAAGCCTACACTACACCTGGAAGGCCCCCTGCAACATCTCCAGAGACACAGAAGCTTACACCACACCCGGAAGGCTCCCTGCGACATCTTAAGGGACACAGAAGCTTACACCACACCCCTGGAAGGCTCCCTGCGACATCTCCAGAGACACAGAACATCTCCAGCAACACAGAGAAGCTTACACCACACCTGGAAGGCTCCCAGCAACATCTCCACAGGCAATGAAGCTTACACCACACCTGGAAGGCTCCCTGCAACATCTCCAGAGACACAGAAGCTTAAACCACACCTGAAGGCTCCCTGCAACATCTTAAGGGACACAGAAGCTTACACCACACCTGGAAGGCTCCCAGCAACATCTCCACAGGCAATTAAGCTTACACCACACCTGGAAGGCTCCCTGCAACATCTCCAGAGACACAGAAGCTTACACCACACCTGGAAGGCTCCCTGCGACATCTTAAGGGACACAGAAGCTTACACCACACCTGGAAGGCTCCCTGCAACATCTCCAGAGACACAGAACATCTCCAGCAACACAGAGAAACCTACACTACACCTGGAAGGCTCCCTGCAACATCTTCAGAGACAGAGAAGCTTACACCACACCTGGAAGGCTCCCAGCAACATCTTAAGGGACACAGAAGCTTACACCACACCTGGAAGGCTCCCTGCAACATCTCCAGAGACACAGAACATCTCCAGCAACACAGAGAAACCTACACTACACCTGTAAGGCTCCCTGCAACATCTCCAGAGACACAGAAGCTTACACCACACCTGGAAGGCTCCCTGCAACATCTCCAGAGACACAGAAGCGTACACCACACCTGGAAGGCTCCCTGCGACATCTCCAGAGACACAGAAGCTTACACCACACCTGGAAGGCTCCCAGCAACATCTTAAGGGACACAGAAGCTTACACCACACCTGGAAGGCTCCCAGCAACATCTCCACAGGCAATGAAGCTTACACCACACCTGGAAGGCTCCCTGCAACATCTTAAGGGACACAGAAGCTTACACCACACCTGGAAGGCACCCTACAACATCTCCAGAGAAGCTTACACCACACCTGGAAGGCTCCCTGCAACATCTCCAGAGACACAGAACATCTCCAGCAACACAGAGAAGCCTACACTACACCTGGAAGGCTCCCTGCAACATCTTCAGAGACAGACGCTTACACCACACCTGGAAGGCTCCCTGCAACATCTCCAGAGACACAGAAGCTTACACCACACCTGGAAGGCTCCCTGCAACATCTCCAGAGACACAGAAGCTTACACCACACCTGGAAGGCTCCCTGCAACATCTCCAGAGACAGAGAAACTTACACCACACCTGGAAGGCTCCCTACAGCATCTCCAGAGACACAGAAGCTTACACCACACCTGGAAGGCTCCCGCAACATCTCCAGAGACACAGAAGCTTACACCACACCTGGAAGACTCCCGTTGAAATCCCAAAGACACAGAAGCTTACACCACACCCGGAAGGCTCCCTGCAGCATCTCCAGAGACACAGAGAAGCTTACACCACAACGGAAAGGCTCCCTACAACATCTCCAGAGACACAGAAGCTTACACCACACCTGGAAGGCTCCCTGCGACATCTTAAGGGACATAGAAGCTTACATCACACCCCTGGAAGGCACCCTACAACATCTCCAGAGAAGCTTACACCACACCCGGAAGGCTCCCTGCAACATCTCCAGAGACACAGAAGCTTACACCACACCTGGAAGGCTCCCAGCAACATCTCCAGAGACACAGAAGCTTACACCACACCTGGAAGGCTCCCAGCGATATCTCCAGAGACACAGAAGCTTACACCACACCTGCGGCTCCCTGCAACATCTCCAGAGACACAGAAGCTTACACCACACCCGGAAGGCTCCCTGCAACATCTTTAGAGACACAGAAGCTTACACCACACCTGGAAGGCTCCCTGCAGCATCTCCAGAGACACAGAACATCTCCAGCAACACAGAGAAGCCTACACTACACCTGGAAGGCCCCCTGCAACATCTCCAGAGACACAGAAGCTTACACCACACCTGGAAGACTCCCTGCGAAATCCCAAAGACACAGAAGCTTACACCACACCCGGAAGGCTCCCTGTGACATCTTAAGGGACACAGAAACTTACACCACACCTGGAAGGCTCCCTGCGACATCTTAAGGGACACAGAAGCTTACACCACACCTGGAAGGCTCCCTGCAACATCTCCAGAGACAGAGAAGCTTACACCACACCTGGAAGGCTCCCTGCAACATCTTCAGAGACAGAAGGTTACACTACACCAGCGCTCCCTTCCCGGCTGCGCAGCTTGACTTCCGGGCTGTGCAACTGTGTAGGAAACTGGCTCTGTGCACACTATACCTTACGTTGGTATAGTATATAGAGTCCAGTGGATCCCCAAAGGCTTAAGTAGATAATACCAAAAGTTCTATTTGCGGTAATGTGGTGGAGCAGTTCGTTTTATCAGAGAGCTGTGTTAAGCATTTGTTGTACACACTAAGGCAAGAAATGATTACACACAAAGACTGAATCGAAGACTAATTTCTTTGTGTAAAAAGTTATCACTTTGTTATTTTAGAACCAAGACAAACTTAGTTGCAGGTAAGTAATAGTTTCAAGAACAGTAATACTACTTTTCAAGATGTAGTAGGAATTATTTTGCAAGGCAGTAAAAATGCTGTACAGGACTTGAAATACTTTGTAAAGCAACTGTAGCAAGTAAACATTTGAATGCAATAGGAGAAATGCAATGCAGTCCTATGGGAGAAAAACAGTTGAATGCATTAACACGTAAGTACACAATTTATAGTCCCAGTCTTTAGGGGTTTAGACTGACACTGGGCAACGGTCAAATGGAGGTAGGTACTGCACCACCGGCGGCACTCGAGCAGCCAGGTTCAGAGGTCACTGGGCTTAATGTTATACAATGGAGACTGAGAGCAGTGAACAAGGTGCAGACTGCAGGGAGTGACCCGTGGTCTCAGGGCACTAGCCCCGGGTGTTTCAAGCAAGCAATGGGGGGAGGGGCGACAAGGCAGTACTAACCATACTTTACTAGCAGTACGAGCTGGGTGCAAATCTGTGTCGGGCACCCAATGCGTTTCAATAGGGAATCTCGGTCGCACGAAGAGGCTGCAAGCTCTGACAAGGAGGCTGGATGACAGAGACCACCGGGAGGGCAGGTAAGTTGAGATCTCAAAGGAGGGCTGGGCACCGTCTGCAGGGTGGAGGATCCGGGGTGCTTTTGGTGTCGGTGAACGGGTTGCGGTCAGGGGCATACCTTCATGTTGAGGCTGCAGGCAACTTTGGGGGGCGGGGGGGGAGGGTTGCAGGAGAGGTCAGCCACCAATGTAGTCTAGGTCCAGATTGCTGGGTAAATTTCACTGGACAGGTGAGCCACGCAGACTCGGGACGTGGGTGTCTGGTGCAGGGGTTGCGGATTCGTCTGGATCCGGAGTCTTTGAAGTTGGACTTTTCTGGACATGGCTGCTGTCCTCGGGAGATCTTGTCTTTAAGAGTGGCAGTCTTACTGGGGCTCTTGGAAGTGGCTGGCCACAGGACAGGTGTCTTCTTCATAGGCTTTCTGCTGGAGGAAGGCCTGTAAGGCGGAGGCAAAGTCAACAGTCTTCTTCAAGCATTGCTGCACAGCATAATCTTCGTAGGCTGCAGAAGTCTGAGGCTCAAGGTTCAGGGGTGCCCCTAAAAAACTTAATTTAGGTGTGCTACAGGTACTGGCAGGTAGTAGCCAATGGGCTATTTTGCCTTTTTTTTATGTACCCCTTCCCTCCCTTTGGTGATGGGCTTCCCCTAACCTTATTGGTTAAAATACTTACATTCAAGATGGAGGATTCCTTAAGGAGGGAGTCACTTCAGCTCTGGGCACCTTAGCGGTGGTCCTGGCTAAGGGGGGACACCTCTCCTGACTACTAATTTTCCCAGCGACCTTGCCGCCAAAGGTGAGGCTTGGTGGCGGGGTGGAGGGGGGGTGTGGGCATCTCCACTGACAGGAGAGGCGCAGGTTACCATTACAAAGAGCAGGAAGCCTTTGCGCTCATAGCCCATATTCTGGAACAGGATGTGTCCGTTCTTTATCACGGTCAATAACAGCTAGGATCAAGTTTGTTACTTAGCTGGGCGTTACAATCATTGCACTCCGGTCACGTGCCCTGGCGATATATCAACAGTAAGCCTCTCCTGCTTATGATTTAATGAAACTGACAATGGCACAAAGATACAAATATACAATGATGCACATTGAAAAACTAGACCAATTACCTTTCACCATGGCTGAATCAACTTCCACAGAATGGTTAATCTATTGGAAATCACATTGCCAGAGCATTTCAATTTCGATATGTTCTACAGTACCACCAGGTTGGCAGGTATGAAGAGTTGGGTGAGTAATACATCCATAAATCTGAGAGTTACCATACAGCTTTAGATGCAGAAATAGTGACACTGAAGTCGCTCAACGGTTCAAACTGCGAGAATTCGTTAAGTGGATCTTTAATTTGTCAGGATATTATGCTTCACCGAGCTTGCAACACTTCGGATGCAAACTTATCCCGTCACTTGAAAGGGTCCCCAGCTGCTGTCATTCATCCGGTGTTCGGTGACCCGACAGACCTACGACGCCGCCGGCCGGAACCCCGCCTGCTGCCGGGCCGCCCCGAAACGCATTCACGGACCCTTCACCTGCAGAACCTGCAAGTTCACCTGCCTCCGAACCCGCACCGCACCCGCCAATCCAAGCACCAGCAGCAACCTCAAGTGCATCCTGCTCAACACCCGCTCCGTCCACAGACACGCCGTGGAACTCTGGAACCTCCTCGACACAACATCACCAGACGTCGCCTTCCTCACGGAAACCTGGATGAACGCCTCCTCAGCCCCCGACATCGCAATCGCCATCCCGGACGAGTACAAGATCATCAGGAGGGACCGCGTCAACCAGACCGGAGGATGCATCGCCATCGTCCACAAGAATGCCATCCGCATCACGACCGACGCCAACGACACCCTGCCGCCGCCGAACACCTCCACTTCCAGATGATTCACACCGACCCAAAGACGACCATCAGAGGCACCCTCGTCTACAGACCTCCGGGACCACGCACACAATTCAGCGAAGACATCACAGACTTCATCAGCCCACACGCCCTCCCCTCCGCCTACATCCTCCTAGGGGACCTCAAATTCCACCTGGAGAACAAAAAGGACCGCAACACCGCTGCCCTGCTGGACAACCTCGCCAACCTCTGACTCAAGCAACTGGTCAACGCCCCCATCCACTACGCCGGCCACACGCTTGACCCCGTCTTCTCATCCAGCAAGCACATCACCTTCAGCCACTCCACCGAACTCCGCTGGACCGACCACAGCTGCGTCCACTTCAGCTTCAGAAGAACCACAACCCACCACCACCCGCAACAGGTTCCTCACAGAAGCTGGAGTAAGATCACCGCCGACCAGCTCACCACCTCCCTCAGCCAGAACCCACCCGCCAGCACAACTGACCCAAACGAAGCAGCCCGCAACTTCACGAAGTGGCTGACCGCCTGCGCCGACGACCTCGCACCACTGAAGAACCATCCCAACAGACCCAGAAGCAAGAGGGCCCCCTGGTTCACAGACGAACTCAAGGACTCCAAGAAGACCTGCCGCACCCTCGAGAAAGCCTGGCTCCCCGACCAGACCACTGACAACATGACCGCCCTCAAACACGCCACCCGCAAGCACCACCAGCTCATCCGCACCACCAAGAAGAAATCACTGAAGGAACGACTTGACAACAACGCCCACGACAGCAAGGAACTCTTCACCATCGTCAAGGAGTTCTCCAACCCCAGCACTGGCAAAACGACATCACTCCCTCACAAGATCTCTGCGACTCTCGCCTCGTTCTTCCACCGCAAGATTGCCGACATCCACAACAGTTTCGGTGCACCATCCACGCACCCAACCGTCGAACCAACTCCCCCCCACCGCCACCCTCCGCACCTGGACCACGGTGACCACCGAAGAGACAGCCCGCACGATGAACACCATCCACTCCGGATCTCCGACCCACCCCTGCCCCCACCACGTCTTCAACAAGGCCCACTCCACCATCGCACCCCAACTCCGGGACATCATCAACACCTCCATCAACACCTCCACCTTCCCGCAGAGCTGGAAGCATGCCGAGCTCAGCGCCCTACTGAAGAAACCAACAGCAGACCCCACCGACCTCAAAAACTTCCGCCCCATCTCGCTCCTCCCTTTTCCTGCCAAAGTCATCGAGAAGATCGTCAGACAGCTTGCCGCCTTCCTCGAGACGAACGGATCCCTCGACCCCTCGCAGTCTGGGTTCAGAGCCAACGACAGCACAGAGACCGCCCTCATCGCAGCCACCGACATCAGAGCCCTGCTCGACAACGGGGAAACCGCGGCACTCATCCTCCTGGACCTCTCTGCAGCGTTCGACACAGTCTGCCACCGCACCCTAGTTCAACGCCTCAGCAACATCGGCATCCAAGAGAAAGCACTGGAGTGGATCATCTCGTTCCTCGCCGGGAGAACACAGAGTCCGCCTCCCCCCGTTTCGATCCGAGGCCACCGAAGTCATCTGCGGCGTTGCGCAAGGATCATCACTCAGCCCCACCCTCTTCAACGTCTACATGAGACCTCTTGCTGCCATCGCACGCCAACACAACCTCAACATCATCTCCTATGCCGACACCCAGCTGATCCTCTCCCTCACCAGAGACCCAGACACCGCCAGAACCAGCCTGCACGAAGGGATGAAAGACGTTGCCGAGTGGATGAAGAACAGCCGCCTGAAACTGAACTCAGACAAGACGGAAGTCCTCATCCTGGGACCATCGCCCTACGCCTGGGACGACTCCTGGTGGCCCCCAGCCCTGGGCACCGCTCCCAAGCCAACGGACCACGCTCGTAACCTGGGCTTCATCCTGGACTCCTCCCTCTCGATGACCAGACAAGTCAACGCCGTCTGCTCATCATGCTTCCACACCCTACGCATGCTCCGCAAGATCTTCCGATGGATCCCGACCGAAACCAGGAAGACGGTCACCCAGGCCCTCGTCACCAGCCAACTGGACTACAGAAACACCCTCTACGCCGGAACCACAGCCAAGCTACAGAAAAAACTCCAACACATCCAGAACACCTCCGCCCGACTCATCCTGGACATCCCCCGACGCAGCCACATCTCCGGCCACCTGAGGACCCTGCACTGGCTCCCTGTCAACAAGAGGATCACGTTCAGGCTCGTCACCCACGCACACAAGTCTCTCCACGACCTGGGCCCCAAGTACCTCAACGACCGCCTGACCTACACGCCCACCCGCCAGCTACGGTCCGCTAGCCTCGCCTTCGCCACCGTACCACGCATCCGAAGAGCCACCGCCGGAGGCAGATCCTTCTCCTACCTGGTGGCCAAGACATGGAACTCCTTCCCCATCCACCTTCGGCTGACCCAGGACCATCTCGCCTTCAGGAGACAACTCAAGACCTGGCTGTTCGAGCAGTAGCGGACCCCTTCCCCCCCCCCAAGCGCCTTGAGACCCCTCCGGGTGAGTAGTGCGCTATACAAATGTCATGATTGATTAGTTCTCCTTATTGAACCACTAGCAGTTATAATTCCTCTAATCCATTGATTTTAGCCCCTATTAGAGGGATGGATAAAAATCTAACTAGTTGGAGACAATATTTTAGATTGTAAGGCTGAGCATTGAAATATACAGAAAGTGTTGGGAGGAAATCATTCTTTTACGTTTGTTGAGGGATATAGAGTAAATCAGTCCAAAGCAGAAAAGCTCTAGTTCAATTTAGTTTCCCAGCTACCAGCCGATTACAGTTTCTACCACAACGGCCAATTAGATATTTAGGTGTTTTTGTAACAAGTGAATATGCACAACTGTTCCACCTAAATTATGGTAATATCCTTATAAAGTTAAAAAGTTAGATACATGGAGTCTGCTGCCTTTGTCTTTAGTGGGACGGGTTTTGTGTCAATACTTGGCTTTTAATTTTTGTTTCCTAATCTTCCCTTAAAAAGTACCCTATTCTCATTTGAAATTACTTTATTCGAAACAAGTTTCATAAAAGTACAACACACAATATCCAAAATAAACTATACATAAAAATAATTTCAGACAATTGGCATAAATTTTACATAGAAATAATTTCAGACAGTGGGCAAAAGTTTTGACCTGATGAACCATGCATTCGCCACATATTTAGCCACCCCACAAATCATGTGCATTGAAGTGACATTAGTTTGGATAATACGCATGGCTAATCTATGTTCCCTCACCCCTAAATTCCTACAAGCAGGTTTCAACCACCTATCTCTTGGTTTTTTATAGGCTACACATGCAAATAGGAAGTGGCCCAATGATTCTTTCGGGCAGGGACAACCTGGACATTTGATCTCTGTTCCACTATATCCCTTCCAGCCTTCTTTGAATGTGTTGAGGGGTAAAATACCGTATCTGAATTTCAGAAACAGTGTTCTATCGCGAGGTACCTGGATAAAGTCCAGAAAGGGCTCTAACTTTCTAAGGGGCTTATGGTCAAGGAATGTGCTAGTTAAATGGCCCCAATTTGGGTTCCTAAGTTCTTTTGCTATAACCCAATCCCAATATAGTTTTTTAACAATTGTTTTTGGGGGTGGCATTTGTGAAATCCAACTCTCCTCCAGACCTATAGATTTCACAAGCCTCTTTAAATTGTTCAGCCATTTAATTTTATTGGCTACATTCAGACTAATCAACTCGTCCAAAACCTTAGCATAGTTAGAGAGTTCTGGAGTCGTCCTGAGACGAACCCAAAATAACAGCGGGCGGATTTGCACCAGATCAGCTATCTATTTTTTGCCCAGGTCTAAAAATAAAGGTTTCAAGGGGGAAGATAAAGGTAGCGAAACCATGTCTCTAATGAACTTATTTTCCGCCACTATTAAAACTTTTGTGTTTTCCGCACCCCAGAGTTCTGAACCATAGACTGCCGCCGCCAGTGCTTTCCCTTCATAAACTGCCAGGGTAGGGGCTATGGGTCTGCTAATAGAACGTCGCTGATTTTTAAGGATTACTCCTGCAACCCTTTTGAGGTTTAAGACCATTTTAGTGATATGGGCAGACCAACTCAAATTGTTACAAAGTCTTACTCCGAGGTAATCAAATTCTTGTACCACCTCCAGCGCGGTGCCATTCAACAAGAGGTTAACCTTCCTATGCTTCTTTTTAGAGGTTAGCACCATCAACTTTGTTTTTGAAGTATTTATTGTCAACCCCCTGTCTTTACAAAAACTGCAGAAATGATCAAGCAGTTTCTGCAAACCCATAGGGGATTTAGACATGAGAAGGGTATCGTCGGCAAAGAGGAGACTGGGAGTCTTCTCTCCTGCAAGGACAGGGGCATCAGCCGGGTCCTCCCTCAAATGGTCTACCACCCCATTAATAAAGAGGGAGAACAAGGTTGGAGCCATCACACACCCATGTCTCACTCCCCTATTTACCGGAATCTTCAGTCAGTTGGCCCTGGGATCCCCAACGGATCCTAGCATAATTTCCTTCATGAAGTTTAATAATAAATTGTAGAAGGTAACTAGGAAACCCCATATCGGATAAGACCGACCAAAGCTTAGTCCGTGGAATAACGTCAAATGCTGTCTTCAAGTCTATAAAAGCCAAGTATAGACTGCCCTTCGTAATTAGCACTGACTTCCAACAGACTGCACAAAATCTGAAGACCTGATCTATTGCACCTATATAGCTTCTGAACCCGGCCTGGAAATGGGACAAGATGCCTTTATCCACAAGCCAAGATTCTGTGCGATTTATGATCACCCTTCCCACCACCTTCTGAATAGTGTCTATCAGACTTATCGGTCTGTAATTAGAGGGGTCATCCCTTTCGCCCTTTTTGTAAATAGTTATCACCTCTGCGCCTTTCCAGGAATCTGGAACAGGGTAACCAGCCTGGATCAAATTCATCAGACACGAAATATACTTAGCCCACACATTAGGTTCATATTTTAACATGTCCCCTGGGAGACCATCTTGGCCTGGGGCCTTCCCGGGCAATAGTTTAGAGATAGCATCTAATACTTCTCTCTGCGAAAATGGATCTGTATTGTGAATCAAAATTCCACATGGCATATTTCCAGGGATAGTAGCTGGTTGCGATAACGAGCTATCCAAATTATCCTCACAGTACAGTTTTAAAAAATGGGAGTACCATTCCTGCTCCGTAATATGATTTAAAATAGGTCCTGCTCCCTTGCTATCTAAAACATTAATTAATTTCCAAAAATTAACAGCATTTTTCCCACATGCTGCTTCCTTAAGCTGTTGCCAATGCTCTTCCTCCCAAGCTAGTTTTGCGGATTTTATACTTCTTGAATAATCTTTCCTAGCCGCCCGGACGGCCACAGAATCCTTGCTTCGTATTGCTTTAGTAATTGCTTTCCTTTTAATTCTGCAATTACTCGTGTACCATGGATTACTTGTGGTTTTAATACCATTAAGACGTGATTTTGCCGTTGGCTTCTTACAAAAGTGGGCTCCCAGTTTACTTATTAAGTTATTATAGGATACCAACAAACTCGGACCGTCTAAATTAACTGGGGAGAAGGCTAAAGCTGTCAATCTGCTAGTTTCTTTGGATACTAAATCCGTAATATTTTGGAGCTTTCCCTCATCACATTTGACGACATTCCATTTTAGCTTCCGATTATTATTTACAGGGAAGATTTCTTTGGTTAGCATCTCAGTTACCCGACTGAGATCACGGCCACTTATCCACCTAAGCTGCATACATAAGGGGTTGTGGTCACTATAGGAAGACTCCCTAACCACCATGTCAATTACGTCGGGCCAGGAATGTTCATCTAGAAGAATATAGTCGATACGAGAGGGGCACCCCAGCCTATTAAAGGTCATCGCACCTGCGCGATCTGATTTTGTACGGCCATTTAAAGCCCAAAGATTATGATCTAACACCAGGGCATTCAACTGAATAACTCTCGATGACCATTTCTTAATTGGACTAAGATTTAGCGTGGGTATGCTTTGTCGACCTTCCACTGTATTCGATCCCAATACTTCTTCCACATCTAGAGGTTCGAATGTACAGTTAAAATCCCCCCCGACCAGTATTTTAGATCTGGTCGGAAATTTTGACAACTCCACATCCAATAATTCCAATATTGGGGAAGTAAGCCCTCCCTGAAGACCTCTAGCGTAAATACAGAAGATTTCGTAGGTATAGCCCCCTACACTGTTCTTTAGAGTAACGTGCAGGATATCATTAGAAACGTACTTGTTAGAAATAGCACAACAACTCAGAGATGTTTTCACCCAAATATGTAACCCACCAGAAGGGCGGCCTCTTCCCAATGAGACAGCTGGAACATAAAATGTAGAGTAACCATTCATATATTCGGGGGATAGGCACCACGTTTCTTGAAACATACAAATATCAAAATTGTTAATAAAAATGTTCCAATCCGGATTTGCTAAGTTTTTCTTTAAACCTGCAATATTCCATGATAGAATATTGATAAAGGGACCCGGAGACTTAGGTTCCAATTGACCTGAAGATACTGTATCCTGCATACAGTTACCAACTACAACCGGAGGTTCAATAATGTCTGTACCAACACTAGTGGAGCCTGTAATAACCACTCTGCCCTCAGGTGGGGTAACTTCAACTCCGGGTAAAGCCTGCACCACCCGACTACCCAATCGATCAATGGGCTGTTTGGTAAGTCAATCGACTTCCTCCAGTCCATTGAAACGATTATAACATTGAATAGGGTGATCCAACTGCGGGCCCAACCAACCCTCCTTACGCCTATTACCACCATGGTAAGTTCTACCTCTTCCTCTACGCACTTCTTGCCAGTCTCCATTTCCAGCCCCTCCCCAATTGTAGGAGCGATGATTCCCCTGGGTTTCAAATCTCCTCCAACCATTTTCATGCGGGGTGGTCCTTAGCCAACTCCATCTATTATCATGGTTCCCCGCGGGCATATAAAAGTATGACAAGGGTTTAACAAGGATCTCGGAGTCAATGTTACGGCTAAGCCCAGAGCAAATAAACTCTACAATACAAGGGTCTTCAAATGTGATCACCACACAATCTCCTTTGAGGTGTTTCTTTTTCTCTCCCACCCACGGTGCTCTCTCTACCATAAGAATATTTTTATTGATATTGGGTGGGGTTGGGAGATTCCTGTCCAACCAATGACAAACTTTGTTTTTAAGGGCCCAGAAAGTTTCGGGGATGTCTGTGGTAAGCTCAGGGACACCCGTTAATACTATCACAAATGGGCAGGCGTCAGGCGGTAAACTCATATTCCGCCGTACCCTTGGTGTCTTCACAGCGGATGGGTGCTGGATAATGCTTGGTGCGGTTGAACTGGCTGTTCCCGGAGGTTTATTAGCATCTACAACGACTTGTTTAGTGGTCACTTTACCAACCTTCTGTACGGATGTAACGGTTGGACAAGTCTTGGTTTGCTGGGTGGGTGCTATTGGAGGGTTCTTAGCCAATGGGTGTGGGCTTCCCGTTGTACCGGGGGTTTTCTTCTGAATTTCTTGAGTTGCTTTTACCCCCCTACAATTTAGCTCCTTTGATATAATTCCCAATTGATTTTCTATACCCTGGAGTCTAACTTCCAGGGGCAAAAGCAAGGACCTAATAAGGGTCGATAGGGAGTCAAAAAAAGGCGCATCCACATCCTCTTCACTCTCTACAGACTCATCAGGACTACCGTTATCAAGAATACTAGCCAAACTAGTGTCGGATACAGTTACATCTGGTAACTCTAGGGGTAGGGGGTGCGATGCTCTAGATTGCCTTACAGAAATTACTGGGGCATCCACACTTAATCCTCCCTCCTGTGTACCATTTCCCACACCGGCTGTGTTCCCCATACTGTGTAAAGTATTTTGATTAGCTACAATATCACTAAGCACCTCTGTAACAGATGGTATTGGAGAGGGTGTTTTCCCCACAACAGTGAACCCTTCTAACTCCGGGGGGTCTGTATGTATAATAGCTTAAGTAACCATAGGAGTAATGAGGGTTACAGTCTCAATTGTGGGTACTGGTAATGTAGATACCGGAGATATATTTATACTTTGAGGCTGGGTCATAGTCAATACAGGTGACACATGAGTAGTTAATAGATGGGACGTATCTGATAAACGCAATTGTTTATTCGGAGTACGAGCCAGAGCTATATTACCCAATGATGATCTTTTGGCCTGGAGCAAATCTTGGGAAACCCTTCGTTCCATCAATATAATACCCTCATCAATTAGGGTGTTCGTGCGAAGGATAAAACTATCCAAGGTATTAGTGAGTTTTTTGGTTTTTGTATTTTTTATCCCCGCCACCGCCTGGCTTCTGGTTTTCCGAGTTGACATTGTATGACACCAGCAATTTAATAACACGGGGTACTCAAGTTAGATGGTAAAAGGGAGTAACTAAATTAACAAACCCTATTAGTAGAATATTACTACGATAAAACTAATCCACACAGTAGTACTATAAACCAAACAATGACATCCCATACAAAAGATAGCACATCAAAAACAACTACAATTTTATAAAACTTGCGAGGGGGTATGGCCAGTCCAGTCCTCTCGGTCCTCGGAGGGCCTCAGAGGGCCCGCCCTTTGCCCGGGCTTAGCCCCGGGCTATGTCCCGCGCGCGTCCCGCGTGCGCGCTCACCTCTACACTTAAATAGGAGGGTTGGGGGCGGGAAGAGACACCAGGTGCGCTGGGTTGTAGAAGCGCTGAGCAACCTGGGTCTCGCAGTCCCGGCCCCGGCAGCGTCCGCTAATGTCCTGGGTCCTAGTTGATCAGGAGCAGGGTGCAGGGCAGCAGTTTAAAAGCGTTCTTGTTAAAAAATAAAGTTCCACAGGATAATCCCCAAGGCTGCGAGCGGCAGTTTCTACCACAACGGCCAATTAGATATTTAGGTGTTTTTGTAACAAGTGAATATGCACAACTGTTCCACCTAAATTATGGTAATATCCTTATAAAGTTAAAAAGTTAGATACATGGAGTCTGCTGCCTTTGTCTTTAGTGGGACGGGTTTTGTGTCAATACTTGGTTTTTAATTTTTGTTTCCTAATCTTCCCTTAAAAAGTACCCTATTCATATTTTCACGAATTAGATAAGTCCATCCACAAGTTCATTTGGGCAAATAAACAATCAAGGGTAAAATGGTCTACTCTCCAATTACACAGTACAGGGGGGTTTAGCATTACCAAATGTTTCAACATAACACCAGGCTTCATTGGTTAATTTGATGGTACAATTACCAACAGCATCATTGAATTAGGGCAACCTTTTTCTTACATCTTATGTTAAGTGGATGTGCAATAAGATTACCAGCTTTTCTGCGGTACACGGGTTAAGGCTATATGGGTGTTAACCTCACGTATTCAGATAAGTTCTAAAGCACAAAATATACCTGTATGTTATGCTTTCTCTAATGCAAGTTTGTGAGATTTGAGCATACAGCTTTCACGGGGAGTCTTGCAGTCATGGAGAGACATGGGCTTTAAAAAATTAGGAGGCTTTTATAATACAAATTTGAAAACCTGGGAATCAATCGCTCGGCAAATTGGTAGTCAAAATGCAGTTTTATGTTTAAGTTTTAACCAAGTGTCTAGCTTTCTTAAAAACAACTATGTGATTAGTGAATCTGCACGAGTGATGAAAGGGCGGATTAGCAAAAATAAGATAGGTTGAGTGGGAAACTGGTATTGGTCGCTATGTCAGAGTGTCAACAAGAAACTCCTGGATTAATTACTTCCAAGAGTTTTTCAAGATACAGATTTACTATTAAAGAATGGCAGTTACTGAGTGAGATCGGATATAAAGCATCAAGAACAGCAAACTTTAAAAGAATGGCCTTTTTATCCAGGTGGATGGCATGTTATATACCACATTCACTGCATAAGATGTTCCCATGGTCCCAGATCAATGTTTTAGGTGTAAGATGAATGGAGCAGGTGGATGGGCTCATATGTTTTTTGCATGTACAAGCCGAAGGCTATTTCGGGAGGATGTGTTTAAGATTATTAGCAGTTGCATGTAGACCATCATTCTCCCATCAACTATGTTGGTTCTATTTGGTTCTTTGCATGAAGTGCACTAGTTAAAGAAACACCAATAATATTTTATTTTTATAGCAATAGCGGTGGCCAGGTATTTGAATCTGCAGACTGGAAACACACCAATGCTACCGACAATAGGGAAGTGGCTGACTAAATTGGTTTGGACCTATGACTTCGTGGAGGCATATGCTAAAAGGGTGGGGGCACTTGGAGGTTCAAGAAAACCTGGGCAGGTAATTCATCATTTGTAATGAACATGCAATGATCTGTAAATGACCTAGTTGGTTGATGTTGGATACGGTTAGTATTTTATGCTTTCGACCTAAGGTTTTTACAGAGCAAGATTAATGCTATATTGATTTGTGTAATATGCAACATAAGCACTTTATATAGAGTGGCCAATTATGAAAAGTTGGTGGTTTACAAATGCACTTTCACTTTACATTCCTTCCAGTAGGAAGAGGAGTATTATGTATGGTGCAGACTATTTTGGCCTACGGAGACAATTGATGTATGTTGATGCATTTTAGAGAGTTGTGCAATATGCGGCATGGGCACTTTGTAAAGAGGTTCGCCATCTGAGTGCACCTTATGGGCATTGTTCAATATGATAGAAGCATTTGCACTTTATATTTTAGACTCCAATTTCTGTAGGATTAAAATTTGTGTTTGAGGATATTTTAATAGTGATATATTATGTCATTGCATCATTTGTGAGTCCAACCCAATTGTTCTGAAATATACAATGCCAAGTGGCTCATTGCAATAATATTCTTGTTTCTAGTCATGAGAACTTATGTATTAGAATATATTTGTTAGATTTCTCTCTTCTCCAACCCCTCTATACACGTATTTTCCCATTTTAGGTAGATGTTGTGCATTTCACTTTATTTTATGGAATGAAACTATGAGACCGCTGTAGACTGCCCTTTGTAATGATAAATACATCATGGCTGACACCCATTGACAAAGATCTCTCATTCAGCATTATAGATGCTGCCAACTGGAAGTAGTGAATGTAGACGAAGAGTCCTTTGTTGCTTTTTTAAATACACTGGTTGTGGGTTGGATGGGATAGCCCAGTTGAAGGTGCAAGCCGAAACGTGCAGGCTTTACTTTGGAAGGTGTTACTATCAAAAGAAAAACAGTTAGAGCACTGCACCAGTGGTAATGCTATCGTTTTTGGATATATGAGGGGAAGTGCAGCTGGACTGACCTGGAACAGGTGGGAGTCGTTCTGGAGATATATACACACACATACATATACATATATATATATATAAACATACATACACACACTTACATACATACACGACCAACTCGAACATTTCATTATTAGCATTTAGAACCTACTGTTTAAGAGTAGAAATTTCTCAAACAAAACTGATCACCAATGTATATATAACAAGCATTTGCAATGCAATAGATCTCGCATTTACGCAAGTTTCAGCTATTGGCACTGTAAATGACAATACCTTTTATTAATGTTTTTAAAACAAAAATAAAAGGCATGGTCATTTGCAATGTCAATAGCTCAAACTCTGGTAAATGCGAGACCTATTGCATTTCAAATGCTTGTATTGTCAAGCGCTTTTTTTAATACAATGCCCCCTACGGGGTCGGTCGCATCACGGTAGGCACAGATGTCCACTCCCATTGCTCACTAGAACCTAGGGGGGAGGGTGCGCACCCATCAGAGGCACGGCCACATACGCTACCCTCAATGCCCCGTGGAACATTCTGCAGAGCACCCCAGACAACAGGCGGTACACCCCTGATCTAATGGAGCACGTAGCGTCCAACCAACGCCTGCCTGTCGATGCCCAAATCGCTGCGCTAGGCGCGACCTAAAAATGTCAGCAGTGTAAAGTTCAAAATTGCATCACAGTTAAGAGGAGGTACGCTGACCAGTTGACTGGGCTGCGCCTCCCCCCGCCCTCCCTTCCCGGGCTTCTACAGCCCTGATGTTAATGTCATTTTGGTTTGTAACTATGTAAAAAAGTGTATTCACACTACACTTTCTCACGAATATCCGGAGCGTTAGGGAAAATAATATATTGTAAATCACTTTTGAATCTGTGCCACCCCACCACAACACGGACTACACTTCCCAGGAAGCATATGGGGTCTTCTTACCAGAACCACTAGCTTCCGAAGCAGGGTACAGAGAACACCCTCCAGTGGATGAAGATCCCGAACTTCGCTTCGTCATATCAGCTCGGGAGGGGTCTGAAGTCTAGAGATTCCCAAGTAGGCTCGTAGCTGTCCCCAGCAGCCAGCGATGGCCAAAGTAGCAGCACCAGAAGAACCGCAGTCGGCGGAGGGATACATCATGGCAATAAGCACATTCTGACTGCCGCAGACGTAGTTAGCGCCGGATCCCCGTCGATCGTGCCGTAATTTTCGGTATAATATGTGCCCACATTTTTGTGTTCCTGGTCTCCGGTCCGCTTCCTCGTCCTGAGAGTGTTCCTCACATGACTGTCAGGTGACACGCAGTTAAGGTAATACAATTTAAAAAAACAAAGGAGAAGCAATATGCCTGGGGCCTCGGGTCAGTTTACGTGTGGTTTAGTTGTCAAGCATTTGGTTTTTAGCCCAGTAATTTAGTTAAGGTCAAAACACTCCACTGCTCGCCTTACTCACTTGACCCAGCACACGTTTTTGGGGCGACCCAACCAAGGTCCAAGAAATAGCAGAAGAAACATATCCCCATGTGCTGGCCAGACAAGCAAGACCCCAAAAAGTATAATGACAGAGAGACAGGAAACAGCCTGCTACGGCGGGGGCCAAACTACTAAAATGAGGGGCAGAAACAACAGCTACTCCTAGCGCTAGCGCAAAATGGCCCATCCTGGGCATCGGAGTAAAATCCAAACAATAGCAAATACAATTAAAACAAAGTCAGAATACACGTCATGCCTCCTGCACTGAGTGTGGGCACCATGAACATCAATGCCCTAAATGCTGCCGATCTCAGAAGACGGCTGAACACAGAGCGTCTATCTAATACCTACTTTAATTAAAAACAAGAGCAGTGAAGGCATCACCGCCGTCGGCCCGATTCGGCACGAAAACCGGAAGATCGGGAGTGTCACCGGTCGTGGGGCGGGACCTCCGCCTTCTGCAGGAAGCCCGCACCCACTGAGTAGCTGGCCCAGAGGAGCAATGGTGACGCGAGGCTGCCATGCCGGAGGGAGAGCCCCGCGGTGGCTGCAGAAGTAAGGAGGGTCAGAAGGGGTGGCTGAGGCCGCCGATGCAAGTGCGGGCTCCTATTAGTGAGGGAAGCCCTGCGTGTGGCAGGTCATACGAAGCATAGGAGATAAGAAATGGGGAGCCCTGAGCCCGACGGAGCCTGTAGCAGCGACAAAAGAGCGGTGGGGCTTAATTATACCGGGTACCTTGCGGGCGCTTAAGTTATAGTTAGCTCAACTAACTAGAACAGGCGAATTTCTCTGGTTTTATAAGAGTCAAATGTTCAACTAACTAACGCCCCTAGGGCGCGCATACAGAATGACCGCCTAACAGAGCAGCTCCTGTTCTCTGGAGTAATTATCCTGCTTTTATCCTGCATTACTGGACGGTAATAGTCCCCAAAAATTGATTTTCCTGTTTAGGCGGCGGGGATCTAGCCTCAGTCCAAGTTTGGAGGCGATCTGAGCAGCGGATCCCGCAATAGAGGCGGCCTCTTTTATCTGCCGGGAGCACTGCCGGACCTGGTGAGGCGTTGTGGGCGGACTGCGGTGGGCAGGAAAGGCCGCGGCTTGCCACGAGGCGGCAGGCCTTGCTCCGCGAATCCTGCTGAGGCGACCCACATACCATCTACTTTGAGCGGACGGGACATCGGAGACCCCCCTCGCTGCCCACTGCCCTGACTCCGCAGTACGGTAAAAGCTGAGAACCCATACCTCTGGCTGCTCCGTTGTCAGCGAGGCGGCATAGACGGACCGGCCTGAGATACGAGCGGGGAGCGGTGCTCGGAGCTGCCGGTTGATGGAAGCAGCGTCCGACTCATGGAGGCGGCGGCTGGAGCGGCGCTTTAATCCTAATCAGGTGCGGAGAAGCGCTACGGGGGAGGCAGAGGTTACACATCACAACGGCCCCATCGCTGCTGGGGATGCTACTCATTGAACTTTCCCGCCTGTACACTTGACTGATCCTCAGCAGTGCGCTGCGATGTGCCGTGGGTCCCTGAGCTGAGCAACGGCCTGCATAGCCTATACAAGTAGGGCATGGAGAAAAACTGAAGTGTGCTACGTTGCTCGGGGCTAGCTGTGGACACTGGGGCCTCACTTGTGCATGGTACTGCACGCTGGCGCCAGGGTACGAACATTGGCGCCAGGTATTGCTTGCTGTGAATTTAAACTGACTATAGTTGTGATACTGCACTACAAGGATAGCGGATGGCCTGATAACCTGCCTTTGCCTCGATCGCTCTCTCGAAATTCATTCTGGGGTCTACCGGCATACCCTTCTGCTGCCTGTGGTGGTTGCACCCTCCGGCCACGGACCGCCATTTTCCTTTTCGTCCTGTATCCCCCAGTACTGTTAAAGAGCGGCTTTGCTGTGGTAACTATCCCCGCAGGTCTGCGCGAGAGTAAGGGGCGTGCTGCCTGATCGAGGTGTACTGCGGTGCAAGCTGATGTAACACTCCCGTGTACTATACCTGAGAAATTATTGAATTTGGAATGGCCAAGAATTACTGACAGTGGAGGCCAGTGTGATAACCCGGATCCATGTGTCTCCCTTGATGTCCACGCCATGACTGCACGTCACACTCTGTAGATCTCTTACTGTTAATGCTTCCACAGCGCTGGAGGGGGTGAGACTTGAGCCTGGGGTGTCGCTCACCATCAGGAAGCCCTAGTGAGCCCTGTGACTCCGCAGACGACCGGGAAGAGCGCGCCATAGTGTCCTTGGATCCCACGGTGGCGAGCAGCGAGAGGTACAGAAGCACAATGGTGCGTCCAGAAAATCGCCAAACAAAAATAAACTTTGAGAATGCGAAAAAAGGGCCGAAGACGGTACCGGCAGAACCTGGGCCTAGTGGAACGGATGGTGCCAGCGCAACCTCACCTTCTAAAGAACCAGACATGCACCACCTGCTACAGGAGATGCGCCAAGGATTCGCCACTGTGGTGGAGAAGGTAGACAGGATGTCCTCCCGGATGGATGCCCTTGTGCATAAAGTTGACCAACACGAGGAGCGTATAACAGCGACAGAACGGATATCGGACAATGATGTCACTGCTTCGCATACATCTCAACTAGCCCGCATGGATAACATATTGCGGGTTATTGCAGCCAAAAACGAGGATTTGGAAGCAAGTAGTAGACGCAAAAACATCCGCGTTACAGGCGTTCCGGAATCCACGGACACAGGCAGGATGGAGCTATATGTGGAGAAACTGCTCAAAGCGTCGCTAGGAGAGGATGCCTTCTCACCTCAATTTATCGTCGAGAGGGCGCATAGATCGCTGGCCCCCGTCCCAAAGCATGGAACACCGCCGAGGCCTATCATTGCTCGCCTGCTGAACTATCGCGATAGGGACACTGCGCTGAGAGCCGCCCGAACCAAACAGAACCTAAACTACAATGGCGTCACTTTCTCTCTATCCCGATTTCACTCCCCTAGTGCAGGAGGAAAGACGCAAATTTCTCAATGTCAAAAAAAAGCTACGCGATGCCCAGATAGACTATGCGCTGGTATACCCGGCGAGACTGAGGGTGACGCTTCAGGGGAAACAACGCTTTTTCATGGACCCACGGAAGGCAGAAGACTACTTGAAAGGAATCCGGAAAGCACAAAGGGCTGGTCGGGGCGACAATGCGGACCTCGAAGAAGACCCGGCGATAGCGGCTGATGATAACTGAACCGAAATGCACCTTACTTAGTGGGCCGTTTAGGCCCTGTCCTCATGGGCTATGTCCCGAGAACATTCTGACCGGTGTGCGGGTGCTACAAGGCGACGTGGGACTTTTGAAATCGTCCAGTGGTAATGTACTCCAGGGACCACTCTCTACTGTGGCCTCCGCCTAGGGCGGTACAGAACAGGAGGCTAGCGGAGGGAGAAGTGGCTGTGCGCCCTTTGTTGATGTTTCCCCTAAGAGTATACCCCAGGCATGGGACAAAGTTTTGGAAGTTGCGGGAAGCGGGGGGTGGGGCGGGGATGGGATGGGTGGATGCTGGCATGATTGGGATGCAGTGGTGGGTGGGTGGAGGGGCACAGTTGTTTTGACTACTATGTTTTACAGGGTGGGAAGGTGGCTGTGTGCAGTCTATGGTATTTAACGTAACTGGGTAAGAATGGACACTGCGGAGATGGGAATGGCATGTCACAAGACTAAGATGTTATTTACATTATGGCAGGGACAGGATCTGAAGCGCAACTGAATTGCAGGTCATGGAACATCAGGGGTCTTAATGCCAAGAAATGCCGGAATGTGATCGCATATTTGGATCGACACCACGTACAGGTTGCTATGCTGCAAGAAACATCACCACAAACACGAACTACCTTTGCCAGCAAATGGGCAGGCGCCCGGGTTTTTTCCTCTTATTACACATATGCTAGGGGGTTGCTATATTGATCAAGCATAATGTGCCCTTTCAGATGAGTGGTGAACTGTTGGACTCGGAGGGCCGCTTTGCGCTGATGTGGGGTCGCGACACCATCACTTTGGTAAAATGTTACGCACCCAATGTGGACATGCCATTCTTTTTTACTACACTGTGGGGTAAGATTCTAGCTGTAGGGTCCCAACATATTATTTGGGGAGGCGACTTTAACTTCGCACTTACGCCGCACCTTGACAGGGCAGACGGAGTGGCGCATTACAAGCCTAGGTCTAGAGAGACATTGTTAGAAGTAATCTCGGAGGGCCATTTGGTGGATAGTTGGCGCCACTTACACCCCTCCCTGAAGGAGGGCACACATTTCACATCACTGACAGGCACATGGGCGCGCTTGGATTACTTTTTTATGACTGGAGAAACTAGTACGGAGTTGCTCCGGGCGATGCACCTTCAGAGGACGTACTCTGACCACAGCCCACTCCTGGTGCACCTTAAGGTGCCTGGCTGGGACAACCCTAGACCGCCCTGGAGGCTGCTTCCGACAGCTCTATTAGACACTGTGTTTTGTGCCGAACTTGGTGAAGAGATTGCTGCTTTCTGCCCTCGAAACAAGGGGTCGGTGGACTAGGTTGAACACATATGGGAGGCCTTCAAGGTTACGATTAGGGGGTACTGCATTTCGAAACAATTTGGGGTATTACGCGACATTCAAAACACAATTCGCACACTAGATAGTGAGCTGAAGGACCTGGAAGTTCGGATGGCAGCGGGAGACAACACTGATACGCACGCGGAATTTAGGGATAAGTTGTCACGATACGAGGAGGAGGCGAACAGGGAGGCCAAGTTCAAAGGGAAACATTGGCAGGCTAGGAGATACTGCGAGGGAGACAGGCCAGGCAAGGCTCTAGCAGTGTTAACACGCACCCCACACAATCATAATGCCATCCTAGAGGTTGTGGGTGAACAGGGACAATTGGTCAGAGATCCGGAAGACGTACTGAATACTTTCGTGTCTCATTATTGCGCGCTGTATACCACTGCCGTGTCCACTGACGTATTGTATAATGACTTTCTAGGCGACATCGCCCTCTGTTGGCTTAGTGACGGGGATAGGGCCTTCCTTGCCGCCCCTTTCGAACTGGATGAAATTAGGGATGCTATCATATCTCTAAATAATGGAAAAGCACCTGGCCTAGATGGCTTCCCGGCCGAATTTTATAAAACATACAAAGATATCATGGCCCCTGTCCTCAGCGAGGTTTTCATTGAATCATTGGATGACGGGGTAGTTCCCTGCTCAATGCGTGAATTCGTTATTACTTCACTGCTCAAACCTGGCAAGGATCCCAGTGCTTGCGACTCATCGCCCGCTTTCCCTCTTAAATTGCGATGTAAAAATACTGGCGAAAGTGCTGGCTACTGGACTATCTTTTGATGACCCGAATCGTATTACCCGATCAAGCGGGGTTTGTCCCTGGCCGTTCCACCTCCCATAACCTGCGCACATTGTTCTCATTGCTCCGCGCAATACACCCTGATATTCCAGTCGCTGCAGTTTTTCTGGATGCCACTAAGGCCTTCGACTGTCGAATGGCCATACTTGTTCACCATCCTGGCACGCATGGGATTCCCTAAATTATTTATATCCTGGGTACAGTTGCTGTATACGCAACCTACAGCGAAGGTCCTGGTTAATGGCCGCCTATCTGCACCCATTGCTATCACCAGGGGCACCCGTCAAGGGTGTCCGTTATCCCCTCTCTTATTTGCGATAGCCATTGAGCCGTTGGCCTGCAGGCTCCGCCAACTACACCGAGAGGGTGCAGTTCGCTGCTTTCAGCGCCAGATAGACGTGTCATTATACACGGACGACATGACACTCTTTGTCAAGGACCCGTCACGAAACTTGAATCCCCTGCTTAGGGAGTTTGTAGTCTTCGGCAGAATGTCTGGAGTGTGCATCAACTGGGCAAAGTCGCAATTTTTCCCCCTTACTGATGCGATCACTGATTTCCCACTCTACTTCCCTTTAGAATGGTGTCGCCCAGACTTGCGATACTTAGGTATCCAAAACACACGCAATAAAGACGAAACATTGCGGTTGAATTATGGTGTAGCGATCACGAAACTCACTGCATCGGTAGATCGTTGGATCTCCCTTCCCCTTTCCATGGCAGGGAGGGCGTCGCTTATCAAAATGGTGGCTCTACCCCACTTTCTGTACCTTTTTCTTAATATCCCTTACTACCCTGGTGCGTACTTCTTTAGAACCTTAAAGGCGGAGCTTTGCCCTCTGTTCTGGGGAGGTAAACACCCTCGTCTGCAATGGTCAATGCTGATTCAACCATACGATCGGGGGGGGGGGCTTCGATGTACCAGACTTTGAGGCTTATTATTTATGTGCCCAAGCACATCATGCGTATCACTGGATGGTTCCTACTCCGTTCATGCCTCAACTGGCAGTCGAGGACTGGATAGCGCATCCTCTCCCCCTTAATGGGATCGTACACTGTCCGGTGACGGCAATCGAGACCCCGCACACTTCTGTATCATGCACTGTGGAAGCCTGTCTAAAATTAAATACCGATAAGTCAGAGATCCTACTCTTTGGAGGAGCCTAACTAATCTGGGCCACAACCTGCACCCGCGCCCAAACAGGTCGCAAAAAACCTGGGCATTTTCATTGACAGTGCACCAACCCTGCAGGACCAGGTCAGCGTATTATGCGAGAGAAGCTTAGCCACATTAAAACTTCTAAAGACTTTAATGGATCCCCCTGGAGTGCAGAAACTCCATCGACCAGGCTTTCCTTATAAGTAAACGGGAATGAGCTCTATGTGGGCATGGCAGATTATCTTTTCTCACGTCTGCAGGCAATCCAGAATGCGGCTGCCCAGTTGGTGTGCAACAAAAGTAGGTACAACTCAGCCTCAGAATGTCTGAGGGAGCTCCATTGGTTGCCCGTTCGTCAAAGGTCATGCACACAAGGCCCTATACCATCATGGCCCTAGAGTCCTACAAGATAAAATCAAATTCTATGTTCCAACACAAAATCTAAGGTCGTGCAATCAGACGCGGGCAAAAACAAAACTCATAAAGAGGGGCAGGGGGCCGCGCTTTTTCTCATCTGGCAGTAACTCACTGGAATGAACTTCCTCTGGAAATTAGTCTTAACGACGACTATATAATTCATAAAAAACAAAAAAGCCATTTATTCCCTAGGGTTTAATTAAACTAATAGAGTTCTTTAACGTCACCGTACTCTCATTTTAGGCGTTTGCTCTCCTAGCGCAGTGATATCCACTCGGATGAATGGTGCGCTCACAAATATAATCACACAAATACATGCTTTTATACACTTCCGCTTTTACACACACCACATATACACAATCTTTTACACACACACCACATATATACAATCTTTTATACACACACACACCACATATATACAATCTTTTACACACACACCACATATATACAATCTTTTATACACACACACCACATATATACAATCTTTTATACACACACACCACATATATACAATCTTTTATACACACACACACCACATATATACAATCTTTTACACACACACCACATATATACAATCTTTTATACACACACACCACATATATACAATCTTTTATACACACACCACATGTATACAATCTTTTATACACACACCACATATATACAATCTTTTATACACACACCACATATACAATCTTTTATACACACACACCACATATATACAATCTTTTATACACACACCACATATACAATCTTTTATACACACACACCACATATATACAATCTTTTATACACACACACCACATATATACAATCTTTTATACACACACACCACATATATACAATCTTTTATACACACACACCACATATATACAAGATTTTATACACACGTTCTGTTATAAATTTATACAGCGCAAAAAAAACAATTGGTGTCTTGGCGCTAACAGTCAATAAGCAAGCTGGGGCACTATTCATTGAATAATCAGATCTTAATGGTTTTCCTGAAAGATGTCAAGGAGGGAAGATTTCTGATAATGGATGGGGTGTTCCAGAGCTTTGTAGCACCCACTGCGAAACTTCTGCCGCCCCAGTTAGATTAAAAAAAATCTGAGAAAGAATCAGTTTTGCCCCTTCTGACCGGAAGCATCTGTTTGGCGAGTACCAGTGCAGGGACCGCCTCAGAAACTGAGGACCGGCACAGTGTAATGCCCTATTTCTAATACACAAGACCTTGAACTTTATACGACTCTTGACTGGCAGCCAATGCATACTTTGAAGGTGCTTTCCTACTGATTGAAATTTGGGGATCCCCAGGAGGAGCCTTGCAGCCGCATTCTGGATCGTCTGAAGCCTATGTAACTTCTTCTTGGGTATACCGAGATATAGCCTGTGGGAATAATCCAGTTTGGAAAGGATTAAAGATGCAACTACCGTTTTCCTGATTTCTGTTGGAATCAAAAGGTAAGATTTTCTTAACCCCTTGAGCGCTTGTGACGAGCTCAGCTCGTCATGAGGCGCAGCAGAGCTGCCCTCATGACGAGCTGAGCTCATCACAGCCGTTGGATCGTTCGCATGCGGGGATAATTTCCCCGCTGTGCTGAACGTTCCCAAAACAGGTATGGCTGTGACGAGCTGAGCTCGTCATGAGTGCAGCTCCACTGTGACTCAGGACTAGCTGAGCTCGTCACAAGCACAGTTGCGCGGCCCCCCTCCCCCCCCTCCCAGTGAAGGGGTTAATCCCAGAGTAAAAAGAAGCTGAATGAAGAAACTGACGAACTTCGAAGTTCAGTCTCATCTATCACCACACCTAGATTTTTGGCTTTAGGGAGCGCAATCGGTACTTCGCGAATTCATGTTTATTATAGTTTGTTCTCCAACAGCTCTCCTGTCTTCTACACTCCTGTTTTTTTGCTCTAAGGGAGTCCGAAAACCATGGGGCTGACGGGGTTACACTGTTGCTGAAGATTTTTTTAAGTGGAGCTATATTATTTGTAGTCGATTTGAGCCATTGATTAAAATTAATAGAGGCGTGTTCTGCCTTTTGATGTAGATTTCTTTGAGCGGGAGAGCTGGAGATTAAGCCGGTTGTTATCTACCAGTTTCCAACTGTGGTATGATGTAGCTGACAAATTGGATAGACTAGGTTGGTCGTTGAATGAGTTGTCAAGCTCGAAGAGAATGGCATAATGAACAGTAGAGGTCAGTGGTAGAAGCTCCTTGATTTCAAGGTAGTCTTAGTTCGCGAAAATTTCGTCCAAGATATGGACGGCCTGACGTGTGGGGCCCATGACCCTTTAGACCTGCCAATGTCATGGTGTCAAGTAAAGAAATAGATTTGGATCAGTGATGGTGTCAGATTAAAGTTAAAACCGCCCAGTATGACAACGGGCACAGGTTAAGAAGTGTATTAAGGAAAGTGAGGAACATAGGTTTAGCCCCAGGGGGCGGTATAGTAGCAGCCCCTTAAATGAGACTTGGTTGGCTATTTTAAAATTGAAAGAGAAGGCTTCGCAGTCTGGAGAGGATACAGTCTCAACACACAAAAAAACAATATATATATTCGTCCGTGGTATGCTATCCTAAAAGGACCGCAAGTCACACAAAGAGCAACTGTTGATTAGAGAAAGAAAATGTCCCAGGGAAACAGAGGACATCCACCATCCGATAGGAAAAGTCGAACTACACCAGCATATCGAAATATATGGAAAGGAAAATTTGGGATGTTCTTAAGGAAGAGAACAACTTAAAAGTTGAACATTCTCTTTAAGAAAAGAAGAAATCCTCCCAGAAAATGCTAAATATGGCCGTAAAAACTAAACCCCTAGGGTCAAAATATTCAGACACTGCGTTCCAGATAATATTACAAGCAATGATGGGGGAGCAACCATGTTCCAAGAATGAAAGTAGGTCACAGAAACGCCATAAATGAAGGTAAGTGTTAGTAATATAAATCATATTAACTCTTCCAAGAAAGAAATACAAATCAAGGGACAATACCCCATATGTGCAGGTCACAAACAAAGCAAAAGCACTGTTCAAAGCAAAGTGTACCGCGCCAAAACTAACTAAATGGACTGCAATTAAATGAATGACTGATCAAACAAAAACGTCCTAGTGGCAATCTTGGCCAAATCAGACCCCAAAATTGCAGTGAAGTGGAAATTCAGAAAAGGTGTAAAGTAGAAGAATTCTCTTCCAAAGAAGCATGAGGCATAGGTAATCTTCCTAACCGGAAGAAACATCACAAGCACATAACCCATTGAGCATGAAGCCCATCAGAAAAAACAAGCATTTGCAATGCAATAGGTCTCACATTAGTGAAACTGAGTTACTGTCGTTGCAAAGTGTGATCGATCAGCTTGAGGACATTTTTGAAAGGCTCTGGCAAGTTGAATATGTTCTCACTGAGGGTTTCAAAATCTAGAAACATTGAGTGCGACATCACGCAAGTAATGTGTGGGCCGCCTTTGTAAAACTGAAAGCATGCATGGCGTACTGAAAATAAAAAGAGGCCACCATTATTGCTCAAGGGCAGCGTCCCCGAGTGGTCTGCGCGGCTCCCGCTGCTAAAGTGAAAGGTTCTGGACTGCTTGATAAAAAAAATAAACTAAATGCATCATTATTTAAAAATCGATGGGGAAGAGCAGGGGTGGTAGACGCCATGCTAAAGCCAGCTTTAAGGAGGCAGTGCTGTGTCGGGCTGGATGTAAAAAGAAGCAGCCGGCATTGCTATGGGCTCACACACCATGTTGTGCCCGCTTCTGCAAGACATTCATTAAGTAAATAGTTCTCCCTAAAGGCTATTAAAAGCTACAGAGTAAGGAAATGTAACGGGGGATGTCCTTATGGGAGGCAACAGGAGAGGGACTAAAGAGGGACTACTATGCCTACTGAAAAATCAAAGGCCATCATTTAGAAAGGACTGGAAGGGAGCCAATTGTAAAAACTGGCGGAACATGGGTTGAGCTTAATGCCCATATCCTAAATACAGCAGGTCTCGAAGAGAAAAAAATGGAAGAAAACTTATCCAGTAGGTATCCTTGTACCACATAACCTGTCAAAGATAGCCATGTAACAATAATACCAGCTAACCACAGCAACACCACATTAGGGGTCATCAACAGGCAGAACTTCTACCACCATGGCACTGCTATACCATGACTAACAGTGCAAAAACCATATGATTAATATCCCCACCCCCAATAAAAGAATTAAGTAGGTATATAATTATAAAGAGAGAAACTAAGACTGTTACTTTGACGGTCACGGAAACGCCATAAAGCAGAGTCTGCCTGGCCACCAAAAAGATGAGGGCCATCAAAGGGCATGATTGACCAAAGCAGCCAGGACAGCTTCTGAAAATCCTGCAGTTTGCATCCAGGCACAACACCATAGTGCCACGGAGGTAGCCATCTAATAATTAGTTTAGCTGCCTGCTGTCAATCTAGAATCAATTGCTTAAGTTTAGAGCTCATGCGGAAGTGTCGGCAACATAGTCTGCAAGGGGTCCCACAACGAGTGAGAAGAACAGAAGATGTGTTAATGGACCTTAAAGCAGAACTAGTTGATGAAAAAATGTCTGCCACTCAAATCTCATCTTCTAGAATCTATCCAATGGAACATTAGGTAGAGAATCTATACTTTGTGAGGCTGAATCAGCCTGAACTAAAACTACGAGGAGTATGGTGTTTTAGGAGACAATCTGGATCTCCGTGAGCAGGCATATGCCTGCAAGATATAGCCTGATCTACCAAGACCACTGTATTAAGCTTGGCTCAAGTCCCCATTCTGTACAGGGCCTCACTACCTGGGAGAACACCCCTGTCTGACCTTGATAAAGTGTTCCGTTTCATATAGGTACTCCAATATATTACACTACATAACAGTTCTTGGAACTGACCTTTTACCTAGTTACGGTACTGCTTACAGGATGTCAGGTTTTCCCTGAAAATTAGCTTCATCCATTATGTATGAGGATTCTATTAAACTCAGCAGGACTACCATAACCTGCATATAGACTATGTATAACAGTCATTCCTTCCTTCATCCTAACTCGAACATGACACTGCAAGGTAGAACCTCAGAGGGTACCACTTTGGGTATATTTACACCATATATCTTTGCAGAGGCACTGGGGAGAGGAGAAATTTGAGGGGTTTCCATCTCGAGACCAAAACAGGGTCCCAAAGTCTCCCACTTCAGGTAATGGGGTTGACTTTATCCTAGAGGGATTCTTGACTTTACACCTACATACATGCTAGGTACACTTCGGTACAACCAGTAAGTGTCTCATCGTAGGAGTACGCATTTTATTGTCATGTATTTTTATACCTGCCTGTATTCATCATATTAGAACTATGGTAGGAATCTACCATCCTTTTACTCAGTTTGTGCTTGTAATCATTTATATCCGTTTCGGTCTAATGGTTGTTTTAGCCCACCTATTTCACACAAGAATGACGCTGGTTCAATAAATGCGTACTGACAACGTCCCCACCGTTGATTTCATGTAACTCTCAGACAAACGAAGTACCTATTCGGTCCTTGGTAAGAAGGATTCTAGTGGCACTCTGAGTTAACAGGTATACAGACAAACATATCAGGTGGGGATGTCTGGAAATCAATCCCACAGTCTGTTGTCTAAACGCACAGAAGTTATATAGGTTTATAGCAACTACACGACAAAAGGATGTCAATCAGGGTATCAGTGTACTTCACCACAGGCAACAATAACTCCAATACTGAAGCCACTCTTTAACATACCTACAGAAGAGGAACTCGCCTCAATAGAAAGACTAGGAGGGGAAAACAACCCAGAGGCTGGGGAAGAATCCAACCCACAAGCCTCACTGAGTGCAGAAAGCCAATTTTCCTATAGAAGAGGTGGCATAGTCTCCAAAATAGTCTGTAACAGCCCAGACTTCCGATTCACTCACTACATGGTGTTTTCCAAAAATCCCACCATGAGAGGAAGTTGGCAAAACATACTCTTCAGTTGGCTCTACCGACTCCACACCAGATGCCAGTCGAAGGCGAGAAGTTGACGCCTCAATGTCGAGAGGAAGAGGCAAATGACTGATCGGCGCTGCCAATGTCTATGCCAGAGTCAGATGATCAAGGATGGACACTGAAGGTGGAGACCCTGCGGGGGCCGTGCATTGACATCGAAGGAAAGTCAGCCAACACCAACCCAAGAACTTCAACAGCCCAACTTGCACAGAGGACGAACATACCGGTGTGGCTTTTCTCACCTCCATGGGGTTCGACAGCCCTCCAGAGGAAGTTAGTGGCCCAAAGATAAGATGCAGAGCATTATAGTACTCTCATATGGGCCATCAATGCCCCAGCTCCCGGAAAGACAGGGAGGAGTGGGCGGAGTAGTGTACGGCCATAGGTGACTTAGTCTCCACACAGCAAAATCAGGGGTGCTGTGACTTTGAACACCTGGGCTTACCCCATAAATGGCTGCGACTCATGGAAGGGCACCATGAACCACCCTCCGAACGAGCAGGAGACAGAGGCAGACGTGAAGACTCTGTAGACCGCGACATCCGAATCAGAAATTTCATACGCATTCCTTGACCGCCTTCTGCTTCAGCTTCTGGCAGGAGCCAGTCTTCGGAGTCGTGGTGTTCCCCTAAACACTATACAAAAGGAACGTGGATCTGTAAACGACATTTGTGGAGTACAAGACTTACAAGGATTAAAGTCTGAAGACACAAGAAAGGCACACTGATTCCAGTTGACAAAAACTGTCACAGTATGCCCAAAAACAGCCTGAGGAACTGCTTCTCTGGATCCGGGGTACAGCACCGAAAAGAAGAAACTGACATTCATACGTCAGAGGGGACTTATGTGACTGTGAGAAAGTTCCTGAGCGGAGCGAGGTTCCTTACCTAACCCCAAGACCACAAGGTCCAGGCTCCTCTCCTCTGTTTCCACAGGTGCACGATCGGAACTACAACGCGGAAGTTCCGCCTTTGCGAACCAGAAGGGGATACCCGGGACCAATAGGGGAGTGGAACGACAGTTACGAGAGAGTCGACGGCGGGAAAGAAGACGCGGGACCCTACCAACGGAAAGAAGACGCGGGACCCGACCAACGGAAAGAAGACACGGGACCCGACCTGAGGAAAAGAGAAGACGCGGGACCCGATAAAGAGAAGACCTGGACATCTGCGAATCCAGAGGACGGTGAAGAAACCTGGTCCGAGGACTGGTGGAGTCCTGAGGTGGCTGGGGAGCGGCCGTGACTCAGGAGAGTTACGGTGGAGCCAGGTTATTGATTCTCGGGAGTAACCGGGAGAGGGTGGAAAAGAGTGGGTGGTAATTCGGACTAAAGCGTATAACAGAGGGACAGGTATAGCGTTAAACCTTTTGTGACTAAATACACCGCAGCCGTAGTTTAAAAACCGCCTATCGTTGAATAGACTCTGAAAGTGCACCATTCCTTTCTTTAGAAGTTGAGCACGGAACGTACCTTTACTAAGTACTTTAAATACACTTTTCCGTTCTTCTACATTCTTCCTTTATCCTTGGTTGTTGGTACTATCCTCGAGGCACCTTAAACAAACCTAGTGCACCAAGGTGAGGTGATTTAAATGCACCTATAAAACAGTGCCATAACCCATTCTGACGGCTCCTTTCATTTCTTTATCCTCCTATGAGCCTCCGGGGAGAACACCACAGTCAAGGACAACCCGAAAGCAGGGCAACACCTTCATCCTCGACAGATCCTTCCAGTTCAAGGGACGCGTCGGACGAAGAGGAAAAACATCCAATAACTATATCACAACAACGTTCATCTGCGCCTCTGCTATTTTTGTTAATAAATCTGCTTTTAAACCTATACTTCAGCCTCCACGCCTGTTTATCAAGCCTGCCCTCCCACAGTGACTAACATTACAACGGGAGTAGATGTCCTCCACCCAGTGCGTGGAGATAAAGATGACATTTTTTGTGATCCAGTCTAGCGCCTGGGAACATTGGTAAAACTCCCAATTAGTGCTCAGCTACTCCCATTAAGACTGGATTTACATTTAAAATCAATTACTAATGTGGCCAACCTAAAACCAATTTTATATTGGATTCGCATATGGAGAAACGAGTTGGTGCCCTACAGAGAATGTCTTGGGGCTATATATTAGGTAATTCTTTGTCACATACAATCCCTTCACTATGTTGTATAAAACCATGGTCGAGTAGGCTAGGACTTAGTGAGTATTGGTTGCATCCCTCAATTGCAGTAGGCGCTTGCAAATCTGTGAAATCTAGGTACTGCAACACTGCACTAAAAACTAGGTTCACTGTTAAGACGAACAACCTTTCTGATCGTTTTTTGGTAGTTAAGTGTGAATTTCAATTTGATAAATTCATGATCACATTAATCTTCTGTCTACTAGGCCACTGTTTATCAAATTTAGATTAGGAATTCTCCCTCTTGCTACTTCCACCCATTCATGACCATAAATAGCAGTTATGTTCTATGGGTTGTCCAGCAAAAAAGAACAAAGAGCACCTGTAATTTTCTTGTAGAGCTTATGCGAAGCAATGTGCTCAGTGGATAATCCCTCTGTCATACTCTTGGAATCAGTGATCGACAACGCAAGACAGACCATAAAAGTTGTATTGTTTTCTCAATTTAAAAATATTTACAATCAATCTGGCATAAAGAAAGGTAATTTAGATGTATACACATACCTCAAAGCACTCTAGATATTATCCTAATTAATTTTGGTAGGTGGTCCCAACAAGGAATTATTTTGGCACAATAGGCGGCTTTTGTTGGGGAGAGGAGCTGGCCCCTAGTGGCTAGGACGGTCAAGCTCAAATCTGGGGAGCCGGGTTAGTCTCGGCAATATCGCTGAAAATTCTGTGATTCTGTGTCAATCACTTAATCTCCCGGTGCGTAACAAAAATGTATGTGTTCTCATGTAACGCAACTGGTGCTCGTGTAAAGAGCTCTGATATCAGATACTGTCGCGACAAGTTTGCGCTATATAAAACTCAGTTAAAAAAAAAAAAGCTTTCCTGTCAGTCTTTAAACAATATGATCTTATAAGAGAGAAATGTTAGTTAATTGAACTGGGCCAGAGCCCAGTAATTGAGCAATCTTTCACTGCGAGTTTTCCAATGCTCCCGGTGAGCATAGCGGACTCTGGAGGTTTTTGCTGACTGGTCTTAGACTTGTTTAGTAAATCGGTCTAGTATTCTCCCTTTTATTTTTCATGTTAACTAATTCAGTCTAGAATGTTGCATTGATACAATAAATTGTCTTACTGCATTTTTTACTTTTACGAGCTGTCAATACTTGTTTTAGGAGTACTTTTATGGTTATGTTAAGTAAAATTACGTTTGATGGCTTTACATATTACATCCAAGTTAAGCTACCAGAAAGTTAAGCCCAGGTTAATTTGAGGTTTGCTTGTGACTTTATAGAGTGTTGGGTAAAATGTCACCAACCTAAAAAAATAACCCCATTTCCAATACGGACATCAGTGCTCTTTGATGGAGATAAACACCACTGCCCTAAATCAATCTTTGACCTCCAGGAACAGCAAGATGTTGATGATGTGGAATGCTTCATTGGGGACGAACTGTGATGTTCTTTGTGTGTTATCGTTTTTGCTGATCTAGCCTTTTAACATTGAGCGCATCAAGGCCCAAGCCTTTGATAGACAGCGTAACCTTAGACATTCACTGGGAGTGTTGATATTTTCCATCACCTTCACTCTACCTTCTCTCTCCAGATCTCCTTCTGTGAGAGTCTGGGTTGCTGGATGTTTCTCCATCGATACTGCGCAACTGGATGTAGAAGTATTTTTCCTCAATTTCTGCTGCTACTTGGCCCTCGTGCCTTCCAGCTTGCCTCTCGGACGATTTCTTAATCTTTACCATATTTTGACAGAATCCTCCTTTTAATAGAATGTGTAAACAGTAGGCAAACCACATATCTTGGGCAGGATCCATACCGGTGCACGCCACAAAAAAACAAGCATTTGCAATGCAATAGGTCTCGCATTTGCGAGACTTTGAGCTACTGGCATTGTAAATAAACCTTTCATCTGTGTGTTTGTTTTGAAAACAGAAATAAAAGGCATTGTCATTTGGGGGCACTAGAGGGCGCACTGCGGGATGGCTGCCTTTTGAGACGGCTCAGCCGGTCAGGTACAGCATCTGGTGATAAAATTAACATTGCGGATGCCAAATGGACTGTTATTGACATTTATGTCAATCGGAACAGTCTGTCCCCAAGATGCATACCACGGGTGAACTTTGAATTGCTGCTGAAGCCGGAAAAACACCCTTGTAAGTTCGGTGACTGGGGAGATCCGGAGTGCACAAGATGGCGGCACCCTGAAGCAGTGTTGACTGAGCAAGTGCGAACCACAATACTGCTCCGAGATGCGTACAATGTGGTAAATTTTAATTGTGCATAAAGCCCAAGGGAGACAAATGTGTATTTCCCCCGCTGAAGTGCTCTGCAAATGTAGACGAGCACATTGTAAGGCATACTCCGAAGGCAAACTGACATGCCTCCACAAAATGGCGGACCGCAGTAACGGTGGTATGAAGGAGAACACCATTTGCTTCTGATGGCAAAATTACCCTGCATCTAAAAGCGCGAAAACAACAGCTACGGACCGAAATTATGCTAAACCTGCCCATCGCTGGTGTAGTTCATTATATTGCCTCCTCTGTGAATGTACCTGAAATGCTGGCAACTGCTGCGATGATACCGCATGGACAATACTAGCGGCGATGTCTTGCTGTACCGCAGCCTAAATAAGGAAGTTCGCTCGAGTCATGCATGCTAACGCGTAGGGGCCCAAACTGTTGGTTTTAAATGGTGCCGTTAGTGCACAGTCTTGGTCAAGGTACTGTAGAGTGTTGTGATCACTATACCCTGATAGCATTGCAGAGTGTAATCTGTGTTGTGGGCTACACTGCATAATCCTTCTGGCTACAAGTGCGGCGCGTTCCTCATAGATACTGGAGGTGCCGGTCTGGCCTGCTGGTGGCAGGATCGCGGAACATATGGAGTATAAAATGTGGAGGTGCGTCTATAGAGAAGTCTTTGGGTGACCTGCATCCACGTGGTGGCTGGGAAATCCTGCAAACAGAAGTGCTGTGTGATATCTGCCATTCCTTCTGCTAGCTGCCTGTGCACGGGCTGTAGGATTGGTACTATTGGGCAGACGGCAGGGCCACCATCTGAGGCAGAGCTACTCCGGGATAGGACACAATCACGCAGAGCTGCACTAATTCTGAGGTCAGACACATCACTACTATACCCATTTGCAGTGTTGATTTGAGTAAAAATAGGTAAACCGGATAGACAGCAATCAAAATTGTCATTTGAGGCTAAAAGGCAGACAAAAGGCGCGACCGCGCATTCTGATACTGAGCTGGAAGCAGAGACTGCGTCAGGTAATGTAATGGAGAATGTCCTTCAAGCCATACAACAGTCAGCAAGACATCAATGGGAAATTAGACTCTTGCTCAACTGGTTGACATGTCGGCCAAACTGGATAAACAGGGAGAACGTCCGTCTGAGGCCGAAAATCAGATAACCGCAGTGGAGGACGAATCACATGCCACAAGGAGTAAGTGTGCGGACATGCAACGACGAGTAAGTGTGCGGACATGGCAAAGGAGGCGGAGGATTTAGAAGCAAGGTCCCGACGTAATAACATCAGATTGTAGGAGTCCCTGAGTCCACAAACACCAGACAGATGGAGACCTATGTGGAGGACATGCTTCGCGAAGTATTTGGCTCCAAGAACTTATCGTCGGTCCGGATAGTGGAGCGTGCACACAAATCTCTGGCCTCAAAACCGCCCCCAGGTGCCACTCCAAGGCCCATTGTCGCCAGTGTCCTCAATTATAGGGATCGGGACGCAATATTGAGGATGGCAAGAAAGAAGCAGCAAATTAACTATCAGGGCAACACACTAGCATTCTACTCAGATTTTACGATGCCAGTCCAACTAGCACGTAAGGACTTCCACCCTGCGAAAAAGAAACTTCGTGAACTAGGGATTGAATATACAATGCTCTACCCAGCTAGGCTGAAGGTAACGTGTGATTGGTGTTCTACAATCCTCCGGACACCGAAGGAGGCACAAGACTTCCTTAAGAAAATAGCCAGTAAAAGCAAAGAGCAACTGAGCAGCATCAGGAATCAGAGTGAGGTGAGACTGGACTGGAAAGTATCCTTAGGTTTCCTCTCACTATGGCCGGTTGGAAAATGTGTTTCACCTACGGCAACGGCTAACGCCACTGGAACACACTCATGCTGATCATTCAATGCAATGTACTGCACTGGAAGTAGATGACACGGTCACCTGATACTACGACCGGGAATGTAAGCGGTCTGTACTACTTACGAACAAATGCAATGGCCTGGCCGACCTATGTCTGGGCAGCAACTAGATGTGTGGTAGCACGGACTACATGTGGTGGTAATGTATGAACTATACATATATTGATCCGCCACAAGAGGAGACCATGGACACAGAGTTTCTATTTCATCAATGACAGAGTGGTGTATTTATTGATCTCTGGGGACACTGGAAAGTTTGCCGTTGGGCCAAGATATGACCTTAATGAGACCTTCAAATAGGGTAGAAATAAACTGATACTGGGAGTGGGGGAGTGCACTATGCATTGCAGCTGTATCTGTATCAACCGACGGGTGGAGAGGACTATAGAATCTTTGTACTTTTTTTTCTTAGGTCTTCACGTTGAATGTTTGGATTTATTCGGTGACGCATGCGGGGGAGGGGGGGGGGGGGACAGGCGCTTACTACCTTCATGCAAAGGCCAGATATGATTACTATATGAACAGTTTCTTTTTTGTGATAATTTTCCTATTTTGGTAATGTTAGATCTGCATTACTAACGTATACCTGACCACATACACTATGATGGATGTAGATGTGTGCACCTGGCGGACCCCCCAGGCGGGAGTTCCACAGGCAAAGTTATGTTTGTTAGCTTGTTCTTTCAACAAAGGGAATGGCTTTGGCATGGTTGGGATGCTGAAGTGGGTGCGTGGGGGTAAAATTGTTATGCAGGCTTTGGAATTTAAGACATCGCGGATATCCAGATTAACTCAACTATGATGTCACTAACTGTATACTAAGCAACGCTCAAAGCACGTAAATAGCAATGCATCACACTATGTGTTAATATCTAGGGATGACTAATACTAAACTGCGCCAACTAAACCTAAATTTGATCACTTGGAACGTTAGGGGGCTTAGTAACCCAAAAAAAAATTGTCAAATATTTACATACTGGGGAGGAGCTACGCTAGCAACCAAGATGGCCGCATAAGCTCCCGGCTCCGTCGACCTCCGTCGTTTGCGGATATATCCTATACTCAATCCTGAACTCGCGCCAGACTCCAGTCTTTCTGAATCGCTGCTGAGCCTAGGGGTGCAATCCCGGAGTTTTTACCGACTTGATTGACGAAGTTACACCGTCTTTTATTTTCGGCCTATCCCAGCGTGTGAGCCGGGGCCTCGAGTACTGACCCAGCCGGGTCTCAGTTGAACAACATCGGCCGCGGGATCTGGCGGAGTCCAGTCTTACCGAAGTGAAGTTTCTCCTGGTCGCTCCCGGTCCTGGGTTCCGGCGGATATTTCAAGGACAGCGATAATACGTGACTGCGGCTGTGGGTGGGGGCCCGGGACCTTGTCGCCTTTCCCGGGGTCTCGCCCGTTGTTTCCGTCCATCCCGCTCCTGCCTGTTTTCCCAGAGTAGCCGGCCTCCGGGGTTAAAGATCGCTTTGTCATCGAGTGAGTGGAGATGGATCGGACGGAGTGTTTGCCTTCGCTGAAGACCGTAATGAAGCCCGTAATGGCCGCCATCGGGGCTCTTCATTCGCATATGGAGGCCATTTTCCATAACCTGACCGTAAGGATTGAGACTGGGTTTGAGACCGGACTTCGGCCCTTTGCCAGACCGGAAACAAACGGCGTTTCCCGCGAAGCTTGGATTAACCCAAAAGGAGAACCCCGAAGAGAAACAAGAACTGGTGCCATTTGTCAACACACGAGCAAAATGGTGCGTGACTGGATCCTCTGAACAATTGGCGCAATCACCAGAGCCATCGCCCATGAAGGACCCATTCATTTTTTTGCTCCTGGAGACCTCCTTTAGTATTTTTTTGATTGACTACCTTGTGGTTGGTGGACTTCGAGACTTGCCATTTTTGACCCCCTCTGGCGGTGTTGGTCTCAATTTCCTGGCGCATTTTGACTCCTGTTAATATGGATGTTCGACCAGACGGTGGTTCTACGATGGATCGGAGGGGCCAGGGCTGAGTTGGACTGTCTGGGTTCGATACAATGACTGCATTTTGGTTCTGCCGGGTGGTGTTCGTACAATGGATCGAGAGGACCAGGGCGGATTTTGATTGTCTGGGTTCGATACGATGTCTTTGTTTGATACGGGTCTTGCTGCCTCTGTTGCTCCGGGAGTTGGGCGGGGTTCTTTATACCTTCCCCTATCTGTTTCGCTTACTTATTTCTTTAAATTGCTATGTACGATTGTAGGGGTTGTTTGCTTCTGACGGGGGGGGAGGGGGGTCTGGGAGCTCGTATGATATTTCCTCCTCCATCTTTCCCTTCCTTGGGGTTTAGTTTAGTGGGAGACAGGCACGCTGCTAGTGGGGTTAGGCCATAGCCATCTGCAGGGGTGCAGGGTGGGGGGGGATGAGATTTTTTTTTTGTTTTTCCTTTATTTTGTTCTATGGCCTTTTCTTCCTTTCCCCTTTTTTCCTTTTTTACAAGAGATGTGGCGTATTATCCTGAGTCGCTCTGTTTCTCATATCCGGGTATTGAGTATTTGATTTCTATATCCTGAATTACGGGTGGGCTGGCTCTGACGGCGTTTGCTTTCTGTGATCTGTACCGAACGGTTTTGCTCCAGCTATATGCTGGTACTGTTGACTCTCAGATGCCTTATAATTGATATGTATTTCTTCCATCTATTTGACCGTTCACCGCTGTAATGTGTTCTACTGTATGATACCAGATATGTTCATTTTCCTCTTGTGTTATAATCAATAAATATATATATAAAAAATTAAAAATAAATATTTACTTAGACAGACATATCGATATTGCTCTCCTCCAGGAAACACATCTTGCGCCTACTTGCAAAAGTAAAATTGGGCATAAATGGGCAGAGACAATACTCATTTCCTCATACTCTTCGTACTCCAGGGTGTAATGATTTTGGTTAAAAAATGGACGCAGTTTCATGTAGACCATACAATCACAGACAATCTGGGGCGCTATGTTATCACGGGGACACTCAGGGGGCAGCGACTAGCGTGGATAAATGTCTATGGCCCCAACATAGATGACCCAGACTTCTATCATATGATCTGGTGTAAACTTAATGACTTATCTGATATAACTACTATGGGGGGGTGATTTTAATGCTGCACTAAATGATACTCTAGATAGGTCAGTTACTTCAATAGAACCACACCGGAAGGCAGTGGGGATGTTACAGGACATTATGACAAACACCTCCATGACATTTGGAGAACCCGTAATCAGGGGCGCATGGAAGCTACGCATTCTTGGGCGGTGCACAATAGCTGGTCCCGTATAGACTACTGGTTGGGTACCAAAGATGTAGTGTTATGGACACGGAATATATGTCATCTACCCAGAACATTGTCGGATCATAATCCTGTATTGCGATCCTTAGTCATACGACATTATGTGCCGCCCCCTTTTGTCAGGAGATTTAATGCAAAAGCACTATTAGATCAAACATACACTGATACCATTAGTCAGGCTATCACTGAATATTTTGACTTAATTAAGCCCACCACTGAGGACTCTGGCTTACTAAGGGAAGCCTTTATGGCTACCATAAGGGGGGTTTGTACAAGCACCACGGCGAGCATCTTGAAAGACATACGTAGACAACTTGGCATGCGGGAGGCCACACTAACCACGCTGGAGCGCGAGTACAAGCGCACACAGGACACAAAGGTATTGGGAGACATACGGGTCGTAATGTCTGAATATCAGTCATACGCAGAGGATGAACTTAAATATATCTCAAAATGTCAGATAGCACGGTCCTAAGGTGAGGGGGGCCGATCAGGTAGGATGTTAGCGTCCAAAATATGTTCTGGCCGTCCACCGCAAACCGTTCTAGCTGTCAGGGATACCAATGGTGTGATACAACGAGATGCGCAGGGGATACTGCGTGAATTTATGAGAACTTATGGTGAATTATATACGTCACAACCTATCGCACCACCCTCTGAAATCATGGAATACTTGGCAGATGTAGCAATAGCATGGCTCTCTGACACGCAAAGAAACTATTTATCCCTGCCAATAACAGTGGAAGAGGTAAATGAAATGATCAAATCACTCCCAAATGGTAAATCACCAGGCCCGGATGGCTTCACCTGTGAATTTTATTAAGCATTTGTTGACCAACTATCGCCCCCCATCTGGCTCAAATGTACGGTGATGCCCATAACAAGCAAATATTAACGCCCAAGCTACGGGAAGCCATGTTAATTGCCCTCTTAAAAACCAAACAAAGACCCTGAATGTTGTGAATCATAGACCACTGCCCCTAATTAATGTGGATACAAAGATTTTGGCCAAAATTCTTGCTGCTCGACTACAGTCACTGATGACTAATCTCATATTTCCGGATCAATCTGGATTCATACCCTCTTGAGCGACGAATCATAACACCAGAACACTATTCGCACTATTGCATTATTTAATTTCCAGCACAAAAGCAGTGGCAGTTCTTTTAGATGCTGCAAAAGCATTTGATTCTATTGAATGGTCCTATCTCCACACTGTTTTATGTCGGATGGGTCCCCCCCCTCTTCTTACAATAGGTGCAAATATTATATACTAAACCTACAGCACGTATCAAGGTTAACTACATATCAGACGCCAGTCCAATTGCGAGAGGAATAAGGCACGGTTGTCCCGTGTCCCCCTTGTTATTTGCGATAGCCCTTGAGCCACTTGCTTGCAAAATTCGGCAAAGACATCACTATTCAGCACTTCAATTTCCACAAAGACCAATGCATACATCTCTCTATGCGGATGATTTGATGCTATGTGTACGGGATTCTGAGATTCATCTGGCCCCCCTACTAGGGGAATATTTTAAATACGGACGGCACTCCGGTCTTCAAATTAACCTGTCTAAATCTATCATACCATTAACACACCCACATCCGACAGAATTTCCGCTGGAACAGCAATCAGAACCCGTAAAGTATTTGGGGGTATGGTATCACCAAGATCCTGAAATTGTGATCCGCACAAACTATGGCAGGGCGATTAGTCTCATGGAGAACTAAATAGAACGCTGGATTCAATTACCTTTAACATTGGCTGATCGGCTGGCCGTCGTAAAGATGGTCATTTTACCCAAATCTTTATACCTTTAACAATATCCCTATTACTTCCCCAACAGCAGTTTTTCAAGGGATATCTGAAATGGTGACCCGTTTAATTTGGGCAGGCAGGCCTGCATCAAATTGCGTGCTCTTACGCTACCTTACTCATGCGGGGTTTTAAAGTCCCGGATTTTCTTTTGTATTTCTAATGTGCACAAGCGCAATATGCGCACTATTGGTATCATCCAGTCCCTTATCTCACTCATGTGGCCATTGAGGAAGGAGATGCGCTTCCAATACCATTAAATGCTGTTATAATACATCGTAGACCCCCCACTGCATAGTCGTGATATAAATACTATTGATACAGCTAATAATGCCTGTTATCAGCGTTACAGCCAATTCTTACTGAATCTCGAAACACGCACATGGTATCTAAACTCTATACCAAACTGCAAGAGGACACAGCTGACACCACACATAAGGCTTTAAGGAAATGGAGTGTGGTGCTAGACGACCCACTTACAGAGGAGCAATGGGCTGTATCCTGCTCACTAACTGGTATGTTAACACCTAATGGAAATCTAGGCATGGTGCACTATAAGTATCTACATCAAACATACCATACTCCAGCGAGGCTTTATAAATATGGTATGCGTACAGATGCGAAGTGTCAAAGCTGTACAGCTGATGGGGCAGATTTCATACATCTAGCGTGGTACTGTACACCAGTAAATGACTATTGGGGAAAAACTGTATAAGTGCTGGGAGATTTGCTGGATTTTAAACTCTTGTGCAATAATCTTACTTGTTTGTTGGGCCTTGTTCCAGGTGTGCGTGCCACCAAACGCAAATTTTGCACCATAGCTCTACTTCTAGCTAAAAGCAGAATATCGCTATGCTGGGGTAGTAGAGAGACTCCAAAAATCAAACAATGGATTCAGGATACGACATACTGTAAAGAAGCTCTGAAAACATATGAGGAGGAGTTACCCGCTGGTTCCAAGCCCAGAGACTACTGGAAATACTTTAAAATCTACACGTACCAAGTTGACTAAATGTGCATAATAGCTATACTATGTCAGGGGTTATAATTCGATGACATTGTTAAAATGCAATATACTGGATGTTGTTTTACTATGGTCTGCATATTGTTCACATGTTCGACATTGTATGGCTATAAAAATACCAATAAAAAAAGGCAGTCATTTACAATGCAATTAGCTTAAAATTTCGCAAAGAAGACAGATTGCATTGCAAATGATAGTTTTGTTACTGGGGGCTGATTTTGCAGCACCGCCGCAAAACCTGTCCATAGTTACAAAGCCAGCCTCCCACCCCTCCAGCCTCCCACCCCTCCAGCCTCTCATCCCATGCCTGGTATGGCCAGTATGACCTTGGTGCCAGGGCCTATTTGTTTTTGCAGCCTGACCCTAGATAGGGTCCGATATGGGCCCTGGTTCATTGTAGATGCATTGCAATGGTTTTAATAAATCACGCTATTAACTGATATTTAACCGTTATAATTATTTTTCTTTACAATCGTAGACAAGGTCATCAACTTCCGATGTGTTTGTTCTTTGCGATTTTCTTGAGACTGAGCTGTGTATCTTCTCGCTCGCTGCCCAACGCCATCTCTCGTGCTGTATGAAGCCACGAGTCTGAACAAGCTCTGGGAAAAAAAGATCCCATATTACAGGAGCTGGTAAAGAATAAGGGTGATGGGAAGTCACGTGTATGCTCAATTGCCTAGTGGAACATCAGGGAAGTGAGTGACAGGAGCACATGCGGATCGTATTCCACTACGTATGAGTCAGAGGGGAATGTGAGCGGCTTAAAATATTAGGCAGAGATTTGGAGGAAATAAGGTGTATGAAATGTCTGAATAAAAATGTGCACCTGGGAATTTGAAAAGATAGAAGACTTGAGTGAATTACAAGTGGAAAAGCTATAGATAATCTGATATCCGTATAGACAGTGCTTGCGTTCCAGAACGAAGTTACTCTGTCAAATATCAAACAAGAAACTAGTGCATCATTGATTATCTTATATTGATTTCAAAATTAGACTACACATGCGATGTGCTTGTTTGCCTACAACGTGCATTTGAGAAGGAAATCATGCACAGTAAAAGTAACAGATTGAGGGTGGTGATCGGTTATGTTTGAAAGATTGTAACATTACATTGATATATGTTCGTGATAACAAAGCAATTAATTCCCCAAGCATGTCAAAAATAAAATATCTTCATATAGTTAGCTCTTAAGTGTCTTCCTCCCGTGAGCTGTGCTTTCACTTCATAGACTGCATTATTTATTTTGGCCAGCGAGAGAAGCTGTTTGTCAAGAAGTAGGAGAAAGCGTAACGCAAAGAGCAGTGGTTGCTTTAAAGGACTACACACACGACTCTGGAGACAGAAAGAAAACATTACTATCAGGTAAAACGAAACAAGACCTTTACAGGACAGCACACGAAGAATATCACCTTGCTTTCCAAAAAACAAACTAACAAGGCAAGCACACAGTAAACCGTAGACAAAGCCTGGCATCTTGTTTCACATAGATATATCATTTTGTTTGTTTTAATAATGAGTCTTGATTCACCATTTTAAAAATCTGTTTCTCTCTTGCAGATAGACTATCACTTTTAGTAGATGAATAAACAGCAGAGTGCCTTATAAACGGCAAGGGCATTTCAATGACGCTGATATTCTAAGGAAACAAAGTTTAATTTTCAATAACCACGCTTGGTGAATCAATAGACATTGCAGTGCTGACGTCTGATATACACTTCAAGCCTTGCTTTTTGCACAGGGTCAGAAATATAATACAAGCATTAGGCGAGCGGCCGCGAAAGTGCAGCAGCCAAAGTGAAAATGATCAAGATTGCGCACTGTTGCCGTCCCTTCTAGCGTGCGAAAGTCAAAGCAGATGAAGAGTCATGTCTGGCAAGTGGTGTGCGATGTGCGCGCACCATGACGAGAGAGGAAAGCCAGATGGTGCCTCTGCTCATCATGGTGCGTGTAACCGCATGCTCTATGCCACCCAAAAAACTGTGGTCGGCTTTTTAAAGCCCACTCACTAAATGTCTCGCCAGAGCACCACATGCGCTGGCTCAGGCGAGTCCTAAAAAGCAAATGGAGAGGAAAACTATTGTAAGCAATAGAAACAAGTGTACTCCGTAGATGGAACACTCTAAATGAAGCTACAAAAAAAATTAAACTGGGAATTCTCTGAAAAATAGGTGTGATCGTTCTCACACAGGCAGGGAAAAACAGACTCGGCCCTAGGAGGCAAAGGCCTGTACAATGCACCATGGGGAGTGGGAGGAAGCTCCTAGAGCCTTTTAGACAGTAGTCTATTTTGACGGCTTTTCAATATAGGTCTATTAGGAAGTACTTTTCCATAAATGTTCGACAAGTGCTCAGCATTTTAAGCTGCTACAATGAAGTCTTGAAATAAGACTTCCTGGAGATTGGTAGTTTACATTTTGGAAACTGCTTGCCTTGGGTAAGCTACTAAAAGCTGCTTCTCATCACATGAACATATGGCCAAGTTGATAACTTTATGTATACAATTATTGATAAATACCTGGAGGTCAAGTGTTGCAAGGTCTATTTATGCAGCAGGGAACTACTCTTAAGATTTTGGAGTTCAATGCAACATGTATTAGGCAGAACTGATAGTCTTGTTCCTGTTGATGCATAGATATGCGCTGGCAGTCTGACTGAAGCGTGCTGCTAGAATTAATCATTCCAAAGGCTTTTAGTGAGATCTCAAAATGTTCTTCCTTTCTTTCTCTTCGGCAATACTCCTTTCAGATCATCACCTGCACTTCCATTTTGGCGATCACTGCAAAGTCTCAGCAGTGTATGACTGATTTATATTTTTCTGCTAAGCCCAGTGAGGTTGAGACATGGCAGTCACCAGAGAGACATTGTGGGAAAAGCCATATGAGGACAAAGCATTGACATGAGCCAAGGCACATATTACCAGACGAGAGACAAGCATACCCTTGTTCTCCCACACAAAAATCCTGGCGTTCATCCTAGATTTATGAGAAGGTATGCCAAAATCGTCTGAGACCTACTCTGGTAAGAGGTTGTTCCTTCAAAAGCAGTCTTGGATAATGCTGCCGCTATAGTATTGGCAGAGATACCACTGAGATCTTTCCCACCACTACTCTCTGAAGGTACTCAAAACAAATGCTGGAGAGTCTGCTAATGCATTTTTAAAAGTGAAACTAGAATCGAACCAGGTGAAGGATCATCTGAAAACGTAGTTTAATTTTTTATTAAAGTCCGGTGGTGCAGTCTCCGTGGTCACCTCAAGGACTCACGAGGCCATCTGCATCAGGGATCTTGCACAATTACTGTACTATTTCAAAAATACCCAGTAATAGCCTTGGGGAGGTCAAATATTCAATTTGTTTTGTGACAGTCTCTCAGCAACCCAAGCCCCTAACTTAATACGTCAAGTCAGTTGACTTGACAGATGGTAACCTACACAGATACCTTGTACACTGGGGCGAGAACGATCTCAATGAAAACTTCAATGCTGTGTCCCTTTTTGGTCTTCCAGATATGCTTGGCGAAGTCACCAGCGTTTGGGAAGGCCAATCCAGTGCACAGTTTTGTTGGGCTGTAGCAGTCGAAGGGCAAGAAATTTCCAGTGAAGGGGTAGAAGCAAGCCCTTAATTTGAAGCCTCCTTTCTGGGGAAATGCAGAATACTTTTTTTGAGTGCTTTTTCTCAGACAGTGAGAAAAAAACTGCAGTCATCAGAGGGTGTGGGGGGGGGGGGAGAACTGACATCACGTACACTTTCCGATTTGATTCTGGATGTCCTTGTCGTATCCATCACAGATACCGGCCGCTGTCATGAGGTACGCAAAGGCCCATTTATGTTTTGTTGACCCTTTGCATCCCTTTGAAGGGGCACACTGTTGATAGTGCAGGTATAAGATAGATTTTTGATGGGTGTGTCTTGGCATTTGGCACACGATTTCAGGAGCAACTCAAAAATTGTGGGGGCAGCATAAAAGACAACACCCCAACAGCTCCACTCCTAATTCTTTGCTTCTGGGGCCATTATAGTTGCGGTGGATTTCTACTACTGCTTTATGCTAGCTCTCTACTGGGCAACGTCTTTGGAGCTTGGTGATTATCTGCCACGCAGACCTGGACAGTGGTTGTGCGAGCCAGTCTCATCCCTGGTTGTTGTTTCCATGTGACAGTATTTGAAGCACAGTTTACACATTGGTAAGTAGCTCTTTGTGACTAAGTACATGTTCAGTCTTTTGGATCTAGTAAGCTATTTACCGATGTGTCAGATTGCTAAATACTGAAAACCCTGAAACTCTGCACAGTTAAACCTACCCCAGAATTTTGACGCTACTGCTGTACACAACTCGATTGAGTAGTAATCACTGAAAGAAAGCACCCAAGAGACATGCATCTTCACAGGAGAAAAGGGTGACCAAGAACGAGCAAAATGTCCAACTAACTAGAACGTCCCTGAAACCTATGGGCTTTTCAGTGAATTTCAATGGTTTTTTTAAAAGCTAATTCCTAACTATAACGTCCCTGAAACCTAGGGTTTATTCAGTAAATTTCAAAAGGTTTTTTAAATGCTAATTTCCAACTATAACGTCTGTAAAACCCATGGTTTTTTAAGTGAATTTCAAAGGTTTTATAAATGCCAATTTCTAACTACTATGTCCCTGAAACCTATATTGTTTTTAAGGATAAATTAAAAAGATGTGCATACTTTTTGTAGTGAAAAACTAACAGTCTGATAGAAGTTATAACTGAATGTTTAAAACTTAATTAGCAGTAATAAACATAAGAGTGGAAAAAGTGTGACGCAGCAGCTATGATACCAGACTTTGAACAACAGCGTTCACAGTTAGATTCCCAGCTCCAGCAGCACATTAGCCCACCACTGTCAGCAACACCTTGCTTAATCTTCCAGACGCCCCCGAGCGCAGGCACAGCTTTCCGGGGGTAGCTGTACGCTTTACAAATGCTGGTATTTTTTTTAATTTAAAACCACAGTGATGAGAAATATTAGCACAAATATTTATTCTTCTATTTGACTATATATTTTTTTAATGTCTTCTATTTAGAATTATGGCAATTAATAGATGTTCTTAGTCATGAGAATCCAAATGACAGTGTGCCGGGTACAGTTTAAGCTCTCCAACGTATCGTCCTTAGGATCGAAATCGAAACCTTTACCGCTTCACATTTTGTAACTTTTCCCAACACATGTACAAGTTAAACAGTTAAAACGTGTGAACTGTAAAACGTGATATCTAAATGGGTGGAGCCGGATCTTACTTCCATAGACTACTCAATAACCAAAAAGTATATAAACCACACCAGTTGTCAAGATTAGTTTTGTTTTTGCGAGTTATTTACCCGTGTCCATTTTATGATGCAAGTTCCCTTTTCTAGCGTTGGATTCTACTTTTGCTACAACAAAACATATTACGGAGTTGTAAGTTGTTTGATTATGGCATAGTATATATTTATAATACGTAGCTATTTGTGCATATTTAAACATTTGTATTTAGAAAAAAGCGCTATTGGTTGTTTTTGCTGTTTTTCTGTAACATCAGCAGCTTGTTTTCAGAAACAGACCGACTACAGCAAACATTGCTCCTTTGAGCTCATATACTGTGACTATGTATACTATAATATTGACATTGTACATGATTTCAGAGGTGTTGGTGACCCGTCGGCAAAAAGACTAAAGATTTATACGTAACGTCACCAGCTTCTGGTTGTTACTGTGTTTCCCCCCTTCAGATCATATTCTGTCAGTATGTATATTATAATATTAACAGTGATGGTGATCCCAGAGGAGTTCATGCCCAGTCGGCGTGAAGAATAAAGATTTATATGCAACGTCAGCGCCTTCTGTTATCGATTTCCCCCTTGGGATTATATAGTGTGAATATGTACATTATAATATTCAGTCAGGATCTCAGAGGAGTTTATGTCGCCACGAAGATGAAACATTTCGAAGTCCCAGAGAAAAGAACCTTTGAACATCTTCACAGCAGGAAAGTATTTAGTTATTGATCTTGTTTTGTATTCACAACTTTATTTTCCTTTTCGTGTAACAGTGACACTTTCATATTGTAATAGAGTGTCTTGTTGTCACACAAGAGGAATTGGAGATTTGTCGGCGCCAGGACTAAACCATCTGAAACACAGCTTACTGACCTTTATAACTTACTTGATCAGATATTTTTACAGTGAGAATATTCTTCGCATTGCAGTCTAAAAAAATACTCTTAGTGACTACCTGTGATAAATTTCTCTCAGTTACAGGTTCCTATTCACCTTCTCCCTATAGAATATATAGGACCAGTAGTGTATATTATTATACTACCCTATATATTCTTAAACTAGTAAATGATTTGTTAGCGGAGCAGTGAGCCACCTCTAAGCACTACGACAGAACGTTCCCGAATTCTACAGAATAGAAATTGTAAAAAAGGATAAAGCATACATTTCTATGTTATAAAGTCATTAGAGTTTAATAGTTTTTACTTGTTATTGTTCTTTTGACCTCAGATGTAGTGCGGGACTGTTTTTTGTAGCACTTCTTTTCTACTTTATCTAAAAGTAACTCATGCCCTCTTTTATCATCAAGAATATGGGGCAAAACTTTTACAAACTATATCAGATAAAGAGGGAAGGTGTGGCCACGCTTAAGTGATATTTTATGAATTGCGTTTTTATTTGTCACCCCTTTGATATATACAGCGTCAGTTTCCGAAGAAAGTTTATTTGTAATCGCTAAATAAAAAATGTTTCAAACCTAGAATGAAATTAGAACTATATAGTGCTCCTGGTTACTATCCCACCCGCAAACTTAATAAAAAGAAGACCGCAACACTTATTTTTCCGCCTGATTTGTACACCCCATGCCAATTACATAAATGGCCCTTAAAATATTTAAAAAACAATGTTCACCTTCACAAACCCTGTCCACCACCTTGTGACCACTGTACAGAGTTAATAGTGTTCCTACCCTCCCCTACTTTGTTTCCCCGTACTTCTTTGAAATGCGTCACAAAATGGCCAATAGTGAACCCAATAAGGACCAAACTTCTACTCAGAACACTTAGGTCAATAAAATGTCCATGGTGTTCCACAGAGGGAGAGGGAATCGCTCCAAACACTTCGACTTTTAATGGTTTACAGCCAATCAACATTAAGCTTGGGAAGGTCCTCCTTGGAACACGTCAGCCAATAAGATGTCCTTGCTACTCCACGAAGGGGGAGGGAATGGCTGGCAACACTTAATTGTTCACAGCCAATGAACATTGAGCTCTTTAATGGAACACCTCGGTCAATTAAACGTTAATTTTGTTCTACGCACAGGAACAGAACACGCCCTTCCACATATTAAATTTTGTCTAACAAAGCGACACTGTCCGTGATAAAAGTGAACACCGCATTATAAGTAAACATTACTGTGCATTATATTAAAGGAAAGCTGTAATACGGCGCATTGTTATTTTCCCCGATATGATTTTCACAGCATAGTGAAAATTACCGCAATAGCATTGTTTTCCAGACGGGATTTCCAGAGCCTACGCAACATTCAAACTGCCTGCCTCTACACCGTACAGACTGCTTAAACTAAGACCAGTGTTCTTACTATACCCTCTTACACAATCTCCTTTCTCTCCCCTCCTCCCGCCACCCCACCCCCCAACTCCTTTCAACTGAGTCACAGAACTACAGACCCGATGGCTTGCAGACCGAGAGACGCCAGCTGACGGACTGAATCACAAAATGGTTGGCAACACTTCCTAGTTTCAACTGTTCACAGCCAATCAGCCGCAAGCTCGTGCTTGTAACCCCTCAGCCAGTCAGATGTCAGAATTCTCAAATATTGATATTTGTAAAATTTGATATTTCTCTAAAACTACTGAATGGATTAACACTATTTAAACAAAAGCGTGCTTTCTGGACCAAAACCTTTCTCCCTGTCAAATTTGGCGTAATTCCGTTTAGCAGTATGACCTGTAGCCTTGTCTAAAGTTTCCTATGTAAAATGCATTGAGAACACATTTTGGGACCCCCCTTTTTTCTCAGCACCCCCATGACCAATCACCGCAAACTTTCAAAATGGAAGATGATCAAAAAAGAAACTTTTGGGAAATTTTCGTAAAGGTTTGTCAAACGTCACCAAAGTTAGAAGCACATGAAAAAATGCTTTTCCTATGGAAACGTGGTTCTAACTATAACTACCTACTGGCGACGGCCAGTAGATAATATAAAAATATATACATTTATATATTATACATACACAAATTTTTTTCACTGAAGAAAACCAAAGGTTACAAAGACGTTATAGTAAGGAAATAGAATTTTGAAAAAGTTGAAAATTCAGTGAAAAGAAACAGAGGTTACGGGGACATTATAGTTAGGCGGACATTTCACTCGTACAAAACCAGAGAAATTCAGCAGTTATAGTTAGCCAAGCTAATTATAACTCGCACCCCGCAATGTACTGCTTATGACCTTGCATTTCACTCAAGACTTGGTCAGTGACTTCACTGATGTCATCCAGTGACTGAGTGTTTTTAAAATGTTGATGTGTTAAATATATGGTACAGGATGGCTCAGCACACACCTATGGTCAGGAGATACAACAAGGACTACAGTGAAATATCCTGATTAATGAATAAGAAACAATCTCCCAAATGAATCCAAAGAGTCTTCAGAATACTTGAAAAAGCATACTTTTATTCTTTTATATTGTTTTTCTCCACTTTTGTTTTAAAAACAATACAAAATTCATAGCCCTCATTTTTGGAGGAAGTGGCTATAGGGTTATTTATAAGGTCTTTTTTGGCTGTAATGTTAAACAGATCTCCTATTAACTCCTCCCTGTTATCAAAATCCATAGTGAATATTTAAAAAGGCCCGAGTTACTGAACTGTGCTAGGAGGCCCACAATTAAGCAAGACACGAGACAGAAGGCGTCTCGCTTAATTGTGGGCCTCCTAGCACAGGATATTTCACTGTAGTTCTTGTTACTGTATCTCTTGACCATAGGTGTGTGTTGAGCCATCCTGTACCTTGTGTTTTTGGTTGTCCAAAACTGTGGGGATATAGGATGGTCATGTTCCCAGCTCTTTGCACCACTATCCTTGCCAAAACTACTCAACACTAAACTGACGGATGCAGGCTCTGAGTGCCCTGACCTTCTGTCTCGTGTCTTGCTAGTGTTAAATATATAACAAGGTGTATTGATGACTAAATGGCTGTACGAGTGCCTGTATGGATGATTCAGTGGGTGCGTGATTGTATAAGTGAGTCATTAAGTGTCTCAGTAAATGTGTGAGTGACTAGGATTTGAGACTGTCAGATGGCATCTAAGTGGGTACCTTGATGGGTGATTGACTGGGTGTCAGAGTACCTGAAGGGTGCATGGATGAGTGAGTGTGCGAGTCAGTGGCTCTATGGGTGAGTCAGTGGCTGTATGGGTAAGTGTGTGTGTATGGGTGTCAGTCGTATATGGGTGAGTAACTGGATATGTAAAATGCAGTATAGGTGAGTATATGAGTGACTGTAATAATGGCTGTGGGTTAGTGTGCGCGTTAGGGGATGTATGGGCAAGAGAGTACATGTTAGTACCTGCATGCATAAGGGACTGAGTTGTATAACTGTAAAGGTGAGTAAATGGCTGTGTGAGTGACTCTAGGCGAGTGAGTAGGTGTACAAGTAGCTCAATGAGTGACTGACAGTGTGAGTGGGTGTATGAGTGGATATATCAGTTGCTGTATTAGCGAGGAAGTTGGTGTATGAGTGGCTGTAAGGGTGACTGAGTGGATGTGTGTGTGGACCTAAGAATCAGTGAGTTAGTGGATAAGTACTCCTGTGTGTGGGTCAATGGTTTCGAGAATGGTAGTGTGGGTGTATGAATGGTAACATGGGGGTGGGGGTGAGTGTCAGATTCTGTGGATGATGTCATTTTAGATGTCAGTGATGTCACTGACCAAGGTATGAGTGTTGCAATATGTGAGGTCATAAGCAGTGCATTGCGTGGGCGCAAATTAGTTAGCTCAGCTAACCATAGCTGCTGAATTTCTCTGGTTTTGTACAAGTGAAATATCAGCTCAACTATAATGTGCCGGTTACCTTTGCTTTTTACACAGACTGTTTTTAAAAAAAATATATTTCTTCACTAGAACATCCACGTAACCAAGGAGTTTATTGAATTTAAGTTTTAAAATTGTATTTTCTATCTAAAATGGCACTATGAGAGGTGGTTTTATAAGCTTGTATTTTATTCAGTGGATTAATAAGCATTTACTTTTTACAATGTTGCGATTCCTGTGGCGATGTCGCGAAAGCAGATATTCAATGCCCACCAACACACCCAAAAATATGTAACAAAATCCATTCTGAACATCCTACACATTACTACATACATACTTCTTTAAAAACATGTTTAAACTCATTTTTGTACATAGTTTCTTTAAAAACCATCTTGCAGACCTATTTTCTGTTTTTGCGGTTATTCCGGACGTCACAATGACGTATTTAACTAGAACGTCGTGCTAAGGTGAAAACACATATACACACTTAATGTATTTCACACAATAGGGATTTATTACTGTACACTTGAAGCACGTTTTTCTAGAACCACAATCACTAAAACGGATTTTCCATTTTTGCAGTGAGACCGGAGATTGCGATGTTGGTCGTCACGAACCCCGGATCAAAATTGCGTTGACTTTGCAGATTATGAACCCTTACTTGTATTAGGTTTTTGTTGTATTGTTGTATTGTCACATGTCATGAACAAAATGCATTATACATCGACATTATTGAATCCGTGTCACATGTGAGCACCAAGCTCTTTCAGTGAAAACACTAATCTTTTTTAATGTTGCCAGGTTTTTCATTTTAACTGCTTATTTCTGAAACTGCATGCTTGATTATACATTATTATTTCTAGGACTGGTGGACCTCAGTTTTATTTACCTGGATGTGGAACAACATCATGAGAGCAGCAACCAACCCTCCCACAATTCAGGAGGAAATCTAAAATTTACTCTTCAAGACATTATCTCAGACAGGCTGCCTTCACACCTGTTCTGCTAGATCTGCCTCCTCCATCTGCCCCCTCTTCTCCATGTATCCCGACAGGCTTACACCCCATTTACAGCGCTCTGCTGCCAGCCAGGGGCACGCTTCAGAAATAAGAGCAAACACATGCCTCTACTGTGGAGTGTCCTCAATGGACCATTGCGTTTGACCTACATCTTCTAATAGGCAAATATCTAATGCAAATGCATCCCATGTCTCTGGCTGTGGTGTAGCCGCTCTATTCTAGAGTGCATATACTCGAACGTGGAACCATGCCGGCATAGAAACATATATGAAATACAGACAGCACTTGTCAAGTGCACCGTTTACATTTGACTCCAGAGGCTAGTACTATTTACTGCCCATGGCTTGTCGCTTCAGGTTATACATACACAGACCTCCCGCAGAGTTCAGATATTTATACTATGTCCGTCAACTGCAGTCCATAAGTCAAACTGTGTATTCACAAAATTAACCGTCTGAGGCATGTTTTTTTGCGAATTTTCCAAAATGAATATTATATCTATGAAACTGTACTTGCAGATTCCACACATAGCCAGAGACATTTTGAGTCCATAAATGTCAAATAGATATCTCTGTACAGGTAAACGTTATAAACTCAACAGGATGGCAAAAAAACAATGAGCAAGTTCATGGCTGTTGCACTGAGTTTTTCACTCAAGATCAGGAAAATTAAAGGTTATAGAAACAACGTTGCAGATTTCAAAGTTTAACACTAGATGTCAGAACATGCACAGCACACAAATCTTAAAACCGACGTTCAAAAGAGCTTAAAGCACACACACAGGGGGTTGTTAAAGTAACTACCTTCACAGAAAAAGAAAAAAATCCAAAGGCTTGCAGCTATTAAAACCAAGCGAAACAAAGGGAATTTGCTTTAAATAAATGAGCAAGATCAGGTAAGTAAGCAAACAATGCATCGGGGGAATCTGGAGCAGCCTGGTTGCCTGACCAGGTCCGAGAATTGCCTCCAAATTTAAAGTTTTCCACTGCTCACTCCAACAACTGACCAGCAACCTTGACTCCCACCAACAAACTTTCCTTCCCCCTGAGATTTCATGCACTGGGAGCAGTGAACTGGACAAAACATTTGCAGTAAAATGAACACTCGCATATGTCCAAACCTTGACGAGGGAGAAAGGTTGCCTGCTCAGTTTTACCCTGAGGCAACACATGGCCGAAGAAAAGCCTTTAACGGCCTAGTCTCAAAAAGCTTCAAAATCCATTACACAATGGCTCCCCCGCCACTGCGAAAACACCTCAAATCAATCTCAATCAAAACTTAAGCCACCTATGCCTGTACCGGTTTAAGGAGAGAACACAACCCTACAGAGCCTGCCTAAATGCTTCTTCTAGACAGAAGATAGAGACACATGGATTTGAATCAGACATTCAACTACCTTTGTTTCTCCGCTGCTGTCCGACTCCGACACCTGGTATGTGAGGTCAGTCTCCTCGAAGCCCGTAGCACTCATACGTTGGTCTGTGGTGGGGTCTGAACGAGGTGGAGAGTCTGGAGAATTCAGGCAAGTTTGGATTAGTGCTTTCCCAGTCTCACTGGTGATCATGGGCTGCAGCTTGCGTGTCGCAAACGTGTACACATGGCCCGTCTCACTGGCAACAAGCAGCAACACCTGAGTCCCTGTTAGAGTGGAGAGTTCGTAGGCCTGCAAGACAAAAAAGATGCATTGGAACATCATGGCCTCGAAAGCATTCACCTCAACTTACAAAATCCAACATTTAGACAAAAACCAGTGGTAAACCCAGAGAAGATTTGTAGCATAGTAATTTATCTTTAATTTCACAATGCAATTATCAACCATTAAATCAGCAGCAGGCAGTGCATTTCAAATCAATCAACAAGCATACGTTACTGACCACAGTAACCATAGACTATAGCCCCCTTTATCGGCCATCATTCATACACTGTTAACCCAGAACTACTGGCTACACTTTAGCACGTCCGTGGCCTTGGCCAAATTTTATTTAGTCTCCATCTCGGTCGAAAAAAAAGACAAATCACAGTTGTCCTGTGAGTGAGTAACTTGCACATAACCCTAAATCCCAACACCCCACCTGCAGTCTTATCGCCACAATTTCAGATGCATAGAATAATGCTAAAACCATGTGCCTATTTTATGTATACAGTTCAACAAGCAGAGAAGGGAAACCGAAGGATACCTAGGGACCAAGATTAGTATTAGAGCTTTAAGGAACTAGGGTCCCATAGCACACATGAAAAGCATAATTCTCCAAGTGCACAATAATAATGCATAGGATGAATTACATGAATAATTAGTTCATTTATATAAAAACTTAAATGTGTTTTTAGTGATATGTACCCTAACGGGTGCACCACAAGCATTGCACAAACATACAGGCAAAAGAACAAGTGTGTGACATCAACATTTGCATAGAATCAAAAGTCACTTCTTGTTAAAGGAAACACTACTGCACCCGAGAAAAATAATCGCAGAATCATGTGGGTCAGTGGACAAGGTTTCAATCCCCTAAACATATGGGATCATCATCAGGAGGATAATACAATGTTCGCTTGGTTATACAATTCAAAATACTAAATTAGAAAATACACATTGCAACCCAATAATAGATGAATTTCAGCTGCGTTCTAGTCTGCGGACCAAAGGAGGTGCCGGGGTTACTAATCAACTAGTGAAGAATGCACTTCTCAAATAGGAACTTCCCAGAAGGTACGATTATTCAATCAATCAATCAATTCCTGGTACTGAACCTTCTCAATAGAAGGACTTAATGGGCCCAAGAAACACCCTGGCAGTAAACAGTGGAACGGGCAAGGACCGATGACAGATATAAGGTCAAGGACATATGTACTCCATAACGTAAACTTAAGTCCAAATTAAAATACACGCACACAATGAGGAAATGTTGGTACTACAGGGACGCGTTGAGGAATTTAGTCGAACATGTCCAGAAATGCCCTTACTGTAACTACTCAACACTTGCATTTACTCCTTCACATCGATAACCTAGAAATGCCCGATGTCGATGGGCATCTCCAATGGATTCAAAAGGCAATGAGGTTGAGCAGGGACAGATATGGAAATTCACAATCCATGCTTGCCTCAAGTCAGATCAGTTCAAAATCTTTATTTGGTTCAAACAGGTTGACCATAAAAAGAGGTTAACCATAAAAGAGCACACAAAACATAAACAACTTAAAACCGCCTTAAAAATAGAACAAATCATATAAAAGAGAAGACAAACATTCTTTAAAAACATGTCTGAATGGATCCCTGTCCCACCGTGGTGTGAGCTAAAACACCTACTCCAACCGCACCCCACTGGTATAGAACAATGCAGCGACGTGAAGATATTCAATGGTGCACACAAGGATCATTAAAGAAATTTAAACCCTGCCTAAAGGTTACTGCAGAGGGCAGTTTCAAGTGATATTCCTTTGCCTCACTAGAAAACATCAAAGTAAAGGAAAGTTTAAATAATTCATATTGAGGAACTAGAGAGTGATACTCTAATGCAAAATCCTCCCCATGTATATCAGGCAATACAAAAACATAAGAGGATCTGACGGAGCACACACAAATCTGAAAGCCGCCTTATAGACCATAGCATTATTTGTTCTAAAGAAGGGGTTTCAAATAGTTTCTTCGTAGTAAATCATAAAAACTGCAAAACAGAATAAAGTGATGTGTTGTCTGCTTGGAAGTACCATCACATGGGCACAGAGTAATACCACTGCGCCGTTGCTTCATAAGGGAAGGCAACTAAGAAATGTATTCTAGCCAGACGTAGCCTGGTCAAAACAAAATCAATCATAGCATTTCTAAAGCACGCTACATACCCGTGAGGGTCTCAAGGCCCTGGGTGGTGGGTGGGGGGGGGGGGGGGAGATGGGGCCTGCTACTGATTGAAGAGCCAGGTCTCGAGAAGTCTTCTGAAGGCCAGCAGGTCCTGGGTATGTCGTAGGCTGGTAGGGAGGGCGTTCCAGGTCTTGGCGGCGAGGTAGGAGAATGATCTGCCGCCGCCGGTTTTCCGAATACGAGGGACAGTGGCGAGGGCGAGGTTGGCCGAGCGGAGGCTGCGGGTGGAGGTGTGGAAGCAGAGTCGTTCGTTGAGATATGTAGGTCCGGTGTTGTGTAGTGCTTTGTGTGCGTGGATGAGGAGTTTGAAGGTGATCCTCTTGTTGACGGGGAGCCAGTGTAGGCCTCTCCGGTGGGGTGTGATGTGGCTGTGTCGGGGGACATCGAGGATCAGACGTGCCGAGGCGTTCTGGATTTGTTGTAGTCGTCTCAGGAGCTTGGTTGTTGTTCCTGAGTAGAGGGCGTTCCCGTAGTCAAGTCTGCTGGTGATGAGGGCCTGGGTGACTGTTTTTCTCGTGTCGGCGGGATCCATTTGAAGATCCAGCAGAGCATTCGGAGGGTGTTGAAGCAGGACGCGGAGACGGCGTTGACTTGCTTGGTCATGGAGAGGGCGGAGTCGAAGATGAACCCCAGGTTGCGTGCGTGGTCGGTGGGTTCCAGGGCTGTGCCTAGCGATGTGGGCCACCAGGAGTCGTCCCAGGCTGATGGGGTGGGTCCGAGGATGAGGACCTCCGACTTGTCTGAGTTCAGCTTCAGTCTGTTGTCCTTCATCCAGTCAGCGACGGCCTTTATTCCTCTGTGGAGGTTGGCTTTGGCGGTCTTCGGTGAGGGATATGATCAGCTGGGTGTCGTCAGCGTAGGAGAGGATGTTGAGGTTATGTTGTCGTGCAACATGGGCGAGCGGTGCCATGTAGATATTGAACAGCGTCGGGCAGAGGGAGGATCCCTGTGGGACGCCGCAGATTATCTCGCTGGTTTTTGAGCGGAAGGGTGGGAGGCGTTGGGGGGGGGGGGGGGGGAGGTTGAGGCCATAGTTGGATGCGGCTGGAAACCATCCCCAGAAGGAACATATATGAAGCTTCTATTGGTTTCCTGGACTCTGAGGACCCTATTTCCAGACTCCCTCCCCCCCCTCCTCCTCCTCCTCCTCCTCCACCCCCCGTATTACAACATATCATAAAGGTCTTTGCATTGTTAATCTTTAGTTTCCTCCCATCCACGAAATCAAAGGTATCCCTCAATCTGTGTAGGCCGACAGCAGTACCACGTTGAAGGTATAGAGTAGCACAGAAACCAAATAGCTGGCAAAAATAGGCGCATCATCCTGGAGAGCCCCAAGGTGTCAGATTTCTCTCGATTTTAAATGGGTGAGTACATTCCCCCTTCGGGCCAAAACGTAACATAAAAGACATTCTTCTGTACAATGTGGAAAGATAGATAATATTGTTAGGTGCCTCATGTGAAAGTAGGGGGTGGCACAGGATTAAGTGATCCACCAGAGCAAAAGCACTGCAAAGGTCAGCAAAACACAAATATAAGATCCTGGCTCATTCTTAGTGTATTTCCTGACGGCTGTATGATGAAACGACGCATTCCATTGTAACATGCCTTTACCACACATGCGTTACAACGAGAATGCCTTTACCACGTATATCCTTTACCACGCATGCTTGTACAACATATTTGTTGTAAAGCATGTATGGTAAAGGTCTATAAGTGTTAAATGTTTTCCCTAACCCCTGGCCCCCAGCCGGAAGCCTGTTCCCTAAATGCCAATTCTAGTTCCCACCACAACCCCTGCCAAGAAATTCACAACCATTCCCTAAACCTTAAATCTAGACCCCCCAGCGCAACCTCCTCCCTGTTACAAAAAAAAAAATACCAGACCCTTCCCCAAATAGTCTATATATATATAAAAACGAACGTATGTCTGTCGGTGTCTGTTTGTCCTTTCTGCACTACTACACTATTCATCCGATCGCCATGAAACTTGGGGAAGTTGTTGACTACACTGCCGCGAAGGTTAAATATCAGCCCCCCAGGGCCCTCATATCCTTTTGAATTGTACGCACCAGACGGAAAAACAACAAATTGTGTATCCACAAGCACTCGAATAAAGAAATAGAATTAAAACACCATTCATCCGATCGCCATGAAACGTTGCGAAATTGTTAAGTACACTCCCGCGAAGGTTTCTGGCATAACATTTTTATAAATATCGGCTCCCCGGGCCCTTAATCTTTCAAATACTGATGTACGCACCAGACGGAAAAACAAAAAATCGTGTATCCACAAGCACTCTAATAAATAGAATTAAAACGGCACTTTGAAATGTTTTCCATATTAAAATGAATAAGTTTCAATAAAAATGACAATGTAAATTGAATGTTATAACGAGTTTCATTGAATTTCTTTTCTTCGGAGATCGTAGCAACGCGCGACGGGTAAGCTAGGGCTATATATAGAACCCTGCACGACCCCCTCCTAGCCTCCAGCCCTTTTTTAAAAAAACTGGCCCCAGCCCTGAACCCTAAATTTGTTCGCTGGCCCCCCTGATCCTTTAAAATAAAAAACAATGCCGCCTTACCTATTCAGGACGAAGCACTGTACATATGTCATCAAGAGGAAGTGGAAGGATATCTTCATTCAGGGAATTATGAAGCACGCTACTCACCCATGAGGGTCGGGGTGGCTTGCAGCTTGGGGTCAGCCGAAGAGCCAGGTCTTGATGCTCTTCCTGAAGGTGTGCGGAGTGAGGGAGCGTCTTGTGTTGATAGGGAGCTCAACCGCGATGGAAAAGGCCTTTCCAACGGCTCTGGTTCTGTGGATGCGCTGGGTTTCTGCTAGGGCGAGGTCAGCAGATCGGAGGTTTCTCCTGGGTACGTGAAAGGAGACCTTCGTTAAGGTGTTTGGATCCGGCGTTGTGGATGGATTTTAGGCATGAGTAGCTCGAAAGTTACTCTTTTCTCGACGGGGAGCCAGTAGAAGTCTCACAGGTGTTGGGTGATGCGTTCAGGTCGTGGGATGCCAAAGACGAGACTGGCCGCGGTGTTCTGGAGTTTGCGTAGCAAGGATTTGTTGATTTCAGCATAGAGGGTGTTTCCGTAATCCTGTTGGCTTGTTATGAGTGCATGGGTGACGGTCTTTCTGGATTCTTTGCTCCTCTAACAACGCAGAAAGCGTTCACCACGCAGGTGCTGCTACCAGCATATGCTCTCATCACTTACATTGGTAAAAATTTATTCATGGCAATGCGTGGTAAAGGCCCTGCACGGAAACAGCGGCGGTGTAATGGCCATTTTCCCTTTCTGACAAGCAAGTCCAGGTTGACGCATAGTTCTACTGTCTCCAGCCCCGTACTGGGATTACAAAAGAAAGGAACAGTTTGTAGCCCAATGTTCCAATCTTTGTAAGAGGACCCTGTCCATCAGTTTTACAGAAGAGCCCAGAGGGGATATGTGACGATAGTACTTCGGGTCCGATCTGTCTCCATTCTTAAGATAGAATCAGCCCAACTCGGGGAAAGAGGGCACAACGTTAAGCACTCAGGTCAATTTATATTTAACTGTTTCAGTGAGAGCCTGGGTTTAGGGCATCGAGTCAAAAAGCATAAAGTGACCAAGCAATTGTTTCGCATGCATGTACCACACCCATGTCATCCACCTTACCCAGGCAATATTTAAACTCTACTGCGTTTTTAAATAGCTTTTGCAACACAACTAAAGGATCAACCCCAGTCCATTTAACCTGACCACCGTTGGATTTAACCAGTAGCGTGCTAATGACTAGCTCAGCTCGTCATGAGGAACGGTTGAGCTGCACTCATGACGAGCTGAGCTGGACACGGCCGCTGGAACGCTCGCACGCGGGGATAATTTCCCCGCTGTGCTGAACGTTTGAAAAACGGGTGCGGCCATGACGAGCTCAGCTTGTCATGAGTGCAGCTCCGCTGTGCCTCATGACGAGCTCACCTCGTCACCAGCACGTCGGTTTCCCGCGTGTAGCCCCCCCCCTCGCACAGGAGGTGAGAAACCCCTGCAGGGAAGGGGTTAGTAGGATCCACGTTGGCAATACTGTTGTGCGTCACCCAGACTCAGCATGTAAGGATGCAACTAAAGGGTTAGGAGCGCTCCCTGCAGTTGGGATTATCCTACTATCAAGAACATCATATCTAGCTGGCAGAGAGGTTACAATATGGTTAATGGTAGTACTGGATCCTCTACCAATAAAAAAGGGGACCTGCACATTATTCACATTATAGGTCTCCAGAAGTCATATTTGGAAATTAAAGAATTAGGTACTGCCCGCAGATTTCATGTAAAAAATTGTAAGACTCCCTCACCTGCTAAATCGGCAATGCCACACAAATACTCAGCAGAGGAGACATTTCTGTATATAAAAACTCCCAGTCCATAACATAAAACAATTTAGCAGACTGCCTCGCAAGAACATAACTAGGTACGCCTCAAAGTCAAAAAAGCACCTCACTGCAGGAAGAGTCAAACACATTATTAAAAATTGATTGAAACCACACCAGACCCAGGCGTAGAAGACAACTGCACAAGCGGATAGTATGGCATAGCTGTAGAAGACCTAATAACCACAAGCAACAAGTTAGAAATTAAAATTTGGAGACCACGCATAGGGCGACCTGACAATGATGGGATAGCAGAAGTGAAAATGGAGGCGAACGCCTCCTCACTGGAGGGTTCTACAAGTTTCCTGAAGGCAGATCAGGCGAGAAATAGAAGTGATATAGACACAATCTGGGGCATTAAATTTGCTTTTAAGGTAAGCAAATAAGTTGCTTTAAATCCCACTGGTGTTAGGAGAGGAGATAAGGCAGTCAGACGAGGGGCCCTTATTGTCACGTTTTTAACAGTATTCGATGGCTCCCCCATCTTCCCAAAGCTACTAGTATTCCCTAGTTGTTGTGAGGCACATTCTTATGGGGATCCAGATGGCTGTATACTGCCCTGCAAGGTGGCCATATCAATTCCTGTGTGGTGTGGCTGAGTAAAGGGTGGAATCTTTGCTGGTCCCAAAGTCCGGGCCATTGTCACATCCCCGTCTGCCTAGGGAGCCCTCCCACATTCTGAGATACATCAGCAGCTCGCAGTTGATTATAGTGTCAGAGGCTATTGCTTTGTGCAGGCCCGTTTGAAGGTACATTACAACTGACCGAGGTGCCAAGACGGAGGTCCTCATCCTCGGTTCCACCCTCTCGGCCTGGGACGACTCCTGGTGGCAGACAGTACTAGGAGCAACCAAACACCCACAGACCATGCACGAAACCTGGGGATCATCCTCGACTCCACCCTCTCCATGACAAAGCAGGTCAACGTCATCTCCTCCTCCTGCTGCTTCAGCATGCTTCGCAGGATCTTTAAGTGGATCCCTGCCGAAACTAGAAGGACAGTCACCCAGGCCCTCGTCAGCAGCAGACTGCACTGTGGCAACGCACTCTACACAGGAGCCCGAGCCACACTCCTGAAACGTCACCAACGCATCCAGAATGCCTCCACACGCCCGATCCTCGACATCCCCTGCCGTAGCCACATCACACCCCACCTGAAAGACCTGCACTGGCTCCCCATCAACAAAAGTATAACCTTCAAGTTCCTCACCCACGCACATAAAGCACTACACGACACCGGACCAGCGTACCTCAACAACCGACTCAGCCTCTACAACCTCGCCCGCCAGCTCCGCTCACCACGCCCTCGCCACCGTCGCCTGCTTCCGTAGTGACCGCCGGCAGCAGATCATTCTCCCACCTCGCCACCAAGACGTGGAACACCCTCCCCATCCACCTACAGCAGACCGAAGACCTCCTAACCTTCAGGAGACTCCTCAAGACCTGGCTCTTCAATCAGTAGCAGCTCCCCCCCCCCCCCCCCCCAACCCCCACCCCAGCACCTTGAGACCCTCACGGTATGTACGGTGTGCTTTACAAATGCTATGATTGATTGAAGGCCTGAATACATGTTAGTTGTCATAACCTGTGGACCAACAAACGCACTGTGCATTGTCTTAATGTGGCTTAGAATCTCTTCAATAGCCACTAACCATGCATAAATGGGGAGAGCAAACCTTTCAACACCCCTTTCACACAGATCATCAATTTCTCTTGGTACGAGTCTGCCTCCATGAACTAAAGAACAGTACTCTCTGTACCAGGGGACGGTGCACAACTTTGGAGTGCAAGAAGGGCATGTCATTTGGTGCCCTGCTGTCTCTTGCACTTAGCTGGAGGCGCACTATTAAGTGGTGAAGAATGAAAGTTGCTAGTATTCCGTCTTGTATCACATGACAATGGGTCTTGGGCTAACGACTGACCTTGGACAGACATTGAGATGGTATCAATTGCAAGCTGTGTGGACGGCTCTAGGAGTAGTGTAATTTCCCGAGCTGCAGCCACAGTAGCAGATAGCTGGCGCTCTGCTTGTTAAATCTCCTTGTTTAAGGCACCCACAGCCAGTTTAATATATCCATCCAAGGATGAGGCAGTGAAGCCAGACTTGGCTGGCATAGAGGCTTTCCACTTGGTCACAGTGAGAAAAAAATATAAAAACTGTCACTAGTTGAGTGAGTACTGGGCTAAAGCAGGGAGCTCAGCCTAGTCAAGATGCAGACGGGCCTGCCCTTGGCCCAAGCTTTTCCTTGGTGCGGTTCGCCCTGCTGGAGCTACAAGTGTGCTTTATAGCGCCCAGGCCGTCACAGGCGTGCAGAGTCAGGTGGGTTGCCTCCTGGCCCATGTCTGTCTTACTAATGTACTACAGCACACCTTCCCTCTTCTGCCCAAGATATCAAACTCTTCTGAGTCTTTAGGAGAATGGAACGTAATTTGACGAAGGTGGGTGGGCACACCAGACTTGATATTTTTTCAAATACTCGCACACTACTGCAACTCCATTTAAGAAAAGTAAAAGAGTACTGTATGCCCCAGCTATCCCTTTAGTGGGGTCGCCAAAGAGGAGATCACACATCACAGCGGCTGAACTACGTGTCTGGGAGGCTGCGGACATACACGACGAAGGAGAACTCTTTAGGCATGGCACGCTAATCCCCTATGCAGACCGTATCCCAGATGACGGTGTGCCCCTGGGTCAATTCCTGATGCACCGCACCCTCGTAGCCTCACTTTCAACTAGGTGGGGCAACTTAGCAACCGAACCTCCCACACCACCTATTACAATACCTACATGTAATGGGCACAGGGGGACACCTGATACGTTGGTTCGCTTCCTCACTTTGTCAACACACGCAATATCACTGATCACCATGAAACAATACTGGGAGGTAGACCTAGGTCGACCCCTATTAGAAAAGGAATGGGTGGCCATATTAGAAGGTCCCACTTCTGGCAGATCCAATATTTATTCTTCAGCGCGCGGACCTTCCTCCTGGTCAGATAAATAAGCTCTATCACAGGGAACACGCTGTATGGCCCAGATGTCACCTGACCAACGCAGACCTCCTCCACATGCTTTGGCGCTGCCCTGCACTGGGTGATTACTGGACAGACGCGGCAGCCACCTTGCTTCAATGTACCAAGCGTGCAGTTCCCTTCTCCTGGGAGGTGTACATATTGCAGCTCTCCAAAAGGAGAAAGAAACACAAATTTGGGTTTAATAACCGCAAAGCGCCTGATCACCAAAAGATGGAAAAATCCCGCGGTGCCCTCAGTGCTGGCCTGGCGACACGCTCTGCTCAATTGGGCCAATGCGGAGGGAATGGCACTCTAAAGGGAGGACTTACTGGGAGTTTGCAAGTTCCCACTTGCTACAGATTGGAGGGCTATGGTGATCGAATTGAGGTCACCTCGGCACCATGTGGACGCTCCAATTCCGCTAGCGTGACGTCATAAAAGGGGGGTTACCTCACGCAATCATTACATATTTCGCGGACACAGGGGGCTTCATGTGCTGCACATGCAGTCGCTTAGTCGTTGTTACATTTCAGGGCCTTGAGTCAAGGGTGGTTCTCCCCTTCCTTTAGTCGAGTGTTTTTGTCCTCATGTTGCACCCAATTCCCACTGTTCACTACGCTGCAATATTGCGCACACTTCATCATTGCGATAAGTAGTACTTGGTCTATACATTCGCTCGCACTGCTTCTCAACCGTAGATACCATCGCTACACCATAACCACTATGGTACACTACTGGAATTGTCATCATGGACCCCTCTATGATTTACTGCATTTGTTGGCAATTGTAGTTTGACATTGTTGTACTGGAATGTTAAAATACAAATGTCAATAAAGATACATAAACAAAAAAAAGAAATAAAGAAGAGTATTTCATTTAAGGCAGATGCACAGAACATAATTTAAATAGCAAAAAGAACAAATGGACAGAATGCTGAACAAATCATACACTCATCCCCAGTTACAGAATTGGGTTTAACCCATTATTTTTGGCCACACCACATCTCTCCAATTTAGACCCAGCCATAAGCAAATCAGTCTGACCCTGTGCCTCATGGGAACGGTCCACCCTGGGACCGGCTTCGGGGCAGCACCCCTGCTCAGCCAGGCTAGCTTGAATGCAGTGGGAGGCGATGCCTCAAAGCCGGATCTGTGACTGGGACGAGGGTGCACTCTGCGGCTCTTGAAGTGCGAGGCCGGCACCAGCAGTGACCCGTCACCTTCTCGGCGGCGCCTCCCCGTGCAGTGTACATGGACGGGGAGCTGGGCTGCTGGCAGGGAGGGGGGACGCTCCACAAGCCCCCCGGTAGGGAGGGCATCAAGTCACCTCTAACAAACACCCTCGGGGGCCACCAGCCCAGAGGCGCCTGGAGGCCGCCTGCCAGCGCTAGCTCTGGGCCCGCCTGGCACCTCTGCTGTGCCCTGCGAGCGGGGGCCCGGCTGTCAGGCTCGGGGGATGGGCGCACAGCTGGGTAAACCCCGGGCGGACAGCTGCCCGGGGCAGCTGTGGGGCCATCCATCTCCCCGACAGGGACCGCAAACACCCGATGAATGCACACCAGTGTCACTCGGCGGGACTGGGGCGAGCACTGGAGCACTCCCTGCCCCCATCACCAGGGGTGCCCGGGCACTTCCTGCCACAGCACCACAGGCGACCAGGCAACACATGCGCCACCGGGCACTCACTGCCCACCATCACCCAGGGTGCCCATGCACCCCCTGCCCCACCGGGCACCCCATGCCCACAGGTGCCCGGGTACACCGCTCCACCGGGCACTCCCTGTCTGTCACCAAAGGTGCGCGGGCAACCCCTGCCAACTATCTCCTGGGGTGCCTGCCCTCCAGTCCAGCTCTGAACCCTGACCCCAATGTTTGTCTTTCACTCCCCACGGTGCACCCAAGAGACCCCGGGGTCCTCAAGTGTGTCCCCGTCCCACCCTCCAGGGCCCCCTGCACTTCATCATCCTGCTTGATTTCACCTCAGAGCCCCCCCCCCGCCCGGGTCTCGCCTGTGCCCCTGATCTCAGTGTGCCCCTCTCTGGTGCCCCCTTCATGATGCCCATCTTCCTCTTCCAGACTGTGGTGCACCCCTGATCTCAGTGCACCCACTTTGTTCAATCTTTACACTGTTAGGAAATCTCCTAACAAAAAAACCATAGGATCCATTATCACCTCTGCTGATGACCCCCAAATCTGCCTTGCGGTGTCTTCTGCACACATCTCAATCCTCAACACCACTCAACTCTATCCAAAATTAGATGTCAACTCATCAACTTATTCTGAATCCTTCCCAAACTGAATTCCTTCTTCTCGCTGCCTCACTTTCTCCTCCTCCTGTTCAATCTTGAATGGACAATCTGAACTTACTTAACAAACCTATGGTGTCATTCTAGACAGAAAGCTCAACCTTGACTCATACCAATACTATCACCAATAATGCATGTTACCAACTGCGCCTTCCCTTGGGGGGGGGGGTTCAGCGTTTCTTTCCTGAGCAAGACCGTAAAACCTTGGTCTAATCACTGGTTCTCTCCAGATTGGACTACGGCAACTCTCTCCTTGCTGGCCTCCCCGAAACCCACCTTTCCCCCTCCTAAATTCGTCCTCCATTCAGTGGCATGTTTTGTATATGGGACCAAAAGACAATCACATCACACCCATACAGTTTTCTCTTCACTGGCTTCCTATCGAAGCAAGTAAATTAACAAGGCTGCCCGTATCAACCACAAAGTCTTGCACACCTCCACTGGAGAAGTGTGGCTCAGGGGTTAGAGGCAGCAGACCTGGAAGCTGAGATCGGTCCTGGACCAGGGTTCAATTCCCCGCCTCGGCGGGTCTTGGGCAAATAAATTCCACGGACTCGATAATTCTCGCTTCGGTGCCTACTCGACTCACGGTTTCACACTCTGCGACTCTGGGCAATAGCTTGCTTAATCTCCACTACGGCCCGTCGCGGCAGGATGCCTGGCTTTCACCTTGTGGACACCCTGCCTGGGGTTATCTCACAGGGGAATACCAGGACGGGTTCCCTAAGCAAGCGCCGTGAGACCCCTTTGCGGGGGTGATACGTGCGCTATATAAGTAACCACGTTTACGTTTTACCCCTCGCGATCTGGCGCATAAACTCAAAATCTAAGGCAGCTTAGACCTTCACGTGATGCTGATAACTTACTGCTCGAGCCCCCAACTTTCAAAAGGGAAAGATTTATGGCAATGCGGCTAGAATCTGAACTCGCTTCCTACCAACCAACAGAGTGTACCCCTCTCTCTGGTATCCCCCAGGGTCTCAACTTCTTGGTGGTGTTCCCCCGATCTAAGTGTACCTCTCTCCCTACTTCCCATGGGTCTCACCTTCATGATGCCAGTATTCCTCTTGCTAAGGGGGGTGTACCCCTGATCTCAGTGTACCACCTCCCTGCCCCCCAGGGTCTCACCTTCATGGTGGTGCACCCCAGATCTCAGTGTGTCCCCCTCTCTGCCCCCCAACCTCAAGGCACCCCAGGGGTCTCACCTTCATGATGCCAGTCTTCCTCTTGCTAAGGGTGGTGTACCCCATGTCTGTGTCCCCCTCTCCCTGCCCCCCAGGGCTCTCATTCATGCTGGTGCACCCCTGGTCTCAGTGAACCCCTCCAGGCCCCCAGGGGTCTCATTCATGCTGGTGCACCCCTCTCTCCCCCTCCCGCCCCTCAGGGTGTCACCTTCATGATGCCCGCCTTCCTCTTGCTGAAGGTGGTGCACCCCTGGTCTCAGTGTACCCCTCTCTCCCCCTCACCCCTCCATGCCCCCCAGGGTGCCCCCCCCAGGAGTCTCATTCATGCTGGTCCCACCTCTCTCACCCCTCCAGGCCCCCCCAGGGTCCCTCCTCTCCCAGGGGTCTCACCTTCATGATGCCCGTCTTCCTCTTGCTGAAGGTGGTGCCCCCCTGGTCTCAGTGTACCCCTCTCTCCCCAGGGGTCTCACCTTCATGATGCCCGTCTTCCTCTTGCTGAAGGTGGTGTACCCCTGCTCTCAGTGGTCCCCTCTCTCTCTCCCCCATCCCTGCCCCGCCTCTCTCCCCCCCAGGGGTCTCACCTTCTTCATGATGCCCGTCTTCCTCTTGCTGAAGGTGGTGTACCCCCTCTCTCCCCTCTTCCTGCCCCCCTCGGGGTCCCCCCGTCCCTGCCCCCCCCCCTCCAGGCCCCCAGGGGTCTCACCTTCTTCATGATGCCCGTCTTCCTCTTGCTGAAGGTGGTGTACCCCCTCTCTCCCCTCTTCCTGCCCCCCTCGGGGTCCCCCCGTCCCTGCCCCCCCCCCTCCAGGCCCCCAGGGGTCTCACCTTCTTCATAATGCCCGTCTTCCTCTTGCTGAAGGTGGTGTACCCCCCTCACTCTGCCCCCCAGGGGTCTCATCTTCAGTGTGGTGTCCCTCTCCCCCCTCCAGGCCCCCAGGGGTCTCACCTTCTTCATGATGCCCGTCTTCCTCTTGCTGAAGGTGGTGCATCCCTGCTCTCAGTGTACCTCTCTCACCCCTCCTGCCCCCCAGGGTCCCCCTCCTGCCCCCCAGGGTCCCCCCAGGGGTCTCATTCATGCTGGTCCCCCCCCCCCCTCTATCCCCTCCAGGCCCCCAGGGGTCTCACCTTCATGATGCCCGTCTTCCTCTTGCTGAAGGTGGTGTACCCCCCTCCCTGCCCCCCCAGGGGTCTCACCTTCATTGGGGTGTCCCTCTCTCCCCCCTCGATGCCCCCCCGGGCCCCCAGGGGTCTCACCTTCTTCATGATGCCCGTCTTCCTCTTGCTGAAGGTGGTGTAGCGCCGCAGCTTGTTGTCGATGAACTCCATCTTGATCTTGACGCGGCCGCGGGTCTTCTTGCCGGGCTTGGCGCCGCTGACTGTGGCCCCCGGGGGCCAGGGCGGGCCCTGCCCGGGGCCCCCGCCGCCCTCGGGCAGCTCCAGCTCGGACAGGCCCCTCTTCAGGGCCCCCCCGGGCCTGCGCTCCGGCGGCTCCTCGTCGGCCGAGTCCGAGTCGGCCTCGGAGCCGCTGTAGAGGCCGCCGGAGGCCCCGGCCGAGGGCTCCAGCTCGTAGCGCCGGCCCCCCGGGGGCCCCGCCAGCACGCCGGGCCGCAGGCCCCCCCGCGGAGGGCCCCCGGTGCGCCGGCCCAGGTTCAGGCCGCGGCTCAGCGGCGACGGCCCGTTGCCGGAGCCCTGCGAGGGCAGCATGGCCGGGGGAGGGGGCGAGGGGCGCGGGGGGCTGGGGAGGGGTCAGCGGCGGCCGGCCATGGGGCCGAGGGGGGGACGCCGGGCGGCCTGTGAGGCTCCCGGCCCGGCTCTGGCTCGAGCTCAACGGCAGGCCCGGCCTGACGCTCACCCCTGACCCGGCCTGACGCCTGACGCTCACCCCTGACCCCGGGCTCACGTCTGACGCTCACCCCTGACGCCGGCTCCTCGCGCTCTCCGTCCGGCTGACGCTCACCCGCAGGCCCGGGCTGACGCTCACCCCTGACCCCCGGCCTGACGCCGGCTCGCGCTCTCCGTCCGGCTGACGCTCACCCGCAGGCCCGGGCTGACGCCGGCTCGCGCTCACCCAGTGTCGCCGGCTCGCGCTCTCCGTCCGGCTCGCGCTCACCCAGTGACGCCGCCGGCTCGCGCTCCTTTCCCAAGGCTGGCGCCAGCAGTGACGGCTCGCGCACACTTAATAACGGCCGCAGCCTCGCGCACAAGCACAACTCGGCCCACCAACCGGCTGCCTCGTTGGCTCCCTCGCGGGCTGCGTGCCGCCGCCGTCGCGCGCCCAGGCCCCTGCGTCGCTCCGGCTCGCGCTGCCACTTCTCGTGCCTGTGTGTGTGTAAACTCTGCCCGGCCTGCCTGTCACTCTGCCATCCTGCCAGAGGCGGGCCGCATCGCAGATCCCTCCGCGCCAGGGCCCGTTCCCCCCACCCCACTCCCTCCTGGGGCTGCGCGGCCCTGCAGCCCCTCCCCTCGGCTCGGACCTCCCGGCCTGGCTGCTTCAGTTAATGGATGGTGCGCGCGGAGGGATAATTCTCCCAGGGACTACTTTGTTCCATATAAAGAAAGACAATATTTCCTTTTATGGCGACGGCCTTCCTTATATGGTGAGTCACGGCTGCGCCTGCCCATTGGGCGAAGGGTGCCGGAATAGAGCTCTCCCATTGGTCGCCGGGTGTGTTCATTTGCATACACATACCAAGACTGTTGCAGTCATTCCCCAGACGTCAGCACGCACCTGGCCCGTCAGACGCTTTTAAAGGGACAGAGGCGGCGATAGCGACTGCGCAGAACATCATTACTGCTGTAAACTAACACTGATGCGCATGCGCAGAGAAGGTTTCACTGTAGCAATGTGCAACAGATTAGTGTAGTTTACTCAGAGAGGCACAGATGGCAACAGCTGGCACACCTCCTGTTATAGTGCAGGGCCCAATTCATTAAGTAGGAATAATACCTGCAGAGGACTCCCTCTAGCTGTATTATACCTGGAAAGGTCATGTCAACTTTCCTATCCTAGTTTATTCCTGCAGTGCATTGTGGAGAAGTCCAGTTAAGACTTTTTATTTATTTAATTAGCTATAGTATTTGTAAAGCACTCAATCATCCATTAAGGGATATCCCGTGACTAGACATCAGACATTTAAACTACACAGGTCATCAGAAATGTAAATCCAGTATTTGTAAAGCGCGAACAATTAAGCAAGGGTGTCAAGGCGCTAGGGGCCGTCGGCAAAATTAAGCAAGCTATTGCCCAGAGTCGTATGGTGCTGGGCTGATCTGCCTCAGGTGATCAAACAGTGAGCCCCTGTGTTCCAGAGTCAGCCGCGATGGCCGCTGTCTCACACCTCTTCCCAAGAACCAATAGGGTGGGAAAAGCCACGTCTTTAACCTCGTCTGGAAAATTAGGAAATCAGAAGTCAAATGTAGATTGAGAGGGAGGGCGTTCCAGTGTGAAGCTGCCAAGTAATTAAAGGAGCAACCTCTAATTCCATCACACCGCTCGCCAACATCATCCAATCAGAAGACATCACCATCATCTCTTACGCCTATTATACCCAAGTCATCCTCTCCCTGACGGGCAAGACAATGACCACCAGGACCATCTACATCAACTGCATGAGCACTGTAGCAGAATGAATGCAAGATAACTGTCTGCAGCTCAACTCCAACAAGCCAGAAGTACTGGTCTTTGGCCACAAGACCTCCCCATGTGACTCCACCTGGTGGCTGTCGGAACTAGGACCAGCACCCACACGCACAGCCCACACAAGAAATCTCTCGATCATCCTAGATGACAAACTAAACATGGCAGCTCATGTCAACAGAAGTGTGAACCTCCTTTCACATCCTATGCATGCTACGAAAAATCTTCAAATGTTTGCCTCAAAACACCAGTAGGAGCGTCAGGCAAGCACTCATCATCTGCAGACTGGACTATGGCAACATTCTCTATGCCTGAATCTCCAAACAACTCCTCAATCAGGAAATCCAGATTATTAACTACTCTTTTTGGCTGTGGGCAGGGCCTATCAAAGAGGGCCACCAAGAGACCGTCTAAACACTACGTGCCCTACCAAAGAGCAGAATTTCAGTCTGTTCTGCATTGAGTCTCAGATAGTAAAACTGCACCCCCCTTGTCATCTCCAAAAGGCAGCTAAGTTTCCTCACATCTCTGTATTCCTATCATCAATGGAACTAATAAGCTTAGTGCCATTGGCATAAGTAGTGACCTCAAACATCTAAGCTTGAAACAATACTTGCTAAAGGTGACACATAAACATTAAACTAAGTGGGCTCAAGGATGACCCCATGGCAAACCTACAATGTCTCATCAGTGGTGGCCACCCTACCCGAAATGATGGGAGGAGGGGAGAAATTGAGTATAAAATTTAAATATTAAAAAAAAAAAACTCTTGTTGCCCCGATGCAGATGGCCGCCTCAGTGCCCCACACCCGGCAGTCTCTGGGAAGGCACAGACTGCCCAGCCAATCCAGATGCTGCTCTCATGTTATGAGAGCAGCACCAGGATTGGTCCGAATGGCCTGGTCTGACCCTCAAACACTGCCTCGGAGCCTGGGCTTTTCTCCAACCCGGATGTGAACACAGCTGGGTTGGAGTAATAGAAGTGTGCATGTTTGTTTGGCTGGCCTAAGATGGCCGGCCAGACTTACATGCACACTTTTAAGTGCGCACCAAATTATTCTTATAATATTTTATTTTTCTGTGATGGACTCTGACCGGAGGGGCGATGCTCCTCCGCCATTACGGAGGAGCTGCCCCTGTGTGTCATCCTTGGGTTGGATTTAAAAGGGAGAAGTTTTACCAATTGAGATCTGTTTCTCTGAAACAAACAAAACCATTGCAAAGTTTTAGAATGAAGGCCGAATTTAATGCAGCCTTTTTAGTAATAGGTTGTGGGAAAGGATGTTGAAAGCAGTAGACAGGTTCGGAGTATGAGGGCTGCTGATTTACCCTCATTGATCAGGAGCCTGATGCTGTCGAGCCCCACCAACAGAGTGGATTCAGTACTGTTTTTGGCCCTGAAACCAGGGTCCAGCAAGTTGGTACTGTCCAACTAGCGGGAGAGTTGACTGTTGACTAATCTTTCTAAAACCTTCACCACATAATGCAGAAGTGAGATGGGACGATAGTTGGACACATTCAAGATAGCTCCTCCAGTTTTCTTCACCAGTGGCAGGACCAGAGCATGCTTACAGGATGAGAGATACTCGGCTCCCTTCCATGATTTGTCCAAAAGTAATTTTAGATGCAGACTTAGAAAAGGCACCAAAATGGAGTAAATAAAGTGATGCTAAGGCTCTAATGGCAAACCGGTTTAAACTTTAGCATAGTCTTTTCCACCATCTCCTTAGTGCAGAGCCCCCACCCCAGTTGGGCAAAGCCAAGGTATGAGGGCAGGTATCGTCAAAGCGACCCCCACCCCATTACAAGCTTGATTAGCAAAGGACAAATAAAGGGTCTCTACTTTGTCATAAAAAAACTCAGACGTTTCTTCACAGAGAGAGGCTGAGGCTCTAAATGCCTGATTCAACGCTGCTGGATCAGCTACCTCCTTAACTATTTTAACTAGTTCTCTAGAACATCTTCTGTTCTCCTCAAATCTCCTGACAGTGTAGTATTTTAGCTTGTCTAAGTTACTTGTGGTAAGCTTTGAGTGCATTTTTATAAATAGCCTGGTGCTCTGAGACCTTTAGAGTATCACCACCAGTGCTCAAAGGTCTCCAAGTTCCTGTTCAATGGACACAAATGGTGACAGCAGAGCAGATAGGTGTGCTACCAACTGGGAATTGTAACCAGGAGGCCTAGAGAGTGAAGCTCCTCCTAAATTGAACATGATAACGAATGTTGAAAATCATAACCTGACAATATTCCATCGAGGAATCACTCACCCTAATGCTTTCAAACATGTCCCTGTTAGACTCGGCATCTTTTGGGGTGTTTCCCCTGAGTTTTTGCTTTCCGACCTCCCGGTTTTGACTCTGTTCTTGCTGGTGTAGTGTTTCTGCACTTTTCTCACTGCTGATCAGTGGTAAAGTGCAAGTGCTCCTGTGGTAAATTGTGTTATGGATTGGTGTTTCCATGATTGGATATTTGATTTACTTGTTAGTCCCTAGTAAAGGGCACTCAGTGTGCCAGGGCCTGTGAATCAAATGCTACTAGCGGGCCTGCAGCACTGATTGTGCCACCCACATGAGTAGCCCCGAAAAGGTAACTCAGACCGTCATTGCGGAGTCTGCGTGCAGTTTGTAACTGCTATGTTGACTTGGCCAGTGCACACACTTTCCAGTCCCTCACCTTCCCTTTTCTTACATGTCAGCCACCCCTAAGGTAGGGCCAAGGTACCCCTGTTGGCCGGATGCAGTGTATGTGAAAGGTAGGACATGCCCTGGTGTGTGTGGCATGTCCTGATAGTGTATTACAGCCAATTTAATTTTTCGCTATTGCAAGGCTACCTGTTCCCGATAGGAAAGAATGGGGAGTTTGTTTATAACATCTTATAAACATAACTGTCCCGGGGAATTAGGTAGGAAAATAAAGTTTAGTTTGCCTGAACACAGAATCTAAAGATGCATCTTTTAGTGAAGGTGATTTTTACATTGTGTGTTTGAAAATACCACTTTTAGAAAGTAGGTATTTTCTTGCTCAGTCATCCCGTGTGCCTCTGCTGAAATGTGGATTGCCTGTCTGGGTTTTGGATGACAGAAGGCTGGGGAGCAGGAGTGGCTTCAGATAGTCTAGGTGGGTCAGGAAAGGGCTGAATAGAACTGGGCTGCAATTGGGGAAGGGGGAGGAGATTTCCTTGCACCTCAAAGGGCCTGGTCTGCCTCTGACCATGCCGTCTCCACCTCTTGCCAGGAAGTCACACCAGAGAAGGCAGAACTGGTTCTAGCTGGGCACAGACACCCTCTGCCCAAGAGATCAAAAGATTTTAGGATATAAATATTGAGGCCCATACCCTGACTTTTAGAACTCTTTTGAACCAAGAAGGCTGCCAAGAAGAAGAGCTGGGAAAGCTGTGAGGAGGAACTACCACATTGCTGCATGCTTTGCTGTGTTGGCCTGCAGTGGCTACTTCTCTCTTGGGCAGTGAAAGGACTGGACTGCACCTTCTGGAATCTACTTTTGTGAGTTTCTCCAAGGGCTTGAGGTAGAGCTTGACCACTGTTCAAGAAGTCTCAGGAACAGCAAATACTTCAAGCTCTTCTGCACTCAGCACTGGGGTCTGTGTGTTTTGTGTTGCTGCAACAGAAGAAGAAGCAACCCAACGATGTTGCCGACACTGCCGACTCCATTTCCTGAAGGCACTGCAGAGGGCACCGCTGCAACACCGCACCCGGTCTCACGACGATTCCTGCTGACGATGCTACCGAGCCGCTGCTCGCACCGCGACCCCTGTCTACCCCGTCTCGCTTCAGGACGATGCCTTGGTTACCCGATGACGATGCTCCACGCCGAAATCTACGCCGCTGTTTGCACCGTGGTTCGAGGGTACCGCTCATAAAGTTACACGACGTACCGCCCTCATCCCACACCGCAACCATGGCCTACCGACGCGGTGCCATTGACTACCGTTCGTCAGCCGACGGCTTCAGCAACGACGACAACACTGCTTGCACCGTGACGAGCACCGCATTCACTTCGCACCGCCAACATGGTCTCACCAACACCATCTGACGCCACCACCGAGCTGCTGCTCGCACCGCAACCTGAGGGCACCATACGCCGCACCGCAACACTTCCCACCGCAGCACCCGACTCCAGCGCTCCTGACTTCAACAGAGAGGAGTTCGATCTGCAATGCGTGTGACTTCAAGGGCCCGACGACTCCTGCACTGACCTCCGGAACCGACGCCTGCAGACACCGTGCCTTCGTAAGCTCAACACCGATGCCCGGCATTTCTTTTTTTTTTTTTTTTTTTTTTTTTTTTTTAAAACCTTTATTGTGCAGTATCAGTAAACAGTTACGGGCCTACAACCACCTGGCCGGCCTCAACGTATGTCCAAGCACTTACACAAACGATACGGCAACTCGGCAGCACGATAAGAATAATTAGCAAGTATTCAGAATTACACTAGAAGCCTCAGACTGCCGAGAAACAGGAAAATTAAGGTTCAATTTTTGAAATTATATAAGCAACATACAGAAAAGGGTAGGGACAAAGAAGGATCAGTAACCATACAATCACCAAGAGCAAGAGTGAGCAATGTCCACAAAGGATATCTAACGAACAGGGAAACATAAGCAAAGAACGGCACTTAAACAGCAATGAAAGGATAAATAACCATCAGAATATTTCGTGCCCGTCCGTACCCACCCCACATCAAGGAACCCTACTGACCCAAGAAAAAGGAGAAGAGAAAAGAAATAAAAAAAAAGAAAAGAAAAAATCAGGCCGATAGAAACAGAAAACTGACAAAAAGAAAACCCCCCCTCCACACCCCCCACCCAACACACATGCAGAGGCTACGGCCTACCCCCCCCCTAGCAGTGCGTCTGTCGCCCAATAAAGAGTACCCGAAATGCAGACAGAGAAAAGAAAGACAGAAAAGAAAAAGGAAACGATATTAATTAATTAATCGGAGGAGGGCCATACACATGCGCTCCCGGTCTCCCAAGCCTCAGGTTCAATCTCCACCCCAAGAATACATGTCAACCGCGATGAACAACAATTACTGTAACGAATGGGGAGAGACAGCAAAAACAGCGCAGCTGAACGTTACATTAAAACATGTCAGTCCGATCCTCCGCCAGCCAAGCATCCAGCAAGTAGAAAAGGGAACACCTAGCCCTGGCCTGTTCGTGCAAGCCCCCCTAAACATGGCTCCCGAGGGGAGCCCGTCCCATCCACCACAAAGGAACTAAATGTCCACGTACGGCGGAGCGGGCTGTAGACACAAAATGGACGCCGCCAGTCACCAAGATGGCCATCTTCCTCGACAAGTATCGCCCCCAAGGTCGCCCGACGACACTCAATCCAGAGCAAGGAAAGTGGGGCTCGGAAGGAAGAAGCCGTCAAAGGAGCGAACAGTTGAAAAGGCATTGTCCGGAGTGGTAACGACGATATCGCCAACGAAGTCTCATCCCCCAGGTGGGAGAGATACACAGCTGTGTCGCAGGAGCTAGCAGACGGCCGTCCGCGGGTACCAACATCATCCAGGAGAATACGCTCCGCCTCGCAGTCGCGCGGAAACATAGTAGCCCCCTCGGGAAACGGAGAAGGCAAGTCGACATCCCACTGGGAGCAGGACCTCCGTGTCCGCCTCAGAGTGTAATGCACGCCATCAAGCTTATCACCCAGCTCTAGATAACCATCCCTCCACACACAGTGTAGGTCCCCAAGAGCAGCGAGAATGGTGCCACAGGATAGCACAGATCGGTGACTCCACACCTCCGTGTTTCGAGAAGACCCGCATATCCCATCATACTTCACCTCGATAGGCAGGGCACTGCAGACCAACTCACGCAGGGCACCATCAAACGTGTCCATGGAGGGAGAATAGCAATAAGATGGGGGCGAGGATGGCACCGGCAGACAGCAGTCCAAGGTATCTACGCCAGCAAGGCATACCTCGAAAAATTCACCCTCCGGAACAGCCATCCCCACATCAATGCAAGTCCGGGGTAGATTCAGGGGCGGCCCGCCAAAATCGGGAAACTCCGAAAATGGGGTCGACGTCGCTCACCTCCAGCTTTCCTCAATAAAATAGCACTCCCAGGGGGCTGACACCTCGCAAATGCTCTTCAGGCGCGCTGCGGGAGGAGCAGCGCTCCAGCCGAGAAATTCCATTCCCGCTCTCAGTCAGCAGCCAAGATGTCACAATGGGCCGGCTCCGACCAGGACCAAAGGGCCGGTGTTGATCAGTTAGGACCCGGCCACATGCAGCGGACGAGGTCCCGGCTTCAGGGCGGCGGAGGCCACAAAACAACCTCTCGAGTAACTCCGGTTACCGGGCTGGTGGAAACTCCGGAAAAACACGAATGAAGGCAGCGCGCAATCACCAGCACCCCGCTGCAGCGCGACCTCAGGATAGTAATCAGGATTAACAGCGGGGCTAAAAGTTAGTGGAGCCGGGAGCCTATACGTCTGCTCCGGTGGCCATCTTGGCTCCTCCTCCCCTGCATTTCTAAAAGGTACTGTTTGCGGGTCTTCCCGACACCGTAGCTGGCCCGCAACACCGCAGTCAGCCAAAACTGTTTGAATTTGTTTGTTCACGACGCCGTCATAGCTCCGGACGGAGCTATCAACATCAAGAAACTGCTTTTCAAGCATATTTTGACAACAGAAGATTTTTAAGTACTGTATTGTAGATTTTTAAGGTTTTTGGTCTTGTCTTAAGTATATAAAAATAATGGATATTTTTCTAAACTGGTGTGGTGTCCTTTTGCATGGCTTACACTGTATTACTGTTGCTTATGTGCAAATGCTTTACACACTGCCTGTAAGATAAGCCAGACTGCTCGTGCCAAGCTACCAAGGGGGTGAGCAGGGGTTATTTTAGGAGTGTCACTCCCTTACCCTGACTAGAGTGGTGGTTTCCGCCTGGCTTTGGCACATGCCATAGCCTACCATAACCCAATTTCTAACAGTCCTTATAAAAGATGGCAACTCCCCCAATTTGAAAATGAAAGACACGTACCACTAAAATTAGCCCAAAAAGGTGATAGGTTGTCGCGTGCTGCTGGGGCTTCGCTTTCTGTGCCAAGAAGCGTTGAGTAAAATTCCAAGTGCAATTCCTGTTAGGAGCTGTCCCCCTGCGCACAGCGTATGAAATACCAAGATATGGTATAATAAAGTTTGTCCAAAATTGTATGTTTTTGCTCAAAGAGTTTAATTCATATTGCCAAACTTTGATGTTATTCGTTTAAAACGTAAAGGTTGATTCCATCATTCAAAACATTAAATTCATGCTTTTTAAATCAATCCCAATGCATTTCGGGCAGGTTTTTCCGCCCTTCGAACAGCTCGTGCACGACTCCTAGTCTTCCACAGCATCGCCTCGTCCTCATAGCTGTAGAATCAAGGTAATCATCAACTCTTCTGCAACTCCCGACATGGGTGGGCTTCGTCTTCCAGGTCACTCCTGAGTGACGTAGACGCTGTTCGCTCTGCTTGCAGGTACTCCTCAAATTGACTCCACCTTCGGATTCCACGGGACACTTTCTCCTTCTCCTGTAGCGGTATTTTCCTGAAGTCCTCTATTGGGTTCGACTGCGGTTTCCGACACAAATTCACACCTATGCACCCGGCTGTCAGAGCGCACCAGCACTGATGCCTGTGTGTTCCATGAACAATGACAGATATCGTGAATAAACGCGAAGAAAGAAACTACGATTCCCGGTAGGCTTATCAGGGTGTGTGCCAACGCGGGCGTCATGACATCACCGCTACTTGAGGGGCCGGAAGAATGGAGCCGGTGCCGCTAACCCTGATAGTTTTCGGAGAGTCCAGGTCACCGAAGGTTCGGTAAGGGTGCCTTGCACCAACTTAATTCCTGGTTGCTGAGTCCTATGGGAAAGACGGGATCCATTTCCCGTGGTCATAGTGCGCGGGCGGCGTACTTGGACAGTTTACGTTATTGCCTTTAGCTTGGAAGCGGAGTTTGCGAGGTGGCATTGCTTCTTCCCCATTTTCACTCTTGTTGGCAAGCTACACTTGCGGTTAGCTCTTACAGAGTGCGGGGGTGAGGCGACGTCTTTGTGGAAACTATTGTGCAACTTGTGGTAACCGGATGTTGGTGGATTCCATTGTTCATGGTGTGAACTTCTAATATAATGTCTTATACGTATTTGGCAAACTGGTGAGATTTAGCAGCTGACATTTATTGAAGGATTATGGTCTACATTCCTACATCCAGTATTGTATGAAGTAATACTGCTTTGATATTGACTGCTGCCTCTTTGACCTTTAACTCAAATTCAGTTCGTTTTTTGGTTGCTTTCACTGTCCTGTATTTGTTTTCTCTAGTGCAGGGGTTGGGCTACATGGCCTATTCTTGCTACCCCTGTTTGCCCTCCTACTGCTAATACAGGGTATTTGAGATTCATAAGCATACCTATCATATCACCTGAAAAAATCATTTCATGCTTTTATGTGTGTTTTCTTGTTTTATTATGACATAAAACAAGAAAACACACATAAAAGCATGAAATGATTATGTGTATATGCAGAGGAAGATGTCCTACTAACAGACAGCCCTTGAAGCACAAGGCAGCATACCGTTTATTTACAGGTATAAATAGAAGTAGATATGACATGAGAAATTTGAGCAGTATCTTATAGAGATATGTGCTTAACTGAAGCGAAGGTTGATTACTTTTCCTTGTGTTTCAGGTTTCCCTCCCCTCTGTTCCCTTCCTTACCTTCCCCCGCTTGATCACCTTTTATGTCTGTTTAATTGCTATCAGACATTGGGGATATCAGGAGGTGGACCACGTCAGCTTCAATACAATCCTGAGGATACAGATCTGACAGAATCAGTGGCCACGAATATTATCCTCCTAGTGGTATTGAATGTGGACATGGCTACCTTAGATGACATATTGGCTGGCTAGCACAGGTACAAAGCTAACTCGTGGCTTCCAGAACAGAAACTGCCACTTTACAAGCTAGGGTGGATAGTTTGCAGAGAAACCCATTTGATTCCGGTCCTGCTGTACCAGTTCATAGCCCGCCCATTGTAGTGGAAATGCCCACCCCAGTTCTCCTGGCCACTCCCGAGTGATATATGTAATCAACGGGAGAGTAAGGGTTTGAGCGGTCACTCTTCAACCCCTGTTAATCAAATTACAACAACAAAAGAGTGACTAATACTGTGAATTCATAAGTGACAGAATGTCCCTACCTAATGGAAAAAACAGTGTTGAAAAGAAAAAAAGAGGGAAAAATTCATAAGGACAAAAGACTGAAAAAGAAAAAAACTTATTTCTTAAAAGAACCCTCACTCACCCTAGTGGTGACATGCTTCATCATGGGGTTCCCACAAGAGGGACCGAGTGTCCCCCCTGTGTGCTGCGACGCCTGCGATTGCAGCGGAGCGGGTTTCTTTGTAAGTGTTTTATTATGCGAGTGCTCAGTGATGTGAGTGTGTATTAAAAGATCACAGCTGGACCCCAAAAAACTTTTAGTGGACCAGCTGTTCACATTAAAAACGGTGGGGCCACGTGGTGGTTTTTATTAGAACCCCCGTGTCCAGGTGTAGGTGGTCAACATGTTTCTGCTGTATACTGCGTGTTATGCTCAGCTTTCTTCAGGACCAATATGTATGAAATCCCCCGGGGGTCCACGCTCGCTAAGGCACGTCCACTCCGTGGGGACACAAGTGTAAAAAGTATTTCCTTTTTAGACTCACGGTTTTACCCGCAGCATGTGCTCCTAGGATTTGCCTGGAGACAAAGTCTGTGAATCAACACAAAAACAAGACACACATAAATATTATGTATATAACAAATAGTCTCATTAACCGGAGATGCCAGAGCCTTATGAAACACAAGGATACCAATCTCTTCTAGGTCTCCTTACTCCACTGTGCCCACCACACACGAGTGATTCCATGGAGAGAGTAGTAAAGTACAGGTGTTCCTTACACAAATAGTGTACACTTCTCATGTACGGCCAAGGCCTTCACAACTAATCACTCTAGAGTCGCCTTTTTGATTACGTATTTAGCGGGAGATGTGGCTCAGTGGGCGGTTCCATTGGTAACAAGCATTTGCAATGCAATAGGTCTCGCATTTACACAAGTTTGAGCTTATGGCAATGCCTTTTCTTTATGTTTTTGTTTTTAAAACATAAATAAAAGGCATTGTCATTTACAATGCTAATAGTTTAAACTTTAGCAAAAGTGAGACCTATTGCATTGCAAATTCTTGTTTAAAGGACGCCTCAGACACTACTTTCCCAACCTACCAACCTTCAGCGATAGGACAAAACTGCAAGAAGCCAAAAGTAAGTAAAAAAATGTGATTCAAAAGCATCACAATGTTATATTCGTCTGGACTGTGTAAAACTTAAACCTCAATCAGAAGGTTTCTTAGTCCTTTAAAATTATCAAAATGGGTGAAATACAGACACTGGCAAAATCTCTTAATAATGCAATGCCTTTAACACAGCTCCGATCAACTTGGTTTACAGCACTATTTTTTAGGAAAGACCAACATAGCGCACCAAAAGTGCAATTATCCCAACTCGAAAGTTCTAAGCGTTGGTATTGCTTTCACCTGCTTTGTAGAGAATGTAACTGACCAACACGATAATATAGCTGGGCCTCGCACTGTCATCAAAAACCGACACCTTCAAATAAACGTATGTAGGGAGGCCTTCGGGACGTCGTAATAGCATTGACTGGAAAAAGTATCACAATAACAGAACAACTATTAGTGTACCCAGTATAATGAAGTACTTGTTACATTTAAGGCTCACATTGACAACGCAGGGTAATGATCCTATTAAGAGCAGTCGTCTTTTCAAAAGCTCCCTTTCAAAACAAGGGCTCAGCTGTTGGACCGAATGTTTCATGAATGATGACTGGGCACATAGGTAACATACTGCTAGGACCAGTTCTTCCTGTTACAGCTACAGATTACAGAACACGTATTCAGCAAATCCTTTCAACATTTATGCGTCCAGCGAGCCCTAAAAAAGCTGGCCATTCATTGCTGTTTTAATAGTCTGCCAATGCGTGTTTGTGATACTAAATAGGACTGTGAACGAAATCGTATGTATTCATCTGATATTTATAGGTTTACATCGTCTTCGCTGCTTTATTTTGCTCGTGAGAAAATGTAACACGTAGTCGTTGAATGCCACTCATAATTACACTGAAATTATGAAAATGTCACACAAAAGCAATCTGAAACCATGGCAGCTATAGGCCGCTCTTACCTGGGGAGAAACTTCGGACGGTGGCCGCGCTCTCGAGCCTCGCGCAGATCCTGTCCTCGAGCCTCCCCCGTCTCTGATTGTTCTGGTGACAGGGCCTGTGCGCGAGGCCCTCGGATGCCGGGCGGCGCTCGTTACCGCGAGGGTGAGGACTCCCCATTTCAGCCATTAGTGTTAGGGGGTGGGGGGGGGGTGTCGCCGGCCTGAGTGGCCTGGGGCCCTCACTCGTTTGTCGCATTGACTTTCTCCCGCCAGCAGTTCATGTTCTCAGAGCATGCAAGATGCGATGCCCCTTGCAGGGGTGGGCGTCAGATGCTGGTGAGGGTTCTAAATGTCTGTCAAACACGTATCTAAGATATACATTGCGCCGCGAGTGAGTACAATGCCATGGGCCATAATGTGAGCCGGTAAATGTGAGCCCATTCAAACAGGTTGAACAATAACAGTCGGTTATAATTGAAGTTCAGTGGCCCGTTCCCACCCATGGGCCCTGGCACCACTGCACCAGCCTCACCGACGATAGCTACAAAGGGGACCCTTTCTCGACCCTGGCCGTTCCTAGGCGGCCTCCCGCCAGAAAATATTTTATTGAAGGAGTGGGAGGGAGGCCCACAAAAGACTTGTTCTTGTTCAATCGTTTACTGTGAGCGATAACGACGTGTTTGCCCAAATGAATCCCTTTGTCATGAACGTCATGCCTCTATATTTTAAAGCACATTTTCCGGATCAAACTCGTGGCTTCTACTCATATGAGTGTATTTATCCTGACACAGCCGAATGTTTCTCTTCTCCTTTTGGGAAGGAAATTCCCACGGGACGACGAGCGCACACTGTAGCAGTTTCTCAAGGTGCAAGGCCGAATGCGTTTGGTAAAGCTCACAGGGCTGCAGCTGGACCCAGTTCCAAATGTGCGTCACGCTTCTCCAGTGAGGAACGACGGCCACTGTCCCCTCCTGCAACCGGTGGTGGGTAAGACTGGGACATCTTCCAGAAGAGGACGAGGAATGCACTGCATAGATTTTCAGTAAAGCGCTGAAAAATAATGTATTAAAGTCTTAGAAGTGCAGAGAAAGTAAAGGAAAAGCACGCTCACGAAGGTGATGCGCGCGTTCACAGCCCGTGTCTCGAAAAGTGCGCGAGCAGCCATTGGCTCCTATGTGCCGGAAGTCCCGCCTCCTCGCGCAACCGAGAAGGGAGTGGAAAAGTCCTCCCGCGGCCCGGGGCACCCGTGAGCTGTGGAGAGCCCCGGAGCCGCCTGCGAAGAGGAGTAGCCTTTTGTCCCGCGGCCCCGGAGAAGAGCTCCAGAGCCGAGGAGTCACACCGGGAGGAAAGAGAAGTGCTGCGGAAAGAGCCCCGAGGAGCGGGAGCTCTCGTGTAGCCCCCGCCAGCAGAGCCCGGTGAGTGTCGTGAAGGGGGAGGGGGGAGGGAGAGAAGAGATCCGGACAGAGCTCCGGACTTTGGACAGAGCTCCGGACCGTGCCACAGAACGGCCCCACCTGGTCAGCATGGCGCATGGAGTCCGGTTGTGGAGCCAGAGCGGGAAGGAACCCGGGAGCGGTGAAAGCGAGCGGGGGGCTTGTATGGCGGTAATCTATGTGTGTGTGCGTGCGTGCGTGTAGGTGCGCTCCTGTGTGTGTGGGGGCGAGGGGGGCCTTCCTGCCTGCATGTGCATGTGTGTATGTCTGTGTTCAGGGAATCGGTGGCAGGGGACGTGCACGGCGCCGGGCTGGGCGTGCGCGTTCGCGCACACCAATCCAGCCTGGACTGCGCGCGTGCACCTTCTCGTCCGTCCTTCCCTCCAGACAGGTGACTATACGTCTCCGTCCCTGGAAAGCATCCTTTGGATGCTTATTCCAGGGCGAGACCTAAAAAGGGATGATCCTCTGCTATACGACTGGGAGGCCTTTCTGGTGGAATTGGAAAACACTTTTAACCTACGAGCCCCCTCTTTTACTGTGGATAAAGATTTATTGGAACTCTGGCAAGGGAACCGTGATTTAATAACATATTTGAACGACTTCCGCAGACTGGTAACTAAAACGGATTGGGCAGAATCCAAACAATCTGCTATATTTTACCACGGATTAAAAGAAGACCTCAAAGACGTGGTGGCTCAAATCAACCCTCAACCTACCTGCTGTGAGGCGCTGATTGATCTTGTACTACGTTTGGATCCCCATCTGAGTGAGAGAAGAGGAGAGAGCCGGAAGAAGGAAAGGCTGAAGCCCCAGATAGAACGGCCCCGGACGTTCGAGACCAGCGTGCTTCTAAAACAAGAAGTCATGGAAATCGGAATGATCAAAACCTCCTTAACCCCTGAAGAAAGGGATTGCCGCAGAAAGAAGGGACTTTGTATGTACTGTGGCAGCAAAGGACATTTCATCAAGGAATGTTCCGTGAAGCCCAAATCTTTTATGACCAGCAACAAGCAAGTACCAGTGATTGCGGTGGATCCTGTATCTGGAAATGAACATGCTTGAAGGTGGATGAAGGAAGCCCTTCGAGCAATTGTTACATCCCTTTTCTGGAAGGAAAAGAAACATTGCAGAGAAAACACTTCTGTATTCAGCTTCGTCTTTTTATCCACGATGAGTGGCAGGACAGTCAGGCCATGGTGGACTCAGGAGCTACTGGGTGCTTTATGGATCAGGACCACGCTCGGAAATTGACCCTTAACCTTCAGGAGAAAAGAAAACCTGAAGCAGTTTATGCCGTAGACGGAGAGACGTCTGGACTCAGGCCCCATTTGTTACAGCACTGATGAACTTGAAGTGTCGAATGGCTCTGAACATCTCGAACGACTCTCCTTCAACGTAATCCAAGCACCACAAAACGGTATAATTCTGGGTTTACCCTGGCTACAACTCGATAAAATTACCATTGACTGGTTGGATAAAAGCGTGCGGATGGAGTCCGAGTTCTATAAGGGCCACTGCATCAAGAGGAGGGGGGAGCCATCCAAGGCATTGGCTCTGCAGCATTATATAGCTACTGCCACTGAAAAAACAACAATACCAAACTAATACAAAGATTTTGTGGATGTCTTCAATGAGGTAAAGACCGAAACTCTTCCACCACACCGACAGTATGACTGCGAAATAGATCTGGTTCCTGGAGCTCTTGTCCAGAGTGGGAGGATATATGCATTAACGGAACCTGAAAACGAACATTTACGGCGGTATTTGGACACCTACTTGGTGTTGGCCTTCATAAGGTTATCCAAATCACCAGCTGCTTCCCCTTTGTTCTTCATACCAAAGGCTAATGGCGAACTACGAGCATGTATTGACTACCGTGCTCTGAATGCCATCACAATAAAGAACCGGTACCCATTACCCTTAATCCCAGTCCTGTTGGTAAAAGATGCTGTGGTGTACACTCATTTGGATCTGAAAGGAACCTACCATTTGGTCCAGATGAGAGAAGGGGACGAATGGAAGACTGCCTTGAAGACAAGTTACAACCTTTATGAGTATCTGGTGATGCCGTTCGGCTTATGTAATGCCCCGGCGGCATTCCAGTTTTTCCTAAATTCCAACTTAAGGGAATTTCTGGACAAATATGTCGTAGTCTATATCGACGATATACTGATATATTCCGCAGATGAAAACATGCATAACCAACATGTTCGTTCAGTTTTACAGGCTCTACGTCTCAATCATTTGTATTGTAAGATCAGCAAGTGCGAATTCAGGGTCACCACAGTGGAGTTTTTGGGGGTCATGCTCACCCTGTTGGGTCAAGAAATGGTGGATCGTAAGATTGAAGCAGTAGCAGAGTGGCCTACACCTCTGAACATCAGAGATATCCAGTGCTTCCTGGGGTTTGCGAACTTCTATCGTAGGTTTATCAGTCACTTCTCAAATTTGGTAGCTCCTATCACCAAATTGCTTTGGAAAAAGACGCAGTTTTGTTGGACCACGGAAGCCCAGAACAGTTTTTCGGATCTGAAGAAGGCGTTTGTGTCTGCGACTGTTTTAGTTCATGCAGACCCCGACAAACCCTAAGTGGTGAAAGCTGATACCTCCTAAGTAGCTGTGGGTGCAGTGTTGTCCCAGAGACATTCTACAGCCAGCCAACTTCACCCGGTTGCATATATGTCTCAGAAACTCAATTCAGCAGAGACAAAGTATACGATTGCTGAGAAAGAGCTTTTGGCCATAAAGAATGCTTTTATGGAATGGAGACACAACCTGATTGGAACCAAACATGTAGTGTCTGTGTTTACAGACCACCGCAATCTGCAATTTATGAGAGCTGCCAGACATCTAATGCCGCGCCAACTAAGATGGATACTGTTTTTTGCGAAGTTTGATTTCGTGGTGACTTACTGCCCTGGTAGCGAGAACAAGAAAGCAGATGCACTCACCCGACAGGAAACACCAATCAATACCGAGGAGAATCCCACACGGGCAACCATTGCGGACCAAAAGGTGATCTGTGTCACTTATACTGATAAATTTCTGAAGAGAGTGGTTCATAGGAGCCAAACCGCAAACTGGACGAGGTGGATAACTAGCCATCCAGAATGGCAGATTAAACAGGGCCTGCCTATGAGGGGGAACCAGCTTTTCATACCCACACTCCCATTAAGACGACAGGTGTTCATCTGGTGCCATAATCTGCCCAGTGCAGAACACAACGGTGCACTCAAGACTATCGAAAGAATTACAAGGCAATTTTGGTGGCCCTCCTTGCTCCTAGACGTCGGAAAATGGCTTTCCATCAATATGCTTTATTTCGATACATAAATATCTTAAAAGCAATACATACATATAATAGAAAATACGTTTATGAGGCCAATTAAAATACATTTGTAGTTTAAAAAGAATAAAACAGTCGGACTTTTACAATAAATAGTTAAAAAAGAATTAAATTGAGATGGAGAGCCTTTTTAAACGAATCAACCATGTACATTTTAAAATTTTTGAGACAGCACAGACAATAGGGGAGGATGTATCAGTCAATAAAATACGGAGGGCCACCAAGTGCTGACGTGTACCTAAAAGTCTACACAATGGTGTGAGCCAGCGCCTCCTTGGTGCACAATAGTCCGGGCATTCAAAAAGAATGTGTGCCACCGTCTCCACCCGTGTCGAACACAAAGCACAAAAGGGGGAGGACTGGAAAATGATTTCCACCTGGACACCAGGTTGCCTAGGGGTAAAATGCCCACTCTGAACTTGAAGTAGAGAGCCCTGTCCATTGTAATAGTGATGAGGTCCAGATAGGGCTCATATGCCACCACGTCTTTGATTTTTAAGACTGCAGCGGTCGAATTGTGGTGTCGTGGGTTGCTAATGAGTTTAGAAGATACCCAGTCCCAGTAAAGTTTCTTCAGGGTGGCCTTGGGGGGGGGCAGATCGAGTTACCCAAGCATCATCCAGACCCAGCTCCCCTAGGAGACTCTTGACATCCCTCAACCATTTTATTTTGTGCCATCCCTCCATTGCAATCACCTCAGACAGACCTGCTGCATATGAGGCTAGCTCAGGGACCCTCCACAAGCGAGCCCACAAAAGCAATGCCTGGTCCATGATTGGTCTACAGCCCAAATCGAAAAGCACCGGTACTGTGGGAGTACTCATTGGAAGAGCCATAAGTTCTTTCAGGAACTTTCAGGAATTTACTTTTCGCTTTAGCTAATACCTCAAGGTTAGAGGTGCCCCACAACTCCGCCCCATACAGGGCGGCAGTAACCCCTCTGGCTTTGTAGATGTCTATGACCGGGGAAATGCAATGTTTAGAAGATGAGCGATGTTCCCTGAGTAGGACGCCAGTCACCCTTTTGTGGCTGAGCAGCATCTTGTGAATGTGTGGGGTCCAACTCATAAAATTGCTGATGCGGATCCCCAGATAATCAAACTCACAGACCCTCTCCAGGGGGACAGTATTCAAAACCGGGGGACGCCCTAGTTTTTTGGGAGGATTCATGGTCAGGTATTTGGTCTTATCTACATTGATCGTCAAGCCCCTGAGAGAGCAGAACTCCTGGAAACAGTTAAGGAGCTTTTGGAGACCCTGGGGTGTCTTTGCGATGAGAAGGGTATCATCGGCGAAGAGCAGGGTGGGGATCCGAATGCCCGCCAGGGAAGGAGCATCTGCTGGTTCTTTGAGCAGGTGCTCTACCACACCATTTACATACAGGGAGAATAGTGTGGGAGCTAACACGCATCCCTGGCGGACACCCCTGCACACCGGGATCCTATTGGTTTTCTCCCCATTAGTACCCCACCGCACCTGTGCATAATTGTCTGTATGAAGTTTAATCAAGAGCGACAGGATATAAGGGGGCAACCCCAACCCCTGCAGAACCCTCCATAGCTCCTCCCTCGGTACCAGGTCAAAGGCAGTCTTCAGGTCAATGAAGGCCAAATAAAGACTGCCCTTGCCCAGCACCACCACCTTCCAATACAGGAGCATCAGCCTAAAGGCCTGTTCGATCGTCCCAGTACCTGAACGGAATCCCGCCTGAAAGTCAGACAGTATCTTATTATCGTCAGCCCATTGGAGGACCCTCCCCAAAATCACCTTCCCGACCACCTTTTGGGAAGAGTCAATGAGGCTAATGGGCCTATAATTAGCGGGGTTGTCCCGACACCCCTTTTTGAATATCGGGACAACCTCTGCCCCCTTCCAGGAATCAGGTACTAGTGCGCCCCCCACAATTGCATTCAATAGGGTAGCGACCAGATGCCCCCATTCCTTGGGATCGGCTCGTAACAAGTCACCTGGTATCCCATCCGGCCCAGCTGCTTTTAATGGAACCAGGGACTTAATTACGGCTTCCACCTCCCTCGCGGTAAAACCATCTATGACACTATCATTTGCATTATACCCCAAGGAAAAAGACTCACTAAGGTCCCCTTCGGGTCGAGAGTACAGGGCCTCAAAGTGGTTATACCAGTTCTGAGCGGGAATATTACACGTGACCAGCGATGCATCTGGCCTATTCCTAGTTCTAACCAAACTCCAAAAAACCCTTGCATCCTTTCCCTTACTTGCTACCAAAAGGTCTTCCCAAAACTTCTCCTCCCACTCCTTTTTCGCCGCCCTTAAGGTGAGGGAGTAGTCCTTCCTTGCTGTCCTAATTGCTGGTTGGGACTTAGATTTGACTGCCCCTATCAAAGCTTTTTTCATGGTCCTGCATTTTGTCGTGAACCATCCCTGTCTATTCATGGGTTTATCCCTGATAAACGCACCAGAGGGACCACTGGGGGAAATGAAGAGCTTACTTAGGGCCCTAATAAGATCACAAAAAATCTGCGTAGCCTCCTCAGGCACATGAGTCAATGAGCCTAAATTGCTCTGGGCTGCAGCCAGCAATGCCCCTATGGCTGCAACTCTCTCGACAGATAAGGCGAGCTTGGCCCACTTCAGTCGTCTCCCACAGTTAGATACACTGACCATCTGAGAGTTGGATGCCGACGGAGGTTGTGACCCAGCCTTACCCTTGAGCCACTCAGGAGATAGGACTAGAGAGAGAAGATTATGATCACTCTCAATGGTCTGAATAATCTCCATGTCGCTCAGGGTACTCCATAAACATACGTCCAGAAGAATGTAATCTATCCTAGACGTATGATTGGGCCTATTATAAGTGTGTGCACCTATTAAGTCAGATTTGGACCTCCCGTTAACCGCCCTCAGATCAAATTCCATGTTAAGTGCATTGACCTGTAGCGCCACTTGTGACCATCTTTTAATGGGGGGCAGAGCCAGGGCCGGAATCCCCTTTCTCGAATCCTCCTCTACTATGCCTGGCATATCATCAAGGCCTAGGGGCTCAAACGTCCAATTTAGGTCGCCCGCCACCAAAATACACGATTTTTTTTACAGCTGCCTAAGAAGATCTTCCAAAAGAGCAATGGTGGGCGATTGTACGTCTCCCCTAGTACCTCTAGCATAAATATTAAAGATGTCTAGGAGCAGGCGTCCCCACGAATCCTTTAGCGTGATGTTAAGGAGATCAGGTGAGTTTGTGGGATGCTCCTCCACCCTGCAATCTAGGGCGACAGCAACCCAAATGAGGAGACCGCCTGAAGGGCGTCCCCTCCCTGATAAAGGGGGGACAGCTGGAACAAAGTGGGATGAATATCCCACCTTATGACAGGGCTCCCTACACCACTGTAGGAGAAGTGTGGCTCACTGGTTAGAGGAGGCAGACCTGGAAGCAGAGGTCAGCCCGGGACCAGGGTTCAATTACCGGCTCGGCGGGGTTTTGAGTCCTAAAATGTCCATGGACTCGACAATTCTCGCTCCGGTGCCTACTCAATTCACGGGTTCACACTCTGCGACTCTGGGCAATAGCTTGCTTAATCTCCACAACGGCCCCTCGCGGCGGGATGCCTGGCTTTCACCTTGCGGATACCCTACCGGGGTTATCTCACAGGGGAATACCAGGACGGGTTCCCTAAGCAAGCGCTTAGAAACCGCACGGTGATTTGCGCTATATAAAATCCTGTACATTTACATTTACATTTACCACGTCTCCTGGAATATACAGATGAAATAACCCCCAACAAGAGCATTCCAGTCAGGCAAACCCAACTTTCTATCGATTCCTGCGATGTTCCAGCTGAAAATCCTGAGTACTGGATCCGCCACAGCTGGATCACCGTCAGAATCGAGGCCTCCTCCGCCCTCCAACAGGTCCTGAGACTTTAGGCTGCCAGCCCCACCTTGCCTCCCGGGTAGCTGATTACACTCCTGTGTAGGAGTATGTTATGTATGTATGTGTCTTGTAAAGCGCACTGCTGCCCTGAGGCGTCGTGGCGCTGTAGACCGCTGGGGAACCCGTCCTGGCTATCCCTGTGAGATGGTCCCTACTGGGTATCTCCAAGGTGAAACCAGGCATCCCCGGCGAATGTGGGGGGCCGTTGTAGAGATGAGGCAAGCTAATGCCCAGAGTTGCAGAGTGTGATCCCTGGTTAGAGTAGGCACTGAGGCGAGAATTATCGAGTCCGCTGACCCTGGTCCACGACCCTGCCGCGTCGGGAATTGAACCCTGGTCCCGGGCCGTTCTCTGCTTCCGGGTCTGCCGCCCATAACCAGTGAGCCACACCACTCCACTAACAGGAGTGGGGACTACTGTACTTAGGGGGAACCCACTCGGCTCTATGACTTCACATGAGTTGCAGACCCAGAGGAAGTCCCCAACGCTAACGTCGGTTCAATATCCCGGTGGTCTCCAACCAGGCGAAGGCCAGACTGCCTGAGGGTAAAATTGTGGATTTGCAGAAAACTCGGAATAGGCAGAGCTATTGCTCCAAACCATGCCGAGATCTCGACCAATCGGGGTAGTAACTAATCTTGGGTAAAAAAAGGTTAGGTCCACTATACCTATTCCCGGCCCCCCGGAGTTCGGTTTATGATTGCAAATGGTTTGTGCTACTCTGCTATCCCTAAAATTCACCACCACGCAGTCTCCTTCCAAGTACTTGTGACCATAACCCACCCATCCCACCCTTCTCACTCCTAGGATTGTTCCATCAAGGCCCCTAGGAAGGGGTCTGTTGGACTCTAACCAGTGCAGAGTTTTATTTTTTAAGGCTTGAGGGGATTTGTTTTGATCAGCCTTCAGGGTGGGTACATTTGTAAGGACGGCAACATACGGGTGACAATCAGGGGGCAAGTTCACAGGTGGAGATGTTGGAGCAGCTTTGGGAGATAAAACTTTTGGGACAGCTTTTGGTAATAATGTTTGTGGGTGGGTAAGAGCAGTATAATTATTTGTGATTTTGGCTGGACAAGCCTGACTAATTGCTTTACCTTTGCCCGTCCCCTTTGGTGTTTCCTTGGATTTGGCAGGACCACTCCCTCCCGGCAACTCGACCCGGCCCGACTTCGTACCCCGGGCTTTGGGGGGCTTGGGGACGCTTGAGAGGACTTGCGCTTTTTGGCCCGTGCTCCCAGGAGTAGCCACAGGGGGCACTAAGGGAGCATTGTTAGTCAACTGTGGAGTTACCAAAATAGCCACAGTAGATACATCTGGCAAAGCCTGCTGGGGTTCAGTAGTTTGCCTATTTTCTGTGAGCCCTCTTTGACCCTCCTCCCTTAGTCTAGAGTGCAGTTTAATAAGTGCTTTCAACGAAAAAAAGCTATCTAAGGTCGATTGTTCAAACCTGTCTAGCTTATCACACAACCCTATAATTCTGTCAGCAATCGGGGACAACAGGGTTTTCATCAACTCTTCAATTTGTGCAGTAGTAACAGGAACACAAAAAGCTGGTGGCTGGTGGCTAGGGAAGGGAACTGCACCTGCTTTTTCCAAGATAGAACCACTACCCTCGATAGAAGAAGAGGAATTTGTCGTGCCCAGGCCCTCGCCCATTTTGGTAGCTATGCCCTTGGTCCCCTGTTTCCTTGGTTTCTTAAACAGTTTCAGGGAGCTTCCTTTGCGCGGGCTAGCAATCCTTTTCCTTTTGGTAATTAGTGGGATCTTGGGAGCCGATTGCGGGATGCCCAGTGTCTTGGGATTTTCCACTATGGGAGGGGGATAGGCAGGGCCAGCTATGGATACAAGAGGTACAATAGGAGACAAGCCGTATTACCACCATCCTCAGAAGTAGACAAGGATGATGTAGCCAGGCTCTCTAATCTATCAATACTAGCCCTCAAAGATACAACCCGTGGTTCGTCAAGCACAAAAGGTGTGGCTAAGAGGGGAGCGGGGTTACATACTGGTGCCTGAGCTAAGAGGCCCAGGGATGATCTTTTAGACGGGGGATGTTCCTGCGAAAGGCGCCGCTCCGTCATTACAATCTCCTTCTCTATGACGGCTGCAACCCGTGTAATAAATTGGTCCATAGTGCCGATGACACTACTAGGACCTGCCTCGCCCCCTCCCCTCAAGATCTTCCCAGAGCGGGTAGACATAAGCACAGACTGCAGAGAAAAAGAGCTAATATCCTTACTGGTGTTAGTTTGTCCACCGGACCTGGAGTATCAGATGTCAATGACAGAGGGGTGGCCCGGCCCAGCCCAGCCCAGCCTTAGACAGCCCCTGACTGCCACAGACTGCCCGCCCTTTACCCGGGCTTTGTCCGGCGTCCCGCGACGCGGAGGCTAGAGCGTCTTTATGCGCCTCCTGGCGCTCTACACGCGTCGGTGGAACCACGCCGCCGCAGAGGCTGCCGGGATTTGCAGTCCCGAGCGGCAGCGCTGATGGCGGTTGCGTGGCTGTTTGGCGCTCTGGCGCTCCTGTCCTGCTCAGCGTGACTCTTGGCGGTGGACTCGGCAACCAAGGTGCTCCCCTGCAGTCCTGGACAGTTTACGTTATTCCTTTTAGCTTGGATGCGGAGTTTGTGAGGGGGCAATTGTCCTTCCCCGTTTTCACTCTTGTTGGAGAGCTACACTTGCGGTTAGATCTTACAGAGTGCGGGGGTGAGGAGACGTCTTTGTGGAAACTATTGTGCAACTTGTGGTAACCAGATGTTGGTGGATTCCAATGTTCACAGTGTGAACTTATAATATGTCTTATATGTATTTGGCTAACTGGTGAGATTCAGTAGCTGACATTTATTGAAAGATTATGGTCTAGATTCCTACATCCAGTATTGTATGAAGTAATACTGCTGTGATATTGACTGCTGCCTCTTTGACCTTTAACTGGAATTCCGTTTCTTTTTGGTTGCTTTCACTGTCCTGTATGTTTTTTCTCTGCTGCAGGGGTTAGTACTAGAGAGAGCTATGTGGCCTATTCTCTCTGCCCCTGTTTGCCCTCCTACTGCTAATACATGGTATGTGAGATTCATAGGCCTACCAAGCATATCACCTGACAAAATCATTTCATGCTTTTATGTGCGTTTTCTTGTTTTATATCATAGTAGATGTGTATATGCAGAGGAGGATGTCCTACTAACAGTCAGCTCTTGGAGCACAAGGCAGCATACTGTTTATTTATTTACAGATATAAATAGAAGCCGACATTACATGAGTAATTTGAGCAGTATGTTATAGAGATATGTGCTTAACTGAAGCGAAGGTTGATTGCTTTTCCTTGTGTTTCAAGTTTCCCTCCCCGCTGTTCCCTTCCTTACCTTCCCCTGTTTGATCACCTCTTATGTCTGTTAATTGCTATCAGACATTGAGGATATCAGGAGGTGGACCACATCAGCTTCAATACGATCCTGATAATACAGATCTGACACCGGCTTCCCTGGTGTAGGTATCGTGGGTACTAGGGTATCCAGGGGTGGCGTGGCTCGCAAACCTATTGTCTTCCATGGGGTTTCTTCAGGGTCCACTGGGAAGGGTCCTTAATTTTTTTATTTAAAAAAATAATATTTTTATTAAAAGAACAATCATGGCAGTGATACAGATCGGCAAGACAGCATACGTTGTGTGGATCACAAGAACAAAGCAGTGCAGTCCATAAATAGTATTACATAAAATAATTCTGTAAATTGAAATCTTAATCTAGCAATATCGTTACATGGCTGATATAGATCATACTGAGGTTTAAGGGTCCTTAATTTTTAAAATTGCAACTGTGACGTACATGTTGAGTTGTACAGAGAACGCAGTAGTGTTCCAACGCTGCATCCGATCTTCTTGGGTTTCCTAGTCACTCACCGTGATTGGTTCCTTGGTTCCTCAGCACTTCTACTTCCTCTGGGCACTGGCCTGACACATGTCGAGGTTCTTACACCACACTCTTAGTATATGATTTGGTTCCCCCCTGGGGTCCACTGTGTATTTTGTGCTATTTACGTGATTTCTATGCAAAGTATTGTGTGCGTTGTGCATGTCTCCGGGTAGGAGATAGCTAAACATGTTAGAGAGTATTATATTGTAGTGTAGTTCCTATATTCCCAATAGGCTCTGCGCATTGGAATAACATATACTATAGTTTAGACGTAGGACTGAAGTCGACTAGGTCTCTATCGTATATATTAGACTTAATTGTGAGTGCCAGCTAGCTCAAAGGTCACTAGAAACTTTCTTGAATTCACAAGAAGGGATTCATTTCTGACAACCGCATAAACGTGACAACTTTGTTTCCCAAGAATAAGAAATCAATCTCTAGAGTCGCGGAAACAATAGATAGCTATTTTACTCAGTCAATCGTGCATGCTTAGTTTCACCAGAGGTGCTGAGAAAATAGAGAGGCGGGCGTTTTCAATAAAAGTATTTATTGAACAGTCTTCTTTCTCAAGCATAAGAAATGTACTGCTACAATCGCAATTCTGGTAATAAAGTACAGGGTATATAATACGAACAGTATTATAAAGTAGTACTGTAAAAGCATGATATGGTTTCTAAGCCAGAAATTGCCTTAAAACTGATAAAATACATACAGTGATAAAATGATGGCTAAAAGTACTCAACTGGTGCTTCTAAAATACGCCTACCCAGGTGTACCTGACCTAAGCCTAGCACAAGGGAAGAAGTAAGTGAGGAGTAGTTTAAGTTTAGTATTTTCTGCCAAGAATCTAATCAAGAATTCTCTAAGGGTCTAATCAGCTCCGTACCTTGGTTTAGAATGAAGGAGGTCTTGCATCTCTCTCTCAGGACTCGATTTCCCAGCAACCCGCAAGGGTAGCCTGGAAACACTGGAGCTGGATTTTTCGGCAGGAGAAAAGACAGCGTCTCTCAGTGCGTCAGCTGGAGGGTCGGCTTCCTTCGGCACTTGCTGCTGCAGGGCGTCGGCCAAGTAGTTAGTCGATCTGCTCCAAACCACCATGTGTTTGTTTGGGCAAATCTAGGCATATTTATACTTTGAAGGTGCCGAGTTTGACATGTGATTGGACTTAATAACGTCATCAAAGACTCAGTTCTTCGAAAACTCCATGATTTCCTAGATAAATTAGTATTCAGACAAGGGGATGTCCCTAGCTGCTGAAGGCGGGTTTTTCTAAGAAATCGTTCTTGATTCTTGGAATTTAATGGAAGTAGCCATGCCGTATTTGGGCTGCATAGGCTCTGTCTAAATATGGTAATGATTTTTATGCCTATATAAGGATAGGATAATCTATACCTATAAAAGGGCATGAATCGGGAAAATTTACACTAGGGTCCTAGATTCATTTACAAAACCCACTCCACGATTTTAAGGTCAATAAAACTAAACGTATAAGCATTGAACATATCAAAAGCTAATGTTAACAATCCCACCCATGATACAAAATACAATTTGCATTTGAAAAGGCTTGTTGAAATGTAACGAGCATAGACTTGTATGTACAAACAGTTCTCTATAGACATGAAGCCTAGTGTGGGGAATTCATTCTGTTATTTATACATTTATACAGTATAAAATTACATTCATGAAATGTCTCTGAAGTTTACAGAATTTTTTTCGAGAGCATCTCATAGCATAATATTTTCCTTATGATGATCAGGCCAAATATTGTCATTCAGGAAGTTTTCAAAAGAAATCTTGTTCTCTAAGAATAGTTCTACTTTAAGCAGATTACTCTGTGCCAAAAGTTCCATTTTGGAAAAAGTTAGAATTTTTTATCTCAGAAAAGTTCTCAAGTTAGATGGTTTATTTTTAAACAATGAAGGCCAAATTTCAGAGTTCAGGGAACGCTGTGTGCATGAATCAAAAGCTATTCTCGGTGTCAGGAGAAAACATCAGATCGTCTAGGCTGGCAAAGAAACCATCCACCATAGTAGGTGAAAGTGGAACTACTTCAGTTAACAAATCAAATGTGCATAGATGAGGATCATCGCCGTCAGCGTTTGATGCATTAGCAATGTCTGCAGTAAGCGGTACCTGTGTGCCTGTTGATCCTCGTATCTCACCCTCAGTTAGACTTGCCGGTGAGACCTCAATGAATGCCGTCATCAGAATTGGCAGCCGTTGGGGGCAATACGATGCATGAGTAGTTACCAGGCCTAGCAAGGCGTCAACATGCGATGGCAGGACTGATGGAAGTGTAAGACAAATGTCCAACACGCATTCTTCTCCGCAAAGCAGGCATCATAGAACAGGTAAGATGCAATCTTGCCAGATTGGTCTGAACGATATATAAACCAGGTTGTGTTCGGATCTCTTAAACGAGCCAAGCGAAGAATCTGTGTAATTCTCTCACGATACCTCATGGCAAGGAGGGTTCCTTCCATTGTAGTCTGGGTATCGTCGGTGACCGGACTTGCCATATCGGAGCAGAAGGAAGAAAAATAGAATTCCTGCTACGAGTGCCAAGATGAGAGGCAGGCCGACGAACACAGGGTGCACGAAGTTTGGAAAAATGCCGAGGACCGCTTCAAATGGTGTTAAGAGTCCCAAAAAAAATCGTCTTAAATACATGTGCGATGCCGCTGGTATCAGACATGTTTAAGATTTGACTTAACATTTCTGCGAAATGTACTGGGCAGTTTGTTGATAATAATGCATGTATCTCTGCCGAAGTCCTTGCAACTTGCAGATCATACGTTTCTCTAGACGAGGTCAGTGGCACATTTTTTGTAAAAGAATGACTTTCATTCTGCTTAAAGTATCAATTCGTATAGAAGAGATATTCAGTGAAGGCCATAATTCCGTCTCCCTGTCTGTCTTGCTCTTTGGATACAATACTTGCATACAACAAGTGACCCTGGATGACACACTAACGAGATAAGTATTTCCTGGCAACTTGCCACAACAGCTGTGGTCATTGAGCATAACATAGCTGCCATTGGATAGCTGCCTGAAAATTGGTTCTATCACTGTGGAGGGAGTACCGTGCAGGTGGCAAGAGAGGTTATTTGCAGAACCGTCGCAGGCTCCGTGTAAAATAATATCTTGGCACAAAAGTGTATCGCTTAGTGAGTTCTTACAATTTTTACCACTAAGGAATACCTCCTTTCCCTTATTCCAACATTTGTGTGTGTAAGGTAAAGTCTAGGTCGACTTAATCTATTCTTTACCCAACCTTTCATACAGGCCCGCTGGTATATGCTGTAAACAATACTCAAATTGGAAAATCGTCACTGGTATCATAATGGTGCCATGTATTATCCATTCAATGACAGGCTTCTCAGAAACTGTCAATGGTAATCTTTCCAGTTTTTCAATGCTCTGCACCGTATAGTCTGCTCCTTTTTGTGCCAAAGATATTTGTTTATCTGTAAGGTTAAATACAGAAAACAATGACGTGGTGTTGATTAGACGCCATGGCACGTTGCCTGAACGAAGATTTTGCAACGTCCAGCCTAGCTGCATTATAGAATGTAATTGAGACTGGCCATGTTGTAACATTAGCAAGTCCTGCTCTATTATGTCAATTACAGATGATACAATGCTGTCCAAAGAATATATTCTGGAGGACAGAGTCATTAACCCATTGTCCACTACAGAGAGAGATTTCTCCAAATTAATACGATCAATTTCTCGTATTCTTTCTGCAGTTTCCATTTGCGTTATTTTCCAAGCTTCGTTGTACGCAGCGTATATACCGGCGTATATGAAACGTTTTTGACGTGGTTTGCGAGGCCCCATTAAGAAATCTGACAAATCATTGCCTTCTTTAAGTAAGTGTTGTTTGATTTCTGGAAGTGGAGATTTCTGTAGCCACTCAAGGCATAGCTTTTCTACACTATAGGTAGTTACTATCCCTGGATGTTGTCTCTGGGAGTATCTTGCATCTGGCCTATTCACTGTGAACCCTTGTGTTTTGTTCAGGAATCTATCATGACAGTTATTAGTGTCTGTGGGCCAGATTAACAATTTTTCCAATCAGGATTAGTTCTGTTCTGTTTTAAAATATAGGGTACGTCTACTTCCTCTTCTGTAGTATCATCACTGTCAGATGCGGGTTTTGGTATAGACGGTTTATTTAAATCTTTTATCTTAGGTAGGCCAAGACAAGAAGTTTGTAGAACAGTGTCATTTAAAAATATAATTTGTTCTGGTATAATGCAGGCTCTGAACGGGGCTTCTAAACCTTGCACCTGCCAGTCTTTTGTGCCCCAGACATTTTTTGTCTCGATGTTGTCTTTCCAAAAGTCAAAACCTAATGTAGACAGCTGAGCAAAAAAGTTTGTAGAATAAATTTGTTTAGTATTGGTCAACATTGTTTTCATTCCTGTCTTATTCTCATTTTTGAAATAAAACGTTTCTGGATTTGTAACATTAAACCTTGTGAAGTATAGAAACTTTTCATAGAACGTTTTTGAGCTGCCCTTTGGCGGCGTTGGACAATGTTCCCATTGATTATATGTACATTCATAGGGCTTGCAGATTTATGCAAATAATGGTGACCATAATGATTAAAACAATGCATTTGTTCATAATCTGATGAACCTTGTAAGTATTCATGTTCAGTAAATTTAGCTGACATCTCTAAATCCGACATCATATTATTAGTAGTTTTAAAGTCCCAATCATCAGAAAATGTGTTTGGTGATTGTCACGGGTTCCTAGGAGGAGGCTTTGAATAAGTTAGTTAATACCGGGTATTTTCTTAAGTGTTTGTTTATTCAAAATAAAACGTAGTCAACAGATGTCCTCTGAGTCCACAAACAGCACAACCAATAGAGGAGGGGTGTTGGTAATCCTCTTTTGAGCTTCACTGTCTCTTCGGGCTCTCAGCGTCTTTCCCGGGGGCTCCGGATACTTCTCCAGGGGTCGGGCTCAAGGAGAAAAGAAAAGGAAAATATCCCAAATTACTGGATGTGTTCTGGGCATGTATTAGGACGAAAAGGGCAGGGGGCGTGAGGGGATCACCGGGGAACCATCACCCGTCATAGACCATTCATCAAACCCCACCAAGAGTGAGCGGGGAGTGCGGCGGAAAACTCGAACAGCCCCGTGACCACCCTCAACCACCCCTACCCCGTCCCACCCCGTGAGTAAAGAAGTCCCCTTAAACGGCCCCATACCTTGTCCAGCCACACTTCTCCAGAAGTGCGGCGGGGCGGCTCGTAGTAACGGTGGCCTCCTGACGTGACGGTCTCTCCGGTCAGCTCCTCTTCCGAACTCAGGCTCGTCTTCTGGTGTTCGACTGCAGTAACGCCGTCCGTCTTCCTCGCTTCTACTACTCACCCTTCTCCGGCTTTCACGCTCTCGTCTCTGTGTTGTGCTTCCTTATCCGCCCCCACCTCCTCGGATTGGTCCACAAGGGATGTAGTCAGAATGGAAGGCGGGTCCGCCGAGGAAATCCGAGCGGCATTAAAGGGGCCGTCTGTGTCCTGCGGACGGGGTGGTAAGGAACAGTTATTAATTAAAGTCCACACCCCGTCCATCAGTGTCACCGACCCCGTGACACATCCCACCCCCGGGATTTTCCCGATCGGGGGAAAACGGAAAGCGGGAAAGAAAGTCCACGTTCCCCTAGTTCGAGCCCTTCCGATGACGGACGTCAATTTGATATGGTTGTAAGGCCAGAAACCACCGCAGGATGCGATCATTATGACCCCGGTTACATTGGAGCCATGTCAGGGGAGCGTGGTCTGTATAAAGAATGAAGGGCCTTCCATCCAAGTAATACCGAAGCTTTTCCACCCCCCACCTAACAGCAAGGCATTCCTTCTCGATGGTCGAGTAAGCCAGTTCTCTGGGAAAAAGCTTCCTGCTGATGTACAGTATGGGTCTTTCGGCCCCTTGCTCGTCCTGTTGAGAAAGCACCGCCCCTATCCCCACCCCTGAGGAGTCAGTCTGTAATATGAAGGGTTTCTGAAAATCAGGGGAGACAAGAATAGGGAAGGAGGTGATAGCAGACTTTAAGGCCTGGAAGGCAAGAGATTCTTTGTCAGAAGGAGGAGGTAGTGAAGAAGACCTGTGGGATTTACGAAGCAAATCGGTGAGAGGCCCTGCCAAGTTAGCAAACTGGGCTATAAACCGGCGGTAATAGCCCACCAGACCTAAGAAGGCCCGAAGCTCCTTTTTAGTGGACGGGTAGGGTATGGCTTTTATAGCCTCTACTTTCTCGATCTGGGGTTCTATATGTCCTTCCCTGAGAAGATAGCCAAGATACTTGACCTTTCGAAAGGCAACTCGGGATTTTTTTGCATTAACGCGAAGATTGGCAGTTTGCAGACTGGTCAGTATATTCCCCAAATGCACAAGGTGGTCTTCCCAAGTTTTGCTAAAGACGACGATGTCGTCCAAATAGGCCGAAGCATATTCCAGATGAGGGGACAACAACGTGTCCATGACCTGTTGGAAGGTCGCTGGGGCCCCATGCAACCCAAAGGGGAGGACCGTAAAGTGAAAGTGACCTGATGGAGTAGAGAAGGCTGTCTTTTCTCTATCAGCGGGGGCTAGGGGTATCTGCCAATATCCCTTGGTGAGGTCGATGGTTGTAATGTATCGGGCCTCACCAAGACGCTCTAGTAGCTCGTCCACCCTTGGTAATGGATATGCGTCTTGTTTTGAAACCCGATTAACAGCTTGAAAGTCTATACAGAAACGGATGCTGCCATCCGGTTTAGGCGCAAGGACCACTGGCGAGCACCAGTTGCTGTGGGAGGGTACTATTATTCCAGCCTGTAACATGCTTTGCCCTTCCTTCCGAAAGGCCAAGCGTCTAGCCTCAGGAATGCGGTATGGCTTCTGTTTAACTACCACTCCGGGAGGGGTAGGGATAACATGTTCGGCCAAGGTTGTCCTCCCTGGTTGGTCCGAGAAGACCTCGGAAAAACAAAGGAGGAGAGATAGGATCTCATCTTTTTGCTCCTGTGAGAGGTCCGGATTAACCGGGGTGTCTCTAACGGTATGAGGGGATGTTGGTTTTGTGGAGAGGGTGTTGATGGTTTGTGGGGGTTTTCCAAGCCACTTTTTCAGAATGTTTATGTGAAACATTTGGGTATTTCTCCCAGCCAATTGTAGCACATAGGTGGTACGCCCTATCTTCCTAAGGACCTTGAAGGGTCCTTGCCATTATTTTTTTAATTTATGGGTGGACGTAGGTAGTAGGACTAACACCCAATCCCCCACACTGAATTCTCTCCACTTTTTTCCTCGGTCTTAGAATGTCTTTTGTTTCGCTTGGGCAATCGCCAAATGGTCATGAGCGAGGGTTCTCAGTTTATGAAGCCGTGTTTGTAATTGTCGAGTGTAGTCTAACAAGGCTTCGGCTTCATTTACTCCCTCGGTTTTCCCAGCTATCCTTGATAATCTCTAACAAGGTTCTCGGTTTCCGTCCAAACAAAAGTTCAAACGGGGAAGTACCGAGACTAGACTGAGTCTGGCTGCGGAGTACAAAAAGGGAAAGGGGCAAAAGCTGGTCCCAATTTTTTCCGTCCCCAGTGTCAGTTTCAGGGAGCCGTTGTATCGCTCAACCAACCCATCCGTCTGGGGATGGTAGACGGATGTTTTTACGTGTTTAATCTTTAGTTGTGCACATACCTGTTGCATCAGAGGGGACACAAAAGGGGTGCCCTGATCGGTGACAATCTCTCTAGGAAAGCCCATACAGGAAAAGACTTCTACCAGTCTCTGGGCAATGGCTGAAGAGGTAGCGGCTCTGAGAGGAAAGGCCTCTGGATAACGAGTACCGTAATCCACCAGCACTAGGGCTTACTGGTGTCCTCTTCCTGATTTGGGTAAGGGTCCTATGAGGTCCATCCCTAATCTATCGAAGGGAGTGCCTATGATAGGTAATGGATTCAAGGAGACAAAAGGGGGAGTGTAGGGATTTCGTTTTTGGCAGATCCTACATTCCTGACAGTATTTCTGGACCTGGGCATATATTCCTGGCCAAAAAAAATGACGCAATATGGCCTGTTCTGTCTTCTCTGCACCTGAATGGCCGGCCAACAAATGTGCATGGCCAAAGAATAGGCTCTGATCACGAAACCCTGTAGGGACCAGCAATTGGGGTTTGGCATCTGCTTTAGCTAGCCTATAGAGAAGACCATTTTTTTCTATAAAGGTGGGGTATGTTCGTTTTAAGGGATCCTGAACAGCCCGGGCGGTTTGCCACACATTCGTAAGGCTAGCATCATTTAATTGGGCGGTTCGGAAATGTGTGTCTCTAGCCCAAGGTTCTGAGGATAGGAAGGAATCATGGGTTTTTCGCAGGTGTTGGAGTGCATCTAACATAAGTGTGTTAAAGGTTGGATTGTCTACCCCTATAATAACAGGCTCAGGAAGATCTGACATAACCCCTACTATTACTTCAGTTCCCTTCCCTGAGGTATTGTAGAGTGTGACCTTAGCTACAGGGTACTCCTTGATGTCTCCATGAACACAACGGATGTGGACTGGCCTTTCAGGTATAATACAGGAAGGCGAAACCAGTTCTTGTTGCACAACCGAGTGCTTACAACCGGAGTCCAACAAAGCCCTAATGGAAACCCCATTGAGAGTCACACTTACATAAAACACCGTTCCGGTTTCCTGAGCATAAAGAATGGACCGAGGGGCATAACTCACATCCATAGGCTCGTCTTCCTTCTCCTTTTTCTTTCTGCAGTATCGGGCTATGTGGCCCCACTCCCCACAATCGTAACACTGGGGACCAGAGATACTAGAAACTTCCGGTCGCTGTAAGCGAAGACGAGGTGGTTCGGCTATCACTTTCTGTATCTTCTTTTCTACTTTCAAAGGCGCTATACTCTTCGTTGTTTTCTCAGGTTCCTTTATATAGGGTCTGCTTTGTGCTCGGGAATAGCAAGTGGCCATCTCAATGGCATGTTCCAATGTCAGGCCAGCGTGTTGTTTGAGCCAACGTTGGGTGCTATAGGGCAGAGCCTCAAGGAACTGCTCTAAATAGATCTTGTTCATAACTTCATCTATGTTGCCTTCTTGTGGTTTTAACCATAGGTCAGCGGCTTCCTTGAGTTTGAAGAATAATGCTTTGGGCAGGTCTCCGGGGGTTCCTCTTTCCTGGCGGAACTTAAGCCTATGGGTTTCCTCGTCTACCCCTAACCGGTCGAGTATATATTGTTTGACCACAGCATATGCAGTTGTTCCGTCACGGTTTATCATTTGGTAGGCCGCTTGGGCCTCTCCTGTGAGGAGGAGAGCGAGGTAGAAGGGCCATCTGTCCCCAGGCCATGAACTGGCTCTAGCGGCCCACTCGAAATTCAGAAAGAAAGCTAAGGGGTCTTCCCCAGGGGTGAATTTCTGAAGGGGGACTACAGTGCCAGGGGAGGAGCACTGGTCCTTCCTTGTCCTAGGACCATCAGAAGTTGTGTTTGTCCCTCGGCCAGCTTGAGGAGGTTGTCAGCCTGGTTCTGTATGGCCTGTGTAAAAGCGGTCCGATCAGCTTCAGCCTGTGTAGTGCTTTGTTCTATGGCCCATTCTAATTTAGCCTGCCCCTCTTTCATCTGGGTGATTATGGTCTCCATTCTATATCGAATGGTGGTTCAGTCCTGGGCTCCTATCTGGCTCGCCACTTGTCACGGGTTCCTAGGAGGAGGCTCTGAATAAGTCAGTTAATACCGAGGATTTTCTTAAGTGTTTGTTTATTCAAAATAAAACATAGTCAACAGATGTCCTCTGAGTCCACAAACAGTACAACCAATAGAGGAGGGGTGTTGGTAATCCTCTTTTGGGAAGAGGTGTGGCGCCGCGGCCAGGGCGACTGACGCTGGAATCTGGGGACCACGGTTCGATCCCCGGCTCCGGCGGCAGGTTAGCCCAGCACCATGTGACTCTGGGCAATAGCTCGCTTAATCTTCCCGACGGCCCCCAGCGCCTAGAGACCCTTACGGGTGACTGTGCGCTTTACAAATGTGGATTTTTTTGAGCTTCACTGTCTCTTCGGACTCTCAGCGTCTTTCCCGGGGGCTCCGGATACTTCTCCAGGGGTCGGGCTCAAGGAGAAAAGAAAAGGAAAATATCCCAAATTATTGGATGTGTTCTGGGCCATGTATTAGGACGAAAAGGGCAGGGGGCGTGAGGGGATCACCGAGGAACCATCATCCGTCATAGACCATTCATCAAACCCCACCAAGAGTGAGCGGGGAGTGCGGCGGAAAACTCGAACAGCCCCGTAACCACCGTCAACCACCCCTAACACGTCCCATCCCATGAGTAAAGAAGTCCCCTTAACCGGCACGTACCTTGTCCAGCCACACTTCTCCAGAAGTGCGGCGGGGCGGCTCGTAGTAACGGTGGCCTCCTGGCGTGACGGTCTCTCCGGTCAGCTCCTCTTCCGAACTCGGGCTCGTCTTCTGGTGTTTGACTGCAGTAACGCTGTCCGTCTTCCTCGCTTCTACTCCTCTCACTTCTCCGGCTTTCGCGCTCTCGTCTCTGTGTTGTGCTTCCTTATCCCCCATCTCCTCGGATTGGCCCACAAGGGATGATGTCAGAATGGAAGGCGGGTCCGCCGACGAAATCCAAGCGGCATTAAAGGGGCCGTCTGTGTCCTGCAGACGGGGTGGAAAGGAACAGTTATTAAAGTCCACACCCCGTCCGTCAGTGTTACCGACCCTGTGACAGTGATACAAAGTCACTTAAAGAGATCTTGAACTGGTGTGGAATCTTCAGCAGCTCTACCGGGCCATAGATGTCATACTCAGTTCTGTCCCATGCTATAACACCAGGTATAGGAACGGCTGTGATGTTCACTGATGACAGACCTCTTCTTTCACGATGGGAAGATTTATGAGGTTTCAAGACCAAGTTGATTTTCTGACTTGCTGTGTCCATTGTATTATATTTTCCATCTATCATTTTTCCCATGCTCAAAACCAGAATGAGCCAGAGCAGGAGGAAAAGTACACCTAACACTATCCAAAATTCAATCCATGGTGAAACCAGATATATTTTCTCAAGTTGATGAAAGAGTCCTTTTATTTTTTCTTTGAAAGTTGTATTTGCTGGCGTATCTTTGGGTTCACTGGGATCCTCAGAAAATGTATCAAAGTTGATGAAATAGCCAGAGGCAGTTCTGTCAATTGTTGGAATTGCATCAGGATTGTTATTAATCTTTGGAGTCGCTTCTTCCTTTGTCATATTTGTACAGTCAGAGGCTACCTCATTGTAGACAGGTGTTTCTTGACGAACTGTTATTTGGGTCTCAAGAGGCACGAGTTGCATGGCTTTGTTGCATAGTCCTTCATTTCTTACTGCAGGTTTATCAAAGGCGATAAGTCTTTCAGTTTGAACCTCTTGGATAGTAGCGAGATTTGGTATTCTGCTACATCTTGGGAGTCCACTGGGCCTACTACTTATTATCGGCCACATGTTGTGGTTTGACCAGGTCGATGGATACAACTCTGTTCTCCCTTTTACCAGCAAGGGGCGGTAGTATTACAGATCTTGTTCCTTGGATTGCCAAGATAGGTACTGCTTTTCTGTAAGAAGGCCCAAATTCCTTCTTCACCGCGATCTTCTCTCTGACTAGATCCCCAATCTTTGGAATCCAGACAGGTCTTGCTGGGACAGGTGGTTTTTCTTCAGTGGATGTTGGCTTTTGTGTTGCGTTACTTAGACTTCTTCTTTTTTCGTTTAAGTCCTGTAAAACAGCTAAACGATCTTTGACATCAAAGATTTTTTGTTCCACCACTGAAGTTTGACCATCGAGGTCTTTGATTATCATTCTAGTACCAAACAGTAATTCATATGGAGTGATTCCACCCAGAGAATTTCTTGTCAGATTATTAAGACTACGTTGGACACTTATTAGATGTTTGACCCACCCATCACCCGAACCTAATACCTTAGCTGTTATGGATTGCTTTATGTCACGTTTTTTTCTTTCCACTACCGCGTTACCCTCAGGATGGAAGGGACTAGAATACCGCAATGCAACGCCCAAGCTAGCCATGGCCTTCTTGTAAGCTCGACAGCTAAACACAGGACCCTGGTCAGAGTGTAGGGTGCCGATTGCATATGTGCCGATAAAGACTCGCAAATCCTTTATAACAGTTCTGGCGTCAGCCGAGTGCTGTGGCCACATCCAAATAAATCTTGTCCTAGTAGTTGTGGGACCGCATCCGTTTGCGTGTAGATTGTCTAATGCTGTCTAGCAATGGTATCTGATCTGGGCTGGCTACACTGTAGTCAGGTATCTGGTGGCTTTCGCTGTTGCGGTCTCTGTTGCAATTAGGGCAATAAATTGCGAAATTGTACACATCAACACTCATTCCCGGCCACCAGTATATCTTTTCTAATTCTATTAGAGATTTTAAGATCCCTTGATGTCTCAGACCCCACAGTTTGAAGACCTCTGCACTAAGGTATAGACCATGTTTTTTTCACTAACATTATGATCGGTCTGGACTTTTTGATGCCTAATGAGCAGGCTATTACTTGACAAGGCCGTCATTCAGAGATCTTCGCGATCTCAGTCTATGTGCTCTTTGCAGCTCAAGAGGCGGGTCAAATGATAATTTAGTAATTTCTGGCAAGGAGCGGGTCAAGAATGTGATCATGTCATCCCCCTCCAGTTTCTCTGGAATCCCAGAGAGGCTCATATTATCACGCCAGCTTCTGTCTTCCAATTCTATTATTTTTCACTGCATTAACTAGTGGCCAATGTTCCCAGTCAACTGACGCTTCAAACTTCCATTCCACTTGGGACAGTCGGTCTTCAGTCGATTGCATTCGAGTATTGAAGGAGGCTATATCCACACAGAGATTTAGTCGTGTTTTCCTCTATCGTGATTATAGATATTTGCTCTTTCAGAATGGCCTCGAATTAGGTCTCATGGGTCTATCCCCTTGTTCTGTAATGGGCTCTGTGGTCTTATTTGTGACAGCTTCAGTTAACAGCAGCTGTCTTACGGTTCTTGACATGAAGGTTCTCAAGACCTAAGGGAGGGATGGTGTCTGTAAATATGATGCCTGCCCAAGCACTAACAAATACCTTGGGGTCATCATTGACAAAGGCACCTTCACAGACCAGAAAGTGGTGATAAAAAAGAAAGGTTCCCTCTGGCCGTAGCACTCAAAAACCTGAAGAAAAAAACTTGCTGGCCCTTCCCTGAAGCCACTGCTTGAAGTCGCAAGAGCAAAACTTCTGCCAACAATCTCATCCGAAAGCAAATCCTTAAGAGGGAGAGACACCAGCACCATAGACACCACAATCACTCAAGCTTATAGAATAATTTTCTCTCTGCCAAGTTACACCTCACCTGTGCAGATAAGATTGGAATTTGGACTGCTAAAACAGTCGCTAGCCAGGCACGGAGCATACATAACCTGTTGGAACAAGATGTTGAAAGCCAAACCAAACACCCTGAACCACATGCTATGGGAAGAACTACAGTACCACAACACATCACCGGCAGGAGTCTACCTACAAGAGTCCCTCGACCTTACAGGACTGACAGAACTTTGGGAAACACCTAGCAGCTCCCAGACTTAAGAGTCTGGTTACAAAGTCACTCAAAATTCAGTCACACTATTCAAAAGAGCACACAGATGGATGACGCTTAAAAACTACAAAACTATTGCCCCCCAAAACTATTTCGAAACTGGCTACCCAGTCTTTGTTAAGCTGAAGTTTTTATAAATATCGGCTACAGCTACTATCAGTTAAAGACCATTTGGCACCCTGGTTGTATGGCAATCTCCCCACCTGCTACAATGTACACAAAGAAAAGAGTCAGCTACTAAGTAGGGCTTTCAATCAAAGGAGAATTCGTACAAGGCGGCAAGCTATTCTTTGACCCAGGGAACTCCAAACTAAACTGATGCTTTGTCAAATTTCTGCTGAAGGTCTAAGCTAAAGGTCGTAACTAAATTTAACAGGCTATAACGCCACTGTTCCAATTCACTAATACATTTAACTCCACCTTCTCCCCTTTTTAATCCAATACTTTTTAAATGTAAACGTAGAGACTCAATTTTAAACCTGCTCATTTTTTACGTACAATGTGGAATCATGTAACTACAGCCAGTCAAATTTTATTGCAATGCTTTTAAGTAACTTAGCAATTATTTAATAAATTTAAACTAAACTGGCAGTAACAATACTCGGGGGGGGAGAGATACAATGGCTGGATTGTCAATTAAGTTAATAGCCTGTGAGCAAGTCCAGCTCCTGGGGCTGTGGTCTCCTTGGGGGTCAACAATCCTGAGCCTGTTATGAGGATTAAGGGTGGTATGCCAATAATGACTTATGGTGCATTTGCTGTATTTTGAGCTGTCCAATGTGCTGCATTCCTAGGCAGTGTTGGAGTTCCCCAATAGAGTGTCCATCTGTTCTGAGTGGTGTGAGTATGTTGATGAAGGCACCGGTCTCACAAAGTTTAGTAATGCTGCACAGCCACAGATTGTCTTAGGGCCCATGTGTGGTGGGTAAAATATAAAGGCAACCAAGGTCTTGACATTCAATGTCCAGGGGCATGTGTAGCTCCCAAACCTCGTGGCGCATGGTTGTGGTGTCGCAATGGTGTAGCGTGTCCAAGTGGAGAAGGGGTGCCCTCCCCTTCTGAGCCCTCTTGGGCCCTCATGCGTTCTCAAGTGTGCCCAGTGTGGTTCACACCTACTACGCAGTTCCTTGCCTCTCTTGTGCAGTGTTGCCACCGTCAGAACCGGCCTGGGACCCTCCTGGGTTCTAATGTTGGGCTAACGGCTTCTTGAGTGCGTCCACAGTTGGTGAGAAGTTCCTCTTTTCACTTCGGGCGCCGCACTCGTGGTACGGTCATTGGAGCAGCTCTGGTACCCACCGATGCAAAGAGGGCTTTATGTGGCCATGCCTGGCCCTAACCAGCCTCAGGGGGATCCTTTGTCATGGAGTCGCGGTCTGGTCTGGGAGCGTTCCCCGCTTGCATCTTCGGTCTCCGCCTTATGTGTTGGCTCTATAGGAACCTCTATAGATTCCACAAGAGAGATCGACCAATCTGAATGGCAAAGTGTGCCCTATAGAAATGCCAAACATAAACAACCACTAGACTGTCAACAAATCCACCGGTGACTGTGCCACTAAGTGGTGAGCCATTTCTGTATTGGTCTTTGAGTCTTGCTAGGGGTATTAAGGGGATGCATAATGTCAAGAAACCCAGGAGCATGCTCAGAGACGGGTTTTTTTTTTTTTTATTTCTTTTTATTGAAACTTTTAACAACATAAACAAAAAGAAATAAAAAAAATAATCAAGGCAATACAATCAATCGAATGGCGAAGCGTCCTGCGGGGAGGAAAGCATGAGATCATAATACAATCATTGACATTGCAGGATGGGAGGATTGAGGGATACAGCGAGTCCAGAGACAATCAAAGCAACATGGTAGCAGGAATGTCGGGTCAAGGGGAGGGAGGGTCCGCCACCAGTTGTGTGAATGGGGGTGTACATATATCTCCCCGGTAGGAGTTCCATTGTCCCCAAATCTTACCCCACCTGCGGGGCTTGCCACGGGCCACATACACCGTCTTCTCCTTGAACATACACCAATCCATATTCTCCTTCCATGCCAGAACAGTGGGTGGCCTCTGGGAGCCCCACAACTGGGCAATATCCCTCTTAGCGATCATATTGCCGTGGGTCACCCACTGAGTCTGTGACAAATCATAGTCATTCGGTTCCCACACATTCAACAAGCACCGTCTAGCCTCAGGCAACAACACAACACCCGTGACCTCTTCCATTACCGCATGCACTCGATTCCAGAAACGAACAACCACTGGGCACTCCCAGAGTATGTGAAGAAAGGTGCCTAGAAGGCCACAACCACGCCTGCACAGCCCATCCGAAGCGTATCCCATACTGAACAAGCGCGGACCGGTAACATAGATCCTGTGAAGAATCTTAAGCTGAACAAACCTAAGGCGGGCCAGAATTGCGACCTCTTTCGGCGAGGACATGGCCTGCTGCCAGTCCTCATCATCTAACTCCAAATCATCGCCAGTCCAAGCTTCCCTGAGTCGCTGTAAAAGGTCGGTCCTATCGTTTATCAACTTTTTATAGATAAGCGAAATCGTACTGTCTGGAACGTGCCCATCCAGCACCCGATCCTCAAGCGGTGACGCCTCCGGAGCAATAGTACCCGGAGGGAAAACCGCCATCAGCGCGTGTCGGATCTGGGCATATCTAAAAAACTCCCTGTCACTCAGGTCATACTCCAATCTCAACTCATCGAAGGTTTTAACCCTACCCTTAGTCCACACATCATTCACCCTGCATATACCAATCACGTCCCATCTATCAAAGCCTTTCGTCTTCCATAGGGAGCCCAGCCTCTCGGAAGCATAAAGCAGAGTGGCGCGTGTAAGTCTATTCTTCCATCCCATGGCATCATTCGCACGATTAAATTATCAACGAAGGGAGGTAGAGAAAAGAGATAGGATTCCTTCTCCACGGGCACTGATACATAAACAAGGAGAATCCTACTGCCAGTGTGCACCACAGTGATGGGGAACACTCAGTGTAGTGTAAAATACCCCTCACACACCAACAGGCCCCTTGGTGTCATGCTTCATCATCGGGGTCTTCGCACCCCGCTAAGGGGATGCGGCACGCTACGACCTGCGACTACGAGGGAGCGTTAACAAGTAATAACTATGTGTGGTGTGTGTTGAGTGCACGTGAGGGAATTAATGTGAGTGAAGGGTGTGGTGAAAAATTAAAAAGTACCTGGCTAGTGGGTGTAGTGAAAAAACTTTATTCCATACCCCTAGCTGGTGCTATTAAAAAGTGTGCAAAAGGCGAGGTTCAGAGTCTTAGTTAGGGACTCGACCTCTGGTGTGCGTCGACATGTTTCGGAACTGGTGTTCCTTCTTCAGGACGGGGCACAACTTCCCAACCCTACTCACGTATTTCTATTAAAAAGTGAAATTCTACTTCTTAAAAAGTGAAAATGACCTCACAGAGGCTATCAATGTGCCTACAGCGGTATCTTCGGTTCATGCAGTTGCATGCCCTGAAAAAAAGGAAAAAATCACCTTTAGTTTGGTTGTCAAAATAAGACTGACTCAGACAGGTGCAGTCACCTGGAGCCCCAAACAGTCAAATTGACCTGTAAAAAAGATTGACATACAAGACACACAACACATAAGGCACACAAAAGGTTTTTTGTATATGTTTTTCATACTCATTGTCACTGTTGTGAATTGCGTCATGAGCATATCCAGAAACATCAGGGTAGGTAGGTGGATCCACAATCTGTGAGGATAAAGAAGTGGTTTCACTACTGTGACTCCTGTTACTCACTGTTGGACTCCACACTAGATCTAGGTGTCAGAGAAATGTCCTTATGTTCCATATGTATACTCACAAAATCCGCCTAAATTGGCCTCCTTCTACCACCCTGTGCTGCTCCGCCGTAAATGCGAAAGTACGCACAGTGGTGGTATATATTGGGGATTCAGGCGGTCTCTCATTCGCTAATTAGCGGAAATCGGATGCTAGCCTAAAAAGGTACATCCGTATGTCCGCCTATCATGTCCCTTGCGCGTGCACCATGGTGCATGTGTTCTTTCGTTATTGGTTTATTGCCGGGTTTTCCTGAAGACCAAATAAGGAGAGTCCGCTGCCCTACCAATTACATGGCCAGACCCGAGTAGGTATCCGACAATCGCCCCACTGCGCAAGCCTCAATGCTGAAACGCTTACGGAAACAGATGCGCATGCGCAATGGAATTTCTTGGTTGTTAAGTGGTATGCGCATGCGCGAAGGCTTCACACTTGTTTCGCGGAAATGCGATGGTTTTGCACCACATCGGCAAAAAGTCTAGGCCGGTCCTCCTCTGTTTTCCAAATAGCTATGGAGCCCATGGTTTGCTGTTCATACGTGCATGCGTTAAAGCATCACCCTGGTCGTGCTGTTAACATGCGCATGCGTGAAAGCATCACACTGATCGTGCGGTGACGGAGGCAATGTTTTAGTTTAACACTGTATCAGGGAATCCTAAAAAGGGTGCGCGCATGCGTGTTGTATGTTTTCTTAGCTCCGGTGTTCTAGTCAACTGCACACGTGTCGATGTGTCATTGGCACTTATCTCATGCGGTGTAACTGACTGGAGATTGCCTTGTTATATGTTTAACAACCATTGAATGGGAAGGGCATGTTCCAAAGAATATTAATATTAAAAACGGCTCTGTCCGTTAGTGTGCACATATCATGCCGCGTTTCCTTAAGGCATACTCCGAGTAGAGGACAGTATCAGGATCAAGTTGGTTCTTATTCTTCTTGATCTACATCCAAATAGAATGGGAAAATGTGAGATTACGGTCCAGTAATTTGGCTCCACGGAATGTCATCATTAAGTCCCGTGACATGTGTTCCCAGGCGAAACACCCACCGTTGTTCTTTTTGGAACAGGCCTGTGTCAGATGGTAGACGCTCGATGACCGTCCAGCGTAAATCGTTGATACAGTGCTGAAATTCCAAAAAATGTGACGCCATCTTAGTGGTGCTTTTTTTACAGCGTATGTTGCTTTTGTGTTCGCCTATCCTTACTTTGACCGGACGGGTAGTCATACCTATATACTCCAGACTACATGGGCAAGTTATCATGTATACCACGTTCTTCGTGTTACAGTTAGAGAACTGGCGCTGTTCCCATGAGGTGCCATTCCTAAAAGTCAGGGTTTTACTTTTTTGGGTTTGGTGACAGCAACTGCAGTCACCGCAGGGGAAATGACCTTGAACCCCAGTTACATTCTGTCTTCCTGTGGTGTTTGGTCGTGGTCTGGTATGTACCAGCATGTCTCTGATGTTTTTGCCCCTGCGGTGTGCAAGCATTGGTTTTTCGAAAACCAGGTCCCCACAGTTCAGTATTCCCCAGTGTTTGTTAATGACTTTTGATACCTGGTTTGATATGGACGTATATGTCGTCACGCAGATAGGTCTTTTGTTTGATTCCTTCTCTTTAGGATTGTCTTCTAGAAGTGCCTCCCTGTGGTTGTTCCTTGCACGCTTCATCACTTTTTCAATGGTTTTGGCAGGGTATTGTCTCTGTATCAGTTTTGTTTTTAAATCTTTAGCTTGCTTGTTGAATTGTTGCAGTTCCGTGCAGTTTCTTCTGAGTCGCAGGAACTGGCCATACGGTAGGTTCTCCCTTAGGTGTCTGGGATGGAAGCTGTCGTATCGTAACAAGCAGTTTCTGGAAGTGGGTTTGAAGTGAGTGGTACTTTTCAGTCTTCCTTCCTCCGTGTATATATTCAAATCCAGGAAGATCATTGATGTGTTGGAGACAGTACTGGTGAATTTTAGGTACTCATTTTGATTGTTGAGCCAAGTCACGAAACTGATTGCACTACTAGTATCCCCATTCCATATGATGAAAATGTCATCTATGTACCGTTTCCAGGTGTCAATCTGGGCACGGTACGGGTTGTCTTCATGTAAGATTTTATACTGTTCCAAGTGGTGGACGTATAGTCCAGCCAAACTTGGGGCGAAGGTGCTACCCATGCTTGTTCCATGGGTCTGTAGGTATAGGGTGTCCTTGTATCTGAAAAAATTGTCTTTCAAAGCCATGGCGATGCATTCTAGTACTAGATTTCTCGGTGTCTGGTATTTCCATGCATTACTGTAGAGGACTTCCTCTATGATCTGTAGTGTCTCTTCATGAGGCAAGCTCGTATACAAGCTCTCCACATCGAGGCTGAGCAGGAGCTGTGTGGATGGATCAAATTCCTTTTGTTCCAGTAGCTGTAATACCGCTTTGGTGTCTTTCAAATACGTGTTCGTGGATTGTACCATTGGTCTAAGGAAAGCGTCTGAAAATTTAGACAGGGGCTCCAGAATTGACCCGATCCCGGAGACAATTGGTCTGCCCGGTGGGCTTTCAATGTTTTTGTGTATCTTCGGGATACAGTAGAAGTACGGTATTTTTGGAGCTGGCTGTTGAAGGAAATCAGCTTCCTTTTTGCTAAGCCAATCATGGGCTAGGCCTTCCTCTACCATACCGCCGATCCGTATCCGAAGTCCTTCCGTTGGGTCTCTTTCCAACACTTTGTAGTTCCGTTCATCTGATAATAAACGTAGGCACTCCTTGTCATATGCCTCCATGGTTTGCAATAATATTGCTCCCCCTTTGTCTGCTGGTTTAATAACGAGCTCGTTGTTGGTTGACAGTTCTCTGAGAGCTTGTTGTTCATCACCACTTGTGTTATAGAAGACGTTGTTCCCTTTTGTATTGAGTTGGTTAATCTCCGTTGTTACTGCCTTTTCAAAAGTTAGGATTTCCACTGGAATTGTAGAATCCGGGGGGGTGAAGGTAGATTTCAACTTCAATCCTGTGTCTGTTTTGTCTTCCGGTATGGGTTTGTCTTTAAAGAAAGCCTGTAATTTCAGTTTCCTAAAAAAGTCCTGTAACTCTTTATTGAGTTTGAAGATATCTGGTTTTTGAGTTGGCACAAAACCCAAGCCTTTGAACACGTATTTGAAAGACACCAAAGCGGTATTACAGCTACTGGAACAAAAGGAATTTGATCCATCCACACAGCTCCTGCTCAGCCTCGATGTGGAGAGCTTGTATACGAGCTTGCCTCATGAAGAGACACTACAGATCATAGAGGAAGTCCTCTACAGTAATGCATGGAAATACCAGACACCGAGAAATCTAGTACTAGAATGCATCGCCATGGCTTTGAAAGACAATTTTTTCAGATACAAGGACACCCTATACCTACAGACCCATGGAACAAGCATGGGTAGCACCTTCGCCCCAAGTTTGGCTGGACTATACGTCCACCACTTGGAACAGTATAAAATCTTACATGAAGACAACCCGTACCGTGCCCAGATTGACACCTGGAAACGGTACATAGATGACATTTTCATCATATGGAATGGGGATACTAGTAGTGCAATCAGTTTCGTGACTTGGCTCAACAATCAAAATGAGTACCTAAAATTCACCAGTACTGTCTCCAACACATCAATGATCTTCCTGGATTTGAATATATACACGGAGGAAGGAAGACTGAAAAGTACCACTCACTTCAAACCCACTTCCAGAAACTGCTTGTTACGATACGACAGCTTCCATCCCAGACACCTAAGGGAGAACCTACCGTATGGCCAGTTCCTGCGACTCAGAAGAAACTGCACGGAACTGCAACAATTCAACAAGCAAGCTAAAGATTTAAAAACAAAACTGATACAGAGACAATACCCTGCCAAAACCATTGAAAAAGCGATGAAGCGTGCAAGGAACAACCACAGGGAGGCACTTCTAGAAGACAATCCTAAAGATAAGGAATCAAACAAAAGACCTATCTGCGTGACGACATATACGTCCATATCAAACCAGGTATCAAAAGTCATTAACAAACACTGGGGAATACTGAACTGTGGGGACCTGGTTTTCGAAAAACCAATGCTTGCACACCGCAGGGGCAAAAACATCAGAGACATGCTGGTACATACCAGACCACGACCAAACACCACAGGAAGACAGAATGTAACTGGGGTTCAAGGTCATTTCCCCTGCGGTGACTGCAGTTGCTGTCACCAAACCCAAAAAAGTAAAACCCTGACTTTTAGGAATGGCACCTCATGGGAACAGCGCCAGTTCTCTAACTGTAACACGAAGAACGTGGTATACATGATAACTTGCCCATGTAGTCTGGAGTATATAGGTATGACTACCCGTCCGGTCAAAGTAAGGATAGGCGAACACAAAAGCAACATACGCTGTAAAAAAAGCACCACTAAGATGGCGTCACATTTTTTGGAATTTCAGCACTGTATCAACGATTTACGCTGGACGGTCATCGAGCGTCTACCATCTGACACAGGCCTGTTCCAAAAAGAACAACGGTGGGTGTTTCGCCTGGGAACACATGTCACGGGACTTAATGATGACATTCCGTGGAGCCAAATTACTGGACCGTAATCTCACATTTTCCCATTCTATTTGGATGTAGATCAAGAAGAATAAGAACCAACTTGATCCTGATACTGTCCTCTACTCGGAGTATGCCTTAAGGAAACGCGGCATGATATGTGCACACTAACGGACAGAGCCGTTTTTAATATTAATATTCTTTGGAACATGCCCTTCCCATTCAATGGTTGTTAAACATATAACAAGGCAATCTCCAGTCAGTTACACCGCATGAGATAAGTGCCAATGACACATCGACACGTGTGCAGTTGACTAGAACACCGGAGCTAAGAAAACATACAACACGCATGCGCGCACCCTTTTTAGGATTCCCTGATACAGTGTTAAACTAAAACATTGCCTCCGTCACCGCACGATCAGTGTGATGCTTTCACGCATGCGCATGTTAACAGCACGACCAGGGTGATGCTTTAACGCATGCACGTATGAACAGCAAACCATGGGCTCCATAGCTATTTGGAAAACAGAGGAGGACCGGCCTAGACTTTTTGCCGATGTGGTGCAAAACCATCGCATTTCCGCGAAACAAGTGTGAAGCCTTCGCGCATGCGCATACCACTTAACAACCAAGAAATTCCATTGCGCATGCGGATCTGTTTCCGTAAGCGTTTCAGCATTGAGGCTTGCGCAGTGGGGCGATTGTCGGATACCTACTCGGGTCTGGCCATGTAATTGGTAGGGCAGCGGACTCTCCTTATTTGGTCTTCAGGAAAACCCGGCAATAAACCAATAACGAAAGAACACATGCACCATGGTGCACGCGCAAGGGACATGATAGGCGGACATACGGATGTACCTTTTTAGGCTAGCATCCGATTTCCGCTAATTAGCGAATGAGAGACCGCCTGAATCCCCAATATATACCACCACTGTGCGTACTTTCGCATTTACGGCGGAGCAGCACAGGGTGGTAGAAGGAGGCCAATTTAGGCGGATTTTGTGAGTATACATATGGAACATAAGGACAACTCTCTGACACCTAGATCTAGTGTGGAGTCCAACAGTGAGTAACAGGAGTCACAGTAGTGAAACCACTTCTTTATCCTCACAGATTGTGGATCCACCTACCTACCCTGATGTTTCTGGATATGCTCATGACGCAATTCACAACAGTGACAATGAGTATGAAAAACATATACAAAAAACCTTTTGTGTGCCTTATGTGTTGTGTGTCTTGTATGTCAATCTTTTTTACAGGTTAATTTGACTGTTTGGGGCTCCAGGTGACTGCACCTGTCTGAGTCAGTCTTATTTTGACAACCAAACTAAAGGTGATTTTTTCCTTTTTTTCAGGGCATGCAACTGCATGAACCGAAGATACCGCTGTAGGCACATTGATAGCCTCTGTGAGGTCATTTTCACTTTTTAAGAAGTAGAATTTCACTTTTTAATAGAAATACGTGAGTAGGGTTGGGAAGTTGTGCCCCGTCCTGAAGAAGGAACACCAGTTCCGAAACATGTCGACGCACACCAGAGGTCGAGTCCCTAACTAAGACTCTGAACCTCGCCTTTTGCACACTTTTTAATAGCACCAGCTAGGGGTATGGAATAAAGTTTTTTCACTACACCCACTAGCCAGGTACTTTTTAATTTTTCACCACACCCTTCACTCACATTAATTCCCTCACGTGCACTCAACACACACCACACATAGTTATTACTTGTTAACGCTCCCTCGTAGTCGCAGGTCGTAGCGTGCCGCATCCCCTTAGCGGGGTGCGAAGACTCCGATGATGAAGGATGACACCAAGGGGCCTGTTGGTGTGTGAGGGGTATTTTACACTACACTGAGTGTTCCCCATCACTGTGGTGCACACTGGCAGTAGGATTCTCCTTGTTTATGTATCATTCGCACGATGCCATACTTGCACCGCTATCTTGGTAGGGCCAGTGAGCAGCCTCCCTGCGGATTTCGAATAAAGCGCCCTGTTGTAGTCACCACCAGGCAGCAACCATCTATCCATTTCGAACGCGGGGTTAGACGCGGGATTGTACATGCCGTGATTAATCGCCCCCAGTTGGGAGGCCCAGTAGTAGCGCTTAATATCCGGGAGAGCGATTCCACCGTCGTACCAAGGAAGTGTCAACTTGGCATGTGCTATGCGAGACCGTCCACCCCATATCAAGTGTCGTTGCAAGCTTTCAATCTCCCGAAAGTAGCTGGCCGGGATAGTATCGCAAGTATTCTGTAGGGCATACAAAAATCGTGGCAGGGACATCATCTTAAATAGAGCCGCACGCCCAAGCGGGGACAACGGAAGTTTACGCCATGCCACAACATCGGATCGCAAGCGCTGAAGCGGGGGCAGCAGGTTACGTTCATAGCGGGCCACAGGATCTAAAGTGATAAACACCCCCAAGTATCTGAAACCCCCGTGCACTACCTGTATTGGGTACCCACGCGGCAAGAGAGGAGGGTCTCCCGAGAGAACGTACACACAGGACTTGGACCAATTGATCACGAGGCCAGAATTTTTACCGAAGGAAGTCAAGACATCGAATAGCACTATTAGCGACTTCCGAGGCGACGTGAGGTATAACAGGATGTCGTCAGCATAGAGCGATATCCGGTCCTCGAAATCAGGGGTCCAGCGTATACCCTTCATTGATGGCTCCCAGCGCAGCCAAAGGTTCCAAAGCAAGGACAAAAAGAAGCGGAGACAACGGGCACCCTTGGCGAGTACCCCTTCCGAGAGAAAATGAGCCAGAAACACGACCATTAACAACTACATGGGCCAAGGGGTCTTGATATAATAGTTTCACCCAACTGATGAAAACTGGGCCAAAACCAAACTTGGCAAGGACAGCCCAAAGGTATGACCATTCCAGCATATCAAACGCCATTGTGGCGTCCAAAGAAGCCAAAATGGCCAATTCACGCAGCGAGGACGCTCTCGCGAGGGCGCCATGTAAACGCCGAAGGTTCAGCGCCGTGTTCCGGTGCGGAATAAACCCGGACTGATCCGGATGGATCAGATCGCAGACAACAGAGATTAAACGGTTCGCAAGCACTTTAGCAAGGATCTTAGGCTCAGCGTTTAAGAGCGAGATAGGCCTGTACGACGTGCAGCAATCCCGCGGTTTCCCTTCCTTGTGAATCACGACGATAGACGCAAGCCTTTGATCGGATGGAAGGGTACCTGCGTCTAGCGATTCGAAAAACATCGAGCGAAGATGCGGTGCTATTTTGTCTGGGCGCAGCTTATAAAGTTCGATGGGAAGACCATTCGGACCCGTGGCCTTTCCTGATCTCACAGAGCGGATTGCGATCGCGACCTCCTCGACAGAGAGTGTCGCGTCCATCAGTTCCCTATCCAGTTCCGACAAGCAGGGCAAAGCAATGTCTCTCAGAAGCAGATGCGAATCCTGTTCCGGTCTGTCCGACACTGGGGAGTATACGGTTTGAAAATACTCAGAAAAACACTCAACAATCTCAACCGGGTCAGTCACTCTCACTCCATCCGCCCTCTCAATCAAAGGAACCACACGACTAGCCCTCTCCTTCTTGTTCAACCAAGCTATCAACTTTCCGGCCTTATCACCCACATCATACAAACGGCCTCGCTGCTCTCTACTCATCATCTTGGCGGCGTCAGTGACCAACGCTCTATATTCAAAAGATTCAAAGATTCAAAAGATTTTTATTTGATTTGGTACTCAACTGAGGACCACAAACTTAAAACAATTTACAAGAAAAAAATCATTAGAAATTAATACAGTATTAAAAAAGACTTTAGAAATTTGTAAAAATTGTAGCAAACCCATTCACTGGGTGGTTGTTTACCTACTAATAACAGATTATTTACTGTATTAATTTTACATTTTCGATATATCGGGTCAAGGTATCTTGCTCGTGCTATTACTATATTTGGATGGGGACAAACAAATAAAATATGCTCAATATCCTGATCACCTCCTTGACAGAATTTACATATCGGGGAACCTGCTAGTGACCATCTGGAGGTAAAGGTAGATACAGGTAAAATGCCTAAACGCAACATGATTATGGCCCTTCTAGCTCCGTGCGTAAGGCAAAATCCCAAATATGGCCGCATTTGTTTATATTCCAATGTCTCGGTAAAGGGTTTGTATGTAGATAACTTACTACAATACGCAAGATCAAGGTCAAAACTCAGTCTTGGAGTGAAGCATTTCAAAAAAAGTTTCAGTTGAGAATTTGACCAGGTAAGCAAAATGTCTTTGGTAAGATTCGCAATTTTAAATGCCGCAGACATATTCCTGAAAAAATTAAGTTTTAAAGCTTCTAATTCGAATGTCTCGGTCTTTAACAAGAATCGCAGTGTCCCTTCCTTTGCATGCAGTATATTATAAGCCCATCTGATGACATTGGCCATTGCTATAGCATAAGTGCTTGTTAATGAAAGTTCCAATCTAAGAGCTTGTACAGGTGTTGATCTTGGAACCTTTAGTATTCTCTTCAAAATTTTTCCTTCGGTTATGTCCATATAGGACCATTGCTTTGTTGGTATGTGTTCAGTGGCATAAGATAAAACCGGAGGAATTTTTACTCTGTACACTTTTAGTAATGAAGAGAAGTGCCTATTTCCGGTGGCAGTGTACAATCTAGAGAGAGCCCCGGCATGTAATTCTGATTTTCTCTTTAGGTTGTTTATTTGTTTTGAGTTTAGCATGTTCTTTGTGAAAATCCTGCCGAGGTAAGTATATTCTTCAACTTCCTCTACTCTGATCCCATCAAGATTCCAGCAGTATTTGACACTTTTTTTCCTACCTGAAAAAGCTACCACTTTGGTTTTTAATAAATTTGGGATTAAAAAATGATCCTTAGAATAGACATTTAAAGAGTCCAGTAGTTTTTGAAGACCGAAAGGTGTAAGGTCCAGCATTACTATATCATCTGCATATAACAGAGCGTGAATGCTTTGAGAAGCAATCTTTGGCGGCAAACTAGAGCATTGTTGCAGATGGTACGGTAAATCACTCAGATATAATGAAAATAGAATTGGTGCGAGAAGGCACCCTTGTTTAAGGCCATTACAAGTTTTAATCGGTTTAGTCAGTCCTTTTTCACTCCCCATTTGTACCTGGGACCAAGTGTTAGTATGGAGCTCAATTACAATCTGCAGTAAATTTTCGGAAATCCCCAGTCTCCTCAATTTTTTCCATAGTGTAGGTCTGTCTACGCGATCAAACGCTGTAGAATAGTCAATAAACGCAGCGTACACTGGTTGTGATTTCAGCCCGATGTATTTGTCTAAAATTGTCTGGAGAATGGATATATTATCAGTGACTGAATGATTGGGACGAAAGCCAGCTTGGTACATAGGTATTAGACCCTGCGAGAAGGACCAGTCTTTTAGTCTATCCAAGACCTCTGCAGTGAAGATTTTTCCAGTAGCGTCCATCAACGCTATTTGGCGGTAGTTGCCAGCGATATTTTGACTCCCCTTTTTATATATTGGAATTATAATACTCCCCTGCCACGACTTAGGTGGGCTCCCAGTACAGAAGATATAATTAAAAAATGGTGATAGCATCTGACTCCATTCTTTAGGATATAACTGCAAAACCTTAATGGGTATTTGATCAGGACCTGACGCTGCAGTACTTCTTGCTTTTCTAATATGCATTTCTATAGAAAATGCTTTAGTTTTTACTATCAAATTTGATTTGTTTTCCGAGGTAATATCAGTATCATTTCTGTCTGATTTAATTATATTTTCTTTATATAGGTCAGTTAGATAAATTTCCCATTCTTGTGGTTGAACTGGTATAGCATGCAGTTTCTTTTTTGTTCCAGTCGTTTTGGCAATCAGAGACCAATATTTTCTTTGATTATATTTTTTCGACGCCTCCTGAATATCCACCCAATTTTTGTCATGAAGCGTTCTTTTTTGACTGTACTTCTCTCTTCTTAATTGATTTTTTAATTTGTTTATTTCTTGCTGGATTACAGGTGAAAAATTCAGATATTGCCCTCGAATGAGTTTATTGAGCTTCCTCCTGATTGTATTTTTGTTGGACATCTTGTGGTTTCTCTTTTTTTCTTGTTTGATCCTACTTAGGAGTGCTCTTTTAAGATTGGCAATAATACATTCAAAGTTTGTTATTTGATTTTCGGAGTATATACTAGTTAAAAGTTGATTTTGAGAGATCATTTCAGTAATGTGGTCTAAGGTCGCCGAATTCCAAAAGATCCGTCTCTGTTTGTTATTAATTTCAATATTGCTTTTATGGAACATAATTCGGTTCGACAAGGAGGACTTTACCGACCAACCAGTATTTAAGTTTAAAGGAGCATGGTCGCTATCATCTGAAAAGTTAATGCTCAAGTGGAAAACTGTATCCAGTAGCTCCATACCGCAAATTAAGTAGTCAATTATTGATAAACATCCTTTCCCTTGTCTTGTAAAAGATGCCGGTCTATCACCATCCACATTGCCATTCAGGATTGTCCCGTTTAAATTTGGCAAGCATGCTAGTAGCAATTTTCCTCTTTTGTCAGAAGCTTTCCTTTTAGGGAATATTGGGATAGATAATTCCAGCGTTTCTTCTTCATACAGATTTGCCCATTTTCTGATCTCAGCATTAGAGATTTTTGCATTCAGGTCACCCATGATTAAATATGACATATTTGCTCGATCTTCAATTATCTGTGCAATTGCATCCATGGTTTCCACCAGGGTGACGTCCTGGTTGGTGCCTGGAGGAATATACACATTAAAAAGTAGAAAGGCCTTTTTTTGGTCATGGTTATGAGTCTTCAGTGAGACCTTGATACATTGGAAGTTGTCGGATTTGGACTCGATAACTGCTTGGGACCATGAATGCTCCTCACTCAGTAGAATTGCCAATCCGCCCTTAGCATGGCCTCTGTTCGTTGCTATAGCCGGAATATCGTAGACATAATAGCCCGTCTGATTAAAAGATTTTATTGCCCATGTTTCCTGTATAGCTAAAATATCAGGATAGTTATTAAGTGCTTCATTCATTTTGTTGTTTGTTTTTCCGGCTATGTTCCATGAGGTGATCTTTAAACCATTGTTAAACAGTGAGTTGTTGTTGGAAATCTAATTTATTACTATTTATGGTCTCCGAGACCCAAGCCCAAGACTTTGATTTTTTTTGACCTCATTTTCTTCTTGGTCTTGGTTCCACACTTTCCTTTCTCCTTTGTTGTGATGTATTCCTATAGGTTCTGCATCGATCCCCCTATTCCTGACCCTGTTCTGGTTAACAAGTTAACTAGCAGCCATCCCATGATGCAGAAACCGTTATCTGATTAAGCCACACTACGGCACAGGAACGTGTTATCTGATTAGGTCATAACGCTTGCCATCTAATTAGACAAGCGATATTCCTCCAGCCCCTGATAAGGCATACGGAGTTCTCAAAACAAATCAAACCTATGACAACCTGGGAAAAACCCTGCGGCCATTGTTTTGATTTCATCGAGAACTTCAGCAAAAGAATGTGCTAACGACCAAGTCGTATGACATCCTTATTGACGTATCTATGTCCATCCTTACGTCAATCTCGGCACCTTACAGGTATAAATATTACCGGTATTGCCTTAAGCAAACACACGCGGTGGTGACGAGATCGGAGCAGCCAGACTTGCCGAAGCCCAGAGCAGAGCAGACCCCGCTGGCGCAGCCCCGCCTTCCTGACGCGCTGAGAACGAGACGCTGCTTTCTCCTGCCGAGAAATCCAGCTCCGGCCCTTCCGGGTAGCCCTCGCAGGCAGCCTGGAATATCGAGACCAGAGACGAGAGATACCATCCCTCATTCATCCTAGATTCCAGGTACAGAACTGAATAACCCCTTGCAGAGAATTCTTGAGTCAGTCACTTGGCAAAACAAACTTAACTTAAACTGCTACTTTCTATTCCCGCCCACGTATTAGGCTTAGGTCAGGTACACCGGGGTAGGCGTAGTTAGAAACACCAGTTGAGTACGATTAGTCAAATGTATATATGTATGTATCTATTTTATCCATTTTAAACCACCTTATGGCTTAGAAACCATATAAATGTTTTTACAGTATTATTTTATACTTCTGCTTTTATTGTATGCACTTTACTTAACCATAAGTATTGCAATAATATCGATCCATTTCTCTTGTACGAGAAAAGAGACTGATCAATAAATACCATCTTTTATTGACCACGCCCGTCTCTTCCTTTTCTCTACAATCTGGTGAGACTAAGAATGCACGTACTGACTGAGTAAAATAAGTTGTCTTTTGTTTTCACACGACTCTAGAGATACACTCTTGATTAGGGGAGAGCAAAGTTGTCATGTTCTATGGTTGTCAGAAACTAAATCCCTTCTTGTCTATCCAGGGAGGTTCAACTCCTCCTTGCCTATTCGAGAAAGTTTCTAGTGAACTCTGAGCTAGCTGGCAAACCCAAAACTTTAAGTCTAATATCGACAATAGAAGACCTAGTTAACGTCTGGTCTAGGCCTATACTATTGAAGGTATTATTCCAATGCGCAGAGCCTATTGGGATAATAGGAACTACACTACATGGCGCCCAACGTTTGGAAAGGCGATAAAACTAAAGCAAGACATTAGAGTAACTCAGTCGTGCTTTTTCACTCAGACCCCTTTTTTCCCATAATACTCCAAAGACGTCTGGAGTGGGTGAAAGGTCATATCCGCCAAACCTCGCAGGAGGAAACTCCTATGTATGGTTCTTGGTTTAGTCAACGTTGAAGGATACACTGTTCCAAAATATTGTGCATCTAATCTTTGTTTCCATAAGAAACCTGATCTGCAAACAAACAACATAACCTTCCTGACAGTAGAATGTCAGACACTGAAGAAGAAAGAGAGATAGCTAGAGTAGCAGCTGAACTCGTAGCAGCTGATAATACTATGCAAGAAGCAGACCCGGATTTAATACTCATCCCGGTCAACATAAGAAAATCTATAACTTTAAAACTTATAGAAAATGGACTGACACCTAGAGGTGGCACAGTCATATTCGTAATAGAGGCACACGAATATCGGCAGACAGAGGTATTCTATTCATGGATAAACTTTCCAGCAGCAAACGCTGTAACAAAGCACTTCCACCATTACAAAACAGAGGAACCTCCTGAAGAATACACTCCTTTCGAGGAGGTGGAAGTACCACTTAAATTCCAAGAGCATCTGCTCTTGTTTAATGGCGCCCTAAAACACAACAATCACATCACCAGGCTCGGTCCATTAGGTAGACCAGGAGCAACGTGGCCGGTCCTAGCCGGATACACACCACATCCAGACATCGAAAGAATGTCTGCAGCAGATCTTCTAATACAACTAAAACAATTAATAAAAATACATAGACAATTAGTCCAATATGTAATGCGGACTTCAACAATCCAACCAGCAATTAAAATTCCACAGCTGACCCCTCATCAGGGGAACACAAATAAAATTACACCACAGAACATACAGTCCTGCCTAGGTAAAGTACCAGCTAAACGGGAACAAATACCATTCTGGTTAGCACAAAAAATCACCCAAATAGAGGCGGTGTTTCCAGACACCACCCCTGTGAAGAAACACAGGATTCTGACTATCTGTCTTCCAATGGGAATCGCACCACACGTGGAGGACTGTGACACTTGGGGTACAGTCTTTGCTTCCATCTACACAAAAACGCACGGTGTTCCATCCATTTCGGTAATACCAGATGTGCTAAAACAAATTCAAGACGAATACGGTCCAGAACCCGCTTTAACTCTTGGTATGAAATTACTGAAAGACTTCAAGCAGGTCTCGGCTATATTATTAGCCAACATAAAGGGAGAAGCAGCAAATGTGGCGATCCGCCAGAGGTTAAAAGAGACAGATATAGCAGACCAACCAGCTGAAATTGCCAGAATTGTAGAAAAATCCTATGAAGAACTAGGTAGAGATAGTTTGGGTGGAATACCAGTGAAGCCCCAACTAATTGAAAGTCCTGAAAAAATATTTATTAAAAATAACCTAAACAGTCAAAAGAAGAACTGGGATGGAAACAAACAATCCAATCCAAAAGAAAAGAGATTCCAGTCCAGAGGAAGGTCTCCTCGGCGGAGAGAAAGATCTCCGGACCAAGGACCCAAGTCTCCCCAAAGTGAGCCCTCTGTGAAAAAATACAACCTTAGAAATAGGGATAATATAAAGAAACCGGATAGATATCAAGATTTTGATACACGTCCCTCTCAATCTTTTCAGACTTCCTCGCAGAAATCGGAAAGAAGAGGACGATCGGAACCCAGGGAAGGGCACATCAAGTCCAAAGACAAGGAACCTGCTCATCCAAATAAGAAATTACAATTTCAAAAAAAGAAGGTAGCCAGTATTAAAGTAGTTAACAATGCCGAGAATACTGAGGACACAACTGAAAAACGGAGAATGGGCTCAGACAATGCTAGACAGCGCAGCAGAAGTGAGCATAGCTCGCAAAGTCCTTATGAATCATCTGGAGACAGTGGACACGAATGAATATCTTCAAGTGGAAACTGCAGACACCAGAGTTAGCAAACCTCACAAAATATATGAAATAACTTTACGTATAGAAGGGGATAAGACTAGAAAAATAAGGGGACTATTTTGGGATAATCTCTCCAAGGGCTATGACATCCTTCTAGCTGAAAAAGACTGGCCACCAGAGTTTGTCAGGGACTGCCCTCATGGCGAAGAAATAATTATGCCTGCCTTCTCAAATCATATCCCAATTCATAAAAAATATACACTTGCAAGAAAGTGGGCAGTAGCTCAAGCTCCTGCTTTATATAAAAATCACATAGGATGGGATGAGGACTCTCCTCCTCACAAAATCCAGTTAAAATCACAACCTACTGCACAAAGACAGTACCCAATTAAGCAAGAAGCTAAAAAACAGGTAAAAGAAATCCTAGATCAACTAGAATACCAGGGGGTGATTGAAACTTGCACCTCACAAATGAACAACCCTTTGTTTCCTGTCTCCAAACCAGACAATTCATATCGTCTAGTTTTGGATTACAGACACCTTAACTCATGTTGCAAAACTTTTGCAGTGCAAAACTCGCATAGTGCAGCACTAATGAATAACATAGTGCGCAAAAAATACAAAACAACATTAGACATCTCTAATGGATTCTTTTGTCAAAATATAGCACCAGAGAGCAGATATTTGTCTGCGTTCTAAATAAATGGCACTCAAAAACAATTCTGTCGGTTAGCCCAGGGATACAAGAACAGCCCTGGAGTATTCTCAGCGAGAGTAACAGAATTACTACAAACATACGATGACGAGGCATTATCATATGTCGACGACATATGCCTAACAGATGATGACTTGGATACTCACTTGAAGAGAGTGAACACCATAATACTTGGGTTCGCAGCAGAGGGTTACAAATTCAACTTTAAAACATCTAGAATTGCCCATCTAACAGTCCTGTTCTTAGGATATGAATTATCAAGTGAAGGCAAAAGCCTGGCTGACAATTTCCTAGAGAAATGTGCCGTACTCCAAGCACCTAGAACACTAAAAAACCTACAGTCAATTCTAGGCTTCCTAAATTTCGGAAGAACATACATTGCAAATTACGCAGAAAGGGTCAAACCCCTTTATGATCTAATAAAACCAGATTTTAAAAGAACCAATTGGACTCAAACACACACAGAAATTTTGAGATCCTTACAAACAGACATGTTAATTAAAACAAAATTAGAAACACGTGATAACACACGCAATCTTGTGATTCGAGTCATCCCAGGAAGATGCAGATTCACATACCTGACCTCTAATGAGGGAGAAAAGGTACCAATTGCATTCAAATCACACTTGTACACAGAAGCTGAAAAGAAATTCAGCATTAAAGAAAACATTATTCATGCAGTTCAAACCGCAATAGCTAGAGAAAAAGATAAAGCTGACGGTAGACGTATCACAGTCAGAACAGCAGAATCAGCCTTTGAGGCATTAACAACACCGTGTAATTTACCAACAACAACATTGAATCCGGAATGGATACAATGGGTGAATTCAATTACAACGGACAAAGTATACTACTACTTTGATCCAGAACTAGAGGAACTAAAAAATCTAGACTATGAAAGAACATTCCCTCTGCCAATCGACATTCTGCCCTTACGACAATACGCATGTGTAATCTATACAGACGGACAGGCTCAACCCTCCGTTTGGGGAGAACAAGCATACAACCCCACATGTGAGATTACAAAAGAAGTGTGGCGCGGAGGTAAACTAAGACCTCTATTAACAAAAACACACTCAGTAGAAACTAATTCAGAACAACAGACTGAAATAATAGCATTGAAAATGGCGCTAGATAATGCGGATCGCGAATTCCCGACACTAATAGGGTCCGATTCATACTACTGCGTCAAATCATATAATAACGATTTGCAGACATGGATTCAAAACGGTTACAAAGATGACACAGGTGCAACAATAAAGCAAAAACTGCTTTGGGAACAAATAGCTCTTTTACAAAAAGAACCACCAAAGACTCACGTGACACACTCACTGAGTCATCAGCGTGATGGCGTTCACGTTGCAGGGAATTCATTGGCTGAGACAGCCACAGCGGTAGCAACTAAATCGGCTTCCGTAGCTCGGAAAAAGCGTACAGTGAAGTACATTGACGGTGAAACAGTGCTGGCGGTGAAAACGTCATCAAAAGGCGACTGCTCAGCGCTACCGATCAACTATCCACTCAATTATACATACATAATCGATGCAAACTCCGTCCCTTTTGCTCGAATCCCTGGAGTGGGGGACAGAGTAATTCCAAACATGGACAGGAGAACCTTGTTAATTGCAGACGCACATATGGGTGAGGGTCTCGGACACCTCAAACTAAAAGATTCTCTGGAAGAATTACAATCAAGGTACTGGTGGCCAGGCATGAGCCTGCATCATACCATTTTTGTAAAAAACTGCCCAAACTGTAACAGAAATCGCAGTGGTGAGAGAAACGGTATAATACCGTGGCGTTTCACTCCAGGAAAGATCAACAGCAAAAAGCAAAGCGTCCGATTAACATATACAGGCTAGTTTCCACTTATAATGTGGATCACCAGCACTCGGCTGACGTCCGGACTGTTATACAAAGATAGGCGAGTCTAAATGGCATATACACTAGAAGCATGCTACGTTTGACCATTGTTTTCACATTAGCCTTAAGCCTGAGGGGAAACATGGCCAAATGAGCATAGCATAGCGGGACTCTTTTCACTTCCTTCCTGAGGGATACGGGACGGTGTAAAGAAAAAACCAAGGCATAAAGCTATCTATAACGGAAAGGATATTAGGTTCGGGAGCTGGGTGGGTCAAACATCTAATAAGTGTCCAACGTAGTCTAAATAACCTGCCAAGAAATTCTCTGAAGGGATTCAGTCCGTACGAATTATTATTTGGAACTAGGATGTTAGTCTTAGACCTCGACAGTCAGACTTCAGTGGTGAAGGAAAAAAGCTTTGATATCAAAGATCGTTTGGCTATTTTGCAGGACTTAAACGAAACAAGAAAAGACCTGAGCAACATAAAGTTGAAACAACAGCCGACAACCACTAAAGAACCACCACCTGTCCCAGCAAGACCTGTCTGGATTCCAAAAGTCGGGGATCTAGTCAGAGAAAAGATCGCGGTAAAGAAGGAATTTGGGCCTTCTTACAGAAAAGCAGTTCCTGTCTTGTCTATCAACGGGACAAGATCAGTTGTACTACCGCCGCTTGCTGGTAAAAAGGAGAACCGAGTTGTATCCATCGACCTGGTAAAACCACAATCATGTGGCCGATAACAAACAGTAGGCCAAGTGGGCTCCCGATAAGTAGTAGAACACCAAGATTTGCTACCAATACAGAGGTCCTAACTAAGAGGCTAATCACATTCGAAACGCCTACAGAAGAACAACGAGGACTGTGCAACAATGCAATGGAACTTAAACCTCTGAAAACCCAAATAAAAAGATTTAGTAGAGACACACCAACCTACAATGAAGTAACAAACGAATATGCAAGAAACAGTAATCCTGAAGCAATAGGAACAATTGACAGAACTGCATCCGGCTACTTCATTAACTTCGATGATTCCTCTGAAGACCTAAGTGAATCAAAAACACAGCCATCAACAAAAACCTTTAAAGATAAAGCTAGAGAACTTTTGAAACAGCTGAAAGAAACATATCTGATTTCTCCATGGATTGATTTTTGGGTGGGCTTTGGTGCATTTATCCTCATACTTTGGCTCATCATGGTACTAACTTTGGGACGCTTCATTGAGGGAAAATATGCTAAAATGGACACAGCAAGTCAGAAAATCAACTTCATCCTCAAGCCACACACATCTTCACACGTCGAGAAAAGAGAACTTTCTTCAGTCAACTTCACAGCCAATCCTATACCGGGTGGGGTAGCATGGGACAATACTGACTACGAAATTTATGGTCCGGTTGAAATCCTGAAATATCCACACCAAATCAAGATCTCGTTGAGTGACTTTGTAAAAACAAGCTCATTTGCTGATGATTGGGACTTTGAAAGTATAAATAATATGATGTCTGACTTAGTGATGTCTGCTAAATTTACCAAACATGATTATTTGCAGGGTTCGACTAATTATGATAGTATGTACTGTTACAACCACTATGGTAACCATTTTCTACATAAATCTGCACAACCTAGAAATGTTTTAAATTATAATCAATGGGAACATTGTGCAACCCCTCCAAAAGGAAGCTCAAGAACCTTTTACGACAAATATTCATACTTTTCAGGGTTCAACACAAGTAATGCTGAAACATTTTATTTCAAATTGTCAAATAAGACAGGGACAAAGACCATGCTAACAAACACGAAATTGATATATTCAGACTCGTTTTTTTAACAAATGAATACTTTTGGGTTTGATTATTGGGACAAAAATGTTGAAGTAAAAAGTGTTTGGGGTACAAAAGAATGGCAAGTACAAGGTATAGAATCATTGTTTAGAGCCTGCATGATCCCAGAACAAATTATATTTTTGAATGACACTGTTCAACAAACCACCTGTCTTGGCTTAGCCAAAATCAAAGACTTAAATAAACCGTCTATTCCAAAGCCAACAATGGAAAGCAATAGCTCTACAGATGAAGAGATAGACGTAAACTATATATTAAACCAAAACAGAACACATCCTGATTGGAAACAGTGGTTGATCTGGCCCACAGATACTAATAACTGTCAAGACAGATTCCTGAACAAAACACAGGGGTTCAAATTGACCAGGCCAGACCCTAGATATTCCCAAAGACAACACCCAGGGATAATAACCACCTACAGTGTGGGCAAATTATGCCTTCAATGGCTACAAACTTCCACACTGACAGAAATTAAGCAACACCTAACTTTACTTACTGATGGTGCTGACTTGCGTGATTTCATTATGGGACCACGCAAACAGCGTCAAAAACGCTTCATAGCAGCCTCTATATATGCAGCTTACAACGAGGCCTGGAAGGTAACTCAAATTGAAACAGCAGAAAGTATACGGGAAATTGACCGTATTAATTTGGAAAAATCACTTTCTGTAGTGGACAATGGGTTAATGACTCTGTCCTCCAGAATTTTTTCTTTGGACAGCATTGTGTCTTCAGCAATCGACATAATATCGCAAGACTTACTGTTGTTACAACACGGTCAGTCTCAATTGCGTTCTATTGTACAGCTTGGCTGGACGTTACAAAATCTGCGTTCAGGCTATGTGCCTTGGCGTTTAATCAACACAACGTCACTATTCAATATCTTTAACCTTACTGATAAACAAATCAGTATGGCACAGAAGGGTGCTGATTATACCATCCTGAGCATTGAGAAACTCGAGAGATTACCAGTGACAATGTCAGAACGACCTGTCAGTGAATGGATAATACATGGGATAATTAATATTCCAATATCAACCTTCAGGTTTCAATACTGCCAAAAATATATACAGGCTGGCATGTACGAAAAATTGGGAAAAGGGTACATTAAAACAACATGGAATTTGCCCTATTCACATGCATGTGTCAGTAATAAAGGACAGAAAGTGTTTCTTAGTGGCAATAATTGTGCGATGTCACTAAGCGGTACACTTCTGTGTAATGGAATTAGTTTGCATGGAGCCTGTGAAGGGAACTCAAATAACCTTTCATGTCACCAGCTAGGCACACCTGCTACAGAGATAGAACCATTCTTTCAAAGACTCTATAATGGGAGTTACATTCTAATTGTGGACCGCAGATGCTGTAGTCTTATGCCCGGGACTCCTTATCTCGTAACTACGACTGCGAAGGTCAAGTGCTGTGGACGCTTATTGTTCCCCAGCTCCTTTCCAGACAGGGAGGCAAGGGCATGGCCCAACTTGAAAATTACTTCTATTCGAATAGACACTTTAAGCAGAATGAAAACAGTGCTTCTTCAGACGCCGACCAGACTCACGTCATCAAAAGAAACGTATGATCTCCTAGTCGCAAGGACGACTGCAGAGATTCACTCATTGTTATCAACTAATTCCCCCATACATTTCACAGAAATCCTGAATGAAATCTTAAATATTTCTGATACCAGTGGAGTCTCAAAAGTATTTAAGACAGTATTTTCGATGGCATTAACACCATTCAAAGCCATACTGGGTATTTTTCCAGATTTCGTCCATTCGATTTTTGGCGGACTTCCCCTCATTTTAGGACTAATTGCAGGAATCCTATTCTTGGTCCTGATATTTCGTTATGGCAAACCGTGTCACAGACAAAACACCTGCGACAAGGGAAGAAACAATCCGAGCCATTGGATACCGGGACCGGATATCAAAAATCCTGGGACTATCCCGGCTTAGAGACCTGAACATGACTTGGTTTCTTTCATTTCGACCATTGTGGCATCGATGTGTTTTACCTGTATTAAGGTGCCTGCTGTGCGGAGAAGAATGCGTGTTGGACACCTGTCTGACGCTACAATCAGATGCGCCAATGGATGCAGAAACATTGTTGAGTCCAATAACGGCTCATGCTTTGTGCTGCCCTCAACGGCTGCCAATCCTGATGACGGCATTCGTGGAGACTTCGCCACTACGATTAAGGGGTAGTGAAGTTCAAGATGAAAGCAGCATTGATCAGGTACGACCTTCTGTCAGCAATACTAATCAAAACGTCAATGGAGACAATCATGCACATGAATGCATGGTTACATCCTTTTCCGAGTTAGTGGAACTCTCCCAGGAAGCTGTTGACAGCTTTTTCGACAGTCTGAATGATATGATGTTCTCACCAGAGCAGAAATAGAGACTTTTGAGCAAGCTAGCACACGGCGTTCCCTGAATTTGGCCTTCAACTTTAATAACAGAATACCATGAACAATTTTCCCTCCAGTTCACGGACAGCAATTTTTCAGCAGCCCCAAAATATTTTTACGATTTTTCGGGACACTTATCTTCTGCTTAAAGTAAGAACTATTCTTAAAGAACTAAAATTTCTATTTTTAGAAACTTTATAGACATTAGCTGCCCGCTGGTATGTTCATAATTATTTTTATTCTGTGATGAAATGGTCTCGAACCTTTTTTCTTCTGTATTAAGAGCCATTTCATGTGTAAATTCTCATATTCCAATTAGCAATAATGTATACATATGCGTGATTACTTTAGCATTATTCTGCAGCTTGAGTGCATATAATACATGTGACTGTTATTTCCGTATATTAGATAAATTCAAAATGCATTTTATGTATTTTGGGGTGGTAAGGTATACACGATACTCTACAGTATGTTTTACTATGCCTAGATTAGTAAACATGGCCATAGTTAGCGTGGAGTGGGTGTGATGTATTCCTATAGGTTCTGTATCGATCCTGATCCTGTTCTGGTTAACAAGTTAACTAGCAGCCATCCCATGATGCAGAAACCGTTATCTGATTAAGCCACACTACGGCACAGGAACGTGTTATCTGATTAGGTCATAACGCTTGCCATCTAATTAGACAAGCGATATTCCTCCAGCCCCTGATAAGGCATACGGAGTTCTCAAAACAAATCAAACCTATGACAACCTGGGAAAAACCCTGCGGCCATTGTTTTGATTTCATCGAGAACTTCAGCAAAAGAATGTGCTAACGACCAAGTCGTATGACATCCTTATTGACGTATCTATGTCCATCCTTACGTCAATCTCGGCACCTTACAGGTATAAATATTACCGGTATTGCCTTAAGCAAACACACGCGGTGGTGACGAGATCGGAGCAGCCAGACTTGCCGAAGCCCAGAGCAGAGCAGACCCCGCTGGCACAGCCCCGCCTTCCTGACGCGCTGAGAACGAGACGCTGCTTTCTCCTGCCGAGAAATCCAGCTCCGGCGCTTCCGGGTAGCCCTCGCAGGCAGCCTGGAATATCGAGACCAGAGACGAGAGATACCATCCCTCATTCATCCTAGATTCCAGGTACAGAACTGAATAACCCCTTGCAGAGAATTCTTGAGTCAGTCACTTGGCAAAACAAACTTAACTTAAACTGCTACTTTCTATTCCCGCCCACGTATTAGGCTTAGGTCAGGTACACCGGGGTAGGCGTAGTTAGAAACACCAGTTGAGTACGATTAGTCAAATGTATATATGTATGTATCTATTTTATCCATTTTAAACCACCTTATGGCTTAGAAACCATATAAATGTTTTTACAGTATTATTTTATACTTCTGCTTTTATTGTATGCACTTTACTTAACCATAAGTATTGCAATAATATCGATCCATTTCTCTTGTACGAGAAAAGAGACTGATCAATAAATACCATCTTTTATTGACCACGCCCGTCTCTTCCTTTTCTCTACAATCTGGTGAGACTAAGAATGCACGTACTGACTGAGTAAAATAAGTTGTCTTTTGTTTTCACACGACTCTAGAGATACACTCTTGATTAGGGGAGAGCAAAGTTGTCATGTTCTATGGTTGTCAGAAACTAAATCCCTTCTTGTCTATCCAGGGAGGTTCAACTCCTCCTTGCCTATTCGAGAAAGTTTCTAGTGAACTCTGAGCTAGCTGGCAAACCCAAAACTTTAAGTCTAATATCGACAATAGAAGACCTAGTTAACGTCTGGTCTAGGCCTATACTATTGAAGGTATTATTCCAATGCGCAGAGCCTATTGGGATAATAGGAACTACACTACATTGTTTACCTGGATTTTCAAGATTTCCTTCCTTGAACAAGTTAATCCTGAGTCAGCATAATTGGAGTTATTGGAATACCAGTTGTTAATTGGGATATTCAAGTTAGTTCCTAGGAGACCAGTAAACTTATTTTTGATTTTAATGTTCTTTGGTGGGGATCTTTCGATGACATCGTAGCCACATTTATGTAACGTTTCTTGTTCCTTTATGATAATCCCAGGAAGAACTGATGACCAAAAAATTACTTCCGCTATTTTTCGATTTTCCTTTATGGGGAAGGTCACCAAATCTATTTCTTTGCTAGTTATAGTTTGTAAAGAATGTATTTGCTGTAGCAAATTAATTATCCTTCCTCGATTTAATGGTAGATTATCAATAGGGAAAAGTTCTTCAAACTGTAAACAATTAGTCACGGTTAGTTCCCCGCCTAGAGACATCTTCTTATTATTCTCAGTTATTTCCTTGTTTGTTTGACCTGCTCTATCAGTTACTTTGGAGGGTATATATTCAATCGCTTTATGATTCAATAACTTTATAGATGGTGTATTTGTTGTATCACTAGTTGCCTCTACCGAAGAATAATCAAGTATTATTTTATCGTTTTGACCCTCTTTGTTATTTTGAGGGGTAATTGCATTTTTGAAGTTGAGCTTTCGGGATTTCTTTTTATTTATTCTTCTTAACGGCTTCCTATTTCTATGTTTTCCCTTGATTCCTTTATTAAAGTTTGTTTTGGGGATCTTGTTATCTCCAACTTCATCTGGTAAAAGTTTAGTGGAGGTTCCTTGTTCTTCTTCATCGGTTCCTTTTTTTTGCAAATTTTGTTTTTTGGCAACCGAAAAAATAGAGAACTCTTTAGCTGTAGATATAGGCTCTTCTCTAAAAAGATTCTTCAAGGAATATATATATATATATTTTTTTTTTTGATCCTTGGGGTTTTTCCGTATCTTTTTATTGGATTGATCTAATATTTTTAGATCGGTTGTTTGGGTACTGATATCACATTTGATTTGAGATTCAGGACTTGTGATAATATTGGAAGAAGTATTGTAGTTATCCTGCTTCGCATCAATTATCTGTTTGTTGTTTGTTGCATCAGAAAGATCCTTTTTCCTCTTTTCTTCTACCAAAAATTTTAATATACCAATTTGTACATCCAAAGTTTGATCGGAATTTTCCAAAATGTTACCTAAAAAGGATAGAACCGATTCCAGTATTTCCTGTAAGGTATAAAGGGCCTTAGAAATAGGTGTCACGGTATTAGATGAATTAATGTTGTTAGGGAGAAATGGGTCCAATGATAGATCTAGGTCTATTTTATGTTCTAAGGATTGATCCTGGGACCTGGTGAATAAATTGTCAGGATTTAACTGAATATTTGAGGTATTTTCCATCCGCTTTATGTCATTTTGAAAAGGATATTCAGAGTCAGAGAGGCTACCTAATTGTTTTATGGGTGTTAAGGATGTTAGATGTGAGGACTCGTGAATCGGGATTTGTGATTCCTGTGTAGAAAATAAAATCTTCTGGTTGAATTCGAAGCCCGAAACACATGAGATTTGAGTGGTTTGTAAGTCTAGGAGGGGCAGCTCTGTTGCCTCATTTGATGTTGTTATTTCAGTTTTTAAAGGAATTTCTTGGTCGTGTGAAGGAGTTTTCTTTTTAGGTGATAAAGCTAAGAAATAGTTACTGATTGCAGGTGTTCCAGTTATTTGACCTTGTTTTATTGCCTTATCAGAAGATTTTCTGACTGCTTCCTCAGTGCCCATTCTCTTCATAAATATAGTGCGAGATCTGAGTTTTTTGAAAGCCATAAACTTTTCCTTAGTCAAATTTATGAGGATTTTAATTGATATTTATCGCTCTTTAATTGTTTAATATATTAACAGCTTTGACAGTCGACTATCATGTGGACGGAAGTTACACTTACCGCGCTGATGCCGGTTGTTGCTCGGTCCAAGGACCCTATGGTAACATAGTCATATTGGTTGAGGTTGAAAATAAAATTAAAATGGAAATAAGGTGGCCCGTCCCGTCCTTATACGTCCCCGGACGGCCACAGACGGCCCGCCCTTTGCCCGGGCTTCGCCCCGAGCTCCGACCCGCGCGCGTCCCGCGATGCGCGTAACAGGGTATGATTATGTAGAGTATCGTAAGGAGCGTGGCTCACGCGGGAAGAGGACCAGCTGGAGGGTGTTGTATGCTGGTCCTCGCAGTCCCGGGGCCGGCGCCTCTCTCTCCTCTGCGGCCACAAGGTGTCTCTGCCAAATCCAGCAGCGAGGTTTCAGAGTGAGTGCTTCTCCAGTCACGAAAGGCAAACAAAGCAGGCTGTAACAGCGTCAGTAACACGAGCGGCACCCGCGAAGCGGGGGCCGCGAGAAGTTAAAGGACTTGGCTGGGGGCGTGGCACTGGGAGGGGGCGCGGCTCACGCGGGAAGAGGACCAGCTGGAGGGTGTTGTATGCTGGTCCTCGCAGTCCCGGGGCCGGCGCCTCTCTCTCCTCTGCGGCCACAAGGTGTCTCTGCCAAATCCAGCAGCGAGGTTTCAGAGTGAGTGCTTCTCCAGTCACGAAAGGCAAACAAAGCAGGCTGTAACAGCGTCAGTAACACGAGCGGCACCCGCGAAGCGGGGGCCGCGAAAAGTTAAAGGACTTGGCTGGGGGCGTGGCACTGGGAGGGGGCGCGGCTCACGCGGGAAGAGGACCAGCTGGAGGGTGTTGTATGCTGGTCCTCGCAGTCCCGGGGCCGGCGCCTCTCTCTCCTCTGCGGCCACAAGGTGTCTCTGCCAAATCCAGCAGCGAGGTTTCAGAGTGAGTGCTTCTCCAGTCACGAAAGGCAAACAAAGCAGGCTGTAACAGCGTCAGTAACACGAGCGGCATGCTCTATATGTCACGGCTGCTATTCCTCAGGGTCGGAACGATGCTCAAATGGGGTCCACCTTCAGACGTCCCTGCACTCTGACTATCTAAAACCTCCAGAGTGCAAAGGCAATCAGGCGAGGGAAAAAGGGTAGGGATAGGAACAGCAGGGATAGGGACCTGATAAGGCTCAGGAAGCGACCCTTCCCTCTGCTGAATTCCCTTCTCAGGCAGGTGCCAAAAGAAGGGAGCTGTAAAGGTATTCTTAATCGTACTAATGGTAGATCAATCTCTCTCCAAGTTCCTGATCAGTCGATAAGACAGCAAACCACTGTTCCTCATAATTAATAGGAAAATCAAACTTAAATGTAGCCAGCCGGCTCTTCCTGCGTGAAGGGAATGATCGGAGCAAGAACAAGTACAAACAACAGGAGGGTGCAATCCCAGCGGCTCCTGTAGGATGCTCTCAGCCGAGAGTACCGTAAATAGTCTCGGTGTAAAGTGGAGGGGGAAATCCAAGCGTCTCCACCAAACACCCAAAAGAAAGGGCTAAAGAAAAAGACAAACAGCGCTGAGGGTGAAAACCAGCGTCTCACGCGCCTACAATGAAACACAGCACCAGCCGGTGTCTGCAACGCGGTTATTTGGCCGCGTCCTGTGAGTGAAACAGAGGGGGCAATCCGGCGTCTCCGGAGTCACTCACCAAACAAGATAAGACGTTACCGCAAGGACGCGGAGGGGGCAATCCAAGCGTCTCACACGCCTCGCGGGAAAAACTAATAGACAGTACCAGCCGGTAACTGTCATCAATCGTCTCGATAGAACTTGCTCCACAGCCACAGAGCAAAAACGAACCACACCTTCCCAGCAGCTCCGCGGGGACAGGGCGTCCGCTAACAACAGAATTCATTGGACAAATCACGAGCACCAATTGCAGGCATCCATAGGACTATATGCTTTCTGAAGCCGTCCCACTACATGCAAGGCATTCTGGGTGTTGTAGTCTATCCAATAGGCAGGCACCTTAGTCAGACCCTGACAGTACGCCCCCCTGCCCTGTGCCTCCTAGCGCCCGGCTTCCGCGGGTTGCGGATGTAGAACGAGCGGATCAACCGTGGGGCGTGGACGTCCTGGCTAGGCTCCCACGAGTCGTCCTCAGAGCCATAGCCCTTCCAGGAAACGAGAAACCACAGCTTCCCCTGGCGAAACTTCGAGTCCAAAATGCGTCGGACCTCGAACTCCAGTTGTCCATCCCGCAGCACCGGCGGTGCGGCCTTGCGTCGCATCGAACCAGCTGGCTTCAACAAGCTGCTGTGAAACACCGGGTGTATCCTCATAGACACAGGCAGCTTCAGCGTGTATGCCACCGGATTGATCTTCTTGGCCATTGAGTAGGGACCGATAAACCGGGGATGGAAAATACTACGGTATCGGAATCGAATGTTCTTTGTGGACAACCAGACCTTGTCCCCTATCTCATACATAGGACTCTCCTGCCGGTGTTTGTCCGCCCATTTTTTGTACAAGCTTTTAGCACGGACAAGGGTCTTTTGAATCCGCTGATGTGTTTCCAACAGAGCCTTCACGTGCGCTGCCACAGTGGGATGATTCTGGACTTCTCCCGGTATGGTCAAAGGCAGAGTGTTGGCGAGAAAGCCTGTATTGGCCTTGAACGGAGTTTCTCCTATGGCACTATGCCATGCGTTATTGTACGACAGCTCCGCCAACCAGAGAAGAGAGACCCATGAGCGACTAGCTTCTTCCAAAATAACACCTCAGATACTGTTTGAGTGTTTGATTTAGTCGCTCAGTCTGTCCGTCCATCCGTCTGAGGATGAAAGCTGGTGGAAAGAGCGTCTTCCACCCTCAGTGCCTTGCACCACATGTGCCAGAACCTGGCCACGAACTGGGGTCCCCTGTCCGAGACAATTACCCGTGGGATGCCATGAATCCGTACCACTTGTGTTAAGAGCAAATGAGCAGTCTGGCTGGCAGTAGGAAGGTTTTTGCATGGTAGGAAGTGCCCCATTTTTGTCAGGCTGTCCACCACTACCATGATCGCATTATACCCTTGGTCCATGGGCAAACCCACGATGAAATCCAAACTGACTGTATGCCAAGGACGGGATGGAGTGGGCAACGGTCTGAGCTTCCCACGACTCATGGAATGGTCCCCTTTTGCCCTCGCACAGGTGTCACAATGTCCTATCCACATCTCTACGTCTTTTGTCAGTGTTTCCCACCAAAAATGGCGCTTTACAAGATGGACAGTTTTCTTAACTCCGGGATGTCCTGCCAACACTTCCCCATGACACCAGTTGAATGCCTGAAGCCGCAGATCATGGGAGGGTAGAAACAACTTCCCACCATGCAAGGGTACTCCATGTTGGATGGTTCGGAGACAATTCTGACTTGCCAATTTCCGCCATTGAACCTAATTTCTGTCTTTCTGGACTTGGTCAATAAAACGATCAGCTGTTATCAGGCACACCACCTTTTCAGGGGCGATAATCACTCTTGTTTGATCCTTTGCTGGCCCCAGGTCTCCCCCTTGTCTAGAGAGAGAATCTGCTTTCTTATTGTCTGATCCGGGACGGAAAGTGACGATGAAATTGTACTCCGCGAAAAACAGCATCCACCTCATTTGTCGTTGGGATAGGTGGCGAGCAGTTTTCATAAACAGCAGGCTTCTATGGTCAGAGTACACTGTTATAGGATGATGTGATCCCCACAGGTAATGCCTCCATTCCTGGAACGCTCTTTTTATGGCCAGTAGTTCTTTTTCGGATATTGTATAATTGGCCACGGCAGAGTTTAATTTCCTGATAGAAAGGCAACCGGATGCAACTGACCTGTCTCCCTGTCTCTTTGTGATAGAACAGCCCCCACTGCTGAATCATAGGCATCCGCCTCTACTATGAAGGGCAGGTCCAATTGGGGATGTTTCAGAATTGGGGCAGTAACAAACGCCTCCTTCAGCAACTCAAAGGCCTCCATGGCTTCGGTATTCCACTGGAAAGGAACCCCTTTTCTCAGCAGTTTAGTGATGGGAGAGGCCAACAAGGAGAACTGGGAGATAAAACGCCTATAATAATTGGCGAAGCCAAGGAAACACTGCACCTCTTTCACACTGGTTGGCACCGGCCAGGCACGCACCGCATCTATCTTTCTCTCCGCCATGTGAAACCCTCTCGGTGTCAGTATAACCCCCAAAAATTCCACCTCCTCCACACTGAACTCGCATTTGCTGAGTTTACAGTAGAGCCGGTACTCCAGCAACTTCTGTAAAACCAGGAGGACATGGCTGGCGTGTTGTTTTCGTGAGTCAGAATAGACCAGTATGTCATCGATATATACGATGACAAACTGATCCAGATATTCTTTCAGTACATCATTAAGAAAGTACTGGAATGCCGCCGGGGCATTACAAAACCCGAACGGCATTACCAGATACTCAAAAAGGCCATATCTGGTCTTGATGGCCGTCTTCCACTCATCACCGCTGCGGATCCTGACCAAATGATAGGCACCACGGAGATCCAACCGCGTATAGATCACAGCCTCTCTCACCTGATCCAGAAGCACAGGGATGAGTGGAAGAGGGTACCGGTTCCGTATAGTCTGTTTGTTTAGCTGGCGATAGTCAATAAGGGTGCGCAGCTCCCCATTGGCCTTCGACGTAAAAAACAGAGGGGACGCTGCTGGAGATCTAGAGGGTCTAATGAAGCCTATAGCACAAAAATGCGCCAAATATTCTTGCAGGTGTTTGGATTCGGGTTCGGACAAGGCATACACCCTGCAAGACGGAACGACGGCACCTTCAACCAGATCTATTCGGCAGTCGTACTCCCGATGTGGTGGGAGTACTTCAGCCTGGGTTTCACTGAATACCTCACTGTACATGTGGTAAGCTGTAGGCAAGATGGTTACCTTTTCCACTGCGGTGGCTATGTGCATTATCTGAGTCAAGGCTACAGTGTGTGATGTAGATGTATTCATGCAAACGCTCTGACACTCTTCAGAATGAAAACTTACAGTTTTCTCCCTCCAATCGATGGCAGGGTTATGTTTTTCCAGCCATGGGATTCCCAATAGTAACGCATTGTGGAGCCTCTATTATATTCAGTACTATGCTCTCAACATGTGTAACGATACTGTTCTCCAATACCAGCATCAATTCTTCAGTACGCTCGATTATAGGGCCGGATTTTAGGGGAGTACCATCCACGGCCAGCACGGTTTCTGGGTTGGCAGTAGATACTCTTCCCAACCCCAGACAACGCACCAAGCCGTCGTCCACGAAATTCCCCGTTGCCTCCGAATCTACCATGCTCCACACTGCATGCTTTTTACCCTGGGATTGTAATGAAGTGGACAAGGCAACGTGCGTAACAGGGGCTTTACCCTCAACCGAAGCCAACGAAGTCAGCCTCCATTCTTTTGTTTCCAACCCTTTGCTTGAGGAATTGCTTTCAGCATTTCTTTCAGGATCGACAGCGGTAAGAGCCACTTTCGTTCCAGAGAAAAAGGTCTTAGGTCTTTTAGGTTTGAAGGGACATTCCTTGACATAATGTCCCTTCTTCCCACAATACATACAAAGCCCCTGTGTGCGACGACTCTCTCTTTCTGCTCTGGTAAGAGGGGACCGGATGGCTCCAACATCCATTGGCTCTGGATTACTGTCACTGGTCCGTGGACTGGGTGGAAATACTTGTCCCACGGTCCCAGAAGGCCCTTCATGTTTCCTGCGATCGCCTCCCCGCTCTCCTAAACGATGGTCTAAGCGTAGCGTGAGGTTAATCAGATCAACACATGTTACGGGTTGTGGGTCAATCTGAGCTATCACATCTTTTAATTCATCCGACAGGCCTTGGTAATACAACGCCATCCTTTTTTCTTCGGGCCATGCTGTTTCAGCCACAAGACGATTAAAAGTGGTCATGTAAGAAACTAGATCTTTCCTCCCTTGTCGGAGCCCCAGTAACTCCCTGTCTGCGCTTAGTGTAGTTGCTCTCCGGTCGAACACCCGTTCGAACTCCCTGCGGAAAGCCATCCAGTCGTTCAATATGGGGTCGTCATTTCTGACGAAGGGAACCGCCCAGTTCGCTGCATCCCCCGACAAATAGGATATGGCGAACGCTACTCGGGACATGTTATTTGGGAACGATGCCGGCCTACACGAAAAATGAAGGGTGATTTGGGTCAGAAAGGCTTGAATCTTCTGGGGGTCACCTGAATATCTCTCTGGGCTAGGTATCGGTGGAGGTACGGTTACTTGAATAGACCGACCTCCTGGCGCAGCATCAAAAGGATTGGCCTGTTGACGATCTAGCCTTTCCTTTAAGGCAGTGGTCTCTGCTTTAGACGCTGCCAGTTCCTGCTGAACTAACAGCAGAGCCTGAAGCACGTCATCCATAGACGCCATGTTTTGAACTTCCTTCCGACCAGGAGGAGTATTAAACGTGGGCTCGTGATTCTGTCACGGCTGCTATTCCTCAGGGTCGGAACGATGCTCAAATGGGGTCCACCTTCAGACGTCCCCGCACTCTGACTATCTAAAACGTCCAGAGTGCAAAGGCAATCAGGCGAGGGAAAAAGGGTAGGGATAGGAACAGCAGGGATAGGGACCTGATAAGGCTCAGGAAGCGACCCTTCCCTCTGCTGAATTCCCTTCTCAGGCAGGTGCCAAAAGAAGGGAGCTGTAAAGGTATTCTTAATCGTACTAATGGTAGATCAATCTCTCTCCAAGTTCCTGATCAGTCGATAAGACAGCAAACCACTGTTCCTCATAATTAATAGGAAAATGAAACTTAAATGTAGCCAGCCGGCTCTTCCTGCGTGAAGGGAATGATCGGAGCAAGAACAAGTACAAACAACAGGAGGGTGCAATCCCAGCGGCTCCTGTAGGATGCTCTCAGCCGAGAGTACCGTAAATAGTCTCGGTGTAAAGTGGAGGGGGAAATCCAAGCGTCTCCACCTAACACCCAAAAGAAAGGGCTAAAGAAAAAGACAAACAGCGCGGAGGGTGAAAACCAGCGTCTCACGCGCCTACAATGAAACACAGCACCAGCCGGTGTCTGCAACGCGGTTATTTGGCCGCGTCCTGTGAGTGAAACAGAGGGGGCAATCCGGCGTCTCCGGAGTCACTCACCAAACAAGATAAGACGTTACCGCAAGGACGCGGAGGGGGCAATCCAAGCGTCTCACACGCCTTGCGGGAAAAACTAATAGACAGTACCAGCCGGTAACTGTCATCAATCGTCTCGATACAACTTGCTCCACAGCCACAGAGCAAAAACGAACCACACCTTCCCAGCAGCTCCGCGGGGACAGGGCGTCCGCTAACAACAGAATTCATCGGACAAATCACGAGCACCAATTGCAGGCATCCATAGGACTCTATGCTTTCTGAAGCCAACCCACTAGATGCAAGGCATTCTGGGTGTTGTAGTCTATCCTCTAGGCAGGCACGTTAGTCAGACCCTGACACTATAGTCGGTTTGTTTGAGGCTGAGGAAGTGCAACCTGTCCTGGGTAACATCAGATTCCAGCTCTCTTTCTATGTCTGATATCTCAGTTTCAAGTCGGACCACTGCCTCGCACTTACATTTCTTAGCGTTATTAATTAACGATAAGGCGTGGCCGCGGATGACCGCCTTATAGGCTTCCCATAGCGAGACAGACGATGACACAGACCCCACATTCTCCACAAAATAGTGGTCAAGTGATTTGATCAGTTCCGTACGGATCTTGGGGTCACGGAGATACCAAGGGTTGATCGGGGCTACCCGGCCCTCAGTTCCCGATCCTGTTTCCATTACAAGCCATAAGGGGGAGTGGTCTGAGATACCCCTAGCCAGATGTCTAATCTCCTTAACAAGTGGGGCCTGAGTTGCGGGTATCAGGATATAGTCAAGCCTCGAAAGACTACCATGAGCACCAGAGTGGAAGGTGTATTGTGATTGTCCAGGGTGTAGCAGCCTCCAGCAATCTATTAGTCCCAGGGTGTCAAGGAAGCCACTCAGCCAGGACTGGGACCTCCCGAGGTCCCTGGGCGGGTAGCGATCGACATTTCCGGAGACCACAGAGTTAAAATCGCCACCCACCACAAGGATGCCTTCCGGGAGCCCCAGTATCATCCTCCCCAGGTCAGCAAAGGTCGTTGTCTGAAGGCCAGGCGGGACATAAACGGAGAGCAAAGTGACGACCTTCCCCTCCCACCGTCCCGTAATGGCAGCATATCACCCCCTATCGTCAAGGACGACTGCATCTATCTCAAGGGGGAGGGAGACTCTAACCAAGATACCCACCCCCCTAGAGCCAGTGGTGAAGCCGGAGTGTGCCAGGAGACGGTAGCCCCTACGATTCATAGCCTGGCAGATATTGCCCATCAAATGTGTTTCTTGCAACAGCACAACATCAGGGGAAAGACGTCACAAGAGCTGTAACACCACGCCACGTTTTATCCTGTCCCCCAACCCGTTAACATTCCAACACAGCAATTTTAGCCCTCTACCCCCCATCCCAAACGTAATCGCAGCATCCACCTCACATTAGTCGCAACAGCCCAGTCCAAAAGTCCATCAATATAGTGCCTTGAAGGGAACAAAACAACGACAACTTCCCCCCTTCCTCCCCCAAACCAACCCTTAAAACAAGACTCCCCACCCTGCACCCCTGCGTTAGACTCAAAGGCCCCCCCAACTTGCAGTGTGCCTGTCGCCCTAGCAAATAACTAATCTACGGAAAGAAACCCCAGAGGAAGAAGAGACCCACTCCCTCCGCCACCCCGGAGGACCACCTTAATTAAGGCAGGTTACAAAATCTGCAAACCATGCCGAGAACTCTATATGCAGTCCAACGAACCCAAGTCACATTACTATTCCTGGTCCATCAGTCCACCCTCAGCTCCACCAGAATGTTCAGAGTGTTCCTGCTGCCTGGGCAGTGTGTCGAGCCAGTCACTTGCAGCCTCAGGGCGATCGAAGAAGAACGTGCGATCTCCATACTCCACACGTAGCCGGGCTGGAAATAGCATTGCGTATTTCATGTCCCTGTCTCTCAATCGTCTCTTCACTCCCTGAAACACCATTCTTTGTTTCTGCACCAACTGAGGGAAGTCAGGATAGAAACTCACCGTCGTATTCTCAAATTTCGTGGGGCCACCCAAACGCGATGCCTGCAGGATAGAGTCCCGATCACGGAAATGAAATATCCTGGCGATTATGGGCCACGGGGTAGCACCCAGCTTAGGTTTACCACCCGGCACTCTGTGCGCCCGCTCCACAGCAAAGAATTTACTCAGGCCTTTGGGTGCAAGATGATTGACGATGAGGTCTTCCACGATGAGGTCGACATTTGAGTTATCTGAATTCTCAGGGACACCCACAATACGGACGTTGTTCCGCCTAGAACGACTTTCAAAATCGTCCAAACGACGGGAGAAGGAGTCATTAGAGGACCGTAGATCACGGACCTCCGTTTGTAGATCGGAGACATCCGTCGTAAGGCTAGAGGTCTTCAAGTCCAGGGATTTAACTTTTTCGTTCGTTTTAGCCAAATCCGCCCTGATCAAGGTGACATCGATCGCCACTGTATCCAGTTTGTGCGCCAGGGTTTCATACTGCGCACCGATTGAGGCCTGCATACTGGCAATGGCGCCCATAATATCGTGCAGAGTCGGGTCTTCGTCCGCCGTAGGGTCATCTCCCTTGTCCGCCAGGGACTTGCCCGTTCCACCAGGGGAACCCTTAGGATGAGTGTATCGGTCCATGACATTAGATTGTATGGAGCCCCCACGGTGAACAGTATTGGTCTTCCACTTTTCAACCTCGGGCTTGCCGGCCATTTTGGAAGCTGCGCCCCGAGGGGACCCCGAGATCTGGTGAAAATGGCTACGTCGCAAACACCCACAGATGCTCAACCAAAGGACAGCGTGCTCCACGTCACACACCGAGCAGTGATATACAGTCCCGTAACTGAAGTGGGACCGCGAAGTGAAGCAGTCCGTGGGTGGCGGGGCCAAGTCCGCTGTGTAAAAGGGTCCGGGGCAAAAGCAAAACCGAAAGCCAAACCAAGTCCAGGGTCGAAAGTAGGATCAGGGAAGCCGCTGTTGTTCAATTACCTACCAGGCAGTCCATCAACTCGAGCCCGGGGCAGATCCGTGGAGCAGGCCAGGAAAGTTTAGACCACCATAAAATCGGTTTTCTCAGACCAAATCAAATTTTGAAAGCAACTATCATATCAGTTGGGTTTCATCTTCGATGATCCGTAGTCATAACCAGGATTATAGTCAGGATAAATGCCGGAGGTGGCGAAGGTCCGGGTTGCCCTGTGCTCACGCGACCATCTCAGTTGCGCGCGAAGCTCCTCCTGTTCCAGAGACGGGTTTTTGATAAAGGCGAACTCACTGATGTAGTAGTGCCCAGACTCCGTTTGGAATGGAGAATGCCATTGCCCGATTCTGTCCAGCACTGTTCCCAGGCACACCATCTCTCATCATGTTGATTGACAACCCCAGTGAGTAAAAGGTGATCATGACCCTGTTTGTGCTATTCTGGAACTGTTGGACTGAATTTTCCTTCACTACCAGTCATCAAGATATTGATAAAAATAAATCACCTGGCGTCCAGATGCACCAAGACAACTGCTGAACATTTTGTGAAAACAGTTGGAAACTTTTAAATTTTAGTCCTACATTGAATCAGTATTTGCACCTCCTCACAAGCCTGACGAGTCTTTGAGGTCTGTTGTCGCTATGTAATCCCCTTGAGGCAACATTGGGAATCGCGTCATTTGCAATCTTTTTGTTTTGACATATGTTGAGGACTCTTACACCTAAAATGTGCCTTGGCGTTGGGTCTTGTTTTGGAATTAAAATGTAACTGGCATTTTCTTCAGATTCTTCTTTTGTGTTTTTTCTTTTTTAAACAACGCTTCCTGTACCTCCTGTAAGAAAAAGTCCTTGGACGACTCTTCAGTGAGGAGCATTTCCTTCAAATGCTGTACTAATAGCCATGTTTTATTATGCTCAATACTACCTTGTCAGCCATGATTGTCTGCCGTTCTTGCACTCCTGATTGGGTCTCTGGATGTTTTGCCAGGTCTCTCTGTATCTGTTTACTGTGGCTTGCTTGCTGCCATTGAGAAGCAGGCTGTTGACTTCCTGACGCTGGTAGCCTTTGCACAGGCTGGTAATTGGAACAGGGTTCAACCCAGACCTCTGTCACTAATGGTTGTCTGTCTTCTAATGGGACTGTTTGGACTCCTCCTGTTGCTTTGGCAGTGTTATTAGTCTTCTTCATCAGTTCCAGGCCTCCTGCTCGCCCCGCCGCCACCACTGCTCACTGTCCTACTAGCCTGCCCATTGCCAGCAGCAGCCAACATACTTCATGCCAGCAGTCTCTGGTAGAAGGTCCCCGTACCTGCTACCAGCACACCTCCCCCCAGCTTCCTGCCTCCAGGCCCCTCTCCCTCCTTCTGCCACCTCCCACTCTGCCCGCTCCCAAGCACCCCTCCCCCTTCCCAGAGGCCTATTTAATGAAGGCCGCGGCGCAGTCGTACCGTCAACACGATAAAGGCACGCCCGTCTACGCCGTGACCGCGCCTAGCGCTAGGACCCCTGGTCCTGCCATCATCTGCCGCTACTCCTTAGACAAGCTCCTGGACCTCAGCACCGGACACCAGGACTCCCGCTGCTGCACCTCCTCCTCGCATTCCAGTGAAGGATCTTTCGCCTGTCACCACTGCCGCTTCTCCTGCCTCATAGGACCGCCTACCCACACAGCACCCAACACCACTTCCTCCGTGAAGACCACCAACAATTCAGAACCACCACACTGTATCCTTCTCTACACCCGCTCCCTCAGCAAAGTGATGGCACATCAGCAAGGACCCCTCCGACAGAACCACACACAAAACATTACTCAACGACAACCACCGGCACATCAAGGACAAAAGACCAACCATCACAGGCTTCATCGAAGTCGCAGCCAACCACACCAAGGAACTTTTCAAAATCATTAAGGAAGTATCCAACCCAACTGCCACAGGAAACAGAGTACATCCCTTCCAACAACTCTGCGACTCAGTATCTGACTACTTCCATAGCAGGATTGTCAACATCTACAACTTTACCCCCAACCCACTTCGCTCGACCTCGACAACCTCATCCAACCAGCGAATACTAGCCCAGCCATAACTACCTGGTCCCCACTGGATGTCCAGACCATCATGTCCTCCATCCTTTCAGGGTTGTGACGCTCCTCAGGATCAGGAAGATGTTATAAGGGTTCCGCTTCCAGATCGTTCCGAACTCAGAATAAACAACACTGAGTTCCAGTCAGATCAGGCAGGGGAAAAAGGACGGGTAGGGACTGCAGGGGCAAAGGATCTGTAATACAAAAGCAGACACCATGAACATACCACAGACAAAATAAACGTCTTCTCTCATTAGGTCTCACCAAACCCTGGTTACCTTGAATGCAGACCCTTGTGCCAATAATCAATAGAAATCAAAAACTCCTCGCCATCCGGTGGTAACCTCTGCAGCCTCTTTATACTGCAGAATCCAGTCTCAAAACCAAACCACAAAGATCAGGCACGCAAGAGTAACTGTTAACCGGATTCGGGTGTAAAGGAAGTCTCGTAATTACTACACTACCTGAGAATATCCCCTCTTATAAAGTTTATGAGTAGAAACAGGCATGGCTTCCACGGTGTCTAATAAAACGCCGCCCTATTATAACCTTATGCCCTCTCAGCGCTCCTCCTCACGGGGGGATGAACACGCTGTCCAAACGAAGTTTTCCCAAAACAAACGGACTTAGTGTAATCGCAGCTTTCCTCCATCCGGAGTAATCACCGCCGCTGAAAATGGTGCGTTAATCAATATCGGAGCCAGTTTGAGGAGCCGTTAGCATCAAGGTAGATCCCCCGAAGTGCTCCGTAAACGTTTTCTGTAATTACGGTAGTCCCGAAAGACAGAGCCGAGACCCGACTCTTCTCTCCCTACCTTTCAGTCTTTAAGTTCCGAAATCGCTGGTTTCGCTTTGGGTGAATCCTCGCCCCAAACTAAGGAAACGGCAACACGCCAGCTCTCGACGTCTTCCAACCGCTTCCAGGTCCTGCAGGGGATTCCCAGAATTGTAAAGAATTACACATGCACGGAAGTGCGCATTTGTTCCTTTTACCCGCGCCTCCCACTGCTGAGCCTTCTGGGATTTGTAATCTGCTTAGTTCCTGACAGTAGGCACCCCTCCCATGTGCCTCCTAGAACTCGGCTTCCCTGGAAACCTTTTGTAGAAGGACTGAACTGCAAGCGGGGCATGCACACCACTACTGGGCTCCCAGGAATCCTCTTCCTCTGAATACCCCTTCCATGACACCAGAAACCATAAACGCCCCCGGCGATATTGTGAGTCTAGTATCCTCCTCACTTCCTACTCCACACCATAATTCGTGAGAATCGGAGGAGGGGCTTTTCTCTTTGCAGGCCCGCCGGCTTCAGGAGGCTGCAGTGGAACACCTTGTAAGCCACCAGGTTTACTTTCCTTATCACTTCATATGGGCCGATAAAACGAGGGTGAAAGACGCTCCGGAGCTTGAACCGGATGTTCTTCGTGGACAGCCACACTGGATCCCCCACCTTGTATTCAGGCCCTTCCACCCTCCGTCGATCCTCCCATTTCTTATAGTCCTGCTTTGCCCTAAGCAGGTGTCCAGTCATTTTCTTGTGTACTTGCAACAAGGCGTTAATGCGGGCCTGAACCGTCGGTTGATCCTTCACCTCTGCGGGGACGACCACGGGTAATGTCCTTGCGGTATACCCAAAGTTGGCCATAAAGGGAGAGACTCCGATGGAGCTATGCACCGCATTGTTGTACGATAGCTCGGCCAACCAGAGCAATGAGACCCAGGACTCTTGGGCGTCCTCGGAGTAACACCGCAAGTACTTCTTTAGTGTCTGGTTGAGCCTTTCGGTCTGCCCATCTGTTTGTGGGTGAAACGAGGTGGACACTGCTGCCTCGATCTGTAGGGCTTTACACCATGTTCTCCAGAAGCTAGCCATGAACTGAGGGCCTCTGTCTGACACTATCACCGTTGGAAGTCCATGAAGACGTACTATTTCGCTCAACAACAGCTGGGCTTGTCTGACCCGCTGTGGGTAGGTTCCTACAAGGCACAAAGTAACCCATCTTGGTCATGCTGTCGACTACTACCAGCACTGCCGACTTGCCCATCTCTGTGGGCAGCCCTGTGATGAAGTCTAGACTGATGGTGTGCCACGGGTAAGGAGGCGTGGGCATAGGCAAAAGTTTCCCCCTGGCTTTGGTGTTGTCCGATTTCCCTCTGGCACAGGTCTCACACTGTGACACCCATTACTTGACCTGAACAGTCATGAACCGCCACCAGAAGTGACGCTGTAACAGCTCTATGGTTTTCTTTATCCCAGGATGACCAGCCAAGGGTGACTGGTAACACCAACGAAACGCCTTCCTTTGTAACACCTGGGTAGGCAAAAACAGCTTGTCCTTAAAGAAGGGTAGTCCTTCCCTCACTTTTCGTCCCTCCAATCCCTCAGCCCAGGTCGCCCATCTTTCGTTTGAACGGCTTTCGCGTATCTCCTTCAAGAACTCTTCAGCTGTCACTACGCATATCACCTTCTCCTTTGGGATAATACCCATAGGTGCATGAACTTCCTGGTCCCGGGGGCTCTCCTGTCGGGACAAGGCGTCTGCCTTGCGATTGTCGACTCCGGGTCGGAACGCAATGTGAAAATCGTATTCCGCAAAGAAGAGAGTCCACCTCATCTGTCTCTGGGTGAGATGACGGGCCGACTGCATGTATTGCAGATTCCTGTGGTCGGTGTATACCGTGACAGGATGACGGGCTCCCAACAGGTACGGTCGCCATTCCTTAAAAGCCTTCTTTATGGATAGGACCTCTTTCTCCGCAATAGTGTAATTGCTTTCTGCGGTATCTAGCTTCTTGGACAGATATGCCACGGGGTGCAACCGCCCCATATCTTTATCCCTTTGAGAAAGAACTGCGCCTATTACCACATCGGATGCATCCGCCTCCACGATGAATGGCGCCTCCAAATGGGGGTGTCTCAGCACCGGGGCCGTGGTGAAGGCTCTCTTTGGAACCTCGAAAGCCCTGGTCGCCTCGGTGTTCCATGCAAAGGTTGTTCCTTTTCTAAGCAGACGCGTGATGGGTACCGCTTTCTGTGAGAAATCACTAATAAATCGTCTATAAAAGTTTGCGAACCCTAGGAAGCTCTGTACTTCCCTGATGTTCTTGGGCCATTCCAACACCGCTTGTACCTTGCGTTCCGACATACACAGCCCTTTTGGGCTTAGATTCACCCCTAGATATTCCACCTCAGTTACGCTGAACTCGCACTTACTTAGTTTACAAAAGTGCATGTTTCTGGAGTCTCTCTAACACCCTACACACATGGTGATAATGGTCCTGGGTCTTTTCTGAATAGATGAGAATATCATCCAAGTAAACAATAACAAATAAGTCCAAGAACTCAGACAACACTTCATTCAAGAAGTACTGGAATGCCGCCGGGGCGTTGCACAACCCGAACGCAATTACCAGGTACTCATACAGCCCATACCTTGTCTTGAAGGCTGTCTTCCACTCATCCTCTTGCCTAAAACGCACTAAATGGTACGCTCCTGGCAGGTCTAACCTGCGGTATATCACGGCCTTGCGTACCTGATCTAATAGTACGCTAATGAGGGGGAGCGGGTACCTGATCCTGACTGTGCTTTTGTTCAGCATCCTATAATCACAGCAAGCTCTCAAATCGCCATTGGCTTTTGAGATGAAGAACAAAGGGGAGGCTGCCGGAGACCTAGAAGGACGGATGAACCCCAACTTGACATAGTTGTCCAGATAGGCGCAAAGATGTACCGTTTCAGGCTCTGACAAACATACACCCTGCATGACGGGAGAACGCTGTCATCTACCAAATCGATCCGACAGTCGTATCGTCGATGAGGAGGTAGTTTCTCCGCCTTTGCTTTGTTGAAGACTTCTGCAAAAGTCTGGTATTCCAATGGTAAACTAACCTCTTTTTTGACCACGGTAGCAACACACCAGGATGATGCCAATGCTGTCGCTGGAGACTTATTTTCTCTCAAGCAGTGTTCACTGCAAAAGTCTGAGGAAAACCTCACAGCCCTGTCTGCCCAGTTCACCTCTGGATTATGCCTGCAAAACCACGGCATCCCCAAGATAAGCTCATACTGCGGTGCGTCTATGATATTTAGCACTATTTCTTCTGTGTGTTGCCTCCCACCCCCGAGAGGATTAGTCTCACCTCCTCTGTCTGAGCGGTGATCATACCCAATTTTAAGGGCTTACCGTCCACCGCCACCACCTCTTCAGGAACCTTCCGTGCTACCACCCCTGAAGACAACATACTGACCAAACCACTGTCAATGAAGTTACCAGTGGCTCCTGAATCTAACATAGCCAGTACTTGATGGACTTGTGAGCCAACGACCAATTCTCCTTGCAGCACTATGTGTGCCTCTGTGGCTGACGGGAGGTCGGATGCCAGGGATGGTATTCTCACACCCGGTTTTTCTGCAATCGGTTCACTCTCAGATAAGCCATCCTCTGTGCCCAATTTGGAGACCACTGCTCTTTTAGCACGAAAAAAAGGGGTCTGCGTCTTCGGTTTAGTAGGGCATTCGCGCACATAGTGGCCTCTTTTGCCACAGTACATACACAGTCCCTGTGTGCGACGGTTCTCTCTTTCTGTGCATGACAACGGAGCCCTCACTGCCCCAATCTCCATAGGCTCCCCACCTACCTCCCCTTGTGGTGCCTCTTTTTTAGGCCCCTTATTGACACCTCTATCATATATGTGCCCATCCAGACGCAACGATATGCTGACCAAATCTGCACACGTGCGGGGTTGAGGGTCAATCCTTGCTATCACATCCTTAAGCTCTCCGCACAGACCCTGATAAAACAGAGACATGTGCTTTTCCACAGGCCAGGCAGCCTCCGCCACCAATCTATTGAAGTTGGTGAGGTACGTAACCAGATATCCCCGTCCCTGCCGCAAAGACAACAACTCCTTATCGGCACTGAAGGAGGTCGTTCTCCTATCAAACACCCCTTCAAACGCGCTTCTAAAAGCGTCCCATTCGGACAGCACTGCGTCATTGTTGCGCACTAAGGGAACGGCCCAGTTTGCAGCGTCTCCGCTGAGGTATAAAATGGCAAAAGCCACTCTTGAGTGGTTGGTAGGAAACGATGAAGGCCGACAGGAGAAATGCAGCAATATCTGCGTAAGGAACACCTGGACTTTTGTGGGGGTCTCCTGTGTATCTCTCTGGGGTAGCCAAAGGTATCGGAGGAGCTACCGTGACCTGTATAGGGGGTGCTGCTGCTGCGCTAGCGTCAAAGGGATTCCGATTGGTTCTATCTACTCTTTCCCTCAATGCTGCAGTTTCCAACCGTGAAGTGGCAAGTTCCTGCTGCAAGGCCTCCAAGACCTGCATCACATCCTCTATAGTTGTCATTATAGCCACCGACCTGACCAGGAGGAGCAACCTTTCTTGGGTGCGTAATTCTGTCAGGGTTGTGACGCTCCTCAGGATCAGGAAGATGTTATAAGGGTTCCGCTTCCAGATCGTTCCGAACTCAGAATAAACAACACTGAGTTCCAGTCAGATCAGGCAGGGGAAAAAGGACGGGTAGGGACTGCAGGGGCAAGGGATCTGTAATACAAAAGCAGACACCATGAACATACCACAGACAAAATAAACGTCTTCTCTCATTAGGTCTCACTAAACCCTGGTTACCTTGAATGCAGATCCTTGTGCCAATAATCAATAGAAATCAAAAACTCCTCGCCATCCGGCGGTAACCTCCGCAGCCTCTTTATACTGCAGAATCCAGAGTCAAAACCAAACCACAAAGATCAGGCATGCGAGAGTAACTGTTACCCGGATTCGGGTGTAAAGGAAGTCTCGTAATTACTACACTACCTGAGAATATCCCCTCTTATAAAGTCTATGAGTAGAAACAGGCATGGCTTCCACGGTGTCTAATAAACCGCCGCCCTATTATAACCTTATGCCCTCTCAGCGCTCCTCCTCACGGGGGGGATCAACACGCTGTCCAAACTAAGTTTTCCCAAAACAATCGGACTTAGTGTAATCACGGCTTTCCTCCATCCGGAGTAATCACCGCCGCTGAAAATGGTGCGTTAATAAATATCGGAGCCAGTTTGAGGAGCCGTTAGCATCACGGTAGATCCCCCGAAGTGCTCCGTAAACGTTTTCTGTAATTACGGTAGTTCCGAGAGACAGAGCCAAGACCCGACTCTTCTCTCCCTACCTTTCAGTCTTTAAGTTCCGAAATGGCTGGTTTCGCTTTGGATGAATCCTTGCCCCAAACTAAGGAAACGGCAACACGCCAGCTCTCGACGTCTTCCAACCGCTTACAGGTCCCGCAGGTGATTCCCAGAATTGTAAAGAATTACGCACACGCGGAAGTGCGCGTTTGTTCCTTTTAACCGTGCCTCCCACCGCTGAGCCTTCTGGGACTTGTAGTCCTAAACCCTCGGCAGGCGCAATCTGCTTAGTTCCTGACACATCCACTCCAGGGCACGCATAGACCGCTGCCCCCACCATCTCTTCAACCTCGGATCCAACGTATTCAGCCCTGAACTCACTAACCTCCTCAACACTGCCATCTCCACAGCATTCTTCACAGACAGATTGAAGCATGCAGACATCAGACCCCTCCTAAAGAAGGCCTCAGTTGATCGCAGCGACCTCAAAATCAGCAACAACTAAAAAATAGGATAAGTGCCTGTAAAGTAGAAGCCCAGACCATCACCCAAGCCTGGGAAAAATTTACAGCAGACCTATCTTCACTAATGTCTACAGGACAAAGGAAGACAAGATATCATGGCCAATAAAAGCACCCCGTAAAAACAACAACTGCAGGTCTACGAGCCTTGAAACGCAACCTCAAAAAAAATATAAGGAGGCTATAAAGAACAGTACCTGACACCGCAGCCTGGGACAGCGTACGGCAGCTAAGGAAACGATATAAAAAAGAACTCTGGGAAGAAAAAAGAAAAATGAATGACAAATTCTGGGTAGAACTGCGTTGTATCTCCAAGAAATCAAATTCAAAGCAGTTTTGGCTTACCATAAATAAACTGCAGAGACCTGTGAACGTATTATCGTCAAATATTCAAGAACATGAGTGGGCGGGATTCCTGACCTCAAGGTTTTTCGAAATAAATACCCAAGATACAGCAGAAATAAACTGCCAGATTTTAGCCGAGGGAAATGACAAAACCATCGGGATCAAAGGAATCACCATCTCAGAAGAAGATGATACCTCACATAAAGAAAAGAAATCGATAGATGGGTTAAAGTGCACAGAGGATAATAGCCAATTGATACTAGCAATAACTCACTCGTTCCTTTCAAGCGAAGGAGTTAGACGCACAATCAAGAAAGCTCGAAACGAAGGCGCTCCTGGCCCCAACGGAATTCCCCAATCAATTTTTAAACATGATACATCGTTTTGGAGTAGCCATCTACTTGGTCTATACCAAGAGGTAGAGTTCTTAAACTATATACCGACAAATTGGCAAGGCTCGATACTGACTCCAATATTTAAAGGAGGAGACAGATCAAATCCAGAAAACTACAGGTTGATAGCCCTCCTGGATGTTGAAGCCAAATACTATGCTTCTCTGGTGTTAGAAGGGATTAAGGCTTGGTCTGATAATCTCAATCTTATCCCGGCCAACCAGACAGGCTTCAGGCAAGGCATAGGGACGACAACAAACATTTTAGGTACATCAATTATGGCAAACAAATGTAAGCAGAGGAAACAACATCTCTACCTCTGCTTTATAGACCTAAAAGCTGCTTTTGATAGTGTTGATCGCCACCTCCTGTGGAAAAAGCTTCGAGCATGGGCCATTCCTGAAAAGCTATTAAAGGCGATATTGTTATTCTATTCCAACACGTGGCTAAGAATCAAAATACGTGATGGACCCAGGCTATCAAGGAAACTAATAACAACTAGAGGCCTTAACCCCTTCCATGCTGGTGACGAACCCCAGCCGTCACGCTCCACGGTGCTCATGTGCTGATGACGGCTGGGGTTCGTTACGGCCCCGCCCTGTTCGTGCGGTTGCCGCACACGGGGGAATCGCGGCCGCACGGAAGGGGTTAAACAAGGGTGTGTCCTGGCCCCTCACCTTTTTAATTTGTTTTTGTCGGATCTTTCACAAAGGCTGGACCGTGTCAATTCCCATCCACCAAAACTCGGAAAATTGAGACTTTCTCATCTCTCATATGCCGATGACGTCATGCTAATGAGCAATACAAAAGTTGGTCTTCAATGTCAGCTTACATTTCAGAGAATAAACTTGAAATAAACACATCGAAGACCAAAACAATGGTGATTGGGAGCCAACTGAGATGTAAACAGACAATCTGGCTTAACGGTAACCAACTAGAGGAGGTAAAAAAATACAAATACCTGGGTTTTTACATCGACAACTCAAGAACTCACACAGAGCAAAAAGGGTATATGGCACAGAGAACAACCGCCCTTACATTTGCCTTCAGTCTATTGGCGAAAAAACTGAAGGGTCCTTCATATAAACCTCTGCTTGCTGTAATGAAGGCAAAAATACTACCAACAATAACGTATGCCAGCGTTGCCTTCCATGGAGAAGACAGAGAGGTTTTAAGCCAACTGGTAGCTTCCATCTATAAAAAAACATTTCAGATACAAAGGTCAGCCTCCCTAGCCCAGGTGCGCCTGGAATTCGGCATACTAAACGAAGATTTGGGCAGAATGTATGCGACAGTCAAAACTTGGTATCGTTTGAAACTAAACGTAGCTACTTCGCAAATCAATGAAGCACTCTGGGTGGAAGTAAATGAGGAAAAAACTTCCCCTTTTCATCAATTTCTGTTCAAATCTCTCTCAATTACATGTACAAGAGAATTATGGAATAAAAATTTGCCATACCAATCATTTAAACAAGCAATAAATAAAGCTTCAAAAATTCATTTATCACTGCTGGACAAAAACATCTTCAGAACAAGGTCACACGCTTGGATGGTGATAAATAACTATAAGTCCCTTGTTCTGGCACCTTATTTGAGCATACCGTTCTCAATGTCTGTTAAAAAACAATTAATGACATTACGCTTTGGTAAATTACCATCTTTGGCAGACCAGCCAGCCTGGGTGCATACAGGTTCTAAACTATGCCGGCTGTGTAACTGCCAGAAAGAAGATTTCATTCATATAATCTGTATATGTAACAAACTGTACAATGAACGAGTTATGCTCCTAAAGTCAAGTTTTAATGTAAGAGGTATTAGGTCATGCAGAGCGGCAATAACAGCGTGCCTAAATCCAGAAGATCCCCCTCTGAATGGCAGACTGATTAAATTCCTTAATGCATTTACTAAGCTCTGTTAAAAAGACTGGAAACTCGGTTAAAGAGGAAGACGGTTGATCATACTGTACTGTATTTTTTATAATGAATTTTAGAACAACAGAAGAGATGAAATTAATGTATTTAAATCCGGAAGATCCCACCCTCTGAAGGGCAGATTGATTAAATTCCTTAGAGTATCAACTAATCTCTGTAAAAAGACTGGAAACTTGGTTAAGGAGGAAAACGGCTGATCTTACTGTACTGTATTTTTTTTTTATAATGAATTTTAGAACAACCAGAAGAGATGAAACGATTGTATGGTTATTTTTATTGTACGACAATGATTTGTTTTTATTTTTTCTTTGTTTTGAAATACTGGTTTTAAATTGTTATGGTTTTAACTAACTAAACAATAAACTTTGAGAGAAAAAAAAACATCAGACCCCTCCTAAAGAAGGCCTCAGTTGATCCCAGCGACCTCAAAATCTACTGGCCGATCTCCCTGATTCCATATCCAGCCAAAGTACTCGAGAAGGCCATCAACTGACAGCTCACCGACTACCTAGAACAAAACCACCTACTCAACGCATCACAGAAAGTAATAGAGAAGATCCTGATTATCGAGGCAGCTAGACAACGGTACAGGATAGGGGCTGTGTATGAATTATTGATTCAGACTCAAAAAGATGATTTAGATGTTCAGGATTCTAAATGGGGCATAAGGCTAGGAAGAGTAGGAGGATGCCTTTAGGAGCCTTTAGAACTAGGTGATAAGGCAAAGCAAATCTTAAGAGTTTGTTTTTAAGACCGCTTTAAATCCATACTATACTCCAGCAAAAATGTCTCGGTGAGGATCCGACTACGATGGAAAATGTAAACGGTGTGGAGTAGATCTAGCGCCTTGAGACCCTCCGGGTAAGTAGAGCGCTCTATAAATGTCTATAAATGATTGATTGAAGCAGAGATTATACACATGCTCTTTTCATGTCCAAAGCAATTATCTTTTATTAAAGGAATATAGTTTTTTTTAAGTCATATCACTAAAGGGCATACATGTCTTACTCCTTCACAAATGCTTTTAGGACTGGTAGATAGCACAGAACAGAAAACGACAGTTAGGAAAGAAAGGTATTTGATTTTTGTTTCCACAGCGGTAGCACAAATCTGTATTGCTTCGGATTGGCTGAAATCCCGACATATGCAATATGGAGGTCTAGATTCAAGGCCATCTATACTCTGGAGGTTAGTATATATAAATTTAAAGGACAAAAGAGGAAAAGGTGGAGTGAGAGGATTTGGTCTTCAGTCACAAATTGGGTCTCAGGGTGCAGATCTGACTAAGAATTGGAACTATAGACTGGAGTTGGATGTATATAATTTTAAGACATGATTAATATGGATGTATAGCAACTAGGTATGAAATCCAGTTATTCACTTTAATGAAGTTATAAGTTTATCTAGATAATATTTATCGATCCAATCTGCAGTAGGATATTTTGTTTGTATTTATTGGCACATCGCACTTTACTTAGTGTACAAAGAGTGTTCCAATATGAGGGTTGACCTAATTTCTTTTTACGATGTATATGACCCTTATGTTCTTGCTTACTAATCTTGTTGTACGGAGTGTTTCACTTGGGTGAAATAAGAAAAGTAAAAACAAAAAAAACACTCAAGTTGGCCTGTCTGCAACTTTCGACACCATCGCCCACCACATCTTCATTTACAGACCCCACAACATAGGCATTCAACAACACGCCCTCAAGTGGATCATCTCATTCCTCTCAGGATGCACCCAGAGCATCCGTCTACCTCCTTTTACCTCCGCTCCCAAGGACATCATATGCTGCTTGCCCCAACTCTGTTCAAAATCTACAGGACCCCCCTTGCAGACATTGTCGGATCCCACTGACTCAACATCATCTCCTAGGCCAATGACAGGTCGTCCTCTCGCTCAACAAGGACCCCTCTAACACCAAAACCAACCTCTGCAACGCCATGACTGACGTAGCCGACTGGATGAGAAACAGCTGACTCAAACTGGAATCCGACAAAACTGAGGTACTGATCTTTGGAAAGAACACCTCTGCCTGGGACCGCAGCTGATGGCCGGAAGACCTTGGACCCACACCGACTGAACACGCTCACAAAACAGCACAATTCTGGACAGCCAACTGACCATGAAGAACAAGTTACTTACCTTCGGTAACGCTTTTTCTGGTAGATACTATATCTGCCTGTGGATTCCTCACCTTGTGAATACCCCCTTGCGTCAGCAACATTCGGAAATTCTTTTTTCGTAGCCTCGCGCCGACGTGGACTCCTGACGTCAGAGACACGACCTCGCTCGCGACTCCGCTGACGTCACCGACGCCTATAATAGGCCCACGCCGGCGTGATGACATCAGTTCCGCCCTTTTTTCCGTGCCATCGAGGCACACGGACGGACCAATGACACTAGAAATATACAAGTATACACAGTACACAGTGCTCAAGGCAAAACACACAGTGTTAAGCAAAAGCAGGAAAGCAACTGAAACATTTCCTTGACAACAAAATATATATATACTACATTACAGTAACTCTGGCATAGAAGAGTGGACAACGGGGAGGCGGGTGGGTCAGTGAGGAATCCACAGGCAGATATAGTATCTACCAGAAAAAGCGTTACCGAAGGTAAGTAACTTGTTCTTCTGATAGATACATCTGCCGTGTGGATTCCTCACCTTGTGAATAGAGTCCCACAGCAGTCCCCACTCCCGGAGGAGGGTGTCCACTCTTCTAGACCAGGAAATCCTGAAGGACAGAGCGCGCAAAATGACCGTCCCTCCTCACTTCGGAGTCTAAGCAGTAATGCTTCGCGAGAGTGTGGAGGGACGACCAAGTTGCCGCCCTACAAATATCCTCAACAGGCACACCTCTAGCCAATGCTGAGGTTGAAGACTTAGCTCTAGTTGAATGAGCCCTTATACCCTCTGGTGGTTCCTTACCGGCCAAAGAGTAGCAGATCTTTATGCAAAGGACGATCCATCTCGATAAAGTTCTTTTATGGACCGCCCTTCCTTTCTTGCAGCCAGCAAATCCAACGAAGAGCTGGTCTTCCAAACGAAAGTCCTTGGATCTGTCCAAGTAAAAGGACACCGCCCTCTTAGGGTCCAGACGGTGCAGTCTCTCTTCCTCCTTGGAAGGGTGAGGGGGAGGATAGAAGGTAGGAAGGGTAATGGACTGTCCTAGATGGAAGGGAGTTACCACCTTAGGCAGAAAAGCAGCCCTGGTCCTAAGAACCATTCTATCAGCATGAATGGTCAGGAATGGGGGCTTGGAACTAAGAGCTTGAAGCTCACTAACCCTCCTTGCCGAGGTTATTGCAACCAGGAAGACTGTCTTAAGGGTAAGAAGCCTCATGGGACATTTGTGGAGAGGCTCAAAGGGAGCACCCATCAAAAAGGTCAATACAAGATACAAATCCCACTGAGGCACAATGAAAGGTGAAGGAGGGAACATATTAGTAAGACCCTTCAAAAACCTTAAGACCACAGGAGACTTAAAAAGAGAGGGCTGGTCAGGCAAGCAGAGAAAAGCCGACAGCGCCGACAGGTAACCCTTTACCGTGGCAACCGCCAGACCCTGCCGTGCCAAAGAAAGAGCAAATTGGAGAACATTAGACAAATGGGCCCTCAAAGGATCAACAGACCTTTCCCCACACCACGTGACAAATTTCGACCATCTATAAGAATAGATGGACTTAGTGGAGTCACGCCTGGCTGACAAGATGACATCCACAACGTCAGGCGGGAGGGAAAAGGAATTCAGGTTGCCCCGTTCAATCTCCAGGCATGAAGGTGCAATGTCTGGAGGTGGGGGTGTAGAACCTGCCCCTCCATCAGAGAGAGGAGGTCTGCCCTGAGAGGGAGACGGAGCGGCGGGTGAGAGGAGAGGTGGAGTAGATCTGTATACCACACCCTTCTTGGCCAATCCGGAGCGACCAATATGACTTGGGCCCGGTCTTGGCGAATCTTCCTCAGAACCCGAGGAATCAAGGGTATGGGGGGAAACGCGTAAAGGAGTTGACCTCTCCAACTCAACTGAAACGCGTCCCCCAAGGCTCCTTGCATCGGATACTGGAGACTGCAGAACGACAGGCAGTGCGCATTCTCGCGAGTGGCGAACAGGTCCACCCGAGGAGTCCCCCACATTTGAAAGATGTCGTGAACCACCTCCGGGTGAAGCCTCCACTCGTGGTCGGCAGAAAACTGCCGACTGAGACTGTCTGCACGAACGTTCAGAACCCCGGCCAGATGATTTGCCATCAGACAAATCTGATGGTCCTGCACCCAGGACCAGAGACGCAGAGCCTCTCTGCAGAGACACTGCGACCCTACTCCTCCCTGCTTGTTGATGTACCACATCGCAGTCGTGTTGTCCGTCAGGACTTGAACAGACTGACCGCGAAGGGAAGGGAGGAAGGCCTTGAGCGCCAAACGTATCGCCCGCAATTCTAGAAGGTTGATGTGAAGCAACCTTTCCTCTGGAGACCAAAGTCCTTTGACCTCCAGATCCCCCAGATGAGCACCCCACCCGAGAGTGGATGCATCCGTTATCACCGTGGCCACCGATGGGGGAAGTTGAAAAGGCTTTCCTTGGGACAGATTGCCTTCCACGCCCCACCAAGACAGATCCGCTGCAGCTTCTCTGGAGATCCTCACTGACTCCCTGAGATCTCCGCTGTGCTGATACCACTGCTTGCGGAGGCACCACTGGAGCGCCCTCATGTGCCAGCGTGCATGGTTGACCAACAGAATGCATGAAGCCATCAGACCGAGCAGGCGAAGGACCTTCAGGACTGGAACGACCGCTCCATTGTAAAACAAAGGAATCATCTCCCGTATGTCGCAAATCCTTTGAGGGGGAGGGAATGCACGACATACGGTTGTGTCTAGTACCGCACCTATGAACAGGTTGCGCTGGGAGGGCACCAGGTGAGACTTGGGTACATTTATCGAAAAACCCAACCTGTACAACAACTGAGTTGTCTCTCGCAAATGATGGAGCACTCTCTCTGACGACTCCGCTTTGATCAGCCAGTCGTCCAAATAAGGGAATACTGGAATCCCTGATCTCCTGAGATGCGCCGCCACCACTGCCATCACCTTGGTGAAGACTCGAGGCGCAGTAGTAAGTCCAAACGGAAGGACCGCAAACTGGTAGTGCTGCGATCCCACCGTAAAACGGAGATACCTCCTGTGCGACTTCAGGATTGGGATGTGAAAGTAAGCATCCTGCAAGTCGAGCGACACCATCCAGTCTTCTTCTTGCAGCGCTTGAAGAACCTGAGCAAGGGTGAGCATCTTGAATTTCTCCTGCTTCAGATAGAGATTCAAGATCCTGAGATCCAGGATTGGACGAAGCCTGCCATCCTTCTTCGGAATCAGGAAATACCGGGAGTAGCATCCCTGACCCCTTTCCTGCTCTGGGACCACCTCTATCGCACCCTTTCTTATCAGAGTCAACACTTCCTCTTGCAGAAGAGACAGATGCTCCTCGGAGCAATACCCTTGGCAAGGAGGGAAATTGGGAGGGAATTCCCGAAAGGGAAGGGCATACCCATTTTCTACAAGATTGAGAACCCAAAGATCTGACGTAACCGATTCCCAATCCTGTAGAAAATGGGTAAGCCGACCCCCAACCGGACCCACATGATCCTGAATGTCGGATCTAGGGCTGCTTCTCAGGGGCAGGGGGGTTGGAGGAAGTGGAGGAGGAAGAGGCCTGACGTCCACGAGGACGCACTCTTTGCTTTCCCCTGTATGACCTGTACAAGGAGTTTTGCTGCTGCTGTTGTTGCTGCTGTTGCTGCTGGCCTTGCCGGAAATTCCGAAAGGCAGGGCGGCCAAAACCTCTGAATCTTCTGCCAGTTGAAGAACCTCTCACTTGAAGACCCAAGGATTTAGCAGTCGCCTTGCAATCTTTAAACCTCTCAAGGGCCGCATCAGCCTTCTTCCCAAAAAGGCCTGAACCATCGAAAGGAAGATCTAATAATGTCGCCTGAACATCAGCCGAAAAGTCAGAAGATTTCAACCAGGCAGACCTCCTAGTAGCGACAGCAGTGCCCATAATGCGCGCCACAGAGTCTACAGTATCCAAACCGCTCTGAATGACCTGGCGAGCCGCTGCCTGAGCGTCAGAGATGACTTCCTCAAAATCCTTCCTGCTGTCATCAGGAATTTTTGGAACAAGAACATGCAAAGAGTCCATCAGAGCGTGTAAATACCTCCCCATCAAGCAAGTGGCATTTGATGATTTTAACGCCATACTGGCAGAGGAGAAGGACTTCTTTGCCACCTGATCCTGCTTCTTTGCCTCCTTCTCAAAAGGAACCTGAGGGAAAGCACTAACCTTCTTGGAGCATGCAGCCTGAATGACCAAACTCTCCGGTGAAGGGTGAGAGGTTAAAAAGGCAGGATCATCAGGGGCAACCCTGTATCTTCTGGCTACACTTTTAGAGACAGCTGGAGCCGACAAAGGTTTTTTCCACACCTCTAGAATGGGCTCTGTCAGAGCATCATTGAAAGGAAGAAGAGGTTCCACCCCTGAACTCGGAGAATGCAATACTTCAGTCAGGATATTAGACTTGAATTCTGCTGTAGGCAAAGTCAACTTAAGGAGACTGGCAGCCTTCCTCATAATCAAATGATAGGGTTGAATGTCCTTAGAAGGAGTGCTAGAACCTGATGGTAACTCCCACTCTGGAGAGAAATCAAGGCTTCTTGCTTCTGCCAAATCCTCAAAAGTATCTTCATCCAATTCACCCTCTTCAAGGTCAGATTGTGAATCCAAAAACCTCCTTTCTTCTAGAAGGCGCTGAGCCTCTCTTCTGGATCTCATCTTGACCCGTTTTGCCCTCGGATCCACCATCGGCTCCGACGGATTCGGAATCGACGTCGGGATCGAATCCGCTGGTTCAGAGGGATGTGTTCTAGGTCGACCCGGAGCAGGCGAAGCCGGAACCGGCGTCGACGGCTTCGGTGGAGCCGGAAAATGCCACGGCGGCGTCGGAGCCGGCATGTAAGGCATAAACGGAGCCGGAGGGTAGGAGTGAGGGACTCCTAAGCTAAAAGCCAAAGGACCCATGGGACCCGAAGGTGCACCAGAGGGGTACCACGACCTCGAAAAGACTCCATACATCGCGTTGAGAAACGCAGAAGGGTCCTGGCCTGGGGCAGGAAATGGTGGATGAAAACCTTCAGGCCTGTCCCGAGGAGCGTTCGGATTCGGCTCACCTAATGGCTCGGAACCCTCATCCTCATGATGCTCCTCCTCATCTCGGGCCGGGGACGGCGCCGGAGATGGACTCGGAGCCGGATTCGGAGTCGGAGACGGAGCCGGAGACGGCGCCCGTGACTCAGAAGGGGAAGCCTCACCTTCAGGTTCTGGATCCGAAACCTCAATGGTCACTACCTTCGAACGAACCTTCGGTGACCTCGACCTCGATCCCGACTCCTTACCAGAACGACGTCGGGACTCATGTCTCCTCTTCTTATGTTTCCTCTTTTTTGAAACATGATCCGAAGCCGACTTCGAAGACGACCTTCCTCGAGATCTAGACCTGGACCTCGATCTCGACTTCGACCTCGCCCTTCGAGAACGAGACTTCGACGATTTCCCCTTTCCAGCTTTCATCTTAGCCACTAGAAGCTTCGCCTCTCTCTCCCTCAGGGCCTTCGGGTTCATCTTCTTACACGAAGAGCAGTCCTCCACATCATGGTCCGAGCTCAAGCACCAGATGCAGTCGCTGTGTGGGTCGGTAATGGACATCATTTTGCCGCATTCTCTGCAGGGCTTGAATCCGGTCTTTTTCAAAGACATTGTCGAAGAAACAGGATACAGAGAAGCAGAAAAAGGTAACAATATAGGCAACAAAGTATCCGTTGGCTACAGAGATTCCCGATAACCGTTAGCGTCGACGACGCGGAAAAAAGGGAACTGATGTCATCACGCCGGCGTGGGCCTAATATAGGCGTCGGTGACGTCAGCGGAGTCGCGAGCGAGGTCGTGTCTCTATGACGTCAGGAGTCCACGTCGGCGCGAGGCTACGAAAAAAGAATTTCCGAATGTTGCTGACGCAAGGGGGTATTCACAAGGTGAGGAATCCACACGGCAGATGTATCTATCAGAAACAACAAGTTAACGCAGTCGCCTCTTCCTGCTTACACACCCTCCGCATGCGCCACAACATTTTCAGATGAATCTCAGTAAACACCAGAAAGATTGTCACACAAGCCCTCATCACCAGCCTCCTCGACTACGGCAACACGCTCTACACTGGTATCTCGACCCAGCTCCTCAGAAGACTCCAGACAATACAGAACACTGCAGCCAGACTCATCCTGGATCTCCCCAAATGTACCCACAAATCTACTCACCTCAAAAACCTAGACTGGCTCCCTGTCCAGAAAAGATGCCAGTTCAAGGCGCTCACACATGCCTAGAAAGCCCTCCACAAACAAGGACCTTCCTATATCAACCACCGGCTGAACTTCCATTTTCCCTCGAGACACCTGTGCTCCTCTTCACTCGCCCTCGCACATATCCCCCTGCATCCATCACACCAGCCGCGAGGGATCCACATTCTCCTACAGCTCCGCCACAGCCTGGAATAACTTCTCCCTACACCTCCAAACAACACCCTCCTTGGCAGTCTTCAGAAATAAACTCAAGACCTGGCTTTTCGACGCAGACACCTCAGCACACAGATAAACTCAAGACCTGGCTTTTCGACGTGGACACCTCGGCACACAGATAAACTCAAGACCCGGCTTTTCGACGTGGACACCTCAGCACACAGATAAACTCAAGACCTGGCTTTTCGACGTGGACACCTCAGCACACAGATAAACTCAATACCTGGCTTTTCGATGTGGACACCTCAGCACAGATAAACTCAAGACCTGGCTTTTCGATGTGGACACCTCAGCACAGATAAACTCAAGACCTGGCTTTTCGATGTGGACACCTCAGCACAGATAAACTCAAGACCTGGCTTTTCGATGTGGATACCTCAGCACACAGATAAACTCAAGACCTGGCTTTTCGACGTGGACAACTCAGCACACAGATAAACTCGAGACCTGTTTTTTTGACGCAGACACAGCAACCTAAGCGCCCAGATACCACCTAGGGGTGATAGTGCTGTGCTTTAGAAATGATTGATTGATTCCAGGGAATGATCCACAATCCGTCCAAATATGTTTTCGTCTGTGCTGTTAATGTTTACTGATACTTCAAGTTTAAAACCTGAAATGCCGGGAGTGTCTTCTGAATGCTGTGCCTTTGCATGTTTAACTGTTTTCAGCATCATCTGAATCCAAGGCAGATTTTATGTGTTCCTACCTATCAACAGCTTTTGCCCTTTTCCAAAGCTCCTCTGAGAGGTGTTGCATTAGCACCGCGCACATCTCTCATTGCTGATATCCGTATCTACTAAGAAGTGCCTAGGAGTTCACAATTCTCAGAGTAACTGCAGATCTCCCCGTTTATCAACCGTCACCTTCAGGCTTTTGCTGTCCTGCTTTGAAGGAAGTGTGGTACATGCTGGTGTATTCACGCCGGTCCTCGCTGTCACATTGAACGAGTCAGCAGGCACATTACCACTAATGCACATTAGGTCTTGTGTGGATGGATAATGTTTTTATTGAAATCGAGGAGTTGCTGCCTTCCCTCCTTTACTCCCCATCTCAAAAGGGCTGAGATGACTGCATTAGGGGTGGATCCTGGTGGATTCTACGCCACACCATTGGAGTTGCCTTGGAAGAACAAAACTCATGAGGGAGCTGACTGGCAGGGGTCAAAAGGCCCAAAACGCATGTGTGTGCTTGAAGGTCTACAGAGGCGGAATCTACTTTTTGATCATACCTCCAGAATCGTGTCCATGAGTGATCCCTGTACATATTCAGAGAAGCATGAGGATCTCATCCATGCTTTATAATGGAGCACCACACTAGTAATGACCCTCCAATAATCTGTTGTTTTAGCTCCCATAAGTTTCAGACTCTTGTTTTCCTGCTTAGCCTCTACATTTTATACGCCTGGCAGGTGTACAGCTATTGGGGGTTTGTGTCTTTTGATCGCCCATTTCCAAATGTCTTCACTGACCTTGTGTCTCCCTTCTTTTTGAGGTTAAATTTTGTAGTTGTATTGTCGGTTTGTATTTCCTTTTTTCTTTTTTTTTAAATATCTTTATTTGATTTTACAACAATTATTATCAACATCCCCCCACCCCCCCTCCCGATCAGACAAATCAGAGTAAAAGAGGTAAAGGAAGAGAGAAAAAGAGGAGAAAGAGAGAGGGAGTCTGCATATGCATATATAACAAAAAAGTAAAATATGAGTAATTACAAAATGAAGAAGTATCATCCCATACATAGATTGCCGAAATTACAACATTACGGACATTACTATTATAGCTTTAGGCTACAAATTCCTTGTTTCCAGCACCACCCGAGTTTCAGTCTGGTCTCTATTCTAGAGCTGAATTTAGATTCCAGGTATTTTAGCAAAACATACTACTGGGTATTACCTTGAGATTGAGACCACTCCATTAAGGGGGACCAAATTCTTTGTCCCTTTATCCGACGTTTCCTGCCTTTTGTTTTAAATATGGCCATTTCTAGATAAAAAATTGCTAGCAGTCTAGAAAACCACTGTTGGAAAGACGGAGCAATGGGATCCATCCAGGCTGAGGCTATACAAATTCTTAATACAGCCATTGCAATAAATATTAATTCATGACCAATTGTCGGGTTCCTGAGATTCGTTGCCCCCAAAACAACAATTTCATCGGACAAAGTAATTTCTGTTTTTAAAACCAACGACAAAAAGCTTTCAATACTTAATTTTAGGGAAGTTAGGCCTACACAGGAGGAGAATGTGTGTATACAATCAGCATTAGGTAACATGCATCTGAAGCAGCACGTACCTCTACCACTCCCCCATTTGGCTATTCTGTCAGGCGTGTGGTACATGAAAAAACACATTTTGTAGAACTGAGTCTGGAGTTTAGTTGACATAGGAACAGTTTGTGACAAGCCGTAAGCACATTCAAATTCTTCTGTTGTAATATTTATTTTGCTCTGCCATTTTTGAGCGGTCTTCTCAAGATCATCCGGGAATTGAGTTAACAGGAGAGAATACATCCCTCCAATCCTAATTTTTTTTGTGAGTTGCTAAGTAGTTCAGCTATGTCTGTTTTACCAAGTAATCTAGTACCCCTGGTGTGTTGCAATGAAAAATCTCTAATTTGGAGATACTTGAAGAAGTCTCTCCATTCCAAGTGAAACTTCTCTCTCAATTCCTCAAATGAATGTAGCCCTTCTGTGGACAAAAGACATCCTATGTGAGTGATTCTGGCTGCATTCCACCTATTAATGCAAACATCACTAAATATTTCAGGGAGAGCGGGGTTGTTCAGGAGAGGGGTATAGAATGATAACCGCCCTATACCTAGCAGTTTTCTCACGGCTTTCCATACTTTGAAACCACCCACCAGTGTCTTTAATCTCACTTTTATATGATAGCTGTCATAGAAGTATCTCCAGAGGTAGCCAGTGCTTTTATGGCCCAGAATTAGCTGATGTATAGATGGGGCCTCATCAGCCGGCACTGTCTCCATCCCATCAAGCTGAAAAAGCTTGTGACTATATAGCAGTACAGTGGCCCAGTAATATGCCTTCAGATTTGGGCTAATCCTCCTCTTTCTTTTGGAAGCGTCAAGAGTTTATACGCTCTACGGGGTTGTGTGTATGCCCAGATGAAACTCGAGAAGGTACGTTCCATCGCTTTGAACCATTGGTCTGAGATTTCTAAATGTATCGCTCTAAACATGTTAAGGATTTTAGGAAAGTAAACCATTCTTAATGCATTCACCCGAGCAGTCAATCACAGATGTCAATTATCGATGCGGCGTAGATCTTTTTGCATTGTATCTAGCTTGGGTTTTAGATCAACTAGGTTTCCTAATTTAGAGTGGTGCAGATACCTAGATAAGTGGCCTTGTCTGTTTCCCGAGAGTCTTTGTTATGTTATGTTATATTAATTTATTATGCGCACAGATACTCCAGCAAAGGAGCGTCCCGGCGCAGAGACAAGGTAGAACATAACACAACAAGAAAATGAAAATACGGAAGAAGCAGCTTAAAACAGGAATGTTTTTATAGCCCTCCAGAAGGTCAAAAGGTCCTCCAACAAGCGAATTTCCACAGGGAGGGAGTTCCAAGCTGATGCAGCTTTTTCACTAAACGAGCGGCCGCCCATACGACTAAGTCTGAATCTGGGGACCACAGCAAGGGCCAAACCCTGGGAACGGAGGGTACGGGTGGGAACATAAAAGGAAAGACAGCTGGATAAAATTTCCGGGCCTATACCTCTCAAGATCTTAAAAGCAAGGCACAGAACCTTAAAGAGGATGCGCTTCCTTACAGGAAGCCAATGTAGGGAGCGCAGAACATTTGTCACCGAACAGAATCTGGGCAGGCCGACAATCGCCCTAGCCGCAGCATTCTGAACCCGCTGCAGGTGAGTTAACTCGGCCTGGTTGGCCCCGGCCAGAAGAGAGCTAGCATAATCCAGGCGAGAGATGATAGTTGCCTGGATCATCAGCTGCCTGGTCGGGGCATCGAAGAACTTGAGAACAGGTCTCAAGCCTCTTAACAGACCAAAGCAGCAGGCAGCAGTTTTTTTGGTGTGCCCTACAAAGGTGAGGCCCGCATCCAGCCAGACCCCCAGATTTTTCACCTCCGACACCGGGGTCTGAGTGGGTCCCAGCTCTGAAGGCCACCATTGGTCACCCCACAGCTCCACTCCCTTACCGACAACCATCACCTCTGTTTTAGTGGCATTTAGCTGGAGACAGTTACCTGTCAACCAGCTGGCCACCGCCTTCAGTCCAGACTGAAACCTAGGGGCCTCAGTCTCCGTGTCCCCGCTGAGAGTAACCGCCAGCTGTGTGTCGTCGGCATATGAGACCAAGGTTAGGCCCCACTGCCTAGCGACATCAGCCAGCGGTCTCACGTAAAGATTGAACAACGTGGGACTCAGCGAGGACCCCTGCGGAACCCCCATGGCCAGCGGTTGGATTTTGGACTTGAAGGGAGGGATGGCAACACAGAAGGAGCGGTCATCGAGAAAGGAGCGGAACCATTGCAACGCCTGGCCGCCAATACCATACTCCTCAAGCCGATGCAGGAGGATGCTGTGAGATACCGTGTCAAAGGCGGCGCTAAGGTCTAACAGTATAAGCGCCGCCGTTTGACCAGCGTCCAACCTTGCACGGAGATGTTCCACCATCACAAGTAACGCGGTCTCCGTGCTGTGACCAGCACGGAAGCCGTTTTGTGTGGGGTCGAGGGCATTGGTCCGGACAAGATGTTCAGACAGGGCCAAGTTGACATGGGCCTCAGTGATCTTTGCCGGCCAGGGTAACAACGAGATGGGACGGTAACTTTCAGGCTTAGACGGGTCCAGTGAGGGCTTTTTGATAATTGGGGACACCACAGCTTGCTTCCACCTAGCTGGAACTACTCCCGATTCCAAGGAAAGGTTGACAAGGGAACGCACAACTGAGCGTCGCATAAAAGCCTGATCTCGAAAGAGAGCAGGCCTTACTGGATCAGAAGGAGATCCAGATTTGATTTGCAACGCAAGTTTGTCAAACCCGTCCATGGTAAGAGGAGGGAAGACAAGCAGAGTAGTGTGATGAGGTGGCCCACTGGTACTTTCCCAACCGAACCCTATGCTAGGGAATGTCCGATATATGGCTTGGACTTTCCCCAAGAAATATGAAGCAAGGGATTCACAGTGGGAAAGGGAGGTTACAGTCATGGAGGTCGTCCGCTTTGCCATAAGATCTTTCACGGCCTTAAAAATGGCCTTAGACGGATTGGCACTGTTCCTGAATTCTGCGGCATAAAAAGCCGCTCGAGCTCGACAAATAGCCCGATGGTAGAGCTTTACGGACCTGGCATATTCAGCTTTTAAATCAGCCCCATAGGTCTTCCGCCAAGCCCTCTCCGCCCGTCTACAGGATCCCTTCAGGGCACGAAGGGCACCATCGTACCAGGGACTTGACTCTCTAGAGTTGACTTTAGACGATACAATAGGTATCAGAGAGTCAAGAGCCCTGGTAATCCAGGAACAAAAGAGGTCATACCCCTTTTCTACATCCGTCAAAGGACCCAGCGGCTCCTCTAGTAGAAGAAGATGAAAGTCTTCTAACCTAAGTTTATTCCAAGCTCTCCTCGGTACCCGCCTAGCCGAAGAGATGGAAGGGGTGGCTGAGACAGGACAAAGAATAGACACCAAGAAGTGGTCTATCCATTCTACCGGTAAGATAGAGGTAATTTTAATCTCCGGCAAATTGGTGAAAAAGGGATCTAAAATATGTCCCCCCGTATGGGTCGGCTGGGAGACCATCTGGGAAAGTTGAAAGGCCTCTAGGTCAGAGGTAACGGAACGCACTGTCAGACCTGAGAGGGTGTCGAAATGCAGATTCAAATCACCCATGATGGAGAAGTTGGCACAATCTGCAACCAAAGGGCCAACAATGTCGGGGAAAGCATTTCTAAACACCACATCGCTGCCGGGCGGACGATAAACGACCATCCCGGAAAGCGTAAACTCAGGGCAGACAGAGACCTTAAACAAGGCACTTTCACACCCAGAGATATTAAGGGCACTCCACACACAGGAAAAACTGGACCTTACTATTAGAGCTATACCCCCACCTCTGGACGATCTATTCAAGGTGTACATAGAATAGCCAGGGGGGCAGGCTAGATTGGGAATAGCATTATCCACATCCTGGAGCCAGGTTTCAGTTAAGGCAAATATATCCGGGGCTTCCTCCTCAATGAGGTCATAGATGTTCTGATGATGTTTCAAAGCTGACCTAACATTAAGGTTCAGGATCCGCAGAGAGGAAGGGGGGTCTCTAATACGGCGAGCAGCCAGGGAGTTGTTCCGAGGGAGGGGCCTCGGAGAGTCAAGAGCCCACCCTTTACAAGGACACTGATAAGGGCCTCGTAACGGATGCACCGGTGGATGGGTGCAACTGGGACTCACCTGACCGATAGAATACAAGCACTCCCGCGAGTATGTCAGCATGGCGGCGCAAAGATGGAAAACTAGCCGTTAACCAGAATCCCGCGACGTCCAGCGCGTCCTTAGCGCGGATGGGCTCAGACGGGCAGGACTCTGGCACGACTCCGGCCACGCGAGGACACGCCCGCTGCGCGATCCCGCTGCGCTAGGGAGGAGCTTTAAGTAGGTGTTCCAAGGCCGCGCATGCGCACTAAGACGCAGGCAGGTCGAAATACCTCAATCCACTGACCCCACTCTAAGATGGCGCCCAAGATCGAACAGGGCACCCACCCCAGGACCAGACCCGCCCAAACGGCGGTGGAGGGAACAATTTACAGTGCAGGTAAGGGGCGCCTTAAAAACAGGGTCAAATGACCAAATGGAACAGAAAATAAAATTAAAATTAGCACTTTTCAATACAGCGCGCTAAGCGCTCTCGCAGCTGTCAGCTACCTTGTCAGGGGGCGGAATTAAGAGGGACTCGCCTTAAGTAGGTGTTCCAAGCCGGCGCATGCGCACTAAGACGCAGGCAGGTCGAAATACCTCAATCCACTGACCCCACTCTAAGATGGCGCCCAAGATCGAACAGGGCACCCACCCCAGGACCAGACCCGCCCAAACGGCGGTGGAGGGAACAATTTACAGTGCAGGTAAGGGGCGCCTTAAAAACAGGGTCAAATGACCAAATGGAACAGAAAATAAAATTAAAATTAGCACTTTTCAATACAGCGCGCTAAGCGCTCTCGCAGCTGTCAGCTACCTTGTCATATCACATTTATTGTTCAAGACTATTTGTGTTTTCCCTTGGTTCAGTGCATATCCTGCAACTTTCCCAAAGGTTTCGGCTTCTGTTTCAATGATGGGCATGGCTAAATTAGGATCAGAGGTTACTATGGCAATGTCGTCGGCATAGGCGAGGGTCTTTGTTAAATATCCTTGTGTTGAAATGGGAACAATGCCCCCGTTTTTTTTTTTTGCAGTTTTATATAGCGCGAACTAGACCCGAACCGAATCAGGTATCAGAGCGCTTTACATAGCACCAGTTACGTTACATGAGGACGGACACACATTCATTTTAGGCACAGGGAGATTAAGTGATTTGCCCAGAATCACAGGAGGTTTTGGCGTCATTACCGAGACTCGAACCCAGATCCCCATGTCCGAGGTCGAGCGCCCTAGCCGTTAGACCAACTCCTCTCCCCGTTGCTTTCTAATCGGCGGATGAAGGGATCGATGTAAATTGCGAACAGCAACGTTGAGCAGGGGCACCCCTGCCGAGTTCCTCTTGATATTGTCAGTTCTTTTGAGAGGCTACCGTTGACCATGACCGCTGCCCGGGGATTAATGTATAGTTTCTGGACAGCTCCTATAAACCCCTGTATAAACCCTACCCGAGACATTGCTTGCCACAGGAATGACCAGGAGACCCTATCGAAAGCCTTCTCGGCGTCGAGAAGTACTAGTGCCATAGGGTCTCCTGTCACATCCGTGCTGTCAAATAGGCTGATCACCTGACGGATATGATTGGTAGTTTCCCTCCCGGGGACGAAGCCGTGTTGAAATTTGGATATGACCTTGTGAATAATTGATGAGATACAATTAGCTATTAGTTTATAATATATTTTTGAATCAACGTTTATCAAGGTGATAGGGCGGTAAGAGCCCATCTGATCCGGGGGTTTATGTTTCTTAGGGAAGATAACTATTTTGGCACTAGACCAAGAATTAGGGGGCTGCCCTCCTCTAAAAATATATATACATAGGTCTAGTGATATGTCTTTAAGCTGGTCCAGGAATAGAATTCCAAAGGGGTAGTGTCCAATCCGGTTGCTTTACCTCGTGGAAGGCACTTCACTGTATTTATTATTTGATCTAAGTTTGGGACCCCCTCTAGGTTTTCCTGATCTTCCTCATTAAGCTTATCGAAAGTGTGTATATCCAGATATTCATTAATTTTCTCCACGTGAGCTTCCCCCTCTTCTGTATATAGAGTGCTATAAAAGCGCCAGAATGCCTCTCTGATCTTACCTGGGTCAGATACTAGGCCTTCTACTGGGCATTGACTCTCTCGTATGATATTCTGAGAAGCTTGCTGTCTCATATGAATGGCTAATTGATGACCAACTAGTTCACTAACTTCATAAACTTTTTCACGGTGAATAATAGCGTTTTTAACCGCTTTAGTAGTAAAGATGTTTGAAATAGCTGCTTTGGCAATTGCCACTTGGTATTTAATGTTCGAGATTTCATCAGCGGTTAGGGAGTCTCGTGTTGCCCTAATGAGATTTTCCTCGGCCCCCTTCAAATTCTCCTGTAGCTCTCTGAGAGATTCTCTTGCTAATTTATTAACCCTTAGTGAGTACTGCATTGTTTCTCCCCTGATCCCTGCTTTTAAGGCATCCCAGACATAGTTTACAGATGTGCTCCCATAGTTGTCTTCTAAAAAATTGGAAATCCATCCTTTCATATGGTTACAGTAATCATTATCAAGCAGCAGGGATTTCTCAAATGTCCATACTCTTTGTGTCTGGTTCAATTGGGTCAATCTTACCGTGCATAACAAAGGGTTGTGGTCTGAAAGAACACCGGGTAGGTTTTTTACTTCTGAAGTAGATCTTAATGAATTGGACATCAGAAAGTAATCTAGCCTAGCATGTGTATGGTGCGGGTTTGAATAAAAAGTGTAACCTGGATCATTGGGATTGTGTATTTGCCATCCATCAACAAGCCCATGTGTTAGACATAACTGCTTAATGGCTCTGAACACCTTGGGTTTCCGACCGTGATACTGCCAGTCGTACCGCAATGACCAATCTGGAGGAAGATTTATATTAAGATCCCCACAGATAAGTAGTGGTAATGACCAATGGGTAAGTTCATTGGAGATCTGATTAATTACAGTGGGGTCGTCGCTATTGCTCCCATAGATTGAGCAGATAGTGATGGACTGTGCTTGTCCAACTTGATATTCTGTGATCACCCATCTGCCATGTTTATCATTTTTCGTCCGAGTAAAATTGTTCCCTACACCTTTAGCTACAATTGCCTCCCCTCTAACCCGAGCCCCCTGTGTGGTAGCACCGATCAGATTATACCCCAGGGATTTTAACAGATGCAATTGTGATCCCTCAATATGGGTTTTCTGCAGGCAAACTATATTGGCGCCCATAGTTTGTAAGCCCACAGAAACCATCTGTCTCTTTTTAATGTCATTTAATCCACAGATGTTTAGTGATAAGATTTTTAGCATCCCCATCTTAATGGTCTTGTGTCTATGTGTCTTCGCAAACCCTTTCATTAGTCTGGTTTTCTGCTAAGTACATTAAGCTCCCCTCCCACTATCGCCAAGAAAAAAGCTGCTGGGCTACTAGAATTTCCTTTCTCTTTAAGGAGACTAAAAGACTTGTCTGACTTGACCTCCCCCTCCCCCCCCTCCTCCCACCACCTATGGAGTTTACCTGACCCAGGCCGGCCAGGGGTGTGACATCTGCCGTACAGGACCTAGTGAGCCCACAGAGAGTCCCCTTGTGCCGCAATGATATCCTGTTAGACATGATTTAAGAACGAAAAACAAAAACTAAAAAGTGAAAGGAGAAAAAAAAATATTACATTTGCTTTTTGATGAAGCATTACTTTTGTCTTGAAATCTCTTCTAGATAGTTCTTGCCCTGTATCTCGGAGATAATTTTTAATCTAGCAGGGTTTTGAAGAAACACCGATGCCCCTAATTCCTGGAAGGGGTCAAAGAGTTGCCTCAGTCGCCATCATCTCCTTTCCACCGTGGCATGCGCAAAGTCTGGCCTAGTGAAAAAGGTTACACCATCAAAGGATCTTTTACTGGTGGGTCGAGCTAGATCGTAAATAGCCTGTCGGAGTAAAAAGTTTCCAAAGAATACTATCATAGCACGAGGATGTTGTTGAGGTGTTGCGATTCCTTATCATCAAAGGGAATCTGTGGGCTCTCTGTATCTCTTTATCCCAATCCCAGGATTGCAATTCGGGAAAGGTGTTTTGAAGGAATGTGATCATAAATTTCCTTGGATCGTCCTTTTCAATGCCTTCGGATATTCCTAAGAAGCAGAGATTATTGCGCTGCTGGCGATTCTCCTGTTCCTCTAGTTTCCACATAATATCTTTAACAGCCTCTTCATGCTCCTCGGATTTTGTTTGGAGGGAAGTAACGTCTTTTTCAAGTTGTTCCGTTCTTTCTTCCACTGCCGTCATCCTTTCAGCTATTTCGGCGCATGTCCTCCCCACTTTCCTGACTGCGCCTTGAAGCTTTTTCGCCGCTAGGCGAGACCTACGGCTGTCGGATTTGGCTTTGGCCTGAAAGCTTTGGATAGACTGAAGGATGTCAGCTAGAGCTGGCTCTTTACGCATCTCCTCTTATGGTTCCTTTGACTTCCTGCTTGCACTTATGACTGTTCGATTCCCCACTGACAGATCAGTAGAGTTGGAGCGGATCATGGATGGTGGTGTGCCGTTGTAGTCCCATTTCAGCTCAGGGATGATTTCTTTATCAGACAAGTCATGTTCTTTCCTGAGACGGTCTATCTTTTTTCTTTTGCAGTTTTTTCGAGAGAGGCTGTTGCTTCTGTTGATCTGAGTTTGAGCTATTTTACCAGTTGGCCCCTTCTTCGTCACTAGACAAAGAGATACTCACATCTGACATTACTCATTCGTCTGTGAGAGAATAGTAAAGATCCAGGTTGTCTGGAGTGCAAGGTACGCCCTCTTTTTGCACATTATCAGCGATAAGTAGTGAATGTGCAGAGCCTTCATCCACTGAGGGGTGCTCTGAAAGAGTAGGTTGCAGTGAACTGATTGTCTTTTTCTCCAGGCTGATGGGAAGTGGGAGAGCTACAAGTGATTCCGGGCCGCCTATTTTTACAGAAATCTTGCATACTGACTTTGCTACCGTTGATATGCTGCTAGTTGCTTCATCCCTTGGTTGCCTGAGCTGGGCGACCGACGTGCTTACTTCATTCAGAGTTCCGAAGCTAGCTGTAATTAGTGGTTGGCAGTCTTCAATCTCTGTCTCAAGGCGCCGAGGTTTTTTTTGTAGTGTTATTGCCTGTGGATATGGTCTCAGGGGTTTTTACGATGGGTTCTTTTTTTGTTATCCCTTTATCACCCGCCTTGCCTTTGACTATCTGTGAGTCTGGCCTTGGCGCATCCAGTTTAGCCCCCTCCTGCTTTTTTAGGTCTCGCCTGCTAATGCGCTTGCGCATTGCTGGCGAGAGATATTGGGGCTTAACCAGAGCCTAACCATCGGGCGATTCCATGCAGTGCCCGTGAATAGCGCGTGCACATCAAAGCCATCTGCCTTCCTCCCACAGGCATCCCCCAGCGTGCGCTCTGCCTCATGCATTTCTCCTCCCCTAATTATTCACTGCCCACGGCAGGCCGGCCGTACTTTCACTTTCACGGCCGCCAGGCCGTGCGACAGAGACGCTCTTATCAAAATGTAACTTAAGTTCGGCATCCTGCTGCTACTGCGCTCCTTCATTCCCGCAGCACTCCAGGCTTGTTTAATAGGAGTCCTTTTGTTTCTAACCATCCCCATTTTTTCACCGGAGTTTAATTAGACATTGTTCGTTTTTTTATAGTACGTTTTTCCTGGTTTCCGTTGAGCCATGAGGCATCTCAGCCCCTCCCACTCCCCCTTGTGCCCGGTGCTTCTGCCCTGTTCCTCACCCCTCCCACCACATTACTTGCTTGGTGGGAGCCCCCCGAGCTGGATTCAGGAGTGTGCAGCCACTCACATGCGTACAATAAACATAAAGCAAACATGTTTGCTCATTTTTACAGCGTGCAGCACAATAGTACTTCTGCTAGTGAACAGACACACAAAGCAAACTCTTTCACTTTCACGGCCGCCAGGCCGTGCGACAGACTCTCTTATCAAAATGTAACTTAAGTCCGGCATCCTGCTGCTACTGCGCTCCTTCATTCCTGCAGCACTCCAGGCTTGTAATACGAGTCCTTTTGTTTCTAACCATCCCCATTTTTTCACCGGAGTTTAATTAGACATTGTTCGGCTTTTTATAGTACGCTGTTCCTGGTTTCCGTGGAGCCATGAGGCATCTCAGCCCCTCCCACTTACTTGTGCCCGGTGCTCCTGCCCTGTTCCTCACCCCGCCCGCCACATTACTTGCTTGGTGGGAGCCCCCCGAGCTGGATTCAGGAGTGTGCAGCCACTCACATGCGTACAATAAACATAAAGCAAACATGTTTGCTCATTTTTACAGCGTGCAGCACAATAGTACTTCTGCTAGTGAACAGACACACAAAGCAAACTCCTGCTGTCTTGGCGCCTTACACAATTCCCCACGGCAGCGCTTGCAGCCATGTCTGCTTCATGAGTTGCATCCAGCGGCCTGCGGGTTTACTACAGATCTCTGCAGTAATGCCCGCTTCCTGTGACCGCTGTAACAGAGTGTCCCATGCAGCTTCAGTGCAGCCAAGTAGTTTATTCCTGTGTGCCTTTGTGCCTCTGTGTTTTGCATGTGTCGAGACTGTGAGTCTGCTGCTTTTGTCCCCAAGTACTTGGAGAAGGTCTTCAGAAATGCACTCTCCTTCACCTGGTATTTGCCCTATGCTTACGTGACTATCTGTGAAAATTCACAAGAACATTTCGCTATACAAACGTCAGGCTTGTACATCTTCCTCCCGGGTGATGATCTGACACGTCAGCAGCATAGATGTCTAATCCTTAATGGAGTTTCCTAACGGAAGAGGTGAGAGTTCCTGCGGCCAGTTCCTGTGGTGAAGCCAGCGCAAGAGCCTGCTACAACAGCAGTGATGGTTTTTCTGGGCTTCGGTTTAAGCTATATTGGTGACGTCTTAGGATTTGATGACGCTGAAGCTACACTGATTATAGGTCACTTAGATATTTCAGGATAGAGGTCAATCGAGACTACATCTGTCATGTTAGTCGAAGGCACATTTTGTGCTTTGGTCTCATGGCTGAGTTTTTTTTTAAATCAAAGACTCGTTTTTTGTGCCTTTGTGCCCTCTGCTAGACTCGTTTTTTGTGCCTTTCTGCCCCCTGTTAGACTCGTTTTTTGTGTCCTTCTGCCCTCGGTTAGACTTGTTTTTCCCTTGTTTTTCTGCCCTTCTGCCTTCTGTTAGACTAGCTTTTTGTGCCTTTCTGCCCTCTGCATCACCACATCATCACTCAGCGCTACCCTAGCATCACTCAGCACCACCACATTATCACTCAGCACCACCACATTATCACTCAGCACCACCACATTATCACTCAGCACCACCACATTATCACTCAGCACCACCACATTATCACTCAGCACCACCACATTATCACTCAGCACCACCACATTATCACCCAGCGCCACCACAGCACCACCCAGCGCCACCACAGCACCACCCAGCGCCACCACAGCACCACCCAGCGCCACCACAGCACCACCCCAGCATCACCCAGCGCCACCCCAGCATCACCCAGCGCCACCCCAGCATCACCCAGCGCCACCCCAGCATCACTCAGCGCCACCCCAGCATCACTCAGCGCCACCACATCACCACTCAGCACCACCTCAGCATCACTCGGCACCACCACAGCACCACTCAGCGCTATCACAGCACCACCACAGCATCACTCAGCACCACCACAGCATCACTCAGCACCACCACAGCATCACTCAGCACCACCACAGCACCACTACATCACCACTCAGCACCACCTCAGCATCACTCAGCACCACCACAGCACCACTCAGCGCTACACCAGCATCACTCAGCACCACCCCAGCATCACTCAGCACCACCACATTATCACTCAGCACCACCACATTCTCACTCAGCACCACTACAGCACCACCACAGCTCCACTCAGCACCACCACAGCATCACTCGGCGCTACCCCAGGTTATAGGTGTCACATTTGCGAAAGTTATAACTATCGGCATTGTAAATGACAAAGCTATTAATTTAGCTATTTTCAAAACCAACACATAAATAAAAAAATTGTCATTTACAAGAACAATAGCACAAACTTTCCTAATGCGAGACCTATTGCATTGCAAATGCTTGTCTGACGGGTACTGGCGAAGGCTGTTCCCAACTGTACGGGGCAGTCGCGGTAACAGTGCTGTTTTTAGGTTTAACAACTCTTACCAGACATGTCTTCTTCTCTTTCCGCGATGAGGATGGTGATCTGTACAGCCCTCCTGCTACTCCGAACCAGCTTGTCTCTCATGAAGCATCCACCGGACTCTCTGCAAGTGTGCAGAGCCTTTCCTCAACAACTGAATTTTCCTGCTCGCGGCGCTCACAGTGCTTCGGTGAAGCGATCTGCAACTCGGTTGGCCCGCAGGAGGCTTGCTCAGGCCTGACCGCATCCAGGAGGACAGAGCCAGAAAGAGATCCTCGATGTGCAGGAGCTGCGGAGGATACCTGTGATCAAGCCGCCGTGTGCGTGAGCCGGTGAGTGATAACGATATCCACTTCTCCCGTGTAGTAGTTAGCATGCTGCTTCCAACTTCCCTCCTCTGATATACCAGTTTGTTTGTAAAGAGTTCAGATCCTTAATACCCCTTCATTTCATGTTGTCTCATGCCTCTATTGACTCACAAAGCCCTCCATCTTAAGATGTCATTTTATTTGGCTCAAAAGCTTGAATTATCTGGAAGTGCAAGTTCACTGCTTGTGAAACCACAGATTTTCCACAAAAAGAGAACGAGCCCAAGAGCTTTCAGAGGCTCTGCCCCAAAGATTTGGAACTCTCTTCTACAGGAAGTCCGCCAGATCTCTTCCACGGCTTCTTTCAAAAAGGAAGTAAAAACAATCCTAATGAACAAGTTCTTGCCTTAATTGGCCATGACTCCACTCCTTACTCACTGTCCCCAGATTGTTTATTAGTTTGGTATTCACCTTTTAATCCCAGCCTCGCCTTGTATGCACTTTTAAGTGATGTATGTTTTCTCCCATTGTGGTATATGTCTTGCTCTTAATTTGATGTACTCTGATACCCTCTTGAAACCTGCTTGTGTTTGTATTTATAAGTAATGTTGGTACTTTCCAACTATTATTTGCTATTTCAAATTGTGAAGCGCTTTGATACCCGCCTGGGTCTTGTTCGCACTATACAAACATTCATAAATAAATAAGCTTCTGTCTCATACTGTCTGCCTCAGCAGAAAGCAGCCTCGATTGTTTCTCTTTATTATTCAAAGGTTGAGCTTCGCTGCACTAACAAATAGATCGTTCTGTCTTTGCATGCCTTTCCCAGTAGGTAGCCCTGCTCCCACTTTCAGAGAGACAGGCACGGGCGGAGTAACCTTGAAACTAAGATAGCATGTACCCGGTCTCAGGATGGTAGCTCGTCCTTCTGTACCTTCTTTGTTCATCATCTCCCAGACTGGAATTTTCCAGTCTGTGTGGGTCTTTAGGGGTGCTGGAAATGTAGATCTATATTATTTACAACAAGGGGTGGTGAGGGACAGAGTCTCTGAATTAAGCAGAATACTCTCACCCAGTCAAGAGATCAGGGCTTGATCCAACACCGTTTTTTAGCTCACTGCACCATCCCAGTTTCAGAACCTGGCTGTATGCAAATTAGTCTGTTCCTGTCCCAGTGCATGATGGGAACAGGGCAAACCAAACTACAAAAGCCAATTCTTACACTGGGAAGGAAACAAGCTTCCGGGGACCGGTTTCTGGCATTACAGCCGTCTTCGGCCCGGCTTGCTTGAATCCTGATGGTGCAATGAGCAAGGGACTCATGTCTGAGTATACCCTTCCACGCTTAGGGTGGACAAAATTATTTACAACAAGGGGTGGTGAGGGACAGAGTCTCTGAATTAAGCAGAATACTCTCACCCAGTCAAGAGATCAGGGCTAGATCCAACACCGTTTTTTAGCTCATTGCACCATCCCAGTTTCAGAACCTGGCTGTATGCAAATTAGTCTGTTCCTGTCCCAGTGCATGATGGGAACAGGGCAAACCAAACTACAAAAGCCAATTCTTACACTGGGAAGGAAACAAGCTTCCGGGGACCGGTTTCTGGCATTACAGCCGTCTTCGGCCCGGCTTGCTTGAATCCTGATGGTGCAATGAGCAAGGGACTCACATCTGAGTATACCCTTCCACGCTTTGGGTGGACAAAATTATTTACAACAAGGGGTGGTGAGGGACAGAGTCTCTGAATTAAGCAGAATACTCTCACCCAGTCAAGAGATCAGGGCTAGATCCAACACCGTTTTTTAGCTCATTGCACCATCCCAGTTTCAGAACCTGGCTGTATGCAAATTAGTCTGTTCCTGTCCCAGTGCATGATGGGAACAGGGCAAACCAAACTACAAAAGCCAATTCTTACACTGGGAAGGAAACAAGCTTCCGGGGACCGGTTTCTGGCATTACAGCCGTCTTCGGCCCGGCTTGCTTGAATCCTGATGGTGCAATGAGCAAGGGACTCATGTCTGAGTATACCCTTCCACGCTTAGGGTGGACAAAATTATTTACAACAAGGGGTGGTGAGGGACAGAGTCTCTGAAGCTGGTTTCCTTCCCAGTGTAAGAATTGGCTTTTGTAGTCTGGTATGCCCAGTTCCCATGATGCACTGGGCCAGGGACAGACTAATTTGCATACAGCCAGGTTCTGAAACTGGGATGGTGCAATGAGCTAAAAAACGGTGTTGGATCTAGCCCTGATCTCTTGACTGGGTGAGAATACTCTGCTTAATTCAGAGACTCTGTCCACCACCACCCCTTGTTGTAAATAATTTTGTCCACCCTAAGCGTGGAAGGGTATACTCGGATGTGAGTCCCTTGCTCATTGCACCATCAGGATTCAAGCAAGCCGGGCCGAAGACGGCTGTAATGCCAGAAACCGGTCCCCGGAAGCTTGTTTCCTTCCCAGTGTAAGAATTGGCTTTTGTAGTCTGGTCTGCCCTGTTCCCATGATGCACTGGGCCAGGAACAGACTAATTTGCATACAGCCAGGTTCTGAAACTGGGACGGTGCAATGAGCTAAAAAACGGTGTTGGATCTAGCCCTGATCTCTTGACTGGGTGAGAGTACTCTGCTTAATTCAGAGACTCTGTCCACCACCACCCCTTGTTGGAAATGTATATCTTGCATTACCATGTTGAGGGGAGTCAGTCTCTCTACAGCATTCCAAGGAGGCTGGTCAGACTGGACTCCACTCAAGTGTGTGACTAATAAATAACTTTGGTTTGTATTCTCTACTGTCTGACCAAATCTTCATTTGTATGGAAGGCTGAGAGGTGGTCGCGAGTGACCCGGCTGACCCTACATATCGACCTAATGTACTCACCATCTCCATCACTTGCACTCACTGACAAGGGAACAGTAAGAAAATACTCACTCCTCTGCAATAATTTCAAGAGAGGCCTACCTTGTCTACTGTTTTTAATCTTACCACTCGGACCCTTGTATAAAGCATTTTTGTGGAACCTAGGGGTTAATTTTAACCCGCCCATCTTGTTTTCCCACCCACACACCCGCACTCACACCTCCGGGGCATCGCTCCTAAAAGATCTCTGACAAAGAGCCCTCTCGCAGGGTCGTGGGGGGACTGCAGTGCCACCCCCACGAGGAGCAAACGCCTGATGATGAAGCATGACACCTGCATGGGTGTGTGAGGGCACTTTTTCCAAGAGGATTCCCCCACCTTCATCACAATCCAACCTTTACTGTGAGTGTTCCTCACTCACGAGTTTCCTCAAGCTACCAAATAGGTTCGCTTCTCCTAGAAGGAACAGTTACCTCCTAGTGAATACCATCTAATTAGAACTCCCACAATAAAGAAATCTATAAACGTTCCCTGGCCAAGTAGAAGGCAGTGATTATCAATGAAAAATCTACCTTCTTCACACAACAAATTGAAACCTCTAAGCACTCGTCTAGAGAATTCTTCCAGGTCATAAATAAACTTATCAAAGCTTCAGAGACTGAAGGATAATAATAGTCAATCTTTTCGTGAAAAAGTAGCCTCCCACTACTGTGACAAAGTGGGTCAAATTTATATTCAATTCACTTCCTTCAGCAATGTTGACCCTAGCCTTAGCCCTCTCACGGACCAATCTCCTAATCATGACCTTCCTGTTGGCAGCTCCCAACCTAAAATTAGTAATGGTTCCTTTTCTACTGCTTCTGAAGTCCTCAATTTGATCAATTCCAACAAATCAGGGCCACCCTATGAACCCTGCCCCCCATCCATCCTGAAACAGATCCCTGTCCCTAAAGCATCATATGTAACTAATATTTTTAATGTGATGTTCAGTAGTGGAATATTTCCTAACATGTGGAAAAAGGCTTCCTTTCTGCCACTCCTTAAGAAGCCTAATCTAGATCCTCATAACCCGGCAAACTATTATAGTCCCATTTCTAGGTTACCATTTCTTGCAAAAATAGTGGAAAAACTAGTGAATACTCAAATGACAGTTTATTTATATCATTTATTGGGCCCTACTCAATAAGGCTTCAGAGCAGAGCCCAGTACAAAGTCGGCATTAATAAAAATAACAGACAAGTTGTAGGATTAAAAAGCAATACAGCATCGCATGCGCGATTGTAAAGGGACATATGCACGCCGGCAAGTTCCGTACGAGCACTACGCAGATGCAGTCTCTAGGAGATTGCATGGCACAGCTGGCATAACTTTAGCCCTGATACTGGCACTAAAAAATACAGATCCGGAATTCCCCACAGTTACAGTATGCAATTCATTTTATTGTGTCTAGTCATATAACGAATGTCTTCATTACTGGGGCCAGAATGGGTTTAGAGATTCCAAAGGTTGCACAATAAAGCATAAGATGCTTTGGGAACAAGTGGCAGAGCTGAAAAAAGGCTTACCAGAGGCTCACATTCTGACCATGGTCCTGCGTTCGGCTCTCGGGCTCCCAAAGAAGCCATGGGAAGTTTTGCATTGTCTTGCGGTACTCCTCTCCGTAACATCCAGAGGGAAATTCAATAGTGGAGAAAACCAGGACTTAAAGCAATTCTTAACAGCTAGGATATTAGGCTCAGGTGGCAGTTGTGTCAATCACCTATATGGGGTCCAGAGTGCACTAAATAACATGCCAAGAAGTTCCTTAGGAGGCCTGTTGGAAAGGGGAGTCTCTGGTTGGCGCAGTGCAGCACTGGCGACAAGCAGGGACCCTCTCTTCCACGTCAGGGCTAAGGGTTACCTTCAAGAACAACCTCTGCTTACCCTCTAGGTAGTGTGGCGCAAGCAGTCTAGGCTAGTCTCTGGGACACATAGGGTTAAACATTTGCAATATCACACCATCACCACCAACCCACCACACAATGACACCAAACTGTATTTGTAAAAAATATATTCTCTTTATATATTGTTCAGAAGCAGGCTTGTAAATACAGTCTTGATTACTTTAAAATTGCGAGGTTCCAGTTACTCTCAGTAAAAAGTCACAGTGTCTTAAAAGGCAATACTTTTGGGCCTTCTGCCCAGGTGTGGCAAGGTTCAGTGTTTTTTCTAGCGCTTCCAGGCGCTTCTCTCCGTCTCCGCTCACTTCCCGGAGAAGCTCGGGCCCGGCCTGCCAAAGCTCACGCTTCCCGCGTGGGCAACGAAAGGCACGGCCGGGTCTGTTCTAGCAATGAGTCACCCTTCGGGGCTCGACTCGAGGGGAGGGGGCCGCGGGCCACAGGGAGCGTCAGGAGGGGCCTCGGGGGCTAGGAGCAGAGCGAGCCTCTGTCTCAGGGGCGGCTCGCGCTGCAGGGCAGACAGCAGCTGCGAGGCCCCGGGGCGCCCAAGGTCACACAGCGCGGTGCGAGCTCAGCTTGCAGGATGCTCGCACCGCGAAGGGGGCAAAAACACAGTACCTTTCAATTCTTTGGCGATCTTGGAGCGGACGGCTGCAAGGGGAGCTGTCCCACGTCGCGTTGTCTTCCTTGGGGGGTGCGGTGGCCTGCGGAATTCAGCTGCAGGTCACAGGGCACCCGGGACGGCGGTGCGATTACGGGGCAGGATTCCCCTGGCAAGGTTCGCTTCAGGCTCCGAAGGGGGGAAGCTGCAGCAGGCGGGGCTGAGGGGGGGTGCACTTCACGAAGCGCTGTGCACCGATCAGGCGAGGCCCTGCAGCGAGTCACTTCCCAGCTGCGGGGACAAGGGGTCTCAGCGCCCAAGTTACGAGGGGCACAATCTTGGCAGTGCCTGTCTTTGCGGGGGCGGCCTGTACCTCGGGGGTCAAACAGGCGGCGATGCTCGGACCGGACAGGTCCTCCCTTTCCTTTGTGAGCGCGGCTCAGCGCGGACAGTCACGGCGCTCGGACCAGCGTGGGGCTGGTCTTCACTTTGGAGCTGGCACACGATCAGGCCACAGTCACGGTGGTCGGGGGAGGGACACGGCTGCACGAATTGTTAGAGAGCGTGGCGGAGGGCACAGCGCTCTCAACTCTCCTCCACTCAGCGCTGTAGAGACACACAGCCCATGCCAGCAGCAGCTTTCTTCAGAGGGGTAGCGCCCACTGTTCCTGGGGCGCTGGTCAGGGGGCAAGTTCCACAGCAAGCCCTTGGAGATCTTTAGCAGAGTTTGGCACAAAGTTCAATAAAAGCAAAAGTCTCTTGTAGTCTCTTCTTTTCCTCTCCTTCTGCAGCAAGGCACCAGACACAGGCCAGAGACAGCACTCCTCCTTGTAGTCCTTCCAGGTCCTTCTCTTCGGGCAGAGTTTCTTCTGTAGCGCAAACAGGATCTAATTTACAAGGAGCAGGGCTCCTACTTTTATACCCAGTTTCTTTTGTTCTTACAGGCCAGGGGGGCCTTTGCATAACTGCTCTCAGTCCCTGAGCACTTGTGGTGGGTACTTCTGCTTCTGCATTCAGTGTGAGGGCAGGCACATCAGCCGCTCCCCAGGGGGGCGGAGCCAGCATTGTGAAGACAGGGGCAGCCTGAGCACTTTGTTGACAAGCTTCGGTCCTTCCTGGGCCAGGTGCAGGCTGAGTCATCAGTCGCTCCCCAGGAGGGCGGAGCCAGCATTGTGGAGGCAGAGCACAGCCTGATGCATCATTCAGGGAAACTCCCACCTCCCACTAAGGTGTCATCCTGCTATTCACCACCTGTCATCCCCCAGCCCTGTCACTCACACAACCCAGACAGTCAGATACACACAAAGCAGAGGCGGGCTGAAATGGTTAGGCAAGCAAATGCTAGCTTTCTAAAAGTAGCATTTGCAAACACAGGATAATAAAATAAACTTTACTACAAGAAGTATTTTATCATTCTGAGTTCAGGCATACCAAACATTAATTTCTACCATGTTCCCTGAGCCTGCTGGGATTATAGAGTGTAATAATTCCAGCAGCCCATCTGGCCTAAAGGGAGCAGGTAGCCTTACAATAGTGAAAAACGAATTTGGCAGTAATTCACTATTAGGACATGCCACACACATCAGAGCATGTCCTACCTTACACTTACAATGCACCCTGCCCTCAGGCCTACCATAGGGGTGACTAATATGAAGTTAAGGGAAGGTTTAAGGGCTGGCAAGTGTGTGCACTTGCCCAGCTAGCATGACAGTACCAGACTGCACACAGGTTCTGCAATGGCAGACCCTAGACACATTTTTAAGGCTGCTTCTGTGGGTGGCGCAACCAGCGCTGCAGGCCCACTAGCAGTATTGGCATTCACAAGCCCTGGCACTCCTGGTGCACTTTACTGGGGACTAACAGTAAATCCAATGAACCAATCAAGGACATCAATCAAATGTACACTTTACAGTAGGGAGAGCATATGCACTTTAGCACTGGTCAGCAGTGGTAAAGTGCCCAGAGTCATTAAACCAACAAAAACAGGTCAGAGAGAGTATTGGAGGAAGGCAACAAGTTTAGGGATGACCCTGCCAAGAGGCCCAGGTCCAACACAACCCCCTTCCAGCCAAAACGCAGGGTAGACCAATCACCACTGTGATGGGCTTCCCTGCTTAGGGCGATAGAACATGGACCTGGCCCGCAACAGCAGGGGCACATTCCAGTTCTACGCCAAACTGAACCTATTTCAAATCCTCTGTCCATACTCTCAGGGTCCACCCAGCTAATCCATGGGGCACCCTTCTCTTCCTCTGTGGACACCACCTGTGCAGCCTCTAACCTTAACTTGCTCACAGGTGTGTCCCAACAGACAGACATCAAGTCATAGCGGCCACTCACAGTAGTCTGAGATGAGACCCAGGCCTCATACCTCTCAGGGCTCCCAAACCTCTGTGGCCTCAGAGAGCGGGGGGGCAGTAGCCCCAGGTGCTTGGCACCCTCTGTCCACTCTCCCTCCTGTTAGGTCAGGTATGTCATCCTGGCCCTGACCCACCAGTCCCAGGTCTGTACCTGGCGGCTGTACCAAAGACTGGGGTGGCCTCTCCCACACCCGGTCCTCCTCCTTGGGGCTCTGTACCCTCCCACCTGGAGTGGTACCCCCTTCCAGAATTGTCAGGGCACCTGTGGCAGGTGACCTGCACAATTCGCCCACCAGTTCAGGGGTGCTATCCTGCAACTGGGGCACCAGGTCAGGGGGGACACCCTGCACCTGGCCCTTAAACCTAGGGTCTAAACCCTCAAGTTGACCCGGGGTCAGAGGCGAGGCCTCCCTCCCTCTGCACCCCCTTCCAGAGTACTGCCCACTCCCAACTTGAGTGGTACCCCTAGAAGTGTCATGGGTCAGGACACTGATTACAGTGGTCCCACCCTCCAGGTCAGACAACACCTGAACCTGGCTCTCCAACTCAGGGACCCAACCCTGCAGTTGAACCATTGCCTGGCGCACCAGGACTTCCCGGGGAGCACGCATGCCCCCCCTGAGGGTGGCACATAGCTCATGTGCTGTGCGACAGTCTGCCTGGCGCAGATCTCCCAAACCCTGTCCCTCTGACAGTGTGGGAAGATCCCCCAGGACAGAAGTGGTGTCCCCCTGGTCATTCACTGGGGACACAGCCCTGCTGGCTGGCCCCTGACCCACTGGTTCTTCCACTGGGGACTCTTTCCCCCTCTCGCCCCTCCTTCTGGACTTCTGCACCCTCCCAACTGGAGCGGTACTGCCAGACACCAGAACTACTGGAGCTCTGCTTACAGAGCCTCCACGTTCTCTAGCCACTGTGGGATCCCCCTCAGAGGATGACTCATCCGGACAGCCTAGGCTCCCCACCTGGTGTTCCCTTAAAGAACCATCCAGGCTCTGAGACTGAGGTTGGGCACTACTGGGACAAAACCCATTCTCACTCCTTCCCCTCAAGGACAGGACGTGAGGCCCTACACCCCTCTCACTACTACAGGACCTAGCTGGGCTACTCTGCGCCACTTCCACCACTCTGGGCTGGAAGATACCTGAGCCACCCCCCACAGGATCACACCCCAATGCCTCTCCAGACCCTCTGGAATCCACCACAGGGTCTGCCTCCAACGTGAGCTCCCTGGGGTCAGAGAACTCACTCTCAAACAGGTGTTGGCATAGCTCTGGAAAACTGGTACTTAAAGTATGCTCTCCCACAATTGGATTACACAGCCCCCTAGCAGGGTTAACCAAATTATCCTTCACCTCACCATCCAGCGCCTCACACACATACTCCACACCATCCTTCTGAGACTGGCCAGACAGTAGAGGACTGTCTCTGTCACACAACCCACACTCTTCTGGGCAGTCCTTACACTCACCCACCAGGACCTCAACCATGGGGGAAACCCTCCCTCCACTAGGACCATGAACTCCTACGCCAGCTACCCTATTCCCTTCAGGGACGCTGCGCACTACTGGAGCTACCTCATGCCCTTGAACCTCCTGGTGTATGTTAACCCCCTCCAAGTCAAGTGCCATATCTCTAGGTGCGCGCGCTATGCTGTCTGCACTAGATACCTGAATGTTGCTGCCACCATCTGAGCTGGACTCCACCTCCAACTCAGCAAAGCTCAATCTCTGAGCTACACACATTTCTTGTTGCTGGGCTGAAGCCCTCCTGGCCTCAAGCCCCTCGAGCTCCAAGTCAAGTTTCCTCATTCTTAAGTCATGCGCAAGCTCCATTTTCATTACTTCCAGGGCTAACTTCCTAGATTCTAGCTCCAGTTGGCCATTTATTTCCAGCTCTGCCAACTTCAATTCATGATCTCGGGTTGCCTGTCTGTCCGCCAGCTCCTCTGGCGACAGACCTCGGCCAGAAACACTGCTACCCAATGGGGAGGTTGCACCCCTACACTCTGGAGTCAGGGGTCCCTCCAGCTGCTGTTCTGCATCCTCAAATTCAAAATCCTTTCCAGGGGCATTCCTTGCCTTGACCCAGGCCCTCAGTGCCTTTTGGAACTTCTCCCTTCTGGAGAGTCCGGTCATGGAAATGTTCAAATTTTTGCAGAAGCTCCTGAGCTGTTTCCTGGTGTAGTTTTCTAGTTTCTCCCAATCACAGTCAATAGAAGAAATGGATGCTGCCTCTTCCATTTTCACTGACACAGGCATGACTTCAAAAACACATGGAGATCTCTTCTCGCAAAACATAAATCAACAAAAAGTCTGTGGCTTAGTTACTGGACTGTCATCACTGTGCAATGGTCAGTAGTTAAGGTAAAGACACCGCAAACGTAAATCCGCTATCCTCACCGCTGCGTCCAATGTTGGAAAGGGGAGTCTCTGGTTGGCGCAGTGCAGCACTGGCGACAAGCAGGGACCCTCTCTTCCACGTCAGGGCTAAGGGTTACCTTCAAGAACAACCTCTGCTTACCCTCTAGGTAGTGTGGCGCAAGCAGTCTAGGCTAGTCTCTGGGGCACATAGGGTTAAACATTTGCAATATCACACCATCACCACCAACCCACCACACAATGACACCAAACTGTATTTGTAAAAAATATATTCTCTTTATATATTGTTCAGAAGCAGGCTTGTAAATACAGTCTTGATTACTTTAAAATTGCGAGGTTCCAGTTACTCTCAGCAAAAAGTCACAGTGTCTTAAAAGGCAATACTTTTGGGCCTTCTGCCCAGGTGTGGCAAGGTTCAGTGTTTTTTCTAGCGCTTCCAGGCGCTTCTCTCCGTCTCCGCTCACTTCCCGGAGAAGCTCGGGCCCGGCCTGCCAAAGCTCACGCTTCCCGCGTGGGCAACGAAAGGCACGGCCGGGTCTGTTCTAGCAATGAGTCACCCTTCGGGGCTCGACTCGAGGGGAGGGGGCCGCGGGCCACAGGGAGCGTCAGGAGGGGCCTCGGGGGCTAGGAGCAGAGCGAGCCTCTGTCTCAGGGGCGGCTCGTGCTGCAGGGCAGACAGCAGCTGCGAGGCCCCGGGGCGCCCAATGTCACACAGCGCGGTGCGAGCTCAGCTTGCAGGATGCTCGCACCGCGAAGGGGGCAAAAACACAGTACCTTTCAATTCTTTGGCGATCTTGGAGCTGACGGCTGCAAGGGGAGCTGTCCCACGTCGCGTTGTCTTCCTTGGGGGGTGCGGCGGCCTGCGGAATTCAGCTGCAGGTCACAGGGCACCCGGGACGGCGGTGCGATTACGGGGCAGGATTCCCCTGGCAAGGTTCGCTTCAGGCTCCGAAGGGGGGAAGCTGCAGCAGGCGGGGCTGAGGGGGGTGCACTTCACGAAGCGCTGTGCACCGATCAGGCGAGGCCCTGCAGCGAGTCACTTCCCAGCTGCGGGGACAAGGGGTCTCAGCGCCCAAGTTACGAGGGGCACAATCTTGGCAGTGCCTGTCTTTGCGGGGGCCGCCTGTACCTCGGGGGTCAAACAGGCGGCGATGCTCGGACCGGACAGGTCCTCCCTTTCCTTTGTGAGCGCGGCTCAGCGCGGACAGTCACGGCGCTCGGACCAGCGTGGGGCTGGTCTTCACTTTCGAGCTGGCACACGATCAGGCCACAGTCACGGTGGTCGGGGGAGGGACACGGCTGCACGAATTGATAGAGAGCGTGGCGGAGGGCACAGCGCTCTCAACTCTCCTCCACTCGGCGCTGTAGAGACACACAGCCCACGCCAGCAGCAGCTTTCTTCAGAGGGGTAGCGCCCACTGTTCCTGGGGCGCTGGTCAGGGGGCAAGTTCCACAGCAAGCCCTTGGAGATCTTTAGCAGAGTTTGGCACAAAGTTCAATAAAAGCAAAAGTCTCTTGTAGTCTCTTCTTTTCCTCTCCTTCTGCAGCAAGGCACCAGACACAGGCCAGAGACAGCACTCCTCGTTGTAGTCCTTCCAGGTCCTTCTCTTCGGGCAGAGTTTCTTCTGTAGCGCAAACAGGATCTAATTTACAAGGAGCAGGGCTCCTACTTTTATTCCCAGTTTCTTTTGTTCTTACAGGCCAGGGGGGCCTTTGCATAACTGCTCTCAGTCCCTGAGCACTTGTGGTGGGTACTTCTGCTTCTGCATTCAGTGTGAGGGCAGGCACATCAGCCGCTCCCCAGGGGGGCGGAGCCAGCATTGTGAAGACAGGGGCAGCCTGAGCACTTTGTTGACAAGCTTCGGTCCTTCCTGGGCCAGGTGCAGGCTGAGTCATCAGTCGCTCCCCAGGAGGGCGGAGCCAGCATTGTGGAGGCAGAGCACAGCCTGATGCATCAGTCAGGGAAACTCCCACCTCCCACTAAGGTGTCATCCTGCTATTCACCACCTGTCAATTCCCAGCCCTGTCACTCACACACACCAGACAGTCAGATCCACATCCAAGCAGAGGCGGGCTGAAATGGTTAGGCAAGCAAATGCTAGCTTTCTAAAAGTAGCATTTGCAAACACAGGATAATAAAATAAACTTTACTACAAGAAGTATTTTATCATTCTGAGTTCAGGCATACCAAACATTAATTTCTACCATGTTCCCTGAGCCTGCTGGGATTATAGAGTGTAATAATTCCAGAAGCCCATCTGGCCTAAAGGGAGCAGGTAGCCTTACAATAGTGAAAAACGAATTTGGCAGTAATTCACTATTAGGACATGCCACACACATCAGAGCATGTCCTACCTTACACTTACAATGCACCCTGCCCTCAGGCCTACCATAGGGGTGACTAATATGAAGTTAAGGGAAGGTTTAGGGGCTGGCAAGTGTGTGCACTTGCCCAGCTAGCATGACAGTACCAGACTGCACGCACGTTCTGCAATGGCAGACCCTAGACACATTTTAAGGCTGCTTCTGTGGGTGGCGCAACCAGCGCTGCAGGCCCACTAGCAGTATTGGCATTCACAAGCCCTGGCACTCCTGGTGCACTTTACTGGGGACTAACAGTAAATCCAATGAACCAATCATGGACATCAATCAAATGTACACTTTACAGTAGGGAGAGCATATGCACTTTAGCACTGGTCAGCAGTGGTAAAGTGCCCAGAGTCATTAAACCAACAAAAACAGGTCAGAGAGAGTATTGGAGGAAGGCAAAAAGTTTAGGGATGACCCTGCCAAGAGGCCCAGGTCCAACAAGGCCATACTCCAGGAATGAATACATTTCAAGGCCCTATGTATTACTCATAAATCTTTTTTTTTAACTTTATTTTTCAGGTTTGTAATGTAACAATTAACAACACCCCTCCCTCACCCCCCCCCCCCCAAATGGCATCAGAACAATACATATATACAAATCAACTGTCTCATTATGGCACTTTTGTTTGGATATAGGCTTCACCTGGATATATGTAGACCCATGAGGCATATCAGAATAACATACAAATAAATAGGTATCATCGTGAGTAACTCAAATCTTTGAAGAAGACTGGCCCACCGCTCACCAAGGCCCTAGTTAGACCTTATAAGGCCAGCAGAAGTCTCCGTTCCGACGAGCTCCATCTGGCTGAGATTCCCAGAATCATGAAGTCTAGATCAGGTGGTCGTATCTTCTCATACACTTCTTCAAAGCTCTGGAATTCCCTACCCCTTTCCATTCGTAAAGAACCCAATCACCTGGCATTCTAGAGACAATTGAAGACCTGGCTCTTTCCATGAAGACCCTCCATATCCCTCCTCGGTCCCGCTAAAGCGCTGGGATGCCCCCGGATAGCCATACGCTATACAAAAAACGCATTCATTCACACTCCCTATGAGGTCCTGTTTTGGACTAGAATGTGGGTACCTTGCCTCGATTGTGGCAGCACAGTGGCGGGTGAAAAACAATTTGACATCAATGATCGTTTGGCTGTTTTACATGAACTCAATGAATTTCAGGCATTACAAAGAAACGTCCAAGTAAAATGCACCGCCACTGGGGAAGTGAAAGTTATTCCGGCAAGACCTGCTGGGTCCCAAAGATCGGGGACCTGTCAGAGAAAAGTTTGTGGCCAAAAAATTATTTGAGCGCCTGTACCAGTCCTGGCTGTCGAACGAACAAGAACGGTACTTCTTCCGACTCTTGCTGGCAAGAAAGACAGGAGATTTGTCTCCATCGATCTGATCAAACCACACTATGTGGCCGATATTAAATAGTAGGCTGCGTGGACTCCTGGGTAGCCACTGATCTCCTCTCGCTACCATACAGGAAATTCAGACAGAAAGATTAATAACATTTGAAGATCTGAATATATACGAAATGAAGGAGTGACCAGTAATGGAATGGAACTCGTGCCTGTTGAAGTTGAACAGCAACAAAATTCAAATAAAACAGATCTCAATTCGGCCTAATACCGACATCTATGTGAATATGTCTTGAAACGAGTCAACAGCCAGTTCTACAAAACCTGCTGAGCTACCAAAGATAGATCGAACAGAACATGGCTACTTCATCGATTTTTACACTTTTTCTCTGGATCAGAGTGTACCTGAGTCACCGCCAGCTTCTGTTTCCCACAAAGAAAAAATATATGATCACTACCTTTGGCTGAAAAAGACTCTCCATGGCTACAGCTCTAGATTGCTATTGATCTACTGTTCCTAGTCCTTTGGATAGGTGTAGTGACTGTCTTTTTCCTGCTCCTGAATGTACATTATCTCCCAGAATGTTCCGCAGTACAACTTGTGAACTCGGTCCTGAAGCCACATGCATCATCTCATCGTGAACAAAGAGACTTGTCCTTTGTGAACATTACAACAGTTCCGGTTCCTGAAGGAATAGTTTGTGATAGGGTTTCATATGATGTATTTGATACCACTGAACTTTGGAAATACCACATGTATTTAAAAATTCTTTAAGTGATATCATCACCTCCAGTACTTTCTCTAATTGGGATTTTAAAACTCTAAATAATATGCGGTCTGATTTAGAACACTCTGCTGCATTTTCCAGTACCGATTTGTATGATGATACATCTGATTTTGACACCATGTATTGTTACCAACATTATGGTCATCACTTCTTGCACAAAGCTAGTATCCCATGTAACGTTTTCACTTACCATCAATGGGAACATTGTCCAACACCACTGAAACGTAGTTCACAAACGTTTGCACACTTGTTTATTTATTTTCTGAGTAGAACACTTCAGACCTGACATCTTATTATAAGGTTGCACCTACACCTTCAAGGAAAAATATACTCACTAACATGAAACGGATATACTCTGCTTTCTTTATTTCCCAGCTGTCTGTACAAGGGTTCGACTTTTGGATGGACAACTTAAGACACAATCTGTCTGGGGATTAAAGATTGGCACGTTCAGGGAACTGAGGCCTTATTTAGATCATGCTTCATTCCACAGATCATCTTCCTGAACAACACAGTGCAACAGACTTCCTGTCTTGGGTTGGCTCAGATAAAGGATTTGAACACACCTCGGATTCCCTCACTTACACATTTTGAAGGTTGGCAGAATTACACACAGCATAATGAAGATACACTAGATGTATGTATAGGCATTTTATATAGCGCACTACTTACCCGTAGGGTCCCAAGGCGCTTCGACCGCTGCGAAACCCTTCCTGGCTTCCCTGAGAGATGGTCCCTTAATGGGTATCTCCAGGGTGAGACCAGGCATCCCCGGCGGTCTGGTGGGGCCGTTAGTGAAGATGAGGCAAGCTAATGCCCAGAGTTGCCGAGTGTGATCACTGATCAGAGTGGGCACCGAGGCGAGAGAATTATCGAGTCCGCTGACCCTGGTCCAGAAACCTGCCGCGCTGGGAATCGAACCCTGGTCCCGGCCGTCCTCTGCTCTCGGGTCTGCTGCCTCTAACCAGTGAGCCACACTACTAGATGACATTCTACATGATGTATTGTACAATTCGTCAGACCCCAAATGGAAGGGATGGTTGGTTTGGCCTATCAACACAAATGGGTGTCAGTCAAGATTCAGGGGTACCACCGAAGGGTTTAGTATCCACAAGCCTGATCAACGTTACATACAAAAAGAACACTCGGGAGTGGTGACATCTTACAGTGTTGGGAAGTTATGCCTAGAGTGGCTAAAGACCTCAAACTGTCCCATTTGAAACACTTGTCAATATTCTCAGACGGCATGGATCGTAAGTATTTTTTGTTAGGTCCCCAAAAACCACTTCTTATATGCTATATATAATGAAGTATGGAAAATCTCGCAAACTGAGGTTGCTGAGAGATTGACATGGTTAACCTAGAGAAGGCTTTGGCAGTGGTCAAAAATTGCATGGCCACACTAACATCCAGGATTTATTCACTGGGCAACATTGTATCTTTTGCAATCGAAATAATAGAACAGGATTTGTCTATTCTTCAACATGATCCATTCTATTACTGAGCTGGACTCTACGCTCATTGCGTTCTGGTCATGTGCCCTGGCACTATATCAACAGTATTTTCTGCATACAATCTAACAGAAAGACAGACAATTGCACAAAGAGATGCAAAATATATAATGCTGCACATTGAAAAATTGGACCAATTATTTTTTACCGTGGCTGAGTCACCCTCCGCAGAATGGTTAATCCATGGCCATATTACACTGGCAGTCACGACATTCCAATTTCAATATTTTCTTCACTATCACCACGTAGGCATGCATAAAAAGATGAATCTTGGGAATTACCTTACATGTTTAGATGCAGGAATGGGGACACTGAAGTCTTTCTCAGCATTTCAGACTGTGAGAATTCAATAAGTATGTCTCTAATTTGTCAAGATATTATGCTTCATGGAGCTTGCAATGCTTCGGTTGCAAACCTATCTTGTCACTTAAAAGTATTCCCAGCTGCTGTGATTCATCCGGTGTTCAAACTGCTCTTGAATCGGAGTTACTTGATGTTCAATTATCAAAATTGTTGTTTAGGGATGGTGCCAAGCATCGCATATCTAGTCACAGTAAGATCCAGGGTTACTTGTTTTGCAAGTATTGTTTCCACCGACCCACACAGTCAGGGAGGGCCGCTATGACCTTCGTTAGAGGTTTCCTTTATACGGTTTGATTCTCAAAGCAGACTGAAAGCCATGCTTTTACAGAAGGATGTGGCCTTAACCTCAACCCAAGAGACGTTTGATCTCCAGGTCGAAAGGTCTTCAGCTGAGATACAGGAACAAGTCCGACCTAACTCCTAGCTTCATTTGGGAGAAATGGTACATCGTATCCTTAACATGTCTGATACAAGTCACATAATACACCTATTTAAGAGCCTAGGTTCTGGGCTATTGAGCACCTTTCAGAAGATAAGTCCGAATGAGGTCGCGCACTGCTCGTCCCATCAGCGTGTGACCCCAGAGCATGATGGTCGATGTAGTAGGTATCAGTGGGTGCGCTTCTACCCGAGTCTTGAATCTTGAGGGTGTTCACTGGTGTGCTTGCCATCCCTGGACACGAGTTCCGCGTTCATTAACGCTCATCAGCAGGGATTAGGCGTGCACGGGGTTGCTGCGTGGGCTGCCGAAAATATTCGTAGGTCCAACCTCTTAAGGCGCGTTGTCTCGAGGTCGTCACCCCATATATACAGGCTCCCTTGAGCCGGTGGAGGTGACGACCTCGAGACAACGCACCTGCGTGCCTTAAGAGGTATCTGGACCTATGAATATTTTCGGCAGCCCACGCAGCAACATGCCTAATCCCTGCTGATGAGCGTTAATGAGCACGAAACACGTGTCCAGGGATGGCAAGCACACCAGTGAACACCCTCAAGACTAAAGACTCGGGTAGAAGCGCACCCGCTGATACCGACTACATCGACCATCATGCTCCGGGGACACACGATGATGGGACGAGCAGTGTGCGACCTCATTCGGACATACTATTTATACAGGCTCCCTTGAGCCGGTGGAGGCGACTACCTCGAGACAACGCACCTGCGCGCCTTAAGAGGTATCTGGACCTACGAATATTTTCGGCAGCCCACGCAGCAACCCCGTGCACACGCCTAATCCCTGCTGATGAGCGTTAAGGAACGCGAAACACGTGTCCAGGGATGGCAAGCACACCAGTGAACACCCTCAAGACTAAAGACTTGGGTAGAAGCGCACCTGCTGATACCGACTACATCGACCATCATGCTCCGGGGTCACACGATGATGGGACGAGCAGTGCGCGACCTCATTCGGACATACTATTTATACAGGCTCCCTTGAGCCGGTGGAGGTGACGACCTCGAGACAACGCACCTGCGCGCTTTAAGAGGTATCTGGACCTACGAATATTTTCGGCAGCCCACGCAGCAACCCCGTGCACATGCCTAATCACTGCTGATGAGCGTTAATGAACGCGAAACACGTGTCCAGGGATGGCAAGAACACCAGTGAACACCCTCAAGACTAAAGACTCGGGTAGAAGCGCACCCGCTGATACCGACTACATCGACCATCATGCTCCGGGTTCACACGATGATGGGACGAGCAGTGTGCGACCTCATTCGGACACACCTTTCAGAAGATCTTCAGAGTTATTCCATCATTTATACACTATTGGGAAGCATTTTTGGAGGGCTTCCTCTGGTCCTACTACTTGCAGTGAGTATCCTGGTTTTAATTTTCCTGCAACGCATTGGACGCCGTAGCCTCAAAAGATGGAAAAGCACTCTTGGTGCGATGTTGCCGTGAACGCATGGTACTCCATTTGGGCACACCTTGGCTTCAGTAGCTAAGCGAGCATTGTTTCCCATTGTTCATACCAGTCTGGGGTGACTGAGTCTTGTCTGCAGATACAAATGCATGTTGGACATCTGTCTAACACTTCGATCGGTTGCGCCTCCAGACGCGGACATACTATTAGACCCTTTTAGGGCCCACTTATTAGTGTTCACAGCGTATTCCAATGTTGATGTCTGCATTATTAGAGCCACCACAGGATGCTTCAGCTCCTGTCGGAATAGACACAGGCTCTGCAACAGGCTCACTGGCATCAAGTGCTTCCTCAGCAGAGGCTGTCAGAACCGGAGAAGATCACCTTTGTTCCACTGACCAGATCCAAGAGGTGTTACAGGGACCGTCGTCTGCAAAGGCAAGCAGCAGTGATGTTGCATCTCCCACACAGGACACAAACATTTGGTTCTCCATATGATGGGAACTGTTGGACTTGGCCCTTCTGGCATGTTCACCCCTGAACTTTTTGCTTTTTGTATGTGACTTGGGGATGGTGATTTTATTTTCTGCGCACTTTCACTGTGTCCCAGTGAAAAATGCGTGCGTACTCGGAGTGCGTGTGGTGAGATAGGCCTGCCCTCCCATAGGAATTCATGGGGAATATATGTGTCCATGGTAGTTCCTGATGCGCGGGGTGTGCAGGCTCGAGTCTGGTATGTGCGGACTCGTGTGATTGAATGCTGCGCAATGATGCGTGCGGCGTGTATGTGTCTAGTGTGGAAGTGCCACTTCTAGAAGTGTGCCTGTCTGTGCAGTGAATGTGCTGGCGTGTGATTGGCTGGAGCTGGCTGGTGTGCCAGGCTCCATGAGTCATCATGGGTCTGCCCCGGTGGTGAGTGTTGAGCTTAGCATGTGTGATGTGAGGGAGTGGTGCACCTGGGACCTGAATAGGGCTGGGCTTTCCAACACAATGCTGGCTCCGCCCCCTGTGGTGCGACTGATGACCCTAGCCTGCCTGGTGTATAGGAAGGGTGGCTGAGCACATCTAGAGTGCTCCAAAACCAGCTGCGACTGGTTTTTCCCCCACCCTGCACCCTGAGACAAAGGGATTTAATGTATAAAAAGGGGCTGTGTCCCCTTACAAGGTGTTTTCTTCCTGGATCTTTTTCCTGAGGGGGCTGCTGCTGGGCGCCAGGAGGACCGCCACTGGGGATTGCCTCCCTGCCGAGGAGGACCCTGTGAGCTGGCTCTGGGCCCAGCCTTGCCCCCCCCCCCCCACCTCCTAAAAGACTTGTTCCTGGACTTTGCTTGGGTTTGGGGCTGATTTTGCTAGAAGTGCCTGGGAAGCGCTGGTTCTGCCTTTCAGGAGCACTGGGCCTTGTATCTGCAGCCCAGGGTGCAGTCCGCCTTTTGGAGGGATTCCCCGGCGTGGGGATCCCCCTTCTGCTTATTTTCGGCACGGGAGCCCACTCCGTTTATTTTGTCGTTTTTTTATATCCCTGGCGAGTGCCCAACCCGCCAGGGACTTGGTGCTGTTTTGTGCCCCCCAGGCGAGTGCCCACCCCGCTTTGTTATTGATTTTGAGGGCGCCCACACCTCGTTGTTCACCGCCGCAGCCCAGGAGGGTTGGAAACGTTGCCGGGCCGTTGCCTAGTGCGACCCAGAAGTGCCCGCCTCCACATCCCCGGGCCGCGCTGCGATTGGGTCCCGCAGCCGCGACCCGGAAGTACAGTAGGCCAGGCAGGAAGCGGACGGGAGGCCTCCCCGCGTTCTTGCCCGGCAAAGAGAAGAAGTCCGGCAGCCCCAGACCTGTGGAGGAGCCGGCAGCCTGTCCCTACGGAGAGAGGGGCACGAGGCCCCTTCCCGTGCCTGCCCTCGCCTCCACACCGAGGAAGAGACCCGCCCGACAGAGGAGAGAGCAGAGACGCCGCCTCCCCAAACAGCCGGTGAGTGGAGCAGGAGGCGATTGTTCTCAAGTCTCCCAGAGAGGGGGGACACCAGTGACGAGGGCATTTGTCATTACGAGCCCTGAGAGGCTCCTGGGCATATTTGGCTTAGAGCCCGAGGCTCCAGGCGATATAATTATTTCGAGCCTACGAGAGGCCCAGGGCCCATTGATTGGCCTCGAGTGCCCCCGGGAGGGACTCCAACGCGGTGGCCATTTCATTCTGTTTCAGAGCGGCCCCGGGAGGCAGCGGGCCGCTCCCACATTAAGCCCACGAGAGCTCCTGCATTTCGGGTGGTAGAGAGGCCTTGGCAGAGAGCAGGTCGCTCCCCCCACACTGGGCACGATTCTTGAAGAGCACCAGAGAGGCTCCTGGGGGCATATTTGTTTGACGAGCCCTGAGAGGCTCTGGAGTGCCATTCAGTTTTTTTAAAGCCGGAGAGGCTCTTGGGGGACACGAGTGCTTTGGCCAGACCCTACGAGGTTTAAACAGGGCACATTGTTTACGAGCCATGAGAGGCTCAGGGGGACCTTCTATTTGTTTAGGGCCACGAGGCTCCAGCGTTGGCCCCAGTGTCTCCACAGCTGCCCAGCACTTAGTGAGCAGCTGCTACCTTTAGGCCCCCCTGACATTTGGGACAGTCACTGGTTGTGGCCTCAGGTGATTTCTGCGCAATTGTTCTTTGCTACACCGCTGAATGTATATTTATGCATCGTGTAATGTTCCTATGCTACACCCCTAAATGTATGGTGATACTTAGGTGGTTGTTTTTCTCCTAGTACAGGTGTTGCTAGTGAGGTCCTGGTTCCCTGCGTGACCTTTTCCTAAGGTGGTTAGGCTTGCGTAGGTGGTACTTACCGGTTACCAGTGGTTACTGGTTGTGTGCTTTATGTTCTATTTTGTGCTACAGTGATTATTATTATATGTGCTAATTATTATTCCTACAAGTGCTAATTCTACCAAGTACTAAGGCTAAAAGTGCTAGTTCCTGGCAGTGGTCCCTGTGGGCCTGTCCTGTACATATCCCCTGTAAATTCTGCCCGTGCCTGTTGGCACATTGTCAAGTGTGTGTTTTTATCTAATGTGTTTTGGTGTAATACAAAGGCTATTTTTATTCATAACCTTGTGTGGAGTTTCCTTTGTGGTGGGCCTTGAGTGTTGTTGCTGGGTGCGCGCGCAAACGCTTAACTCACATTGCCTCCGAGTTTAGCCTTACTGCTCGTGTCACGTTACCAAGGGGGTGAGCAGGGGTTATCTTGGTGTGTAACTCCCTTGCCCTGACGTGGAAGTGGTGGTCTCTGACTGACTTTGGCGCAAGCCCTGGCCAGCCAGGGATCCCATTTCTAACATTGGCTGGCAGCGGAAAGGATAAGGATTTGCGTTTGCGTTGTACCGCAGTAGCAACTGGCCGCACCACAAAACTCTGCATTTTTAGATAAATCACATTTTGGGGATTATTGTTGTTGAAGTTCCATTATTTCTTCTCCTAAGGGTGTCATTTTCAAATAGTGTCCAGTACATTTGTCCCCCGCCCAGCTCCCAGAGTTTGGTACCTGTGTCACGTGTGGTCAGGTTGAGAAATCAGGGGTGGTAGAAACTACCTTACCAGTCCGAGGGGGGGTTGTGTGTGGATGAATGGTGTGTGGCACTGGACAAGTGAGTGTGAGTTCTCTGGGATAGAGAGCTTGCTGTATCCTTTTGTGAATTGTGTACTCCTGTTTTAAGCTCAGACCCCTAGGTTCCCTGTGTTAAACTTTTCTCAAGAACATCTGCCAAAATGGAGCCTGCTTTTGATTTCTGTGATCTGTTTAGATACAGTATGGGAGAGTTGGTAAGGTTCTGTGAAGAGAGAGACATAGGGGTGGATGAGTCAGACACTCAGTCCGAACTTAGGAACAGCCTGATCCTATGGCAAAAGGGTCAATGGGATCTTGAGCGCAGTGAGGAGGGAGAAGATGACAGTGAATGGATGCAAGCAGATAGTGAAGATCCCATAGATAGGGAGTCCCTTGCTGGGTCCAGCGTAGCAGGCAGCGCCTCATCCCTTTCCCTGTCCCCAGAGGAGTGGGAAGATAGGAGGAAAGAAAGGGAGCACCAGCTGGCTTTAGAAAAGCTCAGGCTAGAGCATGCCCAGGCTATGGCACAGCTGGGCGTTAGCAAGCAACAGCTAGAGACTCAGAGGGTCTTAGCGCAAGAGAGGATAGAGGAGGCTGAGAGGGCCTTCACCAGAGGCAAAGTAGCTCTGGAGTGTAGACTATCCCCTGCGCGCAGTTTTAATTTTCTGGACTCTCCAGGGCGGGTTGAGTCCAGTGGTGGCAGCTATATAGAGCCCAGTGCGAGCAGTCCCACTCCCAGTTCCCAGAGTATGGTACCTGTTTCCCAAGAGGAGGAGTTAAGGTTGAAGTTCAGGGACAGTAGGAAACTGTCTCACCAGTCTTGGGAGGAGTTTGTGGATGAATGTATTGGAGCACTGTGGGCTTGGGTACAGGTTCATACGGAAGACGATTTTGACGTATTGTTCGGAATGATTGTCAAAGAGCACCTGCTCAGTTGTTGTTCACCAGGGTTGCACAAACACCTGTTGGGGTGTGGATTGTCTGAGACATGTGAGCTTGCAGATGAAGCAGACCGCTGGGAGAGTGCCAGAGGTTCTTCAGAGTCATTAGGGAGTGATTCCAAAAGTAGTGGTTCAGGTATCTTCCAGCCCAGCGTGGTGGAAGTGGCTCAGAGTAGCCCAGCTAGGTCCCAGGATAGCGAGGAGGGTGGAGAGGCTTACTACCTGGCTCAGTGGAGCAGGAGTCAGTGGGTGGCTGAGAGTCCCCAGATGCCCAAAGCCCTATCTCAGAACCTGGGTGGTTTATTGAGGGAACACCAGGTTGGGGACGTAGGCTGTCCTGTTAGGCCATTTGAGGAGGATCTCCTAGTGTCTAGGGAACCTGGAGCATCTGTAACTAGAGCTCCAGGGGTTCCAGTGTCCGGCACTGCTACTCCCGTTGGGAGGGCACAGGAGTCGGAAGTGAGGAGTGATTGGGGGATGAGTTCCCCAGTGGAAGAACCAGTGCGTCAGGGACTACCCAGTTAGGCTAGGATCCCGTGTAGTGACCAGGGTGACACCACTTCTGTTCTGGGGGATCTTTGCGCACTGTCAGATGGACAGGGGACAGGAGATCTGCGCCAGACAGACAGTCACACGACACATGGGTCATGTGTCAGCCTCAGGGGGATGGTGTGTGAATCCCCAGAAGTCCTGGAGTGCCAGGCAGTTATTACTCCAAAGGTTCTCGACCAGAGGTTGGAAGGCCAGGTTCAGGATCCACCTGACCTGAAGGGTAGGACGTCTGTAACCAGCGTCCTGACCGGTTCATCTTCCAGGGGTACCACTCCAGCTTGGAGGGTGCGGAACCCTGGAAGGGGGTGCAGAGGGTGGGAGAGCCCGCCACTGACCCCAGTGCAACCTGAGGGGTTCAACCCTAGGTTGGGTGAATGGTGTTCTAAGGGTACCCCTCGCAGGAGGTGGAGGAACCCTAGAAGAAGAGGTAGGGGGAGGAGAGCCTTCCCTGAGACTCCTGGTCCGCCTGAGGTTGTAGACCCTAGGCTGGAGAACCAGTGGCAGTCTAGCCCTATCCTGCAGACAGGACGAGTGGAAAATGGCCATTATGTGCCAGGGGTAACTACCCCCCGCTCTGCGAATTGGCAAGGACCGGTGGCACCTGGGTGGCACAGGGCCTGGTCCTGGCCGCGGACAGCTTGGAAGTACCAGTGGGGTAGCCCTGGTGGTCAAGATAGTGGTTTTAGAAGGAAACCCATGGGTTCACCGTGGCGTAGAACAGGAGGGTGTCCCTGCAATTGCGGGCCCGCGTCCATGTTCTATCGCCCCAAGCAGGGAAGTCCATCACGGTGGTGATTGGTCTGCCCTGCGTTTTGGCTGGAAGGGGGTTGTGTTGGACTTGGCCCTTCTGGCAGGTTCACCCCTGAACTTTTTGCTTTTTGTATGTGACCTGGGGATGGTGATTTTTGTTTTCTGCGCACTTTCACTGTGTCCCAGTGGAAAGTGCGTGCGCACTCTGAGTGCGTGTGGTGAGATAGGCCTGCCCTCCCATAGGACTGCATGGGGAATGTATATGTCCATGGTAGTTCCTGATGCGTGGGGTGTGCAGGCTCGAGTCTGGTATGTGCGGACTCGTGTGATTGAATGCTGCGCAATGATGCGTGTATCGTGTTTGTGTCTAATATGGAAGTACCACTTCTAGAAGTGTGCCTGTCTGTGTAGTGAATGTGCTGGCGTGTGATTGGCTGGAGCTGGCTGGTGTGCCAGGCTCCACGAGTCATGATGGGTCTGCCCCGGTGGTGAGTGTTGAGCTTAGCATGTGTGATGTGAGAGAGGGGTGCACCTGGGACCTGAATAGGGCTGGGCTTTACCCACACAATGCTGGCTCCGCCCCCTGTGGTGCGACTGATGACCCTAGCCTGCCTGGTGAATAGGAAGGGTGGCTGAGCACATCAAGAGTGCTCCAAAACCAGCTGCGACTGGTTTTTCCCCCACCCAGCACCCTGAGACAAAGGGATTTAATATATAAAAAGGGGCTGTGTCCCCTTACAAGGTGTTCTCTTCCTGGATACTTTTCCTGAGGGGGGCTGCTGCTGGGCGCCAGGAGGACCGCCACTGGGGATTGCCTCCCTGCCTAGGAGGACCCTGTGAGCTGGCTCTGGGCTCAGCCTTGCCCCCCCACCTCCTAAAAGACTTGTTGCTAGACTTTGCTTGGGTTTGTGGCTGATTTTGCTAGAAGCACCTGGGAAGCGCTGTTCTGCCTTTCAGGAGCACTGGGCCTTGTATCTGCAGCCCGGAGCGGCAGTCCGTCTTCTGGAGGGATTCCCCGGCGTGGGGATCCCCCTTCTGCTTATTTTTGGCGCGGGAGCCCACTCCGCTTATTTTGCCGATTTTTGATATCCCTGGCGAGTGCCCACCCCGTCAGGGAGCTGGTGCTGTTTTGTGCCCCCCAGGTGAGTGCCCACCTCGCATTGTTATTTATTTTGAGGGAGCCCACCCCTCGTCGTAGCACCGAGTTCACCGCCGCAGCCCAGGAGGGTTGGAAACGTTGCCGGGCCGCTGCCTAGTGCGACCCGGAAGTGCCCGCCTCCACATCCCCGGGCCGCGCTGCAATTGGGTCCCGCAGCCGCGACCCGGAAGTACAGTAGGCCAGGCAGGAAGCGGACGGGAGGCCACCCCGCGCTCCTGCCCGGGAGGGACTCCAACGCGGTGGCCATTTCATTCTGTTGCAGAGCGGCCCCGGGAGGCAGCGGGCCACTCCCACATTAAGCCCACGAGGGCTCCTGCATTTCGGGTGGTAAAGCGGCCTTGGCAGACAGCAGGCCGCTCTACCCACACTGGGCACGATTCTTGAAGAGCCCCAGAGAGGCTCAAGGGGGCATATTTGTTTTACGAGCCCTGAGACGCTCTGGAGTGCCATTCTGTTTGTTTAGAGCCCGAGAGGCTCTTGGGGGACACAAGTGCTTTGGCCAGAGCCTGCGAGGCTCAAACAGGGCACATTGTTTACGAGCCCTGAGAGGCTCTGGGGTGCCACATTTGCTCGAGCCCAGAGAGGCTCAGGGGGACATTCTATTTGTTTAGGGCCACAAGGCTCCAGCGTTGGCCCCAGTGTCTCCACAGCTGCCCAGCACTTAGTGGGCAGCTGCTATGTTTAGGCCCCCTGACATTTGGGACAGTCACTGGTTGTTGCCTAAGGTGATTTCTGCGCAATTGTTCTTTGCTACACCGCTGAATGTATATTTATGCATCATGTGTAATGTTCCTATGCTATACCCCTAAATGTATGGTGATACTTAGGTGGTTGTTATTCTCCTAGTACAGGTGTTGCTAGTGAGGTCCTGGTTCCCTGCGTGACCTTTTCCTAAGGTGGTTAGGCTTGCGTAGGTGGTACTTACCTGTTACCAGTGGTTACTGGTTGTGTGCTTTATGTTCTATTTTGTGCTACAGTGATTATTATATGTGCTAGTAAGGTTGGGGGGCTTATAAAGGCACTGTGAGCTATCTGGTCTACAGACTAACATAGCCTCTGGAGGTTCGTATACAAAAAGACGGTGCACCAGAGAAAAATATCCAAGAGCTCCAATTCTTATTAAACAATTCCTTTATTGAGTTCCAATAAAAACAGACTATTCAGCCAACGCGTTTCGTTCACAAGGAACTTCGTCAGGGCTATTTTATAAAAGGGAATTCCCTGGACATGTATCCATTCTTAAAGTCTGAAGAGAGTATATAGAAGACCGCTTCATAGTAGGCCAATAAGTTCAGTGGCCATTGTCTTAAATTTGAACCAGCAACAATTAAAGATCCCGCCGTGTGATAGCTTTGGGAAAAGTTTGAGTCGCGGTCACCCACTCGAAGTGCCGGTGGTCCAATAAGTGGAGAGGACGTAAAACACTCTGGACGTATTGTGCACAGGACATCGACACGTGTACCATACTTTAAAAGTACTTGTGCATAACCTTTGTCAGCCGTTCTTGTTCTCTGTAATTGAATAGCCTCTGGAGGTGTCTGGAATCAGTCTGGACACCAATCCCTTATTTTGTGTAGTCTAAACGTGCAGATCCTATACGGATTTGTAGTAACGAACTAAACGACAGGGCACAACTAAAAGTGGATGTTCTCCATGCCCCTAGACTGCTTCAGCACCTAGCTGTACTTTCACTAACAACGCGATTAGTGTTTGGCGGTGCTTTCCCTATTTCTTGGACATGCCTAGTCAGTGGTGTCTGTGTCTACTTGCTGTTTGGTTGCTTGCTCGTTCTTGCATTGATTCCACTCGAAGCCTCTGCTTCCTGACCTAACAGTAGAAAAAATAATCTAAAGATGGAGATCACCGTCACTGGAGGATCTTGCCCATACTCCTGGGGGATCTCTGTAAATAATCAGGGCCAACAGGGCCCAACAACAGTGCTCCCCGGGGGAGGGGCGAACTCGGGGCCTCCTGTGGCCTTCCGCCCTCCTCCCCGGGGTTACCTGGGTTCTTCGGCCCACTCTGGGCCCTTGCGGCATTGTCAGGAGAGGCGGGAGGACTCGGCTCCTTCGGAAGCCCTCCAGCGAGTCTTGTGGTGTGGGGCACAGCTGGGCTTCCCGGGACCCTCACCGTTGGTTCCGCCGGCTCAAAGGGGATGCAATAAGCGCGGAGGGGCTCTGGCTCTCCTCGGCCCCCTCCGCGATGGATCATGGCTTGAGTCGGGCCTTGGCCGGGGACGGCTCAATCAACTGGCGGGATATGGGGCACGGCTCGGCGGGCCAATCACTGAGGAGGCGGGGCACGGCCTGTGACGCGGCAGGGCGCCCCCGTCACGTGGGGCGGCCTTAGGCGGTGTCAGGCCCTCACAAGATCTAGCGCGGCCTACTTTTAATTCCGGCGGCCCGCTCCTATGACCGGGGCTGCCGCGCAGGCACAACCAGCAGCCAGGCTCACCCAGGGGGAAGCGCCCCGGTCGCGACGGCGAGTCTCCAGTAGCCAACCAGGCCCCGGGGATGACAGCTACCCACTCCCTTCTCTCGTCACAGGGCTGCGGCGGTGAGGTCTTAACTGGGGCCCCACGGGGATAGCAGCGCTTCCCGGAACAGCCGGTTACAGCGCTCGGGAACAGCCCCAGTCCCTGGAATCACAGAGCTTCTTACGGGGGAAATTACCACAGCGCCTCGCTCCCACAGGCAGTTCAGTAAGCTCAGGGAGCTAATGGGGGACAACCAGACCAGGTCAGTCAGGGGGGGATAGGCAGGACAGCGGAGGGATCCAGGCGAGGCGGGAGCAACACAGTCCAATACCTGGTTATCGCAGGTGGGTTTCTGCTTGGCACTTAATGGTTCTGGTGCCCTTGGTAGTTGGTTTCTTGAAGAGGGGGGGTTGAGTTGAAGGCTTTCCTCAGCAGGTCACTTCAGATGGTCCCTGGGTTCCCCTCCCGCCGGGCCAGATCAGTGGGCTAGTTCAGTGTTCCTCACACAGCTTGGTGGGCAGCGCCTAAACCCTGTCACCCCCCAGTGGTATAGGTTTCTGACTAGGCCCTACCACCTAAGTCTCCTGCAAAGGGTCCCCCAGGTAAGTGATGCCCTAACTGACTAGAAAGTTTCCCTCCCTTTCCTTGTATAGCATCCGTTGGCAGTTGGTGTCCACTCCCCTATTCTGGAAGGTTCCAGGAGCTTCCTCACTCTAGCTGCTGGCAGGCTGGTATTGCAACAATGTTTAAGGGTTCCAGACAGCTCCTGGCTACTAGAGTGCGCCTATAACGAACACGCTGCAGTAGCAGGGGTCAGTGGCAGCCATCTTAGGGGAAGTGAGCACCTGCACCTTAGCATTGATAAGCAATGGGAAGGTGCCCAGAGACCTAAGGCCAACAAAAAGTAGGTGGGAAAAATGAGGCAAAAGCGAAAAAAAATGGGGAAGACCACCCTAAGGCTGACAGGTCTAACATGCGTCCCCTCCAGCTGAAAGTGGGGAGAGCTACCCAACCTCTAGGGAGTTCTCGTCACTAAGGCGAAAAAACCGGGAGAGATCGTCAGCATTGGCGTGGTCAACTCCGGGCCGATGTTCCACCCTAAAGTCCATCCCCTGTAGGGAAATGGACCACCTTAGCAACTTCGGGTTTTCGCCTCTCATCTGCATGAGCCAGCGAAGGGGTCGGTGGTCGCTTTGAATCAGGAAGTGAGAGCCAAAAAGGTATGGCCTCAACTTCTTCAAGGCCCAGACCACAACGAAGGCTTCTCGCTCGATGGTACTCCATCGCCGTTCCCGAGGGAGGAGTCTTCGGGAGATAAAGGCCACAGGTTGATCTTGGCCATCGTTGTTGAGTTGCGAAAGCACCGCACCTACGCCGTGCTCAGAGGCGTCAGTCTGCACGATAAATTATTTTGTGAAATCAGGTGTTGCAAGCACCGGAGCGGTGCACATCGCGTGCTTCAATGTCTCGAATGCCTCTTGGCAAGCAGCCGTCCAGATCACTTTACGTGGCTGCTTCTTGGACGTCAACTCAGTCAAGGGGGCTACGATGGTACCATATCCCTTGACAAACCGGCGGTAATAGCCAGTGAGACCGAGGAAATCTCGGACCTCAGTCTGGGTTTTGGGGGGCTCCCAGGCCAAGATGGTCTCAATTTTGGCCTGGAGGGGTTGCACCTTACCGCCGCCCACCAGATGTCCAAAGTAGACAGATCCCTGTCGAATCTGGCACTTGCTAGCCTTGATGGTCAGGCCAGCACGTTGCAAGGCCTGCAGCACCTCCTGGAGATGCTGCAGATCATCCTCCCAGGGGCTACTGAAGACAGCTATGTTATCCAGGTATGCCGCTGAGAAGGGCTCCAGGCCAGATAGCACCTGGTTCACCAACTGCTGGAAAGTGGCCGGAGCATTCTTCAGCCCGAAGGGCATCACTCTGAATTGGAAGTGGCCCTCGGGGGTGGAGAATGCTGTCTTCTCCTTTGCTCCATCGGCCATGGCAATCTGCCAGTACCCTGATGTTAAGTTGATGGTGCTGAGTTACCGGGCTGCTCCCAGCCGGTCGATCAGCTCGTCGACCCGTGGGATCGGGTCAGCGTATGTCTTGGTGACAGAGTTCAATCCCCGATAGTCCACACAGAACCGAAGTTCTGGTGTGGTTCCCTGGTGGGGCCGCTTTCGGCACCAACACGACCGGACTGGCTCACGGGCTGCTGGAAGGCTCGATCACTCCCAGCTCCACCATTTTGGCCGCCTCACCCTGGATGCTGTTCTTCACTTTCTCGGACAGCCGGTAAGACTTGGTTTTTACGGGCGGACTGTCCCCTGTGTCCACATCATGGGTACACAGATGTGTAATTCCAGGCGTGAGGGAGAACGAGGCGTGCTGCGCCAATACCTGGCAGCAGTCCCTCTGTTGCTCTGGGGTCAAGGATGGGGAGAGGACCACTCCCTCAACCGATTCATCCTTCTCCTGGGCCGCCAGAAGGTCAGGAAGAGGCTCACTCTCCTCCTCCTCGCTCCCATCCGTCACCAGGAGGAGAGCAAGCTCCGATCGCTGATGGTGAGGCTTCAGGCGGTTGACGTGGAGCACCCTATGGGGTAGTCGGGGGGTCTTCAAGTCAACGACATAGGTGGTCTGGCCTCGACACTCCACAATTTCGTATGGACCAGTCCACCGGACCTGGAGGGCACTAAGCTCCCCAGGCTCCATGACCCACACCTTCTGTCCGGCGTCCAACTTCACCGTCCGAGCGTTGCGGTCATACCACTCCTTCATGACGGCTTTGCTAGCCTCCAAGTTATCTGAGGCTTCCTTCCACAGCTTGGTCATCTGGCTGCGGAACGCCAGCATGTAGCTGACGACATCCCGGGGAAGCTTGTTCTGTAGTATGTTTATCTAGGGACCTGTATCGATACTCCTATTTCTGACCCTTGTCCGGTTACTAAATCATTAATGGCCATACAACGGCACAGAAACCCGTTTTCAGATTAAGTCATAGCACATGCTATCACATTAGGCAAGCACTATTCCTCCAGTCCCCCTAGAAAGCACACAGAGTTCTCAAAACAAACCAAACCTCCAGCAGACCTGGGAAATCCCCTGCAGCTATTGTTTTGATTTCGTTCGAGAACTCCTGTAAAGAATGTAAGAACGACCAGTTCTTATGACATCCTTAATGACGTCTTATGTCCATCCTTACGTCAAACTCGGCACCTTTCAGGTATAAATATACCGACGATGCCCTAGCAAAGACACGGTGGTGATAAGCTTGGAGCAGCGCTACTTGCCGGAGAGCCCAGCTGATGCAGGAAGCCCACGGACGCTGCCCCTCCCTTTTGACGCGCTGAGAGAGACGCTGCCTTTTCTCCTGCGTTTCCGGCTTGCCCTCGCGGGTAACTGGGATACAGAGTCCTGAGACAGAGATACCAGCCCTCCAGCCTTCTAAATCCCAGTTACTGAACTGACTAACCCCTTACAGAGAATTCTTGAGTCAGATTCTTGGCAAACCAAACTTAACTTAAACTGCTACTTACTTACTCCATCCCACGTATTAGGCTTAGGTCAGGTACACCGGGGTAGGCGTAGTTAGAAGCACCAGTTGAGTACGATTAGTCAATATATATATGTATGTATAACTTTTATCCATTTTAAAGTATCATATGGCTAAGAAACCATATCAATGCTTTTACAGTATTATTTTATAATCCTGCTTTTACTGTATGCACTTTACTTAACCTTAAGTATTGCAACTGTAGCGATTAATTTCTCTTGTATGAGAAAAAGAGACTGATCAATAAATAACACCTTTTTATTGAATACGCCCGTCTCTTCCTTTTCTCTACAATCTGGTGGAACTAAGTATGCACGTACTGACTGAGTAAAATGATTGTCTTTTGTTTTCACACGACTCTAGAGATATACTCTTGATCAGGGAGAGCAAAGTTGTCATGTTCTATGGTTGTCAGAAACTAAATCCCTTCTTGTCTATCCAGGGAGGTTAAACTCCCCCTTGCCTATTCGAGAAAGTTTCTAGTGAACTCTGAGCTAGCTGGCACACAAAACTTTAAGTCTAATATCGTCAGTAGAAGACCTAGTTAATCTCAGTCCTACGTCTATACTATTGAAGATATTATTCCAATGCGCAGAGCCTATTGGGATAATAGGAACTACACTACATGGCGCCCAACGTTTGGTAAGGCGATAAAACTAACGCAAGGCATTAGAGTAACTCAGTCGTGCTTTTCCACACAGACCCTTTCTCCCATAAAAACTCCAAAGACGTCTGGAGTGGGTCAAAGGTTAAATCCGCCAAACTTGTAGGAGGAGACTCCTATGTATGGTTTTTGGTTTATTCAACGTTGAAGGATACACTGTTCCAAAATATTGTGCACCTAATCTTTGTTTCCTTGGAAACCTGATCTGCAACAAAAACAAAAATCCTTGCTGTCAGTAAAATGTCAGACAGCGAGGGAGAAAGGGAGGCAGCTAGAATAGCAGCTCAACTCCTAGCAGATGACACAAGTCTCCTGCAAACTGACCCGGACGCAATACTCATCCCGGTCAGCATAAGAAAAACTATAACTTTAAAACTTATAGAAAATGGACTAACACCGAGAGGTGGTACAGTGATATTCGTAATTGAGGCACATGAATATCGGCAGACAGAGGTATTCTATTCATGGATAAACCTTCCAGCAGCAAACGCTGTAACAAAGGAATTCCACTATTACAAGATAGAGGAACCTCCGGATGAGTACACTCCTTTCGAGGAGGTGGAAATACCACTAAAATACCAAGAGCACCTGCGCCCTAAAACATAATAATCACATCACCAGGCTCGGTCCACTAGGTAGACCAGGAGCAACGTGGCCGGTTCTAGCCGGATACACACCACATCCAGACATTGAAAAAATGCCTGTACCAGATCTTTTAGCACAGCTAAAACAACTGATTAAAATACACAGACAATTAGTCCAATATGTAATGCGGACTTCAACAGTCCAAACAGCTATTAAAATTCCACAGCTGACCCCTCATCAGGGGAACACAAATAAAATCACACCACAGAACATACAGTCCTGTTTAGGTAAAGTACCCATTAAAAGGGAACAAATTCCATTCTGGTTAGCACAAAAAATCACTCAAATAGAGGCGGTATTTCCGGATACCACCCCTGTTGAGAAACACAGAATTCTGACTATCTGTCTTCCAATGGGAATCGCACCACATGTGGAGGACTGTGACACTTGGGGCACAGTGTTTGCTTCCATTTACACAAAAACACATGGTGTTCCATCCATGTCGGTAATACCAGAAGTACTAAAACAGATTCAAAGTGAATACGGTCCAGAACCTGCTTTAACTCTGGGTATGAAATTACTGAAAGACTTCAAGCAGGTCTCGGCAATATTACTAGCGAACATAAAAGGGGAAGCAGCAAATGTGGCAATCCGCCAAAGGTTGAAAGAAACAGATATAGCAGACCAACCATTTGAACTTGCCTGAATCATAGAAAAATCCTATGAAAAACTAGGAAGAGATAGTTTGGGTGGGAAACCAGTGAAACCCCAACTAATTGAAAATCCTGAAAAGGTATTTATTAAAAATAATCTAAACACTTCAAAAAAGAGCTGGGATGGAAATAAGCAATCCCCTCCCAAAGAAAAAAGATTCCAGTCCAGAGGAAGGTCTCCTCGGCGGAGAGAAAGATCTCCGGACCAAGGACACAAGTCTCCCCAGAGGGAGCCCTCTGAGAAAAAATACATCCTTTGTTTCCTGTCTCCAAACCAGATGACTCATATCGTCTAGTTTTGGACTACAGACACTTAAACTCGTGTTGCAAGACCTTTGCAGTACAAAACTCACACAGGGCAGCACTAATGAATAGCATAGTGCGCAAAAAATACAAAACATTAGACATTTCTAATGGATTCTTTTGTCAAAATATAGCACCAGAAAGCAGATATTTGACCGCTTTCTCAATAAATGGCTCGCAGAAAATTTCTGTCGTTTGCCACAGGGGTTCAAGAACAGCCCAGGATTATTCTCAGCAAGAGTAACAGAGTTACTACAAATATATGATGATGAGGCATTATCTTATGTCGATGACATCTATCTAACAGATGATGACTTGGATACTCACTTGAAGAGAGTGAACACCATAATACTTGGTTTCGCAGCAGAGGGTTACAAATTCAACTTCAAAAAGTCAAGAATTGCCCATCTAACTGTCCTGTTTTTAGGATATGAATTATCAAGTGAAGGCAAAAGCCTGGCTGACAATTTCCTAGAGAAATGTGCTGTAATCCAAGCACCAAGAACGCTGAAAAACTTACAATCAATTCTAGGTTTCCTGAATTTCGGAAGAACTTACATTATAAATTACGCAGAGAGGGTTAAACCTCTCTATGACCTAATAAAACCAGATTTTAAAAGAATCAATTGGACTCAAAAACACACAGAAATTTTTAGATCTTTACAAACAGACATGTTAGTTAAAACAAAACTACAAACACGCGACAACACACGCAACCTTGTGATTCGAGTCATCCCAGGAAGTTGCGGATTCACATACCTAACCTCTAATGAGGGAGAAACGGTACCAATAGCAAATCACACTTGTACACAGAATCTGAAAAAACATTCAGCATTAAGGAAAACATTGTACAGCTATAGCAAAGGAAAGAGCCCAGGCCCAAGGCAGAAGGATTACTGTTATAACAGCAGAATCAGCTTTTGAGGCATTAACAAGTCCATGTAATTTACCTACCGTGGCATTAAATCCAAAATGGATACAATGGGAAAATTCCCTTGCTACAGACAAAGTAAATTATTACTTTGGACCAAACATGAAAAAACTAAAAAATCTAGAATATGAAAGAGAATATCCTCTGCCAATCGACATTCTACCCATACGACAGTACACCTGTGTGATATATACAGACGGACATGCTCAACCCTCAGTTTGGGGAGAGCAAGCATACAACGCCACATGCGAGATTGTAAAAGACGTGTGGCGCGGAGGTAAATTGAGACCTCTGTTTACGAAAACACACTCAGTGAAAAATAATTCAGAACAACAGACTGAAATAATAGCGCTAAAAATGGCGTTAGATAATGCCGATCGCGAATTCCCGACACTAATAGTGTGCGATTCGTATTACTGCGTCAAATCATACAATAACGATTTACAGAAATGGATCACAAACGGTTACAAAGATGACACAGGTGCCACAATCAAGCAAAAATCGCTTTGGGAACAAGTAGTTCTTTTACAAAAAGAACTACCAAAGACTCACGTGATACACTCACTGAGTCATCAGCGTGCAGGGAATTCATTGGCTGAGACAGCCACAGCGGAAACAACTAAATCGGCTTCCGTAGCTACAAAAAAGCGTTCAGGAAAATACATTGACGGGGAAACAATGCTGGCAGTGAAAACGTCATCAAATGGCGACTGCTCAGCACTACCCATCAACTATCCACTCAATTATACATACATAATCGATGCAAACTCCGTTCCTTTTGCTCTAATCCCTGGAGTGGGGGACAGAGTAATTCCAAACACGAACAGGAGAGGCTTGTTAATAGCAGACGCACATATGGGTGAGGGTCTTAGACACCTTAAACTTAAGGATTCTCTGGAAGAATTACAATCATCATACTGGTGGCCAGGAATGAGCCTGGAACATCACATATTTGTAAAAAACTGCCCAGACTGCAACAGAGATCGCAGTGGCGACCGAGACGGTATATTACCATGGCGTTTCGCTCCAGATTGGATCAAACAATAAAAGAAAAAACCCAGTGTGAATAATGCGTCATATTAACATGTAGAGACTATTTTCATTTATAGATGTAGACCCCAGCACTCGGCTGACGTCTGAACTGGTATAAAAAGATTTGAGAGTCTATAATGGCATATACGCTAGGAGCATGCTACGTTCTGACCAATGTCTTGCCTTTAGCTCTCGAGCTTATAGGGGGGGCATGGCCAGCATGAGCATTGCATTGCTGGACTCTTCTCACTTCCTTCCTGAGGGAAACGGGATGGTGTAAAGAAAAAACCAAGGCATAGAGCAATCTATAACGGCAAAGATATTAGGTTTGGGGGCTGGGTGGGTCAAACATTTAATAAGTGTCCAACGTAGTCTTAATAATCTGCCAAGAAATTCTCTGAGAGGTCTCAGCCGTACGAACTATTGTTTGGGACTAGAATGTTAATCCAGGACCTCGATAGTCAAACTTCAGTGGTGAAAGAAAAATGCTTTGATATCAAAGATCGTTTGGCTATTTTACAGGACTTAAATGAAACAAGAAAAGACCTGAGCAACATAAAGTTGAAACAGCAGCCAACAACCACTGAAGAGAAACCACCTGTCCCAGCAAGGCCTGTCTGGATTCCAAAAATCGGGGATCTGGTCAGAGAGAAGATCGCGGTAAAGAAGGAATTTGGGCCTTCTTACAGAAAAGCAGTTGCTGTCTTGTCTGTCAACGGGACAAGATCAGTAGTATTACCGCCCCTTGCTGGTAAAAAGGAGAACCGAGTTGTATCCATCGACCTGGTTAAACCACAATCATGTGGCCGATAACAAGTAGTAGGCCAAGTGGACTCCCAAGAAGTAGTAGAACACCAAAGTTTGCTACAAATACAGAGGTTCAAACTGAGAGACTAATCACATTTGATAAACCTACAGTGAATCAACAAGGACTATGCAACAAAGTGATGGAACTCAAACCTCTTGAAACCCAAATCAAAATTTTACATCAAGAAACACCATTCTACAGTGATGCAACCATTGACTATGCTAATGAAACAAAGCAAATTCCTATAGCAAAAAGGAATCCAGAAGCAATTGAAACAATTGACATAACAGCATCAGGCTACTTCATCAACTTCGATGATTTTTCGGAGGATCCAAGTGAACCTGAGGAACAGCCGACAACAAAAACTTTTAAAGACAAAGCAAAGGAACTTTTTCATCAACTAAAAGAAACCTATCTGATTTCTCCATGGATTGAAATTTGGGTGGCACTAGGTGTATTTATCCTCATACTTTGGCTCATCATGGTACTATGCTTGGGACATTTTATTGAGGGAAAATATGTTACAATGGACACAGCAAGTCAGTATATCAAATTGGTCCTGAAACCACACAAGTCTTCACACATCGAGAAAAGAGAACTTTCTTCAGTAAACTTCACAGCCAATCCTATACCCGGTGGGGTAGCATGGGACAAAACTGATTACGAAATCTATGGTCCGGTTGAGCTCCTGAAGTATCCTCATCAATTCAAGATTTCATTGAGTGACTTTGTAAAACCAAGCACATTCGCTGATGATTGGGACTTTGAAAGTATTAATGATATGTCAGATCTAGTGATGTCAGCTAAATTTACAGAACATGATTATTTACAAGGTTCATCTAATTATGACCAGATGTATTGTTTTAACCACTATGGTAACCATTATCTGCATAAATCTGCTCAACCTAGAAATGTTTTGAATTATAACCAATGGGAACATTGTGCAACTCCACCAAAAGGCAGTTCAAAAACATTCTATGAAAAATATTCTTATTTCTCAGGGTTCAACACAAGCAATGCAGAAACATTTTATTTCAAATTGTTAAATAAGACAGGAATGAAAACCATGCTAACAAATACAAAATTAATCTATTCAGAGACATTTTTTGAAAAAATGAAAACATTCGGTTTTGATTTCTGGAACAATAATATTGAAACGAAAACAATCTGGGGTACAAGAGATTGGCAAGTGCAAGGTATAGAATCATTATTTAGAGCCTGCATGATCCCAGAACAAATTATATTCTTGAATGATACAATTCAACAGACAACTTGTCTTGGCCTAGCCAAAATTAAAGACTTAAACAAACCGTCTACTCCAAAACCAACACCTGACATTAATGACACTACAGATGTTGAGATAGACGTATCCCATATTTTAAACCAAAACAGAACACATCCCGATTGGAAAAAATGGTTGATCTGGCCCACAGACACAAATAACTGTCAGGATAGATTCCTGAACAAAATACAAGGGTTCACATTGACCAGGCCAGACCCTAGATACTTCCAGAGACAACATCCAGGGATTGTAACTACTTACAGTGTAGGGAAACTCTGCCTCGAATGGCTACATACATCTACACTGGTAGAAATCAAGCAACACTTGACTTTACTTAAAGACGGTGCTGACTTGCGTGATTTCATTATGGGACCACGCAAACAGCGTCAAAAACGTTTCATAGCGGCCTCTATATATGCAGCTTACAACGAAGCTTGGAAAGAAACTCAAATTGAGACAGCAGAGAAAATACGGGAAATTGACCGTGTTAATTTGGAAAAATCACTTTCTGTTGTGGACAATGGGTTAATGACTCTGTCTTCCAGAATATATTCACTGGACAGTATTGTATCTTCTGCAATCGATATAATAGAGCAAGACTTGCTGATGTTGCAACACGGTCAGTCCCAATTACGTTCTATTGTACAGCTTGGCTGGACGTTACAAAATCTGCGTTCAGGCTACGTGCCTTGGCGTTTAATCAACACAACGTCACTATTCAGTATCTTTAACCTTACTGATACACAAATCAGTTTGGCACAGAAGGGTGCAGAGTATACAATTCTGAGCATTGAAAAACTTGAGAGATTACCATTGACAATGTCAGAACGACCTGTCATTGAATGGATAATACATGGGATAATAACTATTCCGATAACGACTTTCCAGTTTCGATACTGCCAAAAATATATACAGGCAGGCCAGTATGAAAGGTTGGGTAAAGGATACATTAGGTCAACATGGAACTTACCTTATACACACACGTTACAGTAATAAAGGACAGAGTGTATTTCTTAGTGGTAATAATTGTGAGAAATCACTAAGTGGTATACTTCTGTGTCAGGGTATAAGTTTACATGGGGCCTGTGAAGGAACATCAAATAACCTTTCATGTCACCAGCTCGGCACACCTGCAACACAAATAGAACCATTCTTTAAAAGACTTTCTAACGGGAGTTACATTCTAATTGTAGATCACAGATGTTGTGGCTTGCTGCCAGGAAAACCTTATCTGGTAAGCGTGACTTCCATGGTCATTTGCTGTGAGCGAGTATTGTTCCCGAATGACACTCCAGACAGGGAGGGAAGGTTATCGCCCAGTTTGAAAATCTCTTCTATTCGAATTGATACTTTAAGCAGAATGAAGACTGTGCTCCTACAGACGCCAACCCATTTGACGTCATCAAAAGAAACGTATGATCTCCAAGTTGCAAGGACAACGGGTGAGATACATGCATTGTTATCAACAAATTGCCCCCTACACTTCGCAGAAATGCTAAACGAAATCTTAAATATTTCTGATACAAGTGGTATCGCAAGTGTATTTAAGACCGTTTTTTTCTGGACTGTTAACCCCATTCAAAGCAGTCCTGGGTATTTTTCCTAATTTCGTCCATTCCATCTTTGGCGGACTTCCACTCCTGTTGGGACTCGTAGCAGGCATTTTATTTTTGCTACTCCTGCTTCGTTATGGCAAACCATGTCACAGACAAGACTCCAGCAACAATGGAAGAAACGATCCTAGCTATACGCTACCGGGACCGCATAACTAAAGTCCTTGGATTAGCCCGGCTACGAGATCTGAATATGACCTGGTTTCTTTCGTTCAGACCCATGTGGCAGAATTGTGTTATGCCTGTATTGAGGTGCATGCTATGCGGCGAAGAATGCGTGTTGGACAGCTGTCTTACACTACAATCAGAAGTACCATTGGATGCAGATACTTTGTTGAGTCCAGTAAAGGCTCATGCATTGTGCTGTCCCCAGCGGCTACCTATCCTGATGACGGCATTCGTGGAGACTTCACCACTACGATTGAAGGGTAGTGAAGTACAGGATGAAAGCAGCATCAACCAGGTACGACCTTCTGTAAGCAATGCTGATCGAAACATCACTGAAAGCGAACATGCTCATGACTGCATGGTAGCGACATTTTCCAACATAGTCGAACTTTCACCAGAAGCTGTAGACTGTTTTTTCGAGAGTCTGTCTGAAATGATGTTTTCACCAGAACAGAGAGAATGACTTTAAACAAAATTGCACACAGCGTTCCCTGAACTCTGAATTTGGCCTTCAGCTTTAAAAACAAAGCTACTGAGAACTTTTTTCCTTCTTCCCCTGAAAACGAAAACTTTTTCTCCAAATCCAAAATATTTACCTTTTTGGCACTTATCTTCTGCTTAAAGTAAAACTATTCCTAGAGAACAGAGCTTCTATTTTTAGGAAACTCTTGAGACATTACGTTACCTCAACCTCTAGCTAAATTACAAGTACTTGTATTTATATGTGATGAAGTGGTCTCGCACCTTTTCTTCTGTATTAAGAGCCATTTCATGTGTAGATTTCGCAAATCATTCATGCTGATATACAATGTGCATCTCTTTTTTGAATGATTATATTGCTTGAATGCGTACAGTACCTATACTCATTTCCTGTATTTCGCATAAGCCATTTTTCAAATGCAATTTTTTTAATTTTTGGGTGGTTCGGTATACACATGCAATATTAGTTATGTTTACTATTGCTTAGGTTAGTAAATATGTACATAAAATCGTGGAGTGGGTGTAGTATGTTTATCTAGGGAACTGTATCGATACTCCTATTTCTGACCCTTGTCCAGTTACTAAATCATTAATGGCCATACAACGGCACAGAAACCCGTTTTCAGATTAAGTCATAGCACATGCTATCACATTAGGCAAGCACTATTCCTCCAGCCCCCCTAGAAAGCACACCGAGTTCTCAAAACAAACCAAACCTCCAGCAGACCTGGGAAATCCCCCGCAGCTATTGTTTTGATTTCGTTCGAGAACTCCTGTAAAGAATGTAAGAACGACCAGTTCTTATGACATCCTTAATGACGTCTTATGTCCATCCTTGCGTCAAACTCGGCACCTTTCAGGTATAAATATACCGACGATGCCCTAAGCAAAGACACGGTGGTGATGAGCTTGGAGCAGCGCTACTTGCCGGAGAGCCCAGCTGATGCAGGAAGCCCACGGACGCTGCCCCTCTCTTTTGACGCGCTGAGAGAGATGCTGCCTTTTCTCCTGCCGAGAAATCCAGCCTCCGGCGTTTCCGGCTTGCCCTCGCGGGTAACTGGGATACAGAGTCCTGAGACAGAAATACCAGCCCTCCAGCCTTCTAAATCCCAGGTACTGAACTGACTAACCCCTTACAGAGAATTCTTGAGTCAGATTCTTGGCAAACCAAACTTAACTTAAACTGCTACTTACTTACTCCATCCCACGTATTAGGCTTAGGTCAGGTACACCGGGGTAGGCGTAGTTAGAAGCACCAGTTGAGTACGATTAGTCAATATATATATGTATGTATAATTTTTATCCATTTTAAAGTATCATATGGCTAAGAAACCATATCAATGCTTTTACAGTATTATTTTATAATCCTGCTTTTACTGTATGCACTTTACTTAACCTTAAGTATTGCAACTGTAGCGATTCATTTCTCTTGTATGAGAAAAAGAGACTGATCAATAAATAACACCTTTTTATTGAATACGCCCGTCTCTTCCTTTTCTCTACAATCTGGTGGAACTAAGTATGCACGTACTGACTGAGTAAAATGATTGTCTTGTTTTCACACGACTCTAGAGATATACTCTTGATTAGGGAGAGCAAAGTTGTCATGTTCTATGGTTGTCAGAAACTAAATCCCTTCTTGTCTATCCAGGGAGGTTAAACTCCCCCTTGCCTATTCGAGAAAGTTTCTAGTGAACTCTGAGCTAGCTGGCACACAAAACTTTAAGTCTAATATCGTCAGTAGAAGACCTAGTTAACCTCAGTCCTACGTCTATACTATTGAAGATATTATTCCAATGCGCAGAGCCTATTGGGATAATAGGAACTACACTACACTTCGAAATCTTCTCCCACCCCTCCTTGACAAGGCTGAGGGCCCCCCTAACGGGATGGCCATAGAGCAGCTCAAAGGGGCTGAACCGGACTCCCTTCTGTGGTACCTCACGGTATTACCCATTTCCGCCTCAAGTCCTCTGGCAGGCTCCGGATTATCCCCTTCAAGGTCTTGTTGAAGCGCTCTATGAGCCCGTTAGTCTGGGGGTGGTAAGGAGTGGAGAACCGATAGGTCACTCCGCACTCCTTCCACATGGCCTGCATGTAGGCCGACATTAAGTTTGTGCCCTTGTCCGACACTACGACCTTGGGGAATCCCACTCTGGTAAATATCCCCATCAGGGCCCGCGCCACTACAGGTGCCGTGACGGTCCTCAGAGGAATAGGCTCTGGGTACCGAGTGGCGTGGTCCACTAACACCAAGATGAACCGGTGTCCCGCAGAGGTCAGAGGGTCCAACGATGTCAATTCCGACCCGCTCAAAAGGGGTCCCGACCACCGGGAGCGGTTCCAAAGGGACCTTCACTTTAGTCCCAGTCTTGCCACTTGCTTGGCAAGTCTTGCAGGTCTTGCAATAGGTGTCAGAGGCAACTCTCATCGTGGGCCAATAAAAATGCGGGACCAACCGCGCAAAGGTTTTGTCCTGGCCCAGGTGTCCAGCCAAAGGAATCTCATGCGCCAGTTCCAATAAGAAGGCCCGGTAGCATTGGGGGACTACTAAGGCCCTCGAGGATCCATGCACCGGAACCTTAGGCTCACTGTAAAGGAGGCCATCCTCCCAGTACACGAGAAAACTGCCGGTTTCCTGATCAGTCGCTTGGGCTTCGGCCTGTCGCCGCATGCCTTCAAGTGTGGGGCACTCCTTTTGCGCCCGACAGAATTCCTCCCAGGTAGGCCCTCCTTCCACATGCCACTCAGCAAGGGTCGACAAGTCCCCTACGGGAACAACCTCCACCTCCGCGGACTCAGGGGGTACCTCGGCGGGCTCCCCATCCATCACACGGGGTGGGTCCTCCACTGAATTTTCCTCTGGACCGGCATTGGGTTGGGCCATTGTTTCAGGCTCCACCCCGGTTTGAGTTCCTTGCCGGGCAGCCATGGACCGCGTGACCACGCAAGTCCACCCTGGTAACCCCAGCATCTCAGTGTGGGCCTTAAACTCCACTTCCTTCCAGGCGGTATGTTCTAGGTCGTTTCCTAGCAGACAGTCCACAGGCAAAGCAGGGCTTATCGCAACTTCCAACGGGCCTTTCACTCCTCCCCACTCAAAGGGAACCTGAGCCACGGGATAGTAGCTCAGACTGCCATCAGCCAACACGGCCGGATGGGAACACATCAGGTACTACTTGCTCAGGGGACACCAGCCGCCTCACTACAGTGGTCATGCTGGCACCTGTGTCCCTCAAAGCGTCCACCTACTCCCCATTGACCTTCACCCTCTGCTGGTACTTAGCAGTGTTCGATGGTAAGGGCGTCACTGGGACCATCTCTCTATCCCCAAGTGAAACCAGGGTCAGGCCTGTCCACTCCCCTTCCTTATCTAGGGGCAGCTCCATCCCAAGCGCTACACTAGCCACCCCGGGATTCTTGCCACCTGTGGGGGCTGGGGGTCGTTTGCGACTCTGGGCATCTCCCTTGTAGTGTCCAACCTCTCCGCATTTATAGCACCGGACAACTTTTGGCTGCTGACTCTTGTCAGGGTAAGTGGGCTTTGGGGAACTGGACTGAGGTGGGGTACCTACTCCTCTCCCAAACTGTCTAGTTTGTGGGCCTTGTGAGAACTCCTTTTTATCTCCCTCCTCTTTCATCTGGGGGACGCCCTGTCTGCCTTTCGGGCCATCTCCCCCGGGGCCCTTGTGACACCCGGGTGCTAACCCACGTATCTGCCTCCTCCACAAGCTCACGGGGATCAGTCAGCTTGCGGTCCACCAGATGTTGGCGCAGTTCCGGAAAACATTTATCCAAGAGGTTCTCTCTCAAAAAAAGATTGTACAGGCCCTCATAATCATGCACCTCGCTGCCACGCACCCAACCATCCAGAGCTTTTCGGGCATAATCAAAGAAATCTACCCAATTCTGCGTGGACAGCTTATGGCTGCCACGGAACTTTTGGCGATACCTTTCGGAGTTGAGGACAAACTTCTTAAGGAGTGCCTCCTTCATGGGAGAATATCTGAACTGATCTGCCTTATCAAGGTACAGGTGGGTGTCCCTGACATTGGGAGGTATATAACGATACAGGCCACCTCCCCAGTGTTTCTCGGGCACCCCATGGGCTGTCAAGGCCACTTCACTTGGCGAGGACATCCCCCTGAGTATAGCTCGCTATCACCTCCTTGGGTAACCAAAATCTAGGCTCGTGTTGAGCCCCTGGTACGCTGCCACCATTGGGACTTGCTGGCGCACTTAACTGCAAGGCTCTCAGCTCCAACTCCTTAAGCTGAAGCTTGTGCGCCAACTTCCTCTCTTCCAAAGCTAATCTTTCTCTCTCCCTCTCGTGCTCTAACTTGGCAAGCTCCCACTTCAATTGCCTCTCCTCCCTCCTGTCCTCATACTCCTGCGACGACGCACTCCCCCTAGATACACTACTCCCTGCCCCGGAAACATCGTCCTGGCAATACATTGTCAGACACATCAATGTTGAGCAGGCCTGGGTCTTCTGGAGTGCCCGCCTCCCCTTGTGTGACCTGTCCCTCCTGTTCCCCATCCCCTCTCCCCTCTGGGTGGGCCCTTACCCATGCCCTCAAGGCGGTACGGAGTTCTTCCTTTGCGGCTCTCCTCCCAACCGGCACCCCCATCCCCTGACAAAATTCCCTTAGCTGCACCACTGTGTACTCTTCCAGGTCGGCCAGCTGGAACTCCATTTTGCCAGGTGGGGACCCAGATACAATAAAGGGAAAGCACTAGGACGTAAGTAGCAGGATTAGGTCAAACAGGTCTCTATACACTCTACAGGCTAGACAGTGGGGAGTCAATTGAGCAAGCTTGCATGCACGATAGGTGTCCAGTCTAATTGCAGCACACTCTGTCCCACTGGAGGGTGCTGTATAGTCACAGGTCCTGAATCCCACCGCTCGACACCAAATGTAGGAACTGGGTTCGCCAGTTCCCTGGGGGTAGCTTGGTTCAAGCAGGTAGGCACCCGAAAGCTTAGGTGTTAAGTGACTACACAGCACACTAATCCACTGAGACAAGAAATGCATGCAATAACGGAGACCACACCAGAAGGTTTGATTCAAATAAATACGTTTTATCTAAAAATCAAGATCTGGGCAGTCGAAAATCACAGTAGAAGAAACTCATTACTTTTCCTTAAAACGTGTATCTTTCATTTCTTAGTAATAAATACTTAGATGAATAAATATTAAATAACTGTAGGCCTGGCTTCAGCCTTGTTCGTCGTCAGCACCTGCAAGGAATTCCTAAAAGAAAGACATTCAAATAGCATTGCATACCTTAGCAGTAAACATTCCCTTAAGGATCAGACCACATCACATTTCATTTAGCAGTAATGAATCATTTCACAGGCCGGGGTGAGATTTCATGAGCACCCAGGCGACACCTCCTTAAGCCAGAAAGCTAGTATCTCCACAGGAAGAGTCAGCATTACATAAGGTCTGAGAACAACATGCAGATGGCTAGAATACACATTTTCTTGGGCAGTGTTACACAGTTCGCCAGGCAAAGATGAACAGTTCCCCCAGTATGGACAGCCCCTCAATTAGTCAGGCCGAATGGTAGTCGGTAAGAACTATTCCCCCCCCCGCCGGGGGTTACTTCTAGGGCAACACTGTCACTGGAGGATCTTGCCCATACTCCTGGGGGATCTCTGTAAATAATCAGAGCCAACGGGGCCCAACAACAGTGCTCCCCGGGGGAGAGGCGAACTCGGGGCTTCCTGTGGCCTTCCGCCCTCCTCCCCGGGGTTACCTGGGTTATTCCGCCCACTTCGGGCCCTTGCGGCGTTATCAGGAGAGGCGAGAGGACTCGGCTCCTTCGGAAGCCCTCCGGCGCGTCTTGTGGTGCGAGGCACAGCTGGGCTTCCCAGGCCCCTCACCGTTGGTTCCGCCAGCTCACGGGGGATGCAATAAGCGCGGAGGGGCTCTGGCTCTCCTTGGCCCCCTCCGCGATGGATCGTGGCTTGAGTCGGGCCTTGGCCGGGGACGGCCCAATCAACTAGCGGGATATGGGGCACGGCTCGGCGGGCCAATCACTGAGGAGGCGGGGCGCGGCCTGTGACGTGGCTGGGCGCCCCCGTCACGTGGTGCGGCCTTAGGCGGCGTCAGGCTCTCACAAGATCTAGCGCGGCCTACTTTGAATTCCGTCGGCCCGCTCCTATGACCGGGGCTGCCACGCAGGCACAACCAGCAGTCAGGCTCACCCAGGGGGAAGCGCCCCGGTCGCGACGGGGGGGCTCCAGTGCCCTACCAGGCCCCGGGGATGACAGCGACCTGCTCCCTTCTCTCGCCACAGGGCTGCGGCGGTGAGTTCTTGACTGGGGCCCCACGGGGATAGCAGCGCTTCCCGGAACAGCTTCGGGGCAGACTTGACAGCAGCGATCGGGAACAGCCCCAGTCCATGGAATCACAGCGCTTCTTACGGGGGAAATTACCACAGCGCCTCGCTCCCACAGGCAGTTCAGTAAGCTCAGGGAGCTAATGGGGGACAACCAGACCAGGTCAGTCAGGGGGGGATAGGCAGGACAGCGCAGGCATCCAGGCGAGGCAGGAGCAACACAGTCCAATACCTGGTTAGGGCAGGTGGGTTTCTGCTTGGCACTTGATGGTTCTGGCGCCCTTGGTAGGTGGTTTCTTGAAGAGGGGGGTGGGGGGTTGAGTTGAAGGCTTTCCTCAGCAGGTCACTTCAGATGGTCCCTGGGTTCCCCTTCCGCCGGGCCAGATCAGTGGGCTAGTTCAGTGTTCCTCACACAGCTTGGTGGGCAGCGCCTAAACCCTGTCACCCCCCCAGTGGTATAGGTTTCTGACTAGGCCCTACCACCTAAGTCTCCTGCGAAGGGTCCCCCAGGTAAGTGATGCCCCAACTGACTAGAAAGTTTCCCTCCCTTTCCTTTTATAGCGTCCGTTGGCAGTTGGTGTCCACTCCCATATTCTGGAAGGTTCCAGGAGCTTCCTCACTCTAGCTATGGGAAGGCTGGCAGGCTGGTATAGCAACAATGTTTAAGGGTTCCAGTCAGCTCCTGGCTACTAGAGTGCGCCTATAACGACCACGATGCAGTAGCAGGGGTCAGTGGCAGCCATCTTAGGGGAAGTGAGCACCTGCACCTTAGCATTGATAAGCAATGGGAAGGTGCCCAGAGACCTAAGGCCAACAAAAAGTAGGTGGGAAAAATGAGGCAAAAGCGAGAAAAAAAATGTGGAAGACCACCATAAGGCTGACAGGTCCAACATGCGTCCCCCCCCCAGCTGAAAGTGGGGAGAGCTACCCAACCTCTAAGGAGTTCTCGTCACTAAGGTGGAAAAACCGGGAGAGACCGTCAGCATTGGCGTGGTCAACTCCGGGCCGATGTTCCACCCTAAAGTTCATCCCCTGTAGGGAAATGGACCACCTTAGCAACTTGGGGTTTTCGCCTCTCATCTGCATGAGCCAGCGAAGGGGTCAGTGGTCGCTTTGAATCAGGAAGTGAGAGCCAAAAAGGTATGGCCTCAACTTCAAGGCCCAGACCACAGCGAAGGCTTCTCGCTCGATGGTACTCCATATCCGTTCCTGAGGGAGGAGTCTTCAGGAGATAAAGGCCACAGGTTGGTCTTGGCCATCGTTGTTGAGTTGCGAAAGCACCGCACCTACGCCGTGCTCAGAGGCGTCCGTCTGCACGATAAATTATTTTGTGAAATCAGGTGTTGCAAGCACCGGAGCGGTGCACATCGCGTGCTTCAATGTCTCGAATGCCTCTTGGCAAGCAACCGTCCAGATCCCTGTCCAATCTGGCACTTGCTATCCTTGATGGTCAGGCCAGCACGTTGCAAGGCCTGCAGCACCTCCTGGAGATGCTGCAGATCGTCCTCCCAGGGGCTACTGAAGACAGCTAAGTTATCCAGGTACGCCGCTGAGAAGGGCTCCAGGCCAGATAGCACCTGGTTCACCAACCGCTGGAAAGTGGCCGGAGCATTCTTGAGCCCGAAGGGCATCACTCTGAATTGGAAGTGGCCCTCGGGGGTGGAGAACGCTGTCTTCTCCTTTGCTCCATCGGCCATGGCAATCTGCCAGTACCCTGATGTTATGTCGATGGGGCTGAGGTACCGGGCTGCTCCCAGCCGGTCGATCAGCTCGTCGGCCCGTGGGATCGGGTGAGCGTCTGTCTTGGTGACAGAGTTCAATCCCCGATAGTCCACACAGAACCGAAGTTCTGGTGTGGTGCCAGGTGGGGCCGCTTTCGGCACCAACATGACCGGACTAGCCCACGGGCTGCTGGAAGGCTCGATCACCCCCAGCTCCAGCATTTTGGCCACCTCACCCTGGATGCTGTTCTTCACTTTCTCGGACAGCCGGTAAGACATGGTTTTTACGGGCGGACTGTCCCCTGTGTCCACATCATGGGTACACAGATGTGTAATTCCAGGCGTGAGGGAGACCAACGAGGCGTGCTGCGCCAATACCTGGCGGCAGTCCCTCTGTTGCTCTGGGGTCAAGGATGGAGAGAGGACCACTCCCTCTCCCGATCCATCCTTCGCCTGGGCCGCCAGAAGGTCAGGAAGAGGCTCACTCTCCTCCTCCTCGCTCCCATCCGTCACCATGAGGAGAGCAAGCTCCGATCGCTCATGGTGAGGCTTCAGGCGGTTGACGTGGAGCACCCGATGGGGCTGTCGGGGGGTCTTCAAGTCAACGACATAGGTGGTCTGGCCTCGACGCTCCACAATTTAGTACGGACCAGGAGGGCACTAAGCTCCCCAGGCTCCATGACCCACACCTTCTGTCCAGCGTCCAACTCCACCGTCCGAGCGTTGCGATCATACCACTCCTTCATGACGGCTTGGCTAGCCTCCAAGTTATCTGAGGCTTCCTTCCACAGCTTGGCCATCTGGCTGCGGAATGCCAGAATGTAGCTGACGACATCACGGGGAAGCTTCTTCGAAGTCTTCTCCCACCCCTCCTTGACTAGGCTGAGTGGCCCCCTAACGGGATGGCCATAGAGCAGCTCAAAGGGGCTGAACCCGACTCCCTTCTGTGGTACCTCGTGGTATGAAAACAGCAGGCAAGGGAGGAGGATGTCCCATTTCCGCCTCAAGTCGTCTGGCAGGCTCCGGATCATCCCCTTCAAGGTCTTGTTAAAGCGCTCTACGAGCCCGTTAGTCTGGGGGTGGTAAGGAGTGGAGAACCGATAGGTCACTCTGCACTCCTTCCACATGGCCTGCATGTAGGCCGACATGTAGTTTGTGCCCCTCTCCGACACCACGACCTTGGGGAATCCCACTCTGGTAAATATCTCCATCATGGCCCGCGCCACCACAGGTGCCGTGACGGTCCTCAGAGGAATAGCCTCTGGCTACCGAGTGGCGTGGTCCACTAACACCAAGATGAACCGGTGTCCCGCAGAGGTCGGAGGGTCCAATGGCCCAACGATGTCGATTCCGACCCGCTCAAAAGGGGTCCCGATCACCGGGAGCGGTTCCAAAGGGACCTTCACTTTAGTCCCAGTCTTGCCACTTGTCTGGCAAGTCTTACAATAGGTGTCAGAGGCATCTCTCATCCTGGGCCAATAAAAATGCGGGACAAACCGCGCAAAGGTTTTGTCCTGGCCCAGGTGTCCAGCCAAAGGAATCTCATGCGCCAGTTGCAATAAGAAGGCCTGGTAGCATTGGGGGACAACTAAGGCCCTCGAGCATCCATGCACCGGAACCTTAGGCTCACTGTAAAGGAGGCCATCCTCCCAGTACACGTGAAAACTGCCGGTCTCCTGATCAGTCGCTTGGGCTTCGGCCTGTCGCCGCATGCCTTCAAGCGTGGGGCACTCCTTTTGCGCCCGACAGAATTCCTCCCAGGTAGGCCCTCCTTCCACATGCCACTCGGCAAGGGTCGGCAAGTCCCCTACAGGAACAACCTCCACCTCTGCAGACTCCGGGGTTACCTCGACGGGCTCCCCATCCATCACACGGGGTGGGTCCTCCACTCCATTTTCCTCTGGACCGGCATTGGGTTGGGCCATTGTTTCAGGCTCCACCCAGAGTTGAGTTCCTTGCCGGGCAGCCATGGACCGCGTGACCACGCAAGTCCACCCTGGTAACCCCAGCATCTCAGTGTGGGCCTTAAACTCCACTTCCTTCCAGGCGGTATGTTCTAGGTCGTTTCTTAGTAGACAGTCCAGAGGCAAAGCAGGGCTTATCGCAACTCTCAACGAGCCTTTCACTCCTCCCCACTCAAAGGGAACCTGAGCCACGGGATAGTAGCTCAGACTGCCGTCAGCCAACACGGCCGGCTGCGGCGGTGAGTTCTTGACTGTGGCCCCACGGGGATAGCAGCGCTTCCTGGAACAGCCGGTTACAGCGCCTGGTTAGGGCAGGTGGGTTTCTGCTTGGCACTTGATGGTTCTGGCGCCCTTGGTAGGTGGTTTCTTGAAGAGGGGGGTTGAGTTGAAGGCTTTCCTCAGCAGGTCACTTCAGATGGTCCCTGGGTTCCCCTCCCGCCGGACCAGATCAGTGGGCTAGTTCAGTGTTCCTCACACAGCTTGGCGGGCAGCGCCTAAACCCTGTCACCCCCAGTGGTATAGGTTCCTGACTAGGCCCGACCGCCTAAGTCACCTGCGAAGGGTCCCCCAGGTAATTGATGCCCCAACTGACTAAAAAGTTTCCCTCCCTTTCCTTTTATAGCGTCAGTTGGCAGTGGCAGTTGGTGTCCATTCCCCTATTCTGGAAGGTTCCAGGAGCTTCCTCACTCTAGCTATGGGCAGGCTGGTATTGCAACAATGTTTAAGGGTTCCAGTCAGCTCCTGGCTACAAGAGTGCGCCTATAACGACCACGCTGCAGTAGTGGGGGTCAGTGGCAGCCATCTTAAGGAAAGAGAGCACCTGCACCTTAGCATTGATAAGCAATGGGAAGGTGCCCAGAGACCTAAGGCCAACAAAAAGTAGGTGGGAAAAATGAGGAAAAAAGCGAAAAAAGGCTGACAGGTCCAACACCTAACAGTAGAAAAAATAATCTAAAGATGGAGATCAAACTAAGATTGCCGGGCGTATGTCTGATGTTACAGGATGACAAATATGAAACCAAATGGTGGTTTTTGATAACCCTGGGGAGAAATAAAAGGGGACTAGAGAAAATACCACTAGATGGCAGAAATGCATAGCATATGAATCTAGGTGCAAAAAAACCTGTTCAACTGGACACTGCCATGACACTGATACAGAGGCTCATCTAAAAACTGCAAAATACAAGTGTGACATCTCTGGACAAGACCACTAATCTGTGATATGTCAAGCAATGTATGTGGAGTAATTACCTTAAACTTAGTTCATGCAAAAGACCATGACATGAAGATTGGAATATCTGTTAATACTCAAGATCCGGGCCTTGGTGTTATGCCAACATCATCAACCTAAGATTTAAAAACCTGAAAGTGATCATGGACTCCAGGCTATCTTATGTTGATTTGTATAGTGCACTAATCACCAGAGAGAGTACTCGGGCACTTGGGAAGGTGTGAAGGCATGTGGTCCCCAGGGAGCTTATACGAAGGGCCAGGTCTTCAGCATCTTGCGGTACTCAAGCAGTGAGGAAGAGGCACTGATGCATTGAGGGAGTTCATTCCATGCCTTGGGTGCAATGTAGGACAATGAGCGAAGGTGTCTGGTGGGTTGGTGACAGTGTATTCAGCTGTTTAGGTATTCTAGTCCTGTGTTGTGTAGGGCCTTGTATGTGAGCGTGAGAAGATTTAATAGGCTGCGTTTATCAATGGGGAGCCAGTGAAGCTTCCTGAGGTGCAGTGTGATGTGCGTGTGGAGTGGGACATCGAGTAGGAATCGTGTGTTGGTGTTCTGGATGGTCTGGAGTCCATTTAGGAATTGTCTGTAGATTCAGGAGTGTTGCCATAGTCCAGGCTACTGGTGATGAGCTTGTACGATTGTCCGTCTGGTGCTCTGAGGAAACCATAGGCAGCACGTGTAGGATGCGGAAGCAAGAGGTGCACTCTGCGTTGGCTTGAGCCATCATGTTGAGCTTGTTTTCTATTATGATTCCTAGGTTTCTTGCATGGTCTGTGGGCATGCATGGGTATTGTTCCTAGCTCCGTCGGCAACCAGGTGGAATCCAAAGGGGAGGTCTTGTTGCCAAAGACCAGTACTTCTGTCTTGTTCGAGTTGAGCGTCTGGCAGTTCATTCAGATACACTCTGCTACAATGGTCATGCAGTTGGTGAAGTTAGTTCTGGTGGTGGTTGTCTTGTTCATCAGGGAGAGGATGAGTGGGTGTCATCGGCATAGAAGATGACGGTAATGTCTTGTGATCGGATGATGTTGGCGAATGGTGCCATACATATGCTAAAAAGAGTGGGGCTGAGGAATGATCCCTGAGGGACGGCGCATATCAGTTTCTTAGTCTCTGATGTGAAGGGTGGCAGCCTGACCCTTTGGGTTCTTCCCGTAAGGAAGGGACAGATCCATTACAGAGCGGATCCTTCTATGCCAATGTCATGGAGTCTTCTGATGAGCATTGTGGGAGACAGTGTCCAAGGCTACGGAGAGGGCAAGCAGGACGAGGGCCGATGTTTCTTCTCAGTCCAGGAAGATTTGAATGTCATTGGATGGCCGCGATGAGTGCAATTTCAGTATGGTTGTTCTTTCTAAATCCTGACTGAGTGTTGTCTAGAAGATGGTGAAGTTTGAAGTGAGCCTACCACAAAAAGATTCCCCACGATTACCCTACGGTGACTTTTCCAGCATCTAGGATTGTCGAAGAAGCTTCAGGCTACCACCACCCATGTTTAGTTATACTTTGTCTTTGCAAACAGACTTTTTTCAAGCAAGTATAGCTCAAATGATACTCTATACCGGGACTCTAGCTGGCTATCTCTCTGTACAAAAAGAAATGGTGGAAACGCGTGCTTTGTACAATTCATGAAGGCTTTGAAGACCTGGCTCTTTCCAAGATAACTCCTGAATGTGGACGCCACACAACTCATACTGCTGGTTTATACGGGCCATCAACGGTAATCATAGGGTCTGGAAGCGTGGGATCGGACTATCGTGTTTCAGACCCGCTTTGGGTGTATTCAGGCTGCACAAACTTGATTGAAATCTTCTACTAGGTTCTTGCCTCCTGCTTAACGGGAGAGACAGGATAAAGAAGAAAAACACATTCATTATAAAAGTGATTCTTTATTGAGAGCAGCAAGTAGAAAAAAACCATAAAAAACCCCTTTTCTTGTTGTAAACGTCTGCATGAGGGGACGATGGACGGACACTTACAGGGGTGTCTGACCGAGAATAAAAAACAGTACCAACAACTGGCACAAACTGGGGGTGTCTCCTTTTCAAACTTTTAAAAATAAAAAATTGTAACATATAAAAACAAGTCTGACCAAAAAAATAATTATACAAAAGGCGGCATTATACCTTGATAAGCTAGTGAACATTTCCTTCATATGCCAGGCACTTAGTGTTTCAGTGATTAATATGAGTAATAATTAGTTGTGTTTCGTGGTGGTCCCTGTTGAAGGGGCCCTGACTCCAGAGGAGAGCAGGGTTGGGTGGGGGCTATGCCTTTAGATATGGTAATATGCTATAATGCCACAAACAAATACTAACAGTACCGTTATTAAAAATAATATACAAATGCAAAATAAAACAAACAAAACCAAAACCAAAGCGCGAACCTTTGGAATAACGAGACGGGTTCTTGTGCTCTTCCTATGAGGGTCTTGGTATCGAATGATTAATGCAGTATCTACATGGCAAACCAAACATGCATGTGCACACGCGTCACCAGGCAATGAATATGGCAGCGGCCCAGTACCTGCTACTAGTGTTTATAGGGGGACACTGACCTTGCCTGTGCAAAAGGTTTACAGTCCACATGGGATGAAAAACGACAACGTAACCATTGATTGAAATAGCTGCAGATAGAAAGCTGCGTCTGGACGTGAAGGGTTAGTAACGGTGAGGAGAGGGGACATGAGGGGTTGCCATGCACGGAAAGTGCCAAACCAGGGCCAGCCCTCAAAAGCGAATGAAGAGTCTACATCCTACTGCACGGTGTGTCTGGGACAAAGGGGCTGGCTACAGCAAGTGCCGGTAACGCACCAGAATGTATACAATGGCTAAGAGCAGCTTCAGGTGCACACAAGTGATGTCAGGTTTGGGAGTGGTGCTCCCAGACTTGCAGAAGTGGCTGTGCGATCATTGGGGGAGGCCAACTCTCAAACATATGGCTGGGACTGCAGTGAGACACTCCTAACCATAAGGGTCACTTACAGCGGGAACATCTGGATGTCGGCCAGACCAGCTCATAATCTAGTTCTAGGGAGAACAGAATTCTAAGTCAGAGGAATGGACGCCATCGATCCCAAAGGCAGGCTCAACAGAACGATTTGTTGGATAGGAAGGCCTGAGGCACGAGTGCAAGAGAGCCTGCTGCATAGTACAGGTGTACAGCGCACGAGCAGGGGAATGCGCGGGACAGCAGAACTGTAAAGCACTGGGGAAGTCGACCCTGCTGGATAGGATTAGTGTAAACCACAGGGGCAGTGGATCCTGGTATACAAGTCTGCCACAGACACAAGGGGGTTGGACCATGCTGGAAAGAATACATGCAATGCATGTGGAAAGTATCCTATGTGCAAGAGATGGTACTTGATCCTACTAGACGCGTGTAAAGTACAGAAAAAGAATCTGCCTGGAGATGATAAGGTGTAAGGCATTAGGATAGCAGATCCCCCCAGGTCAGGTGGGCTGAAAAGCAGAAGTGGGCGTATCCTACAGGACAGCTGTAAAGCAGAAGGGAGCGAGTCCTTTGGGACAGAATAGGTGTAAAGCAGAAGGGAATGGTTCCTACGGGACAAGATAGCTGTAAAGCAGAAGGAAGCGGGTCCCTTGGGAAAGGATAGCTGTAAAGCAGAAGTGGGCGTGTCCTACAGGACAGCTGTAAAGCAGAAGGGAGCGAGTCCTTTGGGACAGGATAGGTGTAAAGCAGAAGGAAGCGGGTCCTTTGGGACAGGATAGGTGTAAAGCAGAAGTGGGCGTGTCCTACAGGACAGCTGTAAAGCAAAAAAGCGGGTCCTATGGGACATGGCAGCGTAAAGGACAGGTGAACAATAATAGAGGACAGCTTTAAAGCAAAGGGGCTCAATCCAGCTCAATAAGATGGCTGCAAAGCAAAGCGGACTGGATCATGTTGGGCTGGATTTATATAAAGAGCAGGGACAACCGAGTTGACTGCGTAGAATAGGAATGAGGGTTCCTGCTAGACAAGGCGGATGTAAATCAAGGGGATCCTGCTGGATAGATGCAAAGCAGAGATACAAGGATCCTGTTGGATAGGACAGGAGTAAATCAAAGGGATCCTGTTGGATAGATGCAAAGCAGAGATGCAAGGATCCTGTAGGATTGGACAGGAGTAAATCCAAGGGATCCCGCTGGATAGATGCAAAGCAGAGATACAAGGATCCTGTTGGATAGGACAGGAGTAAATCAAAAGGATCCTGCTGGATAGATGCAAAGCAGAGATACAAGGATCCTGTAGGATTGGACAGGAGTAAATCCAAGGGATCCCGCTGGATAGATGCAAAGCAGAGATACAAGGATCCTGTTGGATAGGACAGGAGTAAATCAAAAGGATCCTGCTGGATAGATGCAAAGCAGAGATACAAGGATCCTGTAGGATTGGAAAGGCGTAAATCAAAGGGATCCTGCTGGATAGATGCAAAGCAGAGATACAAGGATCCTGTTGGATAGGACAGGAGTAAATCAAAGGGATCCTGTTGGATAGATGCAAAGCAGAGATACAAGGATCCTGTAGGATTGAAAAGGCGTAAATCAAAGAGATCCTGCTGGATAGATGCAAAGCAGAGATACAAGGATCCTGTTGGATAGGACAGGAGTAAATCAAAGGGATCCTGTTGGATAGATGCAAAGCAGAGATGCAAGGATCCTGTAGGATTGGAAAGGCGTAAATCAAAGGGATCCTGCTGGATAGATGCAAAGCAGAGATACAAGGATCCTGTTGGATAGGACAGGAGTAAATCAAAGGGATCCTGCTGGATAGATGCAAAGCAGAGATACAAGGATCCTGTTGGATAGGACAGGAGTAAATCAAAGGGATCCTGTTGGATAGATGCAAAGCAGAGATGCAAGGATCCTGTTGGATAGGACAGGAGTAAATCAAAGGGATCCTGCTGGATAGATGCAAAGCAGAGATACAAGGATCCTGTTGGATAGGACAGGAGTAAATCAAAGGGATCCTGTTGGATAGATGCAAAGCAGAGATGCAAGGATCCTGTTGGATAGGACAGGAGTAAATCAAAGGGATCCTGCTGGATAGATGCAAAGCAGAGATACAAGGATCCTGTAGGATTGGACAGGAGTAAATCAAAGGGATCCTGCTGGATAGATGCAAAGCAGAGATACAAGGATCCTGAAGGATTGGACAGGAGTAAATCAAAGGGATCCTGCTGGATAGATGCAAAGCAGAGATACAAGGATCCTGTAGGATTGGACAGGAGTAAATCAAAGGGATCCTGCTGGATAGATGCAAAGTAGAGATACAAGGATCCTGTTGGATAGGACAGGAGTAAATCAAAGGGATCCTGTTGGATAGATGCAAAGCAGAGATACAAGGATCCTGTAGGATTGGAAAGGCGTAAATCAAAGGGATCCTGTTGGATAGATGCAAAGTAGAGATACAAGGATCCTGTTGGATAGGACAGGAGTAAATCAAAGGGATCCTGCTGGATAGATGCAAAGCAGAGATACAAGGATCCTGTTGGATAGGACAGGAGTAAATCAAAGGGATCTTGCTGGATAGATTCAAAGCAGAGATGCAAGGATCCTGTAGGATTGGAAAGGCGTAAAGCACTCAAGTGGATTCTACTGGATAGGATCCACGTTAAGCTTAAGGGAATGCATCGAGATGGATACGATTAATGTGAAGAACAAATAAGGTGAACTCTGCATGACGGGAAAATTGGAAATTTGCAAAACACTAAGGTGGACGATGAATCTGCTGAACTTCAGAAGTCAAGGAATGATATGAAACACAAGGACGAGGGGTCTGGAGGATGAGAATAGGAGGAGGGACTAAGGCAGGAAGTGTGCATGGCATAACAGCCGCTGTGCTTGTATAGCACGGTTACAGATTGCTGCAGGACGTGCCATTACTGTAGCCACAAGGATCTCAAGTACAGTTTATGCAGTCTATGATCGCTCTGAGGCCAAGTTTGGTTTTCTCCTGATTCTGAAACAAGACGGAAGTGTCATCGACAGACGGAACCTGCTGTACCCTGATCCTTGTAGACACAGACCGAAGATCTAGCATTACTAGTTCCATCAGGAAACGTCAATAGCCTCTAGTCGGACAGAGGTAGAGCCGGAGGTCCAGGTCTTCACTGGAGGAAATGTAGTCAGGGTCCGATCTGCTGAACAAAGGCCATGGGCTCACCGCTCAGCAGAATAGAGCCAGAAGTTGCTAGTCCATTGCTTCTTCCAGATTGAAACGTTTTAGACTCTGACTCATGCCTGTAGTGGAGACACGGTGCAAACACTGCAGTATATCCCAACCTTGAACTGTCCTTGCCCATGGTCAGATTTTAGTGTCAGCAGGGACATCCCCGAGAGTGTTGGCAATCTCGCTAAATGATGGGCGGTCCTTGGGACTGGAGGCCCAGCAACGCTGCATCAGTTTGTAGAGTTTGGAAGGGCAACCGTCAGGCAGGGGTAGCTTCATCTTTCCGCTCTGCAAACCTGAGGGCAAAGAAAGAATAAGGAAGACGTCACCAGCTGCTTGATATTTCATGTCCTTACAAAGAGTCTAGAAGAAGCAGGTTACTTACCTGTAACTAGAGTTCTCTAGCGTCGGTACCTTTCATAGATTCACATGCTTGAATTCCCCAGTTGTCAGGCTGGGAATCCTCAATGGTTTAAGACGACAAAAAACATTGTTAAAACGGCCTAAGACTAGCTTTTGTTTTTCACATCACTGAAAAGCCCCAAAACTTCAGCCAATCAGGCGATAGAACCAGAACTTCCCCTTCCCCTGGAGAACAATAGTTCAGATTTTTACTGTACAAAGGTGTCAATCAGTGAGCCTCAGAATGGGAAGGACGGTGGGTAATGTAAATCTATGAGAGGTAACAATGCTGGAGGAGAGACGGTACAGGTAAATAACTGGTTTCTTCTCCAGGATTGTATCGTTTATAGATTAACATTCTTGAATTAGAATAGTTGGCAGTCTGCAACACATTAGGAAGTAGGAATCAAGCTCACCTATCTAAAGTGGCTGGATAGATTTGATCGTCCGAACAAAGAACCTGCTGCTGTATTCATATCCAGGAAGTAGGGATTGGTGAATATTTGCCTGTTCTTCCAGGTCACAATGTGAGATGTTGTGTAGAGGCCCTTCCGCAGGCAAGACTGTGTCTGATGAAAGACCTCTGGCTGAGTGTCATCAGTCCTCTCAATGCAGGCCGAGGGCCATCTCAACCGTCCCTTTATATAGAGTGATCTTCCTCTTCCAGACTGACTGAATGTCACAAATATCTTGTCAGTTTGCCCAACGTCTTTATTTTGTCAAGGTAAAATGTGAGGCACATGCATGCATCCAGAGTACAGTGGCTTTTTGGCATAGGAGGTAGGTTTTAGAAAGAAAGAAGAGACGACGACTGGCTCAAAGGTGGAAGAGTGAGGGTACCTTAGGATTAGGGTGCAGTACCACCTTATCCTCTCAGAAATAAAAGGGGTTCTGGACTAAAAGCAAATTGTGCCTTTTACCTGGAAAGGAACTTTGAACATTGAGAATAGGGTCAAACAGCGGCACCACGCGGTATCAAAGAACAGTGCTAAGATACCAAGGTAATCGTGGCCTGCACTGGAAGGAAAACTTAAACTAACTCTTTCAGAATTAGCACGATAATCAACTGAGAAAGGAAAGAAGAACAATGTCTGCATAGGTGAAACGCAGCCAGATGGGTTTGGTGAGAGGTAATTAACATGATATATTTGAAATGGCAACTTATTTGTAGTCCTGGTTCTGCTTCGTAGGAATCCAGTCAAACATTAGAATAACTTCTTGTTCCAAGCATTTGCCCCGGGACTCTTTACCCATTTTAAGAGTGGGAGGTACCTAGAGGAGAGGACCCTGTGGTGCTTGCAACAGACTGACTCTTTTTTCCAGTTTCAGCTCAGCCTGCCGTTGAGAGCTTCCTGAGTATTCCAGGTATGTTTCTTTTCTTTTTTTTGGAATAATGATGATCAGAGCGTGGTGCGTGGCAACATTATTACTACAAAACAAAAGCCACTCAACTTGCCTTACTTTCAATGCATCAGTGCTCGGGGGCATCTCTCAGCCCCCCCTCCCCACCCGCGCACTGAGTTGTGAAAGGAACGTTGGAAACGGGATAATCTGCCCTTTTCAACGGTGCGTCTACCCAGTGGATTGTTGCTTGGGGATCGCCACAGGAGAGCAAATCAGAAAGCCCACTAGACACCAAGGTTAAATAATTAGAAAAAGGAGGGGGCATGCTCCCACCCCCCATTAGGAGAATGGGGTGGGGCTGTCCTCCATACATAGAGACATGCCACCACCCCAAAAAAGGCAGTACAGTCTTTCTGCCCCCTTTGAGGAGGCAGATTAGTGGATTTGATTCAATCTGCCTCACCCAGGGGCAGAAAGTCCACTAGACACGTCCACTAGACACTTGAAATTAAAAAATAAATAAAAGTGGAGGAGACTGCCCACCATAAGTGTGACCATGCCCCCATCCCAAAAGAGTGCAACACTCTTTCTTTGCCCACAGTGGGACTCCAATTAACTTTTTTTTTTGTTCCCGTCGCAGGCACTAGGCCTAGCAACACAAATGGGGTAGTGTTTGTATCAGGACAAGTGGGCTAATGCTGGGTAGTAGGAGTTTTGTGGATTCTGCTGATTCCAGAAGTTTTCATCACAGAAATGCAAGGAAAATGTGTGATTTTACGCAAAAAAAATTTAAACTCTTTTTATCAACTTTGCTCATGATCTCATTCAAAATACAGCCGTGTTTGTATGGCAGATTTTAGGCAATGTTTGAGGGTTGCAGCGCATTATGGGTAAGAAAACCTTGTGGGATCCATGTAAGGCAAACCACACCGGAATCTCCTTGGTGTCTAGTTTTCAAAAAGCTGGGAGGTTGGCAGGTTTCCATGTGTGGCGGCCGAGCACAGCTCCAGATCCCACAGCTAGCTCCATCACGGGGCTCGCCACGTAGAGCTTTAGAGGCCTTTTTGTTGTGGTCGCCAGGTCAGGCCCACCCACACAGGAGCGGTACCATTTTTATCAGGAAACATGGGGGATCGCAGGGTAATAGGAATGTGCGGCTCCCTGCAAATTCCAGATATTGCCATCACAGTAATGTGGGTAAATGTTTGTCTTTAGCCAAAGCAATTTAAGGTTTTCAAGGGCTTCTGGGTGAAATAACTTAACAAAAAGTCACACAAGTCATGCCACCCTGAACTGTCCTGGGTGTCTAGTTTTTTTTTTTTTTTTAGAAATGAGCAGGTCTGGTAGGTACTGGCTGCGCTAGGGCCCAAAATCCACAGCTAAGCAAATTGCACAAAAGGATTGACTTTGAGTAGAAAACTTTGATGAGCCCATGTTGCATTTAGGGTCTTTTCCAGTCATAGGGGACAGTCTCAACCAGACAAATGAGGTACCATTTTTATCGGGCAACGTGGGGGGGGGGGGGGAGGAAATATGTGTCTCCCCGCAGATTCCAGAACTCTCTTTCCCAGAAATGGGAGGAAAATGTACCTAAGTTGTAAAGGATTGAGGGATTCTGCTGATTAAAATAAGATGGCTCCAGGTTGCTTTTGGGGTGTATTGTACCACAGATGCCAGGCCCAACCACACAAGTGGGGGACAATTATTATTATTTTTTAAATCCGGAGACATTTGGGAACACAGAATAGTAGAACATCTGCTATTACCAAGTGGATTTCTTTGCATTTTTGCCTTCTGAACATAAGCCTGTGTGCAAGAAAATGCCCTCTGATTCACAAGCCAGTACGGGCATCCACAAATTCAGAGATGTACAAATAATAAAATGACTAGCAGTTTTGCAGCTTGAAGAGTTTTCTCTATTCACATGCTGTGCACTACTCCGCCATCTAGTAGGTGGGTCCGGATTGGTCTTTTTTTTTGGTTAGGGGTGTCGTCGACCACCATTTGGTGCTAGGTCCATCCCTGGTGTGACGTCAGACAGCCCCCAGGAAGTTTCTGTGCATGGTAGCCATCTTCCGATTCTTTTTTTCTTCCCCTTTCTTCTCTAGAGTATGTCTTAAATCCTGTTGTCTTTAGATGTTAGTTCTTTGTTTTAAGTCATCAATTGCCCCACCCGTTTGCATTTCTCCTCTGAGGAATTGTTTTGTCTCCTATAGATAATATAGTAAAGTCCGGACGTCCAGGGTAGGAAGGCTTCGTTCTAGTCGTGTTTGTGGGTTTTTGAAGAAGACTGCTAGCTGTATGAGTTGGTTCATGTGGAATCTGCTTACTACCTTAGGTAGGAAGGAGTCGTTTCTGTCCTGTAACTCCAGTTCTGTAGTAGGGGTATCTCTGTTATAGTCATAATCTAGGGAATAGTCCCGCCCATGTGCGTGGACCCCGGAGCAATCAAAAATAATCTCTTAAATTGTCAAAAAATGCAGAACTGCACAGACACTTAAGAGAGAATTTAAAGACAGATAATGCAGCCTATATCCACAGGCTACACTGTCCAGTACTTCAACTAGAAATTCCACCAAAAATCCACAAACAGCGCAGCCTGTCCAGGTTTTTCTAGACAGAAAAACATGTTTTTATCAGAAAAGCCCTCAGGAATGATAGAGAGGAAGGAGTGGACAGAGAAGCCCCGTAGGCTGCCATTATGTGGCTCAGAACAGGATACTGTGCCTTTAAGAGACCTTCCAGAACACTCTCAGTATCCCAGAATGCACAGCAGGTCCCTTTTACTTTCAGTTCTTTTTGAAGGCGTAACACGCCAGACCTGTAGCATTCCTTTACATGAATATCTTTCTCCACCGGGGAGGCGGGTGGGCGCTTATGACTATAACAGAGATACCCCTACTACAGAACTGGAGTTACAGGACAGAAACTACTTCTGTATAAGGGGATCTCTGTGTATAGTCCTAATCTAGTTAATAGAATGGCAAGCCCATCCCCACACCAAAGCGGCGGTGGAGAAAAGAGAAATAACCACTACTGTGCGAACAGATTTCGCAGCGAAGCCTGCCCAACCTGAGCGTCTGCCCTGGCATCAGTGTCCAGACAGTAATGCTTAGCAAAGGTATGGACCGACTTCCAAGTGGCCGCCTTGCAGATTTCTGCAATTGGAACATTACGAAGCAAAGCAGTCGTGGCCGCTTTGCCTCTGGTGGAATGAGCCTTAGGGTTACCCCCTAAGGTCTTATTAGCCTTTTGGTAACACAATTGTATACAGGACACAATCCGCCTAGAGATGGACTGTTTTGAGGTAGCAAGACCGGTCCTGACTGATCCATATTTGATAAACAATTGGTCTGATCTTTGGTTTTATCCAGATAAAATTTCAGCACGCTCCTAACATCCAGGGAATGCAGAGGCCTTTCCGCTGGAGATGAAGGATTCTGAAAAAACGTAGGTAACGTTATGGTCTGGTTAACATGGAAATTCGAGATAACCTTTGGAAGAAATTTAGGGTGAGTACGCATAACAACCTTAGAAGCATGAAATACAGTATAAGGTTCTTGGCAACAACGCCTGAATTTCACTCACTCTGCGGGCCGATGTAATGGCCACGAGGAACGCCGCCTTCCAGGACAGGTGCTGCAACGAAGCCTTATGAATGGGTTCAAAAGGCTCCTTCATCAGTCTGGACAGCACCACATTCAATTCCCATGAAGGCGAAGGAAGCCGGACAGGAGGGAACACTTTCTTCAAGCCGTCCAAAAAATCCTTAATCACAGGGACTTGGAAAAAGGTAGTCTGTGAAGGACATTTCCTGTAGGCAGTCAATGCAGCCAGATGAACCTTAATGGAATGGACATTAAGGCCAGACTGCGCCAAATGTAGAAGGTAAGGAAGGATGACATGTCGTTGGGTCATAGGTCTTGGACTTGCACCAGATACAAAAACGCTTCCACTTGTAAGCATAGGAAGTCCGAGTGGAAGGTCGTTTAGCCTCCTTCAGTATGTCCATACAATCCTCTGGTAGATTCAAATGGCCATATTGCACTATTTCAGGAGCCATGCCGCCAAACTCAAAGACGAGAGATTGGGGTGCATCATCTGCCCCCCGAACTTCGTGAGAAGGTCCGGCCGGCACGGCAGCCGTATGTGAGGAAGGAGAGACCGGTGAAGCAGATCCGTGAACCACCACTGCCTGGGCCATTCCGGGGCAATCAGGATCATCCGTGCCCTGGACTGGGACAGCTTGATGAGCACCGCCGGAATCAGGGGAATGGGTGGAAAAACGTACAGAAAGCTGTTCGACCAGTTGATCCATAACGCATTCCCCAGCGTCCCCGGCTGGTAGTACCTGGAGGCCAAGTCTCGGCATTTGCTGTTTTCGGCGGTGGCGAACAGATCTATGTCTGGAGTCCCCCACCTTGCGAAGACTTCTCCTAGTACTTCGTCGTTTATGACCCATTCGTGGCTTTCCTGAATCAGTCTGCTCAGTGCGCCTGCCTGAACATTCTGCACACCTGGTAGATGGGTGGCTGTTATCGTCATTCCTCTGGCCAGAAGCCAGCGCCAGATCGCCTGCGCCTCCTGTGACAGAGTGCGTGATCTCGAGCCCCCCTGCTTGTTGAGGTAATACATCGTGGTCGTATTGTCAGTCTGTACAAGCAGAGAGTTGGTCTGGAAGGATGGATGAAAGGCCTTCAGTGCCAAGTGAACAGCTCTGAGTTCCAGGAAATTGATGTGGTACGTGGACTTCATCGGGGACCACGTTCCTTGAATCTGTAAGTCTCCGGAGTGCGCCGCCCAGCCGTGGAGAGACGCATCCGTCACGATAGTCTGTGTGGGAATGTCCTTGTGAAAGGGAACCCCTCTGAGGAGGTTCTCCGCTGAACACCACCACTTCAGAGACTGAAGAGCAAGCAGAGACAGTCGTATCTTGTCGTCCCAAGACCCCTTCCTCTGATCCCACTGATCCTCCAAGCACTCCTGCAATGGTCTCATGTGCAGCCGTGCGTGTGGCGTGAGGAAGATACAAGAGGCCATCGACCCCAGTAGAGAAGACACCGTCCTCACTGTTGTAGATGGAGCGGTCATAAGAGCCTGAGCCTTCCGTAGGAGTGATAACCGTCGCTCCTCCGAAGGAGACACGCTTGCTGACAGCGTATTGATGGAGGCTCCCAAATACTGTATGCACTGGACCGGCGTCGGGACAGACTTGGACATGTTGACGTGTAACCCCAGCTTGTTCAGGAGAACGCACGTCTTCTGGAAGTGCGCTTGAGCTTCCGAAAAGGAGGAGGCCTTGATCAACCAATTGTCCAGGTACGGGTAGACAAACACCTTGTTCTTCCTTAGGTGTGCAGCTACCATTGCCATGCACTTCGAGAATGTTCTGGGTGCAGACTTCAGCCCGAATGGCAGTACTGTGCACTGATAATGATTGGCGCCGACTTGGAATCGCAGAAACTTCCTGTGTATGTGTGCAATGGGCACATGGAAGTACGCATCCTGTAGGTCTATAGCACATAGCCAGTCTCCCTGTTGCAGCTGAGGGTAAATCTGATGCAACGACAGCATGCAAAACTTCTCTCTGCGAATCCACTTGTTTGCTTTTCGCAAATCCAGAATGGGCCTGAACTCGTTCTTGTCCTTCTTGCGAACCAGAAAGAACCGGGAGTACAGACCTCTTCCTCTTTGAGACAGAGGTACGTCTTCTATCGCCCTTTTCCTTAACAGGATATCGGCCTCCGCCTGGAGCTCGCACAGTTGAAACTGCGAGCTGACCGGTGAAATTGCTGGAGGCGGGCTGGTGAACCGAAGACTGTATCCATTGCAAACAATATTCAGCACCCACTTGTCCTGAGTAATTTTTCTCCACTCTGCCAGAAAAAATTGAACGCTTCCCCCCACCGGAGTGGGTAACGGATGTAGGGGAAGTAACCGCTCAGGGTCGAGACCCAGCTGGGCCCTTGTTCGCTGCCGCGGACTGCTAGCCGCCTCTACCCTTCTGGCGCTTCTGGAAGGGCTTCCGGAACTGCTGCTGCTGTTGTTGCTGCTGTCCCGAAGTCTGCCCACACCCTCTGCCCTGCGCCCCAAACCGTCTCTGGAATGGGCGGTAGGTCTTCTTCTCCTTGGGCTTCTCCAACCCGACCGCCGTCAGGGTCTCGGCCTCCGCCTTCATGCGGGCCATCCCGTCATCGGCATGCTTGCCAAACAGGGTTTCCCCCGAGAAAGGCAGATTGGCCACCCGCTGCTGAGCTTCCGGCTTGAGCGAGGTAAGTCGAAGCCAAGCGTGGCGTCGTTGGTAGACACCATGACAGTACCCATGGGCCGCCAGAAGAGATGCATCAGCAGCCGCGCTGATGAGCTGGTTCGACACCAGCATCCCCTCCTTCAGGATCTCTTGAAAGTCCTCTTTCTTCTCTCGGGGAAGGAACTCAGCGAATTGCTGGAGGGACTCCCATAGGGCACGATCATATCGCCCTACCAAAGCTGCAGCGCTAGCCGCCTTCATCGTAGTAGATGCCGTCCCACAGACCTTTCTGCCTGCCGAGTCGATCCATCGGCTCTCCTTATCAGGAGGTACAGTAGAAGACGGGGAGGTGGCATGTTGTTTCCTAGCCGCCGTCACGATGACAGAGTCCGGAGTCGGACCCATCCAAAGAAAAGCCGGGTCAGAATCCGGGGCCCTGTACTTCTTAAGGAGCCGGGAGGGAGCGGCCTTCGTCACCGCAGGAGTGAGGAACAACTCCTCTGCGGGCTCTACCAATCCTGGTACCAGAGGCAGTAAAGGTCGAGACAGGTGCTTCTTATGAAATCACGGACGTCGTGGGAGTAGGCACCATCACCGTGATACCCAACTTAGCTGCACCCCTCACGAGAACATCCTGGAATGTGCTGATGTCGTCCACCAGAGACACTCTCGTGCCCGGGGATTCCGACAAAGTCGGTGAGTAGATTCTGGTCCCGGAGGAGTCCGTGCAGGACCGTGATCTGCGCTCCCTGTGGCGCCGTCTTGATCTTGTTGAGGACCTGTGACGACTCCGCGATCTCCCCCTCCGACCAGAGCGAGATCGCGATCTCTTTGGCTTCGGGCGCTCCGCCGGCCTCACAGGAGACAGCGACTTTGGCCTGGCTGGGGCCCTCGGCCGAGGGGTACCCTTAGGAGGCGTCGGATATCGAGGCAGCGAAGCCGTCCTCGGAGGAATCGGAGGAGACCTGTCAGCCGGAAGCTGAGGTTGAGGATGAGGAGGAAGTGGAGGCGGGGTGGGAGCCCGCGGAGGAGGTCCCCTGGGCAAGGGAGGAGGGGGCGTAACAGACTTCGGCCTAGAAGGTGTATACACTTCAGAGTACACCGAGCCCGGTGACCCGCCTTCCTTTCTAGGCTGGGGCGATGGAGAATCCCCTATCGCCACCTGGCGCCGGCTAGACTGACTCCTGGCGCCAGAACTCCTTCTGCGCCTCTTTGGCGTGGAAGAACGTCGACCCGACGGCGAGCGTCAGCCCCTCGATGGCGAGCGCCTCCTCCTCGACGGCGAACGCCTGCGTGACTTCCACGTCCTCCTCGACGACGACCTTCTCTTCGCCGACGGCGAACGACAGTGTCACCTCGACGGCGAGCGCCGACGCCGGGCCACCTCTCGACATCGATTACTCGACGAAGATCACGACGAAATCGTCACCGGTGATCTCGACGGCGGTCTATTCAGTTCCCTCGACGACGAGCGTCGACGCCGCTTCAACCCAGAGCCCTGGGGAGACAGGCAACAGATTGCAGTCATCCCTCTCGACGCCGTAGTCGGTGCAATCGGCGCCGACGGAGAATGGGATTGTTTGCTGGACTTCCTGCCCCTGGGGAGCCCCCCCAGAGGCCTCAGCATGGGCAGAGGAAGCCCTTCCAGACCCACCTTGTGCCTTCAGTCTTCTGTCCTCCAGGCCTTGAAGCCTGATCTTCATCCTATCTCTCAGAGTCCTGCTAGAGAAGCCCTGGCAAATGTCACACTCCTCTGGGACATGAGATGAGGGAAGGCAGATGATACACACCTCGTGTGGGTCCGACTTGGCCTTCTTCCTCGAGCACTCTGGGCATTTGTCAAATAATGCAGGCATATTGACAAATAAAGAGTGCACCAAAACACACACAAGGAAGAAACACCAAAGTACTTCAAGAAAAGCACTCAAATAATTTGAAAAAATTGAAACAATCACCAATAAAGCCTTGAAAAGGGAGAGCTCAATGCTCCAGGGTCCTGCTTGCAGGAGCCGGAAAAAAGAACAAAGTAAAAGGGACCTGCTGTGCATTCTGGGATACTGAGAGAGTTCTGAAAGGTTCTCTTAAAGGCACAGTATCCTGTTCTGAGCCACATAATGGCAGCCTATGGGGCTGGTCTGTCCACTCCTTCCTCTCCATCATTCCTGAGGGCTTTTCTGGTAAAAGCATGTTTTTCTGTCTAGAAAAACCTGGACAGGCTGTGCTGTTTGTGGATTTTTGGTGGAATTTCTAGTTGAAGTACTGGACAGTGTAGCCTGTGGATATAGGCTGCATTATCTGTCTTTAAATTCTCTCTTAGGTGTCTGTGCAGTTCTGCATTTTTGACAACTTAAGAGATTATTTTTGATTGCTCCGGGGTCCACGCACATGGGCGGGACTATTCCCTAGATTATGAGTATACACAGAGATCCCCTACTACAGAATTGAGGATTTGTCTTTAAGATAACCTTGTGGATTTGCATGTATGGTTCCTCCATCGTTAATGCTTGTACTTTATTTTTTATTTATTTGAAAAGGTTTTATAAAGCGCGAACATGATGCGACAGGGTATCAGAGTGCTGTATAACGTTGCCTGCTTGTTAAGCTTGAGCAGGAAAACATAATAGTTAATTATGCATATACAGCAGAAGCATACTGAAGACAAAAAAAATAAGAAACAGTAAACAAGATGCAGATTGCATTGTAGATAGGAGAGGGCAGGGTTGTAAGGTCAGTTCAAATAGTTTGTGAGGCTACAGTACTATTGTCGAATGTAACTATTCACAAGCAGGCCTTTGACTTCTTTTCAAGGTCGAGGGGATCGTTCCGATTTCTGGCATGAGAACGTTCCATATTCTCAGAGCAAAACCGGAGAAGGCGCGGTTGTAGGCTTTCTTTTTTTTAACTTTGGTGGTTTCAGCAGTAGAGAGTTTGAACCTCTTAGGGCGCGATTCCCACCCGATAGTTCAAGTTTATTTGCCAGGTAAGTGGGCGGGTTCTGATGCAGTGCTTTGTGCGTCAAGGAGGCTATTTATTGTTATATTCTCCTCTTTACCTGTCTTGGTACATTCCGTTCCCCCCCTACTCTTTCCTCCCAGTTGGTGTCCCCCACCTGGAGCTTACTTTTAACACTTATACCAGATAATTGAATTGAGAGGAAGCCAGTTTAGATGGATTAGAACAGGTGTTATGTGGTCACGCTTTGAGCACGTGATGAGTCTGGCAGCAGATTTCAGTTTGTTCCTCCTTGTTTGTTGAGGTAAAACATTATCGTGGTATTTTCTGTCTGGATCAATACTGTCTTCTCTCCTATGTGGGCTTGGAATGACTTTGGTGCCAGGAACACAGTCGTCATCTCTAGGACGTAGATATGTTTTATAGAGTCTGCATAGTTCCAGTGACCCCGTACCCTCAGGTTTCCTGAATGTGCTCCCCAACCCTTGTGGGACGCATCTGTTGTAATGGTCACTGAGGGAGTTGGTGTTTTGAAAGGTCTGCTTAGTGTTATGTTCTTGGTTGCCCCCCCATTGTATCTCCGTCTGAACCTTTTCTGTTACGACGACTAGATCCTCCCAACTACCTGTGACATGTGACTGCCACTCCTGTAGAGGGCACATGTTGAGGCGTGCATGAGTGAGGAGGAGGATGCATGATGCTATGATGCCCATGAGTCTCATGATCACCCTCACTGTCAGAGACTGACCCTTCTAGTACAGGTGAGTTTCTAGTCCGATTGTTTGTATTCTCCTCAGGGCCGGGTATGCTCATGCAACCTTGGAGTTGAATTTTGCTCCAAAGAAGGGTTTTTCTTGTTCTGGTTTTATGACTTTTTGCGGTTTTTTGAAAACTCCAATTTTTGCAGTGCTGTGATCACCTGATGAACGTATGTGTAACAAACTTGCTTTGAATTTGCCTTCACCAGGCAGTCTAGGTAGGGATAGACGTGGATTCCTCTCCTCCTTAGGGATGCAGCAACCGCTGCTAGGCACTTTGTGAAGACTCTTGTTGCCGATTTTATCCCAAAGGGCAGGACTTTGAATTGGTAGTGAGTGTTCTCGTGGGAGACAGAAGTACTTTTTGTGAGCTTGGTTCATGGGGATGTGCAGATAGGAGTCTTTTGGATCTATTGTTGCCATGAAATCCCCTTTTTGTAGCTGTGGAATTACTTCTTGTAGTGTTGTCATTTTGAAATGCGGCGTGTGAATTAATTTGTTTATGAATCTAAGGTCTAAGATGGTCTTAGCCTGAGATCTTGCTGTGGTACCAAAAAGTAAGGTGGATAGTTTCCCTTGTAGTGCTCCCTCCTTGGTACTGTCTCTATTGCTTGTTTTTGTAGGAGTTCCTTTATTTCCTGTCTTAATTGTAAGAGTTCTGTTCCTTGGAACCTCTTATATTTGTGTGTCTTTGGTGGAGGTTTGTTTGTTAGTTCTATATAAAAGCCGTGGCATACCACATCTAAAATCCAACTATCTGTGGCGATGTTTGCCCGTTGAAGTAGGTGGTGTGCTATCCTGCCTCCGACTGGTGTTGTATGGGGGTCTACTGTTGTGGGCAAGTCACTGAGTTTGCTCCTCCCCCTCTCAAGGGTTGTCCCCCGGCTCGTCCTCTGCCCCAAAAGGGCTGCCTTGGTTGCTGTTGCCAGGCTTGGTACTTGGACTGCTGGTTTGATTGCTGTCCGCTGCCCTATGTCTGCTGCTGCAGTTGGCCTGTTGAGAAGACTCCCCTTCCTGTGGGTCTTCTGGGGTGAAAACCTCCTCTCTTGAAGGTGCCCCTCTGTTGTTGGGCTCCCATAGCCCTGGCCGTCTCATTGTTCTTTATTTGTTGAAGGTATTCATCTACCTCACTTCCAAACAGGGCGTCTCATGTGAAGGATTTGTTCATTATTGAGGTTGGGACCTCTTGCTTGAAGCCTGTGATTCGGAGCCAGGCGGGCCATCTTAAAGTTGTGCCTGTGCACATTTGTCTGCTGGCTGCGTCGGCTGCTTCTAGGGCTGATTTCAGGCAGGTGCTTGCTATGTTTTTTCCCTCCTGTATGAAGGATTTTGCTATGTTCTTATCCTCTTCTGGAGCTTGTTCATCAGTTCTTCTGTGTCATCCCATTGTTGGTGGCCATACCTGTTGAGGAAGGTACTGGAGTTTGCACAGTGCCATTACGTTGGTGCCTCCTTCTCCATCTTTCTCCACATGTCCATTCTTTTGCTTTCTCTCTCTGGAGTTGGGCCAGTGGAGGAGTGAGTGTTGCTCCTTCTAGCCGTGGTGACAAAGATGGAGTCTGACACTGTGCTTCCCTGAATGTATTTAGGGTCCTTTGTCGAATGTTTGTATTTTTTCTCCACTTTTGTGGTTATCCCTTTTGCTGAGACAGGCTCTTTGAAAGCCTCCTTGCCCCGGTCCAGGATACTTGGTAGCAATGGGAGGTATTGTGTCCCTTTGGTGGATGTTCCCAAAGTCTCTAGGAGGACGCAGGAGTCTCCCTTCTCCTCGTCTAAGGTATCAGCTACTCTCTTGCTGAGACTTTTGTAGAAGGTTATGTCGTCTGGTGGCGAAGCCTTTGAGGGATAGCTACAGACCTTCTTCTAGGCTTTCTTTGTCAGTCTTTCTATTCAAAAGTCCGAGAGGCTTCCTACTCTTCTGAGGTGTCAAGCTCCTCTTCAACGTCCTCTTCGTGAGGTTCAGGGGTTGCTATAGCTTTGAAGGTATCTTCCTCCTCTTTGCCGTATTGAGCAGCGACTCCTTTTGTGGGAATTCTGAATTCCTTCAGCACCTCGAACTCCTTTTTTCATTGAATGAGTGCTGCCATTTCTGCTTCCAGGTGTCTTCCTTTCTTCCACCTCGAGGGCCCTTTCGTCGTCTGAAGCTGGGGAGATTCTCTTCTTGGGTGAGGTGGATTGTGCCTCGGATGGTGCGGTTTTTCTGTGCGCGGCCTCTCGTTTGGCACCTGCCTTCATCGATCGCCCCTCATTGGTATCCTTGGGGTGGGATCTGTGGGGTCCTTTTGTAGCAGCTGACCCTCGCTCGTTGACCCTGGTTTCTGACAGTTTTTTTTTTTTTATACCTTGTCTGTCTTTCTCTATGTCCTTCGTTGCCTTCATCTCGGTACGCCTCTTCTCGGCGTCCCATTCGAGGATGCAGCCATTCCAAAGTTAGCATTTACCGCGAGGTTATAATGCACTTAAGAGTTTATGGTCTGGCTGCATCACAGAACAACCCCAGAGAATAGATTCCGAAAGCTGCAGAGGGGCCCAGCTCATGCATGGGCACCCTCTCACACAAAACCAAGCACCCTGCCTTCAGGATTGATAAGGCCTGCCATAGGTTTATATGTGTCAGTGATTACAGGTAGATATAGGTAACCTAAATCTTAGTAAGGGGTGCATGCACCACCTTACTCAGGCTGCAGTAGCATACTTGTGGTGTCATTTTGGAAGGCTTCTCAGGGGTGGCATAATACATGCTTCAGCCCCTGGTAGGCCTCTGGAGTACCTATGCCCTTGGTACCTAAGGTGCCATATACTAGGGACTCAAAAGGGCACCCCAGCATCCAATCTGGAGTGTATTTAAAGTACATGCAATCAATTTAGAGAGGAAGCAGCTAGTCTGGGGTCCTGGATAGCAGGGCCCCAGCCAGACGAAAGTCGAAACACAGTGAACCACCAGCAAAAAGTGGGGGTAATCAAAGTAAGCAGATCCTACTCTCCTACAACTTCCAAAAAAAACCTTTATTTTTTCAGAGGTGTGGTAATATCTCCTTGATGATTCTTGCAAATGTTCTGTGTACTTCCCATTGGTGTTTGCCGCTGCTCCGACTCTTCTTTTTCTTGAATCTTCCCTCTCACTCCCATTCTGTTCTCTTTGGGGCATTAATGCTGGTGTGACTTTGCTCTCAGTATCTGCGCCTCCAATTCCTAGATTCTTTCGGGGAATTCATCCAATTAGTTCAGTGTGTCTCCCTTTGCTTCCAGACTCAAAGGCGGAAAAAATAAACCCAGGAGTATTTGGTACCAAACAACTACTTGTAATAAATCCACAATGATGCAGATCCTGGTGTGGGCACTGACTGGCTGTGGACAGCCTGTACACACAGACATGTTTCTGGACACCTGTGTAGAGAGCCTCTGCTCTCTGTGACCAGAAACAATTCATATCCTAGGAAGGTGTGTCAAACCTCCTCACAAGGAGGGGCCAGTGCTCGAAGGGGAAGCTTAAAAGACCTGTCGCTCTGTAATGAAACCCCCCCAGCCTCTGCTGCTAGCACACGTTCCGTTACGCGGCATTCAGCCGGGACACTGGAACTAAGGAGTTGTACAAGTCTGCGACTACGGCAGAACGCTGCCTGATCTGTGCAGGACAGGAGCGTTGTGGGAACTAAACTACTGACTCAAGTTTCCTGATCGGGTGTGACAGGGAATGGAGTCGAGTCCTTAACATGGCTGTTTGGAACCACTATCAGCATAAGACTCGGAATTTTGATGGATGATTGAATCATCGTTTTGGAAAGGAGTAAATTTCACTCGGCTGACTAGGAGGTATACCTTGTGTGGCCTTGTACCTTTGGGGTCATCTTTAACCCTTGGTTGCCCCACTACTGATTGTCCTGATGAAGACTCGTATGGTCCAGGTCTAACTCACCGGATGACCTTAAGTCGAGTCAAAACGTCGACGATACTATTTCCACCTTGGACCCATCTCTGCAATACAAAAAAGTGCACACATCTGACATGGTTGTCTGTATCTAGTTTATTCTGATATTAGGTGTTATTAATTATTACATGGGCCAGGTTGTGTTGTTACGGAAAATTGAAAGACCGTAACGAATAGTTTTCTTACCTGTCGGTGTAGTTTTGCAGCTTGAAGATCTTTCTGTATTCACTATGCTGTGCATTATTCCGCGGTCTTGTGGTTGGGTCCGGATTCGTAGTCTTTTCTTTGGTTTTTTATTTTTGTTTTTTTTTGTAGCCCAGGTGGGCGTTGGCGTCACACCCCTCTGGGTGTATTTCCGGTGACGTCGGCATGCTTCCTGCGGAAGCTCCCACTCTTGGGCGCCATCTTCGGGTTCTTTTTTTCCGTGTTTCTTTCGTTTCCGAAGTAATGGCAATGTTCTATTCAGGTGATATTTTACCGCTTTGTACCTTCAAAGTCTTTTCTACTTATTCTATTTCCACCTCTTCTCTCTCCAGCCTCATCTTTCTGGCGGAGGTGGGTGGGTTTGCTAGTGAATCCAGAAAGATCTTCAAGCTGCAAAACTACACCGACAGGTAAGAAAACTATTCGTTTTGCAGCGTGAATCTTTCTGGATTCACTATGCTGTGCATAGATTTTGTAGCGGTTTCTCATCTCTGTGGCGGTTGGGTGGAAGATGAGCGTTGGGTATTGAATATGTGCTGCAGCACCTTCTGTCCAACTTGAGCTTCCTTGTTCATCTGTATGTCCACACAGTAGTGCTTCGTGAACGTGTGCACCGAAGCCCATGTTGCCGCCAGGCATATGTCTTGTATGGGTGTGTTAGCCAGGAAGGCTATTGTAGCACCCTTTTTCCTAGTGGAGTGGGCACGTGTCCCCTCTGCTAGCTCTTGTCCTGCACGCTTGTGGCAGAGCTGTATTGTTTGTGCGATCCATCGTGCAATGGTCTCTTTGGTTACTGCTTTTCCTATGAAACTGTTGGCGAATGACACAAAGAACTGTTTTGTTTTCCTGTGTCCCTTCGTCCTCTCAATGTAGTGCATGACTGCCCTTCTGGCGTCCAGGGTGTGCAGAGCTCGCTCTGCGGCAGTTGTTGGTTTTTGGAAAAAACTCTGTATCTGTATAGACTGGTTCATGTGAAATTTAGATACCACCTTCGGCATGAAGTGTGGGTCAGTCCTCATCACAACCCTATCATTGTGTATTTGTATGTAGGGTTCTTGTAGCGTCAGAGCCTGAAGCTCGCTTACTCTGCGTAAGGACGTTATTGCAACCAGGAAAGCTGTTTTCATAGTTAGCATCTTTAAGGACGCCTTGTGGAGCGGTTCAAAGGGCTCCTTCATGAGTTCCGTTAGGACTATGTTCAAGTTCCATGCATGTGGCGGCACCCGCTTGGGTGGTGCGATCCTTTTCGCACCTTCTAGGAATCTCTTCACCACCTGTGATGTGAAGAAACTCCTGCAAGTTTCTCCCCTTGTGTAGGCGACTATCGCTGCCAAGTGAACTCTCAAAGAGGATGAGCTAAGGTTCTTCTCTAGCAAGTGCGTCAGGTACTTTAGCACTGTGGAGTCCTTCTTCATTTTATTGTGAAGTCTTTCTTGTCTGCACCATATTGTGAACCTTTTCCATTTCGCAACATAGCACTTCCGAGTGCTAGGCCTTCTTGCCTCCCGCAGGACCTTCAGGGTACTTTCTGGCAATCTTAAATGTGCGAACTCTATGTCCTCAGGAGCCACGCTACTAGGCTCATGCTCTCTGGCTCTGGGTGTAGCACCTCTCCGTTCTGCATGGAGAGTAAGTCTTTCCTCCTGCTGAATCTGTGGGGTGCACACTGTCATCTCCATGATCTGCGAGTACAATGTCTGCCTCGCCCACTGTGGTGCGACCAGTATCAGTGTCATGTTGCTCGCTCTGCACTTGCTCAGTACTCTGTGCATCAGTGGTATCGGGGGAAAGGCGTAGGCAAATGTCCTTGACCAATCTATCCATAGGGCATTCCCTAGTGACCCTTCCTCGGGCTGCCTGGATGCGAAGTTTTGGCATTTTGCATTCTGGCGTGTGGCAAACAGGTCCACCGATGGAGTTCCCCATCTGTCGAATAGGCGCCTTGTCTCCTGAGCATTGAGCTCCCACTCGTGGGATGCCGATGTCTGCCTGCTGAGCCAATCTGCTTGTATGTTGTCCTTCCCTGGCAGGTGTATGGCTAGCAGGTCTATCTTGAGAGGGATGGCCCATCTCCATATCTCCTGCGCCAGCGTTGAAAGCGGGGCTGACTGTGTGCCCCCCTGCTTGTTGATGTAGAACATCGCAGTGGTATTGTCTGTTTGTATCAACACCTTGTGTTTGTACAGTCTTGTTTGAAAAGCTTTCAGTGCAAGGAAGATTGTCTTCAATTCTAAGTAATTGATGTGCTTTGTCGCATCTGTTGGTGTCCACAGTCCCCTCACCTTGAGCTCCTCCATGTGGGCGCCCTATCCCTTCAGGGATGCGTCTGTGGTGATGGTCACTGTTGGCGTTGGGGGCGTTAGAGGCTTTCCCCTTGCTATGTTCTCCATGGTCCACCATGTCATCTCCTTCTGCACAGCGTGCGTTACAACCACTAGATCCTCCCAATTGCCTGTAGCTTGTGACCATTGCTCCTGTAGCCATTCTTGAATGGGTCTCATGTGGAGTCGTACATTCGGTACCAGGTGGATGCATGATGCCATCATCCCCATGATCTTGCTCGCAGTCCTCACTGTCCGAGCTTGTCCCTTCCGGTAGAGGCGAGTTTCCTTCGCCAGCGCCCTCGCCCTCTTTTCGCTGGGGAACACCTTGCCCTGTAAGGTGTTGATCTGTGCTCCCAGGAAGATCTTCACTTGTTCTGGCTCCATTGATGACTTCTTCCAATGGATGGAGAACCCCAGGTTTATGAGCGTGCTTGTCACTGTATGTGCGTGCAGCTTGCATTTCTGGTATGAGTTTGCTTTCACCAGCCAGTCGTCCAGGTAAGGGTATACGTGTATTCCTTGCCTTCGTAGGTGCGCTGCGACTGCTGCGAGGCACTTTGTGAAGACCCTTGGTGCTGACTTTAGTCCGAAGGCCAGTGTCGTGAACTGGTAGTGGCTTTCTCCGATGGTGAACCTGAGCATGTGCTTGTGCTTTCTGTTCATCGGAATGTGCAGGTATGCGTCTTTGAGGTCTATTGTGACCATGAAGTCCCCGATCTGCAATTGTGGGAGCACCTCTTGCAGGGAGGTCATTTTGAATTTTTGCGTTCTTATGAATTTGTTCATGAACCGTAAGTCGAGAATGGGTCTCATTGTCTCGTCTACTTTTGGTACCAGGAAGTACGTTGAGTATACTCCTGTGTTTCTTTCCTTGAAGGGTACCCGTTCTATGGCCTCCTTCCGCAGGAGTTCCTTTGCCTCCTCCTGCAGACACTGCAGCTGCTTGCCTGCTAGTGGCTTTCTTTTTGGTTTTCTGCTTGTTGGTCTCCCCTCCAACTCTATGCAGTATCCGAATTGGATAATGTTGAGGATCCATTTGTCTGATGTGATTTCTCTCCACTCTCGGAGGTGAAATCTTAATCTTCCTCCCACTGGTGTCATGTGGTCGTAGGTGTCTAGTTTGTCTTGACCCATCTGTACGTGCTGCCCCCTGGGATCTTTTTTGTGGGCGGGCACACGGAGTTTTTTGAAGTCACTTAGAGGTGGGCTGCTGCCCCCCTCTTCTATTTTGTCCCCGTCCATTTCTCCCTCGAAAGGACTGGCCTCTTTGTTGGTACTGCCAGGACTGCTTCTGTTGACCATGCTGAGTCTGCGAGTCTGCCTGGTGCGTTTGCTGGAAAGCCTGGTGTGATGTACCTGGCTGGTTTCCGCCTCTCCCGCCGGGCCTCCGTGACGGGGTGCCCCTCTTGTTCCCTCTGAACTGCAATGCTCCCATGGATCTTGCTGCTTCGTTATCTTTTTTCAGTTGACTGAGCGTGTCATCAACTGTTGTTCCGAAAAGCGTGTTGCCGTTGAACGGTGTGTTCAGGATGCTGTGTTGCACCTCCGGTTTGAAACCGGATATCCTGAGCCAGGCGTGCCTCCTTTCAGTGACGCCCATCATCATGAGCCTGCTGGAGGTGTCTGCCCCATCCAGGGCTGTCTTAAGGCAAGAATTTGCCACGTTTTTTCCCTCTTCAACCAGCTTTTCGGCCTTCTGCCTGGCATCCTGGGGCAAGTCCTTCACCAAGTGCCCCAGTCCCTCCATGATTTGGTACATGTGCCTGTTTATCAGGGCGTTGGAATTAGCCATGCGCCAGTGGGTCACGGCATTCCGTTCAATCCTTCTGCCCACCAGATCCATCCTTTTGCTCTCCTTATCCGGTGGTGGGCCCGAGGTAGTGGGTACGTTAGCCCTCCTCCTGGCTGTGGCCGTGATAATGGAGTCTGCGGAGACCGTGCCCTGAATGTAGGCCGGGTCCTTTGTGGAATGCTTGTACTTCTTCTCAGTTCTGGGAGTTACTGCCTTGCATGTTGCGGGCTCCCTGAAAGCTTCCTTCCCCTGAGCCAAGACGCTCTCGAGCATTGGAAGGAACTGGCTCCTCGTTTGTGTCGGGAGCAATGTTTCTAGAAGGAAGTCTGCTTTCTGCTTCTCTTCGTCGAGCTTGAGCTTGAAAGCTCCTGCGGCAGCTTGTATCACCGAGTTGTAGGCCCCGATGTCGTCCGGCGGCGAGGGCCTCGAGGGTAAGTGTCGACCACCTCCTCCGGGCTGTCGGTGTCAACATCTATGTAATCTACCTCCTGTAGGTCAGAGGGTGTCGAGTCTGCGTCCGTCCTGCTTTCCTCTTCCTCCCCATAGTTGTAACTATCGTAGGGATTCTCGTACTCCTCCTGGTCGTCGATCACCTCGACGTCCTGGTCTTGTTCCTCGACGACTTTGGCGATCTCTTCCTCCTCCTCGACTGCCTCCACCACCGGTGGCTTGGTCTTGTGAGGGATCGTGAAGGCCTTCATCTTTGCATCGAAATCTTTCTTCCGCTGCATGATGTTCTCCATTTCGGCCTCGAGGCGCCTGCTCTTCTTCTCCATCTCTGCCGCGTGTTCCGCGTCGGATGGGTCGGCCATTCTTTTCGGCGGATGGTTCGTCGCCGTACCTTTTGGCGTCGAAGTTTTCGACGTCGGACCGGATCTTGGGTCTCTGGTCGTCGTGGCCAGTTTTGGGTCTTTCTCCCTCGGCGTCGATCGATCCTTTTCGGGGACGATTTTCGACGTTTTCTGCTGATCAGCAGCCCTCGGTGCCGGGGACTCCTTCTCGGAGGATCCGCTGGGCCTGGGAGTAGTCGCGGACGCCGCCTTTTTTGGCGTCGGCGCTTTCGGGGTCTTGCCCTCGATTTTTCTAGACTCAGAGTCTCTCGGGTTCTTGGGGGCCGAAGAGTCTCCTACCTTGTCAGAAGTCTTCGTGTAATCGGTCTCTACGACCGTGTAGCTGTCGTCTTCGGCGGCAGCGTTGTCTTCTTCCTCGGAGGACATCCCCAGCTCGTAGAGGGACGGAGTCGGGGCCTTCCCCTGCAGGGTGGCGTGTGCTACCCTCTGCTTCTCTCTCACACGAAGGGTCTTCGGGGCGAAGGCGGAACAGGCGTTGCAGTCTCCGCTTTCGTGGTTCACCGGTAGGCAAAGGTTGCATACCGGGTGCTGGTTCTTCTGCGCGTACTTGTGGTGGCAGTTACGGCAGAACTTTTTTTTTTTTTATTGATGTAAGAGGTTTATTTGCACTTGTCACATAAGATAAAACCTTACAAACGATTCGCCTACAACCATCATTGGCCGGCTGCATGTATGTATGCCCAAATGGGCTTGCTGGAAAATGTACACAGCCCATCAGCCAACATCCAGAGGACCGGCGGCGTTTTACAATGTGATCACAGTATTAGTTTCCAGTGCTACTTTCACTCTTAACCATGCAAGTGTTCTTACTTTTTTGGTATAATTTTCTCCCAACAGTAACTGAGTTTAACCGTCCATTAACTTAACTCATTAGTGTCTTTCAGCAATGAAATGTCTGTGTCACAGCATCCTCCCTCCCGTTCCCAACCACGTTAGTAGTATTCAGCAGTTCAACACCCTCCACACTTCATTTCTAGTCGTTATCATGTACCTCACGTTCTGCCTCGTCCATCAACAAATAGTCTCTGTAGTATTCCCAATAATCCCTGGGTCTAGACCTAGCTGGGAGCTCCTCCTCATAGGTGGTCAGTGTATCGTGACAGTACGCCATATCTTCCAGCCAGCTCTTAATTACCGGGCCCCTTCTACTGTTCCAGTGCAGGGACACCCTCCGTTTGGCCAGTAACAGCGTGTGAGAAGTTGGCCTGATGTGCAGTGTTCACTATTCTAGTGATCACTATATATCAGTCCAAACAACCCTTATTGATGATTGGTTGTAAGTCAACCTTATAGACCAGCTATCCTAGTAGCATGGATACGAGCAGTCTAAGGCTAAGACTCTAGAGGGCGTGTTAAGCCAGCTGTTTTACCATCACATTACCCCTTGAACACCCAGTGAAAGGACACCACACAAGTGTTATGAAAATAAACAATGTATTTATTAGAATCACAACAACCCTGTACTCTTTATGAGGACAGGGTGCTAGGCACGCAACAAAACTCTTACGAAAATACTTAAGTTAGCACGTTATACACAAATGCCCGAGGGGCACGAAAAACCATATATTCTAAAAGTGGAATGCGAAATTACTAGCAGGTAAGTACAGTACTAATAGGCTTTGGAATCGCTAGGACTTGACTATAGAATCGTTAGATTACTTCTAGGAGACCTAGGGGACTCGGGTGCAGGGTGTGCACTCTCACGCGGGATGCGGGACAAAGTCTATGGAGGCTAGTAAAGGCAAAGTTAGTGTTCACGGGCGAACCCGACCTGGTAGGAAGAAAACGACAGTGGATCCTGACCCTAGGATAGTGAGGCTATGCTGGGACACCGAAGTGCCGAAGTTACCTAGCCCAGGGGCTGCAGCTGCATAGGTCTGAAAAGACGTCGGGGATCTCGTTGCCGGACCAGGAGCCTGGAAGAAGGAAGTTGCTGGCAGGCGACCAGTGAAGAAAAGTTCGATGGATCCAAGCCTGGATCAAGGAAGAAGAAAACCTGAAAGCAGAGGGGACCAAGTTCTTGAATCACTAGCCAGTGATTAAGTGGGCACCAGGATGGCACCGGGCGAAGTCACCGCAGTCAGGTGAGTGGGCGACGCTGGCTCTGCAGATCTCACGGACCAGGAGGCGTTGTCGGCGACCAGGATGGAGAGGCGAGCTGTCCCACGATGGATGAGGCTGTCGGCGTCGAAGTTACCCAGGATTGGGCAACAAGCCTTGGCTAATTCAAGCCCACGCGGTGGACTCAAAATGGCGTCTTGAGTGGACCAGGAGGGTCCGGGGTGCTCCTCTTTTGGAAGGGAGCAAGGGCCAGCCTGGAGCAACCAGACCAGCAGCAGAAATGTCGTCGGGCGTCGTTCAGAAGGCCACAAGCCAGCGGGCTAGTAGCCAAACAACGCGGTGAGCAGCAAAAAGCAGAAGGGCCCCACGCAGATCGTGGAGATGCTGGGAGGCTGCACTTCGGTGCTGGAGCTGCTCAGGGTCGGGGCTTCTCGGACCCCAAAGCACTCACCAGGAAATTACTCGGCGGGCTTGCTGGAAAGAAGTCGTGCAGTCTTGAAGATGGCCGGTCCCTCGAGGTCTCGTCACACCCACGAATCTCAGCGTGACTGATGATGCAGGTAGAGGTCAGAGGTGCCAGGGAAGCCGGTTCTCGTCGAGCTGGGCAGTCTTGATCCGGAGGAGAGACTTGCAGCAGACCGCAGTGTTCTTTAGATGGTGCCTGCGGATGCAGGGTGACTACTCCTTAGTCACAAGGGAGAAATCTTAGGAAGAAGTCTTGAGTTCCTTTCGTGGAAAGTAGTTTCAGGATTCAAAGATGATCTGCTTTGGAAGGGGGCCAGTTCCTACCTTTATCCTGTAAAAAGGGGCTGGCACGCGACTAAGTCCTGCCCTAGGGGTGGGACTAGGAGGGGGGTGGTTACACCCACTTCCTTGGCGGCCTTTTCCCCAGCACAGGGTCTGGAGTGACCCTGGAACTGGTTCCAGCCAGCCTATGCACAGTGAGCACCGGGGTGCCACGTGCAGTCACCTTCCTCTAAAGCCCTGCCTACCTACAATACACAAAACCCTGTCTGGGACGGTGCTGGCACCGCCCCTGGCAGGAAACCCTTTGTCCTTATCTCCTGCTCTGGGAGGACTCCCAGCAGCAGGAGGGCAGACTTGTGTCTCGGTGGCAGCATCCATTTTGTGGAGCTGAGGCTCTGTTTGACTTTAACCGGGGTTAGGGGTTACATACATGTCGTGTCCCTCTAGAAGGGTGGAATGCTAACCCCGTCGCCAGAATTGGCGAGGGGTTAGTATTCCAATTCGTATGACACCTTACTCGACATGTTTTGATAAAGCGATACCAGAGTTGGCATATAACCGCGAGGATTATAATGCACTTAAGAGTATATGGTATGCGATATCATGGAAACGGCTAAGGGATGGATCCCGAAAGCCGTAGACAGGCTCAGCTCATGCCAGAGCACCATCTCACACGATTCCAAGCACTCTGCCTTCAGGATTGTTAAGGCCTGCCATAGGAGTGACTGATAGGAGATCTGTGTGTCCATTTTTAGGGTTAGATATAGGTATACTATATCTAAAGCAAAGGGTGAGTACACCACCTTGCCCCAGCTGTCGTGCAGCCAGTTGTGTCAGTTTAGTTAGTCAGCCCAGGGGTGGCATAATACATGCTTCAGCCCCTGGGAGACTTCTGGGTACACCTCAGCCCTGAGTACAGGGACTTGGAGAGGGCCCAGTGCCAATTCAGTACCTGAGTACAATTTGGATAGAGAGAACAGCTAGGCTGTGGGTCTGATTAGCAGGCCCACAGCCAGGGAAAGTCGTAAACCAGTGCAGCAAAAAGCAAAAATCTGGGTGATCATAGGATTGCAGACCCTACTCTCCTACATGACCCCCCCCCAAACTTTGGGACAATAAACTAACCTTGACCAGGTGAGTCTTCTTGCTCTAAGTGGAAATACCTGGAGAGCCCATCAGCATTGCTGTGATCAGTACCAGGTCTATGCTCCACTGTAAAATCCATCCCCTGTAGGGAAATGGACCACCTAAGCAGTTTGGGGTTTTCACCCTTCATCTGATTTAGCCACAAGAGGGGCTTATGGTCTGTCTGAATGGTGAAGTGAGTGCCAAACAAGTAGGCCCTCAGCTTCTTCAGGGCCCAGACCACAGCAAAGGCCTCCCTCTCAATAGCTGACCAATTTTTCTCTCTGGGTGTCAACCTCCTACTAATGAAAGCAATAGGCTGATCATTACCATCAAAATTCAGTTGAGACAGAACAGCCCCCACACCCAACTCAGAAGCATCTGTTTGGACAATGAATGGCTTGGAGTAATCTGGACTCTTTAGGATAGGTGCTGTGCACATGGCCTGCTTTAGGTCATTGAATGCTTTCTGACAGCTTGCTGTCCACTGAACTTTCTTTGGCATCTTTTTGCTTGTCAGGTCATTAAGAGGGGTCACTATGGACCCATAATTTCTGACAAACTTCCTATAGTACCCAGTCAGGCCCAAGAAAGCTCGAACCTGAGTCTGGGTGATTGGAGGAGTCCAGTCCTTGATGGCCTGTATCTTACTCTCCAGTGGCTGAACCTGGCCTCCACCTACAAGGTGGCCCAGGTATACAACCTGTGTCTGCCCTATCTGGCACTTTGTGGCCTTGATAGTGAGGCCTGCCTTTTTCCTCAGGTGGACCAGGTGATCCTCCCAGGTGGAGCTAAAGACAGCAATATCGTCAAGATAAGCTGCACAGAAGTCATCCAGCCCAGTGAGGACTTGATTCACCAACCTTTGGAAGGTGGCAGGGGCATTTTTCAGTCCAAAGGGCATTACCACAAATTGATAATGCCCTCCAGGGGTAGAAAATGCTGTCTTGGGTTTGGCCTCCTCAGCTAACCTGATTTGCCAATACCCAGCTGTCAAATCAAATGTACTTAAGAAGTTGGCAGAAGCCAATAAGTTCATCTGCTCTTGGTATTGGGTGGGCATCAGTCTTAGTGACTGCATTGAGGCCTCTGTAGTCTACGCAAAACCTCATCTCTCTCTTACCACCCTGGGTGTGAGGCTTTGGCACTAGAACTACTGGGCTAGCCCAAGGGCTATCTGAGGGCTCAATGACTCCCAGCTCCAACATTTTCTGCACTTCAGTTTTGATGCAGTCTCTAACATGATCAGGCTGTCTGTAGATTTTACTCTTGACAGGCAGACTGTCTCCAGTGTCAACATCATGGGTACACCAATCAGTTTGGCTGGGTGTCAGAGAGAACATATGTCTGAAGGATTGCAAGACTTGCCTGCAATCCTGTTGCTGATGTTCAGTGAGGCTGCCACAAAAGACAACACCATCAACTGATCCATCATCAGGATTCTGAGTGAGCAGGTCTGGGAGAGGGTCACTCTCTTCCTCCTGTCCCTCATCTGTGGCCATGAGCAAGCTCATGTCCTTCCTGTCAACATATGCCTTGAGCCTGTTAACATGGAGCACTCTGAGAGGGCTCCTGGGAGTTCCAAGGTCCACCAAGTAGGTAACCTCTCCCTTTTGCTCAATGATGGTGTGGGGCCCAGACCATTTGTCTTTCAGAGCTGCTGGGGCCACTGGCTCCAGCACCCACACCTTCTGTCCTGGCTGGTACACAGTCAGAACAGCCTTTTGGTCATGCCAAGCTTTTTGAAGTTCTTGGCTGGCCTCAAGGTTTTTGGATGCCTTTTCCATATACTCAGCCATCCTGGAGCGGAGACCAAGTACATAGTCCACTATGTTGGTGGCAGGCTTTTTGAGAGGTCTCTCCCATCCTTCCTTCACCAAACACAGGGGTCCTCATACAGGATGTCCATACAGAAGCTCAAAAGGGCTGTAGCCAACCCCCTTCTGTGGGACCTCTCTGTAAGCAAACAAGAGGCAGGGGATCAGGACATCCCATCTTCTCCTAAGAGTTTCAGGTAGTCCATGAATCATCCCTTTGAGGGTCCTGTTGAATCTCTCAACAAGCCCATTGCATTGTGGGTGGTAGGGTGTGGTGAACTTGTAGTTCACACCACACTCCTTCCACATTGCAGTCAGATATCCTGACATGAAGTTTGTACCTCTGTCAGAAACGACCTCCTTAGGGAAACCCACTCTGGAGAACACTCCAACTAGGGCTCTTGCCACTACAGGGGCTGTAGTGGTCCTAAGGGGAATAGCTTCAGGATACCTGGTGGCATGATCCACTACCACCAGTATAAACTTGTGCCCTGATGCTGTCTGGGGTTCCATTGGACCAACAATGTCAATCCCCACTCTTTCAAAGGGAACCCCCACCACAGGTAGTGGTATGAGGGGGGCCTTTGTTGTGCCACCTGACTTACCACTGGCTTGGCAAGTGACACAGGAGCGACAAAACTCCTTGGTATTCTCATTCATATGGGGCCAGTGAAAGTGTGAGACAAGCCTGTCCCAAGTCTTTGTCTGACCTAAGTGACCTGCAAGGGGAATCTCATGGGCCAAGGTGAGAAGGAAACCTCTCAGAGACAAGGGGATGACCAGCCTCCTGGTTGCACCAGGCTTGGGGTCTCTTGACTCAGAGTACAGGAGTCCATCTTCCCAGTATACCCTGTGGGCACCTGTGGCATTCCCTGCAGCCTCAGCAGCAGCCTGCTGTCTGAGGGGTTCAAGGGAAGGGCAGCTCAACTGTTCCTTCCCCAGGTCTGCTCTGGAGGGTCCCCCTGAGCCCAGAAACTCAACTTGATCAAGTTCAAGCTCTTTAGGCTCAGTTTCCCTCAGCTCTTCCAGATCAGCCTCCTCAGAGACTTGATCCTCAACCTGGGGTAAGGGGGAAGGCAAAGCCTTACCCTTACTGCTCTTCTTCTTGGAAGGTGTCTGGTCCATCATTTCAGGATCCAGCACCTGTTCAGTGGGGCATTTTCTGGCCTGTGACCTAGTCACAGCAAGCACATGTGCTGGCAAGCCTAACATTTCCATGTGAGTCCTCTGCTCCACTTCTGACCATTGTGATGACTCCAAATCATTGCCCAACAAACAATCCACTGGGAGGTCTGAACTGACTACAACTTTCTTTTGTCCCTTCACTCCACCCCAGGAGAAAGCCACAATTGCCACACTATGACTAGTAGTGACATTGCTGGCATTGGTCACCAGGAAATCAGTACCTGGCATGATCTGTCCAGGGTCCACAAAGTTAGGTGTCACCATGGTGACACTGGCACAAGTGTCCCTATAGGCCTGAGCCATTTTGCCATTTATCAAAGGTGTCTGCCTGTATTTGCCCAAAGTATTGGGACTTATCTCAGGGGACATATCCATATCCCCTGTACAGACAAGAACAGCCTGAGTGAGTGTGCCAACTAAGTTGTCAGACCCCTCAGTACCCAAGGTTAACCCAACTAATGCCTTGGGAGGTACACTACCACTACTGACTGTACTAGGGGGTGCAGTTGCCTTAGGGGCTGTAGTGGCAGGAGTTTGTCCTCCTCTTTTGGTGCACTCACTAAACCAGTGAGATTTACTTTTACAGTACTGGCACCACCTTTTTGACTGGCCTTCTTGAGTCTTCTTCTTCTGGGAAGCCTGACCCCCACCCTCTTTGGTTTGTTGGGGACCTGGTGAAGACTTCTGGTCATTTTGCTCATTCTTAACATTACCCTTCTGGTCTGCTTTCTTCTGACCACCCTGGTTCTGGTTCTGGTTCTGCTTGATCCTTGTCCTGACCCATTTGTCTGCCTTCTTTCCCAATTCTTGGGGAGAGGTCAGATCTGAATCAACAAGGTGCTGGTGCAGCAACTGGTTCTGACAATTGTTTAAAATTTGTTCTCTCATCATTAGATTATACAATCCTGTGTAATCTGTAACCTTGCTACCCAGCAACCAGCCCTCCAAAGCCTTAGTGGCACAATCCACAAAGTCAGACCAGTCCTGAGACTGAGTTTTCTGGGTGTCTCTGAACAGCAACCTGTACTGCTCAGTGGTTAAACCAAACCCATCAACCAGTGTATTCTTCAGGACCTGGTAATTGTTAGCATCCTCCACTCTTGTAGTGAGGAGCTTATCTCTACCTTTACCATCAAAGGAGAGCCACAGTATAGCTGCCCACTGACTCTGGGGAATGCCCTGCACAGTGCAGGCCCTCTCCAGAGCAGCCATCCATTTCTGGATATCATCCCCTTGCTTAAAGGGGGGCACTATTTTAGTCAGGTGTTTAGTATCTAAACCCTTCTCTCTATCTCTTGGGAGATTGCTGCCACCAGTGGGAGCTAGCCCACTCATCTGCTGCTCTCTAGCAAAGGCAAGCTTCTCTTTGGCCAGGGCAAGTTCTTCCCTTTCAATCCTCAGTTCAGCTTGTCTCATTCTAGCTTCATGCTCTTTTCTCTGAGGGGAAGTAAATCTCCTCTGTGGAGGATTCCTTCTCCCCTGAGAAGAGGCATTAGAGTGCAGAGATCTATTGGAGTCCCTAGAAAGAGATCTATCTCTCCTAACTCCAAGGTTAGGCCCACTTCGGGTTAGTACTGGGGGTCCCCCAGATCCTAGCCCAAGTAAGTCTAAGTTGGCCCTGGTTAGCCTCCTGACTACCTCAAGACCTTTGTCTACCTCATCCCCAGAGAGTTCCTCTTGATCCTCCTCCTCAACTGCAGTAGCAATGTTGGGGAGATCTGGATCCCCAGAGGTTCCCTCTAAGGCTGGCATGTTCTCATGTAACTGAGAAAGCTTTCTGGCATCATATGTCTCTAAGAGACCTATCAGAAAGGGAATGGTGGGGTTAGACCCCTGCTTCAGTTTTCTGGAGACACAGATTTGTCTCATCTCCTGGAAACTGAGAGCTGCATATCTTGAAGTGACCTGTGGAGGGTCAACACTGACCAGGGGAGTCTCAGTAGAATCTCCCTGGGTAGACATGCTTTTCTAGTGAGGTGTAAGTGGTGCACTTACCTACACTATATGTTTGCCTACTGATCCCTTGCTAGAGTTGTAGTTTAGGGTGTGCTAGGCCCTAGGAGCTACAACAGCTGGTTCAGTAGAACTCAGAGTATTCTAAGCTAAGTTATATGTACCTTTAGTACTTATGTGATCTTTCACAAGATATTCTTAGGGCATGTGTGGTAAAACAACAGCAAGCTCAAATCCCAACCGCTGCTCACCAATGTGAGAAGTTGGCCTGATGTGCAGTGTTCACTATTCTAGTGATCACTATATATCAGTCCAAACAACCCTTATTGATGATTGGTTGTAAGTCAACCTTATAGACCAGCTATCCTTGTAGCATGGATACGAGCAGTCTAAGGCTAAGACTCTAGAGGGCGTGTTAAGCCAGCTGTTTTACCATCACATTACCCCTTGAACACCCAGTGAAAGGACACCACACAAGTGTTATGAAAATAAACAATGTATTTATTAGAATCACAACAACCCTGTACTCTTTATGAGGACAGGGTGCTAGGCACGCAACAAAACTCTTACGAAAATACTTAAGTTAGCACGTTATACACAAATGCCCGAGGGGCACGAAAAACCATATATTCTAAAAGTGGAATGCGAAATTACTAGCAGGTAAGTACAGTACTAATAGGCTTTGGAATCGCTAGGACTTGACTATAGAATCGTTAGATTACTTCTAGGAGACCTAGGGGACTCGGGTGCAGGGTGTGCACTCTCACGCGGGATGCGGGACAAAGTCTATGGAGGCTAGTAAAGGCAAAGTTAGTGTTCACGGGCGAACCCGACCTGGTAGGAAGAAAACGACAGTGGATCCTGACCCTAGGATAGTGAGGCTATGCTGGGACACCGAAGTGCCGAAGTTACCTAGCCCAGGGGCTGCAGCTGCATAGGTCTGAAAAGACGTCGGGGATCTCGTTGCCGGACCAGGAGCCTGGAAGAAGGAAGTTGCTGGCAGGCGACCAGTGAAGAAAAGTTCGATGGATCCAAGCCTGGATCAAGGAAGAAGAAAACCTGAAAGCAGAGGGGACCAAGTTCTTGAATCACTAGCCAGTGATTAAGTGGGCACCAGGATGGCACCGGGCGAAGTCACCGCAGTCAGGTGAGTGGGCGACGCTGGCTCTGCAGATCTCACGGACCAGGAGGCGTTGTCGGCGACCAGGATGGAGAGGCGAGCTGTCCCACGATGGATGAGGCTGTCGGCGTCGAAGTTACCCAGGATTGGGCAACAAGCCTTGGCTAATTCAAGCCCACGCGGTGGACTCAAAATGGCGTCTTGAGTGGACCAGGAGGGTCCGGGGTGCTCCTCTTTTGGAAGGGAGCAAGGGCCAGCCTGGAGCAACCAGACCAGCAGCAGAAATGTCGTCGGGCGTCGTTCAGAAGGCCACAAGCCAGCGGGCTAGTAGCCAAACAACGCGGTGAGCAGCAAAAAGCAGAAGGGCCCCACGCAGATCGTGGAGATGCTGGGAGGCTGCACTTCGGTGCTGGAGCTGCTCAGGGTCGGGGCTTCTCGGACCCCAAATTACTCACCAGGAAATTACTCGGCGGGCTTGCTGGAAAGAAGTCGTGCAGTCTTGAAGATGGCCGGTCCCTCGAGGTCTCGTCACACCCACGAATCTCAGCGTGACTGATGATGCAGGTAGAGGTCAGAGGTGCCAGGGAAGCCGGTTCTCGTCGAGCTGGGCAGTCTTGATCCGGAGGAGAGACTTGCAGCAGACCGCAGTGTTCTTAAGATGGTGCCTGCGGATGCAGGGTGACTACTCCTTAGTCACAAGGGAGAAATCTTAGGAAGAAGTCTTGAGTTCCTTTCGTGGAAAGTAGTTTCAGGATTCAAAGATGATCTGCTTTGGAAGGGGGCCAGTTCCTACCTTTATCCTGTAAAAAGGGGCTGGCACGCGACTAAGTCCTGCCCTAGGGTGGGACTAGGAGGGGGGTGGTTACACCCACTTCCTTGGCGGGCTTTTCCCCAGCACAGGGTCTGGAGTGACCCTGGAACTGGTTCCAGCCAGGCTATGCACAGTGAGCACCGGGGTGCCACGTGCAGTCACCTTCCTCTAAAGCCCTGCCTACCTACAATACACAAAACCCTGTCTGGGACGGTGCTGGCACCGCCCCTGGCAGGAAACCCTTTGTCCTTATCTCCTGCTCTGGGAGGACTCCCAGCAGCAGGAGGGCAGACTTGTGTCTCGGTGGCAGCATCCATTTTGTGGAGCTGAGGCTCTGTTTGACTTTAACCGGGGTTAGGGGTTACATACATGTCGTGTCCCTCTAGAAGGGTGGAATGCTAACCCCGTCGCCAGAATTGGCGAGGGGTTAGTATTCCAATTCGTATGACACCTTACTCGACATGTTTTGATAAAGCGATACCAGAGTTGGCATATAACCGCGAGGATTATAATGCACTTAAGAGTATATGGTATGCGATATCATGGAAACGGCTAAGGGATGGATCCCGAAAGCCGTAGACAGGCTCAGCTCATGCCAGAGCACCATCTCACACGATTCCAAGCACTCTGCCTTCAGGATTGTTAAGGCCTGCCATAGGAGTGACTGATAGGAGATCTGTGTGTCCATTTTTAGGGTTAGATATAGGTATACTATATCTAAAGCAAAGGGTGAGTACACCACCTTGCCCCAGCTGTCGTGCAGCCAGTTGTGTCAGTTTAGTTAGTCAGCCCAGGGGTGGCATAATACATGCTTCAGCCCCTGGGAGACTTCTGGGTACACCTCAGCCCTGAGTACAGGGACTTGGAGAGGGCCCAGTGCCAATTCAGTACCTGAGTACAATTTGGATAGAGAGAACAGCTAGGCTGTGGGTCTGATTAGCAGGCCCACAGCCAGGGAAAGTCATAAACCAGTGCAGCAAAAAGCAAAAATCTGGGTGATCATAGGATTGCAGACCCTACTCTCCTACACAGCGCTACTGCGCAGAACTTACGCCTCCGTGCTCTCAACACTGGTTCAATACCTAAGAGGCAAATTTTGGCTTCACATGGTAGAGAAGTACCCAACATTTCATTCAGCGTTTGGATTACCTGTTCCCAGTAACCCGCCACCTTGCGACAGTGCCAAGCGAAGTGCATGAAGTCCGCCCCCTCCTGTTTACATCGTGTGCACCTTGAGTCCTCCTTCAACCCATATCTGAATAGTTTGTGAGGTGTATAGTATGCTTGGTGCAGATATTTGTAATGTATGAGCCTTAAGTTCCCATTTGGTGTCAGCATGTTAGTTAGCATACACGCCGATGCCCATTCTTCCTCGGTGAGAGGTGTCACTAGGCCCTCACTCCACCGTAGCCGTGCCTTGTCTGTGCCTCCCCCTATCGCTCCCTGTAAGCTAGTGTATAGTTTGGACACCAGGTGCGATGCCGTGGGCGTGGTGAGCAGGAGTTGCAGCGGCGCCAGTGGCGTCGGCTCCTCCGGGTGTGCTGGGTAATGTTCCTGTAGAGCCCTCTGTAGCCTATAATAGTTAAACCTGAATAGGAGGGACGGGTTACTTATGTATTGCATAGTTTCTAATGTTTGGAATACCCCGTTTTGATACAGGTCACCCATTTTGTCTATACCTGCCCATTTCAACAAATTCATGCCTGCCTGTTCGTGCGTAACCGAAATATGTGGGTGATGAGCCAGTGGGAGAGCCGGAGCGTATAGCGGCAGAGCGTTAGCCGCCTTACCCATCAGTCTCCATGCCTCCGTAGTAGCGTCCACAGTGTTGATGTCTCGTTCATGCAGTTTGGGACGTTTGTGTAGTAATATGTTTGCCAGTGGTATCGGGTCCGTGTCCCCAGCCTCCACCGCCACGTGTGTTAGGAAGGGAACCTCGTGGTGCCAGTAATGCGCGAATTGCGCCTGGGCGCATAAGTAATACAGATAAAAGTCTGGCACCCTGAAGCCCCCCTTCGCATACGGGAGTGTCATGGTGTGCAACTCCAGTCTTGCTTGCTTCCCGGCCCAGAGCAGACTAATCACCAAGGTGTTTATATGTCGAAACACTGCCGCTGGCGGCTTAATTCGGATGTTGTTGAACAGGTAGAGGAACTTGGGCAGGAGCACCATTTTTACTATGGCGGCCGGTCCGCTAAGGATAGCGGCAGTTTATTCCAGCGTTTTATTTTATCCTCCAAGGTCGCTATAACTCGGCCATAGTTAGTGCGTATGACTATTTCAGGGTCCCTGTGAAACCAGACCCCCAAGTACTTCGTGGGGTCTTCCTGCCACTCGAGCGGGTAGTCTAGGGGTGTAGGGCGTGTGCTGTCAGTCAGTGCTATGATGAGTGACTTGTCCCAGTTGATTTGTAGGCCTGAATGGTTCCCGAACTTGATGTACTCTCTCATCAGTGGATTCAGGTTGTGTGCTGGGTCCTTGACATAGAGCACCATGTCATCCGCATATAATGATATGTGAATGGGGCGTGATGGCATCTGTATGGCCGAGTAGTGATGGTGTTGCCTAATTTTACAGGCCAGAGGCTCCAGGACTAATGCAAAAAGCATCGGCGAGAGTGGGCAGCCCTGCCTAGTGCCCCTGCATATCCTTATTGGCTCTGAAATATGCCTATTAATTCGGATTCTTGCTGACAGGTTGGTATATAACATCGATATCCACCCAAGAAACATCATGGGAAACCCCATGCGCATCAGAATTGCTTGAATGAAAGACCATCCTATAGTGTCAAACGCCTTGGCAGCATCAAGCAACACTGCCACTGCTTTCGTGTCGGGGGCCAAGTAGTGCGCCAGGGCAAACAGTGTACGTGTGTTATGTGTGGTGGCTCTGTCAGGTATAAACCCCGATTGGTCCGGCCTGATTAAGAGGGGCATTAGTGGTTTTAGCCTTTCAGCAAGCAGACTGGCGATTATTTTAGTGTCTACATTTAGTAAGGATAGAGGGCGGTACGAGTCGCATTTATCCTCTTCCTTACCCGGCTTTAGGAGTGCTATGAGTAAGGCTTCCCTCATGGATGCAGGCAGGGTTTGGGCCTCATGTGCAGCGCCGTATAATCGCACCAAGTGGGGAGCAAGCAGATCCACATATTCTTTGTAGAATTCTGTCACGTATCCATCCGGCCCCGGTGCTTTGTTGTTTGGTAACCGCTTGATAGTGTCAGTAACCTCCTCCACCGTGACAGGCCGCGCTAAGTAGGCTCTGTGCCCATCAGACAGCCATGCCAACTCCACATCCTCCATATATGCTAGCAAGTCTTCCTGTGGAGGCGAGGGGCGTGCTGCATACAGGGCGCCGTAATGTGTCATGAATTCCTTTATGACCGCCTTGACGTCGGTCACCTTTTCCCCCGTAGTCCTACAGATGGCTGTTATGTTTTGAGGGGCCCTCCCCGAACATATCTTGTCTGCTAGTGCTTTGCCTGGTCTGCCTCCCTCTCCATAGCGCCTGGCCGTGGCCCGTTTGGTGACATATTTGAGTTCGTCAGAGGCGAACTGTCTGTGTTCAGTCAGGAGTGATTGTATGTCTCCGAGTACCTTAGTGTCCCCTGTGTGCGTGTATATTTGCTCTAGCTCCTGTATGGCCTCCTCGCGCTTTCGCAGTTGTTGTCGGATGTCCTTCAATATACCGGAGGACGTACTTATGCATACCCCCCTGATCGTGGCCTTGAAGGCTTCCCACAGAAGACATGGGTCGTCCATTGTCGGGCCATTTATGTCAAAGTAGTCTATTATCGCTGCGTGTATAGTGGTGACGTACAGTGGGTCTTTCAGGGCAGCCGCATTGAAACGCCAAGTGAAAGGCGGTGGCTCATATTGCGGGATCTCTACCTTCAGCAGTACCGGGTTGTGATCCGACAGTGTCCTGGGCAGATGTGAAACGTGTTTAACCCATGACAGCACTTCTCGTGTACCCAGCCAGTAGTCTAGTCGTGCCCAGCTATTGTTCGCAGCATTAATGTGAGTCGCAGCCGTGACCCCCGGGTTACCATCCCTCCATATGTCAGTCAGTTGAAGGTCCGCCATCGCTTCCCCCAGCATGTGTCGCGCATTTCCATGATGTTCTGTGGTGTGTGCAGCGCGGTCCAACTGGTCTTGCAGCGTCACATTAAAATCACCTCCCCACAGTACATGGTCTATATGTTTATCTGAGATTTTCTGCCATTGTCGTCTGTAAAACCCCGGGTCGTCTACATTGGGGCCATATGTGTTCAGCAGCAGGATCTTCTGCCCCCTGAGTTTTCCCTCCACCATAACACTTCTACCCTCCGAGTCCTTGTCAACGCTCGTGATTTCAAAGTGGGTACCTTTACGTATTAGGACACTGACCCCTCTGGAGTAAGTTGAGTAGTTCGAGCTTGTTACCGATTCTGCCCATCTTTTGCCCAAAGTAGGCGTGTTCGCGGGGCCCTGATGTGTTTCCTGTAAGAACACTATATCTACACGCAGCCTGTCAAGATAAGCAAACATTTGTCTAATCTTATTCGGGTTGCCTAGCCCCCTAACATTCCATGTGAGAAGAGCCAATGTATTAACTCTCGACATCGTTACCTGAGCCCATCAGAGTATATCGCTTGATGTATAACCGCCTTATGCGGTACCGTGCAGACAGTAAACATTGGAGCGTGTGGTGCGTGACACACGACGGATTGGTGAAACAGAAATAAGAACCTGCATGTTTAGGTTTGGTCAAGGAGGTCGCCATGCTTCTCAGACACAGAGTTTGTGATTCGGACATCCCCGGTCCCCCCTCTATCCCCCCACCCACTTTAGCCCCCAAACTTTGCCAAAGCCATCCCGTAACAAATTGAACTTTCTTTTGAAAACTTAGTGTGGGGCGCACCCACTTGGGGGTGTCGCCAGGTTCACACATCTCCATCCACGTGGTGGACGTGGACAGACGCCTTTAACGGCTGCAATGTCGTGTGTGTAATCTTTCACCCTTCTCCACCCACCCGCCATCTTAATGGAGAGTATGGCATCTAGTAACCTGAATCAATGCACGTCTGCCTACCCCAGTCTCACATGTCATTTTAAGTTCGAGGCAGTATTGGCATGAGTGTCCGGCTCAAAGGCCTGCTAGTGTTCGTGGCTCCATCATAATAGTAACTGCCAGAGGAGTCAGTTAGATCTTTGATCATATAGTGTTATCGTGTGTCCTCCAGAGCTCACTAGCCTTACTTATACTCACCGTGGGGTTGTCCATCTTGGGTTCTCACTCCGTGAGCGCTAGACTGCAAGTCAATTTGGTCCCACAGTGTCTGGGCAAGCTCCCCGGGGCTGGCCAACGTTAGTGAGCCACAGCAACCTGGAGTCTAGTGGAGTCCCGTAGCCGCACCTGGGGGGCTTCCATGTATCTTGTCCGCTTCCCCTGTTACTCCACATCGCTTGTCGATTCCGTTCTGTTCTGTTCCTTCCGTCGCTTCCCTTGCTGCTTGATAAAATCGTACGCCGCCTGCACCGTCGTCAAAAATACCGGCTTGCCCAAGTTCGTGATTTTAAGTTTTGCAGGGTACAGCATTGCGTACTCTAGTCCCAGGTCTCGTAGCTTCTTCTTGACTGGCGCAAACTCCTTCCGTGCCAGCTGCACCGCCATGGTATGGTCGGGGTAGAACTCCAGAGTGTTCCCCTGATGTGTGATTTTGCCCATGTCTCTGGCGAGCCGAAGGACTGTGTCTCTGTCCCTGTAGTTGAGTGTACGTGCTATGATCATTCTTGGGGCAGCTCCCGGTTTCGGTACAGGCGCCAGTGAGCGATGCGCCCTTTCGATTAGAAACACCGAGGATAGTTTGTCCGCGCCAAATATGTCTTTCAGGAGTGTCTCGATATAGGTTTCCATTTTTCCTGTGTTGGTGGATTCCGGCAGGCCCGAGATTCGGAGGTTGTTCCGCCTGGACCTGGCTTCCTGATCCTCCACCTTCGCGCGTAAAGTCTCCACTGTTTTCTCCAGTCCCTCGCACTTCTTCGACGTGGTTTTATGCTCATCCTCCATGTTGGAAATCCTCTGTTCTGCCTCTACTATCCGCCCGTCGTGGTGTTCAAGTTTGGCCGCCATAGTATCCACCCTTTGCACCACGTTATCGAGTTTTCCGTTCATTTCTTGTAGACTTTGCTGGATTGCTCGGAGTACTGATTCCATGGCTGACCCTTCCGCCAATTCTCCGTCACCCTCAGCTTCAGGGGTGGTCGTCACGTTTTTGGGCTGCTTCCTCGCTTCAAAGGGAAGCTTGGATTGTTGTTTCTCTGGTTTCTCTGGTTTCCCCATGGTCCGCTGCGGGCGAGGCGAGGGGTGGTCCGCCGTGTGCGGGTCGCTGACCGTTTGCGTGCTGTGTCTCGCCGGTGTCTGGGCCCCCCACCTCGGGGTACGCCTGCTCATCGACCTCTGAGGCGGTTAGGAGCGCTATCCGAGTAGTTGCCCACCCGTGGGGAAAGCAGCGGCAGAGTTCGCAGTTGGATCACTCACTGTTTGCTGAGTGCGGGCTGGCAGTGGAGTGTTGCACGCGCTTTCAGCGCCTCATGGGGTTCACTATGTGCTCCCGTGTCACCGGTGTCTGACTCTCCTTCGAGCGCGCAGAGCTGATTGGCGCGCGAACCATGAGGGGCAGCGGTCCGAGTTCAACAGAAGCGATCGATGGGCAGGCTCACCTCGATTATGCTTCGACCGCTGACCGCTGGTGTTCCTTCGTGTGCTGCGTCTGCATTACGGGCGGCCGACAGTGCCGGTCTCTTGCGTTCCAGCGCCACCGCCATCTTGGATCCGCTGGAACGCACCGCTAATTTCACTTCTTTGTGCCTCAGCCTCTTATATCCGCGGTCTCGCAGTCCCGCAAACCTCTCCGCATCTCCAGTCCACCTCGCAACCTTCTCGCTGCAGCCCACAGCGCCGGACAGGCGAAGTACCTTCTCAGAGCCGGCGAGCGCCAGGCGCGGCCATTTTGAGTGCGCTCCGGCAGCTCACCGCTTTTCCGCTGTTTTCTCGCTGCACGGCGCTCTGGCAGCCGCCGCAGCTACACCATCGTGTCGGCTTCACCTTCCGACATCAGGCGCTGTGTCTAGGACGGGTGTAACGGCAGATGTAAAGGGCGAAAGGGCCGCTATTGTCGCGTCCGTCCGGCGGAGCCGACAGTTCAGCCAGCCATCCCGCAGTGCGCCCTCTAGCGCCCCCCCAGTTACGGCAGAACTTGAACGGCGTGTTGTCCTTGCCGGCTTTTCGTCGATGAAGTCCCCTGCAGTCTTCAGATGACTTCTCCTCGTCTTTCCTGTATTTTCTTTCTTCTTTCTCCAAAAATGTCTGGAGCCCAAACGGGAACGATCCAGACCCGACCGTGGAAAAAAAGAATCTGAAGATGGCGCCCAAGAGTGGGAGCTTCCGCAGGAAGCATGCCGACGTCACCGGAAATACACCCAGAGGGGTGTGACGCCGACGCCCACCTGGGCTACAAAAAAAAAACGAAAAAAAAAAAAAAACCCCAAAGAAAAGACAACGAATCCGGACCCAACCACAAGACCGCGGAATAATGCACAGCATAGTGAATCCAGAAAGATTCACGCTGCAAAATTACAGAATACTAATGTGAATATTTTGTTTATTTATTTTTCCTGAATTTCCTTTCTTTCTTGATTCACTGTACACATCTTTGATCACTTCCTTTGTGCATGCTCCTCCGGGCAACCTCTTTACTTTTAAAACATTGAGAAAACTTTGTTGTTCATCAATTACTTGATTAGAGACAAAACTGTTGGGAAAGCGTAGGAGAATAGGAGGTATGACCCCCTCTGCCAACTCCATCACTACGGTGGTGGAGGAGAGGTGAAGTACATCTTTCAATCTCCGCCATCTTGAAGATGAGGAGACCCCTACATCCAGGGCTAGGTCTATGCCCCCTCCCACCGGAGGGGGTCATAATAGAGGGTGTAGTCACCCCAGGTATGGTGCCCATTGGCACTATCTGCTACTCCCCGAAAACACCCCTATATTTAATATTTAGGTGGCGCCGGCAGACCTGAAACTAGATCTGCTTTCCCAGACTAGAAAAGTAGATCTGCAAAGACCTAAGAAGACATCCCTGCAGAGACTGAAGATGACTACTGCCTTGGCCCCCGCCCAACTGGCCTGTCTCCAGCTTTGAGGACCCGGCAACCTGTTTTGCAGCCAACGACCTCTGAAAATCCTGGTAGGACTGCTGCCTTCGAAAAAGACTCCAATCTCCCCAGGACAGCGTCCCTGTCCAGAAGAAACCAACAAGGACTCTGGATCCAGGCAGATCTGCGTCTCCTGCCCACATTGTACCGGACACCCACGGCTTGAGTTAGAGTGACCCACCTTTTCAGTGTAGTCTCCCCAGCTATCCTGACCTCGAATCCAGCATTGGTTGCTCCCTCCTGGCCTCCACAACGGCGCCTGTAGTGTGAATCCAGAGCCTCCCCCTGAACGTGACCGGCGTCAAAAGGTACGCTTGCACCCGAAACCCCTGGGCCTTGGTGAGCTCAACCAACAATGCCCCTCCAACCCACTACATCTCTACTTACCTCTGCTGTCTTCCTCCTGCAACCTCGGGTGACACGCCTGCAGCCTGTTTTTTCAACAGCAACATTCTCACTGAAGAGCACTGGGCACCAGATGCTGAAATTGCACCCTGCGCCTGGCTGACCCTGTGCCACTGGTAGTGTATGTTTGGTGCACTTTTATGGCACCCCTCCTCCCCCCTGTGCTTAACCTATCCCCCAAATGCTTGGCCTCTGCAACTGATCTACTTACCTGCAAGCAGTGTGGCTCCAGGCACCCCCAGTCTCCTTTGAAAAGCATTGGGTCGAACTCCAACTTTGACATCTGCACCCGCCCGGCCATGTATCGCTGCTGGTGCAGTCTTGGCGCTCACCTGACCCTTGCAGACCTTTGGTCCCGAACACTCAACTGTGTGAGACTTTCCTGTTTAACCGCAATATTTATTTTCCCGTAGGATAACATTGAACTGTTCAGAAATTGTTCCAAGTGTCAACTTCTCAAAGTAAAAAAGTTGTTCTATTTAAAATCACACCTACCTTATTACGAAGATCTTGGTCTTAAAATAAAATTCGAACAAAGTAAATGTTTCTAAAATTGGTCTGGATCGCCTCCTTGAGTCGTGTGTCCGTTATTGATCACGGTTGTGCAATAAATGTCTTACACTTCTCAGTGTTTGGCCCATGGATTCTAGTCCACACTCCCACTGATAGAGCACTTTGGGTTTTACGTTCAGCCTTGAACACTTTTGGGGAAGCCCTGGACTCTGTGCAAGGAATAACCACCTAGTGGCATACCATGTACAGAGCAAGCTTCCTACAGTCATAAAGCAAATTTGTTTGAAAAACATGTATGCCAAGGAATGCTGCAGGTTCTATTTTGAACATGAATCTCAAACCAAGAGTCGAAATGGCTGGGCCGAGTGTTCAGTCCACAAAGAAGAAAAAAGAAGCATCTCAGCTAATACTGCACTGAACTCCAGGCAGCTCTTTCTAGACTGCATTAGAGCAAAAACATAGACATTTTGTTTCTATTTAAATCTTTTAATTAACTTGCATTAAGGGTTTCCAGGGTTGTAACCCTCAAAGATGTTTAAATGGCTATGTTTAAAAGATGAAAGCCTGCCATTACAAAGACGTGGTATTATGGGATCAGGCACTTAAGTGTAAATGTTCAAGGTTAACAATATCAAAAAAGATTGCACGATGGAGAACCTTCGACCAGCAGACAGAGGGGCCTTGCAGCAGCACCACCGTAGAATCTCTCAGGAAGCCATGGGGTATCAGATTGGACTCGCGCTACGTCTTTGATAGCGGTGGTCCCCCTTCTTGTCCTTTTACTAAACTAGGACACATTTTTCTCTGAAAGCTCTGAAGACTCCCAAAAGACCTCACAGTATTACCCAAATTTAATCACACACTCCGGTTCCTTTTGTTATGAACACAAATATACCCCGATATAGGCCTAGGTAGTTACACAACCTTTTACCTATATTCGTCCTACCATTGTTCCACATAACGGGTTTGGTGCCGACCTTTTATCTAGGTAGGTGCTGCATAAATGTCAGGTGGTTTCCTCCGAAAACTGGCCTAATTTATCAAGCATGCGGATTCTGAGTAGCTCAGCAGGATTACCATCTTCTGCATAGTAACTCCGTAGAAGGGTCATCACTATTGTCATCCTTGGCCGACATGCCCACAGTACCATGACACATCTAGGCAGAACACCGAGGGCACTTTTCAGGTATATAAGTACCACATCTTCACTGGGCAGACGAGAGGAAAAAGACTTCCATGCTGACACACTGACATGACGCTGAGGTCCCTGCACACAGACACTCCAGCATGCAGTGATCTCACATCCCTCGCGGGGTGTCCAACTCGAGACCAAGGCGGGGTCCCGCGCTCTCTCACATCAGGTAATGGGATTGGCTCTTTCCTAGGTGGATTTTTAGCTATACACCTCCATACATGCTAGGTACATTTAGGTACATCTGGACAGGGTTAGCATCGTAGGAGTGCACATTTTTACTGTCATGTACGTATATGACTGCATATATTCACGGTTTAAGCACTATGATAGAATTCTACCTTTTATTTATTCTCCTGGTGTTTGTAATCGTATATATCGGTTTCTGTCTCATGGTTGTTGCAGCACACGTATATTATACTAGAATGACGCTGGTTCAATAAACGCTTATTGGAAACGTCACCGTCGTTGATTCTGTGTATCTTTCTGAGACAAACTGAGGACGAGTGACAGAGCGAAAAGTACTATACGGTTTCCACGATCCCTGAGGGGACAGGGTTGTCATGTTCGATAGCCCCACAACCTTGGTAAGGTTGTGGGGCTTATAGTGGCACTGTGAGCTAGCTGGTCTACAGACTAACATATGCTTTGGGGGTGTAAGGAATCAGTCTGGACACCAAACCCTTAGTTTATGTTGGCTGAACGCACAGATCTTCTATAGATTTGTAGGAAATACACAACACTTTCTCCTACACACCATTTTCAGTTGCATTAGACAGCCTCTCAGTGTCACAGTGAAGCAAGAGAAAGACACCGGCTGCTATTGTTTTTCTTGCTTTCATTTAGAAATTAAACAATATGGTGGCTTGGAGAGGCAGTATGGAGAAAAGAAGAATCTTACTATGCCAAACTTCTTTCACAGGGAAGCGATTCCCAAAAGAAGTCAAGTACCCAAACCTAGAAAGAACTCTCTAAAAAACGTTTGAAGGAAAAATCAAACTGTTTGCGGGTTGGAGTTCTACAGGGCGGAACTATTACATGGAGATTAGTGTTTCCCTGCTGAACAGAAAAATGATCTTGACTTATTGTTTTCAGTGTAATCCACAATTGGTTATTAAACAAAAATTCAAAACCAATAGGTCTTTGTTATTATGAAATGAGAACTTGATCACAAACGATAAGAGTTTCCGGCACGGAATCACCAAGTGAACAAGCATTGGAAATGCAATAGGTCTCGCAGCATTAGAGTTAGTGCTTTTAGAATTGTTTATGGGTTTTTTTTTGTAAATCTTTAGCATTTTTGTTTCCTGTAGCCAATGCTAAAGAATTACAAATAAAAAAAGCCATAAACAATTCTAAAAGCTCTAACTCAAATGCTCCGAGACCTATTGCACTGTGTGAGGGTGAGTGAGGGTGAGTGAGGGTGGGTGAGGATGAGTGAGGGTGAGGATGAGTGAGGGTGAGGATGAGGAGTTGAGGGTGAGGAGTTGAGGGTGAGGATGAGTTGAGGGTGAGGATGAGTGAGGGTGAGGGTGAGGATGAGTGAGGGTGAGGGTGAGGAGTTGAGGGTGAGGATGAGTGAGGGTGAGGATGAGTGAGGGTGAGGATGAGGAGTTGAGGGTGAGGATGAGTGAGGGTGAGGATGAGTGAGGGTGAGGGTGAGGAGTTGAGGGTGAGGATGAGTGAGGGTGAGGATGAGTGAGGGTGAGGGTGAGGAGTTGAGGGTGAGGATGAGTGAGGGTGAGGATGAGTGAGGGTGAGGATGAGTGAGGGTGAGGATGAGTGAGGGTGAGGGTGAGTGAGGGTGAGGATGAGTGAGGGTGAGGATGAGGAGTTGAGGGTGAGGATGAGTGAGGGTGAGGATGAGTGAGGGTGAGGATGAGTGAGGGTGAGTGAGGGTGGGTGAGGATGAGTGAGGGTGAGGATGAGGAGTTGAGGGTGAGGATGAGTGAGGGTGAGGATGAGTGAGGGTGAGGAGAGGAGTGGAGGGTGAGGAGTGGAGGGTGAGGAGTGGAGGGTGAGGATGAGTGAGGGTGAGGAGAGGAGTGGAGGGTGAGGAGTGGAGGGTGAGGAGTGGAGGGTGAGGAGTGGAGGGTGAGGATGAGTGAGGGTGAGGAGAGGAGTGGAGGGTGAGGAGTGGAGGGTGAGGAGTGGAGGGTGAGGAGTGGAGGGTGAGGAGTGGAGGGTGAGGATGGATTCGCCATTGGTGTGACGGTCAAGAAGGGTTGCCCTAAATTCAATCAAGAAATTGTACTTGCATACCTCAGATGTGCCAGGGCGCAGGTAGCCTGAAGTACACGCAGCCACCAGGGCCTAGTCACACCACACACGCAGGAGATATAAACACAGAAACAGACGGATTCGGGAAGGGCTTGTGCTGACACCAGTCACGCAGGGGCACTTCCAGGGCTAGAAGATTGCGAGCGTCAGTCACAAACACGTGCTTACGTTCAAATGCAAAATGCGCACTCACAAATAAAGTATATTGAGACGCCCGCGCATAAGGAGCGCACGCACAGATTGGGGCACAGCCAACATGTACAAGTGCACTTAATGCACACCCAGAACACACCATTCGAGTCAAAAACTGACAAGCACACACAATGTACACGGACGGGGTCTGACAGGCATCTATGCACAGTTCCTCCACAGTGGCACCTACTGATACCTATGTGGAGTAAACGCACGCACTGAAAGAGAAAGCTCAGTTTTATGCAATTTACAAAGAATAGCCTCGTTCAATAGCATAGGGTGACCAGGCGTCGCGGATTTGCCCGGACAGTCCCGGTTTTTCTCCAGCCTTCCCTGCAGATTTCAGGAAATTAAGGTCATGTCCCGGTTTTTAGAGACGGTCGGCTGAACTAACAGTGGGAGGTACCTTTTAATGTTTTGCAAAGCATGGATAGTTAGCAGCTGTTATAAGAAAGCAATCTAATTAACAGGCAAGCTGCTGTGTTTATGGCTTTTTATGAATGTTCTTACTGTCTCTTCTGTAATTCTCTGCTGAGGAGCGCTGTCATCGGTGCGCTGGGTTGAATTACAATACTATTACGAATGGTTGTTCTTCTTTAAGGCACTTGTAGCGTACGATACACTCCGGGCGGTGTCAGGGTGCTAGTCCGGGCTTTGCCTTGCTTTGCTCCGTTCTTCTGTCATGTACCAGTTTGTCCGACATGGAGTATGTTTATTTAGGCATTAATACATAGTGCGAGTTGTTTATAAGTTTATGCATGTATGCATTTTTATATAGCGCGGACATTAGCCAAAGGTTCCAAAGCGCTTTACAGAAGACATACATATTACATATTCCTAAAATGTTCCTACATATAAATAAAGTAAAGACAGTAGAGTGTGGTATAAATTGCAGCAGTCATAATATTTGTAGAATGTACCATGTACCTGGATGCAGGGGCTATATGTGTAACACAGAGATCAATAGTTCCACAGCCATTAAACACAGGACGTGTTCAGCCGGTTGGGGATGCTCTACAGCCATTAAACACAGGACGGGTCAGCAAGTTGGGGATGCGCAATATTATATTTGAATGAATGAATAAATGAGATTGCTTGTATTACCCACGCTAACAGCAATAGATACCTTGGCATACATTTACAATTCCAAAGGTCACTAAGAAAGAGGAGAAGCTACTATTAAAAGGAAAGAATCGTACAAAACAATTACAGCTCAAACAGAAGATGAATGAGCGCGTTTTACAGAAAGATAAAGCGGGTCCTTTAAACCTCGCAGCTCCCCTCGAGATTTCACACGGGTTTGTGAAGATTAGGCCATGGGGAGAGAATGTGACATCAGTCTGGGCTAACCACTTCTGAGCGGGGGAACCAGGTTCTAATCTTGGGGTTGGCTCGACATCCAGTGATCCTGGGGAAATCGCATCATTATCCGTACCTACAAAAACCAAATTTGTCCTTGTGCAATGTAACGGGTACCATGTTAACCGTTCCAATCAATAGCTTAGAGTTGAATTTGCGCTATATCAAAACTGCAAAAAAAAAAAACCTGCAAAATACAAGTGTGCAAGATAGGATCCTTCGGTTTGCTGAGCAGCTGAACTGCAGTATAGTCCGGAAAACGGGAACGCTTCAAGACTTGTATGTTAGTTTGTTGCGTTAGGGCCCGGACAGAGTAAGTCACGTCAGTCTCATGTCTCCATGGGGCTTGAGGGGCTGTGGGGAAGGTAGTCTCATGACTGACATCTCAATGGAGGTTCTGGCCTGGAGCATAAACAGTCACGGGTCAGGTTGGTGTCTCTATGAGGCTTAATGGACTGGGGCAGAGGCTCTGCCGCAGAGCCAGTCACATTTCTTGATGCTGAAGGGCTGCATGTAGTTAAGTATACTGCCGGATGTAAATTGCTACAATAACTCCTCAAGTGTATTAAGTGTCACATAAACGTTGCTGAGCACCGCGCTGAGAGTAAAAGTGTGTTTGAAGGCAAGCCTCGATGTCCATGACAAAAGAAAGGCGCGCTGCCATACTTGAAGAAGGTGGGCCTCTTCCAGCAGAGAATGGACCCCGGGGCGGGCCAAGTACGCCTCTCATAAAAGAAATGGCGGGGATGGTGGAGAGTCAACCGCACAGCATTTTTATATAGCGCGGACATTAGCCAAAGGTTCCAAAGCGCTTTACAGAAGACATACATATTACATATTCCTAAAATGTTCCTACATATAAATAAAGTAAAGACAGTAGAGTGTGGTATAAATTGCAGCAGTCATAATATTTGTAGAACAGGACGAGGACTGGCGCCAAATTTAAGACATGAGGTAGAGAGGGGCGCCTCGAAGCATGATCAGTGTAAAGACTAATCCAGCGAGGTAACATCCTAAAAGAGACGCCAGGGCCGCGAGGGCAGAGACCAGTTTAGGCACACCGTGTGTGTGCGCCCTTCTCTTCTGACAGTCACTTTAATTAAACCAATACACTGCAAATTAAATTAAATATAACTCGCATTCAATCAAGGTTCATTTAACAAATGCGTCACGCGTTGGGCAGCAGCCTCAGCATTAAGCCGGAATCAAAGTGACAACAAGCTCTCGGCATTGCGTGGCGGGAGGGGGCGGGGGGAACGTCGAGGGCAGGCAGGATGACTCAGGGGAGGGGGCGGAGCGGGGCAGAGCGGCATGTGGGTGTGAACAAGCCGGGCCTTTGAAGTGAAGCTAAGCTTCACTTCAAAGGTGTCGGAGGAATGCGGGCGGCTGTGCACGCGCTTTTAAGCTCAATGCACATGCGCATTGAGCTTAAAAGTCACGGGCACTGCAAGGAATCGCCACGATTCCTTGCAAGTTAGATAAAGTGTGGATGAGCCCCTATAGTCTCGCTTGCTCGATGCGCATGCGCATCGACAGGCGAGACCTAAAAACTATCTCACAAGGAAACAAGATCAGCTTTACATCCTCGGTCTGCCTCCGGTTCCAACTCAAGTGGTCAGCACTGAATTGTACAAGCAAACCCATAACTATGCTTCTAAAGAGCAACACAATAAAATATTTACTTAAATGTGTCCTTGTAATACATACCTGACAGCACCTCGTCATCCGCCAACTTCGAGTGTGGTAGCTCACCATGAGTGAACACCTCCCACATCAAGACTCCATAGGACCACACATCGGATTTCGTGGAGAACTCATCCTCGAGCACAGCTTCTGGCGGCATCCAGCGAAGGGGTATCCAGGCTTGGCGGAAGTGATAGTATTCACTACAGAATAAAACAATGAATATAATGATAATAACGTCAAAACATCACCACAAGCTGATCCTCCATCACGATATCCATACTAATATAATAAAGAGAGAGCCCAAACCTTTGAGGCGGGTAATCTCAGTAACCACAGCACCAATCACAACACCCAATACAGCGCTGGAAAGGGCAGTTGCTGCAGAAGGACATAGGCTATGCAGACGGCCACCATATACATTTTTTTTAAAATAGTTTTTATTAACTTTTCAAGAAACAGTGGTGTTCATCACAATCATACAGTGCAAGACATACAACTGTACCGTAGGACACCATATACATTTAAAAGGTAAAAGAACCGTGCCAGCAAAGTAATCCCTTGTGGGCGTGTCTGCATTGTGCTGTGGGCGTGACAAACGCTGGGGGCGTGTGTCCGCCCTTCATGCCATGTGAGTCGTACATACAAGCGCCAATTACGTTGCTGCGAGCATCAAGGGGCACGCTGGGGGCGTGAGAAACGCTGGGGGCGTGTGTCCGGGATTCAAGCCATGTGAACGCAATTGCGCCGTATCAAGGGGCATGCTGGGGGCTTGTGCTACGTTCCGCCCTTCATGCCATGTGGGTCGTACATTAATCAGAAGATAGTCTGCTGTGGCCGTGTGCTGGGGGCATGACAAACGCGTTCAGCTGGAGGCCTGGTAAGTAACATTACTGCAGCCTCTCCTGCGTGCGGTTACTGAACTCTCTCATTCAACGAAATTAGACGCGCCTGCTACCATCAACCAGGGCTCTAGCCGGGCTCAGGCAGCGGATCAGTACACTAATTACACACGCCTGATAACATCAAACAGGCCTGCATCTGGGCCTCAAGCGGGGGAACACGCAAATGAGAGTGTCTGCGGGGACAATTACTGCAGCCTCTCCTACTCGCTGTCACTGAACTCTCTCATTAAACGGATTTACCCGCGGCTGATAACTCGCTCATTCAACGACATTACACCCGCCTGCTAACATCAACCAGGGCTGTAGCCGGGCTCAGGCGGCGGATCATTACACCAATTACACGCGCCTGTTAACATCAACCAGGGCTGCAGCTGGCCCTTCTCCGTCCCTATTCTAATGAAACAAAAAATGTCTACCGCGAGATTTTAAAATAAATTACCCTTGCCAAATGCACACATTCTATTTCATACCCGGACAACGTCGGGACGGGCTGCTAGTGAACATTTAAATGCATGATCAGCAATAAAGTGGAATAAATGGACAGCGCACGGAAGTACTGCACACTTCAATGTGTGCAACTCATATGCTTTGTGTCTTTCAGTTCCATCCATGCTGTTCTAATCCCTACATTAACCTGCTCTGCACTCAAGTCTCACTCATGCAGGCACACATTTGTAAATTTTGGATTAATTAATGCCAGTAAGTGCCCCATAACTGTGCAAATCCCTTATTTAACTCTCAAAATCAAAAAATTATAGAAAAGACTGGTCAACATTGTACTACTAGCACCTAACGTCTGTGAACCGTGTTATCTACATCACCACTTGAGAGTTATGCAAGCTCCTATTTGTTTTTAATTTTATATTACTTGTGAGACTGACCGCCACTGAACATATGCAACCTAGTATGTAATGTCCAACCATATTCTGTGAATACTGTAAAGCTGTAATTTGGAATGTGGGAGACTAACAAAGTCCATACATAAGGGGAACCTACTAAGTGATTTCCAGCTCTGAACACACTGCATATCTGTAATTGGTTCACCTATAAGGAAGCTGTTCAGTTATTCACTCCATCACAGAGTTACCAGGTGCGTCTGGTCATTTCCTCCGTCTGTAAAGTGCTCTGAAGCATCTGAAGACTAGTAGGCGCTACAAAACATAAGAACCAAAGACCATGCCAGGTAAGCGTTCAAAAAAGGTCATGTGTTGACATTTTCCTAGCACAACATTGTTGTTTCTGTGATTTATCTGACCAGCTCTCTCTCATCCTCTCATCCCTTCCAGCTCAAAACTGAAATATAGGGAAGAGTAGCCAACAGAAATAGGGGTTTTTCTGCATTTCCCAGTTTCTGGGAAATAAAACCCACAGGAATAAATAGATAATTCAGAACTCTTCGTTACAATCCAGCACTACATGGGAGTACAAGAAGGATTTCCAGTCTGTATCAGCAGGCTTTAGGCCTGTTATTCAAAGAGCAGTCAGTGCCCCACAGACATGCCTGTGGGTCCTGTGGTGACTTCTGTTTGTTCAGGTCAGTGAGGCATGCACTACATTTAGGACATATTGTCCTAAGCCACTGCAGCACAAGACCAGGCCATATACAAAACTCCAGGCTCTGCCCCCGCCCCCCATGACACTTAGGATATCTCGAGGGACATTCCAAATAGATGGTGTACCCTTTTATGGATTTTTAGTGTCCTAAGAGTACACATTTCAAACTCATGTTGCTGAAGAACAAGTTACTTACCTTCGGTAACGATATATCTGTAAGAAACAGTAGTTAGTATTAGATTCCTTACCTTAGAATATCCCCAGGCGTCAGTCTGGATCCGGAAACTTTTGCGTAGCAGTACCCCTGCGCGTCGGTAGGCGTCGTCTGCAGGCGTCCCCTGCGGCTCCGCGTCGTCGGCGTCGTGCGCCGTGATGACGTCGCTGGAGTATATAGACGCCGCCTCCGCGCGCTGACGTCAGTTCTTTGCACACAGCTTTTCCGCGCCAGAACACGCAGAGCCATGTGAGAACCAACACTGGTGCCATTTGAAACTAGGGCCCTGAAAGGGATGTCCTTAACCCTAGGTATCAGTTCGCAGAACGGGGAGGACGGGTGGGGCGGTAAGGAATCTAATACTAACTACTGTTTCTTACAGATATATCGTTACCGAAGGTAAGTAACTTGTTCATCTGAAAGAAACAGGTTAGTATTAGATTCCTTACCTTAGAATAGATACCCCAGCAATACCAACCCCGGTGGTGGGTCTGCGAACCAATACAACCTACACCAGAAAGTCCTGGAGGACCGAACGGCCAAAGAAGCCATCCCTCCGGACTTGACTGTCCAGGCAGTAGTGCCTCGCAAAGGTGTGCAGCGAGGCCCACGTAGCCGCCTGGCAAATGTCCTGCAAAGGGACTCCCCGGCCCAGGGCAGTAGTAGCCGCCGTAGCCCGAGTGGAATGGGCCCTCAGCCCAACAGGAGGCTCCTTCCGAGCCAAAGAGTAGCATGCTTTGATGCACAGGACGACCCACCGAGAGATGGTCCGTTTCTGTACCGCCCTTCCCTTCTTCTCACCCACGTAGCCAACAAACAGTTGGTCATCCACCCGGAACTGGCGTGTGCGATCCATATAAAATGAAAGCGCACGTTTTGGGTCCAGACGATGGAGCCGCTCTTCATCCTTTGAAGGATGCGGAGGCGGGAAGAAGGAGGGCAAGGTGATGGACTGCCCAATGTGAAAAGCAGAGACTACCTTGGGCAGGAAAGAAGGTCTAGTCCGAAGAACCACCTTATCAGGATGAACAGACAAGAAAGGAGGTTGAATAGAAAGAGCCTGGAGCTCACTCACTCTCCTGGCAGAGGTGATGGCTACCAGGAAGGCCGTCTTTAAGGTGAGAAGACGGAGAGGACAGGAATGAAGGGGCTCAAAGGGAGCGCACATCAGGAAAGTCAAAACCAAGTTCAAGTCCCACTGAGGCATCACGAACGGAGTTGGAGGATACATGTGCGTGATGCCCTTCAAGAATCTTAACACAATAGGGGACTTGAACAAAGATGGCTGATCAGGTAGCCTCAAGAAGGCGGAAAGGGCAGAAAGATAGCCCTTGATAGTGCCCAGAGCAGAGCCCTGCTGGGCAAGGGAAAGGAGGAAGAGGAGAACCTCAGACAGAGGGGCAGAAAGGGGATCCACAGCCTTTGCTGTGCACCATGCCACAAATCTGTTCCACCGGCAGGCGTATACCGACTTTGTGGAGGGACGCCTGGCTGCCAGAATAACATCACAGACTTCAGGAGGCAAGTCAAATGGCCTCAACTGTCGCCGCTCAATCTCCACGCATGGAGGTGGAGACTGGACAGGTTCGGGTGGAGGACCGTCCCCTGCTGCTGCGACAGAAGGTCCTCCTGAAGGGGCAGGCGGATCGAGGGACCGACTGTCATGCTGAGTAGCTCGGGATACCAGTATCTTCGAGCCCAGTCCGGAGCCACAAGGATAACTTGGGCCCGGTCGCGCCTGATCTTCTTCAGCACTCTGGGCAGAAGAGGTATAGGCGGAAAGGCGTACAACAGACCGCAACTCCACTCGCGCCGAAAGGCGTCGCCGAGCGAGTGCCGTCTTGGAAACTCCAACGCGCAGAACTGATGACATTGCGCGTTCTCTTCTGTGGCGAATAGATCTAACCAAGGCTCTCCCCATTGCTGAAAGAGGCCTCTCGCCACATCCGAGTTCAGACGCCATTCGTGATCCACCGAGCACCGACGGCTGAGTTCGTCCGCCCTGGCGTTCAGAGAACCTGCCAGGTGTTGAACCGTCAGAGTCACGCCCTGACGTTCCAGCCATTGCCAGAGGCGCAGAGCCTCTTGGCAAAGGGTCCACGACCCCACACCGCCCTGTTTGTTGCAGTACCACATGGCGGTGGTGTTGTCCGTGAACACCTGCACTACACTCCCGTCGACAAAGGGGAGGAATGCCTTCAGTGCTAGGCGGATCGCCCGCAGCTCCAACATGTTGATATGGAGCCGGGACTCCGCCGGAGACCAGAGGCCTCTGATCTCCGCCTCTCCCAAGTGGCCACCCCAGCCTTGGAGGGACGCGTCCGTCACAACCACGTGCTCCGGTTGGGGAAGGGAGAGGGATCTGCCCCTGACCCAATCGCGGTCCGTAAGCCACCACTGCAACTGTCTCGCAGTGCCCTCCGAGATCAGGACATGGTCGGATAGGTTGCCCTGATGCTGGGCCCACTGAAACTTCAGGTCCCACTGCAGAGCCCGCATCCGCCATCTGGCGTGATGCACCAGAAGGATGCAGGAGGCCATCAGCCCCAGAAGCCGCAGCGTCAACCTGACCGAAACCCGGGATAACGGCTGAAAGATGGGAATCAGAGCCTGAATATCCCGGACCCGCCGTTCCGGAGGATAAACCCGAAACTGCGCCGAGTCGAGAACCGCTCCGATGAAAAGGAGCTTTTGAGAGGGACACAGGTGTGATTTCGGCACATTGATGGAAAACCCCAGCTCGTGCAGGAGGTCTGCCGTCATCTGAAGGTGGTGGACGACTGTCTGGGGCGAGCCCGCCTTCAACAGCCAGTCGTCGAGGTAGGGGAAGACTGAAACCCCTAACCGGCGCAGATGAGCTGCGACCACCGCCATCACTTTCGTGAACACCCGTGGGGCGCTGGTAAGGCCGAATGGGAGCACGATAAACTGAAAGTGCTCGTGGCCTACCGTGAACCGCAGGTAACGCCGGTGGGCCGGCAGGACGGGGATGTGAAAGTACGCATCCTGCAAGTCCAACGCTACCATCCAGTCTTGTGGGTCTAGAGCAGCCAAGACCTGAGCCAAAGTCAGCATCTTGAACTTCTCCTTCCGGAGGAAGCCGTTGACGTTCCGTAGATCCAAGATAGGACGCAGGCCTCCCTTGTCCTTCTTGGGTACCAGAAAGTAGTGGGAGTAGCAACCACACCCTACTTCTGGCCCAGGAACGCGCTCGATGGCCCCCTTGGCCAAGAGGGCCGTAACTTCCTCCTGCAGAAGTGTCAAGTGGTCCCCCGACACACGGTGGTTCTGCGGTGGCATGGCTGGAGGAGTGGACTCGAAGGGGAGGGCATAGCCCCTTCGGACAAGCTGCAGCACCCACCTGTCCGATGTTATCGCGCGCCAGCGGGAGTGGTGATGGCGAACCCTGCCACCCACTGGCGTCACGTGAGCCCGAAAGCTCGGACTAGGAAGGCTTGGATGCCGCAGCGGAGGGAGGCGTGGACTGACCACGACGCTGGCCTCTACCGCCACCACGGCGGAAACCACGGGCGCCACCGCGCTGGGGAGCGCTCTGCGCCGCGTGGCTGGCAGCACGTGTGGGACCTCCCCTCCCTTGGCCACGAAAGGGCCGAAACGAACCCGTCTGCTGGCGCTGGGTCGAGAGACCCAAGGACTTGGCCGTGACCCTGGAGTCCTTGAAGCGCTCCAGCGCGTGGTCCGCTTTGTCACCAAATAGGCGACTGCCATCAAATGGCATGTCCATAAGTGTATTTTGGACGTCTGGTGAGAAGTTGGCAGATCTCAGCCAGGCATGGCGACGAATCGCCACCGTAGTGGACATGGCCCGTCCCAGTGAGTCCGTGGTGTCCAGACCACAACGGATCGAGTACCGCGCCGCATCCCGGCCTTCAACAAAGGCCCGGGTGAGCTTGTCCCGCACTTCCTGGGGGCATTGCGGCAAACACTCCTCGACCGTATCCCACAGGGAGTGGGTGTAGCGGCCCAAGAGGCACGCGGTGTTACAAGACCGCAGTCCAGCGCTCAAAGAGGAAAAAACTTTTTTTTCCAAATTGGTCGTACCTCTTTGATTCCCGGTCGGGCGGAGCCGACGGAAATGCGGACTGTGAAGTGGAGGCCTGGATCACCAGACTCTCCGGGGAGGGATGGGTGGACAGGAAGGCAGGGTCGTCCGAGCAGGGACGGTGACGCCTGGCAACGTTCCGGTCAACCGGCGCACCAGAAGCGGGCCTGGACCAGGTGCCCAGAAGGACATCCGTCAGGGCCTCATTAAACGGCAGCAGAGGCTCCTGGGGGCATGACTGCGGTTTAAAAACTTCCGTCAGAATATTCGGTTTGACCTTCGCGACGGGGAGCTCAAGGTGTAAGGCCTTGGCAGCCCTCATCAGGACCACCGAATAGGCAGCACCCGCCTCGGACGCCACAGGGGACGGAGAGACAAACCCAGGGTTGGGCGACTCGTCCAGGCCACTGGCATCACCCAGATCACCTACCCAGTCCACATCGTACTGGCAGGCACGGGATAGAGGGTCCTCAGACCCCTCCCAACCCTCTCCATACTCCTCCTCGTCATACCCATATTCTGGGTCGACGATATAGACATCGGGGTCAACGGGCCCCATCGGCGTCGGGTCCGGCGTCGGCCGACGCCGGTCCGGCTCCGAGTCCGGAGTCGGGGAGGAAAGGGGGGTGGCGCCGCGCGGCGTCGGTGCCGGGGACCCGACGCCGGCCGGAGCCGACGGCGGAGTCGCCGCACCACGCGGGGGCGGTACCACGGGTTGGCCCACAGGAACCGACGCCGGAGAGGCCGGGAGACCAGCCGGCGACGAACCAGAGGGAACCAGCGGCGCCGGGGCCGGAGCCACCGGCGGCGCCGGGGCAGGAGCACCCGAACCGCTCGGGCCCCCAGACGGGACCGACGGGCCCGCAGGCGCCGAAGGCCCCGCCGGAGAAGACCTCGCCCTCATAGCAATGAGGAAGGCCTCGATCTCCTCACGCGACGCGCCTTCCCCAGGGACCGACAGGTGTGGGGTAGACGGCGTCGGCGACCCATGCGGGACCGCGGGGGTGGGGTCACCCGAGCCCCCGGCCGCAGCACGCGGGCGTCGGGGGGAGTCGGGGGTGCGATGGCGACGCCCCGACTTCTTGTGCTTACCTGACGAGCCGGAGGAATGGTGGCGACTCCCGGAGCGCCCATGGCGGCTCCGCGACCGTTCCCTCGACCGCTCCCTCGACCTCCGACCGGACCGGGACCGCTCTCGACGCGGGGCCGACAACCGGAGCTCGAGAAGCTTGCGGGACCGCTCCCGCCTAGCTTTTCCAGTCAAGGCCCGACAGTCGACGCAGGACTCCACGTCGTGGTCCGCGCCCAGACACCGGAGGCAGAGTCGATGGTGGTCGGTGACCGACATCATGCGGTCGCACTCGTCACAACTCTTGAAACCGGGCATCCTACCGGCACCGTAAAGATCAATCAGTTAACAAAAAACTTGGTCAAAGACCGGAGTACTGCTCTTCGGATCTGCGCTAACTGGCGCGGAAAAAAGAAGAACTGACGTCAGCGCGCGGAGGCGGCGTCTATATACTCCAGCGACGTCATCACGGCGCACGACGCCGACGACGCGGAGCCGCAGGGGACGCCTGCAGACGACGCCTACCGACGCGCAGGGGTACTGCTACGCAAAAGTTTCCGGATCCAGACTGACGCCTGGGGATATTCTAAGGTAAGGAATCTAATACTAACCTGTTTCTTTCAGATACCCTGTTTAGTGTGGTGGCATGCCCTTTCCTGCGTTTTGTTCTGGTTCAGTGTAATCTCCTTCCTACTGTCCCCTGATAAGCGGAGACCAGTCTTCTTTGTTCAAGACTGGTTGGGTGTAACCTCTTTCCTACTGTCGCCTGACCAGGAGAGACCAGCCTACTTTGTCCAAGACTGGTGTTGTAAAAGTATCTAGGACCCTATTTAAATATTCCAGATTTATGCCCTTATGTGGTTATATCAAATCATATCATTATAGAGGCATAAGAATCATATCCATATTTAGTCATAGCCAATGCAGTCCAAATACGGCAAGGCTACTCCCATAGACTCCTAGAAAGCACAACGCGTTCTTTAAACAAACCAAGCCTCCAGCAGCCCAGGAATTCCCCCTGCTTCTGTATTGATTTGTCCAAGAACTCCTGAAAGAACTACGAGTTCTTAGTGACGTCTTATGTCCAACCTTACGTCAAACTCGGCACCTTCCAGGTATAAATATACCAGCATCTGCCCTAGCATAACACAGTGGTTTGGAGCAGATCGGCTATCTACGTGCCCGACGCCCTGCTGAAACGAGTGCCGAAGGAAGCCGACCCTCCCATTGACGCACTGAGAGAGACGCTGTCTTTTCTCCTGCCGAGAAATCCAGCTCCAGTGTTTCCCTGTCACCCTCGCGGGTTGCTGGGAGATCGAGTCCTGAGAGAGAGATACAAGACCTCCTTCATTCTATAACCAAGGTACGGAGCTGATTAGACCCTTAGTTTTTGCCAAGAATCTGAATCAAGAATTCTCTATCTTAACCCAAACTACAACTCATTTACTCCTTCCCTGTACTAGGCTTAGGTTAGGTACACCGGGGTAGGCGTATTTTAGAAGCACCAGTTGAGTATGTTTAGTCAACTTTTATCATTGTATATATTTTATCCGTTTCAAGTATCTTATGGCTTAGAAACCATATCAATGCTTTCACAGTATTATTTCCTAATACTCCTTTTACTGTACGCACTTTACTTCATGACAAGTATTGCAATTGTGGCAATTCACTTCTCTTGCATGAGAAAGAAGACTGCTCAATAAATAACCACTTTTATTGAAAACGCCAGTCTCTCTGTTTCTCTGCACTCTGGTGAAACTAAGCATGCACGATTGACTGAGTGAAATAGCTATCTATTGGTTCCGCGACTCTGGAGATATAATCCTTGTTCTAGGGGAGCAAAGTTGTCATGTTTATGCGGTTGTCAGAAACTAATCCCTTCTTGTGAATTCGAGAAAGTTTCTAGTGACCTCTGAGCTAGCTGGCATTCATAATTAAGTCTAACATATTCAATAGAGACCTAGTCGACCATAGTCCTATGTCTAAACTATCGTTTGTTATTCCAATGCGCAGAGCCTATTGGGAATATAGGAACTACACTACACTGGTTCGGTGTAATCTCTTTCCTATTGCCCCCTGCCGCACTTATTGTGCCACCCTTAGAGGCCCTGTACCTTCACACTCACACACACACTGCTTTTGCAGGCTGCGTGTTTTGGTGCAGAACAAAGTGAAGAGTTGGCATATCACACATCCCTGTGCCTACAACCCACTGCCATGGCATAGATCAGTCACCCCTCTAGCTGGGTGCCCTATACCAGTGGTGAGGGTACAGGTGAATGAGCCCTGTACCCCTACAGTGTCTAAGTCCATTCTTTTTTTTTTTTTTTAAATATGTTTATTGTGGAGTAGATAGCAAAAAGGCACAAATAAGACAGTCATCAAGTCAGTTGACATGTAAGGAACAGGAAGGTCAGTTCCAAAGCAAATACACAGCCAATTACGGCCCACAACCCGGAGGCCGGCGTCAGAGTGACCCCATAAACAAGTATAAAAATTGTGTTTTGTTTTCTTTTGTGCTTCAAATATCAGAAAAACAGTATCAATGTCTACTCCAATTTTCAAATTTTGCATATCACACTATATAATGGTATAACATTAACAAGAACCCCCATGAATGGCAATACTAGCGCTGATCCGAATACAGGAGGAGATAAATGCAAGGGCCAGATAGGACGCGGTCATCTCAGTACAAGGCGGTCAATTGGAATTACAGCTAAACACAAACATACCGACAAGGAGTACCGGCATGGCACACGGGACCCCTACTCTGCCTCCCGACACCCCGCCCCAGGGCCCCCCCCTCATCCCCCGACTTCGAGGAGTCGGAGGAAAACAACTCAGCGCTGGTGGCATCCGAGTCAGTCCCCTCCATCCCCTCAAGACACATGGCCCTCCATGCAAGTAAATCCTCCTGGAGCTTCCCGTCCCTGCGAGTGCGCTGCATATGCGTCTCCTCCGCCAAGGCCCATTCCTTGGCGTCTCGTAGCCAGTAAGAGACTTCAGGCGCCCTCTGACCCATCCAGGTAATGGCCACCCGCCTCCTCGCCAGAACCAATAGAAGTTGCAACAACTTATAAGACAGACCTTTCTTCTTTGGCTTAGGCACTAGTGCCAGTAAACAGTGAAGCGGGTCTAACTGCAATCTAAGATGTGTGATCCGGGTAATATGAGCCACCACCTCACGCCAAAAAGCATGGACCATGGGACACGCCCATGCCAGGTGCAGGAATCCCGCCCTCTCCATCCCACATCTAGGGCAATTATGACGTCTATCTGACGAGATACGGTGGAGGGAGACAGGTGTCATGTAAGTGCGGTTTACAAAGTTGAAGTGAATGAGATTGAAACGCGCGTTGCAGGACACTTCACGAGTCAACAGTCCAATCCTCTTTCTCTGGGCTGGATCTAATTCTGTCCCCAGGTCTGCCTCCCAGGCCACCCAAGCTGGCGCTAATGGGGGAGTCGAGTCTCTGCGCATGGCAGAGTAAAGGAGAGAGATCAGGCGCCGACCTCTACCACAGGATAAGATGATGTCCAGGGTATTGGTGAGCTGGGGTGCCTCCGGGAATTGGGGCCATGTTATCCTGGCCATATCCCTAAGGCTTCCGTAATGCAGGTATTGGCCCTCACTGAGTGCAAAGGAGTCCACTGCCCTCTCAAATGACACAAAAGAGTCGTCCGGGTAAAGATCTGCGAGAGTCTCGCAGCTGCCCACGCGCCACTCACGGAAGGACATATTTGCCTCCATGTTGAGTACCGGGGCCAGAATCCAAACGGAGAGCTCCCTATGGAACGGCGCTCGTTTCAGAACCCTCTCAACGAACCGTTGCCATACGCTAGCCGTATGTCTCACTACATAGGGCAGATTATCGTCAGCGCCCCGACCTAACATGAAGGCCTCCTGTAACTCCTTGTCTGCAGCCGCACCAGCCAACAATGCCAGTTCCCAGTTCTCGTCTTCAGCAAACCACCGGGCTGCCGGGAGAAGCTGCGCCGCATAGTAATACAGATCAAACCTCGGGGCCTCAAGGCCGCCTTCATCTCAACACCTTGTCACTGTATGTAGTGCGACCCTACTACGACCGCCCGCCCAGAGCAGGGAGGTGAGGAGCGAGTTCAACGTACGGAACACCCGGGGAGGCAACGGGCACAGAGTATTTTGCAGCACATATAGGACCCTAGGGAGCATCACCATTTTGGCAACTGCCAGACGCCCCATGAGGGAGAGAGGGAGCGTATTCCAAAAAGCAACAGATATACCGAGGGCTGCGAGAACTTTGTCAATATTGTGGGTCAGGAGAGCCTCGTCGGAGGCGGCCACTTGAATACCCAAGTACCGGAATGTCAGACGTTCACATCGGAGGCCCAGATAGTGAGAATCCGCATCCGGAGCAGGGATAGCAGCCGTCAGTGGGAATACCAGGGACTTGTTGACATTCATGCGCAGTCCAGAGGCCGCGCCAAAGCGGTCCAAAAGTCGCAACAAAGCGGGGAGGGCCTCCAGCGGGGAAGTCAGATAGAAGAGCGCGTCGTCGGCGTAGAGGGAGACGACATTGGTAGTGTCCCCCACTACGATGCCCCAGTCGTGCAACTCCTTGCGGGCAGATACGGCCAGGGGCTCGATTGCGAGAGCAAACAGGAGGGGGGAGAGAGGGCAACCCTGCCGGGTGCCCCTCCCCAGCGACCATTCGTCGGAGCGGGCCGATCCCAGGCTCACCCTGGCCCGGGGCGCTCCGTAGAGCACCCGGATCCAGTTGCGAAATCCGGGACCAAACCCCATTTTCAAAAGCACATGCATCAGATAACCCCAGTGCACCGTATCAAAGGCTTTAGCCAAATCAACGGAGACCAACACGTGAGGAGCCTCCCGCTCCCGGACCTCATGTAATATATGATTCAGGCGTCGCAAATTCATCGCCGTATTACGACCGGGAACAAAGCCACACTGGTCCGGGTGGACGAGCTGGGTCACGTGTGGGGCAAGGCGATTGGCCAGCAGTTTAGTAAGGATTTTTGCGTCAGTGTTTATCAACGTAATAGGGCGGTAAGCAGCGGGGTCGGTTTTATCACCGCCCGGCTTCAAAATCATACAGACCTCACCCTGATTCAAGGTGGGCGGGAGGGTGCCCGTACGCAATGCTTCATTGTAGACCTGTAGGAGGAGGGGGGCGAGGGTATGCCCGAACGCGTGATAGAACTCCGCAGGGAATCCATCCCCGCCAGGGGTCTTGGCCCGGGGGAGGGCAGCCATTGCCGCGGAAATTTCACCTAACGTCAGTTTGACGTCAAGTTCCTTCGCCGCCGCTTCCGGCAAGGTCTGTAGGCAGAGGTCCTCAAGATACAAACGATAGACATCTTCAGATATGGACAGGTCTGCCTGATATACAATTCGCAGATGGTCTCGCAAGACTGCGAGGACGCCAGCCACCGAGTGGACCATCTCACCACCGGGTTTCCGTAGGGCAACTATTCGCTCGGGCGTGAACTCACGACGGAGTATCCAAGCTAGCAAGCGTCCAGACTTATCTCCCTCACGATGTAACCTGTGGTAAATAAATAATTAATTACTGGTTCTATTTTTCAGGATACTCTAATAACAGATAGCTCAATAAATAAGAGTCAAGATTCGAGGTAGCTGAAGTATACAGGCTTTAATCAGGCATAAAAGGACAGGAACAGGACAGCCTGCATGGGAATAGGATGGCAGCTGCCGGGGGCAGGATCTGGGAATTGGCAAGGGCAAGGGTAACTTTTTAATAACAGTGCATTAATATATATACTAAAAACAAATGCATTACATTCAATACAGTAGGCGTAGCAGTAGGCGGAGTTTGTAGCAGTCGCGAAAGATAAGGCATAAAGTGGGTGTAACAAGAGGTGTGTACAGGGCGTATACATAGACATGTGATGTAAACGTAACCGAATATGTCATAAACGGGGCGGAAACATGGAGGGGGCTACCTGAGCAGCTGGGACCTCTAACCTAGTGGTGCGCGCAAACTGATAATGACGTGTTACTAGGAAGAACTGGGGGCTATGACTTCTGCGCTAGAAGAGGAGACGAAAGTCTGGAGGGTCAGAGCGACATGTACCTAGGCATATCTAGTATCTGGTGTTTATAGTACATGTTGATAGAATCCAAAAGTTATCAGGGTAAAGGCTAACAGACACTAAGACTGGTGCATGCATTATTCTAAATGTATTGCATGTGCGAGGAATATTCTATGAATATGAATACAGTATTTCTCTATCATGGAGACATAAAGGCTAGACCATGACGGAAACTATTGATGCGATTCAGTAGCTTAGGAATGCAGAGAAGGAGGGCTGGACTGATAACTAGAAACATAACATACTCTTGGCAGACTGGGAGGCAGAGCCAGGCCGAGCCGGGCACTGCGAGGCATGAAAGTAAGTGAAGGGTCAGGGATACAGGTGGGGGCTGTATCGCTCCTCAGAGAGTTCAGGAAACAGGAGCTGAATCTGAGTCCGGGCCCTTTTGAGGCCTAGAAACGGGGACAATTCAATGAATTAACGTGCACACTGTAAAATGTGGCAACGTAGGTTTACATAGGCCTGATATTCGTTATATGCACGAAAACTGGAAACTGACATACTAGAGATGGACACAACTATAATTGCGTCTTTAATCGATCAGAAGGGAATACATGCATATCGATCATGCACATATAACATAACATGGGGAACACGTAGGCACATACAACATGGCAAAATTTACTTTTCCACATTCCCTCCTTGTGCCCTACGTGTTCCATCAGGAAACATCAATATTCATGATACCATCTATCATTTCATATAGCATCATTTGCTCGTCTCGAATTGTCTTGGAACGGGACTTAGGACTAGGAATACAAGAGGTAGCACAAATGCCGCAAATCGCAGGGCCACATTGTATACAGAGGCAGCAACTGAATAGGATCATTACTGCAATACCTAGAAATGACAATACTTTCCATCCCCAGGCAGATATGATACTCCAGAGCCAACCGGACCATGTCCAGGTGCCTGGATTCTGGTGTAACTGATGGGTAATTTTATGAAGTCTGGTTATAGCTGAATAAACAGACGGCGCGTTATTAGGAATGAAAATGCAGCAACTAGATCCGATGACTCTACATGCTCCTCCTCTATCGGCCAGTATGACGTCAAGAACGAGATGATTTTGGAGCACGACAAATCTCATAACAGATTGTTCTTCGGTTAAGTTACCTAGAGCAGAAGTAGTCTCATTCACTACTGCTTCGAGGGTTCTGGTTAGTCTACGTATTAACTTACTATTCTGGACAGGGCCTATAAAGAAGAAGACACCTTTATTAAAGTCTTGATACTGTTCTAGAGTAGTTTCAGTTTGATCGACAATTGGGGACTCAATCTCCCTTCTATGTCTGACGTGTACTAGATGTGTGTTTCTGTGATAATCGGATGGGGCTAGAAAAACTGGTGGCAGTAGGAAGGCAATGTAACATGTTCCATCCCAATCGAGGGGCAGACGAACATATGCGGTCTGACCACAAACAAAATAAGAATGACGTGATGCTTTGAAAATAGATTTCCCACTGTCACTATATTTGACAGTAGTAGTACAATCACTATGTCCTACATGTGCGGAACCATTCTTTCTGACACATAATTCGCCTTTGACTGGTAGTACTGAAATAGCAGGTAAATCTGGAGTAGTCTCAGACTGAACATTCAGGACCATAAAATTCGAAGAATAATTACCTAAATCATATACTTCATTTTCTAGATCTAACCCTGTTCCAGGGGGGAAACCTTGCTTGTCTGGAAAACATGTTTTATTCAGAAGGGACATATCATTGGAGGATGACGTTAACGTGGACCATGCTCCACACGAACCATTATGTGAAAATGGATAAGGAAAGAGTGGCAGAACTCCCTTCGGTGTCTGGAAAGGGGGGAGTCGACCACACACCCAACAATTAGTAGCATTGCTGGTCTGGTGTGAATAGTGTAACATTCTGATAAATGTATTATTTCGCATAGCAAGACGATAGGATAGCTCGTGAGGAGGCAGATCACTAAATGTGTGCTCTACTGTAGCATTAGCAAACTTATTTATATGCGAAATTGGAAAACATAAATGTAATGCATAACTTGTGCAGGTAACCATCAAACTTAGAAACAATAGGAAACTTAGAATGACGATACATCGTATAGAGTTTTGACTAACTCTCTCACTATGGGGGTCTATCTCATACATGTCAGGAACCTGTCTAACCGTTTCACCCGAGAGGGACTTAGACAATTAAACTGGCTGACTTATTTTACTAGACCGGAGTTTCTCTTTATACTCCTGCTGCGGAGTTTTCTCTAACAGGGGAGGCTTGAGTTCAGAGTTTGTTTTTAGGCAGTCTTTAGGAATGGAACAGTCTTTAGAAGTGTCCTTTAAAAATGTCTTTTTCCGGACTCCATGGAATTTCTTTACATGGGACAGATGGACCCACCCCTTGCGGCCTTCCAACTTCACGGCCGTACGGGTGGTCAGAAGGACAAGTCTCGGCTCCTTCCAACGAGGCTCCAGCGGACTTGAGCGATCAAAGTTCCTGACCAATACGAGGTCGCCTGGAATGACCTCATGCGGTTTCACCTCGGTGTTGTCTGGAAATGCAGCGGCAACCTGTGAACGACAAGAGTGTAGGGCAGACATCAAGGAAGCTAGGTAATCTGTCAACATATTGCTGGAAACATCTGTAATACTGCGGGGTCTAGGTGTACCCCACATGTTTGGGGGGCGGCCGAATACGACCTCATAAGGGGACAGACCTGATCTGGAATGTGCAACCATCCTCATGAAGAATAGAGCAACTGGCAGGGCAACTAGCCAGTCTACACCTTTCTCTTTGCATATCTTGGCAATACGGATTTTCAGGGTTTGATTATGTCTCTCTACGAGACCGGCTGCTTCAGGATGGCGCACACAATGGAACTTCCACTGGTACCCTAACAGAAGGGAAACATGTTTCATTAACTCGGATGAGAATGGCTGGCCGTTATCAGAATACACGATCCTAGGGAGTCCATAACGGGGAAAGAATTCACGAACCAACTGCTTGGCAGTGGTCGCTGCTGTGTAATCTGGAACTGGATATGCTTCTGTCCACCTGGACAAAGCGCATACAACTACAAGGACATACTTGAAACCTCGACATCGCTCCATCTGAATATAATCCATCTGGAGGACTTCAAAAGGGTGGTCAGGAGGTTGGAATCCACCTTGTTCCACCGGGACACTTTTACCTGGATTGAACTGGCAACATATCATACAGGTACGGACTTTCTGCTTGGCTGCAGCTCGTAAATGCTTGTTGAACCAGAGGTTCTGTATACTGTCTAACATGGCTTTTTCTCCTAGGTGTGCTGGACTATGTGCGGTATTGATAATGACTTGAACCATGGAGTCGGGGAGAAACCATGTGGCTTTTCCCTTCGTCACCCATCCCTGATCTGTCTGGACCCCTCCTTGTTCGGACCATTTCTTGATTTCTTCAGGAGTAGCATGTAACTGTATGTCTATGACATCTTGTGTAGGGTCCTTAACTGTCATACATGTAGTCGGATCTGGAGTGGGTGTCTGTGTCGGAATGTCTGGGGTCTGAGCTGTAAGCTTGGCTGTTCGATCTGCTAGATCGTTACCTTGGGAAATGATGTCAGTAACTTTCGTATGTGCCTTGCACTTCATGATAGCGATAGCTGTCGGTAAATGTATTGCATCTAACAGAGCTTGAATGAGGAGACCATGCTGAATCTTGGTTCCATGAGAAGTCATGAAACCTCTCTCCTGCCAGAGTACTCCGAAGTCGTGTACAACTCCGAATGCGTAACGTGAATCTGTGTATATGTTTACTTTCAGGTTCTTGGCACGTATGCAGGCTTGGGTCAGAGCAACTAGCTCTGCTGCTTGAGCAGACAGGGTGTCAATACGACGTGTTTCTATAACTTCGGTTTCAGTAGTCACTGCGTACACGGCTGCTAGTTCTCCTGTACTAGTTCTCATACATGAACCGTCCACATAAAGTGTCAGGTCGGGATTAGGTAATGCAATATCTGTCAGGTCTTGTCTTGGCTTAGTCATAGTGTTAACAACTTCCACACAGTCATGTGTGGCAGGATTTAAAGTAACTGACGGTAACAGTGTAGCAGGATTTAGAACGTTGCAGCGTCTGATTTCTATGTGTGGCTGGAACAGTGTCAGTTCATAACCTGTTAAACGTGCAATGGTCAAGTGCTGTGTCTGTGTTCGGTTTAAAAGAACTTCCACGGAGTGTGGAACTTGTACTGTCAAGGAGTGTCCTAATACTATGGAATCACTTTGTCTGATAGCTAGAGCTGTGGCTGCAACTGACTTGAGGCACGCAGGCAAAGCCTGGGCTACTGGATCTAATGTGCTCGAGAAATAAGCACAAGGCTTGTACTGTCCTGCTTGATCTTGTGTGAGAACAGATAATGCAGTGCCATCACGTTCTGTGACAAAAAGTGTAAAAGACTTACTGTAGTTCGGTGTTGCTAGAACAGGTGCTTGGCATAAGGCTTTCTTTAATTCATTAAAACTAAGTGTATGTTCAGATGTCCAAGGGAGGACAGTCGATACGGCTGCCTCCTGTGTCGTTAACTGTATCAGTGGCTTGGCTAGAAATGCATACTGAGGAATCCATTGTCTGCAGTAAGAAGTGAGGCCAATAAAAGCACGTACCTCCTTTTGTGTCTTGGGCTGTGGAAGACTCGCTATCAACTGGATACGGTCTGGTGTCAACTGCCTACCCCACTTGGACAGTAAGTGGCCTAAGTAGATCACTTGCTGGACACAGAACTGGAGCTTTGAAGGGGACACCTTGTGCCCCATCTCGGCCAGAAAATACAGAACTGTAAGTGACGCTCGTTCGCAGTCACGTTCAGAACGGGCTGTGATCAGTAGATCATCGACATACTGGAGCAGGGCAGTGTCAGTTGGCATGTGAATATTGTCTAGTTGTCTTTTAAGTGCTTGACTGTAAATACTAGGACTTTCTGTGAAACCTTGAGGAGCTCGTGTGAATTTATAGCTCCTTCCAATGTAAACAAAAACCGAAAAGGTACTGGCTGTCTGGATGAATGGGGACACTGAAAAATGCATTCTTGAGGTCGATGACAGTGAAAAATGTAGCTTCAGAATCAATGGCTGTCAATAGGGATGAAATATCTGGGACTACTGGATACTGGGGTATGATACATTTATTAAGTTCTCGAAGGTCAATCACTAATCGATATACTGGAGGTGCATTTGGATCAGTATGTTTCATGACTGGAATGATAGGAGAATTACATACATTGGAGTCAGTTTCTACAACCACTCCTTGAGCAATGAGCTCATCAATAATTTTGGATAAGGCTGCTACAGCCTCAGGTGGCAATCTATACTGTCTGATTCGTGGCAAGACTATACCTTGCTTGAGAGTCACACGATGGGGTGTGATGTGCATAAAACCTACATCAGTTGGACCTTGCGCCCATAAATGCTGCGGTACATTGGATAATCTTGGATCAAAATCGCGTAATACATAGTGACCTTTAAAGTCACGCAAAAACAATCGTATTCCTTCTGGAGAGCAGCAAATTACTGCACCTAATTCTTTCAATGTTTTAATGCCTAACAAATTTTCTGGACATGACTTCGTAAGTAACAAATCAGTAGTTCGGGACAATGGACCAACTTCTAGAGTAACTGGCTTTGAAATCTCGTTAACAATAGGCTTTCCTGAAAATCCAAGGGAAACATTTCTAGAGCCTGAGAGCGGAGCCCCTGGAACCTCGTCATGACTGATAGTAGTCCTACTTGCCCCTGTATCAATCAAAAACTTCCTGTCTTTCCCTAATACTTGACTGTGCACATAGGGACCCTCTTGATCTACAGGTATCTCGATGAGAGGCAAGCCTACCTCCCTCTCTAGGCTGTTTCATGAATACTGTTGATACTCTGGATACTCTGTCTGAGCATACTGGTACATTTGCTGTGTAACATGCTGTGTTGCAGCGACAGGCTGCGGTGCTGGAACTGTCTGTTGTGCATTCTGCGGTGACTGAGAAGTCTGTGAGACTTGTTCTGGTCTAGGCGGACGTGGTCTTTCTTTAGTCTTACCAGTAGCTATGTTGTGTTTCAGAACTGCACACTCGTTTATAAAATGACCTGGCTGTTTACAATAATTGCATGTCCCTTTAACGGGAGCTGCAGGATGACTGGCTTGATTCGGACCCCTCTTCTGACTGTCTTGTGGAACAGATTGTGCAACTAGTACTTTCATTTTCGTGTCTTTCATACGTCTCCTTTCGTGTTCTTGCTCTTCCCTGATTCTATTCTGGTGATACTGGAGCATTTGAAGCATTTGTGACGGGGTACTAGCTTGCCAGGTACTTTCGACTTTCAAAACTCGATTTTTAACTTGTGGACTTGAATTCTCGACTAGTTTAGTAACAAAAAGGTGAGGGTATGACTCGCTACTTGTCTTCAAACCACTGTTAATAATAAAACATTTTTCAAATCTAGAATAAAAATCACTAGTGTCTTCATCCTGTTTCTGTTTACATGCTGAGATTGCATCCCAATCTTCCTTTTTCGTGGCTAATAACCTTGGCAAAACCTGAATCAATAACTCGGGCAATTCTTTACATTTGTCCCCAAGACCGGTACCGGGTACTCGTATTTTATCTTCAGCTTCTAGAGCTGTCCAATCAATCTTTTTCTCTCCCACCTCCCATTCTTTTTCCTTGAGTTTTTCATATACCCCTGCGGGCAACAGGACCTTGAGCATTTTAATGACATCTGGATACGTGTATTCTCCCATACGGAGCATGTCTTTTAATTTTCGATGGAACCCTGCTGGATCTTTGTCGTGACAAGGAATTAATTTCTTCATCTCTAAGAGTTCCATCTTTGTGATAGGGGTGTAAACAAATACTCGTTGCATTTCACCACCCGCTGTCCTAACTGGGTGTACTTCTCGTAACGGATGCTGTCTATCTATGTAAAATGGTTTACTTTCTGGAGGTGAGACGTGAACAAAATGCGGATTCAGGAACGTTCTATATTTGTGGCGCTGTTCTAGAATGACACTAATTAAATCGGTACCTAAACCTTTCCATCTATACTGGAGCAACTCGTTCAGAACATCATGTAACGGACCTGGATCAGAATGTTGTCCCTCATACAGTGTAATGAGGTGCTGGATCATATACATACCCACCAGTCGCTGCTCGGCTGGGGGCAGTTTCAGAAACATTTGTGCCACTATTTCATCTGGAAAAGTGGTAGAATCAGTAGTCCATCGGACTGCTGATCGGGCTAGTTCTAGTTCATGCATGGTACTAAGTTCACTATAACCAATACGTGATTTCAGAATGTGATCGGTAGCTTGAAATACTTGCTCAAGAGAACCTTGTTCTGGTGCTGGAGGATGAAAAACTTTCTTGTGTTCTAGACGTGAATGTCGGTCTGGAAGTCTAGTTCTACCTACATACGCTATTCTGGCGGTATTCTCGTCTTCTACCTCTTCAGTATCAGTGTTGTCTTCTTTCTCGCCGACTTGTGCTGCTTTGCGTTTCTCGTGTAACCTTATTATTTCCTTACGAATTTTCTTGTACATACTCTCTATACTACTGAGTGTCTTGTGTCTTCCCTCGGCTATATGATCACTCCACTTTGTCAGAACTCTCATTTCGATCAGATCCTTAGTCGGACAATCTTGTTCCCTTACTAAACAATTGATTAGAAATTTTAATAGCATGAGCTGAATCTCAGCTTTCCTTTGAGACATGATTTCACCAATACTTTCTGGATCGTCTCCTGTACGGATGAAACGATATATTCTGTCTAGATCTTCTTTCATATTCGGTAGGGTGTCCAAATACTCGGTCACCCGTCTTACACGCAATGAATATATAACCATATTATCATCGCCCGGGACTGGATCCTAACGGCATTCGGTGAGAGCTCGTCTGATATCTGCAACGGACTGATATTTGGGCGTACGCTGTAACGCACGTTCATGTAACTCGACTAACGTTACACGTTTGTGTGGCGGCGGGGTACCAGGAGGACCTCCCCCCGCGGCCCCTATACTAGAATCGTCGACTGATACTCTTCGTGCTGGCAGAGTGACCGATGTAGCGGGAACTTGTACTATGGGCTGGACCGGGGGTACCGTAACAGGTGCTGTAACAGGTGCCCCGGTGGCTGGAGGAACAGGAATTACATTATTTACAGGAGCTGGCGGAACAGGATTTGCATATTCTGGGACTGTGTCGTCCAAATAGGACGAGAGAAAAATATCAGCTGCGGTCGGTTTGTGACGTAGCTTAATCGGAACCAATGTCGGCGGAAAATTACATGGTGCTTCCGGGGTTGCTTTTGGCAAGCCCTCGGCAAGAAGAGGATACATACCCTTAATAAGGGCATTTCTCTGTCTGTCTGACTGTTCGGCTTTAACTCGTTCACCTACTTCGATTAATTCCCTTTCTTGGGCTCTTTCTGAGGATTCTCTACTTAATTCTGACTTTCTGATTTCTTTTTCGGTTCTTTTATGAGATTCTTTGCGCCATAACTCGATGGCATCTTTCTGGGACTGTCTGGATTTCTTTTTCCATAATGCTTCTTCTACTCGCATGATGCACTCGGCATCCCATGTACCTGATACAGGCCATCTATATTTCTCTTCTAGATCTTTAGTATACTCGACCCATAAGTCTAGATATAATATGGCACTTATGCCATGCTTATGATACATAAAATGACCTGGACTGTCCCTAGGCGGGACAGGAACTGCTTCTTCGAGCAGACCTTTTCTGGTTTTTAACTGACGTAACTTCGAGAACAGAGGCATGACTTAGACTGGAATCTGGACACAAATACAATACACGATAAACACAATAATAACTTGAAAACAAATCACTCATACCACAACATTGAAAACACATGAAATAACATTTAAAATAACAGTTCGGACAGAATACTACCTGGAATACTGAAAACAGAAACACATGAATTTCTCGAGAACAGAACAGAACTTACTGGAATGACTAGATGCACTGCTAAAACAGTACGAAACTTACCGGTCTCATAAAGAGACACGTCAGGACCCGCATCCACCTAGGTGGACACTTCGTGTTGGATCTGTGTACCCAAACCCACGGACCAGAGACAAATTAATTGACCCTGTCTAGATACTACCCCAGCAACGGTACTCACCGGGCAGCAAGAACGGAAGGCCTCGGACTGGACTGGACTGCTACGACGACGGACGGACGAACTTCGGACTTCAGTTACAGGTGGGCCTCCGGATACCTCGGACCTTGGACTCTCGGCTTGGGCTCTGGTCGGGACTCGCCGCGTTCCTCCACCGCCTCGTCTGGACGCTGGACCGCAACCTCCGTCTCCTCCGTGGGCCTGAGGGATACTTGAAGCAGAAATATCTGCACGTGGCCGGTATGGTTCCGTCACGGCTGCAGAGGATCAGGGGGCCTGCGTGGCTTCTCCGGCGCGTGGGGAAAGGGCAAGTCCCTATTCGGGCGCCATTATGTGGTAAATAAATAATTAATTACCGGTTCTATTTTTCAGGATACTCTAATAACAGATAGCTCAATAAATAAGAGTCAAGATTCGAGGTAGCTGAAGTATACAGGCTTTAATCAGGCAAAAAAGGACAGGAACAGGACAGCCTGCATGGGAATAGGATGGCAGCTGCCGGGGGCAGGATCTGGGAATTGGCAAGGGCAAGGGTAACTTTTTAATAACAGTGCATTAATATATATACTAAAAACAAATGCATTACATTCAATACAGTAGGCGTAGCAGTAGGCGGAGTTTGTAGCAGTCGCGAAAGATAAGGCATAAAGTGGGTGTAACAAGAGGTGTGTACAGGGCGTATACATAGACATGTGATGTAAACGTAACCGAATACGTCATAAACGGGGCGGAAACATGGAGGGGGCTACCTGAGCAGCTGGGACCTCTAACCTAGTGGTGCGCGCAAACTGATAATGACGTGTTACTAGGAAGAACTGGGGGCTATGACTTCTGCGCTAGAAGAGGAGACGAAAGTCTGGAGGGTCAGAGCGACATGTACCTAGGCATATCTAGTATCTGGTGTTTATAGTACATGTTGATAGAATCCAAAAGTTATCAGGGTAAAGGCTAACAGACACTAAGACTGGTGCATGCATTAATTTAAATGTATTGCATGTGCGAGGAATATTCTATGAATATGAATACAGTATTTCTCTATCATGGAGACATAAAGGCTAGACCATGACGGAAACTATTGATGCGATTCAGTAGCTTAGGAATGCAGAGAAGGAGGGCTGGACTGATAACTAGAATCATAACATACTCTTGGCAGACTGGGGGGCAGAGCCAGGCCGAGCCGGGCACTGCGAGGCATGAAAGTAAGTGAAGGGTCAGGGATACAGGTGGGGGCTGTATCGCTCCTCGGAGAGTTCAGGAAACAGGAGCTGAATCTGAGTCCGGGACCTTTTGAGGCCTAGAAACGGGGACAATTCAATGAATTAACGTGCACACTGTAAAATGTGGCAACGTAGGTTTACATAGGCCTGATATTCGTTATATTCACGAAAACTGGAAACTGACATACTAGAGATGGACACAACTATAATTGCGTCTTTAATCGATCAGAAGGGAATACATGCATATCGATCATGCACATATAACATAACATGGGGAACACGTAGGCACATACAACATGGCAAAATTTACTTTTCCACAAACCTCTGCCTATATTGGCCCAGTGTAAATTTATCGAGCCGCGTGAGTATGTCGTGGATCGATACCAGGGCAAGGCCCTCCGCCCGTCGATCCGATGCGTCCAGATCAGACTGGGTCTGAACGCGCAGAAGCTCAACCTCCGCAGTGTCTAAGTCCATTCTTAGATATTGTAAGTGCAGTGCTGCCATTAAGACCATATGGTGCTGGGAGTTTCTCATTACGACCTCCACAGCACCATAATGGCCACACGGAAAACTGAGACGTTTGGTATCAAACTTCTCAGCACATTAAACCCACACTTATGCCAGTGTGGGATTTAATGAAAAATGCACACAGAGGGCATCTTAGAGATGCCCCATGAAAAACGACTCACCACTAGTGTCCAGGCTGACTGGCTGCTTTCAGCTGCCACCACCAGACATGTTTCTGGACCCCTGGGTAGAGAGCCTGCTGCTCTCGGGGGTCTTCTTCCTTTGTGTGAAGCTGGCTAGGTGGAGGTGGTGCATTCTAAATTGGAAAAGTTAAAATGTGCCTTGATATTTGGTCTACGTGGATCTTCCTTTCCCTTATATCAAGCAGCTCACATTGCTGAGTGTTGCGTCAAAGTACAGGGGTCAGTTGCAATTTAAAGGTTGACTTTTCAGTCGACCTTAGTTCCACGCTGGGCAGTCCATACAACTGGGGCAGAAATGTGGTCATTCTTCATAGAGACTCAAGCACTTGGTCTTGAGGGTTTTCCAGGGCCTCAAGATGATCACAGCACGGTTCTGTGATGACTGCAGGGGTCTTCTGGTGGTGTCTGGGTCTTGAGGCATAGCTCTACTGAGGTTTGTATCTGCCCTGGAGCAGAGGCTCCACTCCAGGTTAGAATCCATAGTGTTCACAAGTTGTTGGCCGGGAAACTTGAGATGCAGCCGTTGTCCTGGGCCTGGTTTCAGTGAGGCCACTGGAGAAGCTTCTTCTTAGTCTGGGTCATTAGACCAAGCCTACTTTGGACTCTTCTCCATCTGGGCCCCCAGTGCACATAATCCTTCCTAAACCTTCCATGAAGGGCTTGATTACCAGCATTTTCCCCAGAAGCGTTGGGCACAGGACTGAAAAAATACACAACAGCAACTGGACAGTATCGGGTCTGTTGAGTCTGCGCACAGGAAGCCTTGTGACTGTTTGTTCTGGGAGCTCTGGAAGGAGTTAGTGGACCGCATACAGCAAAGTTAGTATTTATGTCTAAATGCTGACGGCCCATTGGCAGATCTGTCCGCCTAGGCTCCGGGTCGTGTGGGCCCACCCTGCACCCTTAAGTGGCATTTCATTTCAACCCGAACACAGGCACTGTGCCTCATTTCTTGTAATGGCGGTGGGGCACAGTGGCTGCTGCAGGAGAAAACGCTCTCCTACGGTGAACCAATCAAAGCCTCCTTGTCTGTGAAGTCAGCTTTGAGTCTACTGTCCTTAAAAGGGAAAACAAGATAAAATCCCTTGGCCCATTCGAATGTATTTACTTATTAAATTTGGAACGGCTAACGTGATGGTCTGTTGACTCCCCATTGAATGGAAGGTCTGAATGAAATCTGACATTGTAAAATACTGGACCATGGACTGGATGGGGTTAGTGAGAGCGCAATATAAAGGTGCTTTGATCTTCTACGTCAATTAACGATCCATGTTTTTAAAGCCCAGCGGAGGCCTGCAAATTAATAAAACGCACGGACAATACAAAATGAGGACAATGTATGAAGGGAAAATGAATAGACTAAGCAGAATGTCTAATAAGACTAATAGCTCAAAAAATGTTTTGCAAATTGTGCCTTCAACTGGAAATATCTGCACATGTGGAATAACGATTGTGCATGTAGAAGAAGCGACAAGGTCTCTTTAGCATGTGTGCGGCTGAATAACAAAAATATATTTTCTGCACACTTGAAAATGATAAAGATGTAATGACTTCTTCACACGCTCTCTCTGCATCTTCTATTTGTGAAGGCAAACAAACGGAACACGACTGATAAATGATACATCGATAAGACAAATGAGACCCATTACGCAGGCTTTTATGTTCAGAATTGGCTTTTTTAATTAATGACTTTTGTCCCATATAGCATGAATCAGGGTAACAAAAGTGCTCCAGGATCTTGCATGTGGGTGGGACAATTCAGTGCTTTTGACTAGAATGAAGATCTTTTGGAAGGGATATGAGTGTGTGTGAGAAAGAGCCTCTTTTGATGGTTCGCCCTCTACTTTTTGATTGCTTTTGAAGTGGTTTCAAACATAGTGCACAGGGCTGCTGTCAACCAGGTCCCCTGAGCCAGTGCTCCTGTCCTAAAACAAACTCCAAATTGGTACTTCTGCCCCTGTGAGTCCCTAATTGTTAGACGGACCGGGAGGGTCGGCCGAGGATAAGGGGAGAGGTCTCCGGGGAGAGCCGTCTCCAGTGAATCGTACAGACAAGTAACTCCCCCCCCACAGACGGACACCACACAATGATAAAGTTCAACGATACTTTATAGGCAATTCTTCAAGTACGGTAGAATGGTACAAGGAGGTCTGGACTCAGGGGTCCCCTCTATTCTGGTCTCTGTTTGGGAAAAGGGTAGCGGGACAGTCTTGTTACCAAAGAGATGGAAATAGCTCTCAATCCTCGAGCTCGGTGGTGTAGATGAACGGGCCGCGGCGGAGCCAGCAGGTCCCGTGATGGACGAAGGAAGACGACGGTCCGCGGCAGAGCCAGCAGGTCCCGATGAAGGTGGTGGTTACAAACGGTCCGCGGCCACGCCAGCAGGTCCCGACGACGATGAAGGATAGGGTGGTTCCCAAAGCCGCGGCAGCGCCAGCAGGCAAGACGAGGGTGCACAAGACAGAGCTACGGCAGCGCCAGTAGTCCGTCAAGGATGAGTTCTTCTTTGCGTCTCTCGACTCCAGGATACAACTCCCGTCCGGCTCTGGAGCTGCCCCAGTTATAGGGCTGGTGTGCTTTGATGTCCGGACCCTCGCACTTGGAGGTCGGGAGGTCCGGGATGAGGGGGTTCAGACACCCAGCAGGGGGGTGGAGCCAGCGCCCGGGGAGGCGATGGGCGAGCGGTACTTGGCGGGGGAGAGCCATCGACACCTCTTGCTCCCATTGACTGACCAAGTAGCCCGCTCACCTCCTGGGTGGATGTTGGTGCCGGAATGTCTGAGGCCTGGCCAGGCCCAGGGTTGAGGTCGATCGGGGGCCAGGCGGCCTCGTGGTGGAGTGTCCAAGATGGCGCCCAGGATGGGCGCGCAGGCCGGTAGTGGGTCGGCCTACGCGGTCAACAGGTTCGAGTGTAGGGGTCCCTGCGGGGACGGTGGACGTGTAATGGTGGTGTGTGGTACTTGCGTGGCTGGTTCGGGCCTGGTTGGGCCGGGGGAGAGCGGCCCTTCATGTGGCCTGTCCAACATGCGTCCCCCCAGCTGAAGGCGGGGAGAGTTACCCATTCTCTTGGGGACTCTTCTCGTCGAGGCGGAAGAACCGGGACAGGCCATCTGCGTTGGCGTGATCTGGCCCAGGCCGATGCTCAACTGTGAAGTCCATCCCTTGTAGGGAGATGGACCAGCGTAGTAACTTCGGGTTTTCCCCCCGCATCTGCATCAGCCACTGCAGGGGTCGGTGGTCGGTCTGTACCCGAAAGGGTGTGCCAAAAAGGTAGGGCCGGAGCTTCTTGAGGGCCCATACCACCGCAAAGGCCTCCCTCTCTATGGTGCTCCAGCGTTGTTCCCGTGGTAGGAGTCGCCGGCTGATGAAGGCCACCGGCTGATCACGGCCTTCGGTGTTCACTTGAGACAGGACTGCCCCAATGCCATGGTCGGAGGCATCCGTCTGGACGATGAACTCCCGGCTGTAGTCGGGGGCCTGGAGCACAGGGGCGGAGCACATGGCGGCTTTCAATTGTTCAAATGCAGCTTGACACTCTGGGGTCCAGTTGACTTTCTGGGGCTGATTTTTTGACGTGAGCTCTGTGAGGGGCCTCACGATAGTACCATAGTCTTTCACGAACCTTCGGTAATAGCCCGTGAGGCCCAGGAAGGCCCGTACCTCGGTCTGGGTAATGGGGGGCTGCCAGGACTGGATGGCGGCAATTTTTAGCTGCAGAGGGGCCACCAGGCCGCTTCCCACCTGGTGCCCGAGGTAGGTTACAGACCCTTGCCCAATTTGACATTTGCTGGCCTTGATCGTGAGGCCAGCTTGCTGAAGGGCGTGCAGCACTGCTCGGAGGTGGCGGAGGTGCTCGGACCACTGGTTGCTGTATACAGCGATGTCGTCTAGGTAGGCGGCGCTGAATCCTTCGAGCCCCGCCAGGACCTGATTGACGAGTCGTTGGAATGTTGCTGGGGCATTCTTCATGCCGAAGGGCATGACTGTGAAATGGTAATGGCCATCGGGAGTGGAGAAGGCAGAACGTTCTTGTGCCCGGGGTGTGAGGCCGATTTGCCAGTAGCCCGCCGTCAGGTCGAAGATACTGAGGTAGCGGGCAGCTCCCATGCGGTCGATTAGTTCATCTGCCCGGGGGATGGGATGTGCGTCTGTCCTGGTGACCGCATTCAAGCCCCGGTAGTCGACGCAGAACCGGAGTTCTGGTGTGGTGCCGGGGGCAGCTGCTTTGGGGACCAGTACTACAGGGCTGGCCCAGGGGCTGTCTGAGGGCTCGATGACCCCGAGCGTGAGCATTTTGGCTACTTCCTCCTGGATGCAGGCCCGTACCCGATCTGGCACGCGGTAGGCCCGGTGGCGGATAGGGGGGCTGTCCCCCGTGTCCACATCGTGCGTACACCAGGAAGTGACACCTGGGGTGAGGGAGAACAGGCTGGCGAATTGTGACAGGAGAACTTGGCACTCCTGGCGTTGCTCTCGGGTGAGGGCCTCTGAGAGTCGGACCCCCTCTACGGAACCATCTTTCTCCCGCGTTCGTAGGAGGTCCGGGAGGGGCTCGGAGTCCTCTTCAGCCCCATTGTCTGTGGCCATCAGGAGGCTGAGTTCTGTCCGTACAAAGTGCGGTTTCAGTCTGTTAGCGTGGAGGACCCGGAGGGGGTTCCGGGAAGATTCCAAGTCGATGAGATAGGTAGCCGGACCCTTGCGCTCGACCACTTTGAAGGGCCCTGTCCACTTGTCTTGTAGGGCGCAGGGTTCGGTGGGGGACATCACCCATACCTGTTGCCCAGGTTCAAATTCGATGGAGGAGGCATTCCGGTCATACCACCTTTTCATGTCCTCTTGACTGGCCTCTAGGTTGGCTTTTGCTAGTCCTCGGAATCGCCGGGTCTGGTTGCGGAGTGTTAGGAGGTAGCGGAAAACATCTGGTGGGTTCTTTAGAGGGGGCATCTCCCAGCCTTCCTTAACTAGGCTGAGCGGCCCGCGCACGGGGTGTCCATATAGCAGTTCAAATGGGCTGAAGCCCAGGGACTTCTGGGGAACCTCTCGATATGCGAAGAGGAGGCACGGCAGCAGCACATCCCACTGGCGACGGAGGGGCTCTTCCAACCCCCCGATCATCCCTTTGAGCGTGCGGTTGAACCGCTCAACGAGGCCGTTTCCTTGAGGGTGATAGGGGGTCGTGAACCGGTAGGTAACCCCGCACTGTTGCCAGAGAGATTTCATATATTTCGAAATAAAGTTCGTGCCTCTGTCACTGACGACCTCCCGGGGGAAGCCCACCCGGGAGAAGATCCCCATCAGAGCCCGGCCGACTACCGGGGCTGTCACAGTCCGCAGGGGAACAGCCTCCGGGTAGCGGGTGGCGTGGTCCACTAGCACCAGGATGAATCGATGGCCTTGTTTTGTGCGCGGGTCCAGGGGCCCTACGATATCGATTCCGACCCTCTCGAACGGGGTGGTGACCACGGGAAAAGGTTGCAGGGGGGCTTTCAGTTTGCGGCCGCTCTTCCCACTGGCTTGGCACGTGGGGCAAGATCGGCAATGCTGGTGTACATTGTCCCTCATTTTGGGCCAGAAGAAGTGGGTCACCAGGCGGCTATAGGTTTTGTCTTGACCCAAGTGTCCTGCCAGGGGGACATCGTGGGCCAGGTTTAGCAGAAAGTCTCTAAAACGGAGGGGTACCACTAGGACTCGGCTGGCCCCCAGCTCTGCGACTCTTTGCTCACTGTACAGCAGATCATTGTCCCAGTAGACCCAGTGAGTTCCGGAGGTATCCCCTGCGCTTTGGGCTAGCGCTTGCTGGCGGAGTCCCTCGAGGGAGGGACAGGTCTTTTGTTCTTGGCGAAATTGTTCTTGCGTGGGCCCCCCCTCTTGAGGCCACTGGTCGAGGTTAGCGAGGTCTGGAGGTTGAGCTGGTTCGGGGGGGACGTCACGGTCGGTGGTTTCGGCGGGGGCGACCGGAGGCGGTGGCGCCGGCCATTCGAGTTCCTCTGGGCGGGTGTTGGCACGGGCGGTCATGGACCGGGTGGTGACGCACGCCCAGTCCGGGACGCCCAGCATCCCCAGGTGCTCTTTTCGTTCGACTGCTGCCCATGGAGAGCTTTCCAGGTCATTACCCAGGAGGCAGTCTACGGGGGCATCATCTCGGACCGTCACCTTCAACATGCCGGAGACCCCTCCCCATTCGAAGGGGACGCAGGCCATCCGACACAGACTTTCTGAGTTATCGGCTGAACGTACAGGGCAGAGAATGTTTGGTAAGTATTGTTCGGGGGTCACCAGGTGACAGCGGACGGCTGTTACACTGGCCCCAGTGTCCCGAAGGGCTTCAGCCCGGCGTCCATTGATGCCCACCCATTGGCTGTACTTCTGGGTATTAGCGGGTAGGGGGACCCGCGGGACCATGTCTCTCCCCCCTAGGCAGGCGAGAGCCATGGCGGCTGGCTCCCATTCTTGGTGTTCCTGTTCATATTCTTCTTGTTCCTCTGAGATCTGTTCCTCCCCCAGAGCAGCAGCGGCTACTTGGCGGGGTCTTGGGCTCTGGTACTGGGGGCAGTTTGGGTCGTTTGCATAGTGTCCGACTCGTTGGCATCGATGGCAGGTAACATTGGCTCGATGTCCCGGTCGCGCTGGGGTGCTGCCCCGGTTGGCCGGGGGGGTGGGGCTGGTAGTGAGGGTGACCGGAGCGTTGCTTCTTCCGCGTCCTTGGCCTCCACCTCCTCGGGGACGGTGCTGACCATTGTTGTTCCGGTTCTGTTCGGAGGACCCATTTCGACTCACTCTGGTGATCTCCCACCGGTCTGCTTCGGCTGCGAGCTGCCGGGGATCCGTTAACTTGCTGTCGAGGAGGTGCTGACGAAGTTCAATGAAGCAATTGTTCGACAGATGCTCCCATACCATAAGATTGAACAGTTGTTCGTAGGTTGTGACCTTGCTTCCTTTGATCCAGCCCTCGAAGGCTCGGCTAAAGTAATTGACATAGTCCACCCAAGTTGTACCTGGGATGCGGGTGCAGTCTCGGAACCTCTGACGGTACATCTCGGGTGTGAGGCCATAGCGGGTGAGGAGTGCAGCTTTCATATGGTCATAGGAGGTCATCTGGTGGTCCGGGAGTTGCAGCAGGGCGTCGCGGCCCTCATTGAGGAATCTCCCCCACAGACCGGCCCCCCAATCGCTTCTATCGATCCGGTGTGCAGTCATAGCGATTTCATAGGCCTTAAACCATTGCTGGATGTCGTCCTCTCGGAAGTATTCTCGAACGACATCCTTGGGGATGTGTACCTTCTTCTCTGTTGCCCCTGGAGTGTGGGGTTGCTCGGGCACCCCTGCTTCTTTATTCTGTTTGCGTAGGTCGATTTCAGCTAATTTCCGCTCATGTTCATATGCCAATTTCTTTTCCTCGAGCTCCCTTTGTCTCTGTTTCTCCTCTCTTTCTTCTCGGAGACGCAGGTGCTCTAAGTTGATTTTCTGTTCGGCCAACTTTAGTTCAACGTCCATTTTGAGCCGGGCCATTTCCAGCTCGTGTAGTCGGGTTCTTTCTCGTTCCTGGATCTCGTCTGGCGAGAGACCCGTTCTTCGTTCTTCAGGGGCCATGGGGGTTTGTGCTGCGATGTCTTGATCGGGGGTTCCGGCAGCCCCGGTTTCTGCCCAAGATTCCAGGGCCTGCTTAAAGTCATCTTTGGTATTTAGTCCGGTGGTAGCGATACCTAATTCGATACAGAACTGTTTAAGTTCACGATGGCTGTACTCGTCCAATTTCTCCATCTGGAATTTCTCCGTTGATCCGCTGTCTTTAGTTGACATCGTGATTCGCCGTGGGGTGAGCTACTCTCTGTACGGTTTATGCGGTGATTCGGATCCCGTCGCTGGCCACCAATGTTAGACGGACCGGGAGGGTCGGCCGAGGATAAGGGGAGAGGTCTCCGGGGAGAGCCGTCTCCAGTGAATCGTACAGACAAGTAACTCCCCCCCCACAGACGGACACCACACAATGATAAAGTTCAACGATACTTTATAGGCAATTCTTCAAGTACGGTAGAATGGTACAAGGAGGTCTGGACTCAGGGGTCCCCTCTATTCTGGTCTCTGTTTGGGAAAAGGGTAGCGGGACAGTCTTGTTACCAAAGAGATGGAAATAGCTCTCAATCCTCGAGCTCGGTGGTGTAGATGAACGGGCCGCGGCGGAGCCAGCAGGTCCCGTGATGGACGAAGGAAGACGACGGTCCGCGGCAGAGCCAGCAGGTCCCGATGAAGGTGGTGGTTACAAACGGTCCGCGGCCACGCCAGCAGGTCCCGACGACGATGAAGGATAGGGTGGTTCCCAAAGCCGCGGCAGCGCCAGCAGGCAAGACGAGGGTGCACAAGACAGAGCTACGGCAGCGCCAGTAGTCCGTCAAGGATGAGTTCTTCTTTGCGTCTCTCGACTCCAAGATACAACTCCCGTCCGGCTCTGGAGCTGCCCCAGTTATAGGGCTGGTGTGCTTTGATGTCCGGACCCTCGCACTTGGAGGTCGGGAGGTCCGGGATGAGGGGGTTCAGACACCCAGCAGGGGGGTGGAGCCAGCGCCCGGGGAGGCGATGGGCGAGCGGTACTTGGCGGGGGAGAGCCATCGACACCTCTTGCTCCCATTGACTGACCAAGTAGCCCGCTCACCTCCTGGGTGGATGTTGGTGCCGGAATGTCTGAGGCCTGGCCAGGCCCAGGGTTGAGGTCGATCGGGGGCCAGGCGGCCTCGTGGTGGAGTGTCCAAGATGGCGCCCAGGATGGGCGCGCAGGCCGGTAGTGGGTCGGCCTACGCGGTCAACAGGTTCGAGTGTAGGGGTCCCTGCGGGGACGGTGGACGTGTAATGGTGGTGTGTGGTACTTGCGTGGCTGGTTCGGGCCTGGTTGGGCCGGGGGAGAGCGGCCCTTCATGTGGCCTGTCCAACACTAATAAAGGAGAGCTGAAGAGGGTCCCTTGGGATCCCACCCCCCTCACTGGGACCATGCCACTGCCCTTGCAACCTGCATGCCCCTGTGAGGGGAAAAAACGACAAAGTCGACATGGCACCCTGCATGGGTACCATGACAGTCACTAGCTCTGCCTGGCAGCATAGGGAAGTCACTGCTCTAGCAGGCCCCACAGCCCTAAGGCAGGGTTGCACTATACTACAGGCGAGGGCATATCTGCATGAGCAGATATGCCCCTAAAATAGTGGGAAAAAGCAAAAGAAACAAATGATGGACGGAACACTGAACAATGCAAACATTCACCGCCAGTCACAAATATATGGATTTAATCCATCGTCCTTTTGCTAGCCACACCACCCCAGTTTGGACACAGCCATATGCAAGTCAGTCTTGACCCTGATCCTCAAGGGAACAGTCCAGCCAGAACTGCCAAGCCAGGTCTTCCCTGGACCAGAAACAAGTATCCTAAGACCGGTTTCGGGGCATCACCCCTCTTTAGCCAGGCTGGTAGAGTATGTGGTGCCGTTCTGGTACTTACCTGACCTCTGTCCCTTGCTGATGTTTGGCTCTCAAGACTCAGATAGTAAGTTGAACACTTACCTGTATAACCGTAATATTGTTTTCCTCATAGGATAACAATGGTCTGTGTGAAAAAGTTTCTAAGTGTCGATATTTCTAAGTGAAAAGTATTTTTAATTAAAAACGTACTTAACGGATTATGAAGATCTGGTTCTTAAAATAAAGTACAAAGTATAATTTTATAAAATTGGTGTGGATCTCCTTCTTGAGTTGTGCATCCATTACTGATCACTGTTGTGCAATAAATGTCCTACACTCCTCAGTGGTAGGCTTAAGGCTGCTGGCCCACACTACCACTTATAGAGCCCTTTGGGTTTTGCATGGACTCGGTGCACGGTATAATCACCGAGTGGCATACCATATACAGAACCAGACTCCTACAGTATACAGACGGCTGGTGTTTGCAACGAGGCACCTTTCTCTCAGCTCAGTGCAGATGGTCATAGAAGCAGTTAGAAATGTAGAAGGTAAGATAATTGTATTTTAATTTTCAGAATAAATAATAGTCTTGCACACATTAGAACATTACAATAATATCTGTGGAATATAATATTCACAGTACTGTCTGTAGAATATATTACGAGTGACGCTATCCAAGTAGTGTTTCTTTCCCTATGCAAGACACTTTTTGAGATTAATGATTTTTTGGGGGGGGCAAGCAGAGGTGAGGGAGTTGTAGTAAATGGAATTCAATTCAGGTTTTTAAAGTGTTTAAATGCAGGGCCGTTTACAATAAAAACTCTTGTAAAGATAGGGAAAATACTTTTCACACACTCAATATTATCACATATATTTCTACTTTTTTTCTTAGTTTACACATTATTTTGTGAAAAAGGTTTCTTGCCATGGCATCTCTCCAGCTGTTGTTTTCTGGGGTGATCATTTCACATGAATGAGTACCTGGGACAATGCCAATTCTTTCCAGAAAACCCTTCTTCCACAGAAAAGCAATGCTGAAATTTTGACCCAACCACTAGACGCAGGGATATTGACAGCACTTGAATCTATACTAGATTCACGCTTTACAATGTCTTGTGTAGACTCCTAGTCCCCCGTCTCTCACACCTGAATCACATGCCCCCCTCAAGGAAAGGCGAGAGCATCAGTTATGGTCCGTCAACACACTGCCCATCGAAGGGACTGGTACAAACCCCACTGGATGGCCGGAGTAGGCATGGCACATGGATCTCCAGCCACACATTCTAGGACCAGGCCTTTGCCTTGAGCTATAAACCAGCTGCCTTTAACTGCAAGACCCCCTTATGAAATGGCAGCCAAACAGATCTGTTGAGATGTGGAGCATGTCCGTTGGGCCTGCAGTGTCACATTGACTACAGGAAACAAGCAGGCCCGAGGCAGCTTTTATCCCTTTAATATCCATTCTTGCAAACAGCCAAAAGAGAATCTATCTATTTGGTCAGACGCATTCAACACATGGAATGCTGGATCTGATCGCTTTTACTTACCTGTTGTACACATCCTTGCTGAGGCTAAGGGCGGACACCTTGACCTGTCGATGGGCGCTTATCAGACAATTTCTCGCTGCCAAGTCTTTGTGAACAAACCTACTGTTCGACAGGTGTTCCATTCCCAATGCCACCTGGGCACATATGTACACCTAGAATGAAGCGAAAGAGAGTTTGGGGACAGTCAATATCAGCAGGAAGATCTTTCATATAAAACAGTCATCTTGGCATGCAGAGCTGAAGTTATTCTCTTTTTAAGATATGGATCAGCAAATTCTGAGGTACAATCTCGGAAGCATCCTAGGACTGAAACGCTGGAGGCGGTGTCTTTATGGACAGGGTCTGGTCCTACCCCTTAAACTGGACCATCCAGCCTGAATGTGAAGACGCCCTTCGGAGGAGAGACCGACTCTACATTACATGTGTGTTGGCGAGCTCTGCAGGTGGGTATGGCCAGACACTGGGTGAGCTGGCAGAGCTTTGGGCCCTCCCAGTACCAGCTGATTCTCTGGCCTGATGGGTCAGTATAAGGTGCCACCCTGAGCTGGCACAGGAGTGAGGGACACAGCCTCATAGTGACTCCATACCAGGTTAATTACTACAGCTCATTACGGAGATGTATTTGTAGAGCTGTGCGCGTCGCCCATAACGGAATACCTGTAAGCTCCTGAAGTTACCACTGAAAGCACCGGTTTAACCAAGAGAAGCCTCAACAACGGACTCCAGTAAAGTCCAGCAATAAACATTACCATTTGCCCCTCCAGGCACACTGGCACACTCCCACACATGTAGAGCTGTACCCAGTAGGCAATGAATGGTGAGCTGGGCAGGACTCGAGGAGCTGCCCATCACCATTCAATTTGCCACATTTAAAAATGTTCCATTCCATTACAAAAAAAATCAGATAAAGACAAATAAACCTATTGCAACTTAATAACATCTTGCTGCACCTGAACTAATATGAAAAACAAACTATAAATGAAGGACAATTTAGCCAGATAAGCATCAGTCTTAAGGAGGATAGAATGGAGACGGTCCCCTTAGGAATTCAGCAAGCCCAGAGGATGTGGCCTAAAGCGAGGCTTACACAAAGCAACATATGTAAAGGGTTTAAACAGCAGCAACACAACGGAAGAATTGACAATACACCAAGGAAATACAACACCCATTTTTAAAAACAGATTGCATTTCTATGTAATTTTAGACACCAGAATGTAAAATAAGATACAGCATTTACAAGGTACAGTAAATATGCACTTTCTACTTAACAGTGAACAACATTGGCAAATTCAACAAATTTTATACTTGAAAATGTTTAAAAAAAAGCTTTGGTAAGTATCAGTGTGATTATTTTGAATTACCTTAGGCGACCAACTCTGGCAAGGAGCCAGTCAGGGGACCAGCAAGTCTCTCAGAATCAGTTGACTCCTGAAAAGCATTCTTCAGTGATTCTCAGACGATGTATTGCCTCGCTACAGACGGGAAGTGGTCCTGATGCAAGGGATGCAGGATGCTGTGGATGCGATGTGGCCAATGAGGGTCTTCCTGCAGATACTCACTCCATGGCACTGGTGAGGGGGTCCTGGTCACAGGGCTCTATGTCACTTGAAGTCCTCTCCAGCCTGGCAGAAGTACAGTTACCACTGGGCTACTAGTCTCCCGGTATTGCAGACAAAGTGGAATCTTTCCTTGGCCGGTATCTTACCTTATAACGACCAAGTGGCACAGTGTCTTGCAGACTCAGGGCGGCTTCTACGCATTAGGTCATGACCTCCGGTGCTACACAGAGGCGATTGGCGGTAACTTGAAGATCTTGGCCACCAACTCCACCCAGCAGGCTTCTTCAGTTGTTGTGACCCTGTGTTGCGAACATGAGGTCAGCCAGCTGACCCATGGCGTCTCTTGCTCCGGCTGATCTCAGGAGTCAAATTGTACATGAGCAAGACACAGCAGGGACTGTCCCTTCTCTCCTGCCAACCACCAGGGTCAGCAGGTGCAGCCATGTTGGTCTTTGGTGCCGCAGGGAGGGCAGTCCCTTCTCCTTTGCTAGCCGCCAGGGTCAGCAGGTGCAGCCATGTCGGCCTTTGGTGCAGCAGGGCAGTCCTTCAGTCTTCATCTCCAGCCCAACAAAATGAGTTCTGGGTGCCCTTTTTATGCCCAGAAAAAGAGCTCAGGGTAGGATGTGGTCAGTATCCAATGGGCTACTAAGTTTCATTCCTCCTGATGACTACTTCCTGTGAAGTGAGAGATCTATCTATCCCAGAAACCTCCATTCTGCCCGTTCCAACATGGAAGAATCCCTCTATTAGCGTACACACTGCTTAGCTCAGCCCAGAGGTGTGGCTACAAAGAGGGTTACAATTGCTCCTGGAAAACCCATTTGACAACTGGTCTGACCTCTGCTGCTTGTCCCTGACTGTCTGCTAAATCAATAGAGCAGCCCCTCTTCCAAGGGTTTCCTGTTTGCCTTTTAAAGGTGGTTTCTCCTTTGAAGCTTGTTTTTGGGCTAACTGCCAACTCTCCTGCCAGGGACAGGCTTTTTATTTTTTTAAACAGTTTTTATTGTACATTTTACTGCCAGGGACAGGTAACACCTCTTCCCCATGCAAGCTTCTATTGTATCCTTTCCTGGGAGTCGTTCGCATGTCTCTCCAGGTCAGAAGGATGTCGGAGGACACTGCGTGCATGCAACTGTAAACGGTCAATGGATACATTGGGCAACTAAGGTGGCATCTTCTAAAGTTGCACTTTGCCAACCAGTGATAATAAATTAAATTTAACTGTTAAGTCGGATTTAACTCCTTAGCCGCAGCCGCGATTTCGCGGCAGTGCGGCACTTCCGCAAAACGGGTGGGGCCGCGTCGGCTGTTGGGTGTGTGCAGCACTACGAAGGTAGTGCTCGCGACGTCCAACGGCAGCACTTAACGGGTTAATGCAGTGATTCGTTGGATACCTTACAGTACCAATTTAGTAGTCCCAGTTAGAAGTAAGCAGGGCAGAGGTGTCAGCTTGCAACTCTTAACTCGCCAATGGGGCTACCAGCCTTTTCCACAATAAAAACAACAATTTGGAATTTTTACCATTAGAACATTTAAAAGTTCACGTTCCACCTTATAATATACAGCGCCCTGCCTTGGGGCTCGACGGGTCTACCTTAGGGGTTATGTTATGTTCAGTCGATTTGTACGGCACAACTTATCACCCGTGAGGGCATCCAGGGGCTGAAACGGGTACGTGGGCTGGGCAGCGCTCTTAGTTTAACATCCAGGTCTTCAGTTTCTTGCGGAAGTGGAACACCACAGTGGCGGTCCTGATGTCTGTAAGGAGTTCATTCCAGGTCTTGGGGCGATGCAGGAGGAGCAGCGCACTCCTGAATTGCTTCTGCGGTTACAGTGGACATGTGCGAGGACGAGAACGTCTGAGCGTAGCTGTCTGGTTGGATGGTAGAGTTAAAGATGATCTTCGAGGTACACAGGTACGGTGTTGTGGAGGGCTTTGCAGGCGTGGACGAGCAGCTTGAATTGGCATAGTTTCTGGATGAGTAGCCAGTGTTCTGTGAGGTGGGGTGTGATGCCTGTGCTTCTGAGTGCGTTACACGAAGTAAGTTGAACCCAAGGAGAAGTTACTGGGACCTGGGTATTTAGTAGTACAAAGAGAGGGGTCCCAGAACGGATCCAACATAGGAGACCAAGGCTATCTGCTTACAAGCTTGTAAGCCGATAGCCTTGGTCTCCTATGTTGGATTTATTCCCGTTTGCAGAAGACTGCGGTAATTTCGACCGCTCCATGGCAGCCTCATTCATTTACCCTAGCTCTCATGGCAGACGATGAAGCTTGCCCATCACCCTTTCCCGTCCTGATGAAGACCCACCTGTAAGGGACTAGTTACCCTACGCCGTTCTGAGTCGAAACGTAGACAACCATCCCTCGTACCAGCTTCTAACCCTAGCACAAATCGTACTGCTGACTCCAGAAGTTTGGTTGCTTAAAATCTCACGATCATTTGATGTACAAATGTCTGGCTCCCCTTTGAAGCCAGTTGCAAATTATGTTTTGCTTCTAAATAAGTACGTTTGACCTGCATCACGTTCCCTACCTTGCACCACTTCCTACCACTCTTCCCCCCCCCCCGTCCCTTTCCTTGTCATTCGGCACTATTACTTGTCAATTTATACACTCATGTAATGTACCTAAATATGATTTTGAGTACTTTGTGATTAAACAACAGTGTACTCTAAAGCGAACTTAGCTCTCTTGATTCATGTGCTTAAGCTATTTATCTGTCCTCTCGTTCTGGGACCCCTCTCTTTGTGCTTCTGAGTGAGCATGTTTGAGATGCCGCTGTAGAGCGCATCGTGGTAGTCTAGTCTGCTGGTTATGAGGGCCACGGTGACAGTGTGTCTTGTGTACGTGGGGAGTCATTTGAAGAACTTGCTGAGCCGACCTGACCATGCCAGACTCCACCCCTCCTCCGAACACCAACAACGCCAACCGCCTTACCTCCTGGTCCAACGTCAGCGATGACGAGACACGCAAGGTCATGAACTCCATCCACTCAGGATCTCCGACAGACCTGTGCCCACACCACATATTCAACAAGGTAGACGCAGCCATCGCCCCCCAACTAGGGAAGGTCATCAACATCTCCTTCGAAACAGCGACATTCCCGGGAAGCTGGAAGCACGCCGAAATCAACGCCCTCCTCAAGAAGCCCAAGGAAGACCCCAAGGACCTCAAGAGCTTCCGGCCCATCTCCCTGCTCCGGTCCCCGGCGAAGGTCATCGAGAAAATCGTCAACATGCAACTGACCCGCCACCTTGAAGACAACAACATCCTGGACCCGTCCCAATCCGGATTCAGACGAAGCCACAGCACCGAGACTGCCCTCATCGCCGCCACAGACGACATCAGGCACCAATTAGACAACGGCGAAACATCAGCCCTCATCCTCCTGGACCTCTCTGCTGCCTTCGACACGGTCTGCCATTGCACTCTAAAAACACGCCTCCAAGAAGCCGGTATCCCAGAGAAGGCCCTTGACTGGACCACATCCTTCCTCTCCGCCACCTTTCCGATCCGAGACCACCGACATCATCTCCGGCGTCCCCCAGGACTCCTCCCTCAGCCCAACGCTGTTCAACATCTACATAGCCCCCCTCGCACAAGTGGCCCGCCACCACAACCTCAACATCATCTCCTACGCCGACGACAGTCAGCTCATCCTCTCCCTCACCAAAGACCCACGCAGCGCCAAAACCAACCTCCACGAGGGAATGAAGGCCATTGCCGACTGGATGAGGAGCAGCCGGCTGAAACTGAACTCTGACAAGACGGAGGTCCTCATCCTCGGACCCAACCCCTCGGCCTGGCACGACTCCTGGTGGCCGACCACTCTCGGGATAGCACCGACACCCACACAATCTAGGGTTCATCCTCGAGTCCTCCCTCTCCATGTCCAAACAGGTCAACGCCGTCTCCTCCTCCTGCTACAACACCCTCCACACGCTTCGCAGGATCTACAAGTGGATTCCGACCAAAACAAGAACGGAGACACAGGCCCTCGTCAGCAGCAGGCTGGACTACGGCAACGCACTCTACGCCGGAATCCCAGCCAAACACCTACGACGACTACAGCGCATCCAAAATGCCTCCGCCCGACTGATCGTCAACATTCCCCGTCGCAACCACATCATCCCCCACCTGACAAACCTACTCTGACTCCCCGTCAACAAGAGGATCACCTTCAAATTCCTCACCCACGCACACAGAGCACTCCACAACACCGGACCAGCCTACCTGAACAGCAGACTCAGCTTCCACACCCCCACCCGCCAGCCTCGCCCTCGCCGCCGTCCCCCGCATCCAACGAACAACCTCAGGTGGCAGATCCTTCTCCCACCTCGCCGCCAAGACCTGGAACACCCTACCTACCCACCTACGTCAGACCCAAGACCTACTCGCCTTCAGAAGACTCCTCAAGACCTGGCTCTTTGAGCAGTAGCGAAACCCCCCCCCAAAACAAGAAGTGACCAGGCCCTTAGCACCTCTGTAAGTCCCTAGTGAGTGGTACCCCTGGTACCTAGGGCATAGGTACTAGAGGGGCTCCTTGCGGTAAATTTTGTGCCACTCTAAGGAAACCAGCACCAAACTCATGCAGTCTGCCACTCAAACTGTGGGACCAGTCTCGCTGAACCAACATGGGGGTTCCGGTCTCACGATGCTTGGGACATAGGGACACCTTTAGTCCTCTTCTCATTGGGGCGGTCGGGCGCGAAGGTGTCCTGAGGTATCCGGTTTAACCACCGGAGACACTTGCAGTAGAGGTGGGACAGCACAAAGAGGCCACTGTTGGCAAACCTAAGGTGGGCTTAATCTCTGGAGGGCCGGAGGACCATGCTGGCACGGTTGGTCCACTTCGACTCAGGCTAGGAGGCACGGAGCAGTGGTGCTGTCCAGTGCCTGGTTTGAAGCGGTCCGGAGTCCACTCAGTTCTTCTGGGGTGCCTGCATGATGAAGGGGAGCAGCTCCGCTACTCCACAGAAGTTACGGGGTCTTGGGTGAAGGGTTTTGCCACAGCAGCTGCAGGAAGAGTCGTCTTTGCCGCAATCGTCAAGGACAGCAGGGCTGGTGCCAAGTCAGTGGCTGCTCCTCAGTTCTCACAGCTCTTCAGGGTCCATCTTTCAAGTTGGCAGTATCTGATTTCCTGGTGTTCCCCATAATACTAGATTTATGGGCGTTAGGGGAGTGTAGCGTAATAGCCAATGGGTTACTTACCCCTGGGGTCTCTATGCCCCCTATGCGACCTCTTTCTGTGGGAAGTGGGCATAACCCGTTCCCAGAGTTCCTAGTTCTGCCATCACCAACACGCAGATTTAATTTTCATGTCCACATCAGGAGGGCCACCGTAGGGGTGGAACTAACCTGAGGAGGAACACGCCTCTACTACTAATTTTCCCACCAGTCCGCAGTGTTTGCAGGCATGGCACACAGGGCGGTGTGCCATGTTGAGTTTTCACTTTGGGCTACACTCAGGGCCTGCAATGGCAGTCTGTCTCACAAATGTGAGGGGTCGATTAGAGTGGCACAATAGATGCTGCAGCCCTTAGGGACCCTCATTAGTACCCCATGCCCTATGTACCAAGGGTACAAATTTACTAGAGACTTACAGAGGGTGCTAAAGGTATTGCCAATTGGGAAACAACTGCACAGTTTAGGGAAAGAGATCTGGCATTGGGGACCTGGATAGCAGGAACCCAGTGCACTTTTGTCAAAATTGCTTCGAATATCAGGCAAAAAGTAGGGGTGACTGTCCAAAAGGGTCACTTTCCTACACCTTCTCACTGATTTCTCCTTGCTTGCCCCCATTTTTTGAGTGCCTTCTCATTGGTTCTCTCTCATTTTCACTGATTTCTCTTTGCTTCCCCCCCTTTTTGTGTGCCTTTTCCTTGTTTTTCTCTCGTTCTCACTGCTTTCTCCTGCTTTCCCCCAGCTTTTGAGTATCTCCTCCTTGATTTCACTTCTTTCTCCTTGCTTTTTCTCCCGTATTTGCGTAGCCTCCCAACGCAACTCGAGCCCACCACCTCAGTTCTGGAATTCCGAAAGGCCCTCAATACCCTCCCTGGCTGTTCAAAATGAGCCTTCGGTACCTGCAAGCACCTGGATACCCCGTTGGGTGATTAGCCATGCTTTACAAATTGTGATGGATTGATTGAGAAGCTGCATTAGTTGAACAGGATGTGTGCAGAGTTTAGAGCAGCGACTCCTCTGTAAAGATCTTCTGTGAGAACGTCTTCTTGATGACAATCAATGTTAACTGTGTCTTTCATGACAATGAGTGTTTTGGCGGTCACTGGTGGAGGAAGAATTACAAAGCTGCACATAGAAGTCAGTGCTGATGAAGAAGACTACCTCGGAGAAGGAGAATTAACCACTACTTGTGGAGGTGCAGCTAGTAATGATGACTGTGTTGTCATTGCCTCTTTCTGTAGCTCTGTCTGGGAAAGTCTGTCAAGTGGACAGAACAAAGATAGAAAAATCCCCGGCTCCATGGTCAATGGATCTTCCATCAAATGCTCAGAGCTGAACCCTAAGAGTGCCCTGTCAAAAGCAGATATGGCTCCTCTTTCTCAACACCTGGAATGGGAGCTCAAGAAACCGGCTTGGGGGACAGCATTTCCAAGACACAGTAGAAACCCACTTTGAGACTTCACAGAAAAACATGACAATGAAAAAGATTACTGGAAAATGTCAACCAATGACCTGGCATGGGGAGATTATGGCGACCAATGACCTGGCATGGGGAGATTATGGCGACCAATGACCTGGCAAGGGGAGATTTTGGCGACCAATGACCTGGCAAGGGGAGATTATGGCGACCAATGACCTGGCAAGGGGAGATTATGGCGACCAATGACCTGGCAAGGGGAGATTATGGCGACCAATGACCTGGCAAGGGGAGATTATGGCGACCAATGACCTGGCAAGGGGAGATTTTGGCGACCAATGACCTGGCAAGGGGAGATTTTGGCGACCAATGACCTGGCAAGGGGAGATTATGGCGACCAATGACCTGGCAAGGGGAGATTATGGCGACCAATGACCTGGCAAGGGGAGATTATGGCGACCAATGACCTGGCAAGGGGAGATTATGGCGACCAATGACCTGGCAAGGGGAGATTATGGCGACCAATGACCTGGCAAGGGGAGATTTTGGCGACCAATGACCTGGCAAGGGGAGATTATGGCGACCAATGACCTGGCAAGGGGAGATTTTGGCGACCAATGACCTGGCAAGGGGAGATTTTGGCGACCAATGACCTGGCAAGGGGAGATTATGGCGACCAATGACCTGGCAAGGGGAGATTATGGCGACCAATGACCTGGCAAGGGGAGATTATGGCGACCAATGACCTGGCAAGGGGAGATTTTGGCGACCAATGACCTGGCAAGGGGAGATTTTGGCGACCAATGACCTGGCAAGGGGAGATTATGGCGACCAATGACCTGGCAAGGGGAGATTATGGCAACCAATGACCTGGCAAGAAGAATGGAGACCAATGAACTTGCATGGGGCGATTATGGAGACTAATAACATAGCAAGGGGAGATTATAGAGAACAATGATCTGGCAAGGAGAGATTATGGAGACCAATGACCTGGCAAGGGGAGATTATAGAGAACAATGACCTGGCAAGGAGAGATTATGGAGACCAATGACCTGGCAAGGGGAGATTATAGAGAACAATGACCTGGCAAGGGGAGATTATAGAGAACAATGACCTGGCAAGGGGAGATTATGGCGACCAATGACCTGGCAAGGGGAGATTTTGGCGACCAATGACCTGGCAAGGGGAGATTATGGAGACCAATGACCTGGCAAGGGGAGATTATGGAGACCAATGACCTTTCAAGGGGAGTTTATGGCAACCAATGACCTGGCGAGAAGAACAGTGACCTGGCAAGGGGTGATTATGGAGACCAATGACCTTGCAAGGGGAGATTATGGAGACCAATGACCTTGCAAGGGGAGATTATGAGACCAATGACCTGTCAAGGGGAGATTATGGCAACCAATGACCTGGCGAGAAGAATGGTGTCCAATGACCTGGCAAGGGGGGGGGGAGTATGGCGACCAATGACCTGGCAAGGGGAGATTATGGCAACCAATGACCTGGCGAGAAGAATGGTGTCCAATGACCTGGCAAAGGGGGGGGGGGGGGGAGTATGGCGACCAATGACCTGGCAAGGGGAGATTATGGCAACCAATGACCTGGCGAGAAGAATGGTGTCCAATGACCTTGTATAGGTTGCTTATGGAGACCAACAACATGGCAAGGGGTGATTATGGAGAACAATGACCTGGCATGGGGAGATTATGGAGACCAATGACCTGGCAAGGGGAGATTATGGAGACCAATGACCTGGTATGGGGAGACTACGGAGACCAATGACCTTGCAAGGGGAGTTTATGGGGACCAATGACATGGTAAGGGGAGATTATGGAGACCAATGACTGGTACGGGGAGATTATGGAGACCAATGACCTGGCATGGGGAGATTATGGCGACCAATGACCTGTCAAGGGGAGATTATGGAGACCAATGACCTTAAAAGGGGAGATTATGGAGACCAATGACCTGAGATTATGGAGACCAATGACCTGTCAAGGGGAGATTATGGACACCAATGACCTGTCAAGGGGAGATTATGGAGAACAATGACTGGTACGGGGAGATTACGGAGACCAATGACCTGGCATGGGGCGATTATGGCGACCAATGACCTGGCAAGGGGAGATATGGCAACCAATAACCTTGCAATTGGAGATTATGGCGACAAATAACCTTGCAAGGGGAGATTATGGCGACAAATAACCTTGCAAGGGGAGATATGGCGACCAATAACCTTGCAAGGGGAGGCGATACATAATGGAACAAGAGTACTGATTAACTGTAAAACACCCCTTCACACAGCACAATATGTTGGCACTGCCCTTCACATGGAAAACACTGTGCCAACCCCTTTTAATAATCACACTTGTCTTCTAATTGTGCCCACCGTGTAGATATGACGAGGCCTCTGCCCGCCACATGATGTAAGGCATTTATAAAATGTATGGTATTGAACGGCCACTTCAAGGCGCAAAGTGAAAGTCCAAGCAGAAGGAAAGTGTGATTATGAAGTGGAGGGGATCACAGAAGCGGGATTGTGCTGCATAAGTACTTGTTGAATATGTGGCTTTTGAAGGAACATTGCACCTCTTCAATGTGACCATTTTAGTTACGGGCTAGGTTTTATGAATCTGGATAGTGGCGACACGTTAGTTAGGATATAGTGGCGATCAAGCCTGAATAAAATAGGCAAATATATCCCAGATATCCTCTAATCCCTTCATCTTGAAACTCACCTTCTGCTTTGTGCTGATTGGCTGTGCTTTCGTCTTCTCATCCTTGCTATGGGATATCCTCAAGTACTGCTTTAGGTCTCCCTGCAATGATAAAGGAGGAACATTCAATAGAGACGCACGCATCTTAGCTCCGCGACTGCAGCTTGCACCCTTTTGAACACAGGTCACTGCTGGGATTTGGGGATGCACATGACTTGCTCCTCTAATGGAAAAAGCATGGAGGGTGTCAAGCTTATTTTATTTGCACCGTTCCTTAAAACCACTGCAGTAATACCAGCAATAAAGCACTGAAAACACAATACTGTGTTACACGTATGCTAAGGTAGACTCTTATATGCTTGGATAACGGCTTTTTTATCTGCTAAAACCAATTAAAATTACTCAAAAAGGTATTGTATTAATTATGCTAGAATGACCATAAAATGAAAATATTAAAAAATAGTTTGCATGTACAAGTAGAGGACACAGTAAGAGTGCAGGAGGCGCCAAATGAGCCCTTACGGGAAGGGGAGGAGGCACAAAGGTTCGGAAGCAGATCGTGCTGTGTGCATAAGCTGAAGGCCAGGGGAAACCTGATTGGAGGCAGCTTCACAAAAAATGAGAAGCAGAAAACCTTGCCTGACTTGGGATCAGTTCCCATGTGCAAGAAGTGCAGGAGTTTAGAAAGTGCTAGAAACAGGGCTTCAGAGTTGGGCAGGTCTTGGCCTGGAGTGGTAACCAGAGACCCTCTCCCAGCGTCCCCGATCCGACCCCATCTGCAAAAGGTGCTGAGAAAACCAGTAGTTCGTGAATGCAAGGTACCAAGAGAGAAAAAATCTTATCAGCGTATTATGCCCTTTGGCCATTTCCTACGCACCAATGGGAGGAATTTTACCACTCGACAGTTCAGCTGTGGTCCGTCTGTGGCGAAGCAGGCCGACGCGGCCTGTCTCCTTGATACATCTTTGGCTAAACGGAGCTTTCAACATTGGTCTTCTTTCCTCAGCAGATTTTCACAGGGCATAGCCAGTGTGGTATGTCCCCAGTGTCAGTGCCACGCAAGCAGCAGATGTTTGTTTAGGATTCTCTCTGTCAAGAGGGTAGATCGGCTAGGCATGGTAGCATCTCCAGACAGTATTTCAAGAATCGCTCTGTGATGGATCTAGGGAAGCCCAGGATGAAGTATTTCTGGGGTGCTGGTGAGGTGTAAGTGTTTAATGATATCCAGGATTGTGCTGTGGCTGAGAATTCCACCTGGTCTTCTACCAAAGAGAGGATTTTAATTGATTTCCACACTGATTTTTATTGAACACAGGGCGGGTGGTTGGTGTTTCCCATAACTGGGACAACCCATTCCTGGCCAGGGGTTCCTCCAAATATACTCTGGCAGGTGATGAGTCCCTCTGTTGGTTTCAGCCACAGGCAGTGGCTAAGAGTCCCAGGAGCCGCTTTCCTGGTTCTGCCCCAGAGGGTGAAAAAAGCCCCTTGCCAGAGACTGCTTTTGGAGGCCACACTCAAGCCTGGTCTGTGCTGACGAAGTGTACTTCGGCAGACAGAAGATGATCCCGTATGCTTTCACTTGTGTGCCGCCTAGGATTCTAGCATCCTACCTCTTTGGAGCTCACTGCCGTACGTTAATGCTGGCATCAGTTTGGCGTTCACCACCTGGAGTGATGGCCCATTTAATTTTATGCTCTTTAGTGACACTGCTATGCCAGGTCTTTCCTTTTTATAGTCTCCCTTTGTTGCACAAAGTTGCCTGCTTTATCCACGATCAGCCCCAGGTATTTGTAGTCTGTAGCAGTCTGAATTTACTTCATTACCATGTTGGGCGATTTGATCGTCACAGTACGTGTTCTGTTGAAATCGACGGTTAATCCGTTTTTTTATCAGAGTATTCCTGTGTTGTGATGAGAAGGCATTGTAAGCCTACCTTAGCATGACTGACAAAAAATATGTTGTAGGTGTACATGAGACTTGACAGCGTCAAACCCCCTAGCCTCGGGCATGGGGGTTGCAGGCGTTAAGTGCCAGGCGGCTATGAACAGATTAAACAAAGTGGGAGCCAGGACGCAACCCTGCTCTAGCCCTTTGCTTGTTGGAATTTGCCTTGAGAGGTGCGTTCTTCCACCTAATTTCAGATATAAAGATATGTTTTTACTGGATACTAAATCTTCCATTCAAGACCCCACATAATCCACAAAGATATGCATTTTCTAAGCGGCAAACAAAGTTTTATGGGAATTAACAAATTCTTATGGCTGTGGTCTTTTTTTAAATTTATACAGACAGGTCTGAAACCCATAAACAAAACATGTATTCATATGCTGACCTCTGGAAAACACCCATGAGAACCTCGTACATAAAGACAGCAATATGGCGCCTTTAAGACGCTGGCTATTTATGTATTATACTAAAACGAGGTACACTATGTAGAAAGTCCAGACGACCCTTATTGACTTACAGTGCTTAATTTAATCATCCCAAATGCTCTCTTTTGTGGTAGTGTGAGCGAGCAGGTAGGATTTTCAGAGGGTATTATTAAGCATTTCTTGAACACAGTCAATAAATGAGACATACTCAAAAAGAAACTCAAGAACAATTTACAAAAACAAGTTATTTTGATATATTTTTTAACACCAAGACCTTTGTTATTGAGTAAATACTTTTCGAATTATCAATTTTTACAGATAAGAAAAAATATCAAACAAATACATTTTTACGTGGTAATGTTTTCCTATGGAGATGGAATCACACTGCAGGCAGGTATCTGCAATTGTATCTCGGGGGTCCTCTTTAGGACTGGAGGTGCTAGGAGGACAAGGTCACAAGATACACCTGCACTTTTGGTTTATAGTTTACTTGATCTGTAGTGTCCTGGTGCAGAGGTGCTGGGCGGGTTGGTAGCCTTGTGTGCTACATCGCAGGCTGCAGAGGGGGACTTGGCGACATGTCCGGGAGCTCCGAACGAGGGGCTCAGTTCTTGAAGGGCTCCTGGGAGCAAGGTGGCATAGTCTGTTTGTGGACCCGGGCTTTGAAGTCCCTGGCCTTGATCTGCAGATTCACTAGTCATCCTGCTGGAGGAGATGAAAACACCTTCCTCCGGAGAACGCACTGGTGAAGTGTGCCATGAACATACCATGACTGGGAGTCTGTGTAAATGCTGGGACAAGTGCTCAAACTACTCTACATTATCCAGAGGTGGGAGGATCAAACCAGATGCCCCCAAAAAATATTACATGGAGCTATTGGTCATTCTTTTGATTGAAGAATTATTGTGGTGAATGCAGGTACCAGGAGCGCACCTTAGCTGGTGGTGGCCCGAATGACCACATCTAAGCACTAAACACAAACCTACTACAGTACAAGAGCAGCCGTACGTATAATACTAAGAGGACCCTCTGCGCTCTCAGCGTGATGTATTTCAAGAGAAGAATCGCAACAATAGACATTAGTTACTGCAGCACGCGATACTATCAACAAAATATCTTTGGGCTTGGGTTCCTTGGCAATTAAAGAAACACAAGAAAGATGGGAGAGCGGCGAGAAACTGTGCTGTTATGTGATCCCTGGCAAGCACTGCCCAAATCTGGTCTGCCCAGATACAGAGTGACATTATTGGAGAAGGCCCATTCCCAGAACAAAACATACAAGTGTATGGCCGGGGAGGAAACAGTCCCACCAGCGAGGGCACTTTTGAACGGCCTAACTCAATCAGTGGGATGCCTCTACTGCAGCAGCAGGGCCTGCGCCCTGGAGTCACAGAGCCAAGACTGAATCGGATAGTCTGAAGGGTGTTACCGTACCAGGTCCACATACTCCAGGATCATGTAGTGCGGTTCCACCTCGCGGCACAGCCCCAGGAGCCTCACCACATTGGCGTGATTCAATTTGCCAAACATTTCAAACTCTCGCCTGAAATCGAGTTGGAGCTGCTCGTCCCGGGCCTGCAGGCTCTTCACAAGCACCACCGTTTCTCCCTCACAGTCCTCAAGTCCCGTAGCTTTGGCCAAGAGAACGTCGCCAAATTCACCCTTTCCTGAAAACGTCAAACAGAACAGTTAATGTAAAATTATTATTAAAAATACAGACGTGAACATCTGGGGGGGACCAGCTCAATTTTCATGCACTCTTTATTAGTGCATGACCTAAATACACTACAAGACCCCATCCCATTCTGATCTTCTGCGACCGGCGCCCTCACACTCGCCACAGCAGACAGCAGCTACTCTTCACACATGGCCGGACACTAGACATTTACAGTTCAAGGGTACAGAATGTTCCCAACGATGGGGCTTCCTACTTCACGCAACCCTTACGCTCTCTAGCTGCCTGGGATTCCTATATCATCGGCCAGTACTATCCGGAATGATATTCTGGTCACACATTACACAGGGAACGCTGCCATCCACACTCAAGCTCGAAAAGAGCAAGTTCCATCTTTGTCTCCCACCATGCACCGGCCTCCTGAAACTCAGGGCAGTTTGCCAGAATGGCGGCGCTGTGTCTACATACCCAAAGTAGTGATCATCTGCAGATTGGAGCGGGGGAAGTGCATTTTATCCCCAGTGCTGTGCCGCTTGCTGGCTGAGGCGCTGGGGCCCAGGTTTGTAAGTGGGACTGCGTCCTGTATTTCAGCAGTGGTCTGTCCATTCTGAAGCAGGGTGCCGCCTGGGAAGCAAAGGGTGCATGTGAAAGGTGGGCTAGGAAGACAACTGAAACAAACCAGCCGTAAATCTGTTCACGAGCAAACGACAACGCTTTACTTTGTAATTCTAATCTTTTTTAAGCTAGAAATAGCATCAGTTTGTACTTAAAACTTCCAATTGCATCACTTTTAAATTAAAGTGTTTCACTGAAGTTACATTAAGTGCAGTGTTTTAAAATGTATGTAGGTAGGCAGGAAGAAACGAACACTGTACACATCTTAAACATTTCCAAATACGACACAAAAAAATTCAATCATACGGGTTAACCCCCTAAATATAAACCCTTAGTCCTACACCTCACGCTATTAACCCTACACACCACCATTTTACCTCTGTGCCCTTACCCATATACACTTGGCATGTACCCCTAACCTAGTAGCCAGTTATACTCTTTCTTATACTGTTAACTCAAAACGCAATGCATTACACGTAACTACTACACTCTACAACCCAAAAAACCTAACTCCTTTACCCTTAAAACATAAACCTCAAACCATTAACCCCATACTTCAAATCCATTCACCCTCTATGCCAACCCCAGTAAACTTACTCGAGCTCACAAACCCATACTCATAAGCTTTAATCCTTGTATGCTAAACCTATAAATCATAACCCTGCACACCAAACGAGTAGCATTATTCCGCAAATCCTTAGCTCCAAACCTGTGAAACCATACCATTAAAGCCTAACCTTATACCTTTAACAGATACAACACACTTTGTTGAACCCCAGATATTTAACGTTAACCCCATGCCCATGATCGGTAATGCCTAACCCTTACCACTATACCCCAAACTTCATATGCCTAACCTCCATCACCACACCCTTAACCACGTACGAACTACACCCTAAACAAAAAATTCAACACCTTTAATCCATTTCAAACTTTCCATTTTATTTAATACATTTTTGCAACAGATACCGGGAAGAGATCCAATGTCTAAGTATTTATTTTTACAACGAATAATGAACGAGTGTCAATTTTAGAAGTGGTGCTTCGGAAGTGTTGAGGAAGTAGCTCTCTCAGCTGATAATCCATGGTGAGATGAACACTGCTCGACAGCACACCAAACTTTTCACTGGCAGATACCTTTCTAAACGAATAGTTTACCTGTCGGTGTAGTTTTGCAGCTTGAAGAATTTTCTGGATTCACTATGTTGTGCATTATTCCGCCATCTAGTGGTTGGGTGTGTAATTGTAGTATTTCTTCTCTTTTTAGGTCTCGGTTAGCATAGCTGCGCACATGCGCAGCCTAGCTGGCGAGATTTAATGACATTGACTAGCGAGGTTAAGCCCGCCCCTCTTCTCCATTGGCTGGCGTCACCGTTCATGCAAAACGGTGGCCAGACAGTGGAGAAGAGGTCCCAGTGACGTTCTTTATTTTTAATCCCCGTCCTTTTCAAAATGGTGGGCGTGTTTTTTATTTTCGTTCTCCCCTTAAGCCCCATCCTTTTCCGATTGGTGGGAGGTTTTGACTGTAGCATGAAAACATGAGACAACACAAGGTTTACACTGACAAGAGCACCGGGCACCTCGGGAGGTGTCGCGGGGCATAGCTCCTTGAAGATACCTTCTATGTAAAGCGCCTTCTATGTGATAATTATAACCCTTTCCGAAGGGGGGGTCTGAGTGGCCTAGCGACATGTCATCAGAAACTGATTCCCTTTCAAAAGAGAACAAGAAATACATGGATGACAATTTTTAACGGGTGCAGGAACAAGGGGCTTTAAACACATGCTGCGGCCGGACACCACGGGTCCCTCCCTCTGGTACCCCCGAGAGGCCCTCGGGGTGACTGCTGGTGCCCTCTGCACCTTCACAGGAGAGCGGGTTACACGGAACATGCACAGTCCTCGGGGAGAAGAGCTTTACAAGGGGGGGCGAGGGATGAGCGTGTGTGTTGAGGGGGGTTGGGGGGTGGGGAGAGAGTAACGGGGGCCAGGGGTGCATTAAATCTTGGATTTAAGCATTAAGTCCCTGCAACCGCCTGCTCCTCTCTGCGATAATAACCTTATTAAACTTCGCTCAAGTGTGCCCGGACACAAAGATCAGGAATAATGAACTTTATAAGCGCTCTGCTCATCGAAGCGCTTTAAGGAGCTTGTGTTTGGGGAAAAGAAAGTGCCCTACTCGAGCGCCTGGTGAAATCGTGAAATCAATTCATACTGATTGGGCTGGGGTAGGGGGGTAATAAGATCCCAGCAGAGCGGGTGGGGGGTTTTGGTCTAACTGGGCCGTAATTGTCTGGGCTAGAAGCTGGAGTGAGTTCCCCGGTGGCTCAATTAAGGGGATTATTGTCCCCCAAAGAGAGAAAGCAGACACCCCCCTCCGCCAAAGACAGTCGCTCCCACCTTTACCACACCACAGTTTGCCTGGGCTCAGCTGAATCCGCCATAAACCGCTATAAAACCCCTTCAGAGGCCAGGGTCTGCGGCCAGTTACCACTTTATAGTCAGGAATGTGGTTTGCACAGAGTGTGTGATACAACTCTACACACACAGACAGGCACACACCCACATGGTCTGACACCGACACTATAAATAGACGCGCGCACACCGACCATAGATACATATACACCGACACAAAGTAACCCCTTTATATTCAGGAGTGTGGTGTACAAAGAGTGAGTGAGGCAACTCTGCACGACACACGACAGACACACAACCGCACTTCACACATTGTTATACACACCGACACATATACATAGACGTGCACACAGACACACATACACTGAAACAGAGTAACCGCTTTCTATCAGGAATGTGGTGTACAAAGAGTGAGAGATACAACAGTGCACACAAAGAGACAAGCACTCACAGACACTACACAGACACACGCGCACCGACACATTCACACCCACAAAAACTAACCGCTTTATATTCAGGAGTGTGCATTAAAAAGGTGTGTGACAACTATGCACGCATTGAGGCAAACACACACCAACACATATACACGCACACACAGGCGCACAGAGACACGCATTCATATAGCACACAGAGTAGCAGGGGCACGAGCATACACACGGGTAGTCTCGTGCGCGCAAATAGACACAGACTAACAGCACACATACAGGCGAGCACACACATAGAAGACAGACGCAAACACACAGACGCGCGTATGCACGCACAAACATACAGACACACGAATAAAGACTCAGAGTGACGCATGCGGACATGCACACATGCGGACACAGACACATACACACACAACACAGACACACACATACGCATATTCGACTACAGGCACACAGAAACACAGACACACAAACGGGCGCAAACACAGATACTCACATACGGACAAACACAGACAAATGCAGACACACAAAATCAACACAGACCTACGCATACAAAAAGAGGCACTCACCTACACACAGGCATATACACACATACCGATACACACAGCATAAACTAGAGAGGTGTGATTCCGCCCCATAAACACACACCTATCCACATCCTTCTCCAGCTCGATACACACATCTCGTTACCCCATGGTACACATTAGTGTCACCTTGGGTTTCTGGTGCAACTAGAGTGACCCACGAGCCGAGGCCTGGCTCTTCCGGGTCACCACAGCCCCAAGGCGGCACCGCCGCAGTCTGGGTTTGTGGAACTCGGCCTTTATTAAAGATCACTAGGTGTAATTCACAGACTGACACTATTCTTTTGAAATCAATTGTCTGTGCCATAACACTCTATACGCGTGTTTAGGTAGTGACTCACATGTCCCTGTGCATGATGCACGCACTGAAAGCAAGGCAGGAATAGAGGTGTGCACCTCCGGACAATCCTGGCGCGCAGGGAGGTTATTTGGGGCTGTAGCTGTCACATAAAAAGTGTCATCTGTGTACATAGGTGGCAGGACGTGTATACCAGACGGGTCACACAAGGACTGTAGCGCTGCGACACCCGTCGCATCGCATAAAGCAGCTAGAGTGACCGAGGAGGCATGTACTTTAGACAACGTGGCAGCGTGTGATGGACGGACAGACAGCCAGACAAGAAGACGTGAGAGCCTCATTTACGAACCCTCGCGTCTGGTGGCACAAGAAGTACTTCCGGTAGTTTTACACTCAGTGAGTTAGGGACAGAGCCGCCTCTCGGATTCAGTCAGTTCTCTGCTCCTTGCAGTGATCCCCGAGGGTCACACCCAGGGACGCAATGATTTAAAACGTTCCTTTTCCTTTAGTGAGACTCCGATGCCTCAGCCTACTTCTTTGAGCTCAGCGCCAAGAAGCCACTTTGGTGCTGAACGAGGCACTACTGTTAGTAATGACACCTGGCCTATGCAGACTCGGAGTCGCGAGCCCCACTGCGGGTGAATTCTCACGCAGCCACGCGTGCACGAACACTCTGACGCACCGTTTGCTGTCACCCGATTCACTTTTTTTTGGTTTCTTCTTTCGGTAAAGTTGTGTAAAGGAATGCGGAGGTCACATAGCGGTCTATGCCACTACTTATCGCTTTTAAGAGCCTGGGCGATGTGTATGGGTGCTCGCCGCATGGCACCCATGTCTGCCATGGGTGCATGCGCTCGAAGCAGTGCCTCTCGGGGTCAGTCACCTTGTGCACAGGACAGGCGGCGACACTTGTGCCTCACCTGCACAGAGCCCTGCCACCGCTGCGCGCCTGTAACTCTCGACCCCCACTGCCTCCCCGGGTGGAAGTGGCGCTTCAGAGACAAGGCCCTGCCCAGGCTGGGATTTCATTGGCCAGCGGCACCTCCACTGCCGTGGCAACTTTGTGCCAGGCACAGGCTGTGCCTGGTGCCAAAAAACTATACGTGGGGGAGAGAAAAAAACAGAGACCGGGGATGAAAAACCACACACTGTGGCGATGAGGGCATCGAAAATCAGTGGCACACAGAAGGACGGGGGTCAGGGAAAATCAGGACTCAAAGTAAGTGGCATGCAGAGAGCCGAAAGTGACAGGGAAAACCAGTGACACGTAGAAAGGCGAGAGGGGCAGGGGAAATCAATGCCACACATGGGCGAGGGGAATGGAAAATCAGTGCAACACAGAGGGGTGATCAGTGACATACAGAGGCTCAAGGGGGGAGGTAAAACCAGTGACATGCAGAGAGGGAGAGGGGGCAGGAACAACCAATGACATGGAGAGGTACACAGAAAATCAGTGACATACAGACAGTCGAGTGGGTAGGAACAATCAGTGAGACCCAAACGGCGACGGGAACTCACTGAATGCCAAAACAGTGACATACAGAAACGGCGAGTAGGGCTGGTATAATAAGTGACATATCGTATTGCTAGGGGAAAAAAGCTCGTTGACAGTACGTTGGCACACCTGGAGACCCCGAGTGACTGCCCCTCCTTGTGATCTGGAGTCAGACACGGCTCTCGGGGCTCACTAGAACCGGTTCCGCACGCGCTGCGTTTAGACCGTCATATTTCCAGCCTGCAGAAAATACATGCAATATGTGTTACGTCTGAAACGCCCTTCACATTCCGTGTCAGCAACAACTTCAGTGACAGTAAGTTTCTGCCCTTCGAGACAGGTCTTCGCACCCTTCCCGCCCCCTCCTCGACACAGTGGTCGGGCCCCGTGCTCTGTGCACGCTTACTGACACCAGGCCCAGCATGCCGCCAGGAGTGACACTGTGTGTGTGGCTCTGTGTGTGTGTGTGTGGCTCTGTGTGTGTGTGTGGATGTGTGTGTGTGGATCTGTGTGTGTGTGTGGATCTGTGTGTGTGTGTGTGTGTGTGTGGATCTGTGTGTGTGTCTGTGTGTGGCTGTGTGTGTGGCCTGTTTTGGCTGTGTGTGTGTGGCTGTGTGTGTGTGTGTGGCTGTGTGTGTGTGTGTGTGTGTGTGTGTGTGTGTGTGTGGCTGTGTGTGTGTGTGGCTGTGTGTGTGTGTGGCTGTGTGTGTGTGTGTGGCTGTGTGTGTGTGTGGGTGCAAATGCAATAGGTCTCGCATTTGCGAGAGATTAAGCTATTGGCATTGTAAATGACAATGCCATTTATTTATCTGTTTTCAAAACCAACAAAAATAAAAATGTTGGCATTTACAATGCCAATAGCTCTAACTTTTGCAAAGGCGAGACCGTTGCACTGTAAATGCTTGTTTGTTGTTGTTGGTGGGCGTCGAAGTAGGATAATTTGGTGCCCTCCTATGACGTTGACAGGCTTCTTCCGGAAGCTCCCACCATTGGTAGCCATCTTCGAATTCTCCCCCCCCCACCCTTCTCCTCCTTATAGTTCTCTTCCTTGGCGGAGGAGGGTGGGTTCGCTAATGAATCTAGAAAATTTGCCAAGCTGGAAAACTACACCGGAAGGTAAGAAACTATTCATTTTGTAGTGTGAATCTTTTGTGGCTTCACTATGCTGTGCATAGACTTTGTAGTGTTTGCTAGTCTTGTGGTGGCTGGATCGAAGATGAACTTAGGTTTGTAAATAGATGCTGTAAGACCTTTTGTCCTACTTGTGCTTTTTTGTTCATTTGAATGTGCACACAGTAATGTTTGGTGAAGGTGTGCACTGAAGACCATGTTGCAGCCGTGCAGATGTCTTGAATTGGAGTGTGAGCAAGAAATGCAATAGTTGCTCCTTTCTTTGTTGAGTGCGCCCGTGGCGCACCTTGTAAGGCTTGTCCTGCTTGCTTGTGGCACAATTGTATGGCTAGGGTTATCCATCTTGCAATTGTGTTTTTGGTTACTGGTCTTCAAAGAAAACGTTTTGCAAAGGATACAAATAACTTTTGTTTTTCTGTATTCCTTAGCTCTTTCAACGTAATAAATGACTGCTCTTCTTGCGTCAAGTGTGTGCAAAGCTTTTTCCGCTTTGTTCTTTGGATCTTGAAAGAAACTTGGTATCTGTATACTCTGATTAATGTGGAATCTTGATACCACCTTTGGAATGAACTGCCGATCTGTTCTCATGACTATCCTGTTACCATGTATTTGGAAGTAGGGTTCCTGTAGTGTTAGTGCCTGTAGTACGCTAATTCTACTTAGGGATGTTATTGCCACTAAAAATGCTTTTTTAATTGTGAGCATTAGTAGCATTGCAATGTGTAGTGGTTCGAAAGGTGTTTTTATCAGTTGTGCTAGAACTATGTTCAGATTCCATGTTCGTGCTTGTTCCATTTTAGGTGGTGCAATCCTTTTTGCTCCTTCTAGGAATCGTTTGACCACCTATGAGGTGAAGAAACTCTTTCCTGTTCCCCTCTTGTATAGGCTACAATTGCTGCTAAGAGTACTTTTAGTGATGTAAAACATAATTTACTTTGTAGTAAATGTGTTAGGTACCCTTAGCACTGTTCTTTCTTTTGTAATCTTCCTGAAAGATGTTTTTTAAGACACCATTGTGTGTATCTTTTCCATTTTACTGTATAACATTTTCTTGTTGTTGGTTTCCTAGCTTCCCTTAGGGCAGCCATTGTGCTTTCTGGTAGTTTGAGATGTGCGAATTCGAAGTCTTCAGGAGGCATGCCGATAGACCTAAGCTTTCTGGTTCTGGATGAAGCACTTCCCGTATGGCATTGTTAGCAAATTTTTCCTTTTTGGAAGTTTGTGCATTGGTCCTTGCCCACTGTGGTGCAATGAGAATCATTGTCATTTTGCTGATCACTTGGTTTAGTAATGGTATTGGGGGGAGGTGGGGGAGGGACAGAGAGTGGGGGGGGGGGAAGAGCGTAGGCAAATATCCCTGCCCAGTCCCTAGGGACTGGTTGCAAGGTCGCCTGGATGCGAAGTTCTGGCATTTTGCATTGTAGGGTGTTGCAAATCGGTCTATTTGTGGTGTCCCCCATTTCTTGAAAATTCTTTGCACTTCTGTTTGATTCAGTTCCCACTCGTGGGATGATGTTGGTTGCCTGCTCAGTCTGTCTGCTTCTATATGGTCTTTCCATGGTAGGTGGTTTGGTAAAATGTCTATTTGTCTTGGGATTGACCATCTCCAAATCTCTTGTGCTGAGTAGAGCTCTTTCTGAAAGGCTTTAAAGGGTGAGAACAGTTTTTAGTTCCAAGATATTGATGTGTTTCACCGCATCCTGTGGTGCCCTCAGTCCCCTTACTTTGAGATTGTCCATGTGTGCTCCCCATCCCACTAGGGATGGGGAAACATCCCATAAAACATTCGCATATTTCCCCAGACTTAAAATCTCTAAAATGGCTGCCTTTTGAAGCCAGAATACAGCTAAAAATTGCAATTATGACACACTCGGCCGTGCACCACAAAGCACCCAACTACCTCGCTCAAAAGTTGTCTATATCAGGAGGGTCGAGATCCAATCGTAGTACAAAAAATCTACTCCTGAAACCTCGTAGATTCCGGAAAGAAAAAACATACAAGCGCTCCTTCTCAGGAATGGCACCCAGGATCTGGAATGCGCTCCCTCCGGAAACCAGGCTTATCTCCTCCACTGCACTCTTCAAGAAAGAGGTGAAAACCATCCTTCTGGCCAAGATCTCCTGAACTTTACAGATACTGGATCTGAGACTCTGCATCGCTCTGTATCACTGATCACCTTACTCTCTGACACTATACTCCTACCTTATGGGGTCACTACTACGCTACTCTCTTACTACCGACCAATATATGTTACTCTTTGGTGTATTTATATTACTTGTTTACCTGACTGTATCTTGATATGTTTCTGTACATTTTGTTATCCTACTATGTTAGTAATTACTATGCTGCTCCCATTATCTTGTTCATTCCTGTTGTCCCTACCCCTGTCTCTGTGAAGCGCTCTGATATCTGTAAGGATCTTGTTCGCGCTATATAAAACTTTGAATAAATAAATAAATATAAATAAATCTGTATTGGTCATTGTCGGAGTTGGGGGTGTCAAAGGTCTCCCCTGTGCTATGTTTCCTTTGTTCCACCATGCTATCTCCTGATGAACTCTGTGACAACCACTAGATCCTCCCAAATCCCTGTAGCTTGTGACCATTGTGCTTGGATCCATTCCTGAAATGGTCTCATGTGCAGAGGAATATTGGGAACTAAATGAATGCAGGAGGCCATCAACACTAGTAGTTTCACCACTGCCCTCACGGTCAGATGATGCTCCTTCTGGTACACAGTGTTTATCTCTGCGCCTAAGAACACCTTTATGAGTTCTGGTTCTATTGATGACTTTTCCCAGCTGAACCAGTGTCTCCATCACTTGCTGTATGTGTTATTTGCATATGCTGTAAGAGTTTGCTCTTACCAACCAGTTGTCTAAGTACAGGTAAACATGAATCCCCTGTATTCTGAGATGTGCTGCTACTGCTGCCAGGCACTTTGTTAACACCCTTAGTGCTGATTTTAGACCGAAAGCGAGTACTTTGAATTGGTAGTGCTTGTCCACGACAAATCTTAACTTTCTTTTGTGTTGTTTGTTCATTTAGAAGTGTAAATATGCATCCTTTAAGTCTATTGTTGCCACGTGATCTCTCTTTTGCAACTGAGGTAGCACCTCTTGAAGTGTAGTCATCTTGAATCTGTGTGTTTTTATAAACTTGTTTAGGTGTAATATTTGCCGTAGTGTTCCATCCACTTTTGGAATTAGGAAGTATGTTGGATATACTCTGTTGCTCTTTTCTCTGTGTGGTACGTGCTCTTTTGCATGTTTTCCCTGAAGCTCCTGTATCGCTTTGACTAAGTCAGATAATTCTTCTTTTGAATGTGTCTTTTGCTTTGGCGTCCTATTTGGGGGCTGTTTTGTTAACTCTATGCAGTATCCATACTGTATTATGTTTAAAATCCATTTGTCTGTGGTTATTGCCCTCCATTTTTGCAGGAAAAATCATAGTCTGCCTCCTACTGGGGTGGTATGTTGGAGGAACTGTAAACTGGTTTGGTTTTGCATATGCTTTTTTGTTTGTACTCTCACTGTCGTTATTCGTGAGTGTACCTCTTTGTGAGAACAGTCACTTAGCAGAGGTTTGTTGTCCACCTCTTTGGGGCTGACCTCTGCCACGGGGACACCCTCGAAAGGATGATCTTCCTCGGTATTGCCAGCTTTGCTGCTGTCTCTGTTGTGTGCCCTGGTTTCCTGCTTGGTATGTTTGTTGGTAACCTTGATGTGAGAGAGCAGGTTGGTGTGTACCTCTCTTCACTTGTCTTCTTGGTGTGCCTCTGCATATGCCTCTGAACTGCACCGCCCCCATGGATCTTGCAGTTTCGTTGTCCTTTTTTAGTTGATTTAGCTTTTCATCGCCCACACTTCCAAACAATTGTTCCCCATTGAATGGTGAATTAATGATGCTTTTCACTTCTGGCTTGAAGCCTGAGATTCTACGCTATGCGTTCCTCCTTTCTGTGATGCCGATCATCATTTGCCTGCTAGACGTTTCAGCAGCATCGAGGGCTGATCTTAAATATGTATTTGCAATGTTTTTAACCTCTTCCACCAGGTGGCTAGCTCTTTTTTGGAACTGTTCTGGCAGATTTTGTAACAATTCTCCTACCTCCTACCAATGTTGGTTAGCATGTCTGTTAAACAATGCATCTGATTTAGCTATGCGCCATTGATTAGCTGCACTTCTTTCCACTTTCCTTCCTACGAGGTCCATCCTCTTGCTTTCCTTGTCTGGGCGTGGTCCCACTGTCCTTAGTACATTTGCTCTGTTTTTTTTTGCTGTTGAGGCAATGATAGAGTCAGCTGGTGCTGATCCCCTGATGTATGTATGTCCTTAGAGGAGTGTTTATACTTCTTTCCTGCCCTTGGTGTTATAGCCTTGTATGGTGCAGGCTCCTTGAATGCCTTTTTCCTGGTCTAATACACTTGGCAGCATTGGGAGGTATTGATTTCTAGACTGTGTTGGCATCAGTGTCTATGCAAGAGAACCAAGAAGTTTCTGCAGCTTTTTTAATCACTTGATTGTACATGCCAATGTCATCTGGGGGTGATGGCCTAGAAGGATACAATTCCACAGCCTCAACAGGTGATTCGGCGTCAAGGTCTTGCCATTGGAGGTCTTGATTCTCCGAGATCGCCGATTCTGCATATGTTTCTTCATCTTCCCCGAAGAATGAATCTTCATCTTCGATCGGTTCGGGGTTTTTAGGCTGAATTGGATCTTCAACTACCCTTTCGCCTTCCGTATTTTTTGTTTTCGTTGGTATCTTAGATTGCTTCAAGCTTCCGTCGAAGTCTGTTTTATCGTTGTAACATAATAGCCATTTCGGCTTTGAGCCTCTTTCTCTCTATCTCAGCTGTGTGTGTTTCGGCGTCAAGATTTACGGCTTTCTGTTTTTGGGCTGTCGCCGCCGATCCGGTCGTCGATGTTTGTTTAGGCCTCTCTTTCTTCGAAGCCGGGGCGTCCTTTTCCAGACTGTTTTTCAGCGTCTTTGTTTCTTCGAGGACCTTTGCCGTTCGGGAGTCCTTATCCAAGGATCCTACGGTCTGTTTCAGTTTGGATGCAACTGCGGTCCCCAAATGTTTTGACGACAAGGATCCCTTTAGAGGTCTTAAGTCTGATTTAGACTACTAGTTTTTTTGAGGTCGACGACTCTTACCTCCTTCGAAGTCTTCTTCTCGACCTCCATGACCAAAACATCTGTCCTAGTCGCCTTCTGGCCCCTTGGCGACGTTATCTTCCATCTCACTGGAGAGGCCAGGTCTCGCAGCGATGGTGGTGGTCCTTGGCTTTGCATCTTGTAGCTGGCTCATCGCTGCCTTTCTCTCACCCTCAACGTCTTCGGGGTGGAGACGGAGCAGGCGTTACAGTCTTCGCTCTGATGGTCCAGCAGCAGGCACAGGTTGCAGACCGGGTGCTGATACTTCCGAGCGTACTTGTGGTGACAGTTTTTACAAAACTTGAACTGCGTCTTGTCCATTACTGCGCACAGGGATCCCCCTGCATGTGCATTCTCCGATCGTTTAAGTTATTTTCTCCCTTCTTTGAACTGCGGTCATCTTTGATTGAAAGTTGTAAGTGGATGACTTCGTTCTACCGATGTTTCTTTTGATTATCCTAAATTCTTCTCTTCAATCTTGGGAGCTACTCCGTATCAAACCAGATCCAACGGTGGAATAAAAGAATCTTAAAATGGCTACCAAAGGTGGGAGCTTCTGGAGATCACGTCACAGAAGGGAACCAAATGGTACTACGTCAACACCCATCAACAACAAAAAAAAATACACACTACAATTTCGGACCCAGCCACTAGATGGCAGAATAATGCACAGCATAGTGAATCCAGAAAAGATTCATTCAGCAAAACCTTTCTTGCCACAAAGAGGGCCTGAGCTGCAGCCCTCTAACTTGATATCAGAGTCCAGAGTCTGGATGAGCTGGTGAGCTTACCAAACCCATCCGCATAATCTTGGGTTTTCTTTCGCCCTAGCAAACACCGAGGGGAAGCCTGTAATCACCGAGGGGGGAGCCTGTAATCACCGAGGGGGGAGCCTGTAATTACCGAGGGGGGAGCCTGTAATCACCGAGGGGGGAGCCTGCAATCACCGAGGGGGGATCACCGAGGGGGGAGCCTGCAATCACCGAGGGGGGATCACCGAGGGGGGAGCCTGCAATCACCGAGGGGGGAGCCTGCAATCACCGAGGGGGAGCCTGTAATCACCGAGGGGGGAGCCTGTAATCACCGAGGGGGGAGCCTGTAATCACCGAGGAGGGAGCCTGCAATCACCGAGGGGGGAGCCTGTAATCACCGAGGGGGGAGCCTGTAATCACCGAGGGGGAGCCTGTAATCACCGAGGGGGGAGCCTGCAATCACCGAGGGGGAGCCTGTAATCACCGAGGGGGAGCCTGTAATCACTGAGGGGGGAGCCTGTAATCACCGAGGGGGAGCCTGTAATCACCGAGGGGGGAGCCTGTAATCACCGAGGCGGGAGCCTGTAATCACCGAGGGGGAGCCTGTAATCACCGAGGGGGAGCCTGTAATCACCGAGGGGGGAGCCAGTAATCACCGAGGGGGCAGCCTGTAATCACCGAGGGGGAGCCTGCAATCACCGAGGGGGAACCTGAAATCACCGAGGGGGGAGCCTGTAATCACCGAGGGGGCAGCCTGTAATCACCGAGGGGGCAGCCTGTAATCACCGAGGGGGCAGCCTGTAATCACCGAGGGGGAATGGTTTCTTGGGTCATTCAATTTATCGAGTGTTACCTTTTATTTTTACCACAGGTATAGGAAACTCAGCAGCTGGGTTTGAGAATATGCAGTAAGGTATCCTAGAGTGACTGATTAACAGAGCTAGGGGGTCAGTTCCTGCACGTCACTGGATTCCGAAGCACCTAGAACCTTCCACTTCTGCAAAGATGAGACTTGGTCTACCCTAGATTGCTTTCCCACAAGAGGGTGAGAATGGAGTAAGTGTAGTATATAGAGGTCCACACGTATAAATGTATAATAAAGAACGCCCGGGAGGGCGCATGTACGAATTCGATTGCAGAAAAAACTGTCTAACAATGGAGTCGATGCCCATGCGCACTATCACCGAAAGGAGGAGTCCCCTTACCCCGTGAAAAGGGAAGACATCTTTGTAGAAAAACAACTTGCAAACATTCGGACCCAGCACTAGACGGCAGGAGTATGGTGTGTGATGTAGACAGTTCTGGTGAGCGCTGGCTTTGATAAGCCAGTCGTCTAGATAGGGGAAGACATGAATTTGTTGTCTTCCGAGATAAGTGGCGACTACTGCCAGGCATTTGGTAAAGAGACTGGGAGCTGTAGTTACTCCACAGGGAAGCACCTTGAATTGGTAATGCTTGTTCGCTATCACAAATCTGAGGTATTTACGATGAGCCAGATGAATTGGAACATGACAATACACGTCCTTTAAATCTAGGGTAGACAAAGCCTCCTCTTTGCAAAAGAGGGCGTGCCTGTTGAAGTGTCACCATGTGGAAGTGTTCTGACAGTATAGAACAGTTTAACTCTCGGAGATCCAGAATAGGTCTTAGGGAACCGTCCCTTTTGGGGATGAAAAAGTACAGAGAGTGACCAGAGCCTTGGTGATGTATGGGAACTGGCTCTATCACTTCTTTAAGCAAGAGGGAATGGACCTCTTGTTTTAACAAGTGTATGTGTACTCTAGATAACTTGTGAGATCGAGCTGTAATGTTTGGGGGATTGCTGGTAAGCTCCAGGCAAGAACCATGTTGGATAATTCCAAGCATCCATTTGTCTGAGGTTATAGAAAGCCAAATGGGGAGACAATGTTGAAGTCTTCCCCCCAACAGGTGTGGTGTAAATCGGGGAGAAGTGTTGGCAAGTCACTGTTGGGGGCGGGGGGAAGTTTAGGGGTGTGTTGCCCTTACCCTACCCTTGAAGTTGTTGCCTCTATAACCTCCTCGAAAAAACCCTCTGGAGGGAGAGGTCTGGTTGTTTCCCTCGTAAGTGGAGGCATTTGGATCTTGGGTGGCGTTTTTGACCCTCCTCTGTAGAAGCAGAGATGAAAGGAGCCTCGGCTGGAGGTAGTCTGGAGTGCTCCCATAGATTTAGCTACCTCAGTGTCCTTCATTTTCTCTAATGCCTGGTCGACATTAGGACCAAATAGGTGATCCTTATCAAATGGTGTGGTAAGGATGGATTGTTAAAGCTCAGGTTTAAAACCTGAAAACCCAAACCAAGCGTGCCTCCCAAGTATAATGCGGGTGTTAATCTCCCTAACTGAGGTGTCTGCAGCATCTAGAGCACAACGAATAGAGGAATTAGAAATGAGCTTACCCTCATGCACTAAGTTGAATATGCTACTTACCAGTATGCATCTGTTCTTGGCATGTAGGGCTGCTAACATTCATATCTTAGCATTAGATCGCCGCCTAGTGTTGGGTCCGGATGATCGCACATTGTTGTCCTGGAAGAGTCTTCGAAGTATCCTGAGATAGGTGGCTCCTCCCCTGGACTACAGTGCGCATGGGCATCGGCTCCATCCCCAGATTGTTTTTCGCCATTGTGGCAGAAGATGGAGTGAAAAGTGTAAAGGATGTCCATGCTAATAAGTGAATACAATAGTATATCTGCAGCTGCGACAGGCACCGGGGAGGAGGGTGGGCGATATGAATGTTAGCAGCCCTACATGCCAAGAACAGATGCATACTGGTAAGTAGCATATTCAGTTCGAGGCATCTGGGCTGCTAAATTCATATCTTAGCATAGAATACATAGCAGTCCCTCCATCAGCGGCGGTTGCCCGTGCCAGCTGCAGAAACCTGAAAGAGTGTCTTGAGAACAGCCTGTCCTACAGCAGCTTGCTGCTTGGAATGTACGTCAACACAGTAGTGTTTTGTAAAGGTATGTGGTGTAACCCACGTGGCTGCTCTGCAAATATCCTCTAAAGGAATGTTCCCTAGGAAAGCCATGGATGCCCCCAGTTTGCGTGTGGAGTGCGCCCTTGGGGGTATCGTTAGAGTGCGCTTGGCCTTTTGATAACATATTTGGATGCACTTAACAATCCACCTGGCTATTCCTGCTTTGGAAATAGGGTTGCCTTTGTGTTGTGGTGCGAAGGCAACAAAAAGTTGTTTTGTCTTTCTAAAGGGTTGTGTCCTGTCTATGTAGTACATCAATGCCCTCCGTACGTCTAACGTATGGAGCATTCTTTCCGCCACTGTTTGTGGGTTTTGGAAGAATGCCGGTAAGTCAATAGTTTGGTTGAGATGAAACTGTGACACCACCTTCGGAAGGAATTTGGGGTTAGTACGTAGCACTACCCTATTTGGATGAATCTGAATGAATGGCTCTTGGATTGTGAGCGCTTGCAGCTCACTAACACGCCGTAGCGACGTGATAGCGATTAGGAAAGCTACTTTCCACGTTAGGAACTGGAGTTCACACGAGTGCATTGGCTCAAAAGGTGGTCCCATTAGTCTGGTGAGGACCACATTGAGGTTCCACACCGGAGCTGGTGGTGTTCTTGGGGGAATGACTCGTTTCAGACCTTCAAGGAAAGCTTTAATGGCAGGCACTCTGAAGACAGAGAGATGCTGCCTGTTCTGAAGATAAGCCGCTATGGCGGATAGATGTATCCGAATGGAAGTGTACGCTAGATTGCACTTGTAAAGATGTAACAGATAGCAAATGATGTTAGGGATAGATGCATCTAGCGGGTTGATGTCATTGGCTGTACAGTAAATGACAAAATGCTTCCATTTCGCAGCATAGCATGCTCTGGTAGTTGGCTTCCTAGCCTCCTTGATGATGTCCATGCATTCCGGAGGTAGGTTAAGGTATCCAAACTCTAGGACTTCAGGAGCCAGATTGCCAGGTTGAGCTGTTGCGGATCTGGATGCGGAATTTCTCCATGGTTCTGCGTCAAAAGACTGGGCGTGAGGCGCAACCTTTGATGCGGCACCACCGAGAGTTCCAGAAACATGGTGTACCATGCTTGGCGCGCCCACGTTGGAGCAACTAGGATGAGTGTCATTGAGTGCTGCCTTAGTTTTCTTGCCACCAGCGGTATCAGGGGGGCTGGCGGAAAAGCGTACGCAAATCTGCCTGACCAGTTCATCCATATCGCATTTCCCTGCGACTGCGGGTGTGGGAACCTGGCGGCAAAGTGTTGGCATTTTGCGTTTTCGTTTGTGGCAAACAGGTCTATCTGTGTAAGTGAGCAGATGAGCTCCCCATCCCTGGAGAGATGCGTCCGTTGTCAGGATAATTTGTGGCACTGGCTCCTGGAACAGTCGGCCCTTGCAAAGGTTGTGTGGAGTCCACCAATGCAGAGAGTTGTATGCCCGACTGGTAACCAACACTAGGTCTGTCGATTGTCCCTGAGCCTGTGTCCACTGATTTGCTAAGCATTCCTGGAGCGGACGCATATGCAACCTTGCGTGAGGGACTATGAAGATGCAGGGGGCCATCATGCCAATCAACTGCATGAACACTCTCGCTGGAAGTGAGTGTTGTGATCTGAACTTTTGGATCAGAGACTGCATGCTGTCTATCCTGACTTGGTTTGGCTGAGCCATGGCCGTCAGGGTATTGATCGTCGCACCTAGAAACTGCCGGACATGTGCCGGCTGAAGATGCGACTTTGGGTAGTTCAACGAGAAGCCCAGATCGTGAAGGAGGTGAATGGTAGTTGACATGTCCGCGGCGCACTGTTGTTCCGACTTGGCCTGAACGAGCCAGTCGTCTAGGTAGGGGTAGACATGAATGTTCTGCCTCCTGAGGTGCGCCGCTACCGTCGCCAGACACTTGGTAAACACTCTTGGGGCTGTGGTCACTCCGAAGGGTAGGACTTTGAACTGATAATGCTTGCCTTGGATAGTGAATCTGAGGTATTTCCTGTGGGACGGGTGTAGTGGAATGTGGAAATAAGCATCCTTGAGATCTAAGGTTGCTAAGAAGTCCCCTTGGTTTAACAAGGGAAGAATTTGTTGCAGTGTAAGCATATGGAAGTGTTCTGATAGTATGTACAGGTTGAGGGGACGTAGATCTAGAATGGGTCTGAGAGATCCGTCCTTCTTTGGAATAAGGAAGTACAGTGAATATACCCCTGTGCCTTCCTCTCCCACCGGCACGAGCTCGATTGCGCCTTTTTGCAGCATCACCACTACTTCCTGCTGCAATAAGTGCAAGTGCTCTGCGGACATAGGCCTTTGCCTTGGCGGGATGTTGGGTGGAGTGGATTTCAACTCTAGGCAATAACCATACTGGACTAGTTGTCGCACCCACCTGTCTGTGGTGATGTTTCTCCAGACGGGCAGGAATTGCTGCAGTCTCCCCCCGACAGGTGTTAAGTGGTCGGGGGGCAGCGACAGAGAGTCACTGTTTGCTTGGGGTAGAGGAGCGAGAGCTGTTTCCTCTGCCGCGACCTCTGTTGCTGTTATTTCTGTAACCTCCCTTGTTCTGTTTTGTGAACGAGGATTGTGCTCCACCTCTTGAGAACTGAGATTGTTGACCCATTTGTCCTCTGGTGACTCCACGTGCACCTGAGCGACGAAAATTGCTGCCACGAAACTGTTGTGACTGTAGGGCCCCCATGGACTTAGCAGTTTCTGTGTCTTTTTTTATTTTTTCTAGGGTGGTGTCAACATCTGGACCAAACAGACTATCAGGATTGACTGGCTGATTAAGAATGGTTGTCTGAATATCTGGTTTAAACCCCGAGATGCGGAGCCACGCCTGTCGTCTCAGCATAACGCTAGTGTTGATAGCTCTAGCAGCTGTGTCTGCGGCGTCAAGTGCACACTTGATGGCTGCGTTTGAGATTAGCTTCCCTTCCTCAATAAGCAGTTTGGTGCCTTCTTGGAACTTTGGAGGCAGGTGTTGTATAACCTGTTCTAGGGTGTCGTAATGCGCCCTATCGTAACGTGCTAAGAGTGCTTGTGTATTGGCAATGCGCCAAAAGTTTGCGGCCTGTGCAGCTACTCTTTTGCCCCCTGCCTCCAGCACTTTGGACTCCTTATCCGGGGGAGGAGCTTCACCCGTCGTCTGGGAGTTGGCACGTTTCCTGGCATTGGCGACCACAAGAGAGTCCAGTGGCAACTGTCCCCGAATGTATGCGGGGTCTGCAGGTGCAGGTCTGTACTTCTTTTCAATACGTGGATTGACCACTCGTGCTCTGGTAGGCTCCTTAAATATGTCCCCAGCATGCTTGAGGACTCCTTTAAGCATAGGCAGCGTCTTTACTGTCCTTTCAGAGACTGAAAATGTGTTGAAAAGGAAGTCTTCCTCTATCGGGTCAGCATGCATGTCCACATCATGATTGGCTGCCGCCCTCTCAATTAGTGCATGAAAACCTGCTGAATCCTCAGTTGGGGATGCACGTGCATTAAAAAGCTGCGGGTCCTGCCCCACACTTTGGGTGCCCTGGTCACCAGTGTCATCATATGAATCCGGTTGTGCATCTGGTTCATTGATAGGGAAATTGTATTGCCCGTCCTCATCATACCCCTCACCCGCAGAGTGTTCTGGTGAGGGAGTAGGGCTCCGTCTCGGAGGAGGCTGGATTGGTTCCATGAGGCCTGAAGCGTCAAGGGGCACCCTTTTCTTTTTCAGTGGGATGACATATGAGTCCACTGACTCTGAAGTGATTTTTCTCTTATAGAGGGTCAATTTGCCTGTGTCAGCGTCGATGAAATGCTCAGAATCATCCTCTGATTCGAGTACCCGACGTGGAAGTGGGCCAGCCGTTGAAGAAACCGTCTTCTTTGGTGCCGATTTGGTGGAAAAGGCTTTCGGCGCCTCCTTCGGCGGCAAAATAAAGAGAAGTTTGCCAGAAGGCTTTGCTGGATTGTCCGTTTGCGCCTGCGGCGATGATATCGGAGCCGACGGAGCAGAGGCCTTCTCCCTGATTCTCTGTAGTGATTCGGCGATGAGGGACGTCTCACTCACAGTGGGTTTCGGCGCCGACGAGGATGTCTTGACCTTTCCCTTGGATCCGACGTCTTTGTGGGCCTTGTGCGCTTTCGACGCGGATCCCGCTGTCACCGACCCCGAGTCCTGGGACCGGTGCGCAGACGTGCCAGTTTTCGATCCGTGCGCCTGCGTAGCCTCCGTGGAGCCGGCTTTGGCGTGCTTGGACGGCGGCGCCGCTGTTGACCCGTGCCGACCATCTTTCTTAGAGGACCCAGCCTCTGGCGTCGATTTTGATTGTGCAGCAGCGGAATCGACGGACTTCTTCGACTTCTGCGGCCCGGAGGTCGACGGAGTCGATGGAGTAGCGGGTACAGTCGTTTTCGCCGGCACGGCAGCCATCTTAGGGACACTCGAGTCCTTAAGTTTCGGTTTCGTTTTCGGGTCGGCCATCTTAGATGTAGTCGATCCCGATGCTTTCGGTTTCGGTTTCGATACAGGCTGCTCAGCAAGTAAGTCCGTGGCCGGGCCAGAAGGCGGGGCTGTGGCTTGCGGCACTGGGTCTTGGGTAAGGCCTACAGGCGATCCCGTGACCCGGTCGGTATCCTCGTAACCTTCGGGGCAGAGCTCGTCCCCTGAGCTATCCGCCGCGGCCCCCATAAATCTCTTCGTCGTCTCCTACCTCGTCGACGTATTCAAGGCCTTGACCCACGACTCCGTCGTCGTCTACCGGATCCGCCTCGACCTCCGTCTCGGGTGGGGAGATTTGAAGATGATGACCCTGGTCCTCTTCTTCCTGGTCGCCGAAGATGTTTTCCGGATCCGGGGCCGCTTGTCTAGCTTCCATGCGCACCGCGCGCCGAAGCTTGAGAGTCTTCTTAGACCGGAACTGTGCACAGGCCTTGCACTTGCCGTCGTCGTGGTCAGGCGAAAGGCATTTGTTACAGACGGGGTGTAGATCGATCTGTGGGTACTTGGACCCACAGAGCGGGCAGTACTTAAACGGGCTCCGCTCCATGTTCAGAAAAGTTTTGCAGTCGTGTTGCGATGAGAAGGCCTCAAAGTCCGAAGAGCGAAAGAAAACTCCGCTTATTCCGGCTCCAAGAGTCGGAAGACTCGAGACCGTACGCAGACAATACCGACACAAAAAAAGCGAGGCCTTTTGGCCGCTAAAAGTTAGTTTTTCTCGGTTTCGACAGAAAGACGTCGAGACCACATCCGAACCCAATGGCGGAAAAAAACAATCTGGGGATGGAGCCGATGCCCATGCGCACTGTAGTCCAGGGGAGGAGCCACCTATCTCAGGATACTTCGAAGACTCTTCCAGGACAACAATGTGCGATCATCCGGACCCAACACTAGGCGGCGATCTAATGCTAAGATATGAATTTAGCAGCCCACATGCCTCGAACCCTGCACTTTAGCCTTATGCTCGTCTGGGAGATATTCAAGCAATTGCTCCATTTCTTCCCAGTATGCCCCGTCATTCCTGGCTAAGAGGCCTTGAATATTTGCAAAGCACCATTGATTTGCAGCTTGAGCAGCTACGTGCTTGCCAGAAGCGTCAATTAGTTTGGACTTTATCTGGCGGCGGAGCATCCCCTGATGTCCGTGTATTCGCCTGCTTACGAGCATTAGATACTACTAGGGAATCTAATGGTAAATATCTCATTATAAATATATAGGATCTGTAGGAGAGGCCTTATAATGTTTGTCCACCCTAGGAGTCAAGATGCGTGCTCTGGCTGGGTCTTTGAAAATCTCATCAGCATGTCGCATCATGTCGCACCATGCCCGTAAGCATTGGAAGTGATTGTGATGACCTGTGTGCAGTTGCCGAAGTCTCAAACAAAAATCTTCTAGAGATTTTTTGTGCACCTCAGCCCCATAGTAATGTGCAGCCCTTGCAATGAGTTCTTGGTGTAATGCTTTGTTGTTTGGAGGAGACTGTTGGGCTGGGAAAAGGTCTGGTTTAGAATCACCTGAGGGATCAATTGTGTAATCCGACCATGGATCTATTCGGATATTCAACCCCCCCATCATGTGCATAGTCATGGTGTGATTGTGGGGAATCTTGAGGTGTAATATGCAAAGGATTCTGAGGTGGAGCCGGAGGTGCTGGAAGATGGAAAGAACGTGTAGCTACAGATGTTTTCTTTAAGGGGATCTTGTAAGAAATGACTCATCTTGAAGTTTGCATTTTTTAGGTGGTTTGGTGTAAATATGACCAGTCTCAGGGTTAATGTGTAGCCTTTTCTGCCTTGGATATGGTGTTAACGGAATAGTGTCTACTTTTTGATCTGAAGGGGACAGTGTTTCGGTGCCAAAGTTTTAGGTGCTGGTGTTTTAGGTGCTGATGGAGGCTGGCTTTTCTGCGTGGAAGGTTTCGGCTCCGAAGGTTGCTTGGGTTTTGGCACAGAGGATATTGACTCTGAACCGGACTCATGCTTTGAACCGGAGGGTTTTGGCTCAGAGGAAGACTTTTGGAAACCCGGTACAGAGCCGGAAGGCTTGACTGGCTGTTTCGGATCCGAACCCGAAAGCGGACGTAGGAAACGTCATCTCGGCCTGACCTTGGCCAGAAGGGGAAGGTGGTGCCAAAGCCTTGTGTTTTTTTTGTGTTTGTGGGGCAAGGGGTCTTTGGTACTCACATCACCATGACTCTGCCGCAGTTCCTCAACGTCAGGGTCTATCTCGAGCTCAGAGTCTTGGTCGGAGAAGGCTTCCTCCTCTTCTGCTGCCTCGATCTCTTCTTGACCGGAGTACTCACCGAAGATGTCTGGCGTGTCTTCAATGCTTTGATGCTGCATGTCTCGACATCGAGCCTGATGTCTGGGAGTGTCTTTTTTTTACCCGAACGATTAGCAAGCGTCACAGTTTTCTTCTTTGTGCTCAGGAGATAAGCACAAGTTGCACACTTCGTGAGAGTCGGTGAGCGGATACTTCGCGTGGCACCCAGGACAGAATTTAAACTGAGTGCGATCCATCGACAGAGAGCGGACTGGGCGCTGTTAGGCCTCGAAGGCCATCCACAAAGCTTTCCAATGGAAGGTCGAGTCTGATGCCGAAACGATACACGGAGAAGTGGAAACATCGAGGGAAACAATACCGTTGAGGGTAGGGAGGATTGCAGTTTTGAACCGGAGCGCAGAAATACACGTCCAAAATTGATGGCGAGAAAAAATAAATGGAGTCGATGACCATGCACACAATCACCGAAAGGAGGAGTCACCTTACCTTGTGACTAGGGAAGACTTCTTCGAAGATAAACAACTCGCAAACATCCAGGCCTAACACTAGATGGCGGGAGTATGCAAGGTAGGTTTGAGGCAACTACAGCACACATGCCTCAAACCTATATTTTCGGGCCCTCATATTTATGTTAGAAAAGATGCCAGTGTACGTTGGTTAAGAAGGTCAGTTTATAAGGGTGGAGTTTACACATTCTCCTACATCTGCGGATTATTGGAACCAACTGTCCTTTCTTAATATTGCTGCAGTATTAAATTGACATTGCTACAAACATTTTGAAATACATATACGTTATTTTGAATAATCTGTTTCCTCTAAACATAAACAGTGCACCCGTCCTTTAGATTCCATCATTAATCCCACTCCTAACTGGGTGAAGAAGTTTAAATGGGAGGCTTGATGAATGAATATCAGGCCTTGGGATCAGTGTGAGTCCAGAGACGCTCAGGCTAGAGAGGCGTCATCGGACTGGCTCGGTGTTAGGTTGATGAACGAACCTCACCCTTGGGATCATGTGAATACAGAGACGCTCAGACTAGAGAGGCCTCATCGGACTGGCTCGGTGTTAACTTGATGAACGAAACTCACCCTTGGGATCAGTGTGAGTACAGAGACGCTCAGACTAGAGAGGCCTCATCGGACTGGCTCGGTTTGATCCCTGGCAGCACCAAATCTGCGCAGTGCAACTCACCATTTAAGCACTCCATCTCGGGCTCCTCTCCATCGGGGTTCTTGTGCAGCCGCTTTGCCTTTCGCCGCTTCTTGCAGTAGAACATGAGACCCAGCACAATGATAATGTAGGCCACAGCTGCGCCGACGGACAGCCCGATGGTCTGGATCATTTTGTAGGGTGTGGGACTCGTGGGATCCACCCCAGGGCTGGGTTTTTCTAAAAGACACCAAAAAACATCATGATCAATCGGTTCCTTCTGTGGTAGCAAAGCATAGATTGATTTCAGGCTACACCCGAGTGGGCACTGTTCATTTCAAAAGATAACGTCCATGGCATATGAAAGATAAGTTACTCACCTGTAGGCCTAACTTCCTTTCAGTTGACCATTCTTTGAGGTCATACGCGCATTTTTCTCAAAATAATTTTTTCTTTGGAAAGGTAGTCAATTCTAGTTCCAAAATTTCGTCAGTGGCATATGACCCGTGTAGGCCCTTTGTTGTTTTCCCTATGTTAGCATGAGCACGTTGCAAACTGCCCTCTACTTTGCACACGTTACTCTACAAACATATTTTGCTTTGTGCCACGCTGTACTTTCACACACAGCTTTTGTGTTTGCGTTCTGTTTTTTCCTGGGATTTAGTCTGAACATGCAGACACGATCGAACAACAATGCCCCTTGTTATTCTGTTCTGGTCAGGCACTAGCACCTAGACACATCATGCAAATGCAGCTGCTGTTGGGCAACAAGTAGTACATGTGTCATAGTTATGCACAGGTAGGCAACAACACACTTGGAGAGGGATCTTTCAGAAGAGATCGTGACAGCACCGGATATGTAGAACTTTCATCTGTGTATTCTGAGGTTAGAGGATTTTCATGCTTTCCTCACCGCCAACCCTCTGGGAGCGAGGCATAACTTTGAATCAGATTATGGCTTATTTTGTGATTGGATTACCCAAGGGTTAGATTCCCTTATTCCAGCGAAATGGTTTAAGGGACGAGCCTCTATTACGAGTCCCTGGTACAACAACTCTTTGATATGGGTGGTTCGACCAGAGTTTTCGTTAACAGGAAGTAATGGCGCTCAAGCAGTATTTACATCAACTATAGTGAAAAGGAATTGGGTATGGTGCAGTCAGGAAGGGGAGACCCTAAAACACCTCAATCTGTGAAGGAGAAGCAAGCACAAGTACAAATAGCAAGAGACCCGCGCACTCATACAAGGTAATATGTAATGTAGACAATGTTGAAAGCAAATGGAACCAATCCAACGTGGAGTTCTTTCTTTTCCGGTAATCGTCATCAAACACAAAAAACACACAGCCAGCCGACACGTGTTTCGTCAGAGAAACAGTGCACTCCGACTCTTCAGGGCTCTATGGCTAGATCCCAGACTGTGACATCCCAAAGCCGGTGATAATTCCTACCCAGTAGGGTATTCCAAGTCTCTGCCAAATAAATATTAGTTCAAGAGTGAAAATACACGCTTAACGAAGTTACGGTCAAATATGACGCCAGTGCACATAAATATGGGAAATACGATAATCACAATCCAACGATCATGTGGAACATCGAGAGAATATAACCTCCGGAACAATCCCGGGGAAACAAGTATGTGCTTCCTGATATTTTAGCTCAGTAATGGTGCCTGCGTCCTGGTGTCTTCCAAACAATCTTGGGGTCAAGGATTGTTAGGAAGACGCCAGGACGCAGGTATCTGGGTAGGATGCGGTCACACCATAACCTTTCAGAACTTACATTCCCAACCCAATTCTCACTTGGCCGCTACAGACCCAGCGGTTAGAAGACATTACTATGGAAAAAAACTCCTAGGAGGTTCACAAGCGGGTAGGCTACGGACGGTCAATAAACCTCTACTTCAACTATCCAGTTTAAGGACGGACTGTGTCTTACCTACGACATACAGAGAAACTTCCTTCTGTTTGATGTTGCACATGTTTCCGGCGATGCACGTATACTTCCCAGAATCCTCACTAGTGACGTCATAGATGACGAGGGATCCATTAGGCATCACCTCAATTCTGAAGAAGAAAATAAAACATTCAATAAGTAAAACAGTGAAGGTCTGGAAATAAAAACAGACTGACATTTTACTAGTATTAAATGTAAAGTTACGAATGAGCAAGACAGAGTAAGGGAAATAAATCTGTCGCTAAAGCACCACAATGTGCTCACTCAGCATCTTTAACTGTGGAGAAGAAATGACCAACTGATGATGTATTATGAGTAGTTTGTGTTTTGGAGATGCAAGAAACTGAAGAGAACGGCAGACTGGGCACTGCCTAGGTCTTCACTCAAACAACCCGGGCATTCAACAGGCAGCAAATAAGAGGAAATGTTTCTTGTGATCCTAGTCCTTCACCCTGGATATTCTCTCTGGATTCATAAAATGTAGACTGCCTGTCTGCATTTGTGACATCTCAAGACACTCTTTTCACAAAGGAACAAAGTACATACTTTCAGAAACAATCTTCCCGATGGATACTGGCGTTATTCTGCCATCCGTTTACTGAGTCTGGACGCTCTTATAATTCTAAACATCTCAAGATGACTCACTGAAACTTTTTCCTGCAATCGTCCAGCACCTAGCTGTAACCTACACTTTTTCCCCCCATTCATTTTTCTTTTGGATCAACTCGCCTTTACCAGAGAGGCGGGGAGGGTCACATATGAATTTAGAGGAGCTTCAAGCTGCAAAAAGAAAATATTACTAATATGTAACATTTGGTTTGGGCTTGTTTAGCTGCAGGTTCACTTGCTTCGTGCATTTGCACAGCCTCATCTTGGCAACAATTTCAAGGCTGGTGAATTGCAAAATGCCTTCAAATCTGTCACACAGACCACACACACACATGCTTAGGGCCGTCATTGCCTTGCTAGACAATATACTTTCAGCAGCCATGTAAAGAGGTTTATCGGTGTACTACGCACACGTTCACTAAACATTACTGTGAAGACATTCATGCACATCAAGCAGTGCAAATGGAAAGGAAAATGTTACTTCACCTGTAACCATCTGTTTGCAGCGAGTATTTCTGTAGATTCACATGCTCTGCATACTCCTGCTGTCTAGTGTTGGGGGCAGACGTAGGCAAGTTGCTTTTATTCAAAGTGTTTCTTCAAATCACTAGACGAGACTCTGCCCTTCGTCCACACTGCCACCTCACCTTGTTTTCCACTCAGCGGGTTAGTAGTGTGAGTGCAGCGTAGTGTCAAAGGCAGAGGAGAAGCCACTCTTCATTGTAAAACTCGTGAGAGAAAAGACTGTTGAGAGCATCCCTGCTGGCTTCAGGGGTTTGAGGATGGGTGCGTGTACATCTACAGTACTACATAATAGGACTAACATGTTGCTTTCTCAGCATGTGTGGCTGTAGATAAACATGCTCTGCATAGACTGCACAGCAGCTCTTCTCCTAAGTGGTGGGTAGTGGGCAGAGGACACAGATGTTGGAAAGAAGGTTCTGAATACAGTCTGGCCAACTAAAGACTGCTGGCGGGCTCAGATGCCCATAGAGTCATGCTTGGTGAACGTGTTGAGCACGTGGCAACATTTCTGCTCTTTCCGCTACAGAGCCTGGATGCTGGCAAAGGATGGGCAAGTCCCTTGTTCTTTTGTTCCGGTCAGGCACGCGCACCTCAAAACACAGAAATGCAGCTGTTGTTTAAGAACATGTGAACCTTGTCATACAGGTATGCACAGTATTGTAACGCAATGTTTTTTTATTTTTTAGAAAAGATCATGACTGTATCTGAGAAATAATACATTCCTCTGTGTATGCTAAGGTACGGGTTCCGCTGAGGAACCCAGACATTTATGCTGCATAATCAGTTTTGCTTCCGTAGAAGGGGAGGGGGGTCAGGCTATACTGTCTTATATTATGACAGGGGTTTTCCTAATAAACGGTTAATTGACAATGCTGATGGTATTTTTGCAAGGTAGTTGTTTTCTAATTGCGTCACATATACCGCATTTTGAAGCACAATAGTTTAAATGAAATTTCAAACTTCCTGGGAACCCCACCCCCTAGGATGATCCACACCTGTTCGGAGGCAGATACACCCCGAGATACTCATTGGATTTGTAAAAGGCTGCTTGGTATTACACTGCACCAAATCACATCTCTGTGCTTTTCCTGGTCGCCAGAGTTTGCAGGATGGACGAGGAAACTATCTTATTGTCCGCAACATGTGCTGCCAACTCTGCTCTACCTTGGTCTTCAATCTCTTATCCTGCTGTAAAAGTCTCCAACCCAACATTGAGTCCAGGGTTTCATTGGCGTTCAAACTTCTTGAACATCAACAGATTTCTCTGTGACCTTGATGCACTGATCGCAGATCCTTGCAAACTGCACGTCTGGCAAAGGTAGGCGGACTCAATGAAAAATAATACATTTAATGAACTCAATAGAAAATAAAAACAGGCGCTGTCCAGTAAGGAAGACATTGGGGAAAACCCCCAAAATTGCAAAACCCCAAGGAAATCTCTGCCCTGGGTCAAACTGGAAGGCCAGAAAAAAAAGGTGCTGTTTTTTTCTAATGGACATATAAAACGAGCATTAAAAATGGAATAGGTCTCGCCTTTTATTAAGTTAAAGCTATTTGCTTTGCTATACAATACCTTTAGCAAAGCAAATGGCTTTAACTTAATCAAAGGCGAGACCTATTGCATTTTCAATGTTTGTTTCTCGCCAGCTGTCTCATTAAATTTTGACTGCCCTCTCACATCCCACTGCAGCTATCATTCATTTCTCCTCTTATACCCCTCCAGTTCTCTTTTTTCCATTGCACTACTCTCCATCTCAAAGGCACTGAAATCCGTGCAAACTTACTCCTGGCCACCCTGTGAGAAGTTGGCCTGATATATAGTGCTCACTATTCTAGTGATCACTTTGTATCATACCAAACGACCCTTATTGATGATTGGTTGTAAGTCAACCTTATTAGACCAGCTATCCTAGTAGCGTGGACAAGAGCAGTCTTTAGGCTAAACTCTAGAGGGCGTGTTAAGCCAGCTGTTTTACCATCACATATACCCCTTGAACACCAAGTGAAAGGACACCACACAAGTGGTTATAAAAATATAGGATATTTATTAATAACAAGTCTACCCTGAACTCTCAGGGAGCTAAGCACAATACAAAACTCTTACGAAAATACTTTAAGTTGCACAATTTACACAAATGCCCGAGGGGCACGAAAAACCATATACACAAAAAGTTGAATGCGAAATGCTAGCAGGTAAGTAACAATATCCAGAGACTTCAGGATCGCTAGGACTACCTTACTGAACCCTCAGGTTAGGAGCAGGAGGCCTAGGGAGATTGGGTGCAGAGTGTGCACTCTCACGCGGGATGCGGGAAGAAGTCTATGGATGCTAGCGTTTCTAAAGTTACTGTTTCCGGACGAATCCGACTAGCTAGACTGAAACGAAAAAGGATCTGGACACTAGGAGAGTGAACCTGTGCTGGACCACCGAAATGCTCGAGTTACCTAGCCCAGGGGCTGCGGCTGCATAGGGTTCAAGTGACGTCGGGAATCCTCGTTGTAGTCTATGGAGCCTGAAAGAAGAAGTTGCTTGCAGGCGACCAGTGAAGAAGTTCGGTGTGATCCAAGGCTGGATCAGTGAAGGAGACGACCTGAAAGCAGAGGGGACTCAGTTCTTAATCACTAGCCAGTGATTAGATAGGCACCAGGATGGCACCGGATGAAGTCACCTCGACCAGGTGAGTGGGCGACGCTGAACTCTGCAGGCACACGGACCAGGAGGCGTTGTCGGCGTCCAGGCTGGAGGTGCGAGCTGTCCCACGAAGCTGTCTGCTGTCGGCGATGCTGGACTCAGGATTTGAGCAACAAACCTTGGCAAAGGCAGGCCCACGCGGTGGAGTCAAAATGGCGTCTGGAGTGGACCAGGAGGGTCCAGGGCACTTCTTGTTGGACAAGAAGCAAGGGCCAGTCTAGGGGACCTAGACCAGCGGTGCAAACGTCGTGGTACGTCGTCAAGAGGGTCACTAGCCAACGGGCAAGTGACAGGACAACGTGGCAAGCAGCAAAGAAGCAGAAGGGCCCCACGCAGACCTCGTGGATGCTGGGGGGGCTGGACTTCGGTACTGGAGCTGCTTAGGGTTAGGGCTTCTCAAACCCTAGTGCACTTACTCGAGGGTCACTCGGGGGTCGTGCCGGTGAAGCGTCGTGCAGGTCTTGAAGATGGCCGGTCCCACGGGTCTCGTCACACCCACGAATCTCAGCTGGGCTGGATGATGTAGGTAGAGGTCAGAGATGGCAGGGAATCCGGGTCTCGTCGAGCTGGGCAGTCTTGATCCGGAGGATGGACTGCAGCAAACCGCAGGACCTTCGATGGTGCCTGCTGGTGCAGGGTGGCTACTCCTTAGCCACAAGGGAGAGTCTTCAGAAGAGTCAAGAGTTCCTTTCGTGGAAAGTAGTTCAAGATTCAAGATTATCTAATTTGGGAAGGGGGCCTGCTCCTACCTTTATCCTAAGAAAAGGGGCTGGCACACGACTAGGTCCTGCCCTATGGGTGGGACAAGGAGGGGGGTGGTTACACCCCTCTCCTTTGTCCGGTCTCTCCCCAGCTCAGGGGCTGGGGTGCCCCAGGAACTGGTTTGAGCCGGCATATGCACAGTGAGCACCGGGGTGCCACTTGCAGTCACCTTCCTTTCAGCCCTGCCTACCTGGGATACACAAAATCCTGTCTGGGATGGTGCTAGCACCGCCACTGACAGGAAACCCTTTGTCCAGGCCTCCGTTGCTGGAAGGACTCCCAGCAGCAGGAGGGCAGACTTGTGTCTCGGTGGCAGCATCTATTTTGTGGAGGCTGTGTCTGACTTTAACCGGGGTTCACAGTTACATACATGTCGTGTCCCTCTAGAAGGGTGGAATGCTAACCCCGTCCCCAGAATTGGCAAGGGGTTAGTATTCCAATTCGTATGACACCTTACTCGACATGTTTTGATAAAGCTATACCAAAGTTAGCATTTAACCGCGAGGATTATAATGCACTTAAGAGTATATAGTATAGCGTTATCATGGAACAGCTATTTGGACTTGGTTCCGCAAGCTGCAAACGGGCTCAGCTCATGCCAGAGCACCATTTCACATAATTCCGAGCACTCTGCCTTCAGGATCGATAAGGCCTGCCATAGGAGTGACTGATAGGAATATATGTGTCCATTTTAGGGTTAGATATAGGTATACTATATCTAAAGCAAAGGGTGATTACACCACCTTGCCCCAGCTGTCGTGCAGCCAGTTGTGTCTGTTTGGGTGGCCAGCCAGGGGTGGCATAATACATGCTTCAGCCCCTGGTAGGCCCTGGGTACACCTACGCCCTGGATACCTAAGGTATGCTGTACAGGGACTGATAAGGTGGCCCAGTACCAATTGGTAAAATGCACCTAAGGTACATGGTTGTAATTTAGAGAGAGAACAGCTAGGCTGTGGCTCTGATTAGCAGGCCCACAGCCAGGGAAAGTCGTAAATCAGTGAAGCAAAAAGCAAAAATCTGGGGTGGCCATGGGATTGCAGACCCCACTCTCCTACATAACCCCCCCCCCCCAAACTTAGGGACATTAAACTAACCTTGACCAGGTGAGTCTTCTTGCTCTAAGTGGAAGTACCTGGAGAGACCATCTGCATTACCATGGTCAGTCCCTGGGCGGTGCTCCACTGTAAAGTCCATCCCCTGTAGGGAAATGGACCACCTAAGAAGTTTGGGGTTTTCACCCTTCATTTGATTTAGCCATAAGAGGGGCTTATGGTCGGTCTGAACTTTGAAGTGAGTACCAAACAAGTATGGCCTCAACTTCTTCAGGGCCCAAACCACAGCAAAGGCCTCCCTCTCTATAGCTGACCAACGTTTCTCTCTAGGGGTCAGCCTTCTGCTTATAAAAGCAATGGGCTGGTCATGACCATCAATATTCAGCTGAGATAGAACAGCTCCCACACCCAACTCAGAAGCATCTGTTTGGACAATGAAAGGTTTGGAGTAGTCAGGACTCTTGAGAATAGGTGCAGTGCACATGGCCTGCTTTAGGTCATCGAATGCCTTCTGACAGCTGACTGTCCACTGAACTTTCTTTGGTATTTTCTTACTTGTCAGGTCATTAAGTGGAGTGACAATGGTTCCATAATTTCTGACAAATTTTCTGTAATAACCAGACAGGCCCAAGAAAGCTCTGACCTGTGTCTGGGTGGTTGGAGGAGCCCAGTCCTTTATGGCCTGTATCTTGCTCTCCAGAGGTTGAACCTGGCCTCCACCTACAAGGTGGCCCAAGTATACAACTTGACTCTGCCCTACCTGGCACTTAGTAGCCTTGATAGTGAGGCCTGCCTTTTGTAGGGCCTCTAAAACTTTCCTCAGGTGGATCAGGTGATCCTCCCAGGTGGAGCTAAAGACAGCAATATCATCTAGATATGCTGCACAGAAGTCATCCAACCCAGTGAGAACTTGGTTCACCAACCTTTGAAAAGTGGCAGGTGCATTTTTCAAACCAAAGGGCATCACCACAAATTGGTAATGACCTCCTGGGGTAAAAAATGCTGTCTTGGCCTTGGCATCCTCAGCTAACCTGATTTGCCAATAACCAGCTGTTAGGTCAAATGTACTTAAGAAAGTTGCAGAAGCCAACTTATCTATCAGTTCATCTGCCCTGGGTATTGGATGGGCATCTGTCTTAGTGACAGCATTGAGACCCCTGTAGTCTACGCAAAACCTCATCTCTCTCTTACCATCCTGGGTGTGAGGTTTAGGCACTAGAACTACAGGACTTGCCCAAGGGCTCTCTGAGGGTTCAATGACTCCCAATTCCAACATCTTTTGTACTTCAGTTTTTATGCAGTCCCTGACGTGGTCAGGTTTCCTGTAGATTTTACTCTTTATAGGCAGACTGTCTCCAGTGTCCACCTCATGTGTGCACCAGTTTGTCTGACTGGGGGTCAGACAAACTGGATTGAAGGATTGAAGGACTTGCCTACAATCCTGTTGCTGAGGTTCAGAGAGGCTGTCAGAAAAGACTACACCATCTACTGATCCATCATCAGGGTTCTGAGTGAGCAGGTCTGGGAGAGGGTCACTCTCTTCCCCTGTCCCTCATCTGTGGCCATGAGCAAGCCCATGTCCTCCCTGTCAACAAATGCTTTGAGCCTATTCACATGAAGTACTCTGTGAGGGCTCCTGGGAGTTCCCATGTCTACCAAATAGGTGACTTCTCCCTTTTGTTCAATGATGATGTGGGGTCCAGACCATTTGTCCTGGAGAGCTGCTGGGGCCACTGGCTCCAACACCCACACCTTCTGTCCTGCATGGTATACAGTTAGGACAGCCTTTTGGTCATGCCAAGCTTTTTGAAGTTCCTGGCTGGCCTCAAGGTTTTTAGATGCCTTCTCCATGTACTCTGCCATCCTGGAGCGGAGACCAAGTACATAGTCCACTATGTCATGCTTAGGCTTTTTGAGAGGTAACTCCCATCCTTCCTTCACAAGACATAGGGGTCCTCTTACAGGATGTCCAAACAAAAGCTCAAAAGGGCTGTAACCAACCCCCTTCTGTGGGACCTCTCTGTAAGCAAACAGAAGGCAGGGTAAAAGGATGTCCCATCTTCGCCTAAGCTTTTCTGGTAACCCTTTTATCATCCCTTTGAGGGTCTTGTTGAATCTTTCAACAAGCCCATTGCATTGTGGGTGATAGGGTGTGGTGAATTTGTAATTTACACCACACTCCTTCCACATAGCAGTCAAGTATCCTGACATGAAGTTTGCACCTCTGTCAGAGATCACCTCCTTAGGGAACCCCACTCTGGAGAAAACTCCAACCAGGGCCCTTGCCACAACAGGAGCTGTAGTGGTTTTAAGGGGAATAGCTTCTGGATACCTGGTGGCATGATCCACTACCACCAGTATAAGTCTGTGCCCAGATGCTGTTGGGGGGGTCCATTGGTCCAACAATGTCAATCCCCACTCTCTCAAAGGGAACCCCCACCACAGGTAGTGGTATAAGGGGGGCCTTTGTGGTGCCACCTGATTTGCCACTGGCTTGGCAGGTGACACATGAACGACAAAAGTTCTTAGTGTCCTCAGACATACAGGGCCAGTGAAAGTGCGGGGCAAGCCTGTACCAAGTCTTATTCAGGCCTAAGTGACCTGCAAGGGGAATTTCATGGGCCAAGGTGAGAAGGAAACCTCTCAGAGACAAGGGGATGACCAGCCTCCTGGTAGCACCAGGCTTGGGGTCTCTTGCCTCAGAGTAAAGGAGTCCATCGCCCCAGTACACTTTATGGGCACCTGTGGCATTCCCTGCAGCCTCAGCAGCAGCCTGCTGTCTGAGGGGTTCAAGAGAGGAACAGTCTAACTGTGCCTGCCTCAAGTCTGCCCTGGAAGGGCCCCCTGTCCCAAGAAACTCAACCTGTTCAGGCTCATGTTCTTCTAGGACAGTTCCTTCTGGGGTCTTGGGGTCAGTCTCCTGAGAGAGCTGATCCATCACCTGAGGCAGGGGGGAAGAGTCAATCTTACCCCTACTGCTCTTTCTCTTGGTTAGTGTCTGGTCCATTGTTCCAGGATCCAGCACTAGTTCAGCTGGGCATTTCTTGGCCTGTGACCTAGTCACAGCAAGGACATGTGCTGACAAACCTAACATTTCCACATGAGTCCTATACTCCACATCTGACCATAAGGAGGATTCCAAATCATTGCCCAAAAGACAGTCCACAGGGAGGTCTGAACTAACAACAACCCTTTTGAGGCCATTTACCCCTCCCCAGGAGAAGTTAAGTGCCATACTATGGGAGGTAGTGGCATTGCTAGCATTGGTCACCAGGTAGTCTGCTCCCAGTATTACCCGGTCAGGGTCCACAAAGTTAGGTGTCACCATGGTGACACTGGCACAAGTGTCCCTGTAGGCCTGAGACATTTTTCCATTAATCAAAGGCGTCTGCCTGTACTTGCCCAGAGTACTGGGACTTATTGTAGGGGTCATATCCATGTCCCCAGTATAAACAAGAACAGCCTGAGAAGGTGTTCTGACTAAGTCAGAGCCCGCCTCAGTTCCCAGGGTTAAGCCCACTATAGCCTTAGGAGGATTACTACCACTACTAACTGTACTAGGGGGTGCAGGTGCCTTAGGGGCAGTAGTGGTAGGAGTTGGGCCTTTCTTGGTGCACTCACTAAACCAGTGAGTATTTTGCAGTATTGGCACCATGGTTTCTTCTGACTATTCTTCTTCTTTTGGGAATTCTGGGACCCACCCACTTTAGATTGTTGGGGCCCTGTTGAAGACTTCTGGTCATTTTGCTTATTCTCATTACCCTTGGGATCTGCTTTCTTCTGGCCACCACCCTGGTTCTGGTTCTGCTGCTTGACCCTTGTCCTGACCCATCTGTCTGCCTTCTTTCCCAATTCTTGGGGAGAGGTCAGATCTGAGTCAATAAGGTGCTGATGCAACAACTGATTTTGACAATTACTTAAGATTTGTTCTCTCATAATTAGATTATACAATCCTGTGTAATCAGTAACTTTACTTCCCAGTAACCAGCCTTCAAAAGCCTTAGTGGCACAATCTACAAAGTCAGTCCAATCTTGAGACTGAATTTTCTGGGTGTCTCTGAACAGCAACCTGTACTGCTCAGTGGTTAAGCCAAACCCATCAATCAGTGTATTTATTTATTTTATTTATTTTGAAAGTTTTATATAGCGCGGACAAGATCCTTGCAGATATCAGAGCGCTTTACAAAGAGAAGTACATGAGAGAGCATAGTCAGACAGATAAATCAATAGGTCAAATAGTACAAATAGGTGGCTACAGAGCCAAACATGTGTACAAAATAGTACAAATAGGTGGCTACAGAGCCAAACATGTGAGTAATAAGACAGTTAATACAAATAAACAAATGGGTCAAACATGTAGTATAGATCGGTGCAGAGTACTAACAGTGGTCGATATAGTAGTTCAGGTGTATTTAGCCATGAGGATAGCTTTTACTTCATTTTTAAAGAGTGTGGTGGAAGAGATAAGCCTGGTCTCGGGCGGGAGAGAGTTCCAGATCCTAGGCGCCATTCCTGAGAAGGAGCGCTTATATGTTTTTTCCTTCCGGAATCTTCGAGGTTTCAACAGAAGATTGTTTGTGCCTCTAGTGTTTCTAGCTCCTCCAGAGATTGTCAGTTTCTGAGCGAGGTATCCGGGTGAGTTTAGATGTAACGCCTTGTGTGTCATGCAGGCGATTTTCAGATGTATTCTGGCTTCAAAAGGTAGCCAGTTCAGGGATTTCAAGTCAGGGGTAATATGGGAGTGTTTTTTTGACCCAGTGATGAGTCTCGCTGCAGCGTTTAGAGAAGCTCTTATGGGTGCGGTTGTAGTTAGGGGGAGTCCACAGAGGGCGATGCTGCCGTATTCTATTCGAGGGATGACTAGTGCTTGTACTGCGGTTTGGAAGTCTTTGGCTGGGAGGTAGGGTTTAAGTTTCCTCAGAGTATTGATCTGGAAGTTTGCTCCCTTTGTTGCCTTGCTGATATGTTGCTGCATGTTCAGATTGGTGTCGAGTGTTATGCCTAGAGATTTTGCTGAGTCCACGATGGTGGGTTGGACATGGAGTGCGGTTAGGTGTTTAAGCCAAATTTGAGTGGTGGCGATCTTCGCTGGAGGTGAGATCAGAAGGAACTCTGTTTTCAGGGCATTGAGTTCGAGATGATTATCGGCAAGCCAGGATTGGGTGCATCTGATCGTTGAGTTCAGTAGCAAGATGTCTTTGGGGGACTGTAATTTGAGATAAAGTTGGGTGTCATCTGCGTACATGTGAAAGTGTACATTGGATGCTTGTAGCAAGGTGGTGAGGGGTTCCATGACTAGGTTGAACAGAGTTGGGGATAGAGAGGATCCTTGGGGGACACCTAGCGTTACGGGTATTGGCAAGGACATCAGGTTGTTGCTTTTGAATTTCTGCGACCTGTTGTGAAGAAAGGAGGTGAACCACTTGAGAACAGTTCCAGATAAACCCATTCTTGTGTTTAGAAGCTCCAGTAAATTCTCATGTTTAAGGGTGTCGAATGCTGAAGAGAGATCAAGGAGGATGAGGAGGCAGGTGTCGTTTTGGTCTAGCATTTGAAGTGCGTCGTCAATTATGTGAGTCATAGCAGTTTCTGTACTGTGTCCTGCTCGGAAGCCTGACTGGTGATGGTTGAGGAGATCAAATTGTTCAATGTGTTCAGTCAATCGTAGTTGAGCGCATTTTTCCAGCAGTTTGGCGAGAGTGGGAATATTGGTAATGGGACGGTAATTGTTGAGATCAGAGGGGTCGGCTGTAGGTTTCTTTAGTAGAGGTGTGACCTGACCAACTTTGAGGGAGTCAGGTATGCTTCCTTGTTGGAGAGAACTGTTGATAATTTTAGTCCAGAGAGGGATAAGCAAAGGGGTAAAGTCTTTTACTGCGGTAGCAGGAAGGGGGTCCGTGAGATGATTGGATGGTTTCAGGGTGCTGAGCAGTTTGCCAATTTCTTCTTCTGAGTATGTGCCAAAGGTTGACCATGTGGCATTGTGTTTTGGTTCAGTGGCTGCTAGGCACTGGGGTTTGGAGTAGAGGCTTGCGTCAATGAGGAGATCGCTCTTTATGTTGTCAGTTTTTTGGGTAAAGAAAGCAGCGAAGTCTTCACAGGAGGGTGCCTCACGCCCAGTGTTGAGTGGTTGGGGTTGATCCTTGGATTGTGATCTGATTAGCTCAAACAGTTTTCTCGGGCGGTTTTTTGCTTGGTCGAGCTGGAGGCTGAAGAAGTCTGATTTTGAGCGTTTTATTTTCCTGAAGTAGGCGTTTCTCTTTTTCTTCAGATCTTTTAGGTGCGTTGCCGAGGGAGCTGATCTCCAGGTACGCTCTGCCATTCGCATGTCTCATCTATCTTCATTGAGTCTCCCGTCATACCATGGATTGGAGATTTTAGTAGAGACTCTTTTTAGCTGCATAGGTGCTGCCTCATTAATTATAGAGGTCATAGCGTTGAGATAGTGGTCAGTCAGTGTTTGAACGTCCGTATCGCCTGTCGGTGGCAGTAGGAGATTGCACCTGTTAGGGGGCAAAGAGCCTGGGTTGAGTTTTTTCATGTCTCTTTTCCAGACTTTGGGCTTGGGGAATTGAGCCGGGTTAACTTTAACTTTTTCATTAATAAAGAATGTGACAATATGATGATCTGACCAGTCACAGGGTTGGATGGACTTGAGTTGGATAGACTCCTCTTTGGAGATGATCAGGTCGAGGATAGAACCTTTCTCGTGAGTCGGGCTGTTGCATATTTGGGTGAGGTTGAGGGCATCGAGGAAGTTTTTAAGACTATTTACCACCGCGTCATTGCTATCGTTCCAGTGGAGGTTGAAGTCACCAAGGTATATTTGGGTGAGCTGCCGTCCGGAATTGGTTGAGATCATATCCATGATTTGTTGGGAAAAGGTGAGGTTGTCCCTGGGTGGGTGGTAGATGCTGTGAAGAGAGCATATCGGTTTACCCTCACTAATGTCGAGGCAGATGTATTCCCAGGATGTTGGGGATGGTAGGGAGGTGGAATTGACTTTCTGAACAGAGAGGTTATTCCTGTAGATGCATGATATTCCACCACCTACTTTGCCTGCTCTGTCTAGCCTGATAATGTGGTAGTTGGGAGGAACCAGAATGTCCATTATAGGTGTCGAAGATTCAGTTAGCCAGGTTTCAGTCAGGATGATGAGGTCAAGGTAAAGTGTATTTTTCAAGACTTGGTAATTGTTAGCATCCTCAGCTCTAGTAGTGAGGAGCTTATCTCTACCTTTACCTTCAAAGGAGAGTCACAAAATAGCTGCCCACTGACTCTGGGGGATGCACTGGACAGTGCAGGCCCTCTCCAAAGCAGTCATCCATTTGTGGATGTCATCCCCTTGTTTAAAGGGGGGCACTATTTTACTCAGGTGTCTAGTATCAAAACTCCTGTCTTTATCCTTAGGGATATTGCTGCCACCAGTGGGGACTACCCCACTTAACTGTTGCTCTCTAGCAAAGGCAAGCTTCTCTTTGGCAAGGGCAAGTTCTTCCCTCTGAATCCTCAGATTAGCCTGTTTCATCCTTGCTTCATGTTCTCTCCTCTGAGGGGAAGTTATTCTCCTCTGGGGAGAAGTCATTCTCCTCTGAGCAGAGCCATGAGAGTGCACAGATCTATTGGAGTCCCTAGAATGAGAACTATCTCTTCTAACTACAAGGTTAGGCATGATTAGGGTCAGTACTGGGGGTCCCCCAGATCCTTCCCTATGCAGGTCTAAGTTGGCCCTAGTAAGTCTGCTGACTAGCTCAGGACCATTGTCTGCCTCATCCCCAGAATTAACCTCTTCATCCTCATCCTCCTCTACTTCCTCAGTTTCAGGGAGGTCAGGATCACCAAGGGTACCTTCTAAGGCTGGCATGCTCCCATCTGTATGAGAAGCCTTTCTAGCATCATAAGTCTCTAAGAGACCTAACAGAAAAGGAGTGGTAGGGTTAGAACCCTGTTTTAGTTTCCTGGAGGTACACAATTGTCTCATCTCCTGGAAGCTAAGGGCTGCATATCTGGAAGTGACCTGTGGAAGGTCCACAACCACAAGGGGAGTCTCTGAAGACTCTCCATGGGTAGACATGCTTCTAGTGAGGTGTAAGTGGTGCACTTACCTACACTATGGGTTTACCTACTGATCCCTTGCTAAGAGTTGTAGTCCGAGTGTGCTAAGCCCTGTTACACTACAACAGCTGGTTCAGTAGAACTCAGAGTATTCTAAGTTAAGTTATATGTACCTGGGTACTTATGTGATCTTTCAAATGATATTTTTAGGATACGTGCGAGGTAAAACAACAGCAAGCTCAAATCCCACCGCTGCCACCAATGTGAGAAGTTGGCCTGATATATAGTGCTCACTATTCTAGTGATCACTTTGTATCATACCAAACGACCCTTATTGATGATTGGTTGTAAGTCAACCTTATTAGACCAGCTATCGTAGCGTGGACAAGAGCAGTCTTTAGGCTAAACTCTAGAGGGCGTGTTAAGCCAGCTGTTTTACCATCACATATACCCCTTGAACACCAAGTGAAAGGACACCACACAAGTGGTTATAAAAATATAGGATATTTATTAATAACAAGTCTACCCTGAACTCTTTAGAGTCAGGGAGCTAAGCACAATACAAAACTCTTACGAAAATACTTTAAGTTGCACAATTTACACAAATGCCCGAGGGGCACGAAAAACCATATACACAAAAAGTTGAATGCGAAATGCTAGCAGGTAAGTAACAATATCCAGAGACTTCAGGATCGCTAGGACTACCTTACTGAACCCTCAGGTTAGGAGCAGGAGGCCTAGGGAGATCGGGTGCAGAGTGTGCACTCTCACGCGGGATGCGGGAAGAAGTCTATGGATGCTAGCGTTTCTAAAGTTACTGTTTCCGGACGAATCCGACTAGCTAGACTGAAACGAAAAAGGACCTGGACACTAGGAGAGTGAACCTGTGCTGGAGCACCGAAATGCTCGAGTTACCTAGCCGAGGGGCTGCGGCTGCATAGGGTTCAAGTGACGTCGGGAATCCTCATTGTAGTCTATGGAGCCTGAAAGAAGAAGTTGCTGGCAGGCGACCAGTGAAGAAGTTCAGTGTGATCCAAGGCTGGATCAGTGAAGGAGACGACCTGAAAGCAGAGGGGACTCAGTTCTTAATCACTAGCCAGTGATTAGGTGGGCACCAGGATGGCACCGGACGAAGTCACCTCGACCAGGTGAGTGGGCGACGCTGGACTCTGCAGGCACACGGACCAGGAGGCGTTGTCGGTGTCCAGGCTGGAGGTGCGAGCTGTCCCACGAAGCTGTCTGCTGTCGGCGATGCTGGACTCAGGATTTGAGCAACAAACCTTGGCAAAGGCAGGCCCACGCGGTGGAGTCAAAATGGCGTCTGGAGTGGACCAGGAGGGTCCAGGGCACTTCTTGTTGGACAAGAAGCAAGGGCCAGTCTAGGGGACCTAGACCAGCGGTGCAAACGTCGTGGTACGTCGTCAAGAGGGTCACTAGTCAACGGGCAAGGGACCGGACAACGTGGCAAGCAGCAAAGAAGCAGAAGGGCCCCACGCAGACCTCGTGGATGCTGGGGGGCTGGACTTCGGTACTGGAGCTGCTTTGGGTTAGGGCTTCTCAAACCCTAGTGCACTTACTCGAGGGTCACTCGGGGGTCGTTTGGTATGATACAAAGTGATCACTAGAATAGTGAGCACTATATATCAGGCCAACTTCTCACATCATGGAACAGCTATTTGGACTTGGTTCCCCAAGCTGCAAACGGGCTCAGCTCATGCCAGAGCACCATCTCACATAATTCCAAGCACTCTGCCTTCAGGATCGATAAGGCCTGCCATAGGAGTGACTGATAGGAATATATGTGTCCATTTTAGGGTTAGATATAGGTATACTATATCTAAAGCAAAGGGTGATTACACCACCTTGCCCCAGCTGTCGTGCAGCCAGTTGTGTCTGTTGGGGTGGCCAGCCAGGGGTGGCATAATACATGCTGCAGCCCCTGGTAGGCCCTGGGTACACCTATGCCCTGGATACCTAAGGTATGCTGTACAGGGACTAATAAGGTGGCCCAGTACCAATTGGTAAAATGCACCTAAGGTACATGGTTGTAATTTAGAGAGAGAACAGCTAGGCTGTGGGTCTGATTAGCAGGCCCACAGCCAGGGAAAGTCGTAAATCAGTGAAGCAAAAAGCAAAAATCTGGGGTGGCCATGGGATTGCAGACCCCACTCTCCTACACACCCAACCTGAGACGGGGGCTTCTTCCCACCACAGGTGATCCCTCCAATAAAGTCTATGTTGGGAGTGACAGGGTGAGGCAATTCGTAGACATAGTCAGCCCTCAGCAGTCAGAGCGAGGTGCTGCTAATGAGTTCCTGGTAGGTCACCTTCCTCTCTTGGTGCCGTGAGGTGAGGAGCTAATATGAAGAGTAGAGTTCATGACAGAGCAACCATTCCAGGAGGGCAACCAGCATGTACTTGAATCACTGGGTAAACTCCAGGTGCGTGTGGCCTGTGAAGAGCTTTGGGGAGATGAATGAAGGGCCTGGGCACTGAGCGGCCTTATGGTTGAAGCCACATGGAAATGTTTGTGAGAAGAATACAGACAGCCTAGATAGACTCTGCCACTATCTGCACAAGGAAACATGGGGTCCATGAGTAGGATATCGCACTGACACTCAGGCAGACTCTGGAGCAGCTCTAGGTCATCCACCAAGTGCCGACATGCAGAGAGCATGATTTCGGTCACGTTGACTATCGGCTGATACCGGGGAAGGATCTGTTCTAGAAAGGAGTCTTTCTTCAGGATGGAATGACTGATCGACTAGACCTTGGACTCCCAATACTCTTTGGTGAGGGGCACAGAGTAGGTCTTCACAATGTAGGCGTGGGGCGACCCTGTTATGATGCTGATGTCCGGCACCAGCACAACAATCTGGTGACCTCGCTGCCCGAGTTCCCTCACTAGCGAGCTCAGACTGGGCCACTGGGCCACTGACCCCCATCCTGTAGCACCACCAGCAGCTTCCCACCCTCGCCGAGGGTGGTCAATCAATCAAAGTACTTGTAAAGCGCGTTACTCACCCGTGAGGGTCTCAAGGCGCTGACGTCAGCGTCAAGATCAGAAGCCAGGCCACGGTCCAGGAAGAAGACACAGAAGCCATCAGCAGCAGCACAGCCCTGTGGCTGACAGCTTCACTTGCATGAGGCGGTAAGAGAACTCCCAGGACAGAGCCGAGGAGCCCCTTACCATCAAGTTGGGCTCGTCTTTGACATGTGCGAGTTGGGCTAACACCCAGGGAGGGCGCCGACCTGCCGCAGTCTCCCAATGACGCAGGTCCAAAGAAAGGTGTGTTTAAACACTTTCTCTGAAGGCTACGGGCGTTCTTGTCTGCTTTTTTGTTTATATTTTTATGGCGCTCCCTAATCGTGTCTTCCTATTCCTACATTTTCGATACAAAGACAATTCAAGAAGTCGAGTCGGAGAGGGCGCTATATTTGGATTCGCCCAGGGCGCTCCCTGAGCACAGAGCAGATCAGTTACTATCAACCACAGTTAATCGTATCACGACACAGGGCGTCCACGACAGAAGCATGCGTAGAATCAACACTCCAGACAGTCCTGTTTCGATAATGGGAGCGGGGAAAGGAGGACTCACAAGCAACAACGAGCACCCCTCTGAGAAAAAAAACTGCTCATACTCCGTAGAGAGACATGTTTCAAGCTAGCCTGGCTGAGGTGCCAATCACATTCACAACCCTACAGAAGCTGTGCAAACAGAAACGGAGCAACTAAGGTCTCAAGACACACTAGAACACCGACATGTTTACGGATTCACACTCGGTGTGTCTGGTGTTGATGCCTTGGAGCAGGCCGAGAAAAAAAACTGTTCATACACCGTAGAGAGAAGCGTCTCAAGTGAGCCTGGCTGAGGTGCCAATCTCATTCACAACCCTGCAGAAGCCGTGCAAACAGAAACGGAGCAACTAAGGTCTCGAGACACACTAGAAAGCAGACATCTTTACTGATTCACACTGTCGGTGTGTCTGGTGTCGATGCCTCAGAGCAGGCATTAATTGCTAAGAGAGGGAGGGTGAGCATAGACCGAGGGGGACGATACTGGACCAAAAAAATCGGCGCGATGAATATTACAAGCAGAGTCCAGAAGCGCACTGAATAACTAGGCTTGGCCCGAGGGAGGTGGCAACAGGAGCACGCCGAGGCACATTTTAAACAAGCTGTCGGCGTAGTGCGAAAAATATAGTGCGTAGCAGCTCATGAAGGACAGTGTGTAACGCCACAAGTGAGATACAATCCCAGTGGGCGGGTTCAAAAGTGGACAGGGGGTTAACAAGGAGTGACTAAGAAGCCTCCTTTTCAATCAGTGTGTGCCAGCGTTTAGCATGGAGGATGGCACCAGCGTATGAAAAAGATGGGCGGGGCTTCAAGTCCGCCTCTGAAAACTTTGGAATCCGTATTGATTCCAAGAAGCCCTCGCATAGCGAAAGCAGGGCATGCACGCTGTAACGCCAGGCGAGACCTAAAAAGGGTGCTCATATACAAGAGATGGACACACATGGATGGTTTCAAATTATTAAAAAGTGTCAGTTTTCTTCGTTAGAAGCTTTTCTGGCCCTGCTGCCACCACAGGCGATTCACAACCAGTTGTTAAAGGAGAGCGATCGAGAGAATATATAACGTCACACAGACTGAAATACGATGGTTTACTGACCAGCTCATGCAGACAGAAGCCCAGTGTATCAAACAGCACTGCAAGCAACTAAATACAGAAACAGAGATGTGTGCGAGAAGAGGTGATGGCGTCTAAATGAAGCGTAAACAGTTACTCAAAGAGTTCTCAGACCCCTCTGGCGCTTTCAGAAGCGGTCGCTCCCTCACAACAGCTCCTGCCTGGTATTGTACCCGCGCTCCCTGCCTCCTATTCGCGCATTGCTACAACCTGCATAGCGCCTCATTACTGCATAGCGCTATAGCGCGAGTGCCTCTATGTACTGAAATTTACCATTTGCATCGCTTTCACTATAATTAACGCTGCGCTGTGTTTGAAGCCCGCATTATTTGTATTTCCATTGTATTGTGTTTAACTGTACTGCACGCCGCATTGCCTAATTATTGTGCAGCCTTTGATGTGCATTTGTTGACCCTGCCTACCTCGAGTTTACTCTCGGGCCGCCATCTTTGTTGTTGTTGCCTCGGAGCACCTCCTCCACAGCCCGCCCGCCTACCAGCTGACTCTCCCTCGCCCCTCCCCCTATCCATATATGTCAGATGGATTTGCGTGCAGCGTCCACGCGCTGCGGCCGCGCCGAAGGTGCGCCAAAGGTAAGCCCGTCTACGCCCGTCCGCGCCTGGACCGCGCCCAGCGCCAGACCCCCTGGTCCTCGCCATACCCTACCCACTAGAGTCACATATGATGCCGCAACTCTCCGCTCCCTCAACCCCGGTCGCTCACTAGAGTGCTGCGTAGCTATCCCAGGACGCACCCACGGCCCATTCGCCTGCCTCTCCTGCAAGTTCAACTGCTCCAGGACTCTCACCAACTCCACCCCCCCTACACATACCTCCGACTCCAACCACCTTAAGTGCATCTTGCTCAACACCCGCTCGGTCCACAGACACGCAACAGAACTCTGGGCCCTAATCGACACAACGTCACCTGACATCGCCTTCCTCACAGAAACATGGATGAACACATCATCAGCACCCGACATCGCCATAGCCATACCGGACGCCTACAAGATTATCCGAAAAGACCGCATCAATCAAACTGGAGGAGGCATCGCCATCATCCACAGAAACAACATCAAAATCACAACCAGCTCCGACGACAACCTTGCAACCGCCGAACATCTCCACTTTCAGATCCACACCGACCCCAGGACCACACTTAGAGGCACCCTCATCTACAGGCCTCCAGGCACCCGCACTCTATTCAGCGATGTCATCACGGACTTCATCAGCCCACACGCCCTCGCCTCCAAAAACTATATTCTTCTAGGAGACCTCAATTACCACCTTGAAAACAAACACGACTGCAACACCACCACCCTTCTGGACAACCTGGCCAATCTCGGACTCAAACAACTTGTTGACACCCCCACCCATATAGCCGGACATACGCTCGACCCGATCTTCACCTCCAGTGAACACATCTCCTTCGATCACACCACAGCCCTCCACTGGTCGGACCACAACTGTGTTCACTTTAGCTACAAAAGCTCCCTGACCCACAACCCATCCCTCGAAGAAACTGGAACAAAATCACCACCGACCAACTCCTCACTTCACTCAACCAAAACCCTCCCACCCTCTCAATGGACCCAGACCAAGCGGCCACCGACCTCAAACAATGGATTACCCACAGTGCTGACGAATTAGCACCCCCGAAAATGCACCAGATGAAATCAGACAGCAAAAAGGCCCCCTGGTTCAATGATGAACTTAAAAAATCCAAGAAACTATGCCGCAACCTGGAGAAGATATGGAGAAAAAACCCAACTTCAGACAACATGACCTCCCTCAAGTCAGCCACCCGCAAACACCACCAACTGATCCGATCAGCCAAGAAATCAGCATTCAAGGATCGTCTCGACAACAACACTCATAACAGCAAGGAACTCTTCAACATCGTCAAAGAATTCACCAACCCCTCCGCAGCATCCAACGACATCACCCCCTCCCAAGACCTCTGCGACGCATTATCCTCCTTTTTCTACAACAAGATCGCAGACATCCACAACAGCTTCGAGAATTCTCCCAGCGATCAACCCTCTCCTCCACCTTTAGATCCCACTCCACCAACTAACAACCTCAACGCCTGGAACCCAATCACCACTGAAGACACCATTCGCCTCATGAACTCTATCCACTCTGGCTCGCCTTCTGACCCCTGCCCACACCACATCTTCAACAAAGCTGACTCCATCATTGCACCCCACCTCCACGATGTCATCAACTGCTCTTTCAACTCCGCCACCTTCCCAGAAAGCTGGAAACACGCCGAACTCAGCGCCCTTCTGAAGAAACCCACAGCTGACCCTTCTGAACTTAAAAACTACCGCCCCATATCCCTCCTCCCATTCCCGGCCAAAGTCATAGAGAAAGCAGTCAACAACCAGCTCGCCGCCTTCCTTGAATACAACAACTCCCTTGATCCATCTCAATCCGGGTTTCGAGCCAAACACAGCACCGAAACCGCCCTCATTGCAGCGACCGACGACATCAGATCACTCCTGGACAACGGAGAAACAGTGGCCCTCATCCTACTCGATCTTTCCGCCGCTTTCGACACAGTCTGTCACAGCACCCTTATACAACGCCTCAGCAACATCGGCATACAAGGAAAAGCCTTGGACTGGATCATCTCATTCCTCGCTGGGAGAACTCAAAGAGTCCGACTTCCCCCATTCAACTCAGAGGCCACTGAAGTCATCTGTGGCGTACCTCAAGGATCCTCACTCAGCCCCACCCTCTTCAACGTCTACATGAGTCCTCTCGCCTCCATCGCGCGTCATCACAACCTTAACATAATCTCCTACGCCGATGACACCCAGCTGATCCTTTCCCTCACCAAAGATCCCAACACCGCCAAAACCAATCTTCACGAAGGCATGAAAGAAGTAGCCGAATGGATGAAACAGAGCCGCCTAAAACTCAACTCAGACAAAACGGAGGTGCTCATCCTAGGATCCTCCCCCTCAACTTGGGACGACTCTTGGTGGCCTTCCGCTCTGGGCACAGCACCCACACCCACAGACCATGCACGTAACCTTGGCTTCATCCTAGACTCCTCTCTCTCGATGTCCAGACAAGTCAACGCTGTCTCATCCTCCTGCTTCAACGTACTTCGCATCCTCAAAAAGATCTTCCGCTGGATCCCCTCGAAACAAGAAAGACTGTCACCCACGCTTTGGTCACGAGTCGACTGGATTATGGCAACACACTTTACGCCGGAATCACAACAAAATTACAGAAAAAACTCCAACGCATCCAAAACGCATCAGCTAGACTCATACTAGACATCCCGCGCCAAGATCACATCACCGGACATCTAAAAGACCTCCACTGGCTTCCCGTCAGCAAAAGAATTACTTTCCGCCTTCTTACCCACGCACACAAGGCCCTCTACAATCTAGGACCCGAATGCCTCAACACTCGACTGTCCTACAAACCCACCCGTCAACTAAGATCGTCCAATCAAGCCCTCGCCGCAGTCCCGCGCATCCGGAAATCCACCATGGGTGGCAGATCCTTCTCCTTCCTGGCTGCCAAGACCTGGAACTCACTCCCCACCCACCTCCGCCTCACTCAGAACCACATCTCCTTCAGAAAAGAGCTCAAAACCTGGCTATTCGACAAATAATCTACCCCTCCCCTAGCGCCTTGAGACCTTCTGGGTGAGTAGTGCGCTATACAAATGCCCGAACTTGAACTTGAACTTGAACATCCGCCATGACCAACATTGAGGATGCAGGTGATCTACGCTGGGGCAAGTGGTTTCTTACCTGGGACCAAATTTACCAGAATCGAGCAGCCTATCTTTCCCCTTCCACTGAATCTGGGGTGTGGGGTCCCCAGCAGCCTGGCAGTGTAGCACGGCCATGTGTCCTTGATACACAGTCGTATTTTCTGGTTCCAACTTAAAGGTGATGTAAACTACAACAAACAAATGAACATATTACAAGAATTAAAGTTACAGGGGAGAGAAGTGTTGGGACAGATACTAACAAAAGGAGGAAAACAAAAAACACATGCACACAAGGTAAATTTATTTAAAAATCTATAAGAAGTACCACATTGAATCCAGACCTTTAATCTAGCATATATTGTAGCTCTCACTTAAGTACTGTGGCTAGAAAATGCCTCAAACAAAACCACAGCACAGTGGTCCCTGGAGAGAACATACCAACCACAGCCCAGTTCTTACAAAGTCCCACAGGTTCAACCCGCTGTAAGTACTTGGAATTGTCCCAAAACACCTCAAGCACCCACACATGCCGCTTGACTTTGCTTCCGGGTGCAAAGACGACAGCCCTTATGAGATGGGTACCTGCATCTCATACAGTCTGCTTTTCTTTCAGTGTGACACTAGTGCAGACGGAAGATCCCCCGAAACATACCTGCCACCGTTAGCTGGACCATGGACCGGATCTCCCCTTGCAGGCTGTTGGAAGCAATACAGGTGTAGTTTCCCGCGTCGCTCTTCGTCACCTTGTAAAATTGTAACAATCCTGCATTGAGGCTGACGTGATCTGGCATGCTGCTGCCATCTGCAATGTTGACAAGACAGAGAGGAAAGGCACTTAGAATAGAGTATTTAATACAAAGATCTGCATCGAAGTGGAATATGTGGCGTAGGACAGACTGATAGATGAACACTTTAGTGGGAAAAGTAGGTATTAGAAAAGGTTTGTGCTCCTTCAACCCCCCAGCGCATGTATTCCCGCCATTTCAAACAAAAAGATGCTGAATTACAAACATTTTTAGGTTAGAGCCTGGGCAGCGCATGCGCTGTTCTGCGCGGCGTTCGTGTATGGACTTGAAGCTCCGCCAATTTTCTCAATTGGCACCTGTTACTATTTCTAAATGCTGGATTCTGATTCATGAATTGGGATGGTAGCCCCTCCTTAGTACCGCTTTATCTGCATTTGTAACCTCCCAGGAGGACTGGACTTTTTGCTAGTTTTGTTACAAAGTGCATCCTATTTAGTCTGTAAGCACTATTTTCTATAATGATTTCCCCTTCTGCAGGCACAAAGTGCTTTCCTGCAAGTGTCCCTGCTTTGCCTCCAGCCGCCACGCAATCGTTTCAGCACGGCACCTGCTTTTACATTTCTATTACCGATAGGCCCAACTTGCACCTTTTCAACTACGTTTGTTTTTAATTTGGCTGTGCAGCACACTGTTACTATAGTAGCTGTGTGCCTTTATTTTCTTCAGGACTTGTCCCTTTTTCTATGCATTATTTATTTTGCACGTGCGGCACACTTTTACTATTTGTGCTGGGCGCCTTTATAATATTCTGAACTTGCGCCTTTTTAATGTATTGTTTCTTTATTTTGCAAGCGTGAAACGCTTTTACTATAGCAGCTGTGCACCTTTTTTTTCCAATGAGAGACAGCCTATAACGGCCGTAAGACTTTTTATCCAACAACAACCCCTCTCCCTTCCCTCTCCAGTGGCCTTCGGAACTGGAAGACGGCAGCTCCATGGAAAGCAGCAGCTGTCAGTACAACTGTTTCTCATACAAAGGGGCATGGGGATGTTCTCTCTTGTATTTGCCAAACTACTAAGGAGAGACCGAAGTCTGCTGTCAATTTTTGTGTTTCCGCCTCGCGCCCTCTCACTGAGTGACACAAACTCCAAGCAGGCAACTACCACACGCACTCAATCACATACACGTTTCTTCGCACCATATGCTGGCGGCCAAGCCCGACTTCTCTCAGATCATAAAGTCTGATAAGGAGAGCTTATTGCAACTATTTGCAAGGAAGCAGCATTCCAGTGGGAAAAGAGCATACAAATATTTGGCAAATCTGTCCACTGTTTGGCAGATGTTCAATGCATGTTTTATAAAGTTTATTCAAGTTATTTATACTAGTTGGAAGGCCCCTTGCGAAATCGGGAGATTGTAAATATGATCAGCAAAGTTAAACAATAGTTGGCTTGCACAATGCTGATCATACTCAATAGGACAGCCCCTAAAGACTAAGCCCCAGCCCATGCCAGATGCAGGTAGACTGCTCTTCCAAGTACAAAGTTGTCTTTTGCTCGACCACTGTCAATTACATATCGGAGTGAGTTAGCCAAAACAACCTAGCTACATACATCCACTCCACACAAGAAAACGCATGGGTAAAAGGCGTCATTTACGACGTCAATAGCTCGAACTCACATGAATGCGAGACCTATTGCATTGCAGATGCTTGTTTAAATATAATGACAGGTGGGCGGACAAAGGGAAGATTGGAAGACAGCCAGGGAATGAAGGAAAGGTGGAGTGAACACTAAAGAGTGCACTGCAGAGTGCAGGTGAAGAGAGTCACAGACCTGGAGTGGAGTGGTCTCTTAGGGAGCCCCGCACAGAAAAGAAAACTGCAAAACAGGAGAAGAATGAATATGCTACTTACCAGTATGCATCTGTTCTTGGCATGTAGGGCTGCTGACATTCATATCTATAGCATAGATCGCCGCCTAGTGTTGGGTCCGGATGATTGCACATTGTTGTCCTGGAAGAGTCTTCGAAGTATCACGAGATAGGTGGCTCCTCCCCTGGACTACAGTGCGCATGGGCATCGACTCCATCCCCAGATTGTTTTTAGCCATTGTGGCAAAGATGGAGTGTAACAGTGCAAGCGATGGCCATGCTAAGAGTAAGTGTAAGTGCTGCAGCCGCTACAGGCGCCGGGGAGGAGGGCGGGCGATATGAATGTTAGCAGCCCTACATGCCAAGAACAGATGCATACTGGTAAGTAGCATATTCAGTTCGAGGCATGTGGGCTGCTGAATTCATATCTATTGCATAGAATACATAGCAGTCCCTCCATTAACGGCGGCCGCCTGTGCCAGCTGCAGAAGTCTGAAAAAGTGTTTTAAGAACAGCCTGCCCTACAGCTGCTTGCTGCTTGGAGTGCACATCTACACAGTAATGTTTAGTAAATGTGTGTGGTGTAGACCATGTGGCTGCTCTACAAATGTCTTCCAAAGGAATATTACCAAGGAAAGCCATGGAGGCCCCCAACTTGCGGGTGGAGTGGGCTCTTGGGGGGATCGTTAAAGTGCGCTTAGCCTTTTGATAGCAGATTTCAATACACTTAACGATCCACCTGGCTATACCTGCTTTGGAAATGGGGTTGCCCTTGTGTTGGGCAGAAAAGGCAACAAAGAGTTGTTTTGTCTTCCTAAAATCTTTGGTCCTATCAATGTAGTACATTAAAGCTCGCTTAACGTCAAGAGTGTGGAGCATTCTTTCAGCCACTGTCTCTGGATTTTGAAAGAACACAGGCAGTTCAATAGTCTGATTGACATGGAACTGTGAAACCACTTTAGGAAGAAATTTAGGGTTAGTGCGCAGCACCACCCTGTTGGAGTGAACCTGTATGAATGGCTCTTGTACGGTGAGCGCCTGGAGCTCACTTACACGTCGCAGTGACGTAATGGCTATCAGGAAAGCTACTTTCCATGTCAAGAACTGAATCTCGCATGAATGTAGAGGCTCAAAGGGTGGACCCATCAGTCTGGTGAGGACCACATTAAGGTTCCATACAGGAGCTGGCGGGGTCCTGGGAGGAATGACCCCGTTTCAGTCCTTCTAGAAAGGCTTTAATGGCAGGTACTCTGAAAACTGATAGATGCTGCCTGTTTTGGAGATAAGCCGCTATGGCGGATAAGTGTATCCGAATGGAAGCGTACGCCAGATTGCATTTGTAAAGATGTAACAAATAACAAATTATGTTGTAAGTAGATGCATCAAGCGGGTCGATGTTGTGTTCTGCACAGTAAATGACAAACCGCTTCCATTTGGCTGCATAGCATGCTCTGGTGGTGGGCTTTCTTGCCTCCCGTAGGATATCCATGCAGTCGGGAGGTTAGTTGAGGTAGCCAAATTCTAAGACCTCAGGAGCCAGATCGCCAGGTTGAGCTGTTGCGGAACTGGGTGCTGAATGTCGCCATGGCTCTGCGTCAAAAGTCTGGGTGTGAGGTGCAGCCTTTGATGCGGTACCACGGAGAGTTCTAGAAACGTGGTGTACCATGGGTGGCGCGCCCACGTTGGAGCAACCAGGATGAGTGTCATCGAGTGTTGCTTTAGCTTTCGTGCCACCAGCGGTATGAGAGGTGCTGGGGGAAAAGCGTACGCAAATCTGCATGACCAGTGCATCCATATCTCATTGCCCTGCGACTGTGGGTGAGGGAACCTGGCGGCAAAGCTTTGGCATTTTGCGTTTTCCCTTGTGGCGAACAGGTCTATCTCTGGATGACTCCACTGCTGGAAGTACGGGCTGAGTACTGATGGATGTATCTACCACTCGTGCATTTGGTGGCTGTGATAGAGCAAGGTTTCGCATCGCGACTTGCTCTAGTCATGAACCTCGAATCTGTTGTAACACCATAAATAAATTGTATGTATTACTAATCTCTTTATTTTTATAATACATGTATATTAGAGAAGCTTGCCTATGTGTTTCACTAATACGAATAACTCTCGTACTTTAAAATGGCCGCTGTTTGCATTTTGATTCTGCGCATGCGTTAGGCATAATCACGTGACGTGACGCAGTCACATTTTGGAGGGAAAGGGTGCGCATGCGTAATAGCCATAAAATGGCCGCGCTTACTAGTAACGAGGTGAAGCTTACCCCGCTGCTCTTGTGATTTTGTCTGTTGCACTTACCCATAAATGCATAGTATATTTTTATGATAAGAAACCTGAAGTCCAAAAACATGAGATGTAATACATTCATTTATTTCTATGTTTTAATTTGTTTTCGCTTACTTTTCATGTATCATCGGTACGGAGGAGTGATGAGGGTTTTGAGGCCATCTTGAAGCGCGGTACTGCGCAGGACCAGAAGTAGCGAGGTGCCTTTGACAAAGCGCCAAGAGAAGGAACGCAGCCAATGTGTGCCTGGGAAGATGCACCTTCACCCAGCTATGAAACTGAAAATGTTCTTTACTCGATACATTTGTATACTTTCCTATTGTATTCCGTGCGACTTCTCATGGGAACCCCAATCTTGGTAGGCGGTACCTTGCAATGCAAAATAGGTCTTACAATAGTCTGTTCTGATTGGTGTGTTAACCAAATCCTACCTTAGGACCAATCAAAATTGGGGATTCTGACACTTTGCAACATTTGGGGGGTGGTACACTGTCCCAAAACAGTATATCTAGCCTAGGTTCACCTAGGGAATTTGTCAGACTTGTCTGAATAGCTGACCTGTCACTGACCCAACGCACTCAATAGGTGACTTGATACAGAGGTGCTGCGGAGCACTCTGTCCGAATTGACCATAGACTCTGAAGGTTTTACTGAACCTTAAGTGCTGGCGGAGCACTTTGCTGGGGAATTCGCTGACCCAATCGGGGTCCTGATCGATAGCTGCAGAGAGGGTGGAGCGCTGGCGTTGCTTCCAAACTGCGGGTGCTGGTCGTATCCTGGTGGTCCTGTCCTGATCCTAATCTGATTTTCCTGTCCTGTCCTGGGGTGTCCTTTCTGCACCTGCTGTCCCATTGAGGGTTATCCTCCCTTGAGGGTTTTCCTGTCCTTGACTGACCCGTGGCCAGGGTTGGTTTTCACACCAGTCTAGGTAAATATCGCTCTAAAACTCTTAAAACTGCACCTTTCTATTCTTCTGTCTTTGCTTCAATAAAGACATACTGTAGGAGAGTAGGGTCTGCAATCCTATGATCACCCAGATTTTTGCTTTTTGCTGCACTGGTTTACGACTTTCCCTGGCTGTGGGCCTGCTAATCAGACCCACAGCCTAGCTGTTCTCTCTATCCAAATTGTACTCAGGTACTGAATTGGCACTGGGCCCTCTCCAAGTCCCTGTACCCAGGGCTGAGGTGTACCCAGAAGTCTCCCAGGGGCTGAAGCATGTATTATGCCACCCCTGGGCTGACTAACTAAACTGACACAACTGGCTGCACGACAGCTGGGGCAAGGTGGTGTACTCACCCTTTGCTTTAGATATAGTATACCTATATCTAACCCTAAAATGGACACACAGATCTCCTATCAGTCACTCCTATGGCAGGCCTTAACAATCCTGAAGGCAGAGTGCTTGGAATCGTGTGAGATGGTGCTCTGGCATGAGCTGAGCCTGTCTGCGGCTTTCGGGATCCATCCCTTAGCCGTTTCCATGATATCGCATACCATATACTCTTAAGTGCATTATAATCCTCGCGGTTATATGCCAACTCTGGTATCGCTTTATCAAAACATGTCGAGTAAGGTGTCATACGAATTGGAATACTAACCCCTCGCCAATTCTGGCGACGGGGTTAGCATTCCACCCTTCTAGAGGGACACGACATGTATGTAACCCCTAACCCCGGTTAAAGTCAGACAGAGCCTTAGCATCCACAAAATGGATGCTGCCACCGAGACACAAGTCTGCCCTCCTGCTGCTGGGAGTCCTCCCAGAGCAGGAGATAAGGACAAAGGGTTTCCTGCCAGGGGCGGTGCCAGCACCGTCCCAGACAGGATTTTGTGTATTGTAGGTAGGCAGGGCTTCAGAGGAAGGTGACTGCACGTGGCACCCCGGTGCTCACTGTGCATAGGCTGGCTTGAACCAGTTCCAGGGACACTCCAGACCCTGTGCTGGGGAAAAGCCCGCCAAGGAAGTGGGTGTAACCACCCCTCTCCTGGTCCCACCCCTAGGGCAGGACTTAGTCGCGTGCCAGCCCCCTTTTCCCAGATAAAGGTAGGGACTGGCCCCCTTCCAAATCAGATCATCTTTGAATCCTGAAACTACTTTCTACGAAAGGAACTCAAGACTTCTTCCTAAGATTTCTCCCTTGTGACTAAGGAGTAGTCACCCTGCATCCGCAGGCACCATCTAAAGAACACTGCGGTCTGCTGCAAGTCCTTCCTCCGGAATGCGACTGCCCAGCTCGACGAGAACCGGCTTCCCTGGCACCTCTGACCTCTACCCACCTCTACAGCCCAGCTGAGAACCGTGGGTGCGACGAAACCTCGAGGGACCGGCCATCTGCAAGACTGCACGACTTCTGCACAGCAAGCCCGCCGAGTAATTCCCTGGTGAGTGCTTTGGGGTCCGAGAAGCCCCGACCCTGAGCAGCTCCAGCACCGAAGTGCAGCCTCCCAGCATCTCCACGATCTGCGTGGGGCCCTTCTGCTTTTTGCTGCTCACCGCGTTGTTTGGCTACTAGCCCGTTGGCTTGTGGCCTTCTGAACGACGCCCGACGACATCACTGCTGCTGGTCTGGTTGCTCCAGACTGGCCCTTGCTCCCTTTCCGAAGAGGAGCACCCCGGACCCTCCTGGTCCACTCAAGACGCCATTTTGAGTCCATCGCGTGGGCTTGAATTAGCCAAGGCTTGTTGCCCAATCCTGGGTAACTTCGACGCCGACAGCTTCATCCATCGTGGGACAGCTCGCCTCTCCATCCTGGTCGCCGACAACGCCTCCGGGTCTGTGAGATCTGCAGAGCCAGCGTCGCCCACTCACCTAGTCGAGGTGACTGCCATCCGGTGCCCTCCTGGTGCCCACTGACTACTGGCTAGTAGTCACGAACTTGGTCCCCTCTGCTTTCAGGTGTCATCCATCTTCCAGATCCAGGCTTGGATCAACTCGAACTATCTTCACTGGTCGCCTGCCAGCATCTTTCTTCCAGGCTCCTGGTCCGGCAACGAGGATTCCCGACGTCTTTTGAGACCTATGCAGCTGCAGCCCCTGGGCTAGGTAACTTCGGCATTCCGGTGCCCCAGCATAGCCTCACTATCCAAGGGTCAGGATCCACTGTCGTTTTCTTCCTACCAGGTCGGGCTCGCCCGTAAACACTAACTTTAACTTTACTAGGTTCCATAGACTTTGTCCCGCATCCCGCGTGAGAGTGCACACTCTGCACCCGAGTCCCCTGGGTCTCCTAGAAGTAATCTAACGATTCTATAGTCAAGTCCTAGCGATTCCAAAGCCTATTAGTACTGTACTTACCTGCTAGTAATTTCGCATTCCACTTTTAAAGTATATGGTTTTTCGTGCCCCTCGGGCATTTGTGTATACCGTGCTAACTTAAGTATTTTCGTAAGAGTTTTGTTGTGTGCTTAGCACCCTGTCCTCATAAAGAGTACAGGGTTGTTGTGATTCTAATAAATACATTGTTTATTTTCATAACACTTGTGCGGTGTCCTTTCACTGGGTGTTCAAGGGGTAATGTGATGGTAAAACAGCTGGCTTAACACGCCCTCTAGAGTCTTAGCCTTAGACTGCTCGTATCCATGCTACTAGGATAGCTGGTCTATAAGGTTGACTTACAACCAATCATCAATAAGGGTTGTTTGGACTGATATATAGTGATCACTAGAATAGTGAACACTGCACATCAGGCCAACTTCTCACATTGGTGGCAGCGGTGGGATTTGAGCTTGCTGTTGTTGTACCACACATATCCTAAGAATATCTTGTGAAAGATCACATAAGTACTAAAGGTACATATAACTTAGCTTAGAATACTCTGAGTTCTACTGAACCAGCTGTTGTAGCTCCTAGGGCCTAGCACACCCTAAACTACAACTCTAGCAAGGGATCAGTAGGCAAACATATAGTGTAGGTAAGTGCACCACTTACACCTCACTAGAAAAGCATGTCTACCCAGGGAGAATCTACTGAGACTCCCCTGGTCAGTGTTGACCCTCCACAGGTCACTTCAAGATATGCAGCTCTCAGTTTTCAGGAGATGAGACAAGTCTGTACCTCCAGGAAACTGAAGCAGGGGTCTAACCCCACCATTCCCTTTCTGATAGGTCTCTTAGAGACATATGATGCCAGAAAGATTTCTCAGTTACATGAGAATATGCCAGCCTTAGAGGGAACCTCTGGGGATCCAGACCTCCCCAACACTGCTACTGCAGTTGAGGAGGAGGATCAAGAGGAACTCTCTGGGGATGAGGTAGACAAAGGTCTTGAGGTAGTCAGAAGGCTAACCAGGGCCAACTTAGACTTACTTGGGCTAGGATCTGGGGGCCCCCCAGTACTGACCGGAAGTGGGCCTAACCTTGGAGTTAGGAGAGATAGATCTCTTTCTAGGGACTCCAATAGATCTCTGCACTCTAATGCCTCTTCCCAGAGGAGGAGAAACTCTCCACAGAGGAGAGTGACTTCCCCTCAGAGAATAGAGCATGAAGCTAGAATGAGACAGGCTGCTCTGAGGATTGAGAGGGAAGAACTTGCCCTGGCCAAAGAAAACCTTGCTTTTGCTAGAGAGCAGCAGATGAGTGGGCTAGCTCCCACTGGTGGCAGCAATCTCCCAAGAGATAGAGAGAAGGGTTTAGATACTAAACACCTGACTAAGATAGTGCCCCCCTTTAAGCAAGGGGATGATATCCAGAAATGGATGGCTGCTTTGGAGAGGGCCTGCACTGTGCAGTGCATTCCCCGAAGTCAGTGGGCAGCTATACTGTGGCTCTCCTTTGATGGTAAAGGTAGAGATAAGCTCCTCACTACAAGAGTGGAGGATGCTAATGATTACCAGGTCCTGAAAAATGCACTGATTGATGGGTTTGGTTTAACCACTGAGCAGTACAGGTTGCTGTTCAGAGACACCCAGAAAACTCAGTCTCAGGACTGGTCTGACTTTGTGGATAGTGCCACTAAGGCTTTGGAGGGCTGGTTGCTGGGTAGCAAGGTTACAGATTACACAGGATTGTATAATCTTATGATGAGAGAACAAATTTTAAACAATTGTCAGAACCAGTTGTTGCACCAGCACCTTGTTGATTCAGATCTGACCTCTCCCCAAGAATTGGGAAAGAAGGCAGACAAATGGGTCAGGACAAGGATCAAGCAGAACCAGAACCAGGGTGGTCAGAAGAAAGCAGACCAGAAGGGTAATGCAAAGAGTGAACAAAATGACCAGAAGTCTTCACCAGGTCCCCAACAAACCAAAGAGGGTGGGGGTCAGGCTTCCCAGAAGAAGAAGACTCAAGAAGGCCAGTCAAAAAGGTGGTGCCAGTACTGCAAAAGTTAATCTCACTGGTTTAGTGGGTGCACCAAAAGAGGAGGACAAACTCCTGCCACTACAGCCCCTAAGGCAACTGCACCCCCTTGTACAGTCAGTAGTGGTAGTGTACCTCCCAAGGCATTAGTTGGGTTAACCTTGGGAACTGAGGGGTCTGACAACTTAGTTGGCACACTCACTCAGGCTGTCCTTGTCTGTACAGGGGATATGGATATATCCCCTGAGATAAGTCCCAATACTTTGGGCAAATACAGGCAGACGCCTTTGATTAATGGCAAAATGGCTCAGGCCTATAGGGACACTTGTGCCAGTGTCACCATGGTGACACCTAACTTTGTGGACCCTGGACAGATCATGCCAGGTACTGATTTCCTGGTGACCAATGCCAGCAATGTCACTACTAGTCATAGTGTGGCAATTGTGGCTTTCTCCTGGGGTGGAGTGAAGGGACAAAAGAAAGTTGTAGTCAGTTCAGACCTCCCAGTTGATTGTTTGTTGGGCAATGATTTGGAGTCATCACTATGGTCAGAAGTGGAGCAGAGGACTCAAATGGAAATGTTAGGCTTGCCAGCACATGTGCTTGCTGTGACTAGGTCACAGGCCAGAAGATGCCCCACTGAACAGGTGCTGGATCCTGAAATGATGGACCAGACACCTTCCAAGAAGAAGAGCAGTAAGGGTTAAGGCATTGCCTTCCCCCTTGCCCCAGGTTGAGGATCAAGTCTCTGAGGAGGCTGATCTGAGAGAGCTGAGGGAAACTGAGCCTAAAGAGCTTGAACTTGATCAAGTTGAGTTTCTGGGCTCAGGGGGACCCTCCAGAGAAGACCTGGGGAAGGCACAGTTAGACTGCCCTTCCCTTGAACCCCTCAGACAGCAGGCTGCTGCTGAGGCTGCAGGGAATGCCACAGGTGCCCACAGGGTATACTGGGAAGATGGACTCCTGTACTCTGAGTCAAGAGACCCCAAGCCTGGTGCAACCAGGAGGCTGGTCATCCCCTTGTCTCAGAGGGGTTTCCTTCTCACCTTGGCCCATGAGATTCCCCTTGCAGGTCACTTAGGCCAGACAAAGACTTGGGACAGGCTTGTCTCACACTTTCACTGGCCTCACATGAATGAGAATACCAAGGAGTTTTGTCGCTCCTGTGTCACTTGCCAAGCCAGTGGTAAGTCAGGTGGCACAACAAAGGCCCCCCTCATACCACTACCTGTGGTGGGGGTTCCCTTTGAAAGAGTGGGGATTGACATTGTTGGTCCAATGGAACCCCAGACAGCATCAGGGCACAAGTTTATACTGGTGGTGGTGGACCATGCCACCAGGTATCCTGAAGCTATTCCACTTAGGACCACTACAGCACCTGTAGTGGCAAGGGCCCTAGTTGGAGTGTTCTCCAGAGTGGGCTTCCCTAAGGAGGTTGTTTCTGACAGAGGTGCAAACTTCATGTCAGGATATCTGACTGCAATGTGGAAGGAATGTGGTGTCAACTACAAGTTCACCACACCCTATCATCCACAGTGCAATGGGCTTGTTGAAAGATTCAACAGGACCCTCAAAGGGATGATTCATGGACTACCTGAAAAGCTCAGGCGTAGATGGGATGTCCTGATACCCTGCCTCTTGTTTGCTTACAGAGAGGTCCCACAGAAGGGGGTTGGCTACAGCCCTTTTGAACTTCTGTATGGGCATCCTGTAAGAGGACCCCTGTGTTTGGTGAAGGAAGGATGGGAGAGACCTCTCAAAAAGCCTGCAACCAACATAGTGGACTATGTACTTGGTCTCCGCTCCAGGATGGCTGAATACATGGAGAAGGCATCTAAAAACCTTGAGGCCAGCCAAGAACTCCAAAAAGCTTGGCATGACCAGAAGGCTGTCCTGACTGTGTACCAGCCTGGACAGAAGGTGTGGGTGCTGGAGCCAGTGGCCCCAGCAGCACTCAAAGACAAATGGTCTGGGCCCCACACCATCATTGAGCAAAAGGGAGAGGTCACCTACCTGGTGGACCTTGGAACTCCCAGGAGCCCCCTCAGGGTGCTCCATGTGAACAGGCTCAAGGCATATGTCGACAGGAAGGACATGAGCTTGCTCATGGCCACAGATGAGGGACAGGAGGAAGAGAGTGACCCTCTCCCAGACCTGCTCACTCAGAATCCTGATGATGGATCAGTAGATGGTGTTGTCTTTTGTGGCAGCCTCTCTGAACATCAGCAACAGGATTGTAGACAAGTTCTGCAGTCCTTTAGACATATGTTCTCTCTGACACCCAGTCAAACTGATTGGTGTACCCATGAAGTTGACACTGGAGACAGTCTGCCTGTCAAGAGTAAAATCTACAGACAGCCTGATCATGTCAGAGACTGCATCAAGACAGAAGTGCAGAAAATGTTGGAGCTGGGAGTCATTGAGCCCTCAGATAGCCCTTGGGCTAGCCCAGTCGTTCTAGTGCCAAAGCCTCACACCCAGGGTGGTAAGAAAGAGATGAGGTTTTGCGTAGACTACAGAGGACAATGCAGCCACTAAGACTGATGCCCATCCAATACCAAGAGCAGATGAACTTATAGATAGATTGGCTTCTGCCAACTACTTAAGTACATTTGACCTGACAGCTGGGTATTGGCAAATCAGGTTAGCTGAGGAGGCCAAGCCCAAGACAGCATTTTCTACCCCCAGTGGGCATTATCAATTTGTGGTAATGCCCTTTGGTTTGAAAAATGCACATGCCACCTTCCAAAGGCTGGTGAATCAAGTTCTCACTGGGTTGGATGACTTCTGTGCAGCATATCTTGATGATATAGCTGTCTTTAGCTCCACCTGGGAGGATCACCTGGTCCACCTGAGGAAAGTGTTAGAGGCTCTGCAAAAGGCAGGCCTCACTATCAAGGCCACCAAGTGCCAGATAGGGCAGACACAGGTTGTATACCTGGGCCACCTTGTAAGTGGAGGCCAGGTTCAGCCATTGGAGAGCAAGATACAGGCCATCAAGGACTGGGCTCCTCCAACCACCCAGACTCAGGTTCGAGCTTTCTTGGGCCTGACTGGTTACTATAGGAAATTTGTCAAGAATTATGGGTCCATTGTGACTCCACTTAATGACCTGACAAGTAAAAAGATGCCAAAGAAAGTTCAGTGGACAGCAAGCTGTCAGAAAGCATTCAATGACCTAAAGCAGGCCATGTGCACAGCCCCTATCCTAAAGAGTCCAGATTACTCCAAGACCTTCATTGTCCAAACAGATGCTTCTGAGTTGGGTGTGGGAGCTGTTCTATCTCAGCTGAATTTTGATGGTAACGACCAGCCCATTGCTTTTATTAGCAGAAGGCTGACCCCCAGAGAGAAAAATTGGTCAGCTATTGAGAGGGAGGCCTTTGCTGTGGTGTGGGCCCTGAAAAAGTTGAGGTCATACTTGTTTGGCACTCACTTTAAGATTCAGACCGACCACAAGCCCCTCTTATGGCTAAATCAGATGAAGGGTGAAAACCCCAAACTACTTAGGTGGTCCATTTCCCTACAGGGGATGGATTTTACAGTGGAGCATAGACCTGGTACTGATCATGGCAATGCTGATGGGCTCTCCAGGTATTTCCACTTAGAGCAAGAAGACTCACCTGGTCAAGGTTAGCTTATTGTCCCAAAGTTTGGGGGGGGGGGGTCATGTAGGAGAGTAGGGTCTGCAATCCTATGATCACCCAGATTTTTGCTTTTTGCTTCACTGGTTTACGACTTTCCCTGGCTGTGGGCCTGCTAATCAGACCCACAGCCTAGCTGTTCTCTCTACTCCAAATTGTACCCAGGTACTGAATTGGCACTGGGCCCTCTCTTGTGTCCCTGTAACCAGGGCAGAGGTGTACCCAGAAGTCTCCCAGGGGCTGCAGCATGCATTATGCCACCCCTGAGTTGACTGACTAAATCAGACAAAACTGGCTGCTTGACAGCTGGGGCAAGGTGGTGTAATCACCCTTTGCTTTAGATATAGTATTCCTATATCTAAACCTAAAATGGACATATATATTCCTATCAGTCACTCCTATGGCAGGCCTTAACAATCCTGAAGGCAGAGTGCGTGGAATAATGTGAAATGGTGCTCTGGCATGAGCTGAGCCCGTTTGCAGCTTGCGGAACCAAGTCCTAATAGCTGTTCCATGATAACGCTATACCATATCCTCTTAAGTGCATTATGTACCTCGCGGTCATATGCTAACTTTGGTATAACATTATCAAAACATGTCGAGTAAGGTGTCATATGAATTGGAATACTAACCCCTCGCCAATTCTGGCGACGGGGTTAGCATTCCACCCTTCTAGAGGGACACGACATGTTGGTAACCTGTAACCCCGGTTAAAGTCAGACATAGCCTCAGCTCCACAAGATGGATGCTGCCACCGAGACACAAGTCTGCCCTCCTGCTGCTGGGAGTCCTCCCAGCGCAGGAGGCAAGGACAAAGGGTTTCCTGCCAGGGGCAGTGCCAGCACCGTCCCAGACAGGGTTTTGTGTATCCTAGGTAGGCAGGGCTTTAGAGGAAGGTGACTGCAAGTGGCACCCCGGTGCTCACTGTGCATAGGCCGGCTTGAACCAGTTCCAGGGGCACTCCAGCCCCTGATCTGGGGAAAAGCCCGCCAAAGGAGAGGGGTGTAACCACCCCCCTCCTAGTCCCACCCATAGGGCAGGACTTAGTCGCGTGCCAGCCCCTTTTTGCAGGATAAAGGTAGGAACTGGCCCCCTTCCAAATTAGATCAATCTTTGAATCCTGAACCGACTTTCTACAAGAGGAACTCAAGACTCTTCCTAAGATTTCTCCCTTGTGACTAAGGAGTAGTCACCCTGCAGCAGCAGGCACCAACCAAGCATCGCGGTCTGCTGTAAGTCTCTCCTCCGGATCAAGACTGCCCAGCTCGACGAGAACCGGCTTCCCTGGCACCTCTGACCTCAACCTACATCTTCAGCCCAGCTGAGACCCGTGGGTGTGTTGAAAATGGCAATGTATATGCACATAAGCGGCATTCATTTGTGTTCACTGTACCCCTTGTTGTAAGCAGAACGGATATCGTGAAACACTGACTGTGTTATCCCGCCAGCATAGACCCATGCACACACGTACACGACAGCCATTTTAGGCACCATGGCCTCTCTGCCCGTTTATTAAACCCCCGGCACCCCTCCCCGCGCGCACTGCTCATGCATCGGCCATAAAACCCTCTCCCTCTGCGTGACCCTGCTCTAGAAGTAACACTCCTGCTTGACCCACACCCCCCCATTTCCTCCCAAGAACACCCTTCCCCTCAGCTGACGAGCCCCCCCAGCTGCACTTGGCCTTTCGACCCGGTCCCAAGTCCTAAGACCAAGCCTCGTGGATGTACCCCCCCCCTTTTCCTGCCCAGCATAACAAAACCGTGATACACCAACCGAAGTGCCCGATCTTATCGCCTGCCCAACCTTTGATCTGATCATTCCCTCCTGCCCTGGTGTCCTGTAGGAATGTCCGGCTGAGAGATCACAATCTCTTGTTACATTTAGGAGGGGAGGATGACATCTGAGCGACTGGTATGGGAATAGGCCTGAAGCTGGGATTCCAAGCATGCTTTTTCCTACTTCAAAGCGTCTTTATTGCAATAAGGAATGTTTGTGCATCATAAACATGTGTATAAAAGACGAAGCCTCAGAGAAATTTGTTAGAGCACCTCCTGAAGACACTATGCGAGTGTCCGAAATGACAGGCTGTCCTCATGAGAAATAAAACTCTGTTCTTGTTTTCCTGCTGCCAGCACCCGTCTCTTTATTTGGTAATTGTTCAAGATGGGAACTAAGAGGCGTCCTGCGCCAGCAGCCTGGGCATCAGGTGCGTTATGGGCTGACTTTTCCACAGGTGCGACGAGACGTCGAGGGACCGGCCATCATCAAGACTGCACGACGCTTGTCCAGCACGACCACCGAATGACCCTCGACTGAGTGCTTTGGGGTAAGAGAAGCCCCGACCCTGAGCAGCTCCAGCACCGAAGTTCAGCCCCCCTGCATCCAAGAGATCTGCGTGGGGCCCTTCTGCTCTTTGCTGCTCACCGCGTTGTCGAGGTCACTTGCCCGTTGGCTAGTGGCCCTTTTACGACGCTCCACGACGACAAACACTGCTGGTCTGGTTGCTCCAGACTAGCCCTTGCTCCCCTCCAACAGAGAAGCACCCTGGACCCTCCTGGTCCACTCCAGACGCCATTTTAGGTCCACCGCGTGGACCTTGCATTTGCCAAGACTGTTGCCCCCATCCTGGGTCCAGCGACGTTAGAAGCAGATACCTTCGTGGGACAGCTCGCACCTCCATCCTGGTCGCCGACAACGCCTCCTGGTCCGAGAGACTGCAGAGCCCAGCAGCGCCCACTCACCTGGTCGAGGTGACTTCGTCCGGTGCCATCCTGGTGCCCACCTAAATCACTGGCTAGTGATTCAGAACTTGGTCCCCTCTGCTTACAGGTCTTCTTCCCTGATCCAGGCTTGGATCACCACGAACTTCTTCACTGGCCGCCTGCCAGCAACTTCTTTCTTCAGGCTCCTGGTTCTTCAACGAGGGTTTCCGACGCAACTTGAACCCTATGCAGCCGCAGCCCCTGGGCTAGGTAAACTGAGTACTCCGGTGCTCCAGCATAGTCCAACACCCTAAGTGTTCGGATCCACTCTTGTTTTCGACCCACCTAGTCGGGTTCGCCCGAGAACAGTAACTTTGTGATTGCTAGTATCCATAGACTTGTTCCCGCATTATGCGTGAGAGTTCCCACTCTGTACACGGCGTCCCTAGGCCTCCTGCTTCTAATCCAAGGGGTCAGCATTGTAGGCCTAGCATTTCTACAGTCTAGAAAAGTATTACTTACCTGCTAGTAACTTCGCATTCCACTTCTTGTGTATATGGTTTTTCGTGCCCCTCGGGCATTTGTGTAAATTGTGCGACTTTCAGTAATTCTTTAAGAGTTTTGTTGTGTGCTTAGCTCCCTGTCTCATAAAGAGCCAGGGTAGACTTGTTATAAATAAATATACTTTATTTTTGATAACAACTTGTGTGGTGTCCTTTCACTTGGTGTTCAAAGGGTAATGTGATGGTAAAACAGCTGGCTTAACACGCCCTCTAGAGTCTTAGCCTTAGACTGCTCGTATCCATGCTACTAGGATAGCTGGTCTATAAGGTTGACTTACAACCAATCATCAATAAGGGTTGTCTGGACTGATACATAGTGATCACTAGAATAGTGAGCACTGCATATCAGGCCAACTTCTCACAAGAACCAGACTCATTTAAATGTTTTCGCAAACCTATTAGTACACTATGTAGAAACTATGGAAATAGAAGACTGCTATGTCTGCATGAAGCTACCTACTTCTGTAGCTGAAGGCGTGACTTACCATCACCTGCCCCTGACCTATGGAATTTCTTGTAGCATTTTAGCTAGTTTGTTTTATAAAAGAGGACCATTACAGTACTATTACTCTAACAATGACGTGATCTTTTCTGAACTTCCTATACGTGGGAATCTGAATCCTGTACATACCAAAAGTGACGTTATACGTTATATGGGAGAATATTTTCTGACTATAGGTACTATAGACTTAAATGAAGCACACAGATACAACTTAACCTGTTCATTGCATGAACAAGAGAAAATATTTTTAAACATGGCAGAGAAAAGAAGGGAGAGTTTCCAAAGAAAGGCAAATGACAAAAGACAGAAAACTCCAAAATGGGCTGAGAACATGGAGAGCACCCCAAGTGGTGGGGCGGGTCCTGCCTTGTTGCTGGATTTCGAAAAGAAAGGGAAACTCGGTCTTCACCGCTAGAAGACTAGTTATTATAATAACATTTTCATTGGTTCCAGTCAATGTGAGCACAATTACAAGGTAATTGGAGGTTGGGGATTCAAAAATGGGTCAGAGCCTGTGTTTCCTGGGATTTATTATATATGTGAAGACAAGGCTTATTTCAAATTGCTGGATCACTGGTATGGAAGCTGCTATTTTGGCATTGTCTTCCCGAAAATATACCATGTGAATGAAATGTCTGGAAGCAATGAAAACACTAATGGCTTAGTGCGTAGTAAAAGAGAAAGTGTAGGTGAAATAATGGGTAGTATTTTTAGTGCACTGATACCTGGAGTGGGAGTGGTTCTGAACACACACAGAATTTGCAAATTGTCCACAATAGTGGATGTGCTGTCTACTGACACAGTTCATGGATTCCTGTTGGTCAATACAGAAATGGTTGCGATCAGATCAATGGTTTTGCAGAACAGACTTGCTCTTGACACCTTATTAGCAAAAGAGGGCGGAGTCTGCCGGATGTTGAAGGCGCAACATTGTTGCACTTACATTCCGGACAAAAGTGTGCAGCTCAAAAGATATGTGAAAAACATTACTAATTTGGAAAAGGAACTTAAAACCACTCGAGGTTGACAGTGCCTGGAAGAGACTGGTTGATGGTCTCTCCAATGTAGGTCATTGGTTTCCTAGCTTAGGTAAAAGCTTATTGTTTAAGGTACTGATGCCAATTGGAGTGATAGGGTTTATCTTATTTTTCATATTCGTCTGTTGCAAATGTCACAAACACACAAAGAAATACACTTTGAATAGAAGAGGTGTGAAACAAGGTGTGGATGAGCTTGAATTGGAAGAATTGAATAATCAGATTTACAAAAGGGTGAAAAATTTTCACCCTACCAAAACGAGAAAGAGAAACTGAATCGCCTGTTGGAGGAAATTGAGATGTACAAAGTGTGAAAGTTGGCATCTGGTTCCATTATTTGGTGATGATAATAAATATCATCAAAGAGGGGATTGATAGAGCAAGGTTTCGCATCGCGACTTGCTCTAGTCATGAACCTCGAATCTGTTGTAACACCATAAATAAATTGTATGTATTACTAATCTCTTTATTTTTATAATACATGTATATTAGAGAAGCTTGCCTATGTGTTTCACTAATACGAATAACTCTCGTACTTTAAAATGGCCGCTGCTTGCATTTTGATTCTGCGCATGCGTTAGGCATAATCACGTGACGTGACGCAGTCACATTTTGGAGGGAAAGGGTGCGCATGCGTAATAGCCATAAAATGGCCGCGCTTACTAGTAACGAGGTGAAGCTTACCCCGCTGCTCTTGTGATTTTGTCTGTTGCACTTACCCATAAATGCATAGTATATTTTTATGATAAGAAACCTGAAGTCCAAAAACATGAGATGTAATACATTCATTTATTTCTATGTTTTAATTTGTTTTCGCTTACTTTTCATGTATCATCGGTACGGAGGAGTGATGAGGGTTTTGAGGCCATCTTGAAGCGCGGTACTGCGCAGGACCAGAAGTAGCGAGGTGCCTTTGACAAAGCGCCAAGAGAAGGAACGCAGCCAATGTGTGCCTGGGAAGATGCACCTTCACCCAGCTATGAAACTGAAAATGTTCTTTACTCGATACATTTGTATACTTTCCTATTGTATTCCGTGCGACTTCTCATGGGAACCCCAATCTTGCTAGGCGGTACCTTGCAATGCAAAATAGGTCTTACAATAGTCTGTTCTGATTGGTGTGTTAACCAAATCCTACCTTAGGACCAATCGAAATTGGGGATTCTGACACTTTGCAACATTTGGGGGGGTGGTACACTGTCCCAAAACAGTATATCTAGCCTAGGTTCACCTAGGGAATTTGTCCGACTTGTCTGAATAGCTGACCTGTCACTGACCCAACGCACTCAATAGGTGACTTGATACAGAGGTGCTGCGGAGCACTCTGTCCGAATTGACCATAGACTCTGAAGGTTTTACTGAACCTTAAGTGCTGGCGGAGCACTTTGCTGGGGAATTCGCTGACCCAATCGGGGTCCTGATCGATAGCTGCAGAGAGGGTGGAGCGCTGGCGTTGCTTCCAAACTGCGGGTGCTGGTCGTATCCTGGTGGTCCTGTCCTGATCCTAATCTGGTTTTCCTGTCCTGTCCTGGGGTGTCCATTCTGCACCTGCTGTCCCATTGAGGGTTATCCTTACTTGAGGGTTTTCCTGTCCTTAACTGACCCGTGGCCAGGGTTGGTTTTCACACCAGTCTAGGTAAATATCGCTCTGAAACTCTTAAAACTGCACCTTTCTATTCTTCTGTCTTTGCTTCAATAAAGACATACCTTTTGCATATGATAATTCTTCATGCTTTTTCGCAACTATCGCAGATCATAAAAGTCATTCGCATTTAATTTCATAGCGTGTTCCTATGTTACCCTACCTTTTAGAAATCATTTTCTCCATTGTAGTTTGTAATTTCCTGATGTGGTCTCTAATCTTCTCTCATAAAACTGACTAAAAGTAACTCTGATTTTTAGCGTGTTCACTTTGCCCTTATTATAATTTGTTTAGGATTCCAAAAAGTACCCTAGTTATGTTCATGGAATATACCCTATAGCTAAAATTTTACCATAGCTTGCTCATTTATAAATGTCCATTCTAGTATTACCAATATTCTCTTCCCCACTTAGCGTGTTCCCTGTCGTACTAGCATTTAAAACATAAATGATTTCCCTTTTTGTTCTTCTGTATAGTTATATATTCTTTACAAATTTGATTTTAGACTGTCTCCTTGTAATGGAGTGTATATTCTAAAAGATTGAATTTCTAAGATAAATCTTTTTAAAACTTCCAGTTGTCCGTGGTCATTTCATGAAAAAGCAAAGTTTATATGTTGGGTTTGTATTTTTCCTTCCTTTCCTTTTACAGCTAGCTCCCTGACCCATCGTGGTCATAGGTACCCGTATCGGTGGATGGTAAGTCGGGTACACTAGGAAATAGTAGAAAGGGACTCACAATTATTGGTAGTAGATTGTAAGGTCATCTGATCAATGTAGATGGTGAATTAAAATATATGGGCCCGAGACCGAAGTGGTGAAAATATTGGTCGGGTGACCTGCGATCTCTATCAGCTGTACCTGCTGAGCAGATCCGCCATCTGATTGTCCTTGCCCGGGAGGTGTTCCGCCATGAGGAAGATGTTCCTCTGAATGGCCCACTTCCACATGCTCTGAGCCAGATGAGACAACTGTGGAGAGTGTGTACCTCCCTGCTTTTGATTATAGTACATGGCTGTCATGTTGTCCGTTCGGATCAACACGACTTTGTTGCACAGGTGTACCTTGAATGCCTTCATTGCCATGAAGATTGCCATCAGTTCTAGGTAGTTGATGTGCATCTTCTTTTGCTGCGTTGTCCATAGTCCCTCCACCGTGTAGTGGAGTACATGAGCTCCCCATCCCTGGAGAGATGCGTCCGTTGTCATGATAATCTGTGGTACAGGCTCCTGGAACGGTCGGCCCTTGCAAAGGTTGTGTGGATTCCACCAATGCAGAGAGTTGTATGCCCGACCGGTCACCAACACTAGGTCTTTCAACTGTCCATGAGCCTGAGTCCACTGGTGCGCCAAGCACTCTTGAAGCGGATGCATATGTAATCTCGCGTGCGGGACTATGAAGATGCAGGAGGCCATCATGCCTATCAACTGCATGAACACTCTCGCTGGAAGCGAGTGTTGTGGTCTGAACTTCTGGATCAGCGACTGAATGCGGTCGATCCTCACAGAATTTGGCTGAGCTGTGGCTGCCAGAGTATTTATCGTAGCGCCCAGATACTGCCGCACATGGGCTGGCTGAATGTGCGACTTTGGATAATTGAGTGAGAATTCCAGATTGTGAAGAAGGTGAATGGTGTAGGACATGTTTGCGGCGCACTGCTGGGCTGACTTTGCTTGGACAAGCCAGTCGTCCAGATAAGGGTAGACATGAACGTTTTGTCTCCTGAGGTGCGCCGCCACTGTCGCCAGGCATTTTGTGAACACCCTGGGTGCTGTGGTCACTCCGAAAGGGAGGACCTTGAATTGATAATGCTGATTCTGAATGGTGAATCTGAGGTATTTTCTGTGTGATGGATGAAGTGGAATGTGAAAATATGCATCCTTGAGATCTAATGTTGCGAGGAAATCTCCCTGATTGAGCAACGGAAGAACCTGCTGCAGCGTGAGCATGTGGAAGTGTTCTGAGAGAATGTACTGGTTTAGGGGCCTGAGATCCAGTATGGGTCTGAGGGACCCATCCTTTTTCGGGATTAGGAAGTACAGGGAGTACACTCCTGATCCCCTGTCCTCCACCGGCACCAGCTCTATTGCCCCTTTTTGCAGCATGACAAGAACCTCTTGCTGCAATAAGTGCAAATGCTCTGTTGACATAGGACGGTGCCTTGGTGGGATGTTGGGTGGAGTGAACGTCAACTCCAGACAATAACCGTACTGGATAAGTTTTCTGACCCACCTGTCTGTCGTGATGGATTTCCAGACTGGCAGAAACTGCTGGAGTCTCCCCCCGACAGGTGTTGTATGGTCGGGGGGCAGTGACAAGGCGTCACGGTTTGTTGGTGGCGGAGGTTCTGGAGTGGTTGTTTCCATGACCTTTGCCCTTGGTGCTGTTGCCACGATAGCCGCCTCTATTCTGCTTATTGTAGGAGGTCTGCGTCCCACTTTTAGTGTACTGTGTTTGCTGGGACATCTGGCCTCTGGAAACACCTCTATTGCCTGAGCGACGAAAGGTACTACCCCTGAACTGTTGGGACTGGAGAGCCCCCATGGACTTTGCAGTCTCGGTGTCTTTCTTTATCTTCTCTAAGGTGGTATCTACCTCGGGACCAAATAACCTATCTGGGTTTACTGGCTGATTGAGGATGGTAGTTTGTATCTCCGGCTTGAAACCGGAGATCCTTAGCCAGGCCTGACGTCTTAACATGACACTGGTGTTAATGGCTCTTGCCGCGGTGTCCGCCACGTCCAGTGCACACTTAATTGAAGCGTTGGAGATGAGCTTCCCTTCCTGAATAAGCATCTCAGCTGCCTCCTTATACTGATCTGGAAGATGTTGTAACAGGGTCTCTAGTGTGTCATAGTGTGCCCTGTCATATCTGGCCAGGAGTGCCTGAGTGTTAGAGATACGCCAGATATTGGCCGCTTGAGCCGCCACCCTCTTCCCTGATGCCTCCAGCACTTTAGATTCCTTGTCTGGGGGAGGAGCATCACCAGTTGTCTGCGAGTTTGCCCTCTTCCGAGCATTAGAAACGACCAGAGAGTCTAACGGCAACTGGCCTTTGATGTAGGTGGGGTCGCCAGGCGCCGGCCTATATTTATTCTCAATCCTAGGGTTGATCACCCTGGCTCGTGTGGGTTCTTTAAAAATATCTGTAGCATGTTTCAGAACCCCTTTTAGCATGGGGAGAGTCTTGACCGTCTTTTCTGCTGTGGAAAAGGTATCAAAGAGGAAGTCCACTTCGATGGGGTCAGCATGCAGCTGAACGTCGTGGTTTTTAGCCGCCCTTTCAATTAGAGCATTAAATTCCGTCGAATCCTCAGTGGGAGAGGTCTTGACGTTGTAGACCTGAGGGTCCTGGGCAGTTTGCTGATCCCCTGGGTCACCTGCATCTGCCCAGGAGTCTCGTTGATCCTCAGGATCAGTGTTGGCAGGAAAGCTAAACTCCTCGTCTTCACCTTCACCTTCACCACCCTCCACATCCGAATAAGTGGGTGAGGGTGTAGCCACTCGTGGAGTCCGTGGAGCAAGAGGCTCCACCAGAACTGGGGATTCTGCAGCAGGCTTTTTGTGCTTCAAAGGAATCGTGTAGGACTCCAAAGGCTGGGTTGCCGTGATCTTCCTCTTGTAGAGGGTAAGTTTCCCGGTGTCGGCGTCGATATAGTGCTCCGACTGATCCTCCACTGAGGGTTGTCGAGGTTTCAAGCTCCCAAGGGACTGAGAAGGCTTGGACGGCGTAGACACTGGGATGGGCACTTCGGTGACCGACCGTGGTGCGAAGGCCTTCGGTGCTACCTTCGGCGGACTGGCGTAGAAGACTTTGGCGTTGTGGCAGCTGGCTTTGCGGTGGAAGCGTCCTTCTGTGCGGCCGCGGAAGCCTTGGTCCTGATGCGTTGGAGAGAATCCGACACCTGCTTTGTAAAGGATTCGTTCGACCCGACAGACGTCTTCGGTCCACCAGCGAGTGAAGACTCGAGCGTCGATGCCTTCTGTTTCTCCGGCCGAGGTACAGGATCAGCCCTCTTCGGCGCGCTGTGCCCTCCTTCCGTGCTGACGGCACCGACGTTTTCGTGTCGGTGGCCTTGACTACTGGGTGCGGGGCCCCAGTCTTCAGTTCGACGCCCTTGGTTGATTTTGGCTCGACGCCTTTGACCAACTTCGACTCGGTGCTCTTGACCGACTTCGGCTCGGCGCCCTTGACAGACTTCGGTTCGGCGCTCTTGGTCGACTTCCCCGGGTCGACAGCCTTCTTCGGCTTCGGCTGCCCCGACGTATCGAAAGACGAGGAGGCGGCCGGAGGGACAGACATCTTCTGTTTCGACGGCGTCTCTATTAGTTTCGATTTCGTCGACACCGAAGGTTACAGTTTCGGTTTCGTTTTGAGTAACGTCGGCTCCGCAGAAGTGTCCGTAGCCGGGCCCGTAGGCGAGGCCGTGGATCTGGGTGGAAGGTCTTGGGTAAGGCCGTGTGGCGATCCCTCGACCTGAACCTTAGTAATCGTTCGTTCGGGGCTTAGCTCTTCACATGAGCTATCTTCCGTGGCCCCGTAGGCCTCACGGTCGTCTCCTACCCAGTCGACGACGACTTCTGCCTCGACCACCTCGACGTCTGCGTCGTATTCGTAGTCGATCTCCTCCGCCAGAGGGGAAATCTGCATATGTATTGTATTGCAACTTATATAGCGCACGTATCACCCGAAGGTATCAAGGCGCTTGCTTAGGGAACCCGTCCTGGTATTCCCCTGTGAGATACCCCTGCAGGGTATCCACAAGGTGAAAGCCAGGCATCCCGCCGCGAGGGGCCGTAGTGGAGATTAAGCAAGCTATTGCCCAGAGTCGCAGAGTGTGACCCCGTGAGTCGAGTAGGCACCGGAGCGAGAATTGTCGAGTCCGTGGAATATTTGAGCCCGAGACCCGCCGAGGCGGGGAATCGAACCCTGGTCCACGGCCGATCTCATCTTCCGGGTCTGCCGCCTCTAACCACTGAGCCACGCTTCTCCACATATGAACTTCCTGTTCGTCTGCTTCTTCTCTCTCGAAGATGTCCACCGGTGCCGGGGCCGATTGCCAGGTCTCTTGGCGCGCCACGCGCCGAAGTCGAATCATTTTCTTCGATCGAAACCTGGAACAAGCCATACAGTTGGCTTCATCGTGGTCCGGCGACAGGCACTTGTTGCACACAGGGTGGACGTCGATGTGGGGGTACTTAGATCCGCACACGGGACATTTCTTGAACGGACTCCGTTCCATGATGTGTCGTCGAAAGTCTTGCTGTGTCGACTGGGCCTCGAGCACCGAAGAGTTACGCGACTCCTCTGGACATCTGACTCGGGAACTGAGCCGGAACAGAGCTGGGCACCGACCGCAAAACAAAACCGACGGTATAGGGAAAGGCCTTCGGGCCTTTAGAAAAGTCTATATCGATTCCGAACTGGAGATGTCGAATATACATCCGAACCCAATGGCGAAAAAAAACAATCTGGGGATGGAGTCGATGCCCATGCACACTGTAGTCCAGGGGAGGAGCCACCTATCTCGTGATACTTCGAAGACTCTTCCAGGACAACAATGTGCAATCATCCGGACCCAACACTAGGCGGCGATCTATGCTATAGATATGAATTCAGCAGCCCACATGCCTCGAACACGGGTTCCTCAAAGAGGGGCAGACCGAAGCCTACAAAGAGCTGCTTCGCTTCCTAAATGATGTTGTACATGCAATGCAGTGTAAAAGGGCCCTCTAACCTCTAATATGTTTGAGGCCTTTCAGCAACCAATTCAGATTGGTGGGAGAAACTTGGCAAGTTAGCAGTTTAACTGACTTGGAACGGAGAGACAAACATTAAACAAGGAGAACACAAGGCTATCTCTAAAGACGGCTCAATCTTTGTGCACTACAAGCTTTCGCCCGTTAACGCTTGGAGTCCACTAACTATACAAGCTGAAGTTATACAAAGGCCACCTTCCAAGAAAGGAACAACTTCAAGCAAGAGTGTATAAACCGCAAAGCTTCTGTAACAAAATCTCCTTGAAATGAACCAAAAAAATGTGAAAGCTAGAAAATGGCTTCAACAAGTACACAGACTATGCCCCCAATCCCCCCAACAGAAGAACAACCAACGGAGGTGAAAGTAATCTGCGACCACTACATGCTTTCAACGCCCCTCTCAAAAAACTATTTCTCAATGTTATCAACGCAAGGAAACCATCAGCACCGCCTTCAGAGCAAGCATCTCCAGGAATCTTTGTTAATGTTCAGCAGTGCAGCAACAGCCCTCTCCGCAGGTGCTCCCGTCCAGATCTTGTGCAGTGAAGTTGGGCTGCCTGGGGTACAACCCTTGCGCTTCCCACATGGTGCTCATGAAACGGCTCTGGTCACGGCTGTAGAAGGGGAAATCGCTGGATCGCTTCTGCACATGAGCAGCGACCAGACAGGTGTGCAGCCGTTCTCAACTCACTGAGGGAAGCCTCTTGGTAGAGCTTTCACCCCCTAGACCTCGCTCCCTCGATCTCGGTCCTCTTCCTCACAGGGTACACTGGTCTTGGCGAGTAGGCAGGCACTGGGCAGCTGCTCTTGGATTCCCTGGGTGAAAAGCCCTCTCCCTGCAAGGAGACTAGCAGGCCTTCGCCTCCAATCCGGGTCACAGCTTGAAGTGTCACAGAGCTTACCCTTCTCGCACAGCAGTCTGTCGGCTTGGCAGATGAAAGGCGAGGGGTGTCAACCTCCTCCTCTGATAGTCCTTTTCAAGACACCAACTGTGCTTTAGGGTCCGATACTGACGTTTTATGTTGGGTTCTGCTTTGTTTCAAGTGTACACTGTACCTTTTCTTCTTTCCTCTTGAAAAGCTGTCCATCACAGCAGGGATGGCTCGGAGGTTGATAGACCCACAACACCGTTCATGGGAGTGACCAGAGTTCTCAGCTGGATGTCCACCACAGTGATATGTGCATCAAAAAGTTATCCCAACCCCCAGCTCTACCCCCTTTATGATTCCCTTATCAGCCCGATCTCCTTCCTGAGATGTGTCCAGGCCCCTTCATTTGGGTTCTCTCTCAATCACAGAGCACCCTTGTGAAGTGGAAAGGGGGAGTCTCTTCCTCCTTTCCTCCAGTGTGTGTCCCACCCAGCTGACAGACATACAGCAATCCACAATTCTGTGGTGGTGGGTGGAAGGGGGCGATTTCTCTATTCCGCCTATTTTCAACAGACAGAACTGGGATTCCAAGAATTGAACCCAGCTTCCTCCATACAAGGCACACGTGCACCCCGTGTACATCCACAGCACACATACTCTGCAGTACTGTTACCTCCATGCATTGCGCCACTACGGACACACATACATTCAGGACATACATTCTCTGTGTGCACCGTTAAGCACTGTAGCTTTTATGTACTGTAACAGGATGTGCTATTTGCCACCCACACACTCACCATAAGCACACTGCACAACACTTCACATTCTTGTATTGTACTTCACGCAAAAGTACAGCACATGCTTCCATTGTGCACGCACTACGCAGCACACTATCTCATGTAATGTGCTCTCCAGAGGCATACATACACTCAGCACATGCACTAATCCCTACACAGTACTGCTCAGCGTTTGTACTGTAACCTTCCCAGGCACACAGACAACCAACACAGAGTCACTACTCCTGCATGCACAGCACTCTACCACGTACCTGATGTAGGCCAAGGGTGAGTTAAGGGCACAGGAGCAGAACGTTTAAAAGGTGGGTACGCCTGCAGGCCACACTCTAGTGACAGAGTGAAAAGGACCTGTGCACTTCCACTCAGCACTACAAGTATGCTGTTATCACCCCATTCTTTGGCTTAGCTTCTGGTGAAGGCGATAGCCTTTCACCACTATGAGAATAGGGGCCCTGGGAATCCTCTCGGCCAGACAAGACCACAGTCAGGCTGTGAGACAGGCCTTTGTCATGACGCACACGCATGATTCGTGTTTAACTATGACACAAAAATAAGCATTAGGGATCCAGACAACAGTACAGTTGAGCACTCAGGACAGGGGTACATGTCTTATCATAAGGAGTACTTTTCCGCCCAACAGTCCGCACTGAGGACACTTTTAGAATTTGAATCCAACCCTTTCGTTCATGGAGTATGGTTCTTCGAATGCACTGGAGGGCTATGCCTTTTCAGCAGTCGAGTACATTTTTCAGCATCTTTGTTGCAACTTCTAAATCTGATGATGTCATGTCGTCAACATCTGATTCACATTACGCCCACTGAACATTATCGGTTTCCACGACTAGGCTAAAATGTTCGTCATCTAACAACCTCAATTCCTTATCGAAGCACTGCCTGGCTTGTGTCATGGCATACTGTCTCAGCACTGTTTCTCTTAAGTCTTTACAGTCCTTGGTAGAATGTGACAAGAGCTCAACACTTTTAAAATGGCAGATCCATTAGAAGGCTCAGATTTGGCATGTGTGTCCTTTTGTGCAAACTTGTGGCAGTTGGGGCAAAGTCTAAAATGCATTGCGTTCCATCCTACCCACGAGTTCCAAAAGAGAGCGAGATGTACATCAGACTGCTGAAATATATTATCCAACCCTCCCATGGTCCAAATACCACAGAAAGAAGAAGTCTCCTTCAAGTGTACGGCCTCGGTCCCAGCATCTTGTGTTCTGACCCTCAACTTCCATCTTTCTTTTTGGTGCCTATGTGCACTGCCGTGATTCCGCCACCCTCACCCATCATCGTCTGTCCAGCACCCAATGCACCTCAAATCTTGGTCCTGTTGCTCATGTTCCAAAGACGTAGGGCATCAAACGTCCACATTTTGCTTTCCAATACAAGTGGCAGGGAAAACGGCTACGTACAGGGACATTATGTGTCCATGGTCAACGCCACTGTGAGATTCCTGCTATACAAAAAGGAAACCTTTTAAATAAGTTTGAATCACTTTCCAATCCCAATCGCTAGATGACAGAATAATGCACAGCGTGTGAGTCTACACGAGATGTGTGCCGCAAACAAGGACCGAAGAAAAAAAAGACAGCAAAACATAAGAAAGAAAAACAGCCACAAATAATAGAGCAGAGATTCCCTTGTAACTGGGGATCCAATATGATGCAGAAAAATGAAGAATTAAAGGGGAACTCGGGCACACCTCACTAAAGTGTTTCTGAAGATCCTGGAGGGGGCTGGTCAAATAAAATATTAAAAGGTAAGTGTCGAGGGAATGATTCTGGATGTTGAAAATACTAAAGTATACTGAAGAGTGGAAGAAGGGGGGCATCCAGAAGTAAACATAAGAGGCAGCAAAATTCATGTCAGCATACCAAGTAATTAAATGTGAGAAGCCGATGGTGTGTGCACAAAATGCGGTGGCCGTAGTGGTTACGAATGCACAAAATGACTTCAAGACACTAACCTGGCTAGAGGAGGAATTCTGAAAGTTCTTACAAGGTGTTACAATTGTTCAAGGCCATATTACCCAGACAGAAAAAATAAAAAAAATGAAATTCACTCCATCTTCCAGCAGCCACCATCATCGGACACTTTAGCAAGATACATGGGATGCTACTCCTACATGAAAATACCACTTTATCAAACAGATACTCACCTGCCTTCATCCACTGAATTGTAGGCTTTTCCCGGCCTGTGGCCGAGCACACCACAGTCACCTCTTTATCAAACTCCATGCACTGCAGGGGCTGAGGGGGCGGCGTGAACTTCAGTTTCTCTGAAAGGAACAGGACTCTGGTTACTGCAAGTCCTACAAGGCAACCTTACATGACACCGCAGAAAGACCTTTGTAAATGTAAACCTCTACACGCTGGGATATGAGAGGAGGGTTTGACAAGCTGTGGGGTGGTAATTCATCTACTCTCTGGGGCTCTGATCTTGGAAGGGAACATGTGCCATGTGCAGGTAGTGTTACATTTCACTCAGTCATAGGGGACCCCTTATGGCCCTCTTCCAACTCCCCCTTCCCCAATTAGAGAAAGGGTCCTGTTAGAGACTGTAGGGTGAATTATGAATGACAGAAGTTTTGCAGAAAAGTGACATTTATTGACAAGTGAATGATGCAGCCAAGTATAAGGAGAACACCTTGGGACTGAGAACATGGCCAGTTCTGCAGTCAATATTAAGAGGTGACACACAGACTTCAACTGTTGTAAATTGTCCCTTTTTGGGTGCTCTATCCCCCAGTTTATTTTTTTTAGGACTCACCTGAAGAAATCTTGCATTCTCATACTGGGACAGTGCTATCCTGTGCCCAGTGTATGTGGTATGACCCCTAAGCATGTCAAATATTGCTTAAAACCCGACTGGCACATTTAACTTTCCTACAGTAGCTGGTGCATAAATACACCCAGGCCAAAGGTTCACGGCCATTTGTGGACGGCAGCACCCATTGTGCCAGCCTCTATAGTTGTAGAGGAAAGATGGCACCATATTGAACCCTGCGGCACAGCACCCTTTTGACGAGTAGGAGAACCTAATTTTAATTATTAAATAAGTCACACCTAAACTCAACTTGCTGCCCACAAGCTCGGATGCATAATATTTGAGAGTGGACCATGTGCGACATCGCAAACATGTTCCACCCGTGACTACATCTACAACGCCATGGCCAATGTTCAGACAGGAGCTGGCGCACAGGGCAAGTACAAGTATACATTATACACTTTAATCTTTAACCTTTGACCTGTACCAGCTACAGGCTCCATTAAAAGAGCTCTTTTATACAGTTAATAAAAAGACAATCTATTGGTAAAGGCAGACTTTTATTCAATATATGCTCAATGTATCTTTCAGGATGTTACCGTTACCATGCCTGAAGCTTCTGGAGGCTAGGTACATTAGCTCTCTGGGAGCTGTGCAGCCGTGCTTGGGCTGGAAGGTGTGTGAAAGAGCTGGGATCATTGCTCCCAGAGCAGAGATCACGGGCTGGGAGAGCTCAAGAGTGTTCTTCCCATTGCAGACAGACACACTGGGGTGGCCCAGAAAGTTAGTTTACATTCAAGGGCCCACCCTGCCACAAGGAAATGTTAGCGGACACCTGGAAAGGCCCAGCTTTTGTCCCCTTCTCAGGCTAGCACAGGGTGTATCCAATCACGGCTCTCACAGTCGGCCTCAAATTGTTCCTCGGTTTTGGGACCATTCAATATTGTTGGTAATTGCAATTTTTGGCTCTATTGTAACTTAAATCTTTAAAAATTGATATCTCTAGTTCCCTTTAATGGAATATTGTCATTTTGGTCTTATTTAACTTATAAACGTTTTATTTTAAAACTGGTTGAGGAGTATTGTGTTTTGGGAGACTTTTTCTACTGTGAATGCACAGTCGAGCACGCTCCCAGGGATTGAGCACAGGTTAATTTTAGTTGTGTGACACCTAGAAGGTGGTGGTGGTCTCAGTTTGTTTGAGGTTAACACTTGTCCACCACAAATAATCCACTTTCGTATATGAATTGCTTTGAACGAGCCCTGCTCAGAAAGTAGCATTATAGCTCGTGGCTCCATTTGCACAGTCCTATAGCTGTGGTCCATGATAGGAATCGAATAGTTTTCTTACCTGTCGGTATAGTTTTGCAGCTTGAAGATCTTTCTGGATTCACTACGACTCTTGGGCGCCATCTTCGGATTCTTTTTTCCGTGTTTGTTCTGTTTCCGAAGTTATGGCAATGTTCCATTAAGTAATTTTCTGCTTTTAACCTTTAAGGTGTTTTGTTTTAGTATTTGTCTCTGTTTTAACCACCTTTTCTCTCTCCAGCCTCATCTTTCTGGCGGAGGTGGGTGGGTTCGCTAGTGAATCCAGAAAGATCTTCAACCTGCAAAACTATACGGACAGGTAAGAAAACTATTCGTTTTGCAGCGTGACTCTTTCTGGATTCACTATGCTGTACATAGACTTTGTAGCGGTTTCTCATGTTTGTGGCGGCTGGGTGGAAGATGAGCGTTGGTTGTTGAATATGTGTTGAAGCACCTTTTGTCCGACTTGTGCTTCCCTGTTCATCTGTATATCCACGCAGTAGTGCTTCGTGAACGTGTGCACCGAAGCCCATGTTGCCGCCAGGCATATGTCTTGTATGGGTGTGTTAGCCAGGAAGGCTATTGTAGCGCCCTTCTTCCTAGTGGAGTGGGCACGTGTCCCCTCTGCTAGTTCTTGTCCTGCTCGCTTGTGGCAGAGCTGTATTGTTTGTGCGATCCATCGTGCAATGGTCTCTTTGGTTACTGCTTTTCCCATGAAACTGTTGGCGAATGACACCAAGAACTGTTTTGTTTTCCTGTGTCCCTTCGTTCTCTCAATGTAGTGCATGACTGCCCTTCTGGCATCCAGGGTGTGCAGAGCTCGCTCTGCGCTAGTGGCTGGTTTTTGGAAAAAACTCGGTATTTGTATAGACTGGTTCATGTGGAACTTGGACACCACCTTTGGCATGAAGTGTGGGTCTGTTCTCATCACAACCCTATCATTGTGTATTTGTATGTAGGGTTCTTGTAGCGTTAGTGCCTGAAGTTCGCTTACTCTGCGTAAGGACGTTATTGCAACCAGGAAAGCTGTTTTCATTGTTAGCATCTCTAGGGAGGCTTTGTGAAGTGATTCAAAAGGCTCTTTCATGAGTTCCGTTAGGACTATGTTCAAGTTCCATGCAGGTGGCGGCACATGCTTGGGTGGTGCGATCCTCTTCGCTCCTTCCAGGAATCTTGTCACCACTTGTGATGTGAAAAAACTCTTGCACGTTTTTCCTCTTGTGTAAGCGACTATCGCTGCCAAGTGAACTCTTAACGAGGTTCCTCTCCAGCAGGTGCGTGAGGTACTTCAGCACTGTGGAGTCCTTCATTTTATTGTGAAGCTTTTCTCTTCTGCACCACATTGTGAATCTTTTCCACTTCGCAACATAGCACTTCCGAGTGCTGGGTTTTCGTGCCTCCCGAAGAACCCTCAGGGTGCTTTCTGGTAGTTTTAAATGTGCAAACTCTATGTCCTCAGGAGCCATGCCACCAGGCTCAGGCTCTCTGGTTCTGGGTGCAGCACTTCTCCGTTCTGCATGGAGAGAAGGTCTTTTCTTTTGCGAATCTGTGGGGTGCACACTGTCATCTCCATGATCTGCGAGTACCATGTCTGCCTGGCCCACTGTGGTGCGACCAGTATCAGGGTCATGTTGCTCGTTCTGCATTTGCTGAGCACTCTGTGCATCAGCGGTATCGGGGGAAAAGCGTAAGCAAATGTCCTGGACCAATCTATCCATAGGGCATTCCCCAGGGATCCCTCCTTGGGCTGTCTGGATGCGAAGTTTTGGCACTTTGCATTCTGGCGTGTGGCAAAAAGGTCCACCGATGGTGTTCCCCATCTGTCGAACAGCCACCTTCTCTCTTGTGCATTGATGCCAATTGACTGTCTGCTGAGCTAATCTGCTTGTACGTTGTCCTTCCCTGGTAGGTGTATGGCTAGCAGGTCTATCTTGAGTGGGATGGCCCATCTCCATACCTCCTGTGCTAGCTTTGAAAGCATGGCTGACTGTGTCCCACCCTGCTTGTTGATGTAGAACATCGCGGTGGTGTTGTCTGTTTGTAGCAATACCGTGTGCTTGTACAGCCTCGTTTGGAAAGCTTTCAATGCAAGGAAGATGGTCTTCAACTCCAGGTAATTGATGTGCTTGGTTGCATCTGCTGGTATCCACAGTCCTCTCACTTTGAGTTCCTCTATGTGAGCGCCCCATCCCTTCAGGGATGCGTCTGTGGTGATGGTCACTGTTGGTGTTGGGGGCGTTAGAGGCTTTCCCCATGTTATGTTCTCCATGTTCCACCATGTCATTTCCTTCTGCACTGCGTGCGTTACAACCACTAGATCTTCCCAACGGCCTGTAGCTTGTGATCATTGCCCCTGTAGCCATTCTTGAATGGATCTCATGTGGAGCCGTACATTGGGTACCAGGTGGATGCATGATGCCATCATGCCCATGATCTTGCTTGCAGTCCTCACTGTCCGAGCTTGCCCCTTCTGGTAGAGCCGCGTTTCTTTCACTAGCGCTCTCGCCCTCTTCTCGCTGGGGACCACCTTGCCCTGCAAGGTGTTGATCTGTGCTCCCAGGAAAATCTTCACTTGTTCCGGTTCCATTGAGGATTTCTTCCAATGGATGGAAAACCCCAGGTTTATGAGCGTGTTCGTCACTGTTTGTGCGTGCCGCTTGTATCTCTGGTATGAGTTTGCTTTTACTAGCCAGTCGTCCAGGTAAGGGTATACGTGTATTCCCTGCCTTCGTAGGTGCGCTGCGAGTGCTGCGAGGCACTTTGTGAAGACCCTTGGTGCTGACTTTAGTCCGAAGGCTAATGTCGTGAACTGGTAGTGGCTTTCTCCGACGGTGAACCTGAGCATATGCTTGTGCTTTCTGTTCATTAGGATGTGCAGGTAGGCGTCTTTGAGGTCTATTGTGACCATGAAGTCCCCGATCTGCAATTGCGGGAGCACCTCTTGCAGGGAGGTCATTTTGAACTTTTGCGTTCTTATGAATTTGTTCAGGAACCTTAGGTCCAGAATGGGTCTCATTGTTTCGTCTACTTTTGGTACCAGGAAGTACGTGGCGTATACACCTTTGTTCCTTTCCCTGAAGGGTACTGGTTCTATGGCCTGCTTCTGCAGGAGCTCCTTTGCTTCTTCCTGAAGACGCTCTAGTTGTTTGTTTGCTAGTGGTCTTCTTTTTGGTTTTCTGCTTGTTGGCCTCCACTCCAACTCTACGCAGTATCCGAATTGGATGATGTTGAGAATCCATTTGTCTGATGTGATTTCTCTCCATTTTTGGAGGTAAAATCTTAATCTTCCTCCCACTGGTGTTATGTGGTCGTAGGTGATTAGTTTGTGTAACACTTGATCCCTCTGTACGTGCTGCACCCTGGGATTTTTTCTGTGGGTGGGCACACGGAGTTTTTTGAAGTCACTTAGAGGCGGGCTGCTGACCCCCTCTTTTATTCTGTCCACGTCCATTTCCTCTCCCTCGAAAGGACTGGCCTCTTGGCTGGTACTGCCAGGACTGCTTATGCTGATCATGCTGAACTTGCGAGTCTGTCTGGTGCGTTTGTTGGAAAGCCTGGTGTGATGTACCTGGCTGGTTTCCACCTCTGCCTCCGGGCCTCCGTGACGGGGCACCCCTTTTGCCACCTCTGAACTGCACTGCTTCCATGGACCTTGCCGTTTCGTTATCCTTTTTCAGTTGGCTGAGCTTCTCGTCAACTGGTGCTCCAAACAAGGTTTCGCCGTTGAACGGTGTGTTCAGGATGCTGTGCTGCACCTCGGGCTTGAAACCTGAAATCCTGAGCCAGGCGTTGCTCCTCTCAGTGATGCCCATCATGAGCCTGCTGGAGGTGTCTGCTCCATCCAGGGCAGTCTTGAGGCAAGAATTTGCCGCGTTCTTCCCCTCCTCCACCAATTTCTCTGCCTTTTGCCTGGAATCTTGGGGCAGGTCCTTCACCAACTGACCGAGCTCCTCCATGATCTGGTACATGTGCCTGTTGATCAGGGCGTTGGCATTTGCCATGCGCCAGTGGGTTGCGGCGTTCCGTTCAATCCTTCTGCCCACCAGGTCCATCCTCCTGCTTTCCTTATCTAGAGGTGGCCCTGAAGTAGTGGGCATGTTTGCCCTCTTTCTTGCTGTGGCTGTGATGATGGAGTCTGCTGAGACCGTGCCCCGAATGTAGGGTGGGTCTTTTGACGAATGTTTGTCTTTTTTCTCCGTCCTGGGGGTGACCGCCTTGCATGTTGCGGGCTCCTTAAATGCTTCCCTTCCCTGAGCCAAGACGCTGTCGAGCATGGGGAGGTACTGGCTCTTCGTTTGGGTGGGGAGCAGTGTCTCTAGAAGGAAGTCTGCTTTCTGCTGCTCTTCGTCGAGCTTTAGCCTGAATGCCGCTGCGGCAGTCTTTATCACCGAGTTGTAGGCCCTGATGAAGTCCGGCGGCGAGGGCCTCGAGGGATATGTGTCGACCGCCTCCTCTGGGCTTAAGGTGTCGACATCCAGATAATCCACATCCTGTGTTTCAGAGGGAGCAGACCCGGGGTCCGTCCTGCTGTCCTCTTCCTCCTCATAGTCGTAACTATAGTAGGGACTCTCTTCCTCTTCCTGGTCGATTTCCTCGACGTCAGCCGCCTGTTCCTCGGCGTCATAGTCTTCCTCCTCGACCACCTCTACAACCTGTGCCTTGGTTTTGTGGGGGATCGTGTAGACCTTCATCTTGGCGTCAAATTCCTTCTTCCGCTGCAAGATGCTTTCCAATTCGGCCTCGAGGCGCCTTTTCTTTTTCTCCATCTCGGATGCGTGTTCCACGTCGGATGGTTCGGCCGCTCTTTTCGGCGGTTGGCTCGGCGCCGAGCTGATCCTCGGCGTCGAAGGCTTCGTCGCCGAACTGGATTTCGTGTCTCTGGTCGGCGTCGAAGGTGCTTTAGGGTCCTTCTCCCTCGGCGTCGAACGCTCCTTTTCGGGAACGTTTTTTGACGACTTTTGCTGTTCAACAGCCCTCGGCGCCGGGGACTCCTTCTCAGAGGATCAGCTGGGCCTGGATACAGCAGGGGGCGCCGAAGTTTTTGGCGCCGGCGCTTTCGAGGCCTTGCCATTGTTCTTTCGAGACTCAGAGTCTCTCGGGTGTTTAGGGGCCGTAGAGTCTCCTACCTTATCAGAAGTCTTGGTATTATCGGTCTCTAAGACCGTGTAGCAGTCGTCTTCGGTGGCGGCGTTGTCCTCTTCCTCGGAAGACATCCCCAGATCGTAAAGGGATGGAGTCGGGGCTTTGCCCTGCAGGGAGGCGTGCGCTACCCTCTGACTCCCTCTCACACGAAGGGTCTTCGGGGTGAAGACTGAGCAGGCATTGCAGTCCTTGCTCCCGTGGTCGACCGGTAGGCAAAGGTTGCAAACCGGGTGCTGGTCCTTCTGCGCGTACTTGTGGTGGCAGTTACGGCAGAACTTGAAGGGCGTGTTGTCCATCTTGAGCACTCAGGGGCCCCCCTGGTCGTGCGTTCGTCGAAGTTCTCGAAGTTATCTTCTTTTCCTTCGTTGGCCCTTGGTTGATGAAGTCTCTTGAAGTCTTCTGAGTTGTTTTCCTTCCAATTTCTGTATTCTTCTTCTTTCTCCAAAAATGTCTGGAGCCCAAACGGGAACGATCCAGACCCGACCGCGGAAAAAAGAATCTGAAGATGGCGCCCAAGAGTGGGAGCTTCCGCAGGAAGCATGCCGACGTCACCGGAAATACGCCCAGAGAGGTGTGACGCCGACGCCCACCTGGGCTACAAAAAAAAACAAAGAAAAGACTACGATTCCGGACCCAACCACAAGACCGCGGAATAATGCACAGCATAGTGAATCCAGAAAGATTCACGCTGCAAAACTATATATCACTTCCTGCCTAGGAGAAGGGGAGGGCTCCCCACACAAGGGAATGTCAAGAAGAGGAAATGACGTGCATTGGGGAAGCGGCCGCCCAGTGGCCTGCCAGGGAGAGCCCAAGGAGACATGAGATCTGAAGCATAAGCACATCAGACAGAATGACACTCTTCCTCCCAGCTGACCCATCCCTCTGAGCCCCAGATGAAGGACGCTTGGACCTACCAAGGACATGCACCCGGGCCAGCTCCTCGATGCTCCCAGCGGCAGTGCGGCTGGTACACTTGTAGGAAGTCCCATCATAAACCTCTACGCTGTTGATGCGCAACGTGCCATTCTCAAAGATTTCAAAGCGGGAATCCTATGGAAGACAGAAAAAAACGATTAAGAGTCTTTTTGAGTCACTACAACTTTACTTCAACCCAGTACATTACAACATAGACCAGAAACACTGGCATGCCTGGGAGTAATCATTTGAAAATGAGACTACATGTAAAATCCAATTACAGCAGGCAATGAAACAAGAGGAGATGGTTAACCGTGGCACGTTGCATCACCGCACCCAGTAGACATTAAAGAACTTGGAAGGATTACATACGTTCTCTCCAAGAAGGGGAATAAATGCAGGATCATCCAAGCAGCAGCAGAACAGACTTTAGAAAGAGTTCAACACAATATGTAAGAGGATGATCTGCCAGCCAAGTCTATGGTATTCTACTAAAAAGGATTTTCTAGGTACTCACGTCAGAAATGTAATTGCCGTTGCGAAACCATTCGACCAGGGGCTTCGAGGAGGCCTTGGTGAGGCAATGGAGATAACCAGGCTTGCCCTCCTCTAGAAAGCTGTCCTTGGGCTTCTCTAGCCACTTGGGGATAGCTGTGGAGAGGAAAGAGGACATTACATTTCAGACCTCCTGAAGGGCTGCCTATGCCCAGTATGCTGAAGGTTCACTTTAAACACAGCTTAGGACCAGCACAGCTCTGGCTGGGATGGAATTAGATTAGACCCACGGGTGCAGCATCGCAGGCCTTGGTAGCAGCCTTCCTCAGCCAGTCAAGAAGGACGGTGCAAGAATCAAAGACGACTGACAGGCTCTTAAAGTCATGGCACATTTGCAGATACTGCCTGCTTGCCACACTCTTTTGTATCAATGTACTCACCGGTGTTACTTGCTTCATTGCACAGACAGATCTTAGGCCGAACCACAGAGCTCCTCCCTGCCAGGCTGGCCCCCCTATCTTTGTCTAAAGGTATCCCAACGCTGTATTTACCTGCATCTGTCTCTTTGTGCACCGAATGCCGATTGATGTTTTTTTCACTTACTTGCCACAGTAATGCTCACACTCTGCCTCCGCTCCCCGGCCTTGTTCGAAGCATGGCAAGTGTATGTTCCAGCGTCCTTTTCTTCACTCGGACTAAAAACCAAGTACTTCCCATCCTGGTAGACTCTCAGATCGCTGTCATCATTGGGGTCTCGCTGAACGATCCGGGTCCCTTCCCGCTCCCACCAGATGCTGGGCTCTGGCACCCCCCGCGGCGGATGGCAGGTGATGCGCTGTATGGTGTTTGCCGTAAACACATGGGGTGAGATGGGCATCATGTCCTCGATATCTGAAAGAGAAGAGGCATGCTTGATGAATTCATCGCACGTTCGATGATCATGTCCATAGTAGAGGGCAGTGCCTTGCCTCCCAAACAGAAGACATGCCCTCACCAACAGGAAACACACCAGTAACACCTGACCTGCCAACCCCAGAATTCAAAACCAAACCAAATTCAAACCACTTAACAGAACCTCCAGTGAACAAGGTTTGCTGGAATCAAAACAGTTTCAGAAAGGAGAACGAAACAAGGCTAAGAAACTAGAGGAAAAGGCTACATACCTCCAGTCCTAGTTCCTCATCATAGGAACATTCATTTAAGTTTAAACAGCTTGAATAAATCCCAGCTGCGTTCATGGATCTTGAAGCTCCCTTTGTATCGTTTTCTTCTACAGTCACGGCATTAGAGAAGGTGTTTGTACATGATTTCATATTCAGATCTGTGCTAGGGAAGTCTAACCGAGGATTCTTTTTTTATTAAACATTCAAAGTTGCTCTTAGATTAATTTCAAATAAGCATTCAATGGAGAAACCCCTTTTCAGCAGAGAACACAAAGGCCAAAATATGTCCTGCTAGTTTTACACTAAACTCAGAAAAAAAAGAGCGTCTCCCTTTAGGCACCTGGGAGGCATCCCTTCCAAGAATGCAGGACCCTGGCAGTTGCCTCTCAGATCCAGTTCTTTTTAACCGTAAGGCACAGAGTACGATTATATATACATAAATAAAATGCCCAGCATTACAGCAGCCAAGAAGAAAGGTGCGTCGCTTATGTCTTTGTGAGAAACTCCCACTTTGACAAGGTTAGCCCCACGGCTTGCCCGATATTTGTTGTGGTTTTGATGGTAGTGTACATGGTCCCTGCCAACCAGGTCCCCTGTGTCCGTGCTTCTTCCCTAAAACCTATCCACAATTGGTACTGCTGCCCCCTGCAAGTCCCTGGTAAGTGGTGCCCTGGGTACCTAGGGCCTGGGAGCTTGAGGGTCCTGGGACCCCCCTCATTGGTGCCATGACACTGCCCTTTCATGTCTTTGCTACAGGAAAAATTACAAAGTTGACATGGTAAACTGCCTGGGTGCGATGCCAGCCAGCACTGCCTGTAGGTATAGGTAAGCCCTCCCTCTAGCAGGCCTGACAGCTATAAGGCAGGGTGCTCTATCCCCCAAGCGAGGGTATATCTGCAGGAGTGTGAGAAAGTACCCTCTTTCTGTACGGTTGCCCCCACTGTTTGCTGATGTGCTTTGACTGAGTGTGCCCTGGGCTCCTGCTAATCAGGTACCCAGGGCCAAAGTTCTTTCCCTAAAACTGCATTGAACCCCAATTGGCATCTCTGGTCACAGGTCAGCCCCTGGTAAATCGTACCCATGGCACTGTGACCAAGGAAGGCCTCCAAGAGTTACAGCACCTATTATGCTACCCTTAGAGGCCTCTGTGTGTGTACACACATACACATTTTTTTTTGCAGGCTGATTGTTTTGGTGCAGAAGAAAAGGAAGAGTGGACATGACACAGATCCCTGTGTGCCATGCCTACAACCCACTGCCCTGGCATAGGTCAGTCACCCCTCTAGCTGGGAGCCCTATACCCCCACATTGTCTAAGCCCATTCTTAGACATTGTAGGTGCAGTCCTGCTGTGAGAAAGTGCCATCTTTCTTGCCTTGGTATGCCCCCACTTTTTTTCTGAACTGCTGATGTGCTTGACTGAGTGTGCCCTGGGTCCCTGCCAATCAGGTTCCCAGGGCCCGTGTTCCTTCCCTAAAAAGAAAAGCTATGCTGAAACAAAATACCCAATTGGCCCCTCTGGCCACCTGTCAGCCCCTAGTAAATGGTACCCTAGGTACCCAGGGCATGGTGACCAGAGGAGACCCCTGAGGGCTGCAGCACTTATTGTGCCACCCTCAGGGGCCCTGTACCCTGGCACCCACACACTGCCTTTGCAGGCTGAGTGCCTAAGTACAGAACTAAAGCAAGAGTCGACATGGCACATATCACTGTGTGGCATGCCCACAGAAGAAAACAAGTTACTTACCTGTAACTTTGGTTCCCCAGTATTGGTAACTTTCATAGATTCCCATGCTTTGTATCATTCCCCGTCGTCGGAATGGGAGTCTCGGTAACAAAAATACCATAGCTGTAGGTACAAAAGACCAAGGAAAAAGGCCTAGGCCTCATTCCCTTTTATAGCATATCACCCTCTTCGGGTAAAAGAGACCAAACTTAGGCCTCAGCCAATCAGAGGTGCCTCACCCCTTGGAACCTTCCTGAAGGAACCTCAGTGCCTCAGATTTTCTTAGCCGTTGTGTATCAGTCACCATATCTGTTGTAGGCTGAGCTTTCCTCTGGGAGGTGGGCGGGCGCATGGGAATCTATGAAAGTTACCAATACTGGGGAACCAAAGTTACAGGTAAGTAACTTGCTTTCTTACCCCAGTATTGGAACTTTCATAGATTCCCATGCTTTGTATCAGAGTAGCAAGCAGTTAGTAACAAAACCACATTTTGCATCATCACAGTATAGCAATAGGCAACATGACATAAAGATACAATATGTGAAAGACGGAAGGTGGGAAAGAAAGGAAAGCTCACCAATCATTGGAAGAGGTTCCTCAGGACAGCCTGGCCCACTGCCGCATCATCTTGTTGTAGGGACTCCAAGCAGTAATGCCTGGTAAAGGTGTGAACGCTGCTCCAGGTAGCAGCTCTGCAAATGTCCTTGATCTGCACCCCCGCGAAGAGGGCTGTTGAAGAAGCCACAGATCTTGTGGAATGTGCCCGGATTCTGCCAGTGAGGGGTTTTCCTGCAGCAGTGTGACAATGCAGAATGGCACTCGTGATCCATCTTGAAATGCCCTGCTTGGACCCCCGAAGGCAACAAATAACTGAGAGGTTTTGCAAAAACTCTTAGTACGCTCCAAGTAGAATTTCAAGCACCGTTGCACATCTAGCGAATGCAATGCTCTCTCTGCTGGTGTAGCCGGTTGAGGGAAGAACGCCTTCAGAATGACCGGCTCATTCAAGTGGAAGTCCGAGGGAACTTTAGGCATAAACTTCGGGTTAGTTCTCATGATGACAGTGCTTCTCTTGAATTGAAGGAAAGGTTCTTGGATAGTCAAGGCCTGCAATTCTCCAACACGCCTAGCTGACGTGAGAGCGAGGAGGAGAGCCAATTTCCATGAAAGGTATTTCATGTCAGAACGATGGATTGGTTCAAACGGGCCCTTCATGAGTTGAGAAAGGACTAGATTCAGATGCCATGTCGGAGGAAGCGGTCTCCCTGGTGGATAAACTCTGAACAAGCCCTTTAGAAATTGCTTGACAATTCTGGAAGACCACAAGGAGGGTTCTGATCCGGTCCTCCTGAACCTTAATATTGCCACCAAATGGACCTTGATCGATGAATGGATAAGCACTTGTGAACCTTCCAGGCGAGGAAGAAAAGCTTGCAGAGCCAGTCGTATCGCCCTGAGCTCTAACAGGTTGATGTGGAGGCGTTTCTCCTGGGGCGACCAATGACCGCTGACATACAGGTCTTGCAGTACTGCCCCCCAACCCTCCAATGACGCGTCCGTTGGTACTACTTGAGGAGACGGGTCGCTTTCGAAGGATAGACCTTGGGACAAGTTGTCTTTATCTGTCCACCATAAGGCCGCTGCCTTCATCCTTGGAGTGACCGTCACTCTGACCTCGATTGATCCGTGGACCTGTTTCCACTGGTTGTCTAGTTGCTCCTGCAGAGGACGCATTCTTAGTCTGCAATGGGGAATTAGTGGGATACACGATGAAATTACCCCCAGTAGAGACTTGTAGCGGCGTACTGAAAGACACTTTTTTGTTTGTAAGTCCTGGGCCAAGGTCTGTAATTTCTCTCTCCTTTCCTGAGTAGGGAAGGCTCTTGAGAGCTTTGAATCCAAGATGGCTCCCAGGAAGCGAGCCCTCCTGGATGGAACCAGGGAAGACTTCTCATTGTTTAGAGTGAGTCCCAGATTCTGAAACAAATTGGTACAAGCTTGAACAGCCTCCAGCGCTGCCTCCCTGGACGGAGCTTTCAGTAACCAGTCGTCCAGGTAGGGGAAGACCTGGAAATGGTTCCTTCGCAGGAAAGCTGCTACTGGCACCAGCACCTTTGTGAAAATTCTTGGGGCTGAGCGGAGTCCAAAGGATAAGACCCTGAACTGAAAATGGCTCTTGGCTACTGTGAATCGCAGAAACCTTCTGTGTGCTGGGTGAATCGGAACGAGGAAATACGCATCCTCGAGATCGAGCGTGGCCATGAAATCCCCTGGGCTGATAAGCTTCAAGATGTCCTGGAGAGAGACCATCCGGAAGGACAGGGAGATGAGATCAGTGTTTAGCTCCCTGAGGTCTAAAATGGGGCGCCACTTCTCTAGCGTCTTCTTCACCAGGAAGAACCTGGAATAAAATCCTTGCCCCCTTTGGTTTGAGGGGACCGGCTCCATCGCTCCCTTCTGGAGCATTTGTTGGACCTCGAGCCGCAGGAGACGCTGGTGTTTCGATGAAATGGCTGCCGGGGGCTTGGGTGGAGGGACTTGCGTGAATTTCAAGGTATGCCCTTTCCGAATGATGTTGAGCACCCAACGGTCCGATGTTATCCTGGACCAGTTGTGAAGGTATTTGGTGACCCTGCCTCCAACAGATGATTTCGTGAAGGAGGGTCCAGTAGGAAGAGCCAAGAGGCCGCTATTGGCGCTTGGACGAATCCCGTCCTCGTCCAGCCTGTTTTCCCTTATTGTAAGGCCTGGAGTAGTTGATAGACTGGCCCTGCCGCTGTTGATAAGGCTGACGGTATTTCTGGGAACCTGAGCCCGTGGTGGAATAGCGTTGTTGTTGAAAGGATCCTCTGTAGTTACCACTGTAGTTACCACCTCTACCTCTGGTTCTCTTAAAAGGAGACTTTCGGTATTGAAGGGTCCCCAAGGACCTGGCAGTCTCCGTGTCCTTTTTTATCTCTTGAAGAGTGTCGTCAATGAGTTTGCCGAATAATGCCTCACCATCAAAGGGAAGATCCAAGACCTTGTTTTGGATCTCAGGTCGAAACCAAGTAGCTTTGAGCCATCCTTGGCGGCGGAGGACTGCCGCCCCAGCCAATGAACGGAACGCCGTCGTCGCAATATCCATTGCGCAGTCAATGATTTCCATCGACGTTGCTTCTCCCTCCTGCAAGATCTTCTTTGCCTCAGCCGTAGACTCCAGAGGCAGTTGGTCAAGGTATGGGGCGACATCACATCAAAGCTGGCGGTCGAACCTGCCCAAGATCGCTAGGGCATTAGCCGCTCGCACCAGCAAACTTGCCATCGACGAGAATCTCTTCCCCACATTATCCAACCTCCGCCCTTCCTTGTCCGGGGGAGTTGTCAAGGGAGCAGAGGGGTTACGGGATTTCCTCTGCGCAGCCTGCGAGATCACAGAGTCTGGTCTTGGATGACCCGTTAAGGCTGCTGGACCATCATCGGGTGCCTTGTATTTTTTTATCCAGTCGCGGTAGCACAGGGACCACCGTCGCCGGGTTCTTCATGGCCTTTAGGCCCTCCTTCCACAAATGATCCACAATAGGAATGGACCTAGTTGATTTCCTAAAAGGTTCCTTGAAATCATATAAAAACCAATCTGTAGTAACCTTAGGCATGGCTAATTTGAATCTTGCAGCGGCTCTTTCCATCAGTTGATGGAAGCCCCCAATGTCCGCTGGCGGGGAATCCGCCGGATCCGGGACTGGTGATGCGGGATCTGCAATGATATATTCATCATATTCAGTATTGTGAATAGAGTCATGATCCGACTGTTGATCCTCATCCGAGGAATCATTATGGGCCTCTTGGAACCCGGAGGAATCTTGATGGATGGACATTTGAGGCCGAGGGGAAACTGGAGCTGGAATATTAGGCGTCACTAATGAGGCTGAAATCCTCGCAGGAGTAGCAGGCGATGACGGAACTGGAATAGGCCTACTCGCCTTAGATTTATAGTGCTGCAGCATCTTATGCAGATCTTGGAGAAAAGAAGATGGCACTGTAACCATTTCCTGCTCAGAATGGTGTTGCGACTGGGCCGACTGATGATGACCAACTTCCTCGTGGTCGTATTCGCCCTCAGAGTCAGTGTCCTGGCATTTGTCTAGACGTTGGGAGGGATTATTGGCATAGCTGTATGAGTCCTGGTCATCCTCCTCTGACTCTCCTTCTTGAAGAAGCATGGTTGACAGTAGGGGAGACACACACCTCGGAGAAGTCATCTCTGGCGTGATCCGCGTCACAGAAATGGTAATTCTTTTTTCAGAGGACAATATCGTCGACAGGTCTGTCGTCGACGATGAAACGGTCGACACACCAGCCGTTCTCATTGTCAAAGTCGTCGTCGTTACTGTCGACGTCGGCACCATCGTCGACGGCGAGATTGGATCTGTCGTCGTTGGCACCTTCGTCATCGGCACCCTCGTCGACGTCTTCGGCATCGTCTCCGTCGACGGTGAAGAAACCGCTGTCGACGGTACCTTCGTCGACGAATCTCCTGTCAACGGGATCGTCGACATCACTGCCAATTTCGATTTTTTCCATCGACGGGACTTCCGCCGTCGACGTCTTCGAGGACTTGGAACTCCTCTCAGAAGACTGGGATGAAGGTTTTTTGAAGGCTGTGACAGTCTTCTCACCTTTAGAAGGAGTAGCAGGTCCTACCCTCTCCTTTACACCTCGTTGAGGAGATGTGCTGGGACCTGGGCTCTCAGACTCACTGGGGGTCTTTTTTGAGGCCTTGGAAGATCTTTCCATAGAAGGAGAAGGGGAACTCCTACCCCTCTTCATTGACCTTCTTGAAGAAGACATCGACGCTGCATCCTCACTGTCACTAGAGACAGTATCCTTCCTGGATTTCAGCTTATGGAGCTATGTCAAGAGTCTACCCTCACGGTCCCGGAGGGTCTTGGTCGAAAAGGTTCGACAGATCTTACAGTCCGCAGCCTGGTGGTCAGGATAGAGGCAATAAATGCAGTCTTTGTGTCTATCCTCCACAAAAAGCCTTTTCTTGCCACAGGTGGAACATGGGTTGAAAAGGGCTTTTTTCTTCTCCATTTCTGACATCCTGGAAGGCAGCCAACAATCCTGAAGTGAAGCAGAAAGATTCTGAAGAAAAAATCCTGAAATAAATCCTTTGAAGAGTAGAAGTTGAACAGAGCTCAAAGGAGACTCCCTAAGCACAACGTGCGGTAGAAAATCTGAGGCACTGAAGTTCCTTCAGGAAGGTTCCAAGGGGTGAGGCACCTCTGATTGGCTGAGGCCTAAGTTTGGTCTCTTTTACACAAAGAGTGTGATATGCTACAAAAGGGAATGAGGTCTAGGCTTTTTTCCTTGGTCTTTTGTACCTACAGCTATGGTATTTTTGTTACAGAGACTCCCATTCCGACGACGGGGAATGATACAAAGCATGGGAATCTATGAAAGTTCCAATACTGGGGTAACCCACTGCCCTGGCATACTTCAGTCACCCCTTTAGCTGGGCGCCCTATGCCAGAGGTGAGGGCACAGGTGCATGAGCCATGTGCCCTACAGTACCCAGGGCCATTCCTGTAAGTGCATTGATGCCATTTAAGAGTATATGGTGCTGGGAGGTTGTCATTACGAACTCCACAGCACCATAATGGCTACACTGAAGACTGACAAGTTTGGTACCAAACTTCTCAGCACATTAAACACGCACTGATGCTAGTGTGAGATTTAATGTAAAATGCACGAGAGGGCATCTTAGAGAAACCTCCAAAACCCGAACCTCCAATCCACGTCTGGGCTGAGTGGCTGCAGAAGCTGCCACACAGCAGACATGTTGCTGGACCCCTGGGTGGAGAGCCCCCCGCTCTCCTGGGCCTGCAACAATGCACATACTGGGCGAGGTGCTATGTCTCCTCCCCCAGGATGGACAGGGGGAAGCTTCAAAGGCATACCACCTCTGAGAGCTTCTCCAGACCATTTGCTGTACCCAGCAACCAGCCCCCCACCAGGCCTACCCCCACTCTGGCGGGAAGACTGACGGGAAAAACTATGTCAGGAAGGAGGGTGTGCCAACCTTTGCCAACTCCACCCCTCAGGTGGAGGAGGCGAGGTGAAGCACGTCCCCGGGCTCCGGCCATCTTGTAGATGGGGAGCCCTGCCCAATCCCAGCTAGACTCCTGCCCCCCTCCCACAGGAGAGGAGCAGGCTAGGGGGTGTCCTCACCGCAGGACAGGGACCCATTGGTCCCTGCCCTTGCCCGACCTGTAACGCCCCTAAATTTAGTATTTAGGGGCTCCCTGAACCTTCCTTCCTCAGGTCCCGATTTAAAAAGAAGATAGAAGATCAAGAAGAAGACGACCAGCTGCGCAGCTGCTAACAGGACAACAACAACTGACTTGGCCCCAGCCCTACAGGCCTGTTGATCCTGGAACCTGCTCCTGCCTAATCCCGGGACAGCAACCTTGGGACACCCAGAGGACCTGCATGCCTTGACCCTCTCGAAGATTGAGACTCCCATCAGCAGAGGCTCTGCTGCAACAACCCACCTGGTGCCCACCAGGAAGCTCCGGACCAGCCCACTCTGCACCAGCTGAGCCTGGCCGGCCAACCCGAACCAAGACCACGAGGACGTGTCCCCGGCGACTGGGACCCGAAGTCCAGTGCCCAAAGACCCTCCTCGACGAACCAGCCGATGCCTGCAGACTCAAAACCCCTCCCACCGCGACCAGCTGAGGGTAAGCTTTTACAACCCCCAAAGACACCCCTGCCCCCGGCGCCCTGCGGCCCCCGTGCCTCCCTTTGGGGACCTACCTGTGCTCCAAGATCCCAACTTACCTCTCGCAGTGCTGGTCGCCCCTGGAGAGTCACCGTCCTCGAGCCTGCAGCCTTTGTTCCTTTTTCAAGATCCTCATTGGATAACATTGAGCGCCCGACGGCTCAAAAGCACCCTGCACCCAGCCGCACGAGAGCCGCTGGCTGTGACCCCTGTGTCCTATCCTACTTCCCCCCCTTGCCCTGAGCAAGTGACCCGGAGCCCAGCTCCCAGAGCCGCGTGGCCTGCTAGCCAGAAGCCACCAACCGAAGGCCCCCTTTCCCTCATTGGATAACATTGGGCCTACCTACCTCTGCACCCGGCCGACCCTGCGCCGCTGGGACTGAACTAACTGTACTCACCTGACCCTGGGGGACCCCCAAGTCTACGCCCAGAACCCTAACCTCACCAACCAAGTACTCACCTGGAAACCGGTAATTCATTTACCTGCCATTGGATAACATTGACCCATTTTTCCTCGAAATTTTTTTAAGTGTGGAGTTTTGAAAACTGAAAATATTCCTATAAAATCAGTCAAAATCCGAATTCAAAAATACTCACCTGTGATCAGGGGAGAAGCCAGTACTGTACCTTTCAGCCCAGTACTGAACCGCAAAAGTAATCCCTAGCGGGTTTACTAGTAACCTGTATTTTCTCCATAGGAACCCATTGTCTGCTTTTCTATGAAATTTCTTCTAAGTGTCTACTTTGGAAAACTGTAAATATTCTTTAAAAATCGTACGAAATACTGAAACGCAATTACTTACCTGTTTGGAGCTAAGCCCTCAGTGCTGGCCCTAGGAGACTAGTGCTGGGTTACAAAAGTAACGCAATCGTACTTTACCTGTAACCTGAATTTCCTCCCATTGTATAACACCTCTGTAGTGGGATCAATGACTTGTGCCGTCTTATATTACTGGTTTACCTGATTGTATATTGATTTGTTTTATGTATGTTATTATTATCCTATCATGTTAGTGACTACTACACTGCTCCCATTACCTCTGTTCATTCCTACTGCCCCTACCCTGTCTTCGTGAAGCGCTCTGATATCTGTAAGGATCTTGTTCGCGCTATATAAAACTTTGAATAAATAAATAAATAAATAAATAAATAACATTGTCAGAATCACCTTGAAAAGTTTTTAAGTGTGAACTTTTAAAACAGCTTTATATTCAAGAAAATTCAGCACAGTAACTAAAACGTTTTTGCTAATCTGGTTTCAGCTTAGACCCCAGGACTGAATCGAGGATCTAGTCCTGTAACTACCAAAGTAATCCATAAAGTAATCAACTGTACATTCCTATGAAAAACCCATTGAGCTCAATGCTAGAGTCTGTTAAAGAACTGTATTGGTTATTAGCTAACCTGTGATTATTGTGTGTACAAACGTATTGCTCCTCTGCAAAGTATTTACATGAGAGCACTCGTACCTTGAAAAGTATATTTTCTAACTGTTGGTTCTAAAAATAAATCAACCATATCTTTGGATATAACCACCATTGGCCTGGAGTTCAGTCCTTGAGTGTGTGAACCCTTTTGCTGACTGAGTGTGTACATCAACTGCTTTACACTGCCCTCTGGTACTGCCTTACTGCTCGACCAAGCTACCACTTTGGAGAGTAAGGTCAGTCCTGACTTTAACCTCTGTTATACCTCTGGGGTTGTGGACTCTATACACACTGTACTACCTTATTGTCCAGTATATATAGAGCCACTTCCTCACACCTGCCATTAAGAGTATATTGTGCTGGGAGGTTGTCATTACGAACTCCACAGCTCCATGGTGGCTACACTGAAAACTGGGAAGTTTGGTATCAAACTTCTCAGCACATTAAACCCACACTGATGCCAGTGTGAGTAAGTAATATTGTTATTGGAAAGGTGCGGACGCTGCGAACAATGAACTGTTTTATGCAGATGTTGATGCCTTTATGGCCGAGATTACCTTGAGTGAGATGTCCTAATGAGTTCTGGATACCTTGCAAAGTGATCACCTTGATTTTGGTCTTAGATAAAATCAATTGTTTTGAATCAAACACTCACTGGTGTGGACTCCGTCATTGCGTGTGCACTTATTGTCTCAGTGGTTTTATTTTTTTATTTATTTTATTTATAGAGTTTTGTATAGCGCGGACAAGACCCGTGGGTATCAGAGCGCTTAACAAGGAAAGAATTACAGGTAGACATTATAGTAGCAGTAATAACAAAAACATAGTTATGAGGTAGAAGGTAATATACTGTATGGACGTGATTAGATATATAATTCCTAATGTCTGTGCCATTAGCATTAGGTGACGAACAAGGCTTAGCTTGTGTCATGGTAACAATCCAAGCTCGGTGAGGTAGGGTTATAAGGCATTCCAGTGCATATCAAGGATAATAAGGATAAATAAATAGGGTGAGGTAGCGGTTATATAGATTATGTCTGTGAGATAGAGTTATAAGTTCACAAGTATATGAGGTAGCAGTAACGTGTCTAGCCTCGGCTTGACCATGGAAAACAGTCAGTTATCAGATATTGATCTTCCAATTTTATGAATAGGACAACCCTCTGGTAGCGTAGATGATCATCACAGTAATCCGTCGGATTCTCTATGTAGGGTATTTACTCATCAAGTGAGTCTTCAGTTCTCGTTTGAATGTTACTGTATTTTGAATCTTCCTGATGTTTGGAGGGAGTGAGTTCCAGATTCTGGGGGCAGCTCCGGAGAATGCTCTGTTGTAGGTCTTTATCTTGTGGAAAAAGGCTGGTCGCAATAGTAACTCTTTTGCGCTTCTAGTTGGTCTGTTACCTCCTGATAGCTTAAGTTTCTTGGTTAGGTATCTAGGCATGTTGTAGTGAACCGCTTTATGTGTAATACAGGCCATCTTCATTTGAATTCTGGCCTCGTAAGGTAGCCAGTTTAGTGCTTTCAGGTGAGGAGATATGTGATCGAATTTCTTCGTTCCCGTAATGAGTCTAGCCGCTGCGTTGAGGCAGGCTTTTAGTGGTGCTGTGGATGTTTTCGGTAGGCCAGCTAATGTGGTGCAGCCGTACTCGATCCTCGAGATAACTAGTGATTGGATAGCCAGTTTTAGATCCATCACTGAGATAAAGGGTTTCAGTTTTCTTAAATAATTCAAGTGGAAGCGGGCGCTCTTGACCATTGAGTTAATATGTTCTTTCATGTCGAGGTTTTCATCTAGTGTGATTCCTAGTGATTTAGCTGAGTTAACTAGGGTCGGGGTGCAATTTAGTGCCGTCACCAGTTTAGTCCATTCCTTAACTTCAGATTGGCTCCTTGTCGGTGAGATTAGCAGGAATTCTGTTTTCTGGGCGTTTAGTTTCAGATGGTTCATTGTTAACCATTGCAAGGCTCTCTTTAGTGTCTTGTTTATTCGGTCAATGTCCTCAAGGGAGGCGATCTTCATGTATATTTGCGTGTCATCTGCATACATATGATAGGATATCTGTGATTTTTGAAGGATCTCTGTGAGAGGTTCTACATACAAGTTGAATAGATCAGGGGATAACGTTGAGCCTTGTGGGACCCCGATTGTATTGGGGCTCGGGGAAGAGATTGCTTGGTTAACCTGGAATTGCTGAGTCCTGTTCTGTAGGAAAGAATTGAACCATTTCAGCACGTTTCCGGACAAGCCCATCCTGTCTTGTAGCCTGGTCATTAGTACTTCGTGCTTTACCGTGTCGAATGCTGATGACAGGTCTAGAAGGATCAGTAGGCATGTTTGATTTCGGTCTAGGGCTTGTAGGGCGTCATCGACAATATGCAGAATCGCAGTTTCAGTACTGTGCCCTGTTCTGAAACCTGATTGGCAATCATCTAATAGCGAGAACTTAGCGATGTGTTGGCTTAGTTGGCCCTGCACGCATTTCTCAATGAGTTTGGCCAGTAGAGGGATGTTAGTCACTGGTCGATAGTTATTTGGGTCTGTTGCATCAGCTGTCGGTTTTTTGATGATGGGCACTACCTGCCCTGTTTTTAGGCAGTCAGGGAGGATCCCTTGTGCAAGTGAGGCATTTATTATATCAGTCCAGATTGGAACTAGAGTGTGGCTGATTTCTCTTACACACTTTCCCGGTAGAGGGTCTTGATAGTGGTTGTTTGGTCTAAGTTCCGCCAGCGTTTTGGCGATCTTTTCCTGGTCGTATAATTCAAATGTGTCCCAGTTTGCCTTGTTTTTTGTTGTTTGGAGACCCTCTGTTGACGCGTTGGCCTCATTTATAGGTGGAGGAAGGGTCATAAGGTTAGCTGCTGCATTTGTGAGTTCAACTTCTAGCATTTTTGATTTTTCCGTGAAAAATGAGGAGAATTCCTTGCAGCTTATGGGAGTTTTTGTGTTCTCTTGAACCGTTTTGGCTAGTTTATTTGACTGTTGTTTTAAGATCTCGAATAGTTTTCGTGGTCTGTTTCTGGCATTGTCCAGTTCAGCTCTGATAAATTCTTTTTTGGAGTTGATTATCTTTTTGTTGTATTCTTTTCTTGTTTTTCTGAGGGCTTTCAGCTCAGGGGAGGAGGGATGTTGTCTCCATTTCCTTTCGGCCATTCTCAGTTTGCGCCTGTCCTCGTTCAGTGACTCATTAAACCAAGGATTTTTTGGCTTCTCTGAGACTTTTTTCAGCTTTTGGGGCATGGTGTCATTGACGATATTACCGATCGAGGTTATGTAGTGATCTGTCAGCTCATTGACATTTTGCTTATTGTTGGGTGGCTTCAGGTCTTTCTCACACCTTTCAACCAGTAGTTCAATATTAGCCTCTTTTGTGTCTCGTGTCAGTTTCTTGAGCTTGCGTGGTTGCACGGTCTTTCCCTTTTTCATTGTAGGTATCGCGAATGTTATGATGTGATGGTCAGACCAATCACATGGGTCTATAGCGATGATTGATGTCTCTGTATTTCTTGAAATAATCCAGTCTAAGGTCGCTCCTTGTGTGTGAGTGGGTTGGTTGCATGCTTGTGTAAGTTTTAGCTCACTGAGGAAGTCTTTAAGCGAGTTAACCAGTTTGTCATTGCCGTCGTCCCAGTGGAGGTTAAAGTCGCCTAGGAATATGTTATTGGCATCCGAGTTAGAGTTGGTCGTTATGATCTCTATCAGTTGCTCTGTGAACTTTGCATTCTCTCCTGGTGGGTGGTAGAATGCATGCAAGTTGCAACTTTGATTATTTGGTGTTCTCACATTAATACCAAGGTATTCACAGGATTCTAGGGGGTCAGATTGGAATTGGCAGACCTCAATCTCTGAACGGTGAATGCAAGCTATGCCTCCTCCCACATTCCTAGGTCTGTCTAACCTGACGATGTTATATTGTGGTGGTATTAAGAGATCCATGGTAGGCGATGATGATTCATTGAGCCATGTTTCGGTGAGGATGGCCAGGTCAATTTCCTTGTTAATGATGAGGGCAGCTATGTCTGATGCATGTTTAGTTGCTGAACGACAGTTAAGTAGTAGGCACTTCAGGGGTTTCTGTGATTTAACGAGTTTTCCATTATCAGATTCGGCTGCGGTTAGCTGGATATGTTGTAGGTTTTGGTGAATTGCTTTCCTGTCATTCTTTCTGGACGTTCTATTAGAGTCAATAGGTACTGTTTTGATATTCTCCTCCCTACCAAGGGCAGTTTGTTCAGTTTGTTCATAAGATCGGAGTAAGGCCAGAGCTTCTTCATTTGACAAGGGCTTGGTCCTGTTAGGTCTGTTGGGTCTGAGTACCAGATTCTGGATGTGTGAGACCTTGGTGTGCGTACTTATCGCCATCTCCCAGATTTTTCCAATTGTCTGATATTTTCATCGAGTGTTGTGCCAGGTTTCCTACGAGTTTCTGGAGCTCCTTGACTTCTTTCTGTGTTCGGGGTGATTTCTTATGTGAGATAGATCTGGCTGGATGGGTATTGCAATTTGCTCTACTCCGTGAATGATCTGTTCTCATTGCCACAAATCTTTTCTTGGTATCCTTAGTTTGGTTGAGATTTCTGGCTCTATTAGAGGTGTCCCCATTACTTCCTATGTTATGGGATGTAAGGGGTGTTTTTGTGAATAGGGCTCTATGGGACTCAAGTCTCGCATTCGAGGGAGGATGGGGAAGGTCGATATCATCTACCTTGTTTATTCCGTTAACTTCATGAAGGGACTCGCTTGGAGCTGGGGTGCACTCTTCAGGCGCGGTGGAGTTGTGCGTTAGTGGCAACTGCACTTTCCTTGGTGCCTGGTTATTCTCTTTGATTCCAAGGTTATTAGATATCGCTATCCTTTCTATCTCATTATCTGGTGATACCATCGTGTTTTCGGTTAAATCTCCAGTGTTAGAGGTTTGGTTGTTCTGGCCGTCCGTTTGACTGGTGTCTCTAGTGTTGGAGTCGTTGTTTTCAAGTGTGACATCTAGTGGTATCATGTTTTGTTGGTAGTTTGTTCCTTCTATGTATTTCTTTAAGTTTTGGAAAGTTGACTCAAATTTCTCGAGTTCTCTGCTGGTTGCTTGTATCAGCACTATTCCCGTTTTATACATGGTAATGCATAATTCTGTCTTACTTCTTTTAGTTAATGAAGTCGTTATTTTTGTGCCATATGGTATGTTTTTTATAGTTTTAGTGAACAGCATTTTTGTAAGGGCGTTGCGCCATTTAGCTGTTTTGTCTGTGTAGAATATAAGGTCATTCATCTTGATGCCTTTAACTCTATCAAAGTATGGGTCAGAGAACAGCATGTCCGGGTTTTTTCTCAAGGTATTGTGTTTGAATTTTTTGGCAGCATTTTTGGATAGGGTTGAAGGGTATTCTATGCTTTTTGCATTGGACTCTGTCGATCCTAGGTTTCTTCCGTCCATTTCCGCTTCACGTTGAGGGTCTGCGGAGGGTCTATACCTTTGTAGTCGTGGCAGATATAGAAGTTGAAAGTGACTTCCAAACTACTGTTTCATATTGGATCCTCTGATTAATTGATCCTTATTAGTTATGTTGTCTTATTCTCATCAGTCCTTAGTAATTATGGTGGCCTCAATAGTATTTAATTAATTAATGGACTATCCCTAAATGTGAAAGCGAGTTGTCTGGAGATAAGTAACCAGTGTAATGTCAGTGAAGAGTTAAACAGTTCAAGATGTCAGCCGGCTTTGTCCCTGATGATCTCCTGAACAGACTTTCTCTTATTCCCCTTCAAAATTAGTTGTTTGGTCCCTTTTCGCTGTTCATCATTTCATCTCACTTTCCAATCCTGGACTTGTTTGTCCCTTTTACTCGTCAGTTCGGAGGGGAGGGGGGTCTAGTGTGTCTTCCTTCCTTTTCCGGGTCGCCAGTCCTCCTTCGCTGTCTATGCCCCTGGGTTAGAGAGTGGCAGCATCTAGTGGCTGCGTGTGTCTAACGCGGCCGCCATTTTAAGGTCAGGCGCGCCGCTTTCCATTCCCCTCGTCTCTGCTGTTGCTCGTTTTTCTCCTTTGCATGCTGGTGGGGCCGCGTCGGGGGTGAGGATGGACGTACCTCTCCTGTCGGTCGCCGAGGTCCCTCAGCTCCGCCTTTCCAGGACGTCCCGCTTGTGTCCACATACACCGGATTTCCCGCCGCTAAGTCCTCCGAGTCCCCAGGTCCGCTGGCTTATCTATGGCAAATAGACGTCAGCTGTGGGTCCTTCACGATTGCTCCACATCCAGTTGTCAGCATCACGAGGGGTCCGCCGTCCAAGGGGTCCGAAGAGCGTAGGCAGCCTTGTCAACCGACCAGGTACAGTATTCTCCTTCAGCGTCCTGCGTCTCTTGTGTTCTTTACGCTTTCTGTATGTGCCTATCAGCTAGAATTGGTTCCGCTTGGTCCTGTGTCGCATTTTGGGGTTGTTCGGGGATTTAATCCAGTTTGGAGATCCCTAGCCCCGGAGCTCCTCACTAGGGCTCCCTCTTAGCGGCCATCTTGCACTCCGTCGTGCCACTTGCACTCCGGTTGTGTGTGTTGTGTAGTCACTTAACACCTGAGCTTTCGGGTGCCTACCTGCTCGTGCAAGGCTACCCCCGGGGAACTGGTGACCCCAGTTCCTACAAAATGGCTCCATTTACGCCTGACAGGTACGTGCAAAAGGCTACTTAGCAGCTGTAAATGCATTTACTACTGCGGAATTGTGCACTATCAGTGTGTATAATTACACAATAGTCAAATCCATGCAAGGGGGGAAACTGGGCTGATCAAGACATGGTATGCATTCAGAGTTTGTGAACTTCAACAAACACGCAAGGCTGTAAACATTCACAATTTACTCACAGCCTCTTTTTTCCACTCATAAAACGGTCTGAAATTAGGCGAGGGCCCAGGGAGAAACAAAAAACCTTTATACAAGCTCACACATTGTGCTCACATTGAGAAGGCAGGATTTGAATTCAGATTTTCTGGTTTCAATAGCTATTGTGTGTTCTGCCCTAATGTGCCTCTCTCTGCTGTTGAGTTACAGCAGTGCAATATATTTCATATTTGACAAGTAGCGTGGGGCATAATTCCCTCCAAAAGTGCTATTTTTTCATCCGTAAAAGTACTCTTATGGACAAGTAGAGATGTTCTAGTTTTTCACAAAAATTGGCAGTGTTTCGCCTCGCCTTGCATACTCCACCATTCTAAGGTTTCCAGGTGTATTACTGAGAAGGTGACGTGAGATAAGTTGCCATTTCCTCAGTGTGCAATTATTCAGTTACACATTAACTTTATCTTCTGCAATTCGACGTTTATTTTCTAACACTAATGCTGGCAGGGCAGGCTCCTTAAAGTATTTGCTCACATCTTGTGGAACGCCCGGCACCAAAGCGCTTACATACATTTGCGTACCACTCTTTGGCGCTACAAAAACTAGCCTGGTGCAGTTTGTAGTAGCAGACAATTCATTACCGTGTACCACCATTCAGAAACATACCTATGCTATATAAACATCAGCATCACCAATAAGTCTCGCTTTTGGGACATTACAAGTATTTAGTTATGCAGCACAATATCCTTAAAGGAACAACAAAGTGTTGGATGGCTAAACACTTATTAAGTCCCAAAGGCGAGACCTATTGGCTATGCCAAGGCTTGTTACTCTACTTGCAGCCTACAGGGGCTACATTTACAACTTGGTGTTTGTTTTTCAGTCCAATGTACATTGTGGCGCGTTTTCTTGGAGAAGCAGCCATTGTAAAAGGAGACACTCTAAAGGCAGCGCGCGGTGCCTTCCACAGCCAGGCCCTCTCCAGGTTCATTATTCATAGTCTAGTCTCATTCCAGGGACCTCTGTGAGGCACAGACACTACACCAGCAGCCACTAGATGGCAGCATATTGCAAAGCATGCTAGGTATATAAGAAGCCGACTGAAACAAGCAGTGGCAAAGCCAATAGTTCCCATCTTTGGAGCTTATTGGCTTTGCCAATACTTTTTAGTAATGTTGTACAGCATCTCCAACATTTTGAGCAGCATGGGCAATTTTTTTTCTTATATATAAAAAGTTGTGTTTGAGCGGTCATTTCATCTTTAAAAAAAAAAAAAATTTTTATGGAGGCTGCAGCAATATGCCGCCTGGTAGTCCAAGCGCCCCCTCCCCCCCTTCCCCTTGCGTTAAGGGCAACTGAAAAGGGTGGGGAAATAGAGGCTACGGGGCAGGGGAAAGGAGCACATAAGAGTACACCACAATGTCGGGGACAAAAACACGGGCAAAAATGAAACCAAGCGTCTGAGGGGCGAGCAGCACATGGGACCGCTTTCAACGTGAGAAGAGAGACGGCAAAACAGTGCACGGAAGAACATTTGTTGAGGGAAGTGAAACCACAAGCGGAGAAGCACTGGAAAACACATGCACTCTGATAGAGGGCTTCAGTGAAAAAGAAAGTAGTTCCCTCGCAGTAAGCAATGGACGGACAGTATCCAGTGTATCAAAGAAACAGTAACGAGGCTCTGCTCCAGGGGAGGGACATACATTTGATGGACAAGCTGGGACAAGGAAAGGCATGGAATAAGCAGCAAGCAAATCAGTGACAAGAAAGCCAACAAAGGGTAAGCAACGGGCAAGCTCTGTGCCCTTGTAAGTTCATGGTAAGCCCACAATAGATCCTGCGCAGTCTGGTACTCTCAACGTAACTAATGTGCCGTGGTAACTTCAAGAGATCACACTGAAAGACGAGCCTACGAAGAACATGAACATAAGAAAAATAGTAAACAACACATAGCATCAGAAGTATGAACTCACCAGCCAGGCGGAGAGTGGCTTCCAGGACGGTGGGCTTGCCACGCTGCCCTCGGCCAACGCACTGGTATGTGCCAGCACTGCGTGCCTTCACCTGTGTCAGATGGAGTGTCCCGTTGGGATAAACAGTGACACTAAAGAGGAGAGGAGAGGAGGAAAGAAAAGACAGGCATGTTGTTTAGACCTAAAGTGTCAACCTGTTTCCAGCGGTCTCGGACAATACCAGGTGTACCCAGACATTAATAAGCACTGGTATACCCTCACCAGATGAACCAGACGATAACATGCAACAGATGCACTCACGAGATGTACCCGACAGACATTAATAATGAGAGGTGAGGGGGACATGTGAACACCACAGAGAGGTAAGGAAAGCTGCAGGAGAGGCGAGGGGGACAGGTGAACACCACAGAGAGAAGCAAAGGAAAGCTGCAGGAGAGGCGAGGGGGACAAGTGAACACCACAGAGAGGTAAGGAAAGCTGCAGGAGAGGCGAGGGGGACAGGTGAACACCACAGAGAGAAGCAAAGGAAAGCTGCAGGAGAGGCGAGGGGGACAGGTGAACACCACAGAGAGGTAAGGAAAGCTGCAGGAGAGGCGAGGGGGACAGGTGAACACCACAGAGAGGTAAGGAAAGCTGCAGGAGAGGCGAGGGGGACAGGTGAACACCACAGAGAGGTAAGGAAAGCTGCAGGAGAGGCGAGGGGGACAGGTGAACACCACAGAGAGAAGCAAAGGAAAGCTGCAGGAGAGGCGAGGGGGACAAGTGAACACCACAGAGAGGTAAGGAAAGCTGCAGTGAGCAGGAGAGGCGAGGGGGACATGTAAACACCACCAAGATAGGCAAAGGAAAGCTGCAGTGAGCAGGAGAGGCGAAGGGGACATGTGAACACCGCTGAGAGAAGCAAAGGAAAGCTGCAGGAGAGGCGAGGGGGACAAGTGAATACCACAGAGAGGTAAGGAAAGCTGCAGTGAGCAGGAGAGGCGAGGGGGGACAGGTGAACACCACAGCGAGGTAAGGAAAGCTGCAGGAGAGGCGGGGGGACATGTGAACACCATGGAGAGAGGCAAAGGAAAGCTGCAATGAGCAGGAGAGGCGAGGGGGACATGTAAACACCACCAAGATAGGCAAAGGAAAGCTGCAGTGAGCAGGAGAGGCGAGGGGGACATGTGAACACCACTGAGAGAGGCAAAGGAAAGCTGCAATGAGCCGCAGAGGCGAGGGGGACATGTGAACACCACAGAGAGAGGCAAAGGAAAGCTGCAATGAGCCGCAGAGGCGAGGGGGACATGTGAACACCGCTGAGAGAGGCAAAGGAAAGCTACAGTGAGCAGGAGAGGCGAGGGGACATGTGAACACCGCTGAGAGGAAAAGGAAAGCTACAGTGAGCAGGAGAGGCGAGGGGGACATGTGAACACCATTGAGGCAAAGGAAAGCTGCAATGAGCAGGAGAGGCGAGGGGACATGTGAACACAACAGAGACGCATCAGAATGAGGAGAGGCGAGGGGGACATGTGAACACCGCTGAGAGGAAAAGGAAAGCTGCAATGAGCAGGAGAGGCGAGGGGGACATGTGAACACCGCTGAGAGAGGCAAAGGAAAGCTGCAGGAGAGGCGAGGGGGACAGATGAATAATACAGAGAGGCAAAGGAAAGCTGCAGTGAGCAGGAGAGGCGAGGGGGACAGGTGAACACCACAGAGAGGTAAGGAAAGCTGCAGTGAGCAGGAGAGGTGAGGGGGAGCAATGAGCCGGCGAGGGGGACATGTGAACACCACTGAGAGAGGCAAAGGAAAGCTGCAATGAGCAGGAGAGGCGAGGGGGACATGTGAACACCACTGAGAGAGGCAAAGGAAAGCTGCAATGAGCAGGAGAGGCGAGGGGGACATGTGAACACCACAGAGAGGCAAAGGAAAGCTGCAATGAGCAGGAGAGGCGAGGGGGACACGTGAACACCACAGAGAGAGGCAAAGGAAAGCTGCAATGAGCCGGAGAGGCGAGGGGGACATGTGAACACCACAGAGAGGCGCAGAGGAAAGCTGCAGTGAGCAGGAGAGGCGAGGGGGACATGTGAACACCACAGAGAGAGGCAAAGGAAAGCTGCAATGAGCCGGAGAAGCGAGGGGGACATGTGAACACCACAGAGAGAGGCAAAGGAAAGCTACAGGAGAGGCGAGGGGGACAGGTGAACACCACAGAGAGGTGCAGAGGAAAGCTGCAATGAGCCGGAGAGGCGAGGGGGACATGTGAACACCACAGAGAGAGGCAAAGGAAAGCTGCAATGAGCCGGAGAGGCGAGGGGGACATGTGAACAGCAAAGACAGGCAAAGGAAAGCTGCAATGAGCAGGAGAGGAGAGGGGGACATGTGAACACCACTGAGAGGAAAAGGAAAGCTGAAATGAGCAGGAGAGGCGAGGGGGACATGTGAACACCACTGAGAGGAAAAGGAAAGCTGCAATGAGCAGGAGAGGCGAGGGGGACAGGTGAACACCACAGAGAGGTAAGGAAAGCTGCAGTGAGCAGGAGAGGCGAGGGGGACATGTAAACACCACCAAGATAGGCAAAGGAAAGCTGCAGTGAGCAGGAGAGGCGAGGGGGACATGTGAACACCACTGAGAGAGGCAAAGGAAAGCTGCAATGAGCCGGAGAGGCGAGGGGGACATGTGAACACCACAGAGAGAGGCAAAGGAAAGCTGCAATGAGCAGGAGAGGCGAGGGGGACATGTGAACACCACAGAGAGAGGCAAAGGAAAGCTGCAATGAGCAGGAGAGGCGAGGGGGACATGTGTACACCACAGAGAGGCAAAGGAAAGCTGCAGTGAGCAGGAGAGGCGAGGGGGACACGTGAACACCACAGGGAGAGGCAAACGAAAGCTGCAATGAGCAGGAGAGGTGAGGGGGACATGTGAACAGCAAAGAGAGGCAAAGGAAAGCTGCAATGAGCAGGAGAGGCGAGGAGGACATGTGAACACCACAGAGAGGCAAAGGAAAGCTGCAGTGAGCAGGAGAGGCGAGGGGGACATGTAAACACCACCAAGATAGGCAAAGGAAAGCTGCAGTGAGCAGGAGAGGCGAGGGGGAAATGTGAACACCATTGAGAGAGGCAAAGGAAAGCTGCAATGAGCAGGAGAGGCGAGGGGGATATGTGAACACCACTGAGATGCACGGAAAGCTGCAATGAGCAGGAGAGGCGAAGGGGACATGTGAACACCGCTGAGAGAGGCAAAGGAAAGCTGCAATGAGCCGCAGAGGCGAGGGGAACATGTGAACACCGCTGAGAGAGGCAAAGGAAAGCTACAGTGAGCAGGAGAGGCGAGGGGACATGTGAACACAACAGAGACGCATCAGAATGAGGAGAGGCGAGGGGGACATGTGAACACCGCTGAGAGGAAAAGGAAAGCTACAGTGAGCAGGAGAGGCGAGGGGGACATGTGAACACCATTGAGGCAAAGGAAAGCTGCAATGAGCAGGAGAGGCGAGGGGACATGTGAACACAACAGAGACGCATCAGAATGAGGAGAGGCGAGGGGGACATGTGAACACCGCTGAGAGGAAAAGGAAAGCTGCAATGAGCAGGAGAGGCGAGGGGGACATGTGAACACCGCTGAGAGAGGCAAAGGAAAGCTGCAGGAGAGGCGAGGGGGACAGGTGAATAATACAGAGAGGCAAAGGAAAGCTGCAGTGAGCCGGAGAGGCGAGGGGGACAGGTGAACACCAAAGAGGTAAGGAAAGCTGCAGTGAGCAGGAGAGGTGAGGGGGAGCAATGAGCCGGAGAGGCGAGGGGGACATGTGAACACCACTGAGAGAGGCAAAGGAAAGCTGCAATGAGCAGGAGAGGTGAGGGGGACATGTGAACACCACTGAGAGAGGCAAAGGAAAGCTGCAATGAGCAGGAGAGGCGAGGGGGACATGTGAACACCACAGAGAGGCAAAGGAAAGCTGCAATGAGCAGGAGAGGCGAGGGGGACACGTGAACACCACAGAGAGAGGCAAAGGAAAGCTGCAATGAGCCGGAGAGGCGAGGGGGACATGTGAACACCACAGAGAGGCGCAGAGGAAAGCTGCAGGAGAGGCGAGGGGGACATGTGAACACCACAGAGAGAGGCAAAGGAAAGCTGCAATGAGCCGGAGAAGCGAGGGGGACATGTGAATACCTCTGTGAGAGGCAAAGGAAAGCTGCAGTGAGCAGGAGAGGCGAGGGGGACATGTGAACACCACAGAGAGAGGCAAAGGAAAACTGCAATGAGCCGGAGAGGCGAGGGGGACATGTGAACACCACAGAGAGAGGCAAAGGAAAGCTGCAATGAGCCGGAGAGGCGAGGGGGACATGTGAACAGCAAAGACAGGCAAAGGAAAGCTGCAATGAGCAGGAGAGGCGAGGGGGACATGTGAACACCACAGAGAGGCAAAGGAAAGCTGCAATGAGCAGGAGAGGCGAGGGGGACATGTGAACACCACAGAGAGGCGCAGAGGAAAGCTGCAGTGAGCAGGAGAGGCGAGGGGGACATGTGAACACCACTGAGAGAGGCAAAGGAAAGCTGCAATGAGCCGCAGAGGCGAGGGGGACATGTGAACACCACAGAGAGAGGCAAAGGAAAGCTGCAATGAGCCGCAGAGGCGAGGGGGACATGTGAACACCGCTGAGAGAGGCAAAGGAAAGCTACAGGAGAGGCGAGGGGGACAAGTGAATACCACAGAGAGGTAAGGAAAGCTGCAGTGAGCAGGAGAGGCGAGGGGGGACAGGTGAACACCACAGCGAGGTAAGGAAAGCTGCAGGAGAGGCGGGGGGACATGTGAACACCATGGAGAGAGGCAAAGGAAAGCTGCAATGAGCAGGAGAGGCGAGGGGGACATGTAAACACCACCAAGATAGGCAAAGGAAAGCTGCAGGAGAGGCGAGGGGGACATGTGAACACCACTGAGAGAGGCAAAGGAAAGCTGCAATGAGCCGCAGAGGCGAGGGGGACATGTGAACACCACAGAGAGAGGCAAAGGAAAGCTGCAATGAGCCGCAGAGGCGAGGGGGACATGTGAACACCGCTGAGAGAGGCAAAGGAAAGCTACAGTGAGCAGGAGAGGCGAGGGGACATGTGAACACCGCTGAGAGGAAAAGGAAAGCTACAGTGAGCAGGAGAGGCGAGGGGGACATGTGAACACCATTGAGGCAAAGGAAAGCTGCAATGAGCAGGAGAGGCGAGGGGACATGTGAACACAACAGAGACGCATCAGAATGAGGAGAGGCGAGGGGGACATGTGAACACCGCTGAGAGGAAAAGGAAAGCTGCAATGAGCAGGAGAGGCGAGGGGGACATGTGAACACCGCTGAGAGAGGCAAAGGAAAGCTGCAGGACAGGCGAGGGGGACAGGTGAATAATACAGAGAGGCAAAGGAAAGCTGCAGTGAGCAGGAGAGGCGAGGGGGACAGGTGAACACCACAGAGAGGTAAGGAAAGCTGCAGTGAGCAAGAGAGGTGAGGGGGAGCAATGAGCCGGAGAGGCGAGGGGGACATGTGAACACCACTGAGAGAGGCAAAGGAAAGCTGCAATGAGCAGGAGAGGCGAGGGGGACATGTGAACACCACTGAGAGGCAAAGGAAAGCTGCAATGAGCAGGAGAGGCGAGGGGGACATGTGAACACCACAGAGAGGCAAAGGAAAGCTGCAATGAGCAGGAGAGGCGAGGGGGACACGTGAACACCACAGAGAGAGGCAAAGGAAAGCTGCAATGAGCCGGAGAGGCGAGGGGGACATGTGAACACCACAGAGAGGCGCAGAGGAAAGCTGCAGTGAGCAGGAGAGGCGAGGGGGACATGTGAACACCACAGAGAGAGGCAAAGGAAAGCTGCAATGAGCCGGAGAAGCGAGGGGGACATGTGAACACCACAGAGAGAGGCAAAGGAAAGCTACAGGAGAGGCGAGGGGGACAGGTGAACACCACAGAGAGGTGCAGAGGAAAGCTGCAATGAGCCGGAGAGGCGAGGGGGACATGTGAACACCACAGAGAGAGGCAAAGGAAAGCTGCAATGAGCCGGAGAGGCGAGGGGGACATGTGAACAGCAAAGACAGGCAAAGGAAAGCTGCAATGAGCAGGAGAGGCGAGGGGGACATGTGAACACCACTGAAAGGAAAAGGAAAGCTGAAATGAGCAGGAGAGGCGAGGGGGACATGTGAACACCACTGAGAGGAAAAGGAAAGCTGCAATGAGCAGGAGAGGCGAGGGGGACAGGTGAACACCACAGAGAGGTAAGGAAAGCTGCAGTGAGCAGGAGAGGCGAGGGGGACATGTAAACACCACCAAGATAGGCAAAGGAAAGCTGCAGTGAGCAGGAGAGGCGAGGGGGACATGTGAACACCACTGAGAGAGACAGAAGAAAGCGCCAATGAGCAGGAGAGGCGAGGGGGACATGTGTACACCACAAAGAGGCAAAGGAAAGCTGCAGTGAGCAGGAGAGGCGAGGGGGACATGTGAATACCGCTGAGAGAGGCAAAGGAAAGCTGCAATGAGCCGGAGAGGCGAGGGGGACATGTGAACACCACAGAGAGAGGCAAAGGAAAGCTGCAATGAGCAGGAGAGGCGAGGGGGACATGTGAACACCACAGAGAGAGGCAAAGGAAAGCTGCAATGAGCAGGAGAGGTGAGGGGGACATGTGTACACCACAAAGAGGCAAAGGAAAGCTGCAGTGAGTCGGCGAGGGGGACATGTGAACACCACAGAGAGAGGCAAAGGAAAGCTGCAGTGAGCAGGAGAGGCGAGGGGGACATGTGAACACCGCTGAGAGAGGCAAAGGAAAGCTGCAATGAGCCGGAGAGGCGAGGGGGACACGTGAACACCACAGAGAGAGGCAAAGGAAAGCTGCAATGAGCCGGAGAGGCGAGGGGGACATGTGAACACCACAGAGAGGCGCAGAGGAAAGCTGCAGTGAGCAGGAGAGGCGAGGGGGACATGTGAACACCACAGAGAGAGGCAAAGGAAAGCTGCAATGAGCCGGAGAAGCGAGGGGGACATGTGAACACCACAGAGAGAGGCAAAGGAAAGCTGCAATGAGCAGGAGAGGCGAGGGGGACATGTGAACACCACAGAGAGAGGCAAAGGAAAGCTGCAATGAGCAGGAGAGGCGAGGGGGACATGTGAACACCATTGAGGCAAAGGAAAGCTGCAATGAGCAGGAGAGGCGAGGGGGACATGTGTACACCACAAAGAGGCAAAGGAAAGCTGCAGTGAGCAGGAGAGGCGAGGGGGACACGTGAACACCACAGAGAGAGGCAAACGAAAGCTGCAATGAGCAGGAGAGGTGAGGGGGACATGTGAACAGCAAAGAGAGGCAAAGGAAAGCTGCAATGAGCAGGAGAGGCGAGGGGGACATGTGAACACCACAGAGAGGCAAAGGAAAGCTGCAGTGAGCAGGAGAGGCGAGGGGGACATGTAAACACCACCAAGATAGGCAAAGGAAAGCTGCAGGAGAGGCGAGGGGGAAATGTGAACACCATTGAGAGAGGCAAAGGAAAGCTGCAATGAGCAGGAGAGGCGAGGGGGATATGTGAACACCACTGAGACGCACGGAAAGCTGCAATGAGCAGGAGAGGCGAAGGGGACATGTGAACACCGCTGAGAGAGGCAAAGGAAAGCTGCAATGAGCCGCAGAGGCGAGGGGGACATGTGAACACCGCTGAGAGAGGCAAAGGAAAGCTACAGTGAGCAGGAGAGGCGAGGGGACATGTGAACACAACAGAGACGCATCAGAATGAGGAGAGGCGAGGGGGACATGTGAACACCGCTGAGAGGAAAAGGAAAGCTACAGTGAGCAGGAGAGGCGAGGGGGACATGTGAACACCATTGAGGCAAAGGAAAGCTGCAATGAGCAGGAGAGGCGAGGGGACATGTGAACACAACAGAGACGCATCAGAATGAGGAGAGGCGAGGGGGACATGTGAACACCGCTGAGAGGAAAAGCAAAGCTGCAATGAGCAGGAGAGGCGAGGGGGACATGTGAACACCGCTGAGAGAGGCAAAGGAAAGCTGCAGGAGAGGCGAGGGGGACAGGTGAATAATACAGAGAGGCAAAGGAAAGCTGCAGTGAGCCGGAGAGGCGAGGGGGACAGGTGAACACCAAAGAGGTAAGGAAAGCTGCAGTGAGCAGGAGAGGTGAGGGGGAGCAATGAGCCGGAGAGGCGAGGGGGACATGTGAACACCACTGAGAGAGGCAAAGGAAAGCTGCAATGAGCAGGAGAGGTGAGGGGGACATGTGAACACCACTGAGAGAGGCAAAGGAAAGCTGCAATGAGCAGGAGAGGCGAGGGGGACATGTGAACACCACAGAGAGGCAAAGGAAAGCTGCAATGAGCAGGAGAGGCGAGGGGGACACGCGAACACCACAGAGAGAGGCAAAGGAAAGCTGCAATGAGCCGGAGAGGCGAGGGGGACATGTGAACACCACAGAGAGGCGCAGAGGAAAGCTGCAATGAGCAGGAGAGGCGAGGAGGACATGTGAACACCACAGAGAGAGGCAAAGGAAAGCTGCAATGAGCCGGAGAAGCGAGGGGGACATGTGAATACCTCTGTGAGAGGCAAAGGAAAGCTGCAGTGAGCAGGAGAGGCGAGGGGGACATGTGAACACCACAGAGAGAGGCAAAGGAAAGCTGCAATGAGCCGGAGAGGCGAGGGGGACATGTGAACACCACAGAGAGAGGCAAAGGAAAGCTGCAATGAGCCGGAGAGGCGAGGGGGACATGTGAACAGCAAAGACAGGCAAAGGAAAGCTGCAATGAGCAGGAGAGGCGAGGGGGACATGTGAACACCACAGAGAGGCAAAGGAAAGCTGCAATGAGCAGGAGAGGCGAGGGGGACATGTGAACACCACAGAGAGGCGCAGAGGAAAGCTGCAGTGAGCAGGAGAGGCGAGGGGGACATGTGAACACCACTGAGAGAGGCAAAGGAAAGCTGCAATGAGCCGGAGAAGCGAGGGGGACATGTGAACACCACAGAGAGAGGCAAAGGAAAGCTGCAATGAGCCGGAGAGGCGAAGGGGACATGTGAACACCGCTGAGAGAAGCAAAGGAAAGCTGCAATGAGCAGGAGAGGCGAGGGGGACATGTGAACACCACAGAGAGGTAAGGAAAGCTGCAGTGAGCAGGAGAGGCGAGGGGGACATGTGAACACCACTGAGAGAGACAGAAGAAAGCGCCAATGAGCAGGAGAGGCGAGGGGGACATGTGTACACCACAAAGAGGCAAAGGAAAGCTGCAGTGAGCAGGAGAGGCGAGGGGGACATGTGTACACCACAAAGAGAGGCAAAGGAAAGCTGCAATGAGCAGGAGAGGTGATGGGGACATGTGAACACCACAGAGAGAGGCAAAGGAAAGCTGCAATGAGCCGGAGAGGTGAGGGGGACATGTGAACACCACTGAGAGAGGCAAAGGAAAGCTGCAATGAGCCGGAGAGGCGAGGGGGACATGTGAACACCACAGAGAGAGGCAAAGGAAAGCTGCAAGGAGCAGGAGAGGCGAGGGGGACATGTGAACACCACAGAGAGAGGCAAAGGAAAGCTGCAATGAGCAGGAGAGGTGAGGGGGACATGTGTACACCACAAAGAGGCAAAGGAAAGCTGCAGTGAGCCGGCGAGGGGGACATGTGAACACCACAGAGAGAGGCAAAGGAAATCTGCAATGAGCAGGAGAGGCGAGGGGGACATGTGAACACCGCTGAGAGAGGCAGAGGAAAGCTGCAATGAGCCGGAGAGGCGAGGGGGACATGTGAACACCACAGAGAGAGGCAAAGGAAAGCTGCAATGAGCAGGAGAGGCGAGGGGGACATGTGAACACCACAGAGAGAGGCAAAGGAAAGCTGCAATGAGCAGGAGAGGCGAGGGGGACATGTGAACACCATTGAGGCTAAGGAAAGCTGCAATGAGCAGGAGAGGCGAGGGGGACATGTGTACACCACAAAGAGGCAAAGGAAAGCTGCAGTGAGCAGGAGAGGCGAGGGGGACACGTGAACACCACAGAGAGAGGCAAACGAAAGCTGCAATGAGCAGGAGAGGTGAGGGGGACATGTGAACAGCAAAGAGAGGCAAAGGAAAGCTGCAATGAGCAGGAGAGGCGAGGGGGACATGTGAACACCACAGAGAGGCAAAGGAAAGCTGCAGGAGAGGCGAGGGGGACATGTGAACACCACAGAGAGGCAAAGGAAAGCTGCAGTGAGCAGGAGAGGCGAGGGGGACAGGTGAACACCACAGAGAGAGGCAAAGTAAAGCAGCAGTGAGCAGGAGAGGCGAGGGGGACATGTTAACACCACAGAGAGGCAAAGAAAAGCTGCAGTAAACAGGAGAGGCGAGGGGGACATGTGAACACCACAGAGAGAGGCAAAGGAAAGCTGCAATGAGCCGGAGAGGCGAGGGGGACATGTGAACACCACAGAGAGGCAAAGAAAAGCTGCAGTGAGCAGGAGAGGCGAGGGGGACATGTGAACACCACAGAGAGAGGCAAAGGAAAGCTGCAATGAGCCGGAGAGGCGAGGGGGACATGTGAATACCACAGAGAGGCGCAGAGGAAAGCTGCAAAGAGCAGGAGAGGCAAGGGGGATATGTGAACACAACAGAGACGCATCGGAATGAGGAGAGGCGAGGGGGACATGTGAACACCGCTGAGAGAGGCAAAGGAAAGCTGCAGGAGAGGCGAGGGGGACAGGTGAACACCACAGAGAGGTAAGGAAAGCTGCAGGAGAGGCGAGGGGGACAGGTGAACACCACAGAGAGGTAAGGAAAGCTGCAGTGAGCAGGAGAGGCAAGGGGGACACGCGAACACCACAGAGAGAGGCAAAGGAAAGCTGCAATGAGCAGGAGAGGCGAGGGGGACATGTGAACACCGCTGAGAGAGGCAAAGGGGACATGTGAACACCACTGAGAGAGGCAAAGGAAAGCTGCAATGAGCAGGAGAGGCAAGGGGGACATGTGAACACCGCTGAGAGAGGCAAAGGGGACATGTGAACACCACTGAGAGAGGCAAAGGAAAGCTGCAATGAGCCGGAGAGGCGAGGGGGACATGTGAATACCACAGAGAGGCGCAGAGGAAAGCTGCAAAGAGCAGGAGAGGCGAGGGGGATATGTGAACACAACAGAGACGCATCGGAATGAGGAGAGGCGAGGGGGACATGTGAACACCGCTGAGAGAGGCAAAGGAAAGCTGCAGGAGAGGCGAGGGGGACAGGTGAACACCACAGAGAGGTAAGGAAAGCTGCAGGAGAGGCGAGGGGGACAGGTGAACACCACAGAGAGGTAAGGAAAGCTGCAGTGAGCAGGAGAGGCAAGGGGGACACGCGAACACCACAGAGAGAGGCAAAGGAAAGCTGCAATGAGCAGGAGAGGCGAGGGGGACATGTGAACACCGCTGAGAGAGGCAAAGGGGACATGTGAACACCACTGAGAGAGGCAAAGGAAAGCTGCAATGAGCAGGAGAGGCAAGGGGGACATGTGAACACCGCTGAGAGGCAAAGGGGACATGTGAACACCACTGAGAGAGGCAAAGGAAAACTGCAATGAGCCGCAGAGGCGAGGGGGACATGTGAACACCACAGAGAGAGGCAAAGGAAAGCTGCAATGAGCCTGAGAGGCGAGGGGGACATGTGAACACCACAGAGAGAGGAAAAAGAAAGCTGCAATGAGCCGGAGAGGCGAGGGGGACAAGTGAACACCACAGAGAGAGGAAAAGGAAAGCTGCAATGAGCCGGAGAGGCGAGGGGGACATGTAAACACCACCAAGATAGGCAAAGGAAAGCTGCAGTGAGCAGGAGAGGCGAGGGGGACATGTGAACACCACTGAGAGAGACAGAAGAAAGCGCCAATGAGCAGGAGAGGCGAGGGGGACATGTGAACACCGCTGAGAGAGGCAAAGGGGACATGTGAACACCACTGAGAGAGGCAAAGGAAAGCTGCAATGAGCAGGAGAGGCAAGGGGGACATGTGAACACCGCTGAGAGGCAAAGGGGACATGTGAACACCACTGAGAGAGGCAAAGGAAAACTGCAATGAGCCGCAGAGGCGAGGGGGACATGTGAACACCACAGAGAGAGGCAAAGGAAAGCTGCAATGAGCCTGAGAGGCGAGGGGGACATGTGAACACCACAGAGAGAGGAAAAGGAAAGCTGCAATGAGCCGGAGAGGCGAGGGGGACAAGTGAACACCACAGAGAGAGGAAAAGGAAAGCTACAATGAGCCGGAGAGGCGAGGGGGACAAGTGAACACCACAGAGCACCACTTAGAGGCAAAGGAAGATGAATACACGAGTCTACTGAGCACATTCTTAACCCTACCGGCTCTTGTTGGTGACGGGAGAGTTGTCAAAGAACCACTCCTGCACGGGAGGAGGCACCGCCGTGAAAGCGCAGTGAAAGAAGGCCTCCTCGTTCTTGTTTACAATCTGATCTTCTGGGATGACCACTGGAGTCGGGAAGCTCTCATCTAAAGAAAAGCAAAGATAAAAGAATCCACAACTCACTAGTAGGAACATTCTCCTTTACTCGCTCTTCACAAGCCAGCGCCTTGAAGCTGCTTAAGAGGCATGGAGGGTTTAGCTAATCTTTAATCTCTGCCGCCACGCCACGTCGTCTGCGTCCATGCGCATCAACTGCCCACTCTGTCTTCATAGGTCAGCAGCCAGGGCCACTTCGAACTCACCTCCATAGTTTATCAGGAAGATGAGTAAAGTAGAGTAAAGCCCTTTTACACCAAACCGAACTGGACTTCTGACGCGACTGCCTGCATACTCTTCAACCCCAACCCTCCCTTGCCATGATTAAGGCAATCTTTCAATCTACGGCAAACCCATGGCACGCAGGATGGAATCTGAGTAGACTTCCCAGATCTTAAGAGACATGCACTGGTTACCCTCAGAAGCCAGGATCAAAGATAAGCGGAGCTAGCAGGTGTATTAGGGAATCCATCCAAAACATCCTCCGTATCGGGCACCATCCTAACAATCTCAATCTTGGATGAAAACAAGGATGAATCAGCGAACATTCAGTACAACTCACCTTTCTAACCTCTATGAAGAACACATCTTTTCAGTATGTATTTAAACTACCATGCTCACAAGGACGGACGGGTCCTGACAACACCACCACTTGGCAAGGTAAACTGAATATTATTCATTGTAACACAGCTGTTGGACCCCTTGACTATGCAAGCTAGATCGTGTCCAATCCCACGTTGCCAGCCTCCTGCTCCTTCCAACTGTACTAGGAAAAAGCAGAAGACAGACCAGACACACACACGTCCTGGAACAGGATCATTTTTAGATTTCCAGATTTAGATTGGAGGACCATGCTTTAAGATTAAGTTTAGGAACATGTCTTTGGTTTACCAATGAACCCTGTCACCTTCATCGACGGCCACTCACCAATGATGTTGAGCGTAAAGTTCTGGCTGCTGCAGAGCTGGCCCACGACGTTCTTGGAGCAGCAGTAGTACACCCCGTTGTCATCGGGGGTGGCACTCTTCAAGGTGAGGGTGCGCTCCTTGCCACTGATTGCATAGGTGCTACCATCATCGGTGATCAGCGTCCCATCCCGGTACCAGTGGCAGGACGGCCTGTGAAGGGAGGGGGAAGAAGGGGTCACCATGAGAACTTCAAATTGATGCTATCTGAATGTGTCAACTCTCTGGGGATCGCCCTGGACCCAAATAGGAGCATGAACCAACACATAAAAAATACAGCAGAGAACACATTATACAACCTAATACTCCTACACAAATTCAAACGCTTCATCCCTCAGAACGGCCTAAAAACTGCCAAACAACCAATGGTACTGTCTAAACTGGACTATGGGAATGCCACTCTCACTGTTGTAAATTGGCAGCGATTGGGTTAGCATTAACAGAAGCCATCCTGTATTTAGAGGTTATCTTATCTGTTTTGTGGAATCCATTTTGTATTTCTGGCAGCCATCTTGTTTGCCATGTGCTACCACGTGCGTGCCATGTGCTCTGTTTTACCTCGCTGTTGTCTGCTCTTGAAATCTGCCTAGAGACAGGTTATATTTAGCCTCTTCTGCTTCGCACATGCTCAGTTGAGCTTGCAGCTGTCCTTGCAGCTGTCCCAGGTCTGTAAATGTCAGGATGTGTTCACCAGAATTAGCAACTGTTAGCTCCTCCCACTTGTTGACTGTGCATTTTCTGTATGACCGTATATGTACCTAAAACCTTCTTGTTGTACTTGTACCGCCTTCTTTTGAGCCCCTGTGTGGGTATAAAAGGACCCTGTTCCTTCTGTTCAGTGTGCTACTTCATACATTACCGAAGGGTGTTGTGTGAATGTAGTTCCACCTCATGAGGTTTAATAAACTCTGTCTTTTCTATTCCAGTTTCTGTGCCAACTTCTTCCTATTGGTCTGAGGACTTGTGCAGAGAAGGGTGAACCCCTAGCACTGGTAGGCCTTGCTGAGGCCTACCACTACATCACTGGCACTGCAAAGTTGCATCTTGCCCCCGTAAGAGCCACACTAAATGCAGAAGCAAGGATGGTTACGGGAGTAAAAACACACGATCACATCCCCTCCCCCCTAAAAAAAACCTCAAATGGCTCCCGATCTAAGCCCGCTGCAGCTTCAAAATGGCGTCTGCCTCACACAAAGTCCTCCACACCAGGAAACCAGTCTACCTTGTGTTTAAACTCTCTAAGGCAGGCCAGGCAAGAAATCTAAGAAGCACCAACACTCTTCTGCTCATCCCACCAAAAGACACAAACAAAAAGCCCTTGCACGCTCCTTTTTGGGCAATGCGCCTAAAATCTGTAACTCCTTCCCAGGCTAGAGCAGGACGAACCCCTCCTAGGAGCTTCAAAAGACAATGAAAAGATCTACTCCTCAATCAACACATCAATTCTCCGGGATCGTTCACCTAGCCTCCTACTCTGTAGGCCTGCTCCTCTCCAGAACTTAGGTGACCCAACCCTGAAGAAGTCTGTGACTTCTGCAAATCACATTTCCTTAACACTATTTCGATCAGATCTGTAAAGATCTTGGATACCCCCGGTCTTGCCAGTGCTATATAAAACTCTTTAAATAATTAAAATAAAAAGAATACCCGACTAGTGCAGGAGCTGCAAACACAACCATTGTATGGATCAGGCTAATAACTGCATGAAAACAGTTTACCAAGGTTTTAACAGTCATTTGCAAACTACAGCTTTGAGGTGATGTTTCAAGGCAGGTAACTAAGCAGGACACTGAAAGCAGCAGCAGTTGTCATGGAGGCAAATGCCCTGTAAAGAAACTCTGGGCACACGTCAACGAGATAACAGGGAACACACCAAAGAAAGCATGTACCGATCATAACCATAAGTGAGACAGTATATCAGAATAACCTTAGATGGAATATGCACAGTTTGGGACTCCACAATAGATCCATATTTAAAACATCACTGACCTGTAACACAGATTGTGTGTACAGAGTCGTCAGGTTCAAAACTTGCCTCTCCGACCACATGGGTACCAGGGGCAGGAGAACAAACACGGCAGAATGGACAGACCTGGAAATGTGCTCCAATCTCAAGCGCTGAAGGATACAATGGGAAGAGGGCGCGAGGATGGAGTCTACAAACGCGCCTCCAGGCACTAGCGTAAGACTGGCTGCTTCAGCCCTTCAGGAGTCTGACATTTGTCGAGTGCATGGAGCTCACACTGCAGGTAAAAATCTCCAAGCCATAATACCAGAGTGAATGAATGAGTGATTTAACTTGTTAACACGCACGACTCACTCCAAACGGGGTAGCTATGTGCTGCAACTTTACAATAAAGCCAGGAAAAGACCAGGTCTAAAATAATGCAGTTTTTATGGCACTTTGTTCCAGAGGGTGGAGACCAAATAAGAAAAAGCCCTGCCACCACCTCTAGATTGACGAATGTGCTGGACTGACAGCATCTCTCTCTCACTGGAGTGCAGGCTTCTAGCAGGATGATAGCGTTTGAGCTTCCGACAGACATTCACGGTCTTTGCCCAACCGGGCTTTGTAGGTTAAACAGCACATTTTGAAAGTTATCCGTTACTGGCAGCCAGTGAAGAGATTTTAAGCGGGGCACCGAGGCTGTTCTGAGCGGCAGCTGGGTTTTGCACGACTTGCAATGTTGAAAATAAGGACTCATTGGCAGATGCCAATAGTGCAGTGCCCTAGTCCAGTTGGCTTACAACCAGAGCTTGCACTAAGGTCTCACTGGCCCACAGTGGAAGAAATGGAAATGCCTTAATGAGTAATGAAAACAGGTCAAAAGTAGGACATGTCATTTTACATGTTCCAGCCATAAAAACCCCAAATTGTTGTTGGTCTTGCCAATGGGACTGCTAGCCTTTTCCCAGTAAAGAGTTACTGGCTAGCATCTCAGTCTAACTTCTGGATGGGACTCAAAATTGCCACTGTACGGTGTCAAAAGAATCAGTGCATTGAATCTAAATTAATGGTTACATCAAATTTTGGACGTTGCCACTTGAGTTGCCCGGGGTTTCCAGTGTGTGTTTCCTGTTGTACTCTGAGCCTGTCCTGCAGACAGCTTTCTGCCCTCCTGGGAGCCTTGCTAACACCTGTCAGGAAGAGTGACACTAGAGGCCTGCCACTGGAGTTGGAGTTACCTCCCCCAGGCAGGAAGCCACACGTGTTAGCCCAAAGGGTCAGCTTCAACGGCCAAGCTGCCTTTGAACGGCAAAAGGGGAACATTTGGAAAAGGAGCTGCTCTGTTTAAGTAGACAGGGTGGCACTAGGGACAGGGAAGGGGCAGCCAATTGTCAAACCTTTTTCCAGGGGTGTGTAGCCCCTTTAGTAGCCACACCCGTGGGTTGGGCTAGGGAGCTCCGGACGCCGAGAGGAGTTCTACCAGAATGATGCATTTTGGGATATCCAGATACCAAACTTCCCAGGAAGTTGCCATCAAGAGGGCTTATTGGATATCCAACCCAGAGGGCCTTTTCTGTACCTAAATAGTTCACCCCAGCACCTAAAAAACAGATCTGTACTAGACATGAAGAAAGAGGACTGCCCTGCTGCACAATGTTCCTGGCAAATAGAGGCTGCACCGACAAGGACTGTGCTTGCAGCACCCGGTGGCTAGCAAATGAGATGAACTGTGCCTGCTGTGTCCTGCTCAAGGAGAAGTCCTCTCCAGAGCCCAGTCAAAGCAAAGAGACACCAACTTAGCATCAATCTGTTCTCCTCAGCGAAGATAACGCAAAGTATTTGTAACATACTTAACAACAAATTATTTGGCCCTGATGGCATACCTGGAGATGTTTCCCTGAGCGACATCCCGAACTGGACTGACTATATTCTGACTTTAGCAAATGGATTTGCTGCAGGGGCTCCGATACCCCCATCGTGGAGGGGAGCCAAGTTATCCCAGTATCCAAGAAGAGGGATCGTTCACTACCCTCCAACTACAGGCCGATCAGCCTACTTGATGCCGCTCAGAAGGTTTTCTCCCATGCTCTAGTAAACAAAATCACAGACTGGATGTAGGAAACAACATACTATCCCCCTACCAAGCGGTTTCAGGAAGAAAGTGAGTACCGTTGATCATGTTTTTCGGAAGACAGTACTACTAGAACAGGGTAGTCTGTACACTGCCTTTATTGATCTAAAGTCAGCTTTAGGACTCATACCCAGGCCTAAACTATGGCAAGTTTTACATGATCAGGGGCTCCCACATGACAGTTGTACTCTTCTTATACGGCTACACGAGGGAAACTACGCAAGAGTGAGGTGGGGAGACCAAGGGCAGTTGTCAGATCCAATCAAAGTTGCTAGAGGGGTACGCCAGGGCTGCGTCCTGGCACCCACTTTTTTTCACTGTTCATAAACGGAGTGGTGAAGTACCTAGCTGAGGTTCACGCGGATGCCCCTAAATTAGGAGTGAAAATTACAACCTTACTGTTTGCGGATGATACCCCCTTGTTCTCGAACCCCCCCAGTGGCCTTCAATTGCTGCTTGATCGCTTTATGTCCTTCTGTAAATCTAGAGGATTAGAGATGAACTGCTCAAAAACCAAGCTCATGCAGTTAAATCCACATAAATCATTCAAGGGCAAACTATTCCTGGATGGGACGCCCCTAGAGAGGGAGTGGACACTTCCGATTACTTGGGCATAACGCTTGAGAAGAAAATGTCCTGGAAACATCACATCTTGAAACGGTCCCTCCAGCAGAGGAAAGCTACAGGGGCATTAATGAAGGAACACAGGGCTTCACAACCTAGGCCGATAGCAGCATTACTCCAAATCTATGATCAGAAAGTGGTAAGCTCTGCTCTTAACGGAGCTGAACTGTGGGGGTTTGATAACCTTGACGGTCTTCTCCGCACTGAAAATAAATCCCTGAAGTGCTGTTGCTACCTCCGGAGAGTACTCCACTGCTCCCTCTAAGACACGACATGGGTAGATCCACAATAGTGGACAAAGCCAGATTACGCCCCATTCTTTTTTGGTTACGTCTGCAAAAAACACCTGAGCTTATCCACTGTGTGGTTGCCCTTGAAGTTTGTAGCCAAGACCGTTCGAAAAAAATTGGGTGGTTTAGTAACATTCAAAAATCCCTCTCTGCAGTTGATCTGGGGAATCTGTGGGCTGAGTCTGTTTTTAGTTAGCTACCTAGTAAGGACTGCATCAAGACCGGTTATTGGAATTGGGCATACCAGAGAAATGTATCCCTAGCAGGTGGCCGCCGTACAACAGAATTTCTTGAATTCAAGCTATCTAGTATGTATAAGCAGTATATGGAGGTAAACACCATCCCAAATGATAGAAAGCTATACATAGGGTTCAGATTTGGTACTCTCCCACTGAATTCATTTAGAGCTGACTGGCAGCGGGGATCTGACACACTACGCTGCTGTCCCCACTGCTCAGGGGCTCATGAGACGATTAACCACGTTTTCTTTGCATGCCCACAGTACAAATCCCCAAGGCTCAAGTGGTTAGCCCTAGTCTGTAGGCTGATGGGTACCCGATAGCAGCAAGAAGAGCTGCGTATGCTAAATACAGACTCTAGGCCACTGTTAGTTTGTGCAGTGGCCACATTTCTGGGGAAAATGTGGTTTATAAGAAGACTTAGACTGAAGAATGCCTAAACTACTTACTGTAGCTCTCTAACTTCACCCGGCCCTTTTAGTTTACAGATATAGTTAGAGCATTTTACACCATTAGTCGTGCGAGCCGGTGGTTCAGCTCGCTGTCCCCCGGGGGTATCACTTAGCACGTGCAGATCGCACCACTGGGAGAGGGGGGGGGGGGGGTGCACCGCTGTGGTGTTTAGGGAAACCTGGGCCTTTGCTTGCGAAGCCTCCGTGGATGTGCGGGAGGGCGAGGCTCTTGATTTTTCCTTCACTCTATCGTCACACTTCACGCTTGGGGGCACGCTTATTTATCACCCCCCGGCCAGCTCGGGGCCTTTCTAAAGACCCTGGGGGAGATCATTGTCGTGCGTGTTTTCCGCTTTCCCAAATTCCTCCTTTTGGGGGAGTTTAACATCCACTTAGATACCCCGGAGGCCCCAGACTCCACTGCTCTGTTGGACCTTCTGGTCTTGACTTCGTTGACACAGTCGGTCTCCAAGCCCACCCACTCAAGGGGTCACCTCATTGATCTGGTGTGTTCCAATTTCGAACTGCATGTCAAAGAACCCTTGCCTGTGACTTGGTCTGATCATGCCCTGATTATATTCTCTTGGGATTTAGGGAAATCTCTACCCGCAAGATTAACATCCCTAGGCTAATCGAGGCCCTGAACCATTCGCAGGCAGTTCCTGCTGCTGATCTTGAGGTCTCGGTTGACCAATTTAACACTTGGGTATGCCGGGGTGCCGAATCTTCATGCAAACCTTTGCCTAGCAAGGTTCACCGGCTGTCCCCCTCCCAACCCTGGTATTCCCCGTTGTTAAAGGAAATAAAACTGGGCTGAAAGAAATTGGAACGCCAATGGAGGGTTGCGTACTGCCCAACAGCCAAAACCGAGCTGTGCTCGGCCCAGAGAATTTATTGCACAGCTGTCAGAAAAGCCAAAAGCCAGTACTATGCTGATAGAATAATGAAAGCCAATAATAACAGCAAAGAGATTTTTACTATTGTAAAAATCTTTATGTCACCCTGTGCAGAACATAAGAACATCCCTGCCTCCTCTGGATGGTGTGAGGAGCTTTCAAAAATTTTTATCAATAACATTCAACTGATTCAAGAAAGCCTGGCCCCATCAGTAATTCCGCAAAGCCCTCCCCTAGCATCCCCACTCTGCACCCACAATCTGCGAGGGGCGTTGCGTGTGTGTGAGGGGCGTTGCGTGTGTGTGAGGGGCGTTGCGCGCGTGTGAGGGGCGTTGCGCGCGTGTGAGGGGCGTTGCGCGCGTGTGAGGGGCGTTGCGCGCGTGTGAGGGGCGTTGCGCGCGTGTGAGGGGCGTTGCGCGCGCGTGAGGGGCGTTGCGCGCGCGTGAGGGGCGTTGCGCGCGCGTGAGGGGCGTTGCGCGCGCGTGAGGGGCGTTGCGCGCGCGTGAGGGGCGTTGCGCGCGCGTGAGGGGCGTTGCGCGCGCGTGAGGGGCGTTGCACGCGCGTGAGGGGCGTTGCGCGCGCGTGAGGGGCGTTGCGCGCGCGTGAGGGGCGTTGCGCGCGCGTGAGGGGCGTTGCGCGCGCGTGAGGGGCGTTGCGTGTGTGAGGGGCGTTTGCGCGCGTGAGGGGCGTTGCGTATGTGAGGGGCGTTGCGTGTGTGAGGGGCGTTGCGTGTGTGAGGGGCGTTGCGTGTGTGAGGGGCGTTGCGTGTGTGAGGGGCGTTGCTTGGGTGAGTGGCGTTGCTTGGGTGAGTGGCGTTGCTTGGGTGAGTGGCGTTGCGTGGGTGAGTGGCGTTGCGTGGATGAGTGGCGTTGCGTGGATGAGTGGGGTTGCGTGGATGAGTGGGGTTGCGTGGATGAGTGGGGTTGCGTGGATGAGTGGGGTTGCGTGGATGAGTGGGGTTGCGTGGATGAGTTGCGTTGCGTGTGTGAGTGGTGTTGCTTGGGTGAGTGGCGTTGCGTGGGTGAGTGTGGTGTTGCGTGGATGATAGTGGGCTTGCGTGGGTGTGAGTGGCGTTGCGTGTCTGTAAGTGTTGCTGTGTGGGTGAAAGTGGCACAGAGCCTTTGATGTGGCCTGGCGCAGGAGAAATGCTGCTGCTGCTAATTAAATACAAGAGTGGCCGGGAAGCGGCCAGGAAACACAAGTACGGCCGGCCACATAATTAGGGGAGGAGAAGCCGCACAGCACACGCTGGGAGAAGCCCTTTGATGTGCTGTGCGGCCGCGATGCGCGCTCTGTGCTGGGGGAGGGCCATTAGCCTGAACTCGCGGCAAGATCAAACGAAGGGTGGGAGGGACATTGAGGAACAGATGGCCATGAAAGTGTATGGGCCAAAAGTGCGTGCCTGTGGCCACGTGCACTCGAAGAAAACGCCACGAAAAAAAGCGGTGGTTTCACAATCAGTTCGAGCACTTGAATTCTCGCCATTTCCCATTCCTTCGGAATGGTAAAGGCGAGACCTAAAAACCAACAGCGGATCCTATTGTACCAGCCAACTACCGCTCCATTTCCTTACTACCAGCTTTGGCCAAAGTCTGCGAAAAAGGTGTTTTTTCGCCAACTGGATGCTTTTGTGGAAACCTCTGGGGCTCTGCATCCGGCCCAGTCAGGCTTTAGATCTTCTTATAGCACGGAGACGGCATTGGTGGAGATGATGGAGGCAATCAGGGAATGTCTGGATGGGGGCGGCAGAGCGGCTCTGATTTTATTGGACCTCTCTGCTGCCTTTGATACGGTTCCACACCAGCTTCTTCTCTCCCGCCTCTCTGCCATCGGCCTTTCTGTCCCAGTGTGGGTCTGGCTGGAATCTTTCTTGGCTAATCGTACCCAGCAGGTCTGGCTGCCTCCCTTTTCATCCTCGGCCAGGGAGGTATTGACTGGAGTCCCTCAGGGCTCGACTCTCAGCCCTCTGCTCTTTAATATCTATCTGACTCCATTGATCTCCCTGGCGGAAGAGCTGGGTGCCAAAATCATGGCTTATGCTGACAGCTTCTATTTACTTGGAATGGCCCTGACTTGGGCACTGGGACTGCTCAGAGGTGCCTGGCAGCCGTGTTTACTTGGCTTGCACAGGCCAAACTCAAGTGCAACGAGGGGAAATCCGAAATACTGCTCTACGGCCAATTTCCCCCACTCTTCACAGAAGCCTTGTGGCCCCCTGATTTCCCCCGCCCACTCTCTGAGGGTGGTCCGGCTAAGAATCTGGGAATCTGGTTTGGGGAGGATCTCAGATCCTCGGAACATATCAAGAGACTTACGGGTGCCTGCTTTGGTACTCTTTAAGTCACTGAGCAGATTCTTCCCTTTGCTCCCCCAGCCGGCGAAGGAAATGGTGGCTCGGGCACTCATCCTGTCCCGCTTGGATTACGCGATTGCGCTTTTTCTTGGCATTCCTGGATACCTGGTGAATAAACTGCAACTGATCCAGAACGCGGTGGCTAGACTCTTATTTAACATCTCTAAGAGATCTAGTATTAGATCACTTTATGTGTGACCTTCACTGGCTGCCCGTGGTCCAGCGGGTGCAATTCAAGGCCCTTACTTTAGCTCATAGAGCTTTGCACGATGTAGGACCCCCCTATATTAAGAAACGGGTGTCTTTTGACACCCCACGCCGTTCCCTACGATCTGCTTCTCACCGGCTGATGGCCACCCCCCGTTTTCGTCGCTCTAGGATGGGGGGGTCAGTACCTTTCGGTCAAAGTAGCCATTCTTTGGAACGGCCTTCCCGTCTCGCTGCGCCACATACAGGACCTACGCTGTTTTAAAAAACTTCTCAAAACTCATCTTTTCAAACAGGCTTTCTAGTCCTCTCCATCTGCATGTCTGTAGCCCATTTTGCACCAGGATACTCTTGAGTAATTGTGCGCGCTACAAATCCCCATATACCATAACACAACCATTAGCACTAGTATCTGTAGTTCTGTTATCTTGGCTGTGGTCTCGAAAATAAATGTTCACAAATTGTACTACGGGCTTGAGATGCTATGGAAACGAAATGGACTTTCCTATTATGTATATATGCCTTATTTATTTGTGCATTTGTTTCCCCTTTAATAGGGTAAAACACTAAGATGCATTTGTACTAGCTAAATAAGTATGTACAGTGTTATAAGCATTTTTCTTCTCGATCTTTCTCTCTGATGTTTTGCCTGAGAACACAGTTTGGAGCTCATCTTTGCGTTTAACTTCATCAACATGCAGCTTTGTTTTATTATTATATTTGTAAGCTTAGTCGACTCAAATAAAGGAGCTACTCAGATGAACCAAGGAAAATGCGCCTATTAGACATTAGTTGCATGTTTTTAATAATGGTTTATTGTTAATGTTTTTTGTCGACAAGTTCAAATTTCTCTTTAAACTCACGTTTTATCTATTTTTAACCTACTTAAGATGTATTTATTGTCAGCTAATGCTGTATATAGTAATATCCATAATCATTGTAAATGTTGGCAAATTTACTATCCTGTACCCATTATACTTTGATGGTAAAATCGACTGAATAAAGTTTCTTGACTCCAAGGGTCAGTCAACTGACCTATTCACAGCATAGGGACACAACAGCTGAAGAAGCCTGCTAAAGGCGAGTGCTAGCCCAGATCACCACTCCCTGCCGTCGTGCAATACCAGGAAAAGGAACCGATACTCGGAAGGTGCATCAGAATCTGACCCGGGAGAGTCTAAGTGCAGCTTGATCAGCCAGACGGCAAGCTACAGCCCGGAGAAGGATTTGGCTGTGACCGGGACACCAGGCGACTGGTAGTTCAGTGGTGACTGGACTTCGGCCAGATGAAAGAGGATATTGTGGGAAGTGAAACCCCGACTCCTTGACCCTTCTCATCACCTTTGTGGACCGAGAAGTTTCTGCAGGAAGAGACCCGTTGAGTGCGTCGCATTCACATCATTCTTGAGCATCTTCAAGCATCCTGTATAATCAGCATCAGGACCACTTGCATAGGACTCCACGAACAAGGATAAAGTGACTGGAACTGCTGGAAGACTGCTGGAAGACTGCTGCTTCTGCGCAGGTAACTCATTCTCAGGGCCTTGCTGGTCCACACGACTGGCTCACTACTGGAGTTGGTCGCTCCAAGTAACTAATCAATCACATTAAAACTAGCCCAACTTTTTCGTAAAAATGTTTTTACGTTTCAAATTTGCTGAATTGTTTTTATTTACTAGACTTTGTAACTTCTATGTCCGGAACCCTCCTGTGGACTTTTTCATTGTGGTTTCAAAAAATAGAGTATTTTCATAAACTGACGTCAGTTGTTTTGGTGCTGCTTAGTTTACACTGTTTTTTTTTTTTGTAAGTCTTACTGCTCAGCCACAGCTACCTAGGTTTTCGCAAAGGTCTGATCACCTAAACCTAGGGGTCCTAAAGAGGTTGTTAAATATATTACACGGTGAGGTCATACAACCATATCATATAATACACCCCATTTCCTCACACCTCAAAGAGAATCCCCTGGTGTTGCCACCACTGGGACTTCAGTTTCTACCGCAGAGCCCACATAGGCCATTGAGTGTGCTTCACCAGCAGGATGCAAGAACCCATCAGTCCTAACAGTCTCAGAGTCAGTCTCACCGAAATCCAGGACAGACGTTGAATCATCGGGATCATAGTCCAAATTTCCTGGACTCTATGCTCCTGGTGATAGGCACGGAATTGCACCGTTTCCAGAATGGCTCTGATGAAAGGGACCATCTAAGAAGGAGTCAGGGGTGACTTCGGCTCATTGACAGTGAACCCCAGCAATGGTGGGCGACAACTGCCTGTGGCGGGACTGCCTTCAGCAGCCCGTCATTGAGATAGGGAAAGACTGGAACCCCCAATCTCCATGGATGTGACGCAACCCCACTATCACATTCGCGAACATCCGAGGGACACTGATAAGGAGCACAGTGTACTGGAAATCTCCTGTCTCATGTTAACACCAATGGGCTTGAAGGATGGGGATATTAAAATAGGCGTCTTGCTGGTCCAACGCTATCTTGACTTCAGGATCTCACACAGACAGGACCTGAGCAAGTGTTAGCATCTAGAATTTCTCCTTCTTCAGGAAGACATTGAGAAAGTGCAGATCTAAGAAGGGCTGAGAGCTCCATCCTTCTTTGGCACCAAAAAGTAGCAGGAATAGCAACCACGACCTTCTTCTGATGCCGGCACCCTGTAAATGGTACCTGTGGTTAAAAGGGCCTGCCCTTCTTGGCTTTACAAGGGGAGGTGGCCCTTCATCAGCCGATTTGAGGAAGGTGGCAGGGTCGGCGGGATCTCCTTGGAGTTGAAGGGCGTTACCCCACCGGACAATCTGGAGCACCCACTTATCTGAAGTTATGGCATGCTTGACACGATTCAGGTCATAGGTATCGGATGTCCTCTTTACCACAGGATTGCACCCTGTGATGTCATCAAGGGGTGATGTCTTAGATTGACATTAATCGACCCCCCCTCCTCAGGCGAGTTTCCAAAGAGGTCTTGCCATTCTCCTCTGTAGACTCTCCTAACTGGGAGGGATCATGATCGACCAATACTTGCTGGCCCCCGCCTGCGAGTCGGTTTTAACAGGTCGCTCTAGGTTGGTCACCTCTTGCTCTGTGCCTTTCCCATCTGCAGCCTTTAGAGGGATCTTGTATTTGTTAAAGGAGTTGTTAAACTCTAGTTTTCTTCTCATTAAAGCCTCCATTTCGGCTTTAAGTAATGGAAATGGAAATGGATTTGTTAAGCGCGTTTGCTGCCCACGGGCCTTCATCTTTGTATGCAGGGGGATTTTTGTTCAGTTTGGACCGTTTCTGGTCGAAGCCTTCTTCACTGGAGGATTTTTATGGTTAAATAGAATAAAAATAAACTTTAATAACAGACACCGCTTCACATTGCTTGACTTAGGAAGACACTATAAAGAGCATGGGTGCTCTCTGATTTTTACTTTCAGAGGAAAGTAACTTCACAAATTGAAAGTGTGTGGTTGAAAAGATTACCAAAACCTTTCTTTAAATTAAGATACCTGCATTAAAAAGGACTGACACTTTAAAGTCCTCTCAGGCGTAGATTGAATTCCAACTTTAACAAAATTAGGATTTTCTGTACAAAATGGTTTTGAAGGACAAGTGCTGAGATCTGACTCGCAAGAGGGCAAGCACTGACAAAGCCAGTTGGCCTTGCTTGACAATATTCAGCAGTGGCGCGATGAGCTTTGCATAGGTCCAAGCAGGTATAGAACTTAAGTAAAACACTGCTTTGTATGCCCACAAGTTTTCTGCTAGGTGGAGTGACAGAACATGCGTTGTGTTGTCATGGGTGTTGCCGCAATGCTACGATGCAACGTGGCCGCCATTTTGAAAGTATTAAAAAACACAGTTTTCATTGTTTTCTGTACTTGTAACCTGCGGGATGCCATGGCAGAGATTAAAGCTAATAACTCTACCGCCCCTGGCAAGGTCAAGTTAAGTCAAGAAATACTTTATTCGGTTCAATTTACAAAAACCATAAAAGTACACAAACATGAAAAAATGGTCCACAAGTCAACAGTGATAAAATACAGCATAAAAAGGGAGGGAGTACCCATTAGGATATACAGCACATGGTGAAAAGAGTTTAAAAACAACAGTATATACAACAATCAATAAAAAAAAAACTCATTGTGAGAAATTGTAAATTTAAAAAGACTTGGTTCAGGTAACAATGGTCGACATTTATGAGAAGTCATCTAGGACCAAGTGATCTTTTTACTGAGTCTCACCGCTATGGTTAAAAATTTAGCCACGTTATAGATTTCCCAAATATCTGCTAAAAGTTGAAGGTACAACAAAGCTGGCTTAACTTGCCTAAATCCTTTCCCTTTTAACAAGGGTATAATGAACTTTTTCCTAATGCCTTTAAAGTGCTCACAGAAAAACAGAAAGTGAATAGTATCCATGATCGAACAACCGTCACATTTGCACAGATCTAGGTCTGTACGCCTGGTCCAGCCAGGGCGGCCAGGTCAAAAGCTGCTACCATCATGGAACACTAAAGGCACGGCCAAGGTTGCTAATTTGGAAAGTGATGAGAGCATAGAGAATATCCTAGCCATCATCAAGGCGAGCGCCTGGTACACAACGGAGGAGCATTGGGAAGGCAGAAGCTGGGGGAGGAGGATGGGCGTGGTTAAAGTAAAGAGCAGATGGTAAAAACAAAGAACTTCACTCCCATGAGTGCTAAACAAGTAATGGCATGATAAAAGAATAAACACGGGAGTTCCACAGCATCAACAGTGAAAACCAGGGAAATGAGATTGACAAGAAAGCATTGTATACAATACTCCAAGGTTTCAACAGCGACAGGCTCTTAAAGTGCCGGTTCAGGCTGTGGAGGCCACAGCCTAAGTGCTCATTCATCACATCTGATTGCCTTTCCTTTAAACTGGAAAAAGTATATTAATTACTGATTTTTAGTTTGTATATTCACTATTTCTAATCTATTGATTTTGAAAATAAAAATCAAAACACACTGAGGTGATACTGCCTCTATGAAGACGTTTCTCTTGGTGCACGTGCGGCTGGACCCTGCACGAGGGTAGACTCATTCAAAGATCTCCAAGATGGAGATGTAAGAGTGTGCAACAGCCAGCTAGCCTGCAGTGACAGAAGTGAGTAAGACGAGACCAGAGCTGCTGGCACCATGGCCTTACCGTGGATGGCCATCGATGTGACACCGCAGTGTGACGGGGGCAGAAGTCTGGATCTCAGAGGCAGCCGCAGGACTCTTCAGCACCACTCCTCCACTTTCCAGCCCTGCGAGGAGAAAGGATAGCTCTATGGTTAGCCAGCTTGATAAAATCAGGATTATGATTTGAGCTCAAGTTAAAGTTTCTCATATAGACAAAGTGAAGGGCAATACGAGCACTTTCAACAATTACATATATTTTCACTAAATAGCCAGCTAAAATCAACAGCTGTATGTCTTGCTCAATAGTAGGTCTGCCGAGAGAAAGATCAGTATTTCTTTAAAACTGCCACATTTTCTTCCACGTCAATAAGGAGTAAGAACAAACCCATTGAGTAGCGCAAGGCAGCAGCGAAGCAGATCTCTCATGGAGTGGAGACATGTCGTTGCAATCGCAGCTCACTTGAAACGGAAAGGTAGTTTGCAATAGACAACGTTTAAGATACCAAGCTCACAGCATTTGAGAAGAGTGCACTGGAAGATTCTGTAGGCAGCATTTGGAAAGCAAGCTCAGGGTCTGCCTTGGATCCATGCCCTCCCAGGATTGCAGCTCTTACTACTCCCTCTATTAATAATTTAGTGAATTCTCTTTTCAACAGGTCGTTGGAAGAAAGAGGCATGCCCGCCGCACGGATAAAGGCTTCACTGCTGCCTTTACTACAAAAAAATATATATATCAAATGCAGATCCACCCTGCCTGAGCAATTACACACCTATCTTCAGCTTATGAAGTTCATTGAGGACAAGGGAATTCTCCATTCCTCTCAATCTGTTTTCACTCTCGTTTCGGTACAAAAGAGATGCTTCTAGAAGTTACTAAATTTATTAGACCCAATGTAAATGTAAATGTAAATCCAGTACTTGTATAGCGCACGAATCACCCCCGAAGGGGTATCTTGGCGCTGGGGGCCATTGGGAAGATTAAGCAAGCTATTGCCCAGAGTCGCAAACACAGGAAAAAAGCTGGGGTCATCTTGATAGACCTCTCAGCTGCATCTCAGACAGAGTCACACTAGACTAAACTCAGGATACTGGAAGAGGCAGGAATTGTGGACACAGCTTGAAGGTGGCTGAAATCCTTGTGGAATAGAGGACAGGCGGTGTACTTCTCTCCGTACATAGAGGAATGGGATGCGATGAGGTGGAAGACTTGGCGCTAAGCCCTACGCTTGTCAATATTTATATGGCACCCTTGGCGCCAGTACTGCAGCCATGGGGCTTCAATATGTCATATACTGATTAACACCCAATTGATGCTAGCCTTTCACCAATCGATCAGAAAACTTTCAAAGATGCCTCATGAGGGGGAGGAGGCAAGCTCGCGACCGTGATGGCCACGTTGTAGCTCGGCTCCGTCAAACCTTCCTGCCTGAACTGTCTATCCTGCACCTTATCCTGCCCCGAGAAGTCTTATTTGCTGGAATATGGACTTATGACGTTTTGCTGGCACTCACCGTCTGCTCCGGATGTTCTTAAGTGCCGCGGATCCTGAGCTGCGCCCTTGTTCGCTTCGTGGCCTCCGGGGCGGGCAGGCCTGGTACTCGACTGCGGCGCCCAGGCGGGGCGGAGCGCCGGGGCCGACCCCTTGGTGGAGGAGCGGGGTCGGCCGGAGCGGCCATTGTGCGGTTGGACCGGTGGCGACTGACCGGGCCTGGTCTGGCTGTCTGGGGACCTGGTGGTGGAGTGCTGCCTTCCACGGACGGGGGTTGACCGAATGGGCGACTCGTCTCCCCTTTGTTCTCCTGTCCGGCCATCTTGAAACCCTCCGCCCGGTCTCGGCGGGCGGCGCCCGTGGGTCGGTGGCGCCGGCTGCCTCAATATTCTGGTGGCCTGCCTTTTTGCCCTGAGGGTTCCATTGCTTGTCGCCGGCTGGTTCCCATCGAGCTCTGTTGGTGGCCGGATTGGGGTCGGAGATTGCCGCGGCCGCGCCGGGCTGCAAAGATGGCGGCCCACACCCTGCATCTACGCCCATTTGGGGACGGCGACATTGGCTCGCCGCACGGCACGTTTGCTGAATACCGTAAAGGTGAGCCTACAGTTGGCGACGTTTTCGCCGCCTTGTGTTCCTGGCGTGCTTCCATGACTGTGCCTGTCGATGGGCTGGATGGTAGCCCTTGTTCCCGGCTCGTTGGGCCGTCCCCTGCGTGTATGGCTTCGCCGTTTCAGGGTGCTGCGGTGCCTTTCCTGGAAATTGAAAATACTAAGGCCACCGCTTGTTTGGACGTTCAGATGCCTGCTGCCTGGTATTGTCAAGAGTTCTTCCCTGTGGTGGATGCATTGGAGAGCCTCCAGCCGAGATCCGCCCGGATCGGTCTCGCCGGGTCCCCGGTGATTCTTTGCCTCGGCCTGCCGAGCGGAGATCCTGTAACTGTTTCACCGGGGCAATTTTTTCCCCTTGGTCTGCGGAGCTGCGCTTGAGTTGCCTGCTGCTGTTGCTGTCCCTTTTTACTCATCCGGTCCGAAGCCGTTATAACTTGTGTAGTAGCTCGACGTTTGGAATCCATGTTTTTCACCTCTGCCCCCTCATGTTCTGGTTCTTTGTGCACTCTGTGCCTATGGCACTGGACAGACGAGGACAGGGTTGAGATGACCTTGCACCGCCGGACTATTACTTTGTGGCGTGACCGGATGACCGCCTTGCGGCTCTACATGTATGATTGCTTCGTCTTCATATTCCTGGTACCTGTTTATTGTTTTGCAATGACTTTATCTTCTCGTGGGCTTTGACTGTGCTCGGACGGGGGAGTTGGGGGCTGATAGTTTTGATTCTGTGTCTCCTCTCCCGATAGTTTTTTCCTTCCTTCCTTTCCCCTTCCTCTCTTTTTGCCTATATGGTTTCTTCCTTGCTTTTTGACTCTTCTATATTTCGGGTTTCCGGTTAGGGCGACAGGCACGCTGCTGGGGGGGTAGGCCGTAGCCTTCCGCAGGGGTGCAGGGTGGGGTGGGTGGGGGGGGGGTCTGTCTTTTTGTTTTTCTTGGTTCTATGGCTCTTGTGTATTCTTTTTCTGGGCGCTGCGTCCACATGTTGGCCTCCTGGGGTGTTTTTTGCTAGCGTGGGCACACGGCCTCCCTGCTACCGATGTTCATTGCGCATCCATTACTCCTGTTTCCTTTGGCTCCGTGGGCTGCCCCTTTTTCGTGTGCTTTATTTGCCATGGGGCATATACTGTGGGGCCGCATCCTCTTTTCCCTGTTTTTTCAACCCTTTTTTCTGATGCTCCTTTCCCCTTTTTCCCCTTCTTTCTCTCTTTCCCTGGGTCGATGTAGCGGATGGCTTCGTATTGCAATCCTGACTTCCTTTCTATGTATTGGTGCGTATTCTTGTGGTAACGGGTGGGCGTTGGGCAGTGGATGGTATTGTTTGCTGATGTGGGACTCATGTTTTGCCCTTGCTATGATGGTGCCGTTCTTTTTTTTGAAACTCGCTGTGTCTTGTTCCACTGCCTGTTGACGACCCGCCACGGACTTTTGGACTTTAATAACTGCAATGTTCCTGCTCCTCACCCTATTATATTATAAAATTAACCTTCACTTTTCCTTCTCACCGTGGTTTCCTTGTGGCTATTTGCTTTGCTTTGTTGCATCTGTTATATCGGAGACCTGCTGGAGTTTCTTTCCTGGCCTATGTGCTAATACAGTGTGGTGGCCGGCCCGATGGGTTGTAGGCCCGTATTTGTCAGCTATATCTGCACAATAAAGGTTTAAATAAAAAAAAAAAAAAGATGCCTCATGCCCGTGGCTCACTGGATGAACAATGCAGTCTTAAGCTGAATTCTGATAACGTGGAGATTTTGTTCTTTGGGGACTCCTCCACTCTGGACCTTAAACGTTTCTGGCCTGCCCAATTTACAGAACCACCTACCCCTCCATTGTGACAGCAGTGGTTAAAAATGTAGGTGTAAAATTTGATAAGGACTTATCATTTAAGACACAAATACAGGGGTGTGGAATTTAATAAAATATCTACTTGTCCATGGGGCAGGTTGTTTCATAAATCTACTTGTCCTGTAAAAAATCTGCTTGTCCCTTTTGTGGCATGAGAAGCGGAGACAAATTATGGCAGCAATCTCATTATAAAAAGAGCACGGATATAACCTCACTGATTGTGCCAGGGCTCATATCTTAAGATTTGAATACTAGAAATTCCCTTATGTTGACACATTTCCGCAGATCTACATACTGGGGCTCAAGGTAATGGCAAGCAAGAGTTCTAAGGTTGAAATGCCCTTTTGAGTCGGTGCAAACCTACTAACTTGCATGTTTTAAGGGTTTTCACCAACTCTTCTCTAATCTTTTCCCATACTGGGAAAGGTTGTCAATTTACTCCTGACAATTGCAAGCATAAAACTTCTTCCAGGGTTGTTAAAAAAGTGGTTGGAGGGAAAGTTCTCTCATGCTAAAATGCAGTTCACAAATGTTTTCTAGGAGTACTATTTCTTGGCCTACTTCTGTAAAGTCTCCTGATTTCACGATAGCCACATACCTGCACTAAATGAAAGAACATGGGTGCACTTTTAAGACTTTAATAATTGGGCACCTAATTAGGTCTGGAGTCAACAATGATGTTTTGTTCTTATTAAAATTCTGTCTTTCTCTCTCTCGGATATGGGCTGGCTTCATTGAGAGAACAGCATTCTGTTCTTTCACAAGGAGCGTATCGACATTAGTTTTGTTTTGCCAATGTTTGTTGCAATGGTGAGGGCCAAGCAGCTCACACACCAATACGGTTTTACAAAAACCATGCTAAAACAAGTCACACTGACTAAACCAAAAGGCTGACCAACAATTTCACAAGTACTGCCTTTACCAATGCTTGTTTACTTTTAGGTTTCCCATAATCTTATTGAAACGGGTTACTCTGATTTTCCATTATGAATATCTTTGTGAAATACTAGCATACATCAGCACATTTTACTAAATGATGCTGCAAAGTAATGCTACCTAAAATGTTACAGTACTTTAGCAACATTTTGCCTTTTTTTGTGGACATTTTACTTTGAAAGCAAAGACTCATCCATCTTGCTTGAAGCTTCTGCAAATATTTGCATCAAATCGGAGAGCACTCTGGGGAATTATACATAACCACTTTGCTAAACACTGAAAATGTGAGTACACATTTATATTGGAACCAATGTAAGTAGTGCAGTCGGAGCTTACAACATTTACTTAGAGCGCTCACCCTAATAATAAAGGCTTTCAATGAATGAACCCTAAAATACAAGTTTGAACAGCATTAACATATGGACACAAATAGTACCTGAATTGCTAGCTTTGCCCTTCCCTGATCCATAATGTGGTGCAGTAAACTGGCAGCCAAAGGGTTTGTGCGGCAGAGTTTGGCCTACTTCTCCCAAGGACAAAAAGCACATGAAACGTGTTGCTCTTGACCCCAAACAATATGTCCTGGGTGTCGGGCTATAGGAATTCCACATCCCTGCAAATACAAGCTCTAACAGGATACTTTTTGTCAGTGTTTGAATCTTTTAAAAAGACTATCAAATGTCTGCCTGTGCAAACACACAGAGACACTGCACGCCCTCGTTACGGCTAGACTCCATGATGCTAATGTGCTGTATTGGGGGGCCCGATGAATTGCTGAAGAGACACACACGGGTGCAAAAGGCTGCAGCACGGCTAATCCTGAATGTCCCGAAATGAACGGTCCATCTGCAAGGGCTTCAGGCCTTTGCACTGCCTCCCATCAGGCAACCAGTCACGTTTAAAGCCTTAATGATAACTTTAAAAGATCTACATAAAAAAGGACCCATCGGGACAGAGCTAAAGTGTACATTCCAAGAAGGGCCTTTGGGTCTGCACCCAGCACTTGTTAAGCATTCCTAAGGCGTGCGCGGTCAGATTAGGTGGTAGATATTTTCTGTACTGCCACCAAGGCTCTGGAATACCGTGCCAAAGCAGTTACAGGAGACAAAACTCGAAATGGCTTTTAAAAAGGGACTAAGACCTTTCTCTTCAGAGAGCTTTAGTTAAAAAGCAGTGTAGGAAGCTGGCTCTGTATATACTATAGAAAAGTAAGGTATTGTGAGCACAGAGTCCAGGGAGTCTCCAGAGGTGTAGCAGAGGCGAAAGTAGGTAAGTACTAACAGCTCTCTTTGTGGTTGTGTGGTCGAGCAGTTAGGCTTATCGAGAGGGTGTGTTAAGCAGTTATACTCACTCACTCAAGACTGATAACACACACTCAGACTGAATGGAGACCAATTAGGTAGGTATAAAGAAGGTATTCTTGTTTTATTTTTAGAACCAAGCAAGACTTGGCACAGGTAAGTAAAATATATGCTCAAATGCATGGCTTTACAAGAAAGTGCAGTTGTGGTTGAATTTGCAATCATTACAGGTTTGTATTGGCTTTTAAAACAGTTTAAACTACACAGTAATTATTTTGGTATACTTTTAGATTACTTTTGGATTACATCGACTACTCGGGTGGTATGCCTAGATAACACACCGGTGATCTCACAATACAAGGTAAGTAAGACTTTTGAAGGTTTGCAGTTTAGTTACTTTTTATTTCATACAAAGTTCAGCTCAACACAAAACATTTACAGGAACAGAACATCACAACATTGGTTCCTATTGGGGAAAGTGTTAGTGGTTTCTCAGGTAAGTACTGGACTTACAAGTGGGAGTTTTGGGGGTGATGACTAAGGTTCCCTAAGGTGTAGGTAGGCACTCAAGTTTCACCACCAGCTGCATTGGGGCAGCTGGGTGCAGGGGCCCAATGTTAGCCAATGGGGCTAAGGGGGCCTTCAGTCAGGGACCGATTACGAGCAGACTAGTCGGCGTGGAAGCAAAGCTCCTGGGGTTAAGGTCAGCACTGCAGGAACCAACAATCAGCACAGGAGCTGCATTACCAGCGGCACAGGGACATCTGGGTGCAGTATACCAAGAAGATGTCGGGGACCCTGTAGATTCCAATGAAGACCTTCTGTTCGGAAAAGAGGCTGCAGGCCCGGGCAGGGAGGCTTCCTGAAGGCTGAAGAAGTAAGTTGGGTTCTTGGGGGTTGCCTGGACACTGCCGGTTGGGCTGCCAAAGGCTGTGGGGTGGTAGGTGCAGGCTTGTCTTTTGGCATTGTGTCTTCTTACCAGCTCCGGTCCCGGTTGGGAGCTTTCAGGTTGAGGCTGCAGGTGTCGTGTTGAAGCTTGGGGTGGTCGGGGATCACCAGATCCCAGGTCAGGATCGCCGCAGAGACCTCCTTGTGGTGTTGGGCCATTCTAATGTGGGCCGTGGGTGTCGTGTGCAGAATGGTGCAGAACCGCTGACCCACCTGGGTCTGGATTCTGGTCCTGGAGTCTTTATTGAGCAAATTCAGTGCTCACTGGAGACAAAGTCTGTAAGGTGAGTGCAGGCAGGTCGTCTGGGGAGCTGCTGACTACGCCAGTTTCTTCACTGTAGGCAGGTCGGAGTCAGGACAGGTCGGTAGAGCTGGGGCCAAAGCAGTAGGTGTCCTCTTCTTTCTGGGTCAGCACGGCTCTTCAGTTCTTATTTCTGCCTCTATTCTGAGGAGGCAAGGTTCAGGGTTGCCCCTAAATACTAAATGTGGGGGAGTTACAGGGGTGTGCAGGTCAGGACCAATGGGCCGTTTCCTTGGGGTGAGTATATCCCCTATCATGCCACCCCCCAGTGGGGGGGGGGGGGGGGGGGTCGGGTCCCCTCATCTCCAAGATGGAGGTACAGAGATGTGTGCACTTCGCCTCCCCCACCTCAGGGGTGGAGCTGGCAAAGATGAGCACACCTCTCCTCCTAGCTCTGTTTTCCCGCCGATTCTGCCACCCAAAGTGGGGATCAGAACCAGTGGGAGTCAGTTGCTGGGGACAGCAGAAGGCAGAGACAGCGTACAAAGACGGCAGGCCTTTGAAGCTTCTCCTTTTGTGAACCCAACCTATTCTGGGGGGAGGAGGCATGACACCTCTGCCCTGGATGGGCTGGTTTCTGGAACCAGAAAGCGGAGGCCCTCTACCCAGGGGTCCAGAAACCTGTCTGGTGGTGGCAGATGGCGGGCAGCCAATCAGGAACCACACCAGGGCTGGTCGGGTTTTAGGGTGCATCTCTAAGATGCCCTCTGTGTGCATTTTACATTAAATCCTACACTGGCATCAGTGTGGGTAGAACGTGCGGAGAATGTTGCTACCAAACTTCCCAGGTTTTAGTAAAGCCATAATGGAGCGGTGGAGTTTGTAATGACCAACTCCCAGACCATATACTCTTTTTACTTTACTACATTTAAAATGTCTAAGAATGGACTTAGACACTGTAGGGGTATAGGGCTTATGCCACTGTATCACCACCTGGGGCCAGTGCACCCTGCTAGAGAGGTGACTTACCTACGCCCCAGGCAGTGGGTTGCAGGCATGGCACACAGGGATGTTTGCTGTATGGAATCTTCACTTTTCTATGCACCAAAACACGCAGCCTGCAGTAGCAGTGTGTGAGTGTTAAGGTACAGGGCATATAAGGGTGGCACAATTGGTGCTGCAGCCCTTAGAGGCCTTCCCTGGTGACAGTTCCCTTGGTACCCATGGTACCTCTTACAAGGGGCATACCTGTGGCCAGAGCTGTGCCAATTGTGGGAATAGAGGAACAGCTTTGGGAAAAAACACATGTCCTGGGAACTGGATTGGCAGGGACCCAGGGCACACCAAGTCAAAGTGCATCATGTGTCAGGCAAAAAGTGGGGGGCAACCATGCTAAAATGGGCACTTTCCTACAGACAGATACCTTTATTGGCTTAGCGCCGTGAGGCTCCCTTTGGGAGCAACTGCTCGTGTTTTATACATTTTTTTTTCCAATCAGAGACATCTATCATTTTGGGTCATGGCACACGTGAGACAGAGACAGAGTGGCTCACTCACAAGCATACAGGTTAGAAACGGGAAGGAACAATGGCTGCCCAGCCAACCACCAGTCTAAAAAGAAGCTAGATTCTCTATCGTCTGCTGAGAAAAAGTCATAGATCAGTGTGGCCTGGCCAACTGCAGTCTCATCAGCCAAAGATGCACCCTGTACTCACGGAAGCGCTTGCTTTTTCTTGTGTACATCACCAGCCCGGCTTGCATGGACTGTACTCACCACAAGGGCCTATTTAGAAAGGGCTCTACTGCTAGGTGGACATGGTTGTGGTGGAAGCTATCCCACTCGCTTCATGAATCATCTAATGAAAAGGACTCCACGTTCTGGGCGTCCATCACCGCTGCCGATGAGTAAGCCTTGGCACACACAGCACCTCTGCCTCGCGTTAATGCATGTATTTATATTTCAGGATACAGAGAACTGGGAATAGGACATGCCCTGGGGAGCAGAAGGATGGCGCCTTTGCAGGACAGCTAATGATGCATTCTCCTCCCTAACTGCCTCTCTGCAGCACCAACTCCTCAGCAGCCCTAGACCCTGCCAGCCAATGGAGAGCACGCGGCACAAGCTCCCATGATGCGCAATGCAGCATCTCTGAGGGGTCCGTGACTGCGACACCCCTGTTCTGGCTTGATAATCTGCCTGTTCCTCTTCTTATTGTCGAATGAGACCTTTTCCCCACAGCAATGGAAGGTAGCTGAGCGGCTAGCTATGCTGCGCGAGCTACCAACTTGGTAGAAAGCAGACACTACAGCAACACACCAGTCAGTGGCGAGCTGTCCGACAGCCGCCATCTTGACTGGAAGAGCTCTTGACCTGCTGCCGCCAAGCCTAGTCCCTATGGACCCACTACAGGAGGCAGCGCGATGCTGGACCTCTTCAGACTCCAATGAGCCCCATGGAAGCAGCAGATAATGAACAAGCAGCCACCTCCAGAAGGCCCTAGAAGAGCAGCAGGCTTTCCCAGGCCCAGCAGCCACAATCCACCCAATACAAGCAAAATTCATTTTTATACAGTGGAATACCGCAAACAGTTTCATATTTCATATAAACCTGCCATGGTTATGTTTTCCTTGAGGTTAGAGAAGCTCTGTGCTTTTTAATCAAGAAGGACCCTTGCGCATGACAACCCTGCCTCTCTGCTTAAGGTGTTAATTGGCCTGTGAAGCAGTAGGCTGAGGAATGTCCGCATTTCACAAACCCTTTAATAAAAGCGGTGAGGGCAGAGTGGGTGGGAGAAGGCTTTTTTAGGTCTCGGCCTGACGTGAGCAGCACATGCGCTGCTCTCGTCCTACGAGAGCTTCTTGGAATCAACACAATTCCAGAAGTCGCCTCGCGGCTCCGCCTCCAATTTTCATTGGTGCTTGTCGTTTTGCATCATGGCTGATGCAAAACATAGTGCACTGAGGGTTGCCACCCTGTCCGGTTTTGGCCCCGCCCCCTGGGATTTGATCGTTTACTTGCGGAAGGACACGCCTCCTTCAATTACTCAGTAAGCACTATTTACACGTTAGCATGTCGGGAAAAACACAAGCGAGTCAAACCTCTTTCCGTGAAGTTTTATATAGCGCTAGCCTGACCGGAAGGTATCAGAGCGCTTTACAACAAGTAGAGAGCAGTGCAAAAGAAGGCAAATACAATACAGTCAGCCATGCGTTCAGGATAAAAGTCAAGTAGAAATGGCCAACCGCATCGAAGATGAGGGCCAAGGCGTTTTGACCACTCCAAGCAGTTCCTATCTGTTCGGAAGGGAGCGGTCGAGGAAAAGTATTTTGAGTTGGCTTTTGAATTTCGGGAAGTAAGGAATAGTTCTGATGTGGGGGGGGGGGAGATAGAGTTCCATATTTCGGGAGCATTTCCGGCAAAGGACCTGGCCGTGGTTTTTTGTTTTCGTGCTTTGAGTGGGATAAGAAGTAGGGTGTGTTAGAGCTTCTGAGAGTCCTGTTCTGACCCGCTTTTCTGAGTTTGGATGCCAGATATTCGGGTGAAGGGCTTTATGGGTGAGGCAGGCTGATCTAAAGTTCGCCCGCATTTCTATAGTTAGCCACTTGAGTTATTTTAGTGCCAGAGAAGAAATGCGTTATTTACCTGTAACTGCAGTTATCCAGTATTGGTATCTTTCATAGATTCACATGCCTGAATCATTCCCCGTTGTCGAGACGGGAGCCTCCGGTGTATAAAAACAGTAATGTCATAAAGACATATACATACTAATAGGCCAGAGGCCTCACATTAGTAACCTATCCAAGTCCTTTTGTAAAAAAGACCAAACTTTGGCCAGGAGCCAATCAGCTACTACCACCCTCTAGAACCTTCCTGGAAGGAGCCCTAGTCCCTCAGATTTTCGTAAGCACAGTGCTAAGTAGTACCTACTGAGAGAACTAAGGTGAGCCCTTCCAGGGGAGGTGGGTGGGTTGCATGTGAATATATGAAAGATACCAATACTGCATAACTGCAGTTACAGGTAAGTAACGCATTTCTTATCCAGTATTATGGGTATCTTTCATAGATTCACATGCCTGAATCAGAGTAGCAAGCAATAGGCAGCACATTTCGCATAATATAGCATGTAAGACACTTGATAACAACTTATCAATAGTGCAAAGCCATAAACTGCAAACAGTAGCAGGATAAGAAATGTGCAATTAGGTAATAGGAAAGGTGGGATGAAAGGGAGAAGGCTCACCTCTAATGAAATAGATGACGGAGCACCGCCTGACCCACTGCTGCATCCTTCATAAGTTCTCAATCGAAGCAGTAGTGCTTGGTGAACTGTTAGACGGACCGGGAGGGTCGGCCGAGGATAAGGGGAGAGGTCTCCGGGGAGATCCGTCTCCAGCAATCGTACAGACAAATAACTTCCCCCCCCCACTGACGTATACCACACAAGGATAAGGTTCAACGTTACTTTATAAGCAATTCTTTAAGTACGGTGAGATGGTACAAGGAGGTCTGGACTCCGGGGTCCCCTCTATTCTAGTCTCTTGGTTGGGTAAGGGGGTAGCGGGACAGTCTCGTTACCACTCTGGGGGATGTGGTGGTAGATGAATTAGCTCACAATCCTCGAGCTCGGCGTTCTAGATGATCGGGCCGCGGCGGAGCCAGCAGGTCCCGGGATGGTTGAAGGTCGTGACGGTCCGCGGCGGAGCCAGCTGGTCCCGATGAAGATGGGTGCAGAGAGCCGCGGCAGCGCCAGCAGGCGGATCGGTAGTTCGCAAGGCAGGGCTACGGCAGCGCCAGTAGTCCGTCAAGGATGAGTTCTTCACTGCGTCTCTCGACTCCAGGATACAACTCCCTTCCTGCTCTGGAGCTGCGCCAGTTATAGGTCTGGCGCCCTTTGATGTCCGGACCCTCGCACTGGGAGGTCGGGAGGTCCGGGATGAGGGAGTCCAGACACCCAGCAGGGGGGGTGGAGCCAGCGCCTGGGGGAGCTGGGGGCGATCGGCACCTGGCGGGGGAGAGCCATCGACACCTCTTTCTCCCATTGACCTGCCAAGTAGTCCGCTCACCTCCTGGGTGGATGGTGGTGCCGGGATGTCGGGGCCTGGCCAGGCCCAGGGTTAGGGTTGATCGGGGGCCACGCGGCCTCGTGGTGCCGTGTCCAAGATGGCGCCCAGGCCGGGCGAGAGGGCCGGTAGGGAATCGGGCCCACGATGTGGAGATGTTCAGGGGCAGGGGCCCTAGGAGACGGGAAACGGGTTGTTGTTGCGTGTAACGCCTGAGGAGCGGGGCTCGGGCCTGGTCGTGCGGGGAGGGAGCAAGCCCTACACGTGGCCTGTCCAACATGCGTCCCCCCCAGCTGAAGGCGGGGAGAGTCACCCATCCTCTTGGGGACTCTCCTCGTCGAGGCGGAAAAAGCGTGACAGGCCATCTGCGTTGGCGTGGTCTTGCCCGGGTCGATGTTCCACAGTGAAGTCCATCCCCTGCAGGGAGATGGACCAACGTAGTAGTTTCGGGTTTTCCCCCCGCATCTGCATTAGCCATTGCAGGGGTCGATGATCGGTCTGGACCCGGAAGTGGGTGCCGAAGAGATAAGGCCGGAGCTTTTTGAGGGCCCATACTACGGCGAAGGCCTCCCTCTCGATGGTGCTCCAGCGTTGTTCTCGGGCCAGGAGCCGTCTGCTGATGAAAGCCACTGGCTGGTCAAGTCCTTCGGGGTTCAGCTGGGAAAGGACTGCCCCAACGCCATGGTCGGAGGCATCTGTTTGGACGATAAATTCCCGACTGTAGTCGGGGGCCTGGAGCACCGGGGCGGAGCACATGGCGGCCTTCAGCTTCTCGAAGGCCGCTTGACAGTCTGGGGTCCAGTTGACCTTCTTGGGTTGGTTTTTGGATGTGAGTTCCGTGAGGGGCCCTACAATGCTGCCATAGTCCCTCACGAACCGCCGGTAGTAGCCTGTGAGTCCCAAGAAGGCGCGGACCTCGGTCTGGGTGATGGGGGGCTGCCACGACTGGATGGCAGCGATCTTGAGTTGCAAAGGGGCCACCAGACCGCTTCCCACCTGGTGCCCGAGATAGGTCACGGACCCCTGGCCAATTTGGCATTTGCTGGCCTTGATCGTGAGGCCAGCTCGTTGGAGGGCCTGTAGCACCTCTCGGAGGTGGTGGAGGTGGTCGGACCAGTGGCGGCTGTACACAGCGATATCGTCCAGGTAGGCGGCGCTGAATTCTTCGAGTCCTGCCAGGACCTGGTTCACTAGCCGCTGAAATGTTGCTGGGGCATTCTTCATGCCGAATGGCATGACCTTGAAGTGATAGTGGCCATCAGGAGTGGAGAATGCAGATCGTTCTTGGGCCCGGGGTGTGAGACCGATCTGCCAGTAGCCCGCTGTCAGGTCGAAGATGCTGAGGTAGCGGGCAGCTCCCATGCGGTCGATTAGTTCATCTGCTCGGGGGATGGGGTGTGCGTCTGTTCTGGTGACCGCATTCAAGCCCCGGTAGTCGACGCAGAACCGGAGCTCCGGCGTGGCGCCGGGGGCGGCCGCTTTGGGGACCAGTACCACTGGGCTGGCCCAGGGGCTGTCGGAGGGCTCGATGACCCCGAGCGTGAGCATCTTGGCCACCTCCTTTTGGATGCAGGCCCGTACCCGATCTGGTACGCGGTAGGCCCGATGGCGGGCAGGGGGACTGTCTCCAGTGTCCACGTCGTGTAAGCACCAGGGGGTGACCCCTGGGGTGAGGGAGAACAGGGTGGCGAACTGCAGCAGGAGGTCTCGGCAGCCTTGGCGCTGTTCCAGGGTGAGGGCCTCCGAGAGTCGGACCCCGTCCACGGAGCCGTCCTTCTCCCGAGACCGTAGGAGGTCAGGGAGGGGTTCGGAGTCCTCCTCGGTTCCATTGTCGGTTGCCATCAAGAGGCTGAGCTCTGAGCGTACAAAGTGGGGTTTAAGTCTATTAGCGTGGAGGACCCGGAGAGGGTTTCGTGAAGATTCCATATCGATGAGATAGGTGACAGGGCTCTTGCGCTCGATTACTTTGAAGGGCCCCGTCCATTTGTCTTGCAGGGCGCATGGTTCAGTGGGAGACATTACCCACACTTGTTGGCCGGGTTCAAATTCGATGGAGGATGCATTCTGATCGTACCACCTTTTCATGTCCTCCTGACTGGCCTCCAGGTTTGCTTTTGCCATCTCTCTGAACCGCCTGGTCTGGTTGCGGAGGGTTAGGAGGTACTTTAAAACATCTGGAGGGTTCTTTAGAGGGGGCATTTCCCAGCCCTCTTTGACTAGGCTGAGCGGCCCCCGCACCGGGTGCCCATACAAGAGTTCGAACGGGCTGAAGCCGAGGGACTTCTGGGGGACTTCTCGGTAGGCAAAGAGAAGGCACGGTAGTAGCACATCCCACTGGCGACGGAGGGGCTCTTCCAACCCCCCAATCATCCCTTTGAGCGTGCGGTTGAACCGCTCAACCAGTCCGTTTCCTTGAGGGTGATAGGGGGTCGTGAATCGGTAGGTGACCCCACACTGTTGCCAGAGGGACTTCATGTATTTTGAAATAAAGTTTGTGCCCCGGTCGCTGACGACTTCTCGGGGGAAGCCCACCCGGGAGAAGATCCCCATCAAGGCCCGGCCGACTACCGGGGCTGTCACAGTTCGCAGGGGAACAGCCTCGGGGTAGCGGGTGGCGTGGTCCACCAGTACTAGGATGAACCGATGTCCTTGTGCTGTACGGGGGTCCAGGGGTCCCACAATGTCTATCCCCACCCTCTCGAACGGGGTGGTGACCACTGGAAAAGGTTGCAGAGGTGCTTTAAGCTTGCGGCCGCTCTTCCCGCTGGCCTGGCACGTGGGGCAAGATCGGCAGTGTTGGAGTACGTCGTTCCTCATCTTGGGCCAGAAAAAGTGGGTCACCAGGCGACTGTAGGTTTTATCCTGACCCAGGTGGCCAGCCAGGGGGACATCGTGGGCCAGGTTTAGCAAGAAGTCTCTAAAGCGGAGGGGCACCACTAGTACTCGACTGGCCCCTAACTCTGAGATTCTCTGTTCGCTATACAACAGGTCATTGTCCCAATAGACCCAATGGGTTCCGGAGGTATCCCCTGCACTCTGGGCGAGGGCTTGTTGGCGGAGTCCCTCGAGGGAGGGACAGGTCTTCTGCTCGTGGCGAAACTGTTCTTGGGTGGGCCCCCCCTCCTGACGCCACTGATCCAGGCCGGGAAGGTCCTGAGGCTGAACGAGCCCCTCGGGAGTTTGTTCTGGGGTGACGGCACGGTCGGTGTCTGGAGCGACCGGGGGAGGAGGTGCCGGCCATTCAGGTTCTTCGGGTCGGGGGATGGCACGGGCAGCCATGGACCGGGTGGTTACGCACGCCCAATCCGGGATGCCCAACATCCCTAGGTGCTCTCTCCTCTCTACGGCGGCCCACGGGGAACTCTCAAGATCATTTCCCAGGAGACAGTCTACGGGGGCATCATCTCGGACCGTCACTTCCAACATGCCGGAGACTCCTCCCCACTCGAAGGGGACGCAAGCCATCCGACATAGACTCTCCGAATTGTCGGCTGAACGGACAGGGCAGAGGACGTTTGGCAGAATCTGTTCTGGGGTCACCAGGTGACATCGGACGGCCGTTACACTGGCCCCGGTGTCACGTAGGGCTTCGGCCCGGCGTCCATTAATGTTCACCCATTGACTGTACTTCCGGGTGTTGGCGGGTAGGGGGACCCGCGGGACCATGTCTCTTCCCCCTAGGCACGCTAGAACCATGGCGGCTGGTTCCCATTCCTGGCGTTCTTGCTCACATTCCTCATGTTCTTCGTAGGTTTGTTCTTCCCCCAGGGCGGCGGCAGCCATCTGGCGGGGTCTCGGAGTCTGGCTCTGTGGACAATTCGGGTCGTTGGCGTAGTGGCCGACTCGCTGGCATCGGTGACACGTGACATTGGCTCTGTATCCCGGCCGCGCCGGGGTGTTGCCCCGGTTGGCCGGGGGTGGGGTGCTGGTAGCGGGAGCGGCCGGGGCGTTGTCTCTCCCTCGTCCCTGGCACCCTCCTCCTCCTCGGGGACGGTGCTGACCGTGGTTGTTCCGGTTCTGTTCATGGGGCCCAGTTCGGCCCACTCGGGTAATTTCCCACCGGTCAGCCTCGGCGGCAAGCTGTCGTGGATCAGTTAATTTACTGTCGAGGAGGTGCTGCCTGAGCTCGACGAAGCAGTTGTTCGATAGATGCTCCCATACCATGAGATTGAAGAGTTGCTCGTAAGTCGTTACGTTGCTTCCCTTGATCCACCCCTCGAAGGCCCGGCTGAAATAGTTCACGTATTCCACCCAAGTTGTGCCCGGGATCCGAGTGCAGTTTCGGAACCTCTGGCGGTACATTTCGGGTGTGAGCCCATAGCGGGTGAGGAGGGTAGCTTTCATGTGGTCATAGGAGGTCATCAGATGGTCTGGGAGCTGTAGCAGGGCATCGCGGCCCTCATTGACGAACCTCCCCCATAGACCGGCTCCCCAGTCGCTTCGATCGATCCGGTGGGAGGTCATAGCGATCTCGTAGGCCTTGAACCATTGCTGTATGTCGTCCTCTCGGAAATATTCTCGAACGACATCCTTGGGGATGTGTACCTTCCTTTCTGTCACCCCCGGGGGGCGCGGTTGCTCGGGCACTCCTAATTCTTTGTTCTGCTTGCGTAAGTCTATCTCAGCTAGTTTGCGTTCGTGTTCGTACGCCAGTCTCTTCTCTTCAAGCTCTCTTTGTCTCTGTTTCTCTTCCCGTTCTTCTCGGAGCCGCAGATGTTCCAGATTTAGTTTTTGTTCGGCTAATTTGAGTTCGCCATCCATTTTGAGCCGGGCCATCTCTAGCTCATGTAGTCGGTTTCTTTCTCGTTCTTGGATCTCATCTTGCGAGAGACCCGTTCTTCGCTCCTCGGGAGCCGTGGTGTCTTTCTGTGCTGTTGCAAGATTTTGGTCCGGGGGTCTGACGGCCCCGGTTTCTGCCCATGACTCAATGGCGTGCTTGAAATCGTCTTTAGTATTCAGACCGGTGGTAGCGATACCTAGTTCAATGCAGAATTGTTTCAGCTCACGATGGCTGTATTCTTCCAATTTCTCCATCTGGAATTTTTCGGTGGATCCGCTTTCTTTGGTTGACATTGTGGTTTTGTCGTGGGGTGAGCTACTCTCTGTACGATTACGCGTTGATTCGTATCCCGTCGCTGGCCACCAATGTTAGACGGACCGGGAGGGTCGGCCGAGGATAAGGGGAGAGGTCTCCGGGGAGATCCGTCTCCAGCAATCGTACAGACAAATAACTTCCCCCCCCCACTGACTTATACCACACAAGGATAAGGTTCAACGTTACTTTATAAGCAATTCTTTAAGTACGGTGAGATGGTACAAGGAGGTCTGGACTCCGGGGTCCCCTCTATTCTAGTCTCTTGGTTGGGTAAGGGGGTAGCGGGACAGTCTCGTTACCACTCTGGGGGATGTGGTGGTAGATGAATTAGCTCACAATCCTCGAGCTCGGCGTTCTAGATGATCGGGCCGCGGCGGAGCCAGCAGGTCCCGGGATGGTTGAAGGTCGTGACGGTCCGCGGCGGAGCCAGCTGGTCCCGATGAAGATGGGTGCAGAGAGCCGCGGCAGCGCCAGCAGGCGGATCGGTAGTTCGCAAGGCAGGGCTACGGCAGCGCCAGTAGTCCGTCAAGGATGAGTTCTTCACTGCGTCTCTCGACTCCAGGATACAACTCCCTTCCTGCTCTGGAGCTGCGCCAGTTATAGGTCTGGCGCCCTTTGATGTCCGGACCCTCGCACTGGGAGGTCGGGAGGTCCGGGATGAGGGAGTCCAGACACCCAGCAGGGGGGTGGAGCCAGCGCCTGGGGGAGCTGGGGGCGATCGGCACCTGGCGGGGGAGAGCCATCGACACCTCTTTCTCCCATTGACCTGCCAAGTAGTCCGCTCACCTCCTGGGTGGATGGTGGTGCCGGGATGTCGGGGCCTGGCCAGGCCCAGGGTTAGGGTTGATCGGGGGCCACGCGGCCTCGTGGTGCCGTGTCCAAGATGGCGCCCAGGCCGGGCGAGAGGGCCGGTAGGGAATCGGGCCCACGATGTGGAGATGTTCAGGGGCAGGGGCCCTAGGAGACGGGAAACGGGTTGTTGTTGCGTGTAACGCCTGAGGAGCGGGGCTCGGGCCTGGTCGTGCGGGGAGGGAGCAAGCCCTACACGTGGCCTGTCCAACATGAACGTATGTGGTGTCTTCCATGTGGCCGCTCTGCAAATGTCGACAATGGGCACCCCAGAAAAGAGCGCCATGGAGGTGGAAACCGCTCTAGTGGAATGAGCCCGAACCTTGTAGGGCAGAGGATGTCCCGCCTGCTGATGGCAGAAGGCAATGGCCGCAGAGATCCATCTTGAAATGCTCTGCTTTGACAGTGGTAGGCCCTTCCTGGGCCTGCTGAAGGCAATAAACAATTGGTTGGACTTGCGAAATTGTTCCGTTCTATGAATGTAGAATTTTAGACATCTTTTCAGATCTAAGGAATGTAGAGATCTCTCCGCTGCTGAAGATGGATTCGGGAAGAAGGATCTCAGGACAATAGGTTCGTTTAGATGAAAACTAGACGGAACCTTTGGTATGAATTTGGGGCTAGTCCGTAGAATGACCCTGTCCTGTTTGAACTGAAGAAACGGGTCTTGAATAGAGAACGCCTGCAGTTCACTCACTCTCCTTGCCGACGTGAGAGCCAGCAAAAGAGCTGTTTTCCATGACAAGTATTTGAGATCTGCTTTATGCATTGGCTCAAAGGGGTGTTTCATCAATTGAGCCAAGACCACATTGAGTTGCCATGTAGGTGGTAAAGGTTTTATTGGAGGGTAAGTCCTGAATAAGCCTTTCAGAAACTGCTTGACCATTCTATTGGACCATAGGGAAATTCCAGACAAGGAGCGCCTGAACCGAGATATGGCTGCCAGGTGGACTTTGATTGAGGCATGGGCCAATCCAGAGTTGGCCAGGTGAAGCAGGTAAGGCAGAAGTTGAGCCGGAGATGACGAGAATGGGTGCAGGTTGTTAGCTTTACACCACAAACAGAATCTCTTCCACTTAAGGGAATACGTTTTGATGGTACTGTCAGCCCGGGCCCGGGCTAAGACAACTCTGCAGTCCTGAGGAATATCTAAGTCCTGGAACTCTCTGAACTCAGGAGCCAAGCCGATAATCTGAGAGATGTCGGATCTGGATGTTGGACTTGCCCCTGGTTCATAGTGAGGAGATGCGGGTAAGGCCTGAATGGAATCGGAGGCTCCAGTGACAGAATGTGTAGTTCTGTAAACCAGTGTTGGCGCGGCCACGCTGGGGCTATCAGGATCAGGGTGCAACGCTCCACTTTCAGTTTCCGGATGACCCTGGGGATCAGGGGAAATGGAGGAAAAGCGTAAGCAAAGACGTTGCACCATGCCATTGAAGATGCATCCCAGAGAGATCCTTTCTGGGGATGCCAACTTGCATAGAGTTGGCATTTTGCGTTGATCTTCGTCGCAATTATAGATCCAGTTGAGGTCTGCCCCATCGGGAGAACACTGTGTCGAGAGCATGTTGGTCGAGCTCCCACTCGTGACAAATGGAGCGTTGCCTGCTTAGTGAGTCCGCCAGGATGTTGTCCGCTCCTGGGACATACTCCGCTCTCAGCGAAATGTTGTGTTGGAGTAGCCACTCCCAAATTCGCTGTGATTCTTGAGATAATGTCATGGATCGAGTTCCCCCTTGCTTGTTTAAATAGTGCATTGTGGTGTTGTCCGTCCTCACAAGCACTGGGGAGTTCCAGATCTGAGGCAGGAATGCTCGAAGAGCCAGGTATACTGCCCTCAGCTCTAGCAGGTTGATGTGGAGCAGTTTTTCTGCCAGCGACCACTGACTATGAATTTGACGTTCCTGCAGGAACGCACCCCATCCTTCCAATGATGCATCCGTTGTCATCACGTGTGGGGAGATTGGAAGTAAGAATGGAAGGCCCTGGTTTAGGTTTTTTGTTTGAAGCCACCAGTGCAGGGCCTTCACCATGAACGGAGTGATCCTGATCAGATCGTCGAAGTGTGGAAAATGATTATTTTTCGTAGTTTATGTCCCATCATACACCCTTTCAGCCATGTCCTCGAGCCCATCATGCCGGAACACGAGCACATGAACACGAACCGATCACGCGCTCACAAAGTTGCACACGCACTCTCCTGCCCCAAAAATTCAAACGTACATCATTATGGTCAAAGCAATTCCGAGAACCAGCTGCCTCCCTCAAATCGTGCATTTCTGTGGTTAAGCCGATGCCGAGAACAAGACCCCCCCATTCGTAACCATTTCCCTATAATCGGGCCGATTCCGAGAAATGGGCCCCATTCTGTTAAACCACGACAACCAATTCCGAGAAGAAGAGCCCCCGAATGCTGAAACACGACAAACAGACATCCTGACACGACCACCTCTTCCTTATCTAAGGAACCAGCCTAGTGTTATTTCTCCACACCTTTGCCTCTCTTGTGCTTCCTCATTCTAAATCATGACTCAGCCTTATCTCCTCTGCCATGTTTCTACTTTTTCATAACGCTGCCTCCTTTTATGGTCATGACTTCTGTTTTATTTCAACATATGATCCAGGCATGCATTGAAGGGAAGCTCCTTCCTCTTTTCTTGTTATAAATACTGTGAGTTCAGATAATAAAGTTATAGATTCTTCCGATCCTCCTCAGGTGACGGAGCTCTCCCTTAACTCGAGTTACTGAATAAAGACCCTGAATTCGAACCACCACGGACTCTGCTCTTCATACTTGACCTTATTGATATAGAAATTATGATCAAGGTAAATTACTAAAATATTTACCACAGCAAATTGGCGCCGGAACAGGGACTTCCCTTTCTCCCCACACACCGGTGATGCGGACCTAAACCGGTCTCTTCAAAACATCGACGGACTTCCAAGTGCACACTGCAGGGTGTTCCTGCATGAACTCCATGTCGAAGAGGGACCGAGCCACGGCCTAGCCATCCATACGAGGCGGTGAGGACAGCGGAAGTCTCGACCCAGAGCCCGAAACCTGTGAAGATTGCCGAGTACGAGGTAGTCTGAAACCCGACCAGTCCCTGTGCACGAGCGCTGCGCAATCAAGTATCCAGATCTTCAAGTTCTCTGCACCTCGGTGAGTACTGCTGGGGGTGTATCAAGATGGGTTCTGATTTTCAGAGCACGGTCAAGACGGGTTCTGACCTTTTCAGAGCACGGTAAAGACGGGTTCTAGGTTTTCTAGAAAACGGTATGTTTGTACTCTGATACTCAGAGTATATCGAGTTTTTTTCAAGTGTAAGTTTTATTTGTATCTAATACGATGCCTTTGTTCTCTAAACTGTGTAAACTGGGTACCCGGAAGGGGTTACTGGAACAATCTGTACCAGTCCCCCCAAAGGATACTCCTGGTTACTTTATGTACACAAAGTATGGGATTGGTGCCATCTTGTATTTGGATCTTTGGGAAGGTTATACTAAAGATTTAGACATTGCGATCAGATGGCCAAAGAGTGGCACATGGGATTTGAATTGTATTATGGCGGTTGAGAAAAGGTGTTGGGAAAAGAAAGCAAGACCCTCGATGTTAGAGAGCGTTGATATATGGCTAAAAGAAGCACATCGAAGGGAACAGAAAGAGCAAGGGAAAGTTGAGAAAGCAAAGAGAATGTCAGAAGAAAGTAAGATGAAAAAGTTACAGGATCAGAATGATGATATTTGTTTTGAACAAAAGAAAAGGGAGGTCTCGGCCACAGTAACAGGTATATATCCTGTCCTCTCACCAGAAGCAGGGTCCGAGATTAACTCAGACTCTAGCACCCCTACGGCACCTCCACGTCCTAAGGTTCCTTCTGTACCCGACGATTTTATTACCACCTATTTAATGGAACCTCCTCCTGCTTACACTAATCAGATAACAGCCAGAAGAATAATCACCCAGACTGAACCCATCCCCGACGCCTCAAGTAGTGTTCTGCCTATGTTAGAATGCGATTATGACCCAACCCCAGGGGAAGGTTCACAAGCAGATATTTCCCTTCGCCTACGAGAAGCTCTAGAACGTATACGGGAGGTACCGAATGTCACAAATTCCCTAAACAAAATTTATGAGGCACTTCGAACAGGAGAAAATTTAGAAACACTACAGGAAGCTATCAAAAATAGACCCATAGCACATAGAAAATGTCTCATGATTCATGATCACTTGTTTTATCAGAATGATAGCTAGTACAGGAAAAAGCGTTCCTGAAGATCTACTACAACTAGATCAAGCAGTAGTTGCAGGGAATTACAATAAGATAAAGGAAATAGATCTCTTTATTCCACTCTTCACTAGCAAGGTTTCTGATTCCCATCGAAAAGATGCCCCTACCCAGGGAACTGAGAATGAGAGTACAAGCGAAGACGGAGAAGAAGAAACTGCTTTTCACGGTGCAGTACGCCCCCGTATCCCTCGTTCTCAGAATAATGGACAATTCAAACTTAAAACTAAGAAATTGTCAGTCCCTACAGATAGGTTGTTCCAACGAACACAAGAAGCTCTAGATGATTGGATGGACGACGAGCCTCCACTCACCACACAAGAAAAAGAACTCGTTAGATCAAGCACCCATTGGGTATCTCAATACTCTATATATGGCCCTGATATAGTTGCTCAAATGTTTTATTCAATCCCTCTGGCATCTCAAAGGCTAGCTAGCATCTATATGGTTCAACACCTCATTACAATGTACGAAGATACTGGTTGCCCACCAAAAAAATGATACCCTCTCTTACGAGACTGTTTAGAAGGGAGGTGGGTGGCCAGGGGACAAGAATTCCTTAATATCTTCCTTGACCTACGACAGCGATATATTCAATGCTTTACAGACAGTTATGATGCAAACCCCCATCACTATGACCAAGGACAGTTCCCCCTCCGAGAAGTACACCCCGTTGTAGATTCCGCAGGAAAGTTGCAACAAACTTTTGTTTACACTCCCTTGACAAAACTAGAAATACTAGAGACGAAGAAAATGGTCCTCTCCCATGAAAAGGACCCTTCGGGTTTCCATAGGGAACTCAAGGATATCCTTCAAATGGGCTCTTTCACTTATAACGACCTCAACATTCTCCTCAAGGTCCTGTTACCTCAAGGAACGTTTGACAAACTAAAGGGAAAGGATTGGGAGGTTGAAGGGAAAAAGGTAACATGGGCAGATTTAGAGAAAGAAGACACTACTCGTAATCCTGGACAAGGGTTGGGACCTCTAGTTCAGGAACTCCCCCGCTGTCTCCCTAAAATACTATCCCAGTTGCGGACTACTAAGAAAGAAGATTGGGATGCTATCCCTGCATGCAAACAGAAACCAGATGAGGATATAGGGGACTATTATACCAGGTTAGAGAAATGTTTTCTCATCAACAGCGGCCTCTCCTCCGGTGGAGACGCCTATAGTCGATTATTTGTCTCCAAATTCATAGAAAATGCCTTACCCACGATCAAAAAAAGAGTACTGAAGGTAGAGAGTACTTGGCAAGCAAGCTCCCCCTCACAAGCACTTCAGATGCTCCAATATCACCAAAATAGAATTGGGGACGAACAAGAACAAGAAAAGAAAAGAACGAAAGATACTAAAATGAAGGTATTAGTAGCACAAACTAATACGATCCAACAGACCCCTAAACAACCCCAAGTGTCACAAGAAAAAGTTACTTGCAATTATTGTAAAAAGCCAGGTCATTTTGTGCGTGACTGTCCCGTATTACAACATAATATTGCCACTGGGAAGACAACCCCGTAACTACCCCTCTCGACCTTCTGTTCCCATATCAGCTCCTCCAACTGATGCTAAACCTGCCACCCAACTATCAGTACCCAGTGTCATCCTATCCTGAATTCCCCACGATCTCATGAGACAGCTGGGAGGAACACGATAGTCGTCCACTGATCCCGGTCCCGGTCGACCAAGAGGTTCCTATGTACATGCTAAACTCCTAGGTAAAGAAGCAAAATTTCTGATCGACACCGGGGCTAGTAGGACGACAGTGCAGCACAACGAAGTTCCCGAGGTACCCCTCTCTGGCTCAAATAGTATTTCCTTGGGTTTTTCTTGTACACCTGTCATCAACAAAGTTTCTGAACCAATATCACTTAAAGTTGGTCCTCTTACAACTTCCACCAATTTAGTGCTTACAAAGTCCTGTCCCGAAAATCTCCTTGGCATCCAGACACTAAAAGAAATAGGTGCTATAATATGTTGTTCCCCGGAAGGAGTCCGACTATTCCTCAGAGATTTTAAAGGTCATTTCACCACACGAGAATTAGATGTCAGACTAAGAGACATTCCTGTTACACTATGGGCTACTGATCCAACAGATGTAGGATTCATGGATATTACACCACACCTAGTGACACTGAAAGAAGGCGTTGTCCTACCTCGTATCCGTCAATACAAATTACCTCCAGATGCAGAACAAGCCCTTATTCAGATTATCGATGATTTGATAACAAAAGGAGTAGTCAGAGAAGTACCTTCCAACACATGTAACTCGCCAGTTCTGCCAGTCCGAAAGAAAACTGATGATGGTGCGCCACCAGTCTACAGACTTGTGGTTGACTTACGTGAACTCAATAAATGTGTAGTACCACAATACCCAGTGGTCTCGGACATCAGTACTCTGTTAACAGCTATAGACCCCGAGGCCACACATTTTACAGTAATTGACCTTAAAAATGCCTTTTTCAGTATACCCATTCACCCAGACAGTCAGTACCGATTCGGATTCTCCCTACAAGGTCGCAGTTTCTGTTTCACAAGAGCTCCCCAAGGGTATACAGAAAGTCCCAGTATCTACAGTCAGGCACTTAAAAGACAGTTGGACGACATTGTTCTGCCCACCAATACAACATTGTTACAATATGTCGATGACTTGCTGATCACCGCACGCTCCGAACAAGAATGTGAGCAAGCCTCACGAATTGTCCTAATGTTCCTTGCACAACATGGCCACAAGGTGTCACCCTCGAAACTACAATTGTGTTTACAGCAGGTGGCCTACTTAGGACACCTGCTGTCAAAGGAGGGTAGGGCACTCACACCTGAAAGAATTCAACTTATTTTTAACATTCCTGTCCCCAAGACACAGAAAGAGGTCCGTGCCTTTATTGGCCTCACGTCCTACTGTAGACAATGGATTCCCCAGTTTGCGTACTTGGCCAAACCCCTGATACAGCTAACGACCACAACCTCTTCCCCATTGCCATGGACACCTGATCATACTCTTGCTTTTGACACCCTCAAACACGCATTATGCTCTGCACCTGTCCTAGCCACACCTGATTTTACCAAACCTTTTGTCCTCTTTGTCACAGCCCTGTCAGTACTCACACAAACACAAGCCAACAAACATCGTCCCTGTGCTTATTTTTCGAGCACTCTTGACCCCGTTGCACAAGGTTTGCCTGCCTGTCTGAAATCTGTCGCAGCTACAGCTCTAGCAATACGACTAAGTGATTCCATAGTACTAGGACACACTCTTGAAGTACAAGTCCCACATGCAGTGGAACTACTCTTGAATAGGACACAGACACAACACTTGACCATAGCTCGCCTCACAGGTTATGAAGTCACTCTGTTCCAACCCCATATCATCATCAAAAGGTGCAATATCCTCAACCCAGCTACGCTACTGCCTACTGTTCCAGTTGACAATCAGATTCATGACTGCTTAGAGGTAGTCGAACTAGTCACAAAACCCCGGTCTGATCTTACAGATGTCCCTCTAAGTACACCAGAACACACACTGTTTGTAGACGGTTCCTGTATGCGTCTCCAATCAGGCGAACTTTCAGCAGCCTATGCTGTCACTACAGAAAACACCGTCCTTCTAGCAGCCAGAATATCTGTACATTCAGCACAAGCGGCAGAACTAATAACTCTTACCCAAGCATGTGAATGGTCCAAAGGAAAACGAGTCAACATCTACACCGATTCGCAATACGCATTCGGGGTAGTCCATAACTTTGGCATCCTTTGGAAAGAGAGAGGTTTCCTAACCTCTCATGGTACCAAGATCCAACATGGAGATCTTATCCTCCAGCTACTAGAATCGATTCACAGACCCACAGAAGTAGCCATACTGAAATGCAAAGCACACACCAAGTTCACAGACTATCACCAGAGGTAATGCTCTGGCAGACGCCACAGCTAAACATGCTGCTCAGACAGAAACACTAAACACCGAAACCACCATTAGAACTATCTGTCCAGTTATCGATCCCACCAAAGATGAAGAAGACATCCAAAACCAAGCCACAGAGACCGAAAAGAGAAAATGGGAGGAGGAGGGAGGTTCACACACAGATCAAGGTTGGGTAACAAAAGACAAGTCCAAATGGTTCCTCCCTGACATAATGGTTCCCGTAATGATAGAAACTGCCCATGGTCCCGCACATCTAGGAGAAAAAGGAATGTTAGACAGTCTGAATCTGATATGGTACAACAAGCATCTACGTGCAGCGGCTAAACAAAAAGTACGAACCTGTATGATTTGCTGTCAGTTCAATCCAGGGAAGAGTGTCTCAATTGAACAAGGAGGGTTCCATCCTCCAGATCACCCCTTTGAAGTCCTCCAAATGGACTACATACAGATGGAGAGATGTCGGGGACATAAGTATGTCCTCGTAGTAGTCTGTACCTTAACTCGATGGACTGAAGCATACCCTGTCCCAGACTATGGTGCCCAGATGACTGCCAAGCAATTGGTAAGGGAATTCTTCCCTCGCTATGGGTTGCCAAGAGTCATATACTCTGACAACGGACAACCATTCTCCTCTAAATTGATGGAGGCTGTCTCCTTACTATTAGGATACACCTGGAAATTTCACTGTGTCCGACACCCCCAAGCTGCAGGTCTAGTCGAACGACATAATCAGACCCTAAAAACCAAACTAGCCAAGATCTGCGCTGACAAGCAAATAGACTGGGTTACAGCCCTCCCGGTTGCCCTCTTCTACATGAGAATGGTGGCACATTCCCGGACGGGTCTGTCCCCATATGAGGTCACGTTTGGGAGGCCTCCGAATATCTGGGGTGTCCCATCTCCTAAAAAGCTAATTGACATTGATGCAAATGTACTGACAGATTACTTGGCTTCTTTGATGTCTGCACTACGTTCTTGCCGTTCACAGGTGGCTGCAGCTTTTCCAGACAAGACAACGCCCGACGAGCACTCCCTTCAGCCTGGTCGATGGGTGCTCGTCAGAAATTTTGACCGAACCATCCCTCTGGAAAGAAGGTGGACGTCTCCCAAGCTGGTGCTGCTGACGACGAGGACCGTCGTCAAAGTCGAAGGACGGAAAGGGTGGCTCCACGTGAGCCACTGCAAGCCCTTCTACGGACCAACTCCTTCGGACGCTGTTGCTGATCCCGAGACTAGAGACACTAAAACATCAGACTTTAAAAACACTGAAACAACAGACTTTATTTCACCCCTTCCAGAACTTTTGCCCAGAGAAGAGTACAAATCGCGGCTGCGATCTTATCCAAAACAGACTTGAGACATTGCACCTGACCTCGGCCTACCAGTGGCTATTTAAGCCCAAGACGGACGCTTGGTGAAGAGGTTGCTGGGAAGTGTCCGGTCACTGGTGCATATTTTACTCAGACTAAGCAGCCGAAATCATGAAGATAAAGACTCATTGTGCGAAACTGTTACAGAACAAAATTCCCCTTTTCATTTCTATCATGATTCTTATTTTTTGCATCATGGCTTGTCTAGGTTGGTTCCTTCATCTAGCTTTCCCACCATCTTCCCCCACGCCTTTGAACAACAACGTTATGCATTCACACGTAGATCTTCCTCCACATCTCACGAACAGAAGAAAAGAGTTCTTCAATAACACGTTCATCTCCACACTCCACCAACATCAATTGGTGATTAACAGTACCAATTGTTGGGTCTGTGGTTTAATGCCACATTCCGTGCACGGAGGAATGCATTTTATTCCTCTCCCTTTTGGCTACGCTGGATCTACCTATGCCCTCTCTATGATATTTTCCGCCTCTGTCAGAAACATTCCTGAGACCCAAATCAAGAATGCTAGTACCTGGAACGAGATAAAAACAAAAACAGTACGAGCCGTCGAAAAGATGGTAACTTTTACAGCCACATGGGGACAAGCAGACAAAAGTGAAAACACCAGTTACTCCCTCTTTAATGACACCACCTCCTTTAGGGAGACATTCTCAGTCCAGAAGAGACAGGCAGACCAGGGAGGATGGGCCGTGCCCCATAAGGGCCTATTCTGCGTAAGAGGAAAGGGCAAGGGTCAGAAAATGGGAAATAGTGAATGTAACAAGACGTACACCCTACCTGATCCAAATTTCCCAACGAAGACCACTGCCCCCAACACCTACTTTATCTGTGGACCTCACGCACGCACTTGGCTACCTCAAGGCTGGTCCGGAAAATGCTACATTGCATTTCTCCTTCCCCCACCTACACCGCTCCAGCGGATTACCATCTCAGTGACCCTCCAACCGTAATTAACAGACGGCGAAGGGGGGCCATAGACGCTGAAGATACAGCAGGCCAAGAGGCCGGCGACGACTTTATTTATTTATTTATTTATTAGGAAGCTTATAGAGCGCACGGCTACCTCCAGCGGGGGTGTCCCGGCGCTAAGACTACTTGTTTATCACAGAGAGGGATGCCTAGTACATGTCTATCTGTCAGAAGAGCAGGTCTGCAGGGATCTTGCTGGCTAGTGCTTGGAAAACAGCCAAGTTTTCAATTTACGACGGAAAACTTGTTCAGACTCGGAGAACCTAAGGTCAGTAGGTAAGCTATTCCAGAGCTTTGAGGCCGTAACGGTGAAAGTTCTGCCACCAGTGCGGGTGAGTCTGAAGCGAGGGACGGACAGAAGGCGTAGACTGTTGGATCTCAGATGCCTTACTGAAGAGGATATCTTAAGCCTTTTGCTCAAGTAGCCAGGGCCAGTGCCATTAATTGCCCTAAAGGCAAGAATCAGAACCTTGAAATCAATACGTCGGGCTATGGGAAGCCAATGTAGTTCCTCTCGGTATACTCTGACCGAGTTGCGGGGAGGGATGTTACCAATGAGCCTTGCTGCCACGTTTTGTATAATTTGGAGTCGGTCAATGAGATATTGGGGGGCACCGGCATAAAGGCTGTTGGCATAATCAAGGTGTGCAGTAATGAGTGCCTGGACCACTGTTTTACGGGAAGACTGGGGGAGATAGGGAAAGATCTTCCTGATCATGCGAAGTTTATTAAAACAAGCCGCCGCAACTTTATTGACCTGAGTTTTTCCGGACAAGGTGTTATCAAATATAAAGCCAAGGTTGCGGGCAGAATGCACTGGTATGGGTGGAGGGTTGAGAACGGTGGGCCACCATAACGTTGCAGGGGGAGTAGATTTCTGGCTGAAAAAGAGAACCTCAGTTTTTTCGGTGTTGAGGGCAAGATGATTAGCAGTCATCCAGGTACAAATGTTGCCAAGGCAATTTCGAAAGTTGGAGAAGAGGGAGTCAGAATGGTCTCTAAATGAGAAAACAAGCTGAGTATCATCAGCGTAAGAGACCACCCTGACTCCCCAAGACTCAACTACCCTGGCAAGAGGGGCCAGATAAACATTAAACAATAAAGGGCTCAAAGCTGAACCCTGAGGCACACCACACAGGAGGGGTTTGTCTTCGGATTGGAATGGATGTAACAATACCCTTTGGGTCCGTCCGGACAGAAAGGATTTGATCCATGCTAGGGCAGTGCCATCAATCCCAAGCTGTTGTAGTCGAGATGTAAGAATGACATGGGAAACCGTGTCAAATGCAGCGGATAGGTCGAGGAGGACCAACATGGCCTCCTCACCCCTATCCACTGATTCCCTGATTGTCTCGGAGACTTCCAGCAGCGCAGTCTCGGTGCTGAAACCGGTTCGAAAGCCGGATTGTGAGTCGTGTAGCAGTTTGTTTGATTCCAAAAACTGGGCCAGTTGTTTCTGAACCACTTTCTCCAACACCTTGGCGGGTTTTGGCAAGAGCGAGATAGGTCGGTAACTGCTGAATAGAGAGGGGTCAGCGTTGGGTTTCTTAATGATGGGAAGTAGCCTAGCCTGTTTCCAAACCGACGGAAAAGACCCTGGGTCAGGGAGGAATTCCAGATGGAAAGGAGGGGATTGATTAAAATAGGGGCAAGATTGCCCATTACTTTAGCAGGTACTGGGTCTAAAGGTGAGCCAGATTTGACTTTGTGAAGTAGTGATAGGGCAGGGTCAAAAGTTAATTCGCTAAAGGAATTAAAGGAGCAGTGTGTGGGGTGAGGAGCATCAGACGGTGAGTTGGGTAAGACAGAGACAAAAGAGGAGGCGAGTTTAATGATTTTGTCCTGAAAAAAATCAGAGAGTCCGTTACATAGGTCTTGGGTAGGAGTGCATTGGGTTTTGGTGGCCGTCGGAGTAACAAAATCCTTCACAATCGTGAAGAGGGTTTTGGACGAGTTATGCGCCTGTTGGATGAGATTTGAGAAATAGGTTCTCATTGAGGAGCGTTTGAGTATTTGAAATTTATTTAGGGCAGTTTTGTATGCCAATTTGGCCACTGGGTCATAGTTCTGGCGCCATTTGCATTCCATCCTTTTGCATTTACTCTTTTCCTCCCGTAGCAAAGAGGAGAACCAAGGGGCCGAGGGACGAGATCTGGCAGACGCCAGGGGAGCGAGAGGGGCAATGGAATCCAGAGCAGAGGTGAGGGCAGAGTTGTATCTTGCCGTTTCCTTGTCCAGATCTTCCATCTGATTAAAGTTGTACTGAAATCGGGAATCAATCGCCTCACAGGTAACCTTGGTCCATTTACGACCACTGTCTCTATTAAGGGAAGAGGGAGGAGGAAGGGAAGGCAAGGTAATATGAAAAGGGATGAGGAAATGGTCGGACCATGTAAGGGGAAGCGAAGGAAGGACAGAAATGCCAGGGTGATTTGAAAAAATCAGATCAAGTGTATGACCAGCTTTGTGCGTGGGGCCTTTAACTAATTGGGACAAGGTAAGTCCATGTAGGGTTTCCAAAAGTGAGGAGGCTTGAGCACAGGAGGAATTGTCAATATGAAGATTAAAATCTCCCAACACTGTAAAGTGCGAGTGTTTAAGGGAAAAGTCCGCTATGGAGTGCGTCAGGGCAATGAGAGAAGATGCAGTAACGGGGGGGGGGGGGTTATATACCAGGATACCGGCGAAGATAGTGCCTGCGGCGTCCTTAATTGTGAGATACATGGCCTCTATAAGACCGGGGTTAGCAATTTTAGCAATGTTCAGTGCAAGATGAGATTTTGCAATTATCGCGACACCCCCACCAGATTTGGTGTTATCTCGATTAATGCCTAGTAATCGGAAACCAGGGGGAACGGCCAAATTGATGTCAGGCATGGACGAGTCTTTGAGCCACGTTTCTGTGAGAAATAATATGTCCCACATGTGCGTATCAAGCAGCAGCCAAATGTCCAATGCGTGAGCAGGAAGAGACCTGCAATTAATTAAGGCAGCATGTAAGATAGGCGGTAGGGAGCATTGAGCGACCGTGTTGGGGGGAGGAAACCGTTTAATAAAAACAGGAATGTGGTAATTACAGCAAAGACACGAATAAGAGAAGGTATCCAAACTGTGGGGGTTACAACATCTACGTGGATTGCATGCACTACTGCGTAGGTGTACAAGTTGCTCAGAAGACCAGGTGATTAAAGGGGTGCGAGAGGTAGGGGGACTGGCGCTGGGCACGGGTCCGGCGCGGATGGGCGCAGACGGGCTTGCCTTCGGCGCGCCATCGGCGCGCCCGCTGCGCCCGCCTGCTGCGCGGACGGGAGAGCCCCTTCCTTTTATCCATGTCCTGCTGGGGTGGGAGGAGGGTGGGAGGCGTCCAGGAGCTGGAGCGCTACCCTGCCTCCCCCCAAGATGGCGGTTCCGCGTTTCCCAGCCGACGAGAGCGTTGTGCTCGGCTGCGCCGGTGGAGAGATGAAGATCGGGACCCCTGTGTAAAGGAGTCATCCCATTCTGGGGGCCTATGATCAACAGCCGCCACATAAGACAACTGACCCATGTAGTCCAGGGAGCCATAAATGAAACTGCTGGTGCATTAAGTAACATCACCGCTGAGATGGCTGCTGACAGACTCATGACGTTACAGAACTGTATGGTCCTAGACATCATACTGGCCGACAGTGGTGGCGTATGTGAACTGATCGGGTCCAGCTGCTGTATATTTATCCCAGATAATGCACCCACGGTGTATTCCGCTATTTCCCGCCTTCATATACTTTCCAGAAAACTAGATGCAGACACTGATGCCTGGTCCCTGACAGGTTGGCTCTGGGGCCTCCTGTCCTCATGGTGGTGGAAGGCGCTTACAGTTATAGGTCTTGCTCTAGCCTTCCTCTTCACCTGCTGCCTCTGTATTCAGTGCGGTCCAGCACTCTGTAGTTTCTGTATCGCTACCTGCATTCCCAAAACCCAGTCCAGAAAGAAAAAAAAGGAAAGAATCATGTTACAGGAACAAGTGAACGACCTAATAAGTATATAAGTAGACTAGAAAAGAAAACATTTTTAAAAGGGTATATTATGGGACAAGGAGAGAATGTGGAAAATTATTATTTTTCGTAGTTTATGTCCCATCATACACCCTTTCAGCCACGTCCCCGAGCCCATCATGCCGGAACACGCGCTCACAAACACGAACCGATCACGCGCTCACAAAGTTGCACATGCACTCTCCTTCCCCAAAAATTCAAACGTACATCCCTTATGGTCAAAGCAATTCCGAGAACCAGCTGCCTCCCTCAAATCGTGCATTTCTGTGGTTAAGCCGATGCCGAGAACAAGACCCCCCCCCATTCGTAACCATTTCCCTATAATTGGGGCCGATTCTGAGAAATAGGCCCCATTCTGTTAAACCACGACAACCAATTCCGAGAAGAAGAGCCCCCGAATGCTGAAACACGACAAACAGACATCCTGTCACGACCACCTCTCCCTTATCTAAGGAACCAGCCTAGTGTTATTTCTCCACACCTTTGCCTCTCTTGTGCTTCCTCATTCTAAATCATGACTCAGCCTTATCTCCTCTGCCATGTTTCTACTTTTTCATAACGCTGCCTCCTTTTATGGTCATGACTTCTGTTTTATTGCAACATATGATCCGGGCCAACATGACTTCTGTTTTATTTCAACATATGATCCGGGCATGCATTGAAGGGAAGCTCCTTCCTCTTTTCTTGTTATAAATACTGTGTGTTCAGATAATAAAGTTAGAGATTCTTCCGATCCTCCTCAGGTGACGGAGCTCTCCCTTAACTCGAGTTACTGAATAAAGACCCTGAATTCGAACCACTCTGCTCTTCATACTTGACCTTATTGATATAGAAATTTTGATCAAGGTAAATTACTAAAATATTTACCACAGAAGGATCCCGTACACTGGATCCACTGAGAGGATAGCGCCTCCTGTAAGGGACGCATACGGAGGCGGCAGTGTGGTATTAGGAGGATATTGGAGGACATCAATCCTAGTAATGACTTGAAGAGTCGCACCGTGATGGTCTTCTTGACCTGAATGTGGGCTGCAAGAGACCTCAGTTTGACCTGACGCTCTTCTGACGGGAAGGCCTTCTCCTGATACGTGTCCAGAGTTGCTCCCAGGAAAGTGAGGCGTTGAGAGGGCTGCAATACCGACTTTTCCTGGTTGAGCGTGAGCCCCAGGCTCTCGAAGAGCTGCAGACAAGCGTTGGAAGATCCTCTTACGCCTTCTAGAGTAGGAGACTTGATGAGCCAATCGTCCAGGTAAGGGAATACCTGGTGATGGTGCTGTAGAAGGTACGCTGCCACTGGAGACAGGCATTTTGTAGAGATGCGCGGCGCCGACTTTAGGCCAAATGGTAACACTCTGAATTGGTAGTGTCTGCCCGCCACTACAAACCTTAGGTATTGGCGGTGACTTTTGTGGATGAGTATGTGAAAATAGGCGTCCTGGAGGTCTAAGGACACCATGAAATCTTTGGAATTGAGTAGTTGTAACACCTCCTGAATGGATACCATACGGAACAATTGTTTTTTGAGGTATCCGTTGAGGTTTCTTAGATCCAATATAGGTCTCCATTTCCTCTCCTTTTTCCGTATTAGGAAGAATCGGGAATTGAATCCTTTCCCCCTCTGACCTCTGGGAACTCTTTCTACGGCTCTTTTCTGGAGCATTAGTGAAAGTTCCGCTTGAAGGAGATGCAAATTCTTGTGCTGCATAGGACCTGGGGGGTTCGCAGGAGGAGTCTCCACGAACTCCAAAGTATGGCCGAACCGAACAAGTTGCAGGACTCAACGATCCGTCGTTATTTTTTGCCAATTGTGTAGGAAGTTGGAAATCTTTCCTCCAACTACGTAATGTGGAGAAGAAGTGGAGGCCTGTAGGTGAAAGAAGTCATTGTCTTCTGGTATCCTTCTTACCTCCCCTCCCTCGAAAGGAAGACTTATTGTACGAGGACTGGCTTTGTTGCTGCCTCTGCTGGTATTGAGGCTTGTATTGCTGAGACGAGCCGTAGGAGGATTTGTATCCCTGATAGCCACCTCTTGTCTGCTGGCCTCTTCCTCTGGAGCCCCGAAAGGTATTTCAGTACTGGAGGATACCCAATGCTTTTGCGGTCTCCGTATCTTTCTTGATACCCTGTAGCATTTCATCAATATGCTCCCCAAAGAGCAGGTCTCCATTAAACGGCATGTCCAGTATTTTGGACTGTACCTCAGGCCGGAAGGATGTAGACTTAAGCCATCCCTGGCGCCTAAGGACCGCTGCCCCCGCTAGCTGCCGAAATCCTGTTGAGGCGATATCCATCGCCACGTCAATCATTTCCGAGGCGGACCGCTCTCCCTCAAGGAGGATCTTCTTTACCTCTTCTTTCTGTTCTTCTGGCAGTGTGCCTAGATATGGGGCAACATCCGCCCACATCTGGCGATTGTAACGCCCTAGAAGCGCTAGCGAGTTTGCCACCCTGACCGTAAGGGCCGACATCGACGCGAATCTCTTCCCGATGTTATCCAGTTTACGGCCCTCCTTGTCCGGAGGCGCCATCAGCGTAGCAGCTGGGTTGTTGGATTTCCGCTGCGCGGCTTGGGTGATAACGGAGTCCGGTTTGGTATGGCCTGTAAGGCATGCCAGAGCTGAGTCTGGGGCCTTATACTTTTTATCAAGCCTAATCGGCACTGGTTGCAAAGATGAGGGGTTTTTCATTATCTTTATCCCCTGGTCCTTGATGTAATCGATAATAGGGATTGACCGAACCGTCTTCTTGAATGGCTCTTTGAAGTCATATAGGAAGCAATCCTGAGGTTGCGTGGCCATCTCTATTTTGAACCTCACTGCTGCTCTCTCTACGACATTATGAAATCCCCCGATATCTTCTGGGGGTGAATCCGCCTGAGCCTGGTCTGGGGAAGCCGGACGTTTAATGACACATTTGTCCCACTCGTCATCCTGTAGTTCAGTTTCCTCCTGTTGACCTTCATCTTCTCCTACTGCTTCCTCCTCCTCTTCATCAGAAGACGGTAGAGGAGGCAAAGTCACAGGGTCCTGGCGAATGACCAGTGGTGGCGGTCTAGGGCGAGGAAGAGGAGCTGGTGTCACAAGAGTTTGAGGCACCACTGAAGGAGGCGGAGTAGGCGGAAACCGCTGCTTGTAGTCCGTTATGAGGAATTGAAGGTCCGTGACTATTGAGGCCGGGAGGCACACCATAGGCTGTGGAGGTGGTTCATATTCCTCCTGGCATGGCACTTCTGCCTGACCAAGGTCTTCATAGTCCGAAATCTCTTGGACCTTTACATTGAGTTGTGAAGGACTTGTTGCAGTGTGGAACAAGGCACCATCATCAGAATCCTCAGTCTCCAGAAAGTGGACCGGCAGCAGTAGCTGGACCTTGCTAGGAGATGTAGTCTCTGGTGTCAGCGTACGCGTTGACATCTTGAAGTGTGTATAAATACACTTCAGCTTAGGAGATCCTTCCGTCGACGGGGTGGTCATCAGCGGTGGGATGCTGTCAGCCACAGCCGACGTCTCTGTAGTCTTCGTCCACGGCTTCGTCGATGCTGGAGCTGCCGTTGACGGCTTAGTCGACGGCTTCGTCGACGACGGCTTCGTCGACGATGACATCGACGAGGTTGTCGTCGACATCGATGGGACCTTTGTCGACGCCGATGGGACCTTTGTCGACGCCGATGGGACCTTCGTCGACGACGATGGTTTCGACTTCGTCGACGCTGAAACTACCGTCGACGGAAGCGTCGTCGACACTTTTTTGACAGGAATTATTGAGGAAATCGACCTACCCGTCGACGACGATGCTGAGGTAGTGGTCGACAAGGTGGTGAAGGTTGAAGCTGTCGTCGTAGAGATGGTTACTGTCGACGTTGTCACAGGCAAGGCAGAAGACACCAGCACAGGCTTCTTAAAGCTGGTTTCCTGAAGAGAAGTCTTAACTGTCATTGCCCTTGAAGGACCCTCTGAAGACTTTGGCGTCTTCTTTTGAGGTGGCACCTCAGACGGACCTGGAGATGTCTGTCTTGGCCTTTTGGTAGAGGAGTGTGAGCTCCTGAAGGAACACTCGCTCTCACCTGAGGAGACTGTTTGATCCTTGTCCTTTAGTCTCTGACGCCACAGGAGCAGGCGACCTTCTCTGTCTTTTAAAGTCTTGACAGAGAAAGTGCGGCAGACCTTACAATCCTTGGCAGAATGTTCAGGATAGAGACAGTAGAGGCAGTCTTCATGTTTGTCATCCACGTGCAGTCTCAGCTTACTACACGAGGCACAGGGTCTAAAGAGCCCTTTTTTAGGAGTGGTAGACATAGCTGCTCTAGCACTCCTCCACAAGAATAATCTTGAAGAGAAAAATATGGAAATAATCCAAAAATACCAGAAAACTGAGCAGAGCTCAGTGGAGACTCCCTTAGCACGCCGTGCGGTAGAAAATCTGAGGGACTAGGGCTCCTTCCAGGAAGGTTCTAGAGGGTGGTAGTAGCTGATTGGCTCCTGGCCAAAGTTTGGTCCTTTTTACAAAAGGACTTGGATAGGTTACTAATGTGAGGCCTCTGGCCTATTAGTATGTATATGTCTTTATGACATTACTGTTTTTATATACCGGTGACTCCCACCCAGACGACGGGGAATGATTCAGGCATGTGAATCTATGAAAGATACCCATAATACTGGATAAATGTGATCGAATTTCTTTATTCCAGTGATCATTCTTGCTGCTGCGTTGAGGGTTGTTTTCAGAGGAGCAAGGTGAGTTTTGGGAATTCCCGAGAGGATTGCATTTCCATAGTCTAGTCTTGACAGAACCAATGCTTGGGTGGCTTGTTTGAGATCTTTGGATTTATTTATTTATTTATTTGAAAGTTTTATATAGCGCGGACAAGATCTTTGCAGATATCAGAGCGCTTTACAAAGAGGGGTACATGAGGGAGCATAGTCAGACAGATATATCAATAGATCAAACAGTATAAGTAGGTGGCTACAATGCCAATCAAGTGGGTAGTAAGATAACAATACAAATAAGCAAAGGGATCAAACATGTGGTACAGATTGGTGCATAGTCTTCCCAGAGTTCGAGATAATAGTTCAAGTGTATTTAGCCATGAGGATAGCTTTTACTTCATTTTTAAAGAGTGTAGTGGAAGAGATAAGCCTGGTTTCGGGAGGGAGTGAGTTCCAGATCCTGGGCGCCATTCCTGAGAAGGAGCGCTTATATGTTTTTTCCTTCCGGAATCTTCGAGGTTTCAGCAGAAGATTGTTTGTGCCTCTAGTGTTTCTAGCTCCGCCAGAGATTGTCAGTTTCTGAGCGAGGTAGCCGGGTGAGTTTAGGTGTACCGCCTTGTGTGTCATGCAGGCGATTTTCAGATGAATTCTGGCTTCAAAAGGCAGCCAATTCAGGGATTTCAAGTCAGGGGTGATATGGGAATGCTTTTTTGATCCAGTGATGAGTCTCGTTGCAGCGTTTAGAGAAGCTCTTAGGGGTGCGGTTGAAGTTAGGGGGAGTCCGCAGAGGGCGATACTGCTGTATTCAATTCGGGGGATGACTAGTGCTTGTACTGCGGTTTGGAAGTCTTTGGTTGGGAGGAAAGGTTTGAGTTTCCTCAGAGTAGTTTGCTCCCTTTGTTGCCTTGCTGATATGTTGCTGCATGTTGAGATTGGTGTCAAGTGTTATGCCTAAAGATTTTGCTGAGTCCACGATGGTGGGTTGGACATTGAGTGCGGTTAGGTGTTTAAGCCAGATTTGGGTGGTGGAGATCTTCGCTGGAGGTGAGATCAGAAGGAACTCTGTTTTTAGGGCATTGAGTTTGAGATGATTATCGGCAAGCCAGGATTGGGTGCTTCTGATCGTTGAGTTCAAGAGCAAAATGTCTTTGGGGGACTGTAGTTTGAGATAAAGTTGGGTGTCATCAGCGTACATGTGAAAGTGTACATTGGATGCTTGTAGCAGGGTAGTGAGAGGTTCCATGACTAGGTTGAACAGAGTTGGGGATAGGGAGGATCCTTGGGGGACGCCTAGCGTTACAGGTATTGGCGAGGACATCAGGTTGTTGCTCTTGAATTTCTGCGACCTGTTGTGAAGAAAGGAGGTGAACCACTTGAGAACAGTTCCAGATAAACCCATTCTTGTGTTTAGTAGTTCTAGTAGATTCTCATGTTTAACGGTGTCGAATGCTGAAGAGAGATCAAGAAGGATGAGGAGGCAGGTGTCGTTTTGGTCTAGCATTTGAAGTGCGTCGTCAATTATGTGAGTCATAGCAGTTTCTGTACTGTGCCCTGCTCGGAAGCCTGACTGGTGAGGGTTAAGGAGATCAAATTGTTCAATGTGTTTAGTCAGTTGTAGTTGTGCGCATTTTTCCAGCAGTTTGGCGAGAGTGGGGATATTGGTAATGGGACGGTAATTGTTGAGGTCAGAGGGGTCGGCTGTAGGTTTCTTTAGTAGAGGTGTGACTTGACCAACTTTGAGGGAGTCAGGTATGCTTCCTTGTTGGAGAGAGCTGTTGATAATTTTGGTCCAGAGCGGGAGAAGCACCGGGGTAAAGTCTTTTACTGCGGTAGCAGGAAAGGGGTCCGTGAGGTGATTGGATGGTTTCAGGGTGCTGAGCAGTTTGCCAATTTCTTTTTCCGAGTATGTGCCAAAGGTTGACCATGTAGCATTGTTCTTTGGTTCAGGTGCTGCTGTGTGTTGGGGGTTGGAGTAAAGGCTTGCGTCAATGAGGAGATCGCTCTTTATGTTGTCAGTTTTTTGGATAAAGAAAGCAGCGAAGTCTTCACAGGAGGGTGCCTCACGCACAGTGTTGACTGGTTGGGGTTGACCCTTGGTTTGTGATTTGATTAGCTCAAACAGTTTTCTCGGGCGGTTTTTTGCTTGGTCGAGCTGGAGGCTGAAGTCTGATTTTGAGCGCTGATCTCCAGGTACGCTCCGCCATTCGCATGTCTCGTCTATCCTCATTGAGACTCCCGTTGTACCATGGATTGGAGATTTTAGTAGAGACTCTTTTTAGCTGCATAGGTGCAGCCTCATTGATTATTGAGGTCATAGCATTGAGATATTGGTCAGTCAGGGTTTGAACGTCCGTAGCGCCAGTCGGCGGGCGTAGGAGATTGCAACTGTTAGGGGGCAAAGAGCCTGGGTTGAGTTTTTTCATGTCTCTTTTCCAGACTTTGGGCTTGGGGAATTGAGCCGGGTTAACTTTAACTTTTTCATTGATGAAGAATGTGACAATATGATGATCTGACCAGTCACAGGGTTGGATGGACTCGAGTTGGATAGAGTCTTCTTTGGAGATGATCAGGTCGAGTATAGAACCTTTCTCGTGGGTCGGGCTGTTGCATATTTGGGTGAGGTTAAGGGCATCGAGGAAACTTTTAAGACTATTTACCACCGCGTCCTTGTGATCGTTCCAGTGGAGGTTGAAGTCACCAAGGTATATTTGGGTGAGCTGCCGTCCGGCATTGGTTGAGATCATATCCATGATTTGTTGGGAAAAGGTGAAGTTGTCCCTGGGTGGGTGGTAAATGCTGTGAAGAGAGCAAATAGGTTTGCCCTCACTGATAATGTCGAGGCAGATGTATTCCCAGGATGTTGGGGATGGTAGGGAGGTGGAATTGACTTTCAGAACAGAGGTTGTTCCTGTAGATGCATGCGATTCCCCCACCTATTTTGCCTGATCTGTCGAGCCTGATAATGAGGTAATTGGGCGGAACCAGAATGTCCATTATAGGTGTCGAAGATTCAGTTAGCCAGGTTTCAGTCAGGATGATTAGGTCAAGGTCCAGCGATAAGATGAGATCAGCAATGGCGGCGGAATGTTTCGAGGCCGATCTGCAGTTGAGGAGAGTGCATTTGAGACGGGGTGCGTCGAGGGTGGTGGATGATTCTAGAGAGAGAGGGACTTTTCTAAGGTTATTGGGGATGGAGAATCTGCTGTTTAGTGTGGGGGGTCTAAGGGGATTTGAGTGTATCGTGGGGATGGTGAGGTGAGGGGTGGTTGTGTCATTTTGGGGGGCTGGGTCATAGGAGCGGAGAAGGGTGAGTGTGTCGAGGTCAGAAGTAGGGCCGTGGGTGCGATGCGGGCGGTTGTTGCGATTGCGAGCTGGGATTGAGGTAAGGGTGTGGGGGAGTTGAGTGAGAGAGTTAATCGGAAGGGTGGGGGACTGGTTGGGCGGGGAGGTGTAGTTGTGTGAAGGGTTGCAGGGGCGACGATGAGGACGAGGGCAGTGGATGGAATGAAAGGTTTGATTTTGTTTAGTAGTTTCAAGTTAAGGAAGGCACTCTTGGCCGAAATCTTGATGTGTTTGGTCAGATCAAGTTTAGAGTCTAGCGTGATGCCTAATGACTTGACGGAGTCAGCCAAGGAGAGGTTCCCAATGAGCGCATCAATATCTTTTAGCTATTCGTTCATTTGTGGGTTCTTTTCTTTGTTCGAGATAAGAAGTAGTTCAGTTTTGTAAAAAGTAGTGGAGATCCTCCGTATTGTTCAGACCATTTGGTATTTTGCGGTTTAGTTCCAAAATGGTGGTGGATTCAAGTTTACGTAACTTTTTCTCTCTATCTCCACCTCTTTGCAATTTTGGTACAGCTTTGATGACAAAGTACCTCAGACAGTTAAGATCGTTGTTATGCACGGCCTTAAAGTGCCTCACCACTGGGTACATAGAGTCATTATTTACTATGGCACGCAGATGTTGTAAGATTCTGACATGTACCTGTAGCTTTGTGCTTCCCACATATCTTAAGCCACAGGTGCATGTCGGAACATACACGGGGTATTCGGTTCTACAGCCAAAATTGCCCTTTATCTTGATAGCAGTGGGACTATACGGGTGGTGTATTCAGATGTATTGAACCCAAATTAAATGTACACGCCCTGCATGAGGTGCATTTAAAAAATCCTTGTCTGTTTGTCAACCAACTGCCTGGGGTCTTTAGTTCTGGGCTGTTTTTTACTAATTGCGTGCGCATGGATGGCCCTTTTCTAAAAGTAATGGTCGGTTGATCAGGAAGTCTGGGGGCTAATACACCATCTGTCAATATTATCAGCCAGTTACGCCTGATAATTGACTTGATTTTCCTTTCTTGTCTATTGTATGTGGTGATAAGCCTGGGTACCTCATCCTCTACATCTAGCTTTTCTTCTGTAAGTGTAGGAAGAAGGGATTCTCTTGTCTTTCTGTTCACTTTTTTGACTGCTTCCTGCAATCTCCTTTCCTAATGTGCCCTCTTTCTAAATCTCTCCAAAGCCTCCTCACAACATGTAGTAAAATCTTCTTTGTTAGTGCAGATTCTTTTAAGTCCAAGTAATTCACCGTAAGGAATGCGGTCTATTAGGTGTTTGGGATGAGCACTGCTGGCATGCAGAGTCGCATTTCCAGCGGTGCTTTTTCTGTGTAATGTAGTTGCAATTTGTCTTTCTTTCACACACACCCTGACATCCAAGAATTATATGCTTTCATTGTTTATCTGGGAGGTGAACGAATAGTTTTCTTACCTGTCGGTGTAGTTTTGCAGCTTGAAGATCTTTCTGGATTCACTATGCTGTGCATTATTCCGCGGTCTTGTGGTTGGGTCCGGATTCGTAGTCTTTTCTTTGTTTTTTTTTTTTTTTTTTTCTCTTTGCCCAGGTGGGCGTCGGCGTCACACCCCCTTTGGGTGTATTTCCGGTGACGTCGGCATGCTTCCTGCGGAAGCTCCCACTCTTGGGCGCCATCTTCGGGTTCTTTTTTTCCGTGTTTCTTTCGTTTCCGAAGTAATGGCAATGTTCTTCTTAGTTTGTATTTACCGCTTTGTATTTTCAAAGTCTATTCTTTAGTTAACCACCTCTTCTCTCTCCAGCCTCATCTTTCTGGCGGAGGCGGGTGGGTTCGCTAGTGAATCCAGAAAGATCTTCAAGCTGCAAAACTACACCGACAGGTAAGAAAACTATTCGTTTTGCAGCGTGAATCTTTCTGGATTCACTATGCTGTGCATAGATTTTGTAGCGGTTTCTCATCTCTGTGGCGGCTGGGTGGAAGATGAGCGTTGGGTGTTGAATATGTGCTGTAGCACCTTCTGTCCCACTTGAGCTTCCTTGTTCATTTGTATGTCCACACAGTAGTGCTTCGTGAACGTGTGCACCGAAGCCCATGTTGCCGCCAGGCATATGTCCTCTATGGGTGTGTTAGCCAGGAAGGCTATTGTAGCGCCCTTCTTCCTGGTGGAGTGGGCACGTGTCCCCTCAGCCAGTTCCTGTCCTGCCCGTTTGTGGCAGAGTTGGATTGTTTGTGCGATCCATCGTGCAATGGTCCTTTTGGTTACTGCTTTGCCCATGAAGCTGTTTGCGAAGGACACAAAAAACTGTTTCGTTTTCCTGTGCCCCTTTGTCCTTTCAATGTAGTGCATGACTGCCCTTCTGGCGTCCAGGGTGTGCAGAGCTCTCTCTGCGCTGGTTGTGGGTTTTTGGAAAAAACTCGGTATCTGTATAGACTGGTTCATGTGAAAATTGGATACCACCTTCGGCATGAAGTGTGGGTCAGTCCTCATCACAACTCTATCGTTGTGTATTTGTATGTATGGTTCTTGTAGCGTCAGCGCTTGAAGCTCGCTTACTCTGCGTAAGGACGTTATCGCAACCAGGAAGGCTGTTTTCATAGTTAGCATCTTTAGGGAGGCCTTGTGAAGTGGTTCAAAGGGCTCTTTCATGAGTTCCGTTAGGACTGTGTTCAAGTTCCATGCAGGTGGCGGCACCCGCTTGGGTGGTGCGATCCTTTTCGCTCCTTCTAGGAATCTCTTCACCACCTGTGATGTGAAGAAGCTCCTGCACGTTTCTCCCCTTGTGTAGGCTACTATCGCTGCCAAGTGAACTCTTAACGAGGATGAGCTAAGGTTCTTCTCCAGTAAGTGCGTCAGGTACCTTAGCACTGTGGAGTCCCTCTTCATCTTATTGTGGAGTCTTTCCTGTCTGCACCATATTGTGAATCTTTTCCATTTCGCAACGTAGCACTTTCGAGTGCTGGGCCTTCGTGCCTCCCGAAGTACCCTCAGGGTGCTTTCTGGTAGTCTCAAATGTGCGAACTCTATGTCCTCAGGAGCCACGCTACTAGGCTCATGCTCTCTGGCTCTGGATGCAGTACCTCTCCGTTCTGCATGGACAGTAGATCTTTCCTCCTGCTGAATCTGTGGGGTGCACACTGTGTCATCTCCATGATCTGCGAGTACCAGGTCTGCCTCGCCCACTGCGGTGCGACCAGTATCAGTGTCATGTTGCTCGCTCTGCACTTGCTCAGTACTCTGTGCATCAGTGGTATCGGGGGAAAGGCGTAGGCAAATGTCCTTGACCAATCTATCCATAGGGCATTCCCCAGTGTCCCCTCCTCGGGCTGCCTGGATGCGAAGTTTTGGCATTTTGCATTCTGGCGTGTGGCAAACAGGTCCACCGATGGTGTCCCCCACCTGTCGAACAGGTATCTTGTCTCCTGAGCATTGAGCTCCCACTCGTGGGATGCCGATGTCTGCCTGCTGAGCCAATCGGCTTGTATGTTGTCCTTCCCTGGTAGGTGTATGGCTAGCAGGTCTATCTTGAGAGGGATGGCCCATCTCCATATCTCCTGCGCCAGCGTTGAAAGCGGTGCGGACTGTGTGCCCCCCTGCTTGTTGATGTAGAACATCGCAGTGGTGTTGTCTGTTTGTATCAATACCTTGTGCTTGTACAGTCTTGTTTGAAAGGCCTTCAGTGCAAGGAAGATTGTCTTCAATTCTAAGTAATTGATGTGCTTTGTGGCATCCGTCGGTGTCCACAGTCCCCTCACCTTGAGCTCCTCCATGTGAGCGCCCCATCCCTTCAGGGATGCGTCTGTGGTGATGGTCACTGTTGGCGTTGGGGGCGTTAGAGGCTTTCCCCTTGCTATGTTCTCCATGGTCCACCATGTCATCTCCTTCTGCACTGCGTGCGTTACAACCACTAGATCCTCCCAACTGCCTGTAGCTTGTGACCATTGCTCCTGTAGCCATTCTTGAATGGGTCTCATGTGGAGTCGTACATTCGGTACCAGGTGGATGCATGATGCCATCATCCCCATGATCTTGCTCGCCGTCCTCACTGTCCGAGCTTGTCCCTTCCGGTAGAGGCGAGTTTCCTTCACCAGCGCCCTCGCCCTCTTCTCGCTGGGGAACACCTTGCCCTGTAAGGTGTTGATCTGTGCTCCCAGGAAGATCTTCACTTGTTCCGGCTCCATTGATGATTTCTTCCAATGGATGGAGAACCCCAGGTTTATGAGCGTGCTGGTCACTGTATGTGCGTGCAGCTTGCATTTCTGGTATGAGTTTGCTTTCACCAGCCAGTCGTCCAGGTAAGGGTATACATGTATTCCCTGCCTTCTTAGGTGCGCTGCGACTGCTGCGAGGCACTTTGTGAAAACTCTTGGTGCCGATTTTAGACCGAAGGCCAGTGTCGTGAACTGGTAGTGGCTTTCTCCGACGGTGAACCTGAGCATGTGCTTGTGCTTCCTGTTCATTGGGATGTGCAGGTATGCGTCTTTGAGGTCTATAGTGACCATGAAGTCCCCGGTCTGCAACTGTGGGAGCACCTCTTGCAGGGAGGTCATTTTGAATTTTTGCGTTCTTATGAATTTGTTCACGAACCGTAAATCGAGAATGGGCCTCATTGTCTCGTCTACTTTTGGTACCAGGAAGTATGTTGAGTATACTCCTGTGTTTCTTTCCTTGAAGGGTACCCTTTCTATGGCCTGCTTCTGCAGGAGTTCTTTTGCTTCTTCCTGAAGGCACTGCAGCTGCTTGCTTGCTAGCGGCTTTCTTCTTGGTTTTCCGCTTGTTGGCCTCGCCTCCAACTCTATGCAGTATCCGAATTGGATAATGTTGAGGATCCATTTGTCTGATGTGATTCCTCTCCACTCCTGGAGGTGGAATCTTAATCTTCCTCCCACTGGTGTCCTGTGGTCGTAGGTGTCTAGTTTGTCTTGACCCATCTGTACGTGCTGCCCCCTGGGATCTTTTTTGTGGGTGGGCACACGGATTTTTTTGAAGTCACTTGGAGGTGGGCTGCTGGCCCCCTCTTCTATTTTGTCCCCGTCCATTTCTCCCTCGAAAGGACTGGCCTCTTTGTTGGTACTGCCAGGGCTGTTTCTGATGGCCCTGCTGACCCTGCGAGTCTGCCTGGTGCGTTTGCTGGAAAGCCTGGTGTGATGTACCTGGCTGGTTTCCGCCTCTTCCGCCGGGCCTCCGTGACGGGGTGCCCCTCTTGTTCCCTCTGAACTGCAATGCTCCCATGGATCTTGCTGTTTCGTTATCCTTCTTAAGTTGGCTGAGTTGCTCATCAACTGTTTGTCCGAAAAGCGTACTGCCGTTGAATGGTGTGTTCAGGATGCTGTGTTGCACCTCCGGTTTGAAACCGGATATCCTGAGCCAGGCGTGTCTCCTTTCCGTGACGCCCATCATCATGAGCCTGCTGGCGGTGTCTGCCCCATCCAGGGCCGTCTTAAGGCAAGAATTTGCAGCATTCTTCCCCTCTTCAATTAGCTTTTCGGCTTTCTGCTTGGCATCCTGGGGCAAGTCCTTCACCAACTGCCCCAGTCCCTCCATGATTTGGTACATGTGTCTGTTTACCAGGGCGTTGGAATTAGCCATGCGCCAGTGGGTCGCGGCATTCCGTTCGATCCTTCTGCCCACCAGATCCATCCTTTTGCTCTCTTTATCCGGTGGCGGGCCCGAGGTAGTGGGTACGTTAGCCCTCCTCCTTGCTGTGGCCGTGATAATGGAGTCTGCGGAGACCGTGCCCTGAATGTAGGCCGGGTCCTTTGCGGCATGCTTGTACTTCTTCTCAGTTCTGGGAGTTACTGCCTTGCATGTTGCGGGCTCCCTGAAAGCTTCCTTCCCCTGAGCCAAGACGCTCTCGAGCATCGGGAGGAACTGGCTCCTCGTTTGTGTTGGGAGCAATGTTTCCAGAAGGAAGTCTGCTTTCTGCTTCTCTTCGTCGAGCTTGAGCTTGAAAGCTGCTGCGGCAGATTGTATCACCGCGTTGTAGGCCCCGATGTCGTCCGGCGGCGAGGGCCTCGAGGGGTAGGTGTCGACCACCTCCTCCGGGCTGTCGGTGTCGACATCGATGTAATCTACCTCCTGAAGGTCATAGGGCGCCGACTCTGTGTCTGTCCTGCCCTCATCTTCCTCCCCATAGCTGTAGCTCTCGTGGGGATTCTCGTACTCCTCCTGGTCGTCGAACACCTCGACGTCCTGGTCTTGCTCGGTGACTTCGGCGACCTCTTCTTCTTCCTCCTCGACCGCCTCCAGCACTGGTGGCTTGGTCTTGTGAGGGATCGTGAAGGCCTTCATCCTTGCGTCGAAATCTTTTTTCCGCTGCATGAAGTTCTCCATTTCTGCCTCGAGGCGCCTTCTTTTCTTTTCCATCTCGGCCGCGTGTTCCGCGTCGGATGGTTCCGCCGCTCTCTTCGACGGATGGCTCGTCGCCGTGCCTCTCGGAGTCGAAGTTTTCGACGTCGAACCGGATATCGGGTCTCTGGTCGTCGTCGACAGTTTCGGGTCTTTCTCCCTCGTCGATCGATCCTTTTCGGGGACGATTTTCGACGTCTTCTGCTGATCAGCAGCTCTCGGCGCCGGGGACTCCTTCTCTGAGGATCCGCTGGGCCTGGGAGTAGTCGCGGACGCCGCCTTTTTTGGCGTCGGCGCTTTCGGGGTCTTGCCCTCGATTTTTCGAGACTCAGAGTCTCTCGGGTTCTTGGGGGCCGAAGAGTCTCCTACCTTGTCAGAAGTCTTCGTGTAATCGGTCTCTACGACCGTGTAGCTGTCGTCTTCGGCGGCAGCGTTGTCTTCTTCCTCGGAGGACATCCCCAGCTCGTAGAGCGACGGGGTCGGGGCCTTCCCCTGCAGGGCGGCGTGTGCTACCCTCTGCCTCTCTCTCACACGAAGGGTCTTCGGGGTGAAGGCGGAACAGGCGTTGCAGTCTCCGCTTTCGTGGTCCACCGGTAGGCAAAGGTTGCATACCGGGTGCTGGTCCTTCTGCGCGTACTTGTGGTGGCAGTTACGGCAGAACTTGAACGGCGTGTTGTCCATCCTCGAGCGTCCAGGGCCTCTCTGGTCGCGTGTTCGTCGACGGTCGTCGAAGATCTGGATGGAAAACGCCTTATCTTTGCTTGTCTTTCGTCGGTGAAGTCCCCTGGAGTCTTCAGATGACTTCTCCTCGTCTTTTCTGTATTTTCTTTCTTCTTTCTCCAAAAATGTCTGGAGCCCAAACGGGAACGATCCAGACCCGACCGCGGAAAAAAAGAATCTGAAGATGGCGCCCAAGAGTGGGAGCTTCCGCAGGAAGCATGCCGACGTCACCGGAAATACACCCAAAGGGGGTGTGACGCCGACGCCCACCTGGGCAAAGAGAAAAAAAAAAAAAAAAAAACAAAGAAAAGACTACGAATCCGGACCCAACCACAAGACCGCGGAATAATGCACAGCATAGTGAATCCAGAAAGATTCACGCTGCAAAACTTAAGATTTACTGTATTTTTGTTGATTTTACCAATAAAATCTAGAGCACTTTTGACATCTCCTTCCCAGATAATAAAGATATCGTCGATAAATCTGAAACAGTGCTGTGCATGGTTCTTGTACTCTGCGAAGTGTATGCGTTTAAGGACCTGCTCCTCCCACCAGCCTACGTGAAGACACGCATAGCTGGGAGAGAAGCAGGCCCCCATTGCAACGCCCCTCTTTAGCACATACATGTCATTGTTAAAGACAAAGAAGGTATTGGTCAAACACCAGTTAATATTGGTCAAACACCAGTTAATCAATTCCATCAGTAACGTGTTATGATTATAACATTATAACAGTCCGCTGGTCTAGTTTCTAGAAATTCTCACAGCTCTCAGACCATCTTTATGTTGGATGCAAGTATATAGCGATTCGATATCTAATGCTATAAATAGAAAGTCCTCCGCCCATTTCACTTTTTGCAATTTGGTCAAAAAATCACGGGTGTCCTTAATATATGTTGCCAGTTTTTTGACAAAGCTCTGCAGGAAGTAATCAGCATATTCGGTCACGTGCTCACCCATACTTCCAATTGCCGATATGATCGGTCTTCCTGGTACTGGGGTACTTTTCTTGTGGATTTTTGGAATGAAATATAACCTTGGGACTATAGGAAAATCCACCTTTAAATATTTATGTTCTTCATTCGATATCATACCCTCCATCTTCCATCGTGCAAGGAGTTTCTTTCGATTTTCTTGGGCTCGTTTGTATTCTGAATAGCTCGATGTAGCATAGCATTCCAAATCATTAAGATGTCTGTGTGCCGCAGTGATATGGTCGCAACGTGGCCAGATCACTATGTCTCCGCCTTTATCAGACTTGTTCACCACTATTTCCTGATTATCGCTCAGTTTTTTCATTAACTTGGTATGCAATTGTTCTTGATGTGTTCTTGATCGTCTCTTATGTTTGATTTGATGATTACCTTTTTTTATTTCATTAGTAACACACTCGTGATAGATATCTATGGCTTCCTACGCATAGTAGGTACAAATGTTGATTTCAATTTGAAAGGGCGGATGCCTGCTCCATGTTGTCTGATATTGGCATTTCTCAATGTATCTTGTGATGTCTGCAGTTCTTGTTCTCTGACTTCACTTTCTTCCTCATCCACTAACTCATGCATTGTTTGCAGCATTTGGATGTCAGATACCTGTAATGATTTAGTCGTGTTGCCAGCAATGATGGTTTTTTGTTGCGGTTCTTTCAAACCTTCTTTGATTGCGAAGAATTTCTTTAATTTCAATTTGCGAATAAAACAAAAGACATCCACCCTTGTACTTGTGTAGTTAAAGTCACTTACTGGGCAAAATGACAGTCCTAGGGATAGCAATTGTTTTTCTGCTTCAGAAAGTGTTAGCGATGAGAGGTTGACTATTGTGTTATCTACTTTTTGCGCCAATAATTTATTTTCTTTGGCTTTACATTTTCTCTTTTTGCGCCTTTCTCTTCTTTTGATTGTTCTGTTGCTCTTGGTTGTAATATTGCTGGTTTCACCCAGGCTGTAAGAGCTACCACCATCTGATGTTGCATCACTTGTAAGGGATTCTCCTTCAGCCCCAAACAGTGATGCATCCTCAGCAATTCTATGGCTTTGCGCCTGGCGTTCTGTCACTGCATTTGGCTTTATACTGAATCTTGATTTCTTTGCTTGTTCGTATTTTCGTGCAAATGTATAGATTGACCCTTCTTCATAATATTTCTTATCTCTGGCGAATTTGAACTGTTTGCGCAATTTAATTTTTTCTTCTGGTTTATTTAGCCTTTCCACGATGTCTTTTCTTGTTTTAGTGATGAAGTTGTTTGGTTCCAGTTTGCTCAGTGCTTCCTCAATGTTCGCAATTTCACCAAGCAGAGCTTGACGGTCTATTTCAGCCTATTTGATTAGTATTTTTACTAGATTCATGGATGCATGCATATTACTTTCCCCCCATTCTCGTAACATCAATGGGTTTGGCTCTTCGTAACTGGGGGCTAAAAGAATCCTCAGTCCCCTTGGTATATGTTCTGCTTCCACATATTTTGAAAGGGACTTATGCTCCTACCATTTTGTTACCTCGCTTCTCATGCATTTTTTCAATTTTCTAAGTAGAGTTTTGGCGTTTTCTTCTCCACTCGTTGGATTTATATTGAGCCCTCGATCATTATTCTCTATAGTCGACAGGTTCCCAAACAGTTCATCCGCTGCCGGTTCTCGCACACGAACAGCCTCCGCTGTCATTCTGAGGATAATATCTTTCGAGTGTCTTTATTGCCGCCGGCGTTTTGGAATTTCTCTCTCGGCGTGTTACTCGCCTTTACTGACGCCGAAGTCATACCTTTCTCTCCTCCCACCTAACTCAGCCAATCCACTCACCGCCTTCGGGAGAGGGTAGACCTGCTCCGACCGGCCCTCGACTCTCGTCTCCTGGCGTGTGGGTAAAGCTTCCGCTATATTAGGGGGCTGCCGCCAATAATCCTTCGGGATTCACACTCTTCGCTGGTTGCGAGCGGCGGCCTTCTCATCGGGAGTGGGTCCGTGCCCGGAAGCAACCATACTTCCGTAAATTGTATCACCATGAAACGACTCTCCTGCTATACCCGCAGAGGGCAAGAGAGACACGGACCACGGGAAGGTATGGCTCAGATGTTTTATTTCCCCTCAGTGACGCGTTTCAGACTCCTCCAGTCCTTGATCACACCGACATGAAGGAAGCCATTCGCCATTTTTAAATTTGCATTTCTACACCACCTGATTAATGAACACCAAAAACATACTCATCATAATGGCACATTATGTTCTTATAGTCTATTTTCTAATTTGGGTCCATTTACTTTACATAACATATATATATCAAGCGCTAAAAATGCAATAGGTCTCGCCTTTCATTAAGTTAGAGCCATTTGCTTTAAAATACCTATTAGCAAAGCAAATGGCTTTAACTTAAAGGCGAGACCTATTGCATTTTCAATGCTTGTTCTGAACTGTGAAGGTCTGTGTCATTAAGGCATGCCAGGGGGCTAATCAGGCAGTGAGATGATTGTAAGTTTAGCATGCTTGTTGAAATGCAGTGCCGATGGCCTCCACTTCTCTGTCTTTCTAACGAGAGCAAAAAGCCCAGAACAGTTTCTCTCAGACTTCTGAAAAACTGCTAGAAAATTAAGTGCGTCAGAAATCGTTTGTAAGCGTAATCGTCCATAAAATAGGTAATACATAACCGGTAGAAGCCATTATGACCCCATAATGCCCTCGAGTAGATGTGAACACATTCACTAAGACAAAAGTACTCATTGTATCAAAAGTGCCTTTATATAGCGCTTGCGTTCCCAGACGAGGAGCTAGAGTTCTTTAACAAATCATGTCGAGTGTTCAAATGGGAACGAGATAAGTGTTCCTCAAGCCGCTGCCTTTACTGTTGGACATCACACAACTCAACTGGTCATGCACAAGGACATTTAGGCCCATTTTTAATTGTTTGCTGCCCACGAAATGTTGTTTGTGTATTGCCTCAACTTTGCAGCGATACACGCCATGAGGCGGTTTTATCATGTTTGCAAACGCAGTACATGAAGATGCACACAAGCGTGAGAAGCAAAGTTATGAGACGCGTGTAACAGAAGCATCGTATGTGAGGTGCAAAGTGAACCGTACGAATGTGAAAAGCTTGCCAGATGCTAGGGGGGGGGAGAGTGAGTGAGTGAGATATATATATATATAAACGCACACACACACAGGTACACGCGCAAGAAGCCCGATGTGAAGCGGGAAATGCACACGGCTGATGAGCATAGTTAGATATTCAGTACGAGATGGATGTGTGTGGGTGGTACTCGGTATTTGCGATGAACACAGCACGAGAGGCCGAGGGAGATACTTACAAACTGTGTGAGAAATACTAGCAAATGAGTACACTGAATAGGTCACAAAAGAGCAGCGTGTGAGATGCTCACAAGCGCAACAAACTAAAGTATGTGGGAGACTTAAACTCAAGCCATTTTGAATGTAATGCTTGGTATGGTGTGTGTTCCTCACAAACATGGGAAGCTTCGCGTAGAGTATGAATAGAAACACGGGGTGGTAGAAGCTCATTCACATGGGAAAGGAGTGTGAGGTACTAACAACCGAGCCCTGTGTGAGGTACTGTGTGTGTTTTAGGACACAGGGGAACCCTGGTGTGAAAATACAAACGTGTAGCAGAGGCTCATAAACACAAGTGTGAGATTTTCGTTGATGCTCAGAATGTGCGAGTCTAATGCTCTCGAGACGCCTGGTGTGCGCCTGAGATGCCCCAGGAAAGAAACATAAGTTAGAAGATGTTCACAAACGCAAGAATCCTAGTGAGAATCTCGGAAACATAAGCGTGTTGTGTGCGACTCTCAAAAACAATGTGTGAGATGAACACAAGCATGATTGCACACGAATCAGGGTGCGTGACATGAACACAAACACGTGGAGCCTGGTGAGTGAAACGCGTAGAGCCGTGAAAAGCAAAGCACAGACACGAGCTGACCAGCCCGCCCTCTTCGCTGGGTAGAGAGTCCGGTGTCATACACAGAAGCCGAATGCATGTGTGACACGAGAACTGCAATGTTCGCTAACAGTACTGAGATTGGAGCTCTTTTGGAGAAAATAACCCCCTGAGATCTGTAACCGAGTTCGGAACAAAAGCCCACGTTGGCGCTCGAGTCAACAAAAGCTAAAAGGGCTATCCTGCACAGGCTCGACCTGAAAAAAAAGCCAGGTCCAGCGCGACCCACCATCTGTTTCCAATTAACGCGACCGCGAGACGCGGGTGCAATAATTGGAAACAGATGGCGCTGCTGCTCGCTCTCGCAAGCTGGGCCGTGGGAGGATACAAAGGTGGGACATGCACCCCCCTTTGTCCAATTGCATAGACGCACGCAAAGCCCAATAGCGTGAGCACCAGACACACGATCTTCAAGAAAAGCTGAAAAAAGCTGTAGCGATGCCAAGAGGCCCTCTCCTAGAGCATTGCATGCGCATTTCGCTCTAGCCGAGACCTAGCGAGTGGTACGCACTCGTGCACTGCTCGGCTGTGAAAGATAAAGCTCATTAGGAAAAAAAAAAAAAAAGATGGCCCCTGCACGCGCCCGTGCTCGAACAAGCACGAAAGTGAAATCTCATTAGAAAACAATGTCCCCTGCGCGTGCCGCTGCTCGCTCCCGCAAGGTGGATGCCGCCACATGCACGAGTGTGTGGAAAAGAGCAGGGCAATTTCTAAACGTCATGCTGTCTAGGCGAGGCCTAAAAACAATTGAGGGAGCAGAGGGCAGCTGGGCTACAGGAAGAGCTTTGTTAAGAGGAAAAGAGGAGAGAGAAATGGGTGTCACTGCTGAAACCAAAACAAAGGATCTATGCGAGCCTGTAAACCAAACTGACTGCATGGAATTTGCAGATATCATCAGGACAGGAATTCCATTAACTAAAAAAACAAGGAACCATTTGTGGAGAAAGGTTCTCCAGAAGGATTTCTCTGTATATCTGAACCGTCAGACTGTCCTCAAACCACAAAGACTCACATTTGATGTTAAAGGAGGCGTTGGTGGTGCGGGCTTCCTCCCCGGTGACCTTGTTCCTGGCGATGCACTGGAAGTTGCCGGCATCCTGTCGCCGATCCACAGTGGTAAACTGAAGGTTGCTCCCCTCCTTGAAGCGCCTGTCTGTGTCTTCAACGGGAGCGCCGTTCTGCAGCCACTGGAAGTCTATGTTGGAGGGGTCTTCCACTTCACATCGAAGGATGGCACCTCGACCGTGTAAGGCGTCCTGGGAGTAGGGCTCCTTGGTGAACAAAATGGACGCCTGGGCGCCAACCACTGCAAGAGAGAAAACAAGCTAGCGTTAAGGTTAATCCTAGATATCACATAGATTGGCATATGCAGACAGGAGCATGGACAATACGACACATGCCCAGTATTGTTCAGAAACATAATACAAACTCATTCAATTCAGCCGCCTCAGACTGCAACTCCACTCCCAGACCACAGCCTGCTCGGAGTCTGCTCCTTCAGGAGGTCTCTAAGTCTACTCACTCCTCAGCCTGACTGGTCTTCTCAGGCTATGCAGCCCTGCCCCAGCTGCCCCAGGATATGCTTATGCTACACCCCCGCTCCGCTCATCTGCCCTCTTACTTCTACCTTCTACTACCTGCACTGCCCACCGTGCTCAACACACCCAGACCCAGCCAAGCACAGGGTGCCTTGCAATTGAGACATGACCTCAGCCAGCAGCGATGCTGTTGTAAGGTGACAAGCAAGAGTCTCTTCGCTCTGGCCTCCCCTTACTGGCAAATTATATGCATATCACGGAGGTGCACGCGATGGTTTTTTGATGCCACAAGCCTTGGACTGTCTTGGGGATGTGCTAGCTTCGACCCAGCCACAACCCTTGCACTATTTTTGGTAAGTGCTAGTTTTATTGCACAATCCCTGCACTATTTTCAGCATGTGCTACCTTTATGCCACAATTCTTGCACTATTTCTGGGATGCGCTAGCTTTATGCCAGATTCCTGCACTATTATTGGGATGCACTAGATAAAGATAAATAAATAAAGAAGCCTCTTAGGTGAGGTAGACATAGCGGCTTCAGTGGCAGACTAAGAGCGCGGTACGAGCATCTTAGATGAGGTAGATATAGTTTCCTGAGTAGCAGACGAGGACCGCAGTATGAGCCTCTTAGGGAGGTAGATATCGTTGCCTCCGTGGCAGACTAGGAGTGCCATAGAAGCCTCTTGGGTGAGGTAGATATCGTTGCCTCCGTGGCAGACTAGGAGTGCCATAGAAGCCTCTTGGGTGAGGTAGATATTGTTACCTCAGTAGCAGACTAGGAGTGCCATAGAAGCCTCTTGGGTGAGGTAGATATCGTTGCCTCCGTGGCAGACTAGGAGTGCCATAGAAGCCTCTTGGGGGAGGTAGATATTGTCCCCTAAGTAGCAGACAAGGAGTGCCATAGAAGCCTCTTGGGCGAGGTAGATATTGTTACCTCAGTAGCAGACTAGGAGCGCCAAGGGAGCGTCTTAGGTGAGGTAGATATTGTCCCCTAAGTAGCATACTAGGAGTGCCATAGAAGCCTCTTGGGTGAGGTAGATATTGTTACCTCAGTAGCAGACTAGGAGCGCCAAGGGAGCGTCTTAGGTGAGGTAGATATTGTCCCCTAAGTAGCATACTAGGAGTGCCATAGAAGCCTCTTGGGTGAGGTAGATATTGTTACCTCAGTAGCAGACTAGGAGCGCCAAGGGAGCGTCTTAGGTGAGGTAGATATTGTCCCCTAAGTAGCATACTAGGAGTGCCATAGAAGCCTCTTGGGTGAGGTAGATATTGTTACCTCAGTAGCAGACTAGGAGCGCCAAGGGAGCGTCTTAGGTGAGGTAGATATTGTCCCCTAAGTAGCATACTAGGAGTGCCATAGAAGCCTCTTGGGTGAGGTAGATATTGTTACCTCAGTAGCAGACTAGGAGCGCCAAGGGAGCGTCTTAGGTGAGGTAGATATTGTCCCCTAAGTAGCATACTAGGAGTGCCATAGAAGCCTCTTGGGTGAGGTAGATATTGTTACCTCAGTAGCAGACTAGGAGCGCCAAGGGAGCCTCTTAGATGAGGTAGATATCGTTGCCTCAATAACAGACTAGGGACGCCGTAGAACCCTCAAAGGTGAGGTAGACATAGTGGCCCCAATGACAGTCTAGGAGAGCCAAAAATGCCTCTTAGGTAAGGTAGATATGTAGGAAGAACCTCCTAGATAAGGTGTCTGCAACTGAAGAACAAAGGTAGACTCCATGTTTATGGGGTGCTGAGAAAAGACGTAAACCTAGATCAGGGGTGATTGCAAATGTGCAAACATGTTCTTCGTATATATCAAAAGTTTCCTAAAAAAACATGAAGTAGCCAGGCTGGGCATCAAGTGTGTTTGCTTTCTTACACTTCAGCAAGAGTCACTCCCACATCACTGTGTACTGGCTTCATCTAGAGCAGCGGTGACCACCACAGGACGAGGACGCCAGCACCGTGTACTGGGTTTATCTACAGCAGCGGTGTCCACCACAGGACGAGGACACCAGCACCGTGTACTGGGTTCATCTAGAGCAGTGGTGTCCACCATGGAATGATGAACCCAGCACCCTGTACTGGCTTCATCTAGAGCAGCGGTGACCACCACAGGACGAGGACACCAGCACCCTGTACTGGCTTCATCTAGAGCAGCGGTGACCACCACAGGACGAGGACGCCAGCACCCACCGTGTACTGGGTTCATCTACAGCAGCGGTGTCCACCATAGGACGAGGACACCAGCATTATGTATTGGGTTCATCTAGAGCAGCGGTGACCACCACAGCATGAGGACGCCAGCACCGTGTACTGGGTTCATCTAGAGCAGCGGTGTCCACCATTCTAGGAGGACATCAGCACCGTGTACTGGGTTCATCTAGAGCAGCGGTGTCCACCATAGGACGAGGACACCAGCACTATGTACTGGCTTCATCTAGAGCAGCGGTGTCCACCAAAGGACGAGGACGCCAGCACTATGTACTGGCTTCATCTAGAGCAGCGGTGTCCACCAAAGGACGAGGACGCCAACACTATGTACTGGATTCATCTAGGCCAGCAGTGACCAACATAGAAGAAGGACACCACAGATCAATGATAGAAGATTAAATTACAATGTCAGCAAATATATTTTGGGTGGATCTTGTAAACACTTGGCGCGGATCTAGACATCCTGGGTCAAAGATGGACAGCCCTATCCCCAGTACAGGGCCAAACTGCAGAGCCCTCCAGCAGGGCCTTGACACTACCAGGCCCTCTTCTTCATCCTCACCACTGTGCCCCATGTGAGCATATGGGTACCCTCTAGAGCAATGCGCGCCACATCGTCATACCACTAACCATAACCTGCCCAGACCATGGAATTTACCATGAAATCAGCGCCTCCAGGCCAAGCATTACTCACGCAACAGAAGCGTAAAGGTAAGCTGCGATGCAGGCAGGTGTGATAATGAACAGATGGGCACACCTCACTCCCGGGCTGAGAGACGCCAACATGGACAAACAAGAGGCGGCGAAGGCTGATGAACAAAGACTGAAAACATTACAACACAAAGCATAACAGATCAGAGCGAGAGAACAATCACCACAACAAAACCTCAATCTAACACATGGAAGTTGTGTAAGAGGGGTAAAGTCAAGTGCGCCTGCGCCACCACATGAGACACAGAGCAGCACTCTCAGACCCCAGCAGGCTTCAGTGAAAGGCATCCTCTCATACCCAGGACGCGGCACTCTGGGTCCAGGCTCAGAGCATCACATGTGGAGAGACGGACGAGCGGCAACTGCCTGTGCTTGCCATGCGGATGGCAGAAGAAGGCGCAACAGCCAAGACCAGACCAGCTGGAGAAGAGCCACCGAGCCTGAAGAGAGCCGAGGCCAAAGACCAGTCATTCCCAGGCTTCACCTGGCATTGGACCAGGGCCATGGAGAAGGAAGAGATTGGAAGACCACCTCGGCACAGCACTGGATGGAAATCCTTTGCACATGCATGCCATACACAGAGTTGGCACAGCCACCGGTTCTACCATCAGACACAGGTTTGATCACATGAGCAGGTCTGTGCCAGGGGGTGGCACTCAGTGAGCGTGTGCTGGGAACAGAGAGCCATTCACAGGGTTGGCACAGACACGGCTTCTACCAGCGGAAGGTTAATCACATGAGCAGGTGTATGCCAGGGGTTGGCACTCAGTGAACGTGAGCTGGGACAGAGCCATTCACAGGGTTGGCACACACACGGGTTCTACCATCAGACACAGGTTTGGTTTGATCACATAAGCAGGTCTGAGCCAGGGGGTGGCACTCAGTGGCTGTGAGCTGGGAACAGAGAGACATTCACCGGGTTGGTACAGACACAGGTTCTACCAGTGGCAGGTTAATCACATGAGCAGGTCTATGCCAGAGGGTGGCACTCAGTGAACGCGAGCTGGTAACAGAGCCATTCACAGGGTTGGCACAGACACGGGTTCCACCTGCGGCAGGTTAAATCACATGAGCAGGTCTATACCAGGGGGTGGCACTCCGTGAACGTGAGCTGGAACAGAGCCATTCACAGGGTTGGCACAGACACGGGTTCTACCATCAGACACAGGTTTGGTTTGATCACATGAGCAGGCCTGTGCCAGGGGGTGGCACTCAGTGGCTGTGAGCTGGGAATAGAGAGACATTCACCGGGTTGGCACAGACAGGTTCTACGAGCGGCAGGTTAATCACATGAGCAGGTCTATGCCAGAGGGTGGCACTCAGTGAACGCGAGCTGGGAACAGAGCGATTCACCGGGTTGGCACATACACGGGTTCTACCAGCGGCAGGTTAATCACATGAGCAGGTCTATGCCAGGGGGTGGCACTCAGTGAACGCGAGCTGGGACAGAGCCATTCACAGGGTTGGCACAGACACGGGTTCTACCAGCGGCAGGGTAATCACATGAGCAGGTCTATGCCAGGGGGTGGCACTCAGTGAACGCGAGCTGGGAACAGAGCGATTCACCGGGTTGGCACATACACGGGTTCTACCAGCGGCAGGTTAATCACATGAGCAGGTCTATGCCAGGGGGTGGCACTCAGTGAACGCGAGCTGGGAACAGAGCCATTCACAGGGTTGGCACAGACACGGGTTCTACCAGCGGCAGGGTAATCACATGAGCAGGTCTATGCCAGGGGGTGGCACTCAGTGGCTGTGAGCTGGGAACAGAGCGATTCACCGGGTTGGTACAGACACAGGTTCTACCAGTGGCAGGTTAATCACATGAGCAGGTCTATGCCAGAGGGTGGCACTCAGTGAACGCGAGCTGGGACAGAGCCATTCACAGGGTTGGCACAGACACGGGTTCTACCAGCGGCAGGGTAATCACATGAGCAGGTCTATGCCAGGGGGTGGCACTCAGTGAATGCGAGCTGGGAACAGAGCGATTCACCGGGTTGGCACATACACGGGTTCTACCAGCGGCAGGTTAATCACATGAGCAGGTCTATGCCAGGGGGTGGCACTCAGTGAACGTGAGCTGGGAACAGAGAGACATTCACCGGGTTGGCACAGACACAGGTTCTACCAGTGGCAGGTTAATCACATGAGCAGGTCTATGCCAGAGGGTGGCACTCAGTGAACGCGAGCTGGGAACAGAGCGATTCACCGGGTTGGCACATACACGGGTTCTACCAGCGGCAGGTTAATCACATGAGCAGGTCTATGCCAGGGGGTGGCACTCGGTGAACATGAGCTGGGAACAGAGCCATTCACAGGGTTGGCACAGACACGGGTTCTACCATCAGACACAGGTTTGGTTTGATCACATAAGCAGGTCTGAGCCAGGGGGTGGCACTCAGTGAACGTGAGCTGGGAACAGAGCCATTCACAGGGTTGGCACAGCCACGGGTTCTACCAGCGGCAGGGTAATCACATGAGCAGGTCTGTGCCAGGGGGTGGCACTCAGTGAACGCGAGCTGGGAACAGAGCGATTCACCGGGTTGGCACATACACGGGTTCTACCAGCGGCAGGTTAATCACATGAGCAGGTCTATGCCAGGGGGTGGCACTCAGTGAACGTGAGCTGGGAACAGAGCCATTCACAGGGTTGGCACAGACACGGGTTCTACCAGCGGCAGGTTTTTCACATGAGCAGGTCTATGCCAGGGGGTGGCACTCAGTGAACGTGAGCTGGGAACAGAGCCATTCACAGGGTTGGCACAGACACGGGTTCTACCAGCGGCAGGTTTTTCACATGAGCAGGTCTATGCCAGGGGGTGGCACTCAGTGAACGTGAGCTGGGAACAGAGCCATTCACAGGGTTGGCACAGCCACGGGTTCTACCATCAGACACAGGTTTGATCACATAAGCAGGTCTGAGCCAGAGGGTGGCACTCAGTGGCTGTGAGCTGGGAACATAGAGCCATTCACCGGGTTGGCACAGACAGGTTCTACGAGCGGCAGGTTAATCACATGAGCAGGTCTATGCCAGGGGGTGGCACGCAGTGAACGTGAGCTAGGAACAGAGAGCCATTGACAGGGTTGGCACAGACACGGGTTCTACCAGTGGCAGGTTAATCACATGAGCAGGTCTATGCCAGGGGGTGGCACGCAGTGAACGTGAGCTGGGAACAACGAGCCATTCACAGGGTTGGCACAGACACGGGTTCTACCATCAGACGTGGGTTTGGTTTGATCACATGAGCAGGCCTGTGCCAGGGGGTGGCACTCAGTGGCTGTGAGCTGGGAACAACGAGCCATTCACATGGTTGGCACAGACACGGGTTCTACCATCTACGTGGGTTTGGTGGCACTCAGTGACTGTAAGCTGGGAAAAGAGAGCTGAGATAAATGAGAAGGCATCAGAGGGCGGTGGGTAGGTGTGACACTGGGCTCAGACACCTCGAAGGTACTCCCAAGCGGCTGCACCACCCTGCGAGCCAAGGCGGAGCTCAGGGGAACCTCATGAAACCCAGGATCCAAACATAACCCCACCCTCCCAACCCAGAAGAAAGGGGGGCGCCTGGCATTTCACCCACCACCATCCTCGGAGGAGACGCAGGCGTCTGCCTTAGAGGAGGTCCAGGGGGGGGGGGTTGGGGGGGGGGGAGAATGGGGGAACTGAGGCGCTGCCGTGGCATGCACCGAGGCAGGGCGGGGGTGGCAGCCTGCCCCTCCCAGGCCTGGCACAGAGTGGACGCCCTTGAGCTCCAGGCCCGAAGTCACCGAGGAATGCTGGGGTGGCCTCAGTGCAGAGAGCAGCCATTGTGTCTCCAAGCTGCCCCCTGCCAGCCTGGCACAGCGAGCAGCCGCCCCCGCAGGGGTGAGATCAGGGGTGCCACCCAGGAGAGTGGGGGGGTCCAAGTACAGCCAGGAACCCGCGGGGGGGGGGGGGGGCTGCCACTCTTGCTACATAACTGAAGCTAAGAGATTGTGAAAGATGCCAGCCTCCCTCGAAGGGCAGGAGGGGGTGAGGGGGGAGATGTACCTGGGGGTCACAGGAAGAACAAGCATTTGCAATGCAATAGGTCTCGCATTAGGAAATTTTGAGCTTTTGGTATTGTAAATGACAATGTTTTTATTTATGTGTTGGTTTTGAAAATAGCAAAATTAATACCTTTGTTATTTACAATGCCAATAGTTTCAACTTTCGCAAATGTGACACCTATAGCATTTGTAATGCAACATGTTTTGTATTTACATGACTTAGATGTATTGATATTACAAATAACAATGGCTTTTCATTTTTTTAATAATTAATACTTATTGACAGTATGTATTATGAATGTTCGTCTGATATTTAGATAAAAGGTGCTATTAGATGTTAATATTAGCCAGCTCAACAGTACTCATTTCAGCGTGGACAGCAGGGTCTGGCTGCATAGTGGACTAATGCGTCCAACTGGAGGTACCTGTGTTCGACCTTATGGTCACGGGTTCAAATCCCAGCGGGTCCACAGCATTCGGAGGTCGCTAAAATCAGTACCAGTGAGTTGTGTAATAATAAACATCTGCTATTCAGCGCACAGATACCCCTGGGTGAGCGTGCGCTTTACACAAACACGTTATGTCATCAAAGGCTGCCGAAATAGTGGTCGGAAGATTATAGACCGCTATTTTACCAGGGAATTTGCGGACATTCGGCAATGGCATTCGAGAAGGGAGACAATGCATGGGATGGTTTGAGACAATTTTTAAAAACGTAGATCACCTGAAGACCTATTGCACTCGTTTATTCGAATTTTTGTATAATGTAAATAACACCAGTCTCACTATACAGCATTAGAAAGAGATGCCCGTCTGTAAATACAGTAAACTCACCTTCCACCGAGCAAACAGCATGCCATGTGCAGAAAAAATGAGGAAAATAGAAAAGCAGTGACAGCGACTCCCCCAAAGATCCGAGATCCCGGTTTCATGTCCTGTGTGGGCGACGCTGGGGTGTGGAAAATGAAGGCAATTTCCTGCTGCACGGCCAGCCACAGCCGTCCTCACACACAGCCCGTGCCAGCTCGGCTGTGCTTGTGCAGGGACGGGGACAGGGCGTGCAGGCTCCTGGATTTGGCAGGGGAGCAAGGAAGGAGATCGGGCAGAAAAGAGACTGAAAAGAGACAGAAACCAGTCCTGCGCTGCCATCAGCTCTTTGCCGGCCTGTGAGGAGTGGGAGGGCGGGGGCAGCCTGCGCATGCGCGCCACTCTTCAGTTTCGTTTTGACGAGCGCGAGCCCTGAGAAGAGAAGTACCGCATGAAGTCCCGGGACCCAGGAGGGGGCCCGGGTGAAGACCAGCGGGGATACTGCGGGCCCCCATGCCTATGGGGAGAGCTGCGCTTCTTGGTAGAGTGACAGAGGAGCTCGAGTGCTCTGCGGGGCTCCCTTGGCAGATGGTGCGAGCCCGAGTTTGACTCCGGTGAGGTAAAGGGGGGGGGGGGCTGTGTGCCTGCATGTGTGTCTGCATGTGTGTGCCTGCGTGTGGATGCGCATGTGTGTGTGCGCGCATGCCTGTGCGTGCAGGGGATGGGGCCTGGCTGTGTGCGCACCGTGTTTGCATGCAAGCCAGGCAAAAGCAGGGGCTGTGTGTGCGTCTGCGCAAGCGCGCTCGCTCCCGCGGTGAAAACTGACAATGGGAAAGCGCGTGGCACACTGCTGTCCACATTCCCAAATACGGGTCACAATAGGTCTGAAGCAGACACAATCAATGCTTACGCATTGAATGTAGGTCTGCTCGACCTAAAAAGTGTAGCCAATGAGAGGCGCCCACTCAGCGGGAGGGGGCGGGGCGCAGCAGGGGGTGGGATCTGGTGAGTGTGAAGACCAGGGCTGGGAGATCTAGTGAGTGTGAAGACCAGGGCTGGGAGATCTGGTGAGTGTGAAGACCAGAGTTGGGAGATCTGCTGAGTGTGAAGACCAGGGCTGGGAGATCTGGTGAGTGTGAAGACCAGGGCTGGGAGATCTGGTGAGTGTGAAGACCAGGGCTGGGAGATCTGGTGAGTGTGAAGACCAGGGCTGGGAGATCTGGTGAGTGTGAAGACCAGAGTTGGGAGATCTGGTGAGTGTGAAGACCAGAGTTGGGAGATCTGGTGAGTGTGAAGACCAGGGCTGGGAGATCTGTTAAGTGTGAAGACCAGAGTTGGGAGATCTGGCGAGTGTGAAAACCAGAGTTGGGAGATCTGGCGAGTGTTTAGACCAGGGTTGGGAGATCTGGCGAGTGTGAAGACCAGAATTGGGAGATCTGGCGAGTGTGAAGACCAGAATTGGGAGATCTGGCGAGTGTGAAGACCAGAATTGGGAGATCTGGCGAGTGTGAAGACCAGAATTGGGAGATCTGGCGAGTGTGAAGATCAGAGTTGGGAGATCCGCTGAGTGTGAAGACCAAGGTTGGGAGATCTGGTGAGTGCGAAGACCAGAGTTGGGAGATCTGGCGAGTGTGAAGACCAGAGTTGGGAGATCTGGCGAGTGTGAAGACCAGGGTTGGGAGATCCGGTGACTGAAGACCAGAGTTGGGAGATCCGGTGACTGAAGACCAGAGTTGGGAGATCTGGCGAGTGTGAAGACCAGGGTTGGGAGATCTGGTGAGTGTGAAGACCAGAGTTGGGAGATCTGTTAAGTGTGAAGACCAGAGTTGGGAGATCTGGCGAGTGTGAAAACCAGAGTTGGGAGATCTGGCGAGTGTGAAGACCAGAGTTGGGAGATCTGGCGAGTGTTTAGACCAGGGTTGGGAGATCTGGTGAGTGTGAAGACCAGAATTGGGAGATCTGGCGAGTGTGAAGACCAGAATTGGGAGATCTGGCGAGTGTGAAGACCAGAATTGGGAGATCTGGCGAGTGTGAAGACCAGGGTTGGGAGATCTGGCGAGTGTGAAGACCAGGGTTGGGAGATCCGGCGAGTGTGAAGACCAGGGTTGGGAGATCCGGCGAGTGTGAAGACCAGAGTAGGGAGATCTAGTGAGTGTGAAGACCAGAGTAGGGAGATCTGGTTTGGAGATCAGGGGGCTGGTGAGTGTGAAGACGCTTGTTTGGAGATCTGGGGGCAGGTGAATGTGAAGATGCCCATTGGGAGGTCTGGGGGCTGGTGAGTGTGAAGACGCTGGTTTGGAGATCTGGGGGCTGGTGAGTGTGAAGACGCTGGTTTGAGGATCTGGGGGCTGGTGAGTGTGAAGACACTGGTTTGGAGATCTGGGGGCTGGTGAGTGTTAAGATGCTGGTTGGGAGATCTGGGGGCTGGTGAGTGTTAAGATGCTGGTTGGGAGATCTGGGGGCTGGTGAGTGTGAAGACACTGGTTTGGAGATCTGGGGGCTGGTGAGTCTGAAGACACTGGTTTGGAGATCTGGGGGCTGGTGAGTCTGAAGACACTGGTTTGGAGATCTGGGGGCTGGTGAGTGTGAAGACGCTGGTTTGAGGATCTGGGGGCTGGTGAGTGTGAAGAGGCTGGTTTGGAGATCTGGGGGCTGGTGAGTGTGAAGATGCCCGTTGTGAGGTCTGGGGGCTGGGGAGTGTGAAGACGCTGGTTTGGAGATCTGGGGGCTGGTGAGTGTGAAGAGGCTGGTTTGGAGATCTGGGGGCTGGTGAGTGTGAAGAGGCTGGTTTGGAGATCTGGGGGCTGGTGAGTGTGAAGAGGCTGGTTTGAGGATCTGGGGGCTGGTGAGTGTGAAGACGCTGGTTTGAGGATCTGGGGGCTGGTGAGTGTGAAGACGCTGGTTTGGAGATCTGGGGGCTGGTGAGTGTGAAGACACTGGTTTGGAGATCTGGGGGCTGGTGAGTGTGAACACACCCGTTGGGAGGTCTGGGGGCTGGTGAGTGTGAACACACCCGTTGTGAGGTCTGGGGGCTGGTGAGTGTGAAGATGCCCGTTGTGAGGTCTGGGGGCTGGTGAGTGTGAAGACACCCGTTGTGAGGTCTGGGGGCTGGTGAGTGTGAACACACCCGTTGGGAGGTCTGGGGGCTGGTGAGTGTGAACACGCCCGTTGGGAGGTCTGGGGGCTGGTGAGTGTGAAGACCCTGGCTTGGAGATCTGGGGGCTGGTGAGTGTGAAGACACTGGTTTGGAGATCTGGGGGCTGGTGAGTCTGAAGACGCTGGTTTGGAGATCTGGGGGCTGGTGAGTGTGAAGACGCTGGTTTGAGGATCTGGGGGCTGGTGAGTGTGAAGAGGCTGGTTTGGAGATCTGGGTGCTGGTGAGTGTGAAGACGCTGGTTTGGAGATCTGGGGGCTGGTGAGTGTGAAGATGCCCGTTGTGAGGTCTGGGGGCTGGGAAGTGTGAAGACGCTGGTTTGAGGATCTGGGGGCTGGTGAGTGTGAAGAGGCTGGTTTGGAGATCTGGGGGCTGGTGAGTGTGAAGACACTGGTTTGGAGATCTGGGGGCTGGTGAGTCTGAAGACACTGGTTTGAGGATCTGGGGGCTGGTGAGTGTGAAGAGGCTGGTTTGGAGATCTGGGGGCTGGTGAGTGTGAAGACGCTGGTTTGGAGATCTGGGGGCTGGTGAGTGTGAACACACCCGTTGAGGTCTGGGGGCTGGTGAGTGTGAACACACCCGTTGGGAGGTCTGGGGGCTGGTGAGTGTGAACACGCCCGTTGGGAGGTCTGGGGGCTGGTGAGTGTGAAGACCCTGGCTTGGAGATCTGGGGGTTGGTGGGTGTGAAGATGCCCGTTGTGAGGTCTGTGGGCTGGTGAGTGTGAAGACACTGGTTTGGCGATCTGGGGGCTGGTGAGTGTGAAGACACTGGTTTGGAGATCTGGGGGCTGGTGAGTCTGAAGACACTGGTTTGGAGATCTGGGGGCTGGTGAGTGTGAAGACGCTGGTTTGAGGATCTGGGGGCTGGTGAGTGTGAAGAGGCTGGTTTGGAGATCTGGGGGCTGGTGAGTGTGAAGACGCTGGGTTGGCAGATCTGGGGGCTGGTGGGTTGGCAGATCTGGGGGCTGGTGGGTTGGCAGATCTGGGGGATGGTGGGTTGGCAGATCTGGGGGATGGAGGGTTGGCAGATCTGGGGGCTGGTGGGTTGGCAGATCTGGGGGCTGGTGGGTTGGCAGATCTGGGGGCTGGTGGGTTGGCAGATCTGGGGGCTGGTGGGTTGGCAGATCTGGGGGCTGGTGGGTTGGCAGATCTGGGGGCTGGTGGGTTGGCAGATCTGGGGGCTGGTGGGTTGGCAGATCTGGGGGCTGGTGGGTTGGCAGATCTGGGGGCTGGTGGGTTGGCAGATCTGGGGGCTGGTGGGTTGGCAGATCTGGGGGCTGGTGGGTTGGCAGATCTGGGGGCTGGTGGGTTGGCAGATCTGGGGGCTGGTGGGTTGGCAGATCTGGGGGCTGGTGGGTTGGCAGATCTGGGGGCTGGTGGGTTGGCAGATCTGGGGGCTGGTGGGTTGGCAGATCTGGGGGCTGGTGGGTTGGCAGATCTGGGGGCTGGTGGGTTGGCAGATCTGGGGGCTGGTGGGTTGGCAGATCTGGGGGCTGGTGGGTTGGCAGATCTGGGGGCTGGTGGGTTGGCAGATCTGGGGGCTGGTGGGTTGGCAGATCTGGGGGCTGGTGGGTTGGCAGATCTGGGGGCTGGTGGGTTGGCAGATCTGGGGGCTGGTGGGTTGGCAGATCTGGGGGCTGGTGGGTTGGCCGATCTGGGGGCTGGTGGGTTGGCCGATCTGGGGGCTGGTGGGTTGGCAGATCTGGGGGCTGGTGGGTTGGCAGATCTGGGGGCTGGTGGGTTGGCAGATCTGGGGGCTGGTGGGTTGGCAGATCTGGGGGCTGGTGGGTTGGCAGATCTGGGGGCTGGTGGGTTGGCAGATCTCGGGGCTGGTGGGTTAGCAGATCTGGTGGCTGGTGGGTTGGCAGATCTGGTGGCTGGTGGGTTGGCAGATCTGGGGGCTGGTGGGTTAGCAGATCTGGGGGCTGGTGGGTTAGCAGATCTGGGGGCTGGGGAGTGTGAGGACGTGGGTTGATGTAGTCCTGCGTTTTAAAGTCCGCCTGCAGGGGTCTGCGGATGGTATTACTTCGGCTCAGTAAAGAAGCATTCGCTCCAAGAATGATTTGTTGAAGACATGACATTTGTTATTAAATGCGGTTTAAAGTTAGTAACCGGATCTCTTGCTGTGCAGTGCTCGTAGGGACACGGTGAGGAGAAGGGTGGGGCGGGCTGTGTGGTGTACATGGGTGGGTCCCACTGCCCCCCCTCCCCCACCCCGGGATCAGCTTAAAGAATTCCCGTTTGTAAATCCCGGTTCCTTGTTTCACCACCACAGCTCTACATGCCTGATCTCACAGCAGTCACTAGCAGCTCTCATAGCAATCACTAGCAGCTCCTACAGCAGTCACTAGCAGCTCTTACAGCAGTCACTAGCAGCTCTTACAGCAGTCACTAGCAGCTCTTACAGCAGTCACTAGCAGCTCTCACAGCAGTCACTAGCAGCTCTCACAGCAGTCACTAGCAGCTCTCACAGCAGTCACTAGCAGCTCCTACAGCAGTCACTAGCAGCTCCTACAGCAGTCACTAGCAGCTCTTACAGCAGTCACTAGCAGCTCTTACAGCAGTCACTAGCAGCTCTTACAGCAGTCACTAGCAGCTCTCACAGCTTCCAGAATTCCTGTTTGTAAATCCCGGTTCCTTGTTTCACCGCCACAGCTCTACATGTCTGATCTCACAGCAGTCACTAGCAGCTCTTACCGCAGTCACTAGCAGCTCTCACGGCAGTCACTAGCAGCTCTCATAGCAGTCACTAGCAGCTCCTACAGCAGTCACTAGCAGCTCCTACAGCAGTCACTAGCAGCTCTTACAGCAGTCACTAGCAGCTCTTACAGCAGTCACTAGCAGCTCTTACAGCAGTCACTAGCAGCTCTCACAGCTTCCAGAATTCCTGTTTGTAAATCCCGGTTCCTTGTTTCACCACCACAGCTCTACATGCCTGATCTCACAGCAGTCACTAGCAGCTCTCATAGCAGTCACTAGCAGCTCCTACAGCAGTCACTAGCAGCTCCTACAGCAGTCACTAGCAGCTCTTACAGCAGTCACTAGCAGCTCTTACAGCAGTCACTAGCAGCTCTTACAGCAGTCACTAGCAGCTCCTACAGCAGTCACTAGCAGCTCCTACAGCAGTCACTAGCAGCTCCTACAGCAGTCACTAGCAGCTCTTACAGCAGTCACTAGCAGCTCTTACAGCAGTCACTAGCAGCTCTCACAGCAGTCACTAGCAGCTCTCACAGCAGTCACTAGCAGCTCTCACAGCAGTCACTAGCAGCTCTCACAGCAGTCACTAGCAGCTCTCACAGCAGTCACTAGCAGCTCTCACAGCAGTCACTAGCAGCTCTCACAGCTTCCAGAATTCCTGTTTGTAAATCCCGGTTCCTTGTTTCACCGCCACAGCTCTACATGTCTGATCTCACAGCAGTCACTAGCAGCTCTTACCGCAGTCACTAGCAGCTCTCATAGCAATCACTAGCAGCTCCTACAGCAGTCACTAGCAGCTCTTACAGCAGTCACTAGCAGCTCTTACAGCAGTCACTAGCAGCTCTTACAGCAGTCACTAGCAGCTCTCACAGCAGTCACTAGCAGCTCTCACAGCAGTCACTAGCAGCTCTCACAGCAGTCACTAGCAGCTCTCACAGCAGTCACTAGCAGCTCTCACAGCTTCCAGAATTCCTGTTTGTAAATCCCGGTTCCTTGTTTCACCGCCACAGCTCTACATGTCTGATCTCACAGCAGTCACTAGCAGCTCTTACCGCAGTCACTAGCAGCTCTTACCGCAGTCACTAGCAGCTCTTACCGCAGTCACTAGCAGCTCCTACAGCAGTCACTAGCAGCTCTCATAGCAATCACTAGCAGCTCCTACAGCAGTCACTAGCAGCTCCTACAGCAGTCACTAGCAGCTCCTACAGCAGTCACTAGCAGCTCCTACAGCAGTCACTAGCAGCTCCTACAGCAGTCACTAGCAGCTCCTACAGCAGTCACTAGCAGCTCCTACAGCAGTCACTAGCAGCTCTCACAGCAGTCACTAGCAGCTCTTACAGCAGTCATTAGCTTCTCTTACAGCAGTCACTAGCTTCTCTTACAGCAGTCACTAGCAGCTGTCACAGCTTCCAGAATTCCTGTTTGTAAATCCCAGTTCCCTGTTTCACCGCCACAGCTCTACATGTCTGATCTCACAGCAGTCACTAGCAGCTCTCACAGCAGTCACTAGCAGCTCTCACAGCAGTCACTAGCAGCTCCTACAGCAGTCACTAGCAGCTCCTACAGCAGTCACTAGCAGCTCCTACAGCAGTCACTAGCAGCTCCTACAGTAGTCACTAGCAGCTCTTACAGCAGTCACTAGCAGCTCTCACAGCTTCCAGAATTCCTGTTTGTAAATCCCGGTTCCTTGTTTCACCACCACAGCTCTACATGCCTGATCTCACAGCAGTCACTAGCAGCTCTCATAGCAGTCACTAGCAGCTCCTACAGCAGTCACTAGCAGCTCCTACAGCAGTCACTAGCAGCTCTTACAGCAGTCACTAGCAGCTCTTACAGCAGTCACTAGCAGCTCCTACAGCAGTCACTAGCAGCTCCTACAGCAGTCACTAGCAGCTCCTACAGCAGTCACTAGCAGCTCTTACAGCAGTCACTAGCAGCTCTTACAGCAGTCACTAGCAGCTCTTACAGCAGTCACTAGCAGCTCTCACAGCAGTCACTAGCAGCTCTCACAGCAGTCACTAGCAGCTCTCACAGCAGTCACTAGCAGCTCTCACAGCAGTCACTAGCAGCTCTCACAGCAGTCACTAGCAGCTCTCACAGCTTCCAGAATTCCTGTTTGTAAATCCCGGTTCCTTGTTTCACCGCCACAGCTCTACATGTCTGATCTCACAGCAGTCACTAGCAGCTCTTACCGCAGTCACTAGCAGCTCTCATAGCAATCACTAGCAGCTCCTACAGCAGTCACTAGCAGCTCCTACAGCAGTCACTAGCAGCTCTTACAGCAGTCACTAGCAGCTCTTACAGCAGTCACTAGCAGCTCTCACAGCAGTCACTAGCAGCTCTCACAGCAGTCACTAGCAGCTCTCACAGCAGTCACTAGCAGCTCTCACAGCAGTCACTAGCAGCTCTCACAGCAGTCACTAGCAGCTCTCACAGCTTCCAGAATTCCTGTTTGTAAATCCCGGTTCCTTGTTTCACCGCCACAGCTCTACATGTCTGATCTCACAGCAGTCACTAGCAGCTCTTACCGCAGTCACTAGCAGCTCTTACCGCAGTCACTAGCAGCTCTTACCGCAGTCACTAGCAGCTCTTACCGCAGTCACTAGCAGCTCCTACAGCAGTCACTAGCAGCTCTCATAGCAATCACTAGCAGCTCCTACAGCAGTCACTAGCAGCTCCTACAGCAGTCACTAGCAGCTCCTACAGCAGTCACTAGCAGCTCCTACAGCAGTCACTAGCAGCTCCTACAGCAGTCACTAGCAGCTCCTACAGCAGTCACTAGCAGCTCCTACAGCAGTCACTAGCAGCTCCTACAGCAGTCACTAGCAGCTCCTACAGCAGTCACTAGCAGCTCTCACAGCAGTCACTAGCAGCTCTTACAGCAGTCATTAGCTTCTCTTACAGCAGTCACTAGCTTCTCTTACAGCAGTCACTAGCAGCTGTCACAGCTTCCAGAATTCCTGTTTGTAAATCCCAGTTCCCTGTTTCACCGCCACAGCTCTACATGTCTGATCTCACAGCAGTCACTAGCAGCTCTCACAGCAGTCACTAGCAGCTCTCACAGCAGTCACTAGCAGCTCCTACAGCAGTCACTAGCAGCTCCTACAGCAGTCACTAGCAGCTCCTACAGTAGTCACTAGCAGCTCTTACAGCAGTCACTAGCAGCTCTCACAGCAGTCACTAGCAGCTGTCACAGCAGTCACTAGCAGCTCTAACAGCAGTCACTAGCAGCTCCTACAGCAGTCACTAGCAGCTCCTACAGCAGTCACTAGCAGCTCTTACAGCAGTCACTAGCAGCTCTTACAGCAGTCACTAGCAGCTCTTACAGCAGTCACTAGCAGCTCTCACAGCAGTCACTAGCAGCTCCTACAGCAGTCACTAGCAGCTCCTACAGCAGTCACTAGCAGCTCTTACAGCAGTCACTAGCTTCTCTTACAGCAGTCACTAGCAGCAGTCACAGCTTCCAGAATTCCTGTTTGTAAATCCGGCTCCTTGTTTCACCACTACGGCTCTACATGCCTGATCTCACAGCAGTCACTAGCAGCTCTTACAGCAGTCACTAGCAGCTCTTACAGCAGTCACTAGCTGTTCTTCCAGCAGTCACTAGCTGCTCTTCCAGCAGTCACTAGCAGCTCTCACAGCAGTCACTAGCAGCTGTCACAGCAGTCACTAGCAGCTCTAACAGCAGTCACTAGCAGCTCCTACAGCAGTCACTAGCAGCTCTTACAGCAGTCACTAGCAGCTCTCACAGCAGTCACTAGCAGCTCTCACAGCAGTCACTAGCAGCTCCTACAGCAGTCACTAGCAGCTCCTACAGCAGTCACTAGCAGCTCTTACAGCAGTCACTAGCTTCTCTTACAGCAGTCACTAGCAGCAGTCACAGCTTCCAGAATTCCGGTTTGTAAATCCGGCTCCTTGTTTCACCACTACGGCTCTACATGCCTGATCTCACAGCAGTCACTAGCAGCTCTTACAGCAGTCACTAGCAGCTCTTACAGCAGTCACTAGCTGCTCTTCCAGCAGTCACTAGCTGCTCTTACAGCAGTCACTAGCTGCTCTTACAGCAGTCACTAGCTGCTCTTACAGCAGTCACTAGCAGCTCTTAGAGCAGTCACTAGCAGCTCTTACATCAGTCACTAGCAGCTCTTACAGCAGTCACTAGCTTTTTTGACAGCAGTCAGTAGCAGCAGTCAGTAGGAGCAGTCACAGCTTCCAGAATTCCCGTTTGTAAATCCCGGTTCCTTGTTTCACCACCACGGCTCTACATGCCTGATCTCACAGCAGTCACTAGCAGCTCTCACAGCAGTCACTAGCAGCTCTCACAGCTTCCAGAATTCCTGTTTGTAAATCCCGGTTCCTTGTTTCACCACCACGGCTCTACATGCCTGATCTCACAGCAGTCACTAGCAGCTCCTACAGCAGTCACTAGCAGCTCCTACAGCAGTCACTAGCAGCTCTTACAGCAGTCACTAGCAGCTCTTACAGCAGTCACTAGCAGCTCTTACAGCAGTCACTAGCAGCTCTCACAGCAGTCACTAGCAGCTCCTACAGCAGTCACTAGCAGCTCCTACAGCAGTCACTAGCAGCTCTTACAGCAGTCACTAGCTTCTCTTACAGCAGTCACTAGCAGCAGTCACAGCTTCCAGAATTCCTGTTTGTAAATCCGGCTCCTTGTTTCACCACTACGGCTCTACATGCCTGATCTCACAGCAGTCACTAGCAGCTCTTACAGCAGTCACTAGCAGCTCTTACAGCAGTCACTAGCTGTTCTTCCAGCAGTCACTAGCTGCTCTTCCAGCAGTCACTAGCTGCTCTTCCAGCAGTCACTAGCTGCTCTTCCAGCAGTCACTAGCTGCTCTTACAGCAGTCACTAGCTGCTCTTACAGCAGTCACTAGCAGCTCTTACAGCAGTCACTAGCAGCTCTTACAGCAGTCACTAGCAGCTCTTACAGCAGTCACTAGCAGCTCTTACAGCAGTCACTAGCAGCTCTTACAGCAGTCACTAGCAGCTCCTACAGCAGTCACTAGCAGCTCTTACAGCAGTCACTAGCAGCTCTTACAGCAGTCACTAGCAGCTCTTACAGCAGTCACTAGCAGCTCTCACAGCAGTCACTAGCAGCTCTCACAGCAGTCACTAGCAGCTCTCACAGCAGTCACTAGCAGCTCCTACAGCAGTCACTAGCAGCTCCTACAGCAGTCACTAGCAGCTCTTACAGCAGTCACTAGCTTCTCTTACAGCAGTCACTAGCAGCAGTCACAGCTTCCAGAATTCCGGTTTGTAAATCCGGCTCCTTGTTTCACCACTACGGCTCTACATGCCTGATCTCACAGCAGTCACTAGCAGCTCTTACAGCAGTCACTAGCAGCTCTTACAGCAGTCACTAGCTGCTCTTCCAGCAGTCACTAGCTGCTCTTCCAGCAGTCACTAGCTGCTCTTACAGCAGTCACTAGCTGCTCTTACAGCAGTCACTAGCTGCTCTTACAGCAGTCACTAGCTGCTCTTACAGCAGTCACTAGCAGCTCTTACAGCAGTCACTAGCAGCTCTTAGAGCAGTCACTAGCAGCTCTTACATCAGTCACTAGCAGCTCTTACAGCAGTCACTAGCTTTTTTGACAGCAGTCAGTAGCAGCAGTCAGTAGGAGCAGTCACATCTTCCAGAATTCCCGTTTGTAAATCCCGGTTCCTTGTTTCACCACCACGGCTCTACATGCCTGATCTCACAGCAGTCACTAGCAGCTCTCACAGCAGTCACTAGCAGCTCTCACAGCTTCCAGAATTCCTGTTTGTAAATCCCGGTTCCTTGTTTCACCACCACGGCTCTACATGCCTGATCTCACAGCAGTCACTAGCAGCTCTTACAGCAGTCACTAGCAGCTCTCACAGCAGTCACTAGCAGCTCTCACAGCAGTCACTAGCAGCTCTCACAGCAGTCACTAGCTGCTCTCACAGCAGTCACAAGCAGCTCTCACAGCAGTCACAAGCAGCTCTCACAGCAGTCACAAGCAGCTCTCAAAGCAGTCACAAGCAGCTCTTACAGCAGTCACTAGCAGCTCTCACAGCAGTCACTAGCAGCTCCTACAGCAGTCCCTAGCAGCTCCTACAGCAGTCCCTAGCAGCTCCTACAGCAGTCACTAGCAGCTCCTACAGCAGTCACTAGCAGCTCCTACAGCAGTCACTAGCAGCTCCTACAGCAGTCACTAGCAGCTCCTACAGCAGTCACTAGCAGCTCTCACAGCAGTCACTAGCAGCTCTTACAGCAGTCATTAGCTTCTCTTACAGCTGCACTAGCTTCTCTTACAGCAGTCACTAGCAGCTGTCACAGCTTCCAGAATTCGTTTGTAAATCCCAGTTCCCTGTTTCACCGCCACAGCTCTACATGTCTGATCTCACAGCAGTCACTAGCAGCTCTCACAGCAGTCACTAGCAGCTCTCACAGCAGTCACTAGCAGCTCCTACAGCAGTCACTAGCAGCTCCTACAGCAGTCACTAGCAGCTCCTACAGCAGTCACTAGCAGTTCCTACAGCAGTCACTAGCAGCTCTTACAGCAGTCACTAGCAGCTCTTACAGCAGTCACTAGCAGCTCTCACGGCAGTCACTAGCAGCTCCTACAGCAGTCACTAGCAGCTCCTACAGCAGTCACTAGCAGCTCTTACAGCAGTCACTAGCTTCTCTTACAGCAGTCACTAGCAGCAGTCACTAGCAGCAGTCACAGCTTCCAGAATTCCTGTTTGTAAATCCGGCTCCTTGTTTCACCACTACGGCTCTACATGCCTGATCTCACAGCAGTCACTAGCAGCTCTTACAGCAGTCACTAGCAGCTCTTACAGCAGTCACTAGCTGCTCTTACAGCAGTCACTAGCAGCTCTTACAGCAGTCACTAGCAGCTCTTACAGCAGTCACTAGCAGCTCTTACAGCAGTCACTAGCAGCTCTTACAGCAGTCACTAGCAGCTCTTACAGCAGTCACTAGCAGCTCTTACAGCAGTCACTAGCAGCTCTTACAGCAGTCACTAGCAGCTCTTACAGCAGTCACTAGCAGCTCTTACATCAGTCACTAGCAGCTCTTACAGCAGTCACTAGCTTTTTTTACAGCAGTCGGTAGGAGCAGTCACAGCTTCCAGAATTCCCGTTTGTAAATCCCGGTTCCTTGTTTCACCACCACGGCTCTACATGCCTGATCTCACAGCAGTCACGAGCAGCTCTCACGGCAGTCACTAGCAGCTCTCACAGCAGTCACTAGCAGCTCTCACAGCAGTCACTAGCAGCTCTCACAGCAGTCACTAGCAGCTCTCACAGCAGTCACTAGCAGCTCTCACAGCAGTCACCAGCAGCTCTCACAGCAGTCACCAGCAGCTCTCACAGCAGTCACCAGCAGCTCTCACAGCAGTCACTAGCAGCAGTCACAGCTTCAAAAAATTCCGGTTTGTAAATCCCAGTTCCCCACCACATCTCTACAGGCCTGATCTCACAGCAGTCACTAGTAGCTCTCAGTAGCAGTCACTAGCAGCTCTCAGCAGCAGTCACTAGCAGCTCTCAGCAGCAGTCACTAGCAGCTCTCAGCAGCAGTCACTAGCAGCTCTCAGCAGCAGTCACTAGCAGCTCTCAGCAGCAGTCACTAGCAGCTCTCAGCAGCAGTCACTAGCAGCTCTCAGCAGCAGTCACTAGCAGCTCTCACAGCAGTCACTAGCAGCTCTCAGCAGCAGTCACTAGCAGCTCTCACAGCAGTCACTAGCAGCTCTCACAGCAGTCACTAGCAGTTCTGACATCAGCCACTAGCAGCAAGGTTATTAAGAAAAGGGATTCAGAGAATTTCTCTCGTGCAATATTATAAAACAATATATTCTAAAGGCGGAGAGGGCTACATTTACAGGTGGGTATAAGGAGATGCATTACAGCTGTTTACAGGCAAAAATTTAGCAGTTTACAGGTGGCAGCGGGTGATGGAAAGCAGCAGTTTACAGGTGGCAGCGAGTGATGGAAAGCAGCAGTTTACAGGTAGCAGCGGATGATGAGAAGGACCAGTTTACAGGTAGCAGCGGGTGATGCAAAGCAGCAGTTTACAGGTGGCAGCGGGTGATGCAAAGCAGCAGTTAACAGGTGGCAGCGAGTGATGCAAAGCAGCAGTTGACAGGTGGCAGCAGGTGATGCAAAGCAGCAGTTTACAGGTGGCAGCGGGTGATGCAAAGCAGCAGTTTACAGGTGGCAGCAGGTGATGCAAAGCAGCAGTTTACAGGTGGCAGCGGGTGATGCAAAGCAGCAGTTCACAGGTGGCAGCAGGCGATGCAAAGCTGCAGTTTACAGGTGGCAGCGGGCGATGCAAAGCAGCAGTTTACAGGTGGCAGCGGGCGATGCAAAGCAGCAGTTTACAGGTGGCAGCGGGTGATGCAAAGCAGCAGTTTACAGGTGGCAGCGGGTGATGCATAGCAGCAGTTTACAGGTGGCAGCGGGTGATGCAAAGCAGCAGTTTACAGGTGGCAGCGGGTGATGCAAAGCAGCAGTTAACAGGTGGTGTGGGTGATGCAAAGCAGCAGTTTACAGGTGGCAGCGGGTGAATCAAAGCCGCAGTTTACAGGTGGCAGCAGATGATGTGAAGGACCAGTTTACAGGTAGCAGAGGGTGATGCGTAGCAGCAGTTTACAGGTGGCAGTGGGTGATGCAAAGCAGCAGTTTACAGGTGGCAGTGGGTGATGCAAAGCAGCAGTTTACAGGTGGCAGCGGGTGATGCAAAGCCGCAGTTTACAGGTGGCAGCAGATGATGTGAAGGATCAGTTTACAGGTAGCAGAGGGTGATGCGAACGACCAGTTTACAGGTGGCAGCGGGTGATGCAAAGCAGCAGTTTACAGGTAGCAGCGGGTGATGCAAAGCAGCAGTTTACAGGTGGCAGCAGGTGATGCAAAGCAGCAGTTCACAGGTGGCAGCGGGCGATGCAAAGCAGCAGTTTACAGGTGGCAGCAGGTGATGCAAAGCAGCAGTTTACAGGTGGCAGCGGGTGATGCATAGCAGCAGTTTACAGGTGGCAGCGGGTGATGCAAAGCAGCAGTTTACAGGTGGCAGCAGGTGATGCAAAGCAGCAGTTCACAGGTGGCAGCGGGCGATGCAAAGCAGCAGTTTACAGCAGCAGTTTACAGGTGGCAGCAGGTGATGCAAAGCAGCAGTTTACAGGTGGCAGCGGGTGATGCATAGCAGCAGTTTACAGGTGGCAGCGGGTGATGCATAGCAGCAGTTTACAGGTGGCAGCGGGTGATGCAAAGCAGCAGTTCACAGGTGGCAGCGGGCGATGCAAAGCAGCAGTTTACAGGTGGCAGCGGGTGATGCAAAGCAGCAGTTTACAGGTGGCAGCAGGTGATGCAAAGCCGCAGTTTACAGGTGGCAGCGGGTGATGCAAGGCAGCAGTTTACAGGTGGCAGCAGATGATGTGAAGGACCAGTTTACAGGTAGCAGAGCGTGATGCAAAGCAGCAGTTTACAGGTAGCAGCGGGTGATGCATAGCAGCAGTTTACAGGTGGCAGCGGGTGATGCAAAACAGCAGTTTACAGGTGGCAGCGGGTGATGCAAAGCAGCAGTTTACAGGTGGCAGCGGGTGATGCAAAGCAGCAGTTTACAGGTGGCAGCGGATGATGCAAAGCAGCAGTTTACAGGTGGCAGCGGATGATGTGAAGGACCAGTTTACAGGTAGCAGCGGGTGATGTGAAGGACCAGTTTACAGGTAGCAGCGGGTGATGCATAGCAGCAGTTTACAGGTGGCAGCAGGTGATGCAAGGCAGCAGTTTACAGGTGGCAGCAGGTGATGTGAAGGACCAGTTTACAGGTAGCAGCGGGTGATGCATAGCAGCAGTTTACAGGTGGCAGCAGGTGATGCAAGGCAGCAGTTTACAGGTGGCAGCGGATGATGTGAAGGACCAATTTACAGGTAGCAGCGGGTGATGTGAAGGACCAGTTTACAGGTAGCAGCGGGTGATGCATAGCAGCAGTTTACAGGTGGCAGCAGGTGATGCAAGGCAGCAGTTTACAGGTGGCAGCAGGTGATGTGAAGGACCAGTTTACAGGTAGCAGCGGGTAATGAGAAGGAGCAGTTTACAGGCAAGAGAGGGTGATGCAAAGAAGCAGGTGGTGTTGTGGAGGAGAAGTATACAGGTGGCAGGGGGTGTTGTGAGGGGAGAAGTATACAGGTGGCAGGGGGTGTTGTGAAGGAGAAGTATACAGTTGGCAGGGGGTATTGTGAAGGAGCAGTTTACAGATGGTAGCGGAATTTTTCAAACAGCAGTTTATAGGTGGTGTGATGCAACCATGGCGTAGCAGTTTACAAGTACGATGTGTGGTGTGATGTAGTCCTTCACATGTGGCGGCTGATATAATTTTTCAATTTTACGGGTTGCATCACAGATGCTAACATGGTCTATGAGCTCAGTGCCACGCATGCACAGTCAGAAATGTGACCATTCTAGACTAATTATTAACCCCCACCCACTACGCTGGCCACACACTCGACCCCATCTTCTCTGCCAGCAGCCACCTTGACTTCAGCCACTCCACGGACTACACTGGACCGACCACAGCTGCATCACTACACCTTCAAGAAGACCACATCCCACCACCACACGCTACAGATCCCCCGCAGATGCTGGAGGAAAGTCACCACAGACCAGCTGACCACATCGATGAGCCAGAACCCACCTGTCGACACCCCTGACACCAACAACGCAGCAGACAATCTCGCACAGTGGATCACCAACTATGACCTCGCCCCACTGAAGAAACCCCCAGGCAAGAGTAGCAACAGAAAAACCTCATGGTTCACAGACGCCCTCAAAATCTCAAAGAAAATATGCCGAACCCTCGAAAAAGCTTGGCGCCACAAACGGACATCAGAAAACATGACAGCCCTCAAGAGCGCCACCCGCGAATACCACCAGATGATCCGCACCACCAAAAGGACATTGTTCAAAGAGCGGCTGGACAACAACTCCCACAACAGCAAGGAACTCTTCAGCATCGTCAAAGAGCTCGGCAACCCCAGCACCAGCAACAACGACATCACGCCGTCGCAAGACCTCTGCAACTCCCTCGCCGCATTCTTCCACTGCAAGATCGCAGACATACACGACAGCTTCTGACCCCAGACTCCGCCTCCAGCCACCAAAGCAACGACCCCCACCACCAGCCTCAGCGCATGGATGCCCATCAGCACGGAAGACACCACCCGGGTCATGAACACCATCCACTCCGGCTCCCCCTCCGACCCATGCCCTCATCATATCTTCAACAAAGCCGACACCATCATCGCACCCCACCTCCGGAACATCATTAACAGCTCCTTCACGTCAGCCACCTTCCCTGGAAGCTGGTAACACGCAGAAATCAACGCCCTTCTGAAGAAACCAACAGCGGACCCCAAAGACCTCAAGAACTTTCGTCCCATCTCTCTTCTCCCCTAACCGGCTAAAGTCATCGAGAAGACCGTCAATAAACAACTGACAGCATTCCTCGAAGCAAACAACTCGCTCGACCCATCCCAGTCCGGATTCCGAGCCAACCACAGCACCGAGACCGCCCTCATCGCAGTCACCGGTGACATCAGGACCCTGATGGACAACGGAGAGACAGCCGCTCTCATCCTCTTGGACCTCTCGGCAGCCTTTGATACCATCTGCCACCGCACCCTAATGACCCGCCTCTACAACACTGGGATCCAAGGAAAGGCCCTGGACTGGATCACATCGTTCCTCTCCGATAGAACCCAGAGAGTCCGCCTCCCTCCCTTCCTCTCAGAGGCCACCAAGATCATCTGCGGCGTACCCCCGGGCTCCTCACTCAGCCCAACCCTCTTCAATATCTACATGAGCCCCCTCGCCACCATCGCACGCAAACACAACAACATCAACGTCATCTCCTACGCCGACGACACCCAACTGATACTCTCCCTCACCAAAGACCCATGCACCGCCAAAGCGAACTTCCAGGACGGAATGAAAGATGTCGCAGAATGGAGGAAGCACAGCCGTCTGAAGCTCAACTTGGACAAGACGGAGGTACTCATCCTCGGACAATCCCCATCCGCCTGGGACGCATCCTGGTGGCCCACAACACTGGGCACCGCACTGACACGCACGCAACCTGGGATTCATCCTGGACTCCTCCCTCACGATGACCAAGCAAGTCAACACAGTCTCATCCTCATGCTTCAAAACCCTACGCATGCTCCGAAAGATCTTCCGGTGGATCCCCACCGAAACCAGAAAGACGTCACCCAGGCCCTCGTCACCAGCCGACTGGACTACGGGAACGCCCTATACGCAGGAACCACAGCCAAACTTCAGAAATGGCTCCAGCGCATACAGAACGCCTCCGCACGACTCATCCTCGACATCCCTCGCCACAACCACATATCCGCCCACCTGAGAAACCTGCACTAGCTCCCCGTCAGCAAGAGGATCACGTTAAGGCTGCTCACTCACGCACACAAAGCGCTCCACAACATGGGCCCCGAATACCTCAACAACCTCCTCTCGTTCTACACCCCCACCCGCCAGCTCCGCTCCACCAGCCTCGCCCTCGCCACCGTCCCACGGATTCGCAGAGCCAACACCGGCGGAAGATCGTTCTCCTACCTGGCAGCCAAGACATGGAACTCCCTCCCCGCACACCTACGACTGACCCAGGACCATCTCACCTTCAGGAGACACCTCAACACCTGGTTATTCGAGCGGTAGCGGCACCTCCCCCCCCCCTCCCTTCAGCGCCTTGATACCCTCACGGGTGAGTAGCGCGCTCTACAAATGTATTGATCGATTGATTGATTGATTGAACCACAAGGAGGCCAACACCCAGGTCACCCACGGTTCACTTCTGGACTATTCTAGAGTAAAATTCTTAGCCACAAAGTGGTAGACATCCAGGTCACCCCAGGAACACTCCAGGACGATTCCAGGGTAATCGTTAACAACAAGGAGGTATAAACATCCAAGTCGCCCCAGGATCACTCCAGGGCGACTCTAGAAGGAACAAGGAGGTATAAACATCCAAGTCGCCCGAGACCACTCCATGACAATTCTAGAATAATCATCAACAAGAAGGTATAAACATCCAGGTCGCCCCGGGATCACTCCAGGACAATTCTAGAAGGAACAAGGAGTTTTAAACATCCAAAGTCGCCCCAGGATCACTCCAGGACGACTCTAGAAGGAACAAAGAGGTATTAACATCCAGGTCACCCCAGGAACACTCCATGACAATTCTAGAGTAATCAACAACAAGAAGGTATAAACATCCAGGTCACCCCAGGAACACTTGTTGGACTTGGCCCTTGTGGCAGGTTCACCCCTAAACTTTTTGCTTTTATTGGTGACGGTGATTTTTGGGTTCTGCGCACTTTCACTGTGTCCCAGTGGAAAGTGTGTGCGCACTTTGAGTGCATGTGGTGAGATAGGCCTGCACTCCCACAGGAATGCATGGGGAATGTATGTGTCCCTGGTAGTTCCTGATGAAGACATGGACAGGCTGGGGGCAGGGGCTGCGGGCAGGGCATACTCCAGTCTGGAGAGGCATGGAGCAGGTCCAGTGGCAGGGTGAGGGCCGCAGCAGGCTGGACAGGCACGGAGCAGTCCCAGTGGCAGGGTGAGGGCCGCAGCAGGCTGGACAGGCACGGAGCAGGCCCAGTGGCAGGGTGAGGGCCGCAGCAGGCTGGACAGGCACGGAGCAGTCCCAGTGGCAGGGTGAGGGCCGCAGCAGGCTGGACAGACACGGAGCAGTCCGAGTGACAGGGTGAGGGCCGCAGCAGTCCGAGTGACAGGGTGAGGGCCGCAGCAGGCTGGACAGGCACGGAGCAGGCCCAGTGGCAGGGTGAGGGCCGCAGCAGGCTGGACAGGCACGGAGCAGTCCGAGTGGCAGGGTGAGGGCCGCAGCAGGCTGGACAGGCACGGAGCAGTCCGAGTGACAGGGTGAGGGCCGCAGCAGGCTGGACAGGCACGGAGCAGTCAGAGTGGCAGGGTGAGGGCCGCAGCAGGCTGGACAAGCACGGAGCAGGCCCAGTGGCAGGGTGAGGGCCGCAGCAGGCTGGACAGGCACGGAGCAGTCAGAGTGGCAGGGTGAGGGCCGCAGCAGGATGGACAGGCACGGAGCAGGCCCAGTGGCAGGGTGAGGGCCGCAACAGGCTGGACAGGCACGGAGCAGGCCCAGTGGCAGGGTGAGGGCCGCAGCAGGCTGGACAGACACGGAGCAGTCCGAGTGACAGGGTGAGGGCCGCAGCAGTCCGAGTGACAGGGTGAGGGCCGCAGCAGGCTGGACAGGCACGGAGCAGGCCCAGTGGCAGGGTGAGGGCCGCAGCAGGCTGGACAGGCACGGAGCAGTCCGAGTGGCAGGGTGAGGGCCGCAGCAGGCTGGACAGGCACGGAGCAGTCCGAGTGGCAGGGTGAGGGCCGCAGCAGGCTGGACAGGAACAGAGCAGGCCCAGTGGCAGGGTGAGGGCCGCAGCAGGCTGGACAGGCACGGAGCAGGCCCAGTGGCAGGGTGAGGGCCGCAGCAGGCTGGACAGGCACGGAGCAGTCGAGTGACAGGGTGAGGGCCGCAGCAGGCTGGACAGGCACGGAGCAGTCCGAGTGACAGGGTGAGGGCTGCAGCAGGCTGGACAGGCACGGAGCAGGCCCAGTGGCAGGGTAAGGGCCGCAGCAGGCTGGACAGGCACAGAGCAGGCCCAGTGGCAGGGTGAGGGCCGCAACAGGCTGGACAGGCACGGAGCAGTCCGAGTGACAGGGTGAGGGCCGCAGCAGGCTGGACAGGCACGGAGCATTCCGAGTGACAGGGTGAGGGCCGCAGCAGGCTGGACGGGCACGGAGCAGGCCCAGTGGCAGGGTGAGGGCCGCAACAGGCTGGACAGGCACGGAGCAGGCCCAGTGGCAGGGTGAGGGCCGCAGCAGGCTGGACAGGCACGGAGCAGGCCCAGTGGCAGGGTGAGGGCCGCAGCAGGCTGGACGGGCACGGAGCAGTCCGAGTGGCAGGGTGAGGGCCGCAGCAGGCTGACAGGCACGGAGCAGTCCCAGTGGCAGGGTGACGGCCGCAGCAGGCTGGACAGGCACGGAGCAGGCCCAGTGGCAGGGTGAGGGCCGCAGCAGGCTGACAGGCACAGAGCAGGCCCAGTGACAGGGTGACGGCCGCAGCAGGCTGGACAGGCACGGAGCAGTCCGAGTGACAGGGTGAGGGCCGCAGCAGGCTGGACAGGCACGGAGCAGGCCCAGTGGCAGGGTGAGGGCCGCAGCAGGCTGGACAGGCACGGAGCAGGCCCAGTGGCAGGGTGAGGGCCGCAACAGGCTGGACAGGCACGGAGCAGGCCCAGTGGCAGGGTGAGGGCCGCAGCAGGCTGGACAGGCATGGAGCAGTCCGAGTGACAGGGTGAGGGCGGCAACAGGCTGGACAGGCACGGAGCAGGCCCAGTGGCAGGGTGAGGGCCGCAGCAGGCTGGACAGGCACGGAGCAGGCCCAGTGGCAGGGTGAGGGCCGCAACAGGCTGGACAGGCACGGAGCAGGCCCAGTGGCAGGGTGAGGGCCGCAGCAGGCTGGACAGGCACGGAGCAGTCCCAGTGGCAGGGTGACGGCCGCAGCAGGCTGGACAGGCACGGAGCAGGCCCAGTGGCAGGGTGAGGGCCACATCAGGCTGGACAGGCACGGAGCAGGCCCAGTGGCAGGGTGAGGGCCGCATCAGGCTGGACAGGCACGGAGCAGTCAGAGTGGCAGGGTGAGGGCCGCAGCAGGCTGGACAGGCACGGAGCAGGCCCAGTGGCAGGGTGAGGGCCGCAGCAGGCTGGACAGGCACTGAGCAGTCAGAGTGGCAGGGTGAGGGCCGCAACAGGCTGGACAGGCACGGAGCAGTCCGAGTGACAGGGTGCGGGCCGAAGCAGGCTGGACAGGCACGGAGCAGGCCCAGTGGCAGGGTGAGGGCCGCAGCAGGCTGGACAGGCATGGAGCAGTCCGAGTGACAGGGTGAGGGCGGCAACAGACTGGACAGGCACGGAGCAGTCAGAGTGGCAGGGTGAGGGCCGCAGCAGGCTGGACAGGCACGGAGCAGTCAGAGTGGCAGGGTGAGGGCCGCAGCAGGCTGGACAGGCACGGAGCAGGCCCAGTGGCAGGGTGAGGGCCGCAGGAGGCTGGACAGGCACGGAGCAGGCCCAGTGGCAGGGTGAGGGCCGCAACAGGCTGGACAGGCACGGAGCAGGCCCAGTGGCAGGGTGAGGGCCGCAGCAGGCTGGACAGGCACGGAGCAGTCCGAGTGACAGGGTGAGGGCCGCAGCAGTCCGAGTGACAGGGTGAGGGCCGCAGCAGGCTGGACAGGCACGGAGCAGGCCCAGTGGCAGGGTGAGGGCCGCAGCAGGCTGGACAGGCACGGAGCAGGCCCAGTGGCAGGGTGAGGGCCGCAGCAGGCTGGACAGGCACGGAGCAGGCCCAGTGGCAGGGTGAGGGCCGCAGCAGGCTGGACAGGCACGGAGCAGTCCCAGTGGCAGGGTGACGGCCGCAGCAGGCTGGACAGGCACGGAGCAGGCCCAGTGGCAGGGTGAGGGCCGCATCAGGCTGGACAGGTACGGAGCAGTCAGAGTGGCAGGGTGAGGGCCGCAGCAGGCTGGACAGGCACGGAGCAGGCCCAGTGGCAGGGTGAGGGCCGCAGCAGGCTGGACAGGCACTGAGCAGTCCGAGTGACAGGGTGAGGGCCGCAGCAGGCTGACAGGCACGGAGCAGGCCCAGTGGCAGGGTGAGGGCCGCAGCAGGCTGGACAGGCACGGAGCAGGCCCAGTGGCAGGGTGAGGGCCGCAGCAGGCACGGAGCAGGCCCAGTGGCAGGGTGAGGGCCGCAGCAGGCACGGAGCAGGCCCAGTGGCAGGGTGAGGGCCGCAGCATGCTGGACAGGCACGGAGCAGTCCCAGTGGCAGGGTGAGGGCCGCAGCATGCTGGACAGGCACGGAGCAGTCCCAGTGGCAGGGTGAGGGCCGCAGCATGCTGGACAGGCACGGAGCAGTCCCAGTGGCAGGGTGAGGGCCGCAGCAGGCACGGAGCAGGCCCAGTGGCAGGGTGAGGGCCGCAGCATGCTGGACAGGCACGGAGCAGTCCCAGTGGCAGGGTGAGGGCCGCAGCATGCTGGACAGGCACGGAGCAGTCCCAGTGGCAGGGTGAGGGCCGCAGCAGGCTGGACAGGCACGGAGCAGGCCCAGTGGCAGGGTGAGGGCCGCAGCAGGCTGGACAGGCACGGAGCAGGCCCAGTGGCAGGGTGAGGGCCGCAGCAGGCTGGACAGGCACGGAGCAGTCCCAGTGGCAGGGTGAGGGCCGCAGCAGGCTGGACAGGCACGGAGCAGGCCCAGTGGCAGGGTGAGGGCCGCAGCAGGCTGGACAGGCACGGAGCAGGCCCAGTGGCAGGGTGAGGGCCGCAGCAGGCTGGACAGGCACGGAGCAGTCCCAGTGGCAGGGTGAGGGCCGCAGCAGGCTGGACAGGCACGGAGCAGGCCCAGTGGCAGGGTGAGGGCCGCAGCAGGCTGGACAGGCACGGAGCAGGCCCAGTGGCAGGGTGAGGGCCGCAGCAGGCTGACAGGCACAGAGCAGGCCCAGTGACAGGGTGACGGCCGCAGCAGGCTGGACAGGCACGGAGCAGGCCCAGTGGCAGGGTGAGGGCCGCAGCAGGCTGGACAGGCACGGAGCAGGCCCAGTGGCAGGGTGAGGGCCGCAACAGGCACTGTGGGGGTCGCTGCAGTAGGGTGGACGCAGTGATGGTCACTTCGAGGGTCCGTGGGCGCTGCTTCCGGGTACCAGGTCAGGGGACACGTCCTGCCTGCGTCACATTCTGGACTGGTCCCTCATTTCTCAGAAACCCCTTTTTTCAAATAATTTTTTATAGGCATTTTAACAACCAAAATACAAATAAAATACAAACTGGTTCCAGGCGGTCCGTGTCCCATTTGTGAGAGGGTCGCGCGCGTTGTGGATACAGAGGGCTGGTGGAAACAACACAACTGCTGATGACACTCACTGGGCCATCGTTCTACAGGACAGTAGTTTTAGAATTATGAACGAGTAAGATAGTCCAGCATCTCCTGGGTGTGGCGAGTGTGCAGATAACAGGCAGGGCTGTGGCCTCGCACGCTTCTCGCGGGAGTCTGCGCCTCTTTCAAAGGGACAGTAAAGAATGGGATGGAGGAAGGATCAATGAGAAGTGGCCAGGACGGGGGTCAGAGTGGAGGCAGCAATGGAGCTCCAAAGGGGGCCACTCGTCGCCAGGGGGGGTGGATTCGGGGCTCAGACTTCGGAGATGGAGTCTGGGGCTCTTGTGGGAGGGGGTAGTTATCGCCCCAGGGCGCGCAGAGGGCAGGGGCCCCTGAAACACGAACCAGACCGCCCCCCCCCCGTCCCCACAAAGCGCACTTTATTTACTCAAGATGAAGATGACGTGTCCCTGCGCGCGCCGCCGATGCCAGGGGCCCGGGGGCATCTTTAAAGCCCCTCTGCTGGCTCCGCCGCATCCGGTGCCAGCCGCCGCAGACGGGCGGGGTGCCCGCAGGGAGGCCCGGGTTCCGGGATGAGCAGGGCCCTTCCTTCCGCGGGGGGCGGAGGAGCCGTGGTGAGAGCCAGGGATGCCGGGTGCAGCGGAAGGAAGGCTGCGGAGCCAGCCCTGCGTGCCAGGCTGACATGGCACCCAGTGCCGGCTGTGGGCAATGCCAGCTGACGGCGGAGGGCAGCAGAGTAAGGTGCCGGGTAATGCCAACTGACAGCCAGAGGATGCTTGCAGGGCAGCAACTATGCCAGGCATGCCCCCTGGCACCCACAGGCAGCCGCTGTGTCAGGTGTGGGGTAATGCCAGCTGAGGGCAGCAGGGTAAGGTGCCGGGTAATGCCACCTGACAGTCAGAGGTAGATTGCAGGGCAGCAACCATGCCAGGGATGCCCCTGGCACCCACAGGCAGCCGCAGTGCCAGGTGTGGGGCCGGGTAATGCCAACTGGCAGCCAGAGGATGCTTGCAGGGCAGGGAGAGGAGGCTAAAGATGCTAGCGAGATCCCCTGGCGCGCATGGGTACCCACAAAATGTGCTGCGCGCCAAGGATGCTTGTCACATCCACATGGCAGACAAAAGTAGGGCACAGCAGGCTGAGGAGCTATTGATGCCAGCCAGAGGTAGCCTAAAACTAGGCTGTACTGTTTCTGAAGGCCAACCACAGAGTGATGCCAAGGACCGAGTTAAACCTGCCCCACTGCCCCAGGAAGGGGGCAGAAGGCAGCGCATGAGGGTGACCAGAGGGGGCAGCGCACCAAAGCTCACAGTTCAACATGTCTGCTCAGACATCAGCCATCGCTCCTAATTCCCAATGCCAGTGGACTCAAGCTCATCTTCAATCTAAAACAGAGCTCCAGATCCGCGCTCAAATATGGGCATAGACAGGATGTGCACGGACCCCACGATGAGCGGTCCTGGGCAAGACCTCTAGACGAGCGGTCCCGGCGAAACCTCTAGACGAGCGCTCCTGGGCGAGACCTCTAGACGAGCGCTCCCGGGCGAAAGCCCTAGACGAGCGGTCCTGGACGAGAACCCTTGGCGAGCGGCCTGGACGAGACCCCTTGACGAGCGGTCCTGGGCGAGACCCCTTGACGAGCGGTCCTGGGCGAGACCCCTTGACGAGCGGTCCTGGGCGAGACCCCTTGACGAGCGGTCCTGGGCGAGACCCCTTGACGAGCGGTCCTGGGCGAGACCCCTTGACGAGCGGTCCTGGGCGAGACCCCTTGACGAGCGGTCCTGGGCGAGACCCCTTGACGAGCGGTCCTGGGCGAGACCCCTTGACGAGCGGTCCTGGGCGAGACCTCTAGACGAGCGGCCTGGACGAGACCCCTTGACTAGCAGTCCTGGACGAGAACCCTTGGCGAGCGGCCTGGACGAGCAGTCCTGGAAGAGGGTCTGTGCTGCGCATAGGATGTGCACAGACCTCTTGCCAAGCTGTCCTAGACAAGGTTCACTGCTGCGCGCGGGATGTCAACGGACCCCTCGACGAGCGGTCCCCGACGAGGCCCCCTGACGAGCGGTCCTGGGCGAGACCCTCTGACGAGCGGTCCTGGGCGAGCCCCCCCGACGAGCGGTCCCGGACGAGAACCCCCGACGAGCGGTCCCGGACGAGAACCCCCGACGAGCGGTCCCGGACGCGAACCCCCGACGAGCGGTCCCGGACGAGAACCCCCGACGAGCGGTCCCGGACGAGAACCCCCGACGAGCGGTCCCGGACGAGAACCCCCGACGAGCGGTCCCGGACGAGAACCCCCGACGAGCGGTCCCGGACGAGAACCCCCGACGAGCGGTCCCGGACGAGAACCCCCGACGAGCGGTCCCGGACGAGAACCCTTGACGAGCGATCCTGGACAAGAACCCTTGACGAGCGGCCTGGACAAGACCCCTTGACGAGCGGCCTGGACAAGACCCCTTGACGAGCGGCCTGGACAAGACCCCTTGACGAGCGGCCTGGACAAGACCCCTTGACGAGCGGCCTGGACAAGACCCCTTGACGAGCGGCCTGGACAAGACCCCTTGACGAGCGGCCTGGACAAGACCCCTTGACGAGCGGCATGGACGAGACCCCTTGACGAGCGGCCTGGACAAGACCCCTTGACGAACGGCATGGACAAGACCCCTTGACGAGCGGCATGGACGAGACCCCTTGACGAGTGGCCTGGACGAGACCCCTTGACGAGCAGTCCTGGGCGAGAGTCTGTGCTGCGCATGGGATGTGCACAGACTTCTTGCCACGCGGTCCTGGACAAGGTTCAGTGCTGCGCGTGGGATGTGCACAGTCCCCCAGACGAGCGGTCCCGGGCGAGCCCCCCAGACGAGCGGTCCCGGACGAGCCCCCCAGACGAGCCGTCCCGGGCGAGCCGTCCCAGACGAGCGGTCCCGGACGAGCCCCCCAGACGAGCCCCCCAGACGAGCCCCCCAGACGAGCCCCCCAGACGAGCCCCCCCGGACGAGCCCCCCAGACGAGCCGTCCCGGGCGAGCCCCCCAGACGAGCGGTCCCGGACGAGCCCCCCAGACGAGCCGTCCCCCCAGACGAGCCGTCCCGGGCGAGCCAGCCCCCCAGACGAGCCGTCCCGGGCGAGCCAGCCCCCCAGACAAGCCGTCCCGGGCGAGCCAGCCCCCCAGACGAGCCGTCCCGGGCGAGCCAGCCCCCCAGACGAGCCGTCCCGGGCGAGCCAGCCCCCCAGACGAGCCGTCCCGGGCGAGCCCCCCAGACGAGCCGTCCCGGGCGAGCCCCCCAGACGAGCCGTCCCGGGCGAGCCCCCCAGACGAGCCGTCCCGGACGAGCCCCCCAGACGAGCCCCCCAGACGAGCCCCCCAGACGAGCCCCCCAGACGAGCCCCCCAGACGAGCCCCCCAGACGAGCCGTCCCGGGCGAGCCCCCCAGACGAGCCGTCCCGGGCGAGCCCCCCAGACGAGCCGTCCCGGGCGAGCCCCCCAGACGAGCCCCCCAGACGAGCCCCCCAGACGAGCCGTCCCGGGCGAGCCCCCCAGACGAGCCGTCCCGGGCGAGCCCCCCAGACGAGCCGTCCCGGGCGAGCCGTCCCGGACGAGCCGTCCCCCCAGAAGAGCCGTCCCGGGCGAGCCCCCCAGACGAACCGTCCCGGGCGAGCCCCCCAGACGAGCCCCCCAGACGAGCCCCCCCGGACGAGCCCCCCAGACGAGCCGTCCCGGACGAGCCCCCCAGACGAGCCGTCCCGGGCGAGCCCCCCAGACGAGCGGTCCCGGGCGAGCCCCCCAGACGAGCCGTCCCGGGCGAGCCGTCCCGGACGAGCCGTCCCCCCAGACGAGCCGTCCCGGGCGAGCCAGCCCCCCAGACGAGCCGTCCCGGGCGAGCCAGCCCCCCAGACGAGCCGTCCCGGGCGAGCCAGCCCCCCAGACGAGCCGTCCCGGGCGAGCCAGCCCCCCAGACGAGCCGTCCCGGGCGAGCCAGCCCCCCAGACGAGCCGTCCCGGGCGAGCCAGCCCCCCAGACGAACCGTCCCGGGCGAGACCACCAGACGAACCGTCCCGGGCGAGACCACCAGACGAACCGTCCCGGGCGAGACCACCAGACGAACCGTCCCGGGCGAGACCACCAGACGAACCGTCCCGGGCGAGCCCCCCAGACGAGCCGTCCCGGGCGAGCCCCCCAGACGAGCCGTCCCGGGCGAGCCCCCCAGACGAGCCGTCCCGGGCGAGCCCCCCAGACGAGCCGTCCCGGGCGAGCCCCCCAGACGAGCCGTCCCGGGCGAGCCCCCCAGACGAGCCGTCCCGGGCGAGCCCCCCAGACGAGCCGTCCCGGGCGAGCCCCCCAGACGAGCCGTCCCGGGCGAGCCCCCCAGACGAGCCGTCCCGGGCGAGCCCCCCAGACGAGCCGTCCCGGGCGAGACCACCAGACGAACCGTCCCGGGCGAGACCACCAGACGAACCGTCCCGGGCGAGACCACCAGACGAACCGTCCCGGGCGAGACCACCAGACGAACCGTCCCGGGCGAGACCACCAGACGAACCGTCCCGGGCGAGACCACCAGACGAACCGTCCCGGGCGAGACCACCAGACAAGCCGTCCCGGGCGAGACCAACAGACAAGCCGTCCCAGAGCGTTGTACACGGGGTCGAGGGGTGCTGTCAGCACAGGGTGCACACACTGGTCTGAGGACCCTTGGTTGGGGTCCTGGGAGGTTCCCGGCGGGTGTACACGGGGTGGAGGGGTGCTGTCGGCACAGGGTGCACACACTGGTCTGAGGGACCTTGGGTGGTGCCCGGCGGGTGTACACGGGGTGGAGGGGTGCTGTCGGCACAGGGTGCACACACTGGTCTGAGGGACCTTGGGTGGTGCCCGGCGGGTGTACACAGGGTGGAGGGGTGCTGTCGGCACAGGGTGCACACACTGGTCTGAGGACCCTTGGGTGGTGCCCGGCCGGTGTACACGGGGTCGAGGGGTGCTGTCGGCACAGGGTGCACACACTGGTCTGAGGACCCTTGGGTGGGGTACTGGGTTGGACCCGGCGGGTGTACAGGGGGTGGAGGGGTGCTGTCAGCACAGGGTGCACACACTGGTCTGAGGACCCTTGGGTGGGGTCCTGGGTGGTGCCCGGCGGTTGTACACGGGGTGGAGGGGTGCTGTCGGCACAGGGTGCACACACTGGTCTGGGGACCCTTGGGTGGTGCCAGGCGGGTGTACAGGGGGTGGAGGGGTGCTGTCAGCACAGGGTGCACACACTGGTCTGAGGACCCTTGGGTGGTGTTCTGGGTGGTGCCCGGCGGGTGTACCCGGGGTGGAGGGGTGCTGTCGGCACAGGATGCACACACTGGTCTGCGGACCCTTGGTTGGGGTCCTGAGTGGTGCCCGGCGGGTGTACACGGGGTGGAGGAATGCTGTCGGCACAGGGTGCACACACTGGTCTGAGGACCCTTGGGTGGGGTCCTGGGTGGTACCGGGCGGGTGTACATTGGATGGAGTCGGCACAGGGTGCACATACTGGTCTGAGGACCTTTGGGTTGGGTCCTGGGTGGTGCCCGGCCGTTGTACACGGGGTGGAGGGGTGCTGTCGGCACAGGGTGCACACACTGGTTGGAGGGCCCTTGGGTGGGGTCCTGGGTGGTGCCCGGCGGTTGTACACGGGGTGGAGGGGTGCTGTCAGCACAGGGTGCACACACTGGTCTGAGGACCCTTGGGTGGTGCCCGGTGGGTGTACACGGGGTGGAGGGGTGCTGTCGGCACAGGGTGAACACACAGGACCCTTGGGTGGGGTCCTGAGTGGTGCCCGGCGGTTGGACACGGGGTGGAGGGGTGCTGTCGGCACAGGGTGCACACACTGGTCTGAGGACCCTTGGGTGGGGTCCTGAGTGGTGCCTGGCGGGTGTACACTGGATGGTGCTGTCGGCACAGGGTGCACACACTGGTCTGAGGGCCCTTGGGTGGTGCCCGGCGGGTGTACAGGGGGTTGAGGGGTGCTGTCGGCACAGGGTGCACACACTGGTCTGCGGACCTTTGGATGGGGTCCTGAGTGGTGCCCGGCAGGTGTACACGGGGTGGAGGGGTGCTGTCGGCACAGGGTGCACACACTGGTCTGGGGACCCTTGGGTGGTGCCAGGCGGGTGTACAGGGGGTGGAGGGGTGTTGTCGGCACAGGATGCACACACTGGTCTGCGGACCCTTGGTTGGGGTCCTGAGTGGTGCCCGGCGGGTGTACACGGGGTGGAGGAATGCTGTCGGCACAGGGTGCACGCACTGGTCTGAGGACCCTTGGGTGGGGTCCTGGGTGGTACCCGGCGGGTGTACATTGGATGGAGTCGGCACAGGGTGCACACACTGGTCTGAGGACCCTTGGGTGGGGTCCAGGGTGGCACCGCCCAGGACCCCACCCAGGGGTCCTCAGACCAGTGTGTGCACCCTGTGCCGACAGCACCCCTCCACCCCGTGTACACCCGCGGGCACCACACACCAGGCGGGCGGAGACGTCACAGGACTAGTTCAGCTCTCTAGAGGTTGCCAAAGGGCCACTGGGTTCCAGGGGAGCTGCGGCTCCTGGCGCCAGCAAAGCACCGGCTGAAAGCAGCCCACGGTAACAGCTCCTGCCGTCTGCGCCCTGAGTTTGTGGCCTGACAGGACTGACTGCCGTCGGAATTCAAAATAACATTCCAGTGCCTGGAGGTGTGCGGGCGGCCGGGCCTGGTGTACGTGCGCTGCGTGCGCCCTGCGCAGGGCGAGCTGGGCAGCAGCACCGAAGGCCTGATGCCACTCCACTGGTACCACAAACCACGGAGGGCCTGGGAACCATCCTTGTGCCCATCCTCACACCTGGCGGGGGTGAGACCCGTGGGCTGCACTCACCTGCATACATGTATGTATTCAGTGCAGCAATGACCACATCTGGCTGGAGCGAGAACCTGGGGCTGTACAGAACTGTACGTTTGATTGTATCTCTAGGCCTTTAGAAGGGCACTAGGAAGGAAAGAGTCCTGAATGGGCGTCCACACACTACCCAAGGAACATTCAGTAATGAGAGTCTCAGAGGCCTCTTGGTTCTCAACAGTCCCTCAAGACTTCATTCACCAGCTAACCTGTGCCCTCATGCCACCGGTCACTCACGGGCTTCCTCCAAAAGCACGCCTCATACTGCAATGGGGTACAAAAGGGGGTGGTGATGGACGGAGCATCTGAACCAATCAAACACTCACACCCAGTCAACAGATCTGGGTTTGATCCATCACCGTTCTTTAGCCCACTCTGCCACCCCAGTTCAGACATGGCTATATGCAAATCAGTCTTGACCCTGTGCCTCATGGGAACAGTCCAGCCCGAACTGCCAAGCCATGCCTTCCCTGGACCGGAAACAAGCTTCCGAGGACCGGTTTCTGGCATTACAGCCGTCTTCAGCCCGGCTTGCTTGAATCCAGTGGCAAAGTGAGCAAGGGACTCACGTCTGAGGATACCCTGCCACACTTATGGCGGCCAAAGCGGAACAAAAGGGGGTGGTGATGGACGGAGCATCTGAATCAATCAAACACTCACACCCAGTCAAAAGATCTGGGTTTGATCCATCACAGTTCTTTAGCCCACTCTGCCACCCCAATTCAGACATGGCTATAGTTCATACTGCAATGGGCTAGCATCTCTGCTGGGGCCCAAGGTCATCCAAGGTCATCTCAAAGACACGACAGCCTGAAGGGCCACAGAGCCTCTTCCATCCATGGGCCACGAGGCTCCGGCATCAGGAGGGCCCCTCCACTGGGTGGGCTGCAGGTGAGACTGCAAAGCACAGCTAGTCTCACCCGCTGCTATATTCCATATAGGTACCCTATATGGACGCAGGTAACATTGCAACCTTTCGCCTGTATTCTTTCCTACATCACATACATAACGGTTCTTCGGGACTGACCTTTAACCTAGATACGACGCTGCATTCAGAACGCAGGTTTTCCCTCGTTCGAATCTCTTACATTATGCATGAGGGTTCTTGGAAGCACAGCAGGACTACCATCTCCTGTATAATATCTCTGTACAAAAGTTCATGTCCAACGCCATCCTTTAGGCCGACACAGCAACACAGCAAGGTAGGACCCCGGGGGAGACCTATGGGTATATATACGTCACATCTTGCTTAAAGAAGGAGAGGAGACCGTGACTTCCCGGCCGACACACTGACTAGAGATGCTGAGATTGCTGAATGAAGACACTCAAGCTGGCAGTGGTCTAACATCCCTCGCGGGGTGTCCAGCTCAAGACTAGGGCGGAGTCCCATATTCTCTCATTCTCAGGTAATGGGGTTGCCTAGATCCTAGAGGGATTTTTGGCATAACAGCTACACAGATGTTAGGTACATCTAGTTAGGGAGGCATCGTAGGAGTACGCACTTTTCATCATGTATTCTTTGTACTTTACATATTCATGATTACTGCAGGATGGTAGAACTGGACCATCCTTTACTTTCATGGCACTTCTAATCATATATCTCTGCTACTGTCTAATGGTTGCTGCAGCTCATCTATTCTACACTAGAACAACAACTGTGCAATAGATTCTTATTGAAAACGCCCAGCCGGTTTATTCTGTGTATCTCTGAGACAAACTAAGTGAGCACGAGTGACTGAGCGAAAGGTAGTATATTGTTTCCACGATTCTGAGGGATCAGGGTTGTCATGTTCTGAGGTTGCCAGAATCGATTCTCTCCTTGGTAGGAGGAGATTATAGTGGCACTGTGAGCTAGCTAATACAGACAGGCTAACGTACCCGGTAGGGGTGCACAGAATCAGTCTGCCACCAATCCCACAGTTTGTGTTATGCAAATGCGCAGATCCTGTATAGGTTATATAGGAACTACATAACATTGCTGAATACCCCATCACCTTAAAGATTGGGAAGTACAGCCAACAAGTACTTGATATATCTGCCAGGCCTCGCCCTGCTGACCCCCCACCCCGTGAAGCAGGAGTGCTTTTGCCCCTGTACATCGGGGGATTCGGTCTGTGACAACTTCCATCAGCCGGAGGAGACCCCCCTGATAAGTGGGCAGTGGACAGACGAAACCTACCTCAACTGGGAGGCAGGCCTGTCTATGATGCCTGCTACTCCGCTCCTGTGGCGTCACCGACCGAATCTAAAGGCACTTCAGTCACAGGAGCCCACCTCTCCCTTTACAGTCCCCACCATCAGCTGTTCTCCTCTAAGGACAAGACCCTAAAATTCAAGCAGAGCCGGAAAAAACGTCACTGGAATAACCCTAGGCACAGTCAATGGTCTAGAGTTCACGGGCAGCCTTTTAGCTCTGCCAATACTTTTTTTTTAAGCTTTATCCTAGGGGAGCAAGCCATTAGAACTTAAAATATTGGCTGAAATGAAAAAAGTTTTGGTCTCAAAAAGCATCCATTAGCAAAATAGTTCCTTGCACTGAAGGGAACTTCTTTGCGTGCGGATGTGCTCCCTGTGAAAGAGCGGAATGCTGAAGTGGACTGACCCACTGCCCCATGGAGGGCGGCGCAGGAGAAATGTGAACCACAACAGACCAACAGATGATACGGCTGCTTGGAAGTCCCTACTAGTATGTTATACAGATGTTAGTAAAACCGAGAGGCCTTGGCTTACACCAGGCCTGAAGGAGAGGAGGGTCTGTACATGAACACAAGAGCTCTGGAGTTTAGAGCATCTTCCAGTTGAGTCACAGAAACCTGACAAGACAGAGGAAGAAGAGAATAAAGCTGAGGCCGGATGAACAGACTTCGTACCATGCAGGAAGAAAGGGCTTACGTGAAAGAGCGCAGTCTAGAAGGTCCGCGCCTCAAGCACGTGGGGCGTCCATCCTAGAGCCAGAAGGAAAGATCCGCCAAGGATGCTTCAAGCAGGGCCCACCCAGCATTGCTGATGGACCATACCTCCAGGAGCACCTCACCTGGAGGAGACAGTCAGGAGCATGCATGTAAAGAAGAAGGGGCGGAGCCAGGTGACGCAAAGCAAGGATTCCATTCAGAAGGACCAAGCGGATACTGGAGGACTTCACAAGGGGAAGTAAGAAAGGCTGAAACCACTCAGGGTGGGGGGAGCAGGTAACAGTGACTTCAAACACCGCTATACGCAGCAAGAACCTCAAGGGCTGCGTCGATCAGCACGCAGTCCCACATGTAGGGTAAAGTCCATCTGAAGTCGTCAGAACAGCCACAATGATCCACTTCGAACCAAGTGAACTCAGGAGAAACAGTGTGTGACGTGATCTTAGCTGGGACAGGAGGCGCAAATCCGAGGGTCGGTAGTTTGGGTCTGCCGTAATGATGCGGGGACCATGCACACACCAGATGCAAGGGACTGGACACCGGACACCACTTATGGTCAGGAAAGGACAAGGCAGGAACTGGACAAACTTAGGGTCAG